>NW_026555277.1:21258333-22516666 GCF_021234165.1 Pteronotus mesoamericanus | reverse complement strand
AAGGGTCATAATTTATTTTTTTCATGTAAATACTATGACCTTCCACCATTTGTTTAGAAAAGATCATCCTTTCCCCACCTCACTGCAGTATCATCTGTATCATAAGTCAAGTAGCTGCATGTGTATGCATGTTTCTGAATCCATTCTTCTAAGTCTTGGTGTTTGATAGCGTGAATCGCCGTCTTACTTATTTATGGTTTTGTTTATGAATATTGTTCTGGCTATTCTTGGCCCTTTGCATTTCTTTGTGAATTTTAGAATCAACTTGTCAATTTACATAATGCACCTAGACATCTATACATTCTCTTTTGAAATTTTGGGAATAAAATATTTATTATATTAATAGGAAAAAAAGAGAAAAGTAGTATCTCTTCAATAATACAGAAAAGGTATTTGATAAAATTCAATAGCCATTTAGGAAAAAACTTTCAGCAAATTAAGAGTACAGGGGTTAATCTGAAAAGGAAAATGTACAAAACCCAAGAGCGTTAATATATTATATAATATATTATATTACATAATGGGACACAATAAGAATTTCCTAAGTTTCTCCTAAAGCCAAATATTATATGTAAACCCAGTAATCCTACAACAAAAATGTGTGCATACATCTCAAAAGACATGTATATAGTCACACTATTTGTAATAGACCAAAACTAGAAAATATCACCGTTATTTGGATTCATTTGCTTGCTCCTTCCCACTTTCTTTGATGTTACTCTTCATTCTTTGAATTCAAGAAGGTCAGTTTATCAAATCTCCAATTATTTATGTGGGTTTCTGTCCTTTCCGACTCCCTCCCATCCCCCACTCCCATAGATTGAACTACTCTAGGAATGTGGCTCTAGTCTTTGGAAACAGCACACTTCTTTTCACATATAACTTTACAATTATACCTGTTTGAAACCATAGTAAGAGTTTTGGGTATTCCATAGAATTAATTATAGGAAATCTATAAATATTATTATATATGAATATTTAAAAGTGTGTTTGAACTTTATTTAAATATTTCATTATTATTATCCTAATAGCCCACCAGTGGTTATATCAGTTATCTCCTTTTGGGGCCACTGAAGCTATGAAGATAAGCATTCTAGTTTTACTCCAAATTCTGTACTATTAGATCCTACCTACTTCATGCCTGTACTTGTCTTCATTGGACACAAAAAGGTACCAGAGGGGATATATGGTTGGATCTTAAATGGGATCTAGAAAGAACCAGCAATCTAATTTTCTAAGTAACTTTTGTAAAATAACAAAAATTTTTATTCCCACTTGCCTGTAGGGTTCCGTTACCTTCAAATGGTGATGATGATGATGATGATGATGATGGAGGTAAAGAGAAAATGCAATGTGACAACAATATTATATCAATGATATCACCTGATGTTCCTTCTTCAGTATCAACAAGGCAATCTTTATCAGCTCGGTGTAATTTGGAATTGTTATGTCCTACAGAAAATAATCGAAATGTCTGTGGTTTAGATGATTCAGAATGTACTTCTTCTATTGTTGATATACTTCCCAAAGGTGAGATTTTTAAAAAAATTCATTTTGAGTATCCCTATTTAAAATAGTTACATTGATCAGATTTTCTTCTTGATGGCCATGGTGTATAAACATTAGATCTCTTACATTTCAGATTTGCTAACTTCTACTATTTTTACACTGCGGGTGAAAATTTTAATTTAAAAGTAAATATGCTGAGAAATGTCAGATCCACAGCAGCCTTATACTGTTATTCCGGAAGCAATATTTAGAAATGAGCCTAAAGAGCTTTTCTTGGTGTATTAGCTTATGAATAGAAAGATACCGTAGTAGTTTCATATTTAGTTTTATTTTCTCCCGTTCATAGTTATGAAAACTGTGGGCCTAGATAGATATAGTGACTTTTTCAAGATCATAATCAGTTAGTGATAAAGCAAAAACTTGAGAGTGTTCATAATGGTTGAGCGAGAGAAAATGATAACACATTTTATTTACATAGAATTTCAAAATAATAATTGTGCAGTATAGCCTGGCTTGTGTATTTGTCATAGATTCTCCAATTGGGATATAGAATTATAACTGTAATAAATTTAGAGCTTAGAATTATTTTTCCTTTCTAAAAATTTAATTATAGAATTATGTATAATTTATAGAAACTTAGCTGTCTGCTGATAGCCTTCTAATAGTAGTTCTTATCAGAGTTATCACTCTTACTTGAGGTCATTTGCTGGCTCCCTCCCACTTTAGAAATACAGGTTAATGGCTCTGCTGTTGGCTATGCTCCACTCTATTGATGGGGCCAAGGCAGAGTGAGTTCTCAGTATATATTTTACATAGATGCAAATGTAGAATGTGACTTATGACTATTCTCATCATTTCTATTTTATTTTCTATCAGCATAAATTCTTTAGAAGTATCTGAACAAAACACATTGTCAGAAATCCTCTCTGTGAAACAGCTTGATTTCTAATCTAATTTGTTTAAAATAATAAACCTGTCATTACTTACTTCTGAATTTTCTTTCCCTTTATTTTATAGAAAGCTGTTCTTACTCAGACCAGAATTCCAAGAGTCCTCTAACAAGTGAGACGAAAAGTTCCCAGTCTGTCAGCCACAGAAAGGAGAAACGATCTCTTAGTAATGTAACTAAAAGGAAAAGGCATGCATCATTTCTGGAATCAAATAATCCTTCTTCAGACAGTCCTTGTATGACAGATTTAGATCAACAAGGGATTTCAAGTCCGGAATTCAATTGGAATAATGAGCTAAATGATCATACTAATGAGACAAATATTAAAATGCAGGGAAACGTGCAGTACCCTCCGGACTCTTCTGAGTCTGCAAGTGAGCCTGCTGCAGAGTGCATGAGCCAAGTTCAGGGTAATGATGACTTTCAGTGGCAGAAAACTGTGTATGATGCTGACATGGATTTAACTGCTAGTGAAGTAAGCCAAATAGTTACAGTTTCAACAGGCGCTAAAAATAAAAGTAATAAAAAATCAAATCACTGTGGAATCAAAACTTTCAGAAAAGTGAAAGATTCAAGCTCTGACAAAAAGAGAGAAATAGCAAAGAGACACATTAAAAATAGTTCAGAAATTAACGTAGAGGAAAAGATTGAAAATAAACCAGATAAAAGATCTGTTGGCCTAAATGGTGACAGGGATTCAGAAGATCCAAATTCTATCTTCAAAACTGAACAGCTGACTCAACTGAATATACTGAAGACAATCACCCTTCATAATGACTTTGATCAGAGTGACAGACAAAGTGCAGAGGATAGTAGGAAGAAGAAAAGAATACAGGTAACAAGTGAGCAAGAGGAAACATACTCTTTATCCCAAAGTTCAGAGGAATTCCCGCAGGAAAATAAATTTAGTATGGGTCAAAGTTCTCTAGCTTATAATAAAAACAAAGCTTCTAGACAGACATTTGTGATTCATAAGTTGGAAAAAGGTCACTTACTCCTAAATCAAAAGGATAAGGAAACCATTTCTGAAAACCTAGAAGCCACAAATATATTTCAATCAGCTTATCTTGCCACCAAACATAATGGAAATTTATGTGATTTTGAGGCACAAAATATGTTGGATTTGAAAAAGGATGTCACTGATACACAACCTGCTCAGCAAAATGAATCAAAAATAAATAAGAAGCTTAGGCAGAAAATAAATCGGAAGACAGAAATAATTTCTGAAATGGACCAAATATATGGAGGTAATGATAAAGATGAGCATAGCCCAGGAAAATGTAACTTTTCCATCCAAAGCCAAAAGGATAAAGAAATCACCTCTGCAAACCTAGAAGACCCAAGTGAATTTCAAACACCTGCCCTTTCTACCAAAAATAATGGAAACCTATATGATTATGAGACTCAAAATATTTTGGGGGTGAGAAAGCATGTTCAGAATATGCAAACTGCTTGTCAAAATGAAACAAAAACAGATAAGAAGCGTAGGCAAAAGGTATGTCGGAGGACAGAAATTATTTCAGAAATCAACCAAATACATGCGAATGATGACAAAGATAGGCATGACCCAGAAAGAGGTAACTTATTTTCTCTAACCCAAAAAGATAAAGAAATCATTCCTGAAAACCTAGAGGACTCAAATGAGTTTCGAGTAGCTGACTCTTCCACCAGAGGTCTTTGGAATATCTGTGGTTATGAGACTGAAAACATTCTGGGGGAGAAGAAGAGTGTTACTAATATGCCACCTGCAAAGCAAAATGAATCAAAAATAAGTAAGAGGTTCAGGAATAAAGGAAGTCGGAAAACAGAAATAATTTTAGAAATGAACCAAATAAATGAGTTTAATAACAAAGATGTGCATGACTTAGAAAAAGATAACTTCTTTTCCCTAACCCCAAAGGATAAAGAAAGTATTTCTGAAAACTCGGAAGTCACAAATGAATTTCAAACAGCTTGTCCTTCTACCAAAGATAGTGGAAATTTATATGATTATGAGACCCTGAATAACATGTTGAATTTGAAAAAGCATGTAACTGATATGCAGCCTGCACAGCAAAATGATTCAAAAACAAATAAGCTGAGGCAGAAAGTGAATCGGAAGACAGAAATAATTTCAGAAATGAACCAAATATATTGGGATAATGATAAAGACATGCATGACCAAGAAAGCTACACAAGAGACCTCAATTTTAAAATAAGTGAATCTGAACAGAGGCTTGAAAGCCAAGGTATCAGCGGATACTGTATGGAAATCAATAGTAATGAAAAGGAAACTTGTGCACAAATTTCAAATCCTTATAAACAAGTTAAAAAACATGGGAAAGAATCATCAGGTAAGACAAAGGACATTTTGGCACAAGGTAAAAACAAATCTGTTTTTCAGTTAACAGATTCTTTACAGACAACTCTCTCCTTGGAATCAGGTTTAAAATACATTACTAATGAAACAGATTATGATTCTGGTAACCAAATGGAACCACATAAGAATGCAACTCTGAGTAAAAAAAGAGATAACCCCTTTGCAGAAGTGATAAAAAGAGAGTGCGAAGTCAAAAGAATAAATAAAAAGACATCCCAATCAAAGAAGAGGAAGACATTCCTAAATCCTTCTCCAGATAGCCATGAAGTAATGCAGGTAATATCTGACCTCAGTCAGAGAATATCAGTTGGATCTGAACAAGCTGATGAGGGTAAAAAATTGGAAGATGAGAAAATTAAGCTAGACTTTTATCCAAAGGCATTTAATTCTTTATCTCAGATATATTCACCTAACATACAAGATTCTTCCCTTAACAATATTCATGAGGGTTCAAGACCTTTGCATATTTCTTCTAGTAAAAATCTGATAATGAATGAAAATTTTGCCCTGGAGAGCTCACCAGCCTTTCAAGTAAGGGATGATATGCAGAAGATGACAGGGATGAAATTTAAAGTCACCCAGAGAACACAAAAATCAGGTCAGTACTTGAAGTGATCAAGTTTTAAAAGTGTATTTTTTTTCACTTAACTACTGAAATATTTCCTGTTATAACTGATATTTCTATGAAATTTAAAAACTGTTTACTGTATAGCCTGATCTATAGAAACAATATGAAGGAATTTAAATAAAGCCTAATACTTTGGAAAGATAACAGTGAAACTGTCTCGGTCATTTAATAACCTGAAAAACAGGTTGGCCTTTCCCACAGTTGTCTGATAATGTCATTAGGCAGATGATTTCCTTTTCATATGTTTGAAAGAAATTGAGTGTTTTAAATATATATAATAAGGAATTGTGCTGGATTGATTTTATTGAAGACAATTGCAGGTTTCCTTACGGTGGGACTCTTATAACAGTATATATTTAATGTAATTAAAGGTCTTTATTCTAGGTGTTTTAGAGGATTCAAAATAATACCAACTCTCTTTTCTTAGAATACATGTATGTAAAAGTTACAAATACAGTAGTAAATGTGGTAGATGCTTTAATAAAAGCACACGTATTATGCCAAGGGATGTAACAGGAAATAATTTTGACTAGAGGAATCTGCAAATACATTATGAAATAGGCAACATTTTAGGCCCTAAAGGATAATTAGGCTTTTTACCTTACTGTTTACTTTTTATCTTCTCCCAGTTATTAAAGTAACACTCAAGATAGGAAATTGAAAGTAGAGAATCAGAAAATAGTAGGAAAAACAATTACCCAGAAGAACTACAGCCAACGTTTTGGTATATGCATGCAGACTTTAAATCATACTCTATAAAACATTACTTATCTCACATTTTTTTTCCCTTAACATTGAATCCTATAGCTATTCCTTTATTATTAGAAATTTTCTATTGGGAGCCTAACATTTGGCTATATGTGTTTAGAACAACACACGGATTTTTTCTCCAGTTTTATTAAGAAATAACTGACATATCGCTGTGTAAGTTTAAAGTGTACACATGATGGCTTGATTTACACGTAGTGTGAAATGATTATTACCACAATATGTGCAGCTGACTTGCATCATCTCATATAGGTACAACAGAAGGCAGAAGAAAACAACTTTTTTTCCTTATGATGAGAACTCTTAGGGTTTACTCTCTTAACAGTTTTCCTATATATCATAGGGCAGTGTTAACTAGAGTCACCATGTTGTACATTATACCCCTAGTACTTATTTATTTATCTTATAACTAGAAGTTTGTACCTTTTGACCAGTTTCCCCTCTTTCCAACCTCCCCTGCCTCAGCGGTAAGTCTGATCTTTTTCTATGAGTTTGATTGTTTTTTTTTTAATTTGTTTTGTTTTCAGAGTCCAAATATAAGTGAAAGCATACAATATTTTGTTTTTCTCTGACTTATTTCACTTAGCATAATGTCCTTAAGGTCCATCTCTATTGTCACAAATGGTAGGATTTCCTCTGTTTTTATCTTTTAGAGAGAGAAGAAGGGAGGGAGAAAGAGAGGGAGAGGAACATCAAATGTTTATCTGGCTGAATAATATTTCATTGTATTTATATACCACAACTTTATCCATTTATCCATCCATGGACACTTTGGCTGTTTCCATGTCCCAGCTATTATAAATAAATGTTATGAACATGAGGGTACAGATACCTTTTCAAGTTAGAGGGCACTAGGATTTTGATGGATAAGGCTATTCCAGGTAAAAGGAATTCTGAAGCAAAAAAAAGTACAAAGGTCCAGAGTTACAGGACATCTGAGAGGACACGGTCCCTCCTTCACCTCTGTATTCTTCATGGTCCCTCTCACAGAGCGGCCAAGTGATGACAAATGCTGAACGAGTGCAGTAATTTGTGAGGCTCTGTGAGTAGAGTTAAAACATGAAAAATTTTTCTCAGCCATTATATGACTTCAGAATTAAAATGTGGGCTACTTTGATAGTTTGTTTCAAATTTTGTGTCGTTTTCTCATTATGGCTGGAGAAAAATGAAACTGATTTACACATAATTATAGTGCTATTATTGTAATGAAAATTATGTTATTTCTTGATTATTGTTAAGTTTAAAAATTTGCTACCAATGATTTGCAAACCACTAAATGTCCCACATCTATTTCCATACCTCTGTGTTTCTAAATACTGTGAAAATAATATTCTTTTCAGGTGGTAGAACACTACAGGACTTGACAAATACCACTTTTGTTTCAAATAACGCTGCTAAATCTGAAAATAAGTCAGAAGATCTGTCTTTAGAGCTGCCAAGCCGAAGAAGAAAGTGCACTCCCCTCCATTTCAAAGAGCCAAGTCTCAGGGAGTAAGTATTTCAATCATATTAAAGTGATTTTAGTGTAATATTATAAAATATATACTTTAAAAATCTTTCCTGAATTAGTATTTGAGCACTTCTGAATATCAATAAAACATATATTATTGACATGTAACAACCACAGTATAATCTGAGTAAGATTTGAAGAAATGTCTTCTTTTATTCTTAGAACTGTTTTTTTAAAAAGAGATTGCCTATGATTTGCAAACCACTATTTACATATCTGCTATTCCCATTTTTTTATTTTCTACCTTGTTCCCCAGAAGTGGTTTTCAAAGTGGTTTATATGTCCTTTGGCCTTCAAACATATCTCAGTGAAGAAAAAAATAGTACTTTCCCCATTTACCCGTCCCTCAGTTTCAATAGTTATCAGTATTTTGCCATATTTACTTCATCTATCTTTTTTTGTTGTAGTATTTTTTTAGAAGATTTTATTTATTTTTAGAGAGAGAGGCAGGGAGGGAGAAAGAGGGAGAGAAACATCAATGTGTGGTTGCCTCTCACACCACCGCCCCCCCACGACTGGGGACCTGGCCTGCAGCCCAGGATGTGTCCTGACTGGGAATCGAACCAGCGACCCTTTGGGTCACCGGCCAGCACATGCAGTCCACTGAGCCACACCAGCCAGGGCTGTTGTAGTATTTTTAAAGCAAATATCGGGTCATTTGATTCCTGAAACACTTCTGTGTATGACTCTAAAGTGTATTATTCAGAATTTCATTTTTTAAAATAATTAATGAAACAGCCTGTTTTGTAGAACCTAATTATATTTGGGATGTATTTTCAGCAGGATAGAGAAAAATATCCTTAAATTTTTTCTTTCAGTTGATTTAGTGTTTGCTGCTTTTATAAAATGGAAGGCATGATGGTTTTGACGGGCATTTTAAAACAGTAACCAGCACATGGCAGCAACACAAGAGAAGGTGAAAGAAACAAAAGTTGAATGAAGGACTGAGAGCTTTTTAAAAAAATTCTTGAGCTGTGATTTACATACCACACATTTCATCGATTTAAAGTGTACACAATTCAGAGGTTTTTAGTGTATTTGCCAAAGGCGTATCATTTCCCGCACTCCGTTTTGTAACATTGCTTCGCCTCAGAGAGAAGCCCCCTGCCCTTTAGCTGTCACTCCCGCCCCCCACCAACCGTTCACCTGCTTCTTGTCGCTCTAGGGTTCTCTGTTTTAGACACTTCACGTAAATGGAATCATAATATGTGGTCTGTCTTTGTGACCGGCTTCTTGCACTTAACATGATATTTTCAAGGTTTATCCATGTCATGGCATGTATCAGTATTTCATTCCTTTTTAGGACTAAATAATATTCCATTGCATAGATAGAATATACATTCTGATATATGCCACATTTTATTTACCTACTTGTCTGTTGATAGACATTTGGTTGTTTTCACCTTTTAGTTATTATGAATAATGCTGCTATCAACAGTCTTTTGCAAATTTTTGTGTGTACATGTTTTCATTTCTTTCGGGTATATGCCCAATTGCTGAGTCATGTGGTAACTCTACATTTAATTATGTAAGAAACTGCTAGACTGTTCTCCAAAGCTACTGCATCATTTTACATTCCTACCACCGAGGTATAGGTGTTATGATTTCTCCATATCCTTACCAACACACTTGTTATTGTTTGACTCTCTCATCATTCTAGCCATAGTAGTGGGTATGAACTGGCATCTTACGGTTTTGATTTGTATTTCTCTAATGACTAATGATGTTAAGTATCTTTTCATGCGTTTATATCTTCTTTGGAGAGCTGTCTATTCAGATCCTTTGCTTTTTTCCAATTGGGTTGCCCTTTTATAATTGAGTTGCAAGTTAAACTTTTTATTTGGAACTAATTTTAGACTTACTAAAATGTTATAAAGAGAGTACAGAGGTTCCTCACCCAGCTTGCCCTCATTTTACCATCTTTACCTACAGTACAATGATCAGTTGAGAATTTTAGCATTGATATATTACTATTAACTAAACAATAAACTTCCACTAACATCCTTTTCTGTTTGAGAATCCTACCCAGGATGCCATATACGTTTAGTTGTTGTTTCTCCTTAGACTCCTCCAGCCTGTGACAATGTCCCAGTCCTTTCTTTTCTTTCATTACTTTGATACCTTTGAAGACTAGTCAGTGATTTTGTAGAATACCCCTCAAAACCGCTTGTCTCTTGTCCTCTCATGATTACGATGTGTTAGGCATTTTTGGCAAGAATTCCACAAAAATGGTATGTTCTCTCTGCATCATATTTGGGGGTTTATTATGTCAATGTGTCTAATTACTAGTAATATTAACCTTGATCACTTGATTAAGGTGATGTCTGCTGAGTATTATTCACTAGAAAGTTATTGCTTTTCATTACAGCTAATGAACATTGGGGGAGATACTTTGAGTCTGTACCTCCTGTTTCTGCTCATACTTTCACCACTGATTTTAACATCGATTGGTGGAGCTTGTCTGCAACAATTCTACTGTGGCGTTTGCCTAGTGGTGATTTCTCTCTCCCTCTTTCATTATACAATAATTGGAATTCTGTAGGGAAGAGCTATTCCCTTTCCCTCATTTATTTAATTGCTAAAATCATTCCAACTTTGGCTATTACAAGTTTCTCCAGGTTGACTTCTGTGTTCTTTCAACAAGACCTCCTATTATTTTGAGCACATTCTTATTTTCTGACACATAGATGTTCCAGGAGCAGATGTTTTTTTCCTGTCCTAGCCACCAAATCAGTCACTTCTTCAAAGATCCCGGTTTCCTTAATTGAATAATTTTGTTTAAAAACCAGAATCAGATTCTGCTGTATTAGTTATCAAATGCTTCATGACAATATTATCATAAACCTAATACCTTAAAACCGTATATACATTTATCTCTCCATTCCTCTGGGCCAGGAACCTGGGCCTGGCTTAGCTGGCTGCTCTGCCTGGTATCTCACAAAGCTGCAGTCACGGTGTTGTCCAGGCGGCTTCTCACCTGGGGCTCTCTTGGGGAAGAATTTGCTTCTAGGGTCACATAGGTTGTTGGCAGAATTCATTTCCTTGTGGTTTCCGGACAGAGGGCCCCAGTTTCTTGCTGTTGGCTGGAGGCTATCCCCAGGTCCTAGAGGCCACCCCGGCTCCTTGCTACAGGAGCCTCCCAACGTGGCCATTTACTCAAAGCTGCCCCAAGAGAGCCTCTAGAGCAACTCCTGTAGCAAAATGGAGTCTTCTATAATGAACTGTAATTACAGAAGTGAGACATCGCATCACCTACCTCTGCCATATTGTATTGTTTACATGCAAGTCACAGCTCCTTTCTTACTCAAGGAGAGGGAATTACACAAGGGTATGAACTCCAGTAGGCGGGGATCGTGGGGAGGAAGGTCCTCCCTAGAGTCTGGCGATAAACCTGGCTCTCATTATCTATAACATATTTACTTATCTGTTATATTTCTGGCATACACTATATAAAGTAGTTTCAAAATTGCTAACCCATATCCCTGCGAGAAACATATTTACTACTAAATTATAACATTTAGATATAGTTCTTTTTGTCTTAGGTTAGTTCTTTTCTTACCAACCCCTTGAATATAATTATGTTATTCCTTTTGCAATTTAGTTAGGTACATTTGTTATTGTTTATATTCCATTTTTTTCCCTCCCACATTGTAGTAGTGTTTCTTGGATTGTGTAAGTCAGAGCTGTACAGAATGGCATATGCAGGGAAGGGCCAACTCCTTTCATGCCTGCTGTCCCCTGTCCATTGCTCCTTGTTTCTGTCCTACTTTCACCCACCTCCTGCGGGCAACCAGTTTCTTTAGTTTGTGGTTTGTCCTTCCTCTATTTCTTTTCCACAAATAATTAGATAATACATATGTATATCCCTTGTTTTCTTGCATAAGGGTAGTATTTTATAGCTACTCTGTTGAGCTTCTTTTTTTTCCCCTCTTTAACAATGTGTTCTGGAAATCACTCCCTACCAATTCATGGAGATTTTTATCATTCTTTTTCACAGCTGAAGAATACTTAATTGTGTATAGATGTGCTATAGTTTATTTAATCATATTCTTATATGTGCATGCTTAATTTTTTCTAATATTTTGCAATTATAAATGATGCTACATTGAATAGTCTTGTGCAGATATCTTTTCATGTTCTTGGGAGTGTGTCTTCAGGGTCAATTCCTAAAAGTGGCTTTGCAAGGGTGAAAAATAAGCATATATGTAGTTTTGTTAGGTATTGCCACACTGCCCTCTACAGGCTACTACCAATTTTCATTACCATCAGCTGTATGTGGCACTGTTTTCCCACAGGCTAACCAACAGAACATGTTGTCATACTTTAAATATTTTGCCAGTCTGATAGGCAAGAAATGGTATCTCGGTGTTTTATTTACATTTCTCTATAAGTGAGTTTAAATGTTTTCCTCACACTTCAGGGCCACTGTATCAGTTTTTGGTCTGTTCATATCTTTTTCCTATTTTTAATTGGTTTTTTAGTCTTTGTCCCTCAGTTATTAAAAATTCTTTGTGTATTAGGGTAATTAGCCCTTGTACTATGTGTAGCAAATATTTTTTGAAGTTATCTGTTATCTTTTGACTTATGTTTTTTAATTATGTAATTTTTTTAAATTTTTATGTGGTTAAATTTGTCAATCTTTCCTTTAATTTTCTTTGAATTTTAAGACATAGAGCACCTTTCTCTATTCTGCGGTTAAAGAGAGATTCACCCATATTTTCTTCTTTATTTATATAGTTTCATTTCTTACATAAATCCCTAGTCCATCATTATAGCATGTGGTATAAGATATGGATCTAATTTTATCTTTTTTTCCAAATGGCTACCAAACTGTCCCAGCACCATTTATTTATTTGAATCTTACCCCAAAGATTTGAGATGTCAACTATGTCATATCCTAAATTTTTGTCATGTATTTCTGAGGAGTCTAATGCTGGACTTTTTATTCTATTGCAGTGGTCTACCTGTTTAGTATAGAGGCTTTTTATAATGATTTAATGTCTGGTAGGGCAAGTACTCTCATAGTTCCTTTCACTCACTTTTATTACATGTTTGTTTTTACACATGATCTTTAGTATTG
The DNA here is from genome assembly GCF_021234165.1 of Pteronotus mesoamericanus. Classification (NCBI taxonomy): domain Eukaryota; kingdom Metazoa; phylum Chordata; class Mammalia; order Chiroptera; family Mormoopidae; genus Pteronotus; species Pteronotus mesoamericanus. Next base: position 22,503,863 of record NW_026555277.1, on the reverse strand, counting down.
ATTTGTTCAGCTCAGGGTCTCTCAAGCTTGGCACTACTGACATTTTGTCCTAGATACTTCTTTGTTGTGGGAAGCTGTTCTGTGCATTGCAGGATGTATAACAGTATCCCTGGTGTCCACCTACTGGGTGTCAGTAGAAAGTGCCCACTTCTAACAGTCAAAAATGTCTCTGTATGTTTTATACAGTTTTACCTGGAGGGCAAATTGAAAACCACTGGTCTACCTTGTTGGCATCTTTAATGTGATTGCATTGAATTTATCCATTAATTGAGGGAGAACTAACATCTCTGTATTGAATTGTGCTGTATGAGAATAGGAAATGTCTTTCTACTTGATTCAAGTCTTTTTTTCCATCTTTTAGAAATGTTTTGAAATTTTCCTCAATAGGTTTTACACATTTCTTGTTGAATTTATTTATAGATATTCAGTCTTCCATGTCGCTATTGTAAATGGATGTGTAAATTGGAATGTAAATCTTGTCCAGTGTTTATTGTTTGTGGGTATGAAAGCTGTTGAGTTCTGTGTAAATTTATAACTTGCTACACAATTAAATTCTTTTATTCTCTATCTCATTGATTCTCTGTAGTTTTCTAGGTGTACTATAATGTTATTTGAAAAGAGAGATTTTTAATTCTACTTTACCTATTCATTTACCTCTAATTGATTTCTCTTGCCTAATTGCACTGGCTAATACTTCAAGTACAATATTGAATAGTAGTAGGACTTCCTGACTTGAATAGAAATACTACTGTCTCCCCATTAAGATAGTAGTTTTAGGATTAAGGTATATATATGTAATTTATCATATGAAGAAAGTATTCCTCAATGTCTATTGAATGTTTGAATCACAAATGAATGTTGAATTTTGTCAAAGGCATTTTCAGCATCAGTGAAAAAATTTATATGCTTTATTTCCTTAGATTTATTAACATGGTGTATAATGATACATTTTCTTATATTGAACCAACCTTGCATTCCTGGAATAAATTTTACTTGGTCATGGTGTATGTTCCTCATGATGTGGTATGGATTTGCTTTTGTAACTGCTATGAGCACATGAGAATAATATGTATTCCCTTCAGAGTGTAGAGTTTGATATATATCCATAAGATTTACCCCATTAGCCCTGGCTGAGTAGCTCAGTTGGTTAGAGTGTCATCCCAATACACTACACCAAGGTTGCAGGTTCCATCCCCAGTCAGGGTTCATATGAGAATCAATCAATGAATGCATAAATAAGTGGAACAAAAAAAATCGATTCTCTCTCTATCAAACTTTAAAAAAAAAAAAGATTTACCCTATTGATTATGTTGATTAGATCTTCTGTCTCCTTTTTTTGGTCCACTTTATCTGTCTTGTACTAAGAGTAATATATTAAAATCTGTTATTGTTTTTCTATCCGTCTCCATGAATCACCTGTAGTTTTTGCCTCATAAACATAGTTGCTCTGCTATTTTGGTATATAAATACCCTAATTACTATATATTCATTGTGGACTAGGGCATTTGCTAGTAAAATGTCCTCTGTTATGTTCAGACTTAGGGACTTAAGAGATAAAGACTTTTAAAAATATATTTGTATTAACTTTCTAATAATGCCTGCCACTCCTGTCCTCAATACCTATGATGATCATTCCATAATATATTAACAAGCAGTTTCAGTCAGGATCTCCTCTCATTAGGGACCTATCGGAAGCTGTGATACACACGTTGCATGCCATTCCCAATTCAAAAAGAGAAAAACGGCAGCTGGGTTGTCATCACTCTTAGTATTTATACTAATGCTCATTGTGATTTTTGCTTTTAAAAAGTTTGCCAGCTAAACTATTTACTAAACAATATGCATGCCCAGTAGATTTAAACTAAAATAGAATACTATTTTATTACAACACTTTGCTATGTCATTCAGAATAAGTCACTCTTTTGAAAGAAGTAATTAAATTATATCTAATTGCCCAAGGCAGTGGTACCATATTCGCTCTGAAGAGGAGTACAGAGAAGGGAAAGAGAACTTCTCTTTTTATCATATGTATGCCTTATAATTTGGGACCATGTGTATGTATCTCATCCAAAAAACATATATAATGTAAAGAATAAATACAACAGCACTTCTTGCAACATAATATGCTACATTTACATAAGGTCTCTCCAGAAAAAGTCCAAAAATTGTTTATATAACAAGAATGGTTTACACAACTTCAATGTAACTGGCAACCAAGGAGAGTGGACTGGAATGCGCATGTGTGAACAATGACCATTTCACTCTACCTTGTCAGTGGGGATGGTAGATACGATTGAGTGAGCATGTATAGTGTGTGGCCGTCACATTCAAAGTAACTCAGTGAGTAGAGCAATGAATCTGCATCAGATTTTTGCGATAAGCTTGAACATTCTTCTGTGGAAACTATTTGGATGGTTCAGAAGACTGTGGCTATGGGCACCTGCTGATGGGCAACTGGTGATTGGCAGCTTCATCACAACAACATGCCCGCTTGTGCCTCACATCTCATGCAGAGGTTTTTGGCAAAACATCCAATCACCCACATGACTCAGCCCCACTACAGCCCAGATTTGGCGCCCTGCAACTTCTGGCTTTTCCCAAAACTAAAATCACCTTTAAAAGGGAAGAGATTTCAGACTGTCGATGAGATTCAGGAAAATACAGCAGGACAGCTGATGGCGATTGGGAGAGCTGTGTGAGGTCCCAAGGTGCCTTCTTTGAAGGGGATTGAGGGGTCATTGTCCTATTACAATGTTTCTTGTATCATGTATGTTTTTCGTAGTACATGGCTGGATACTTTCTGACCTTGTAGATCAACCCTCTTACTGAAAAAATAAAGTTACTGAAAAAATTATTAAACAAAACAAACAAAAATCTGTCAATGTGTCTGTTAAATAGTAGGGAAGTAAGAAAGCTCAGGTTAGAGACTGAATGAGAGTTGAAGCCAGAAAGGTAAGGGGAGCCTGAAACTGATTTTTGCCTGAAAACATTTGCATAATGAGCATTAGATTCAAAGCCTTAGGGACCTGGGACAGAAGGCAAATTTTAGGGATTAGCTAAAACGAGGAGTCTATAGTAGATCTCCTACAGTGAAGTAGAGCTGCTGTCAAATGGAAAAACAAACTAACAATAACCTGCCCACCAGCTTTTGTAAGCCCTGTGAAATAACTCTAGTACTGAATTGAGGAGCAAAAGAGATCTGAGGATTCATAAACAAAATCAAACCCTCATGTATTGCAGTTGTAAGTCACAATATCTGGAACTCACAAAAAAATCTCAAGCTGAGGATTTAGTATTAGCCCATGACGTGCAGTGCTCCCTGTTGTCTGTTAGAAGCAAATGCAAATATTTTCTGGAGAAGCCTCCTCTTCATCTCGGCCTACAACACATTTTCCACAGATAAAGTTGCAAGGGAAGTGAAACAGCTAGCTCACAGCAAAGAAGAACACACAAGGGAACTAGACACTAGCAAAAGCAACTGAGAGCAGAATCAGATACAGAATATACAATAATGTTTAATGTTTCAATAAAGGAGAGACTTGAAAATGAGTAAAGGTATTTAGTGAAAAAAGTTACAGAAAAGTACCTACAGCATGATTCTATTGATAGATCAAACAATATACATTATATAAATGGTTAAAACTAAAGCACAGGAGTCATTAACAATATGGAATAGTGGTTACTTGAGGGATGAGAAGGCTGTGATCAGAAACAGACCGGAGGCGTCTGAGGTGTGCTAAGACTTCTTAGGTGGTATGTACTTAAGGATTTATTTAATGGTTTTAAAATTATACATTTTCATATATTGTACATGCTCAAGTTTGTAGTTAAAAAGAAACAGTAAAACATGTAATACATAAAATCTATGTTAGTTAATTTTTCTTAAATTGTATTTATAATTCCCACTCTCAGTTTTCAGATACATGGCAAAGCTTATGTTTTGAGAAAACTTTTCTACTAGTATGACACAGCAGTTTCTTTCCATGCTTCACAGCAAAAGCATTTGTTTTGGGTTATTACTAATCTTACCTTTTTTCTACTCTGCAGCAAAATGAGAAGATGAGGTGGATTTATGGATTCTGGATTTTCTGAATTCTGAAACCATAATGAGCGAAACAGAAATAACTAGAAGAGGAAATACGTAATGAGAAGCTTGGGGGGGTTATTTTTATTTTTTTGTTTTTTCTGCCTTATCACAGAGTGCTGACTTATCCATTGTTAATGTTCAGCTATATGTGCATAAAATAGCTGTTCTGTAATATTAAAATTGATTACAAAATTTAAAATCATTTTGGTTATCTTATACCTTATCTTCCTGCTCATTCAATTTTTCAACCTAAAAGACTTGAGCTAAACAACAGCTCTTAACTTTTAACCAAATAAAATGTATTATAAATACTCTTGCAGTGGTTATCTTGTATACCAAGTTAACTTGTTTAGTTTTGTCTTTAAACTAACCAATAAACGTGAACACCCGTAGGATTTTAAAAGTCTATGCCCTGGCCAGTTCCCACTTTCAGAATTTCTTGGTCAGTAACTACCTAGGTGTCGGGGTCTGAATTCTGTTATGTGTAATCTGATGATTTGGCTGAGAGGTAACTTTTCAGGCTCTTTTAAATTTGGTTTCTGTAACTTTATAAAGCTTGCTTACTAGTCTAGTAAAAGTAATAAATCCTATTCATATCTGAGATCAGTGAACATATATTCAAATTGACTAGTCAAATTCTATTCCATGGAAAAGCTTTCTTAGACAATATCTGACAACTGAAAGGGTGGGCCCAGAAATCTGCATTTTTAGCAAACGGTGATAATTCTGGAACAGATGTCCTAGTACTAAGCTTTGAGAAAAGCTGCTGTAGGCATACTGAGCCCCACAGAACTTACTCATAATAACAATGTGGGCTGTGGGGGGGGGGGGCAGAGGAGTTTTTTTGTTTAAAGGAACAGTTGACACCGTGGTCAAGAGCTTGGCACCCTGGCAGTCTTTGTTCCCTGTCCTGTAGTCCTATTTCAGCCTTTGGACCTCCTAGAGCCATTCTCTGGGATTATATTTGTTCCCATTGCTTCTTTCTATTTTTTTCTCCTTTTTATAAGATTTGTCTTGTCTTCTTTTCCCCTTCCTATGCAAATTATTTTCCATATTATGTAGTGAGATCTATCAACCTTTTGTTTCTGGTGGAGTTTGGTCCCAGTAAGAAACAATTTTTCTGGTGCTAGATTATAAACACATTTCCCTGTGGTTTCATTTTGTTTTTACATTTAAATTTCTGATGCACATAGATTTTGTTCAATTGTATGTTGTGAGCTGTGAATGGAATTTTGACCTTTTCCCAGCTGAGTTCCCATTAATGAAAAAGTCCATGTTTTCCAATACTGATTTGAAATGCCACCTTTTTTTTTAACATATTCCCATGTCCACTAAAATTTATTTCTCAATTCTCTGTCCAGTCTGGCTTTTTATGCCCCACTAACATACTCTTTTATATTATAGACTTTAAGGGAATTTCAAAGTGTCTCTCATAGGTTTTACACATTTCTCGATATATTTATGCCTAGCTATTTTATCTTTTGTCTTGGTAATATATATGGGATCTTCTCTTTGATTTTATCTTCTAATTGATTATTGTTTGCATGTATGAAGAACTGATTTCTCTATGTTAATTATTGTGTTATTGTTTGTTGTACTTCCCAGACATACCTCCTGAAACCAAGCTAGGTTTCCCTCATTTTCCCTTAGTTCCTATGCTGATTGTTGCGTTCTCTTGTCTGATTGCATGGTTGCTGCCTTGAGTAAATAGTAAATAAGTAGGAATAATGGACTTTTATACCTATTGTCCCTGATTTTCATGGGAATGCCTCTGGTTTTACCCCATTAAATAAGATGCTGGATATATTTATAATCACATTAAAATATTTATAAATTACTACTTTATTGAGTGCTTTTTAAAAAAAAAAATGAGTGCTGTATTTTGTCACGTGACTTTTGGCATTGATGGAGATTGTATTAGAGCCCAGCCAAGGGACAGTTACTTTATAAAGTGTTAACCATATACTAGAGAACTGATAAGAACTGAAAAGGCGCAAAAAAGACCAGTGGAATATCACGGAGGAAGCAGCTGCAGGAAGCACCCCCCAGCTCTGGGGCTGAGGGAGCAGAGGAAAGGATGGGATTGAAACAAAGTCCTGAAGGGAGAGTTCCAGCGCTCTGCGAGGGTGTGCACCTGGTCGGCACCGTGTCCCCGAAGGGCCGGACAAGGCTGGTCTGAGAAGGCGAAAAAGCCGCGAGCTGGAGGCAGAGGTTCCTGCTCAAGTCGGAGTTCCTGCCAGTGCCCGCCGTTTCCGTGGGGATGCTCACCGGGGTGGGGAGCAAGAAGGAAGTTGGATATTTCTCCCTCCTCCGTACTTCCAGGGTGGAGTAGGTAAAACAAGGCGAGGAAAATAACTAGTGCCATTCAAAATTTTAAAAGGTGTTACACAGCAGATTTCAAAAATGTAAAGACAGACCTAAGAAGTTAGCTGTGGTGAATTCTAAGTCGCAAGCCTACAGGTGGTTTTTATTTTTAGGCTTTTCAGCATTTTCCAAGTTTTTAAAAAGTTCTCCCAGGTGTTTTATACCTCTTTTGATATTTGCCAGATAAACTTTGTGGTTATTTACTATGGAAACTGAATAATGACAGATCTTTTTAAAAGTTTATTTCCATATGAAGGTAACTCTTGATTTTGAAAATAAACTAGACGAAGTGGGAAAACCGTTAGTTGTCCTTAAGCTCCTTTCCTGTAGATTTGGAATAAATGTGATTGTTTATTAACTGCGAAGGGTGCAGGACTGCAGAGGGCGTGGTGAGAGGGGCATGTACAAAAAAAAAACAAAACCCAAAAACAAAACAACAAAAAACCCAACAACAACCACAAAAAAAAAAAAAAAAAACCCACCCAAACGCTACTGTTCCCGGACTGGAAGTCCAGCTGAGAAGCCACTTAAAATACGGAATAAGATCGGATGACCCCAGAGGCCGTCCCAGGACCTGCGGGGCCGGTGAGAGGCAGGAGCGGGGCGCGGACGCCAAGCGCCCGCAGCGGGGAGGTGAAGGGATCTGCGCCGCGGGCATCAGCCCGGATAGTGCGCCCCGGTGTCGTCCTAACATCCTGGAAGGCGCTCGCCGAACTTTGGCGTCTTAATCGGGACTCTTCCATCCGGCTTGGCTGGATTTCCTGCTCCAGCAGTCGCGTCTTTTCGCCTGGTCGGGTCTGGGGTGCCAGCGATCCCTCCCGGGGGCCCTCGGAATCCCGAGCCCGCGCAGAGGAACCCGCGTGTGTCGCCACCATGGACGGGGCGGCCGAGCTGCTCCTCTACCTGAACGGGCGCAAGGTGCGCGCACCGGGCCCTCGGGGAACCGCAGGGAGGGGCTCCGGCCCCTTGGCCCTCGTGCTTGGGGCGCTAATGCACGCGGGGCGCTTGTGGGCTGCAAGCGGACTTGCCTTTGCACCCCACCTCCACCCCGGGGTAGGTAAAGCTCGAGTATTTACTGACTGCCCAGGGCCTGTGGGCCCCCACCTTCCTGCTGTTCCTTTTCCCCGCTTCCTCTGAGGCGCAAGGGCTGATTCCTCCCTGCCCCACCCTATAAACAAGGAAAGAAAGAGCTATTCTTATTCACCGAGCTGTGCGCTCCCAACTCTTCCCTCCCTCCTACCCCACCGGGAAGGAGACTGTGTTCCAATAGATTGAGAGCGATCTGGAGACGGCGGAGACTCAGCTCCGGGGGCGGGTTTGGAGGAGCGGGGGGGGGCGGTTAGGGTTGGGACAGGACCGCAGAGTTGAACTGATTTCAAATCCCTGCCGTCGTTTCTCAGATAACAAAATTATAACTTTCTGAAGGCACAGATCTTGGCAGAGCGGCGCCCATGTCGGGCTCCGGGGACTTGGTCTCCACTAAGTCCACTGCTGGTGTGGCCTGGCATGGCCTCTGTCCACTCAGAAGCCAGGCGTGCTCTGCAGAGCCTCTGGGACAGTTCCAGGCAGCGTTGACGTCGCTGCGGACGCAAAGCCCCGGGGCATCACCTAAGACACCTTCCCTATCCCGGCTGTCCCTCGCCCCACACAGGCATGACTCTGCTCGCTCTTCATGTCCCAGCATCTTAGCATCATGTTGCAAGGGGGGAACTAAGACAGGAGGGTTAAGGGGCGTCCTGAAGAGCCGACATCCCAGCTGTGCTACCTGCCTTTCCACTGTGTCATCGCCTGCAGGGCCACCTGTGATCCCTCCTCCCGGGTCACAGAATCCACAGCACTTTTCCTGACTGGCCCAGGAAACTCGCCTGGGAGCTACAGGAAGGTCAAGCGTCAGGGCCTCTCTCACTGTGAGAGGACTTCTAAGCCCTGAGCTTAATTTAACATTTGTGGTTTTGTAGTATTTTTCTGAAGAGGACTGCTCCCCCCGCCCCCTCAAACTACACAAGTTCTAGCTCCCGTCGAGCCTTCCTCTGCCCGTGCTCTCTGGCTTCCCCGCTGCCTAAGGTGAGCTTGTGTCTCCCGACCTGTACAGGAGACTGTCAGGACCCCCTGACAGGACGGCTGTGAGAGGGACATAGGGCGAAGGAGCGAAGTGTTCGCGTGATGCCACTTTTTCTTCTTTTGCATAACTGAATGGTACAGTTAGTGCAACCCTGGCCTTTTTATTGAAACAAACAAGGGTTCAATTTTGGCTCTAACTTTTATGGAGACACTTTAACCTCTGAGAGCCTCAGCTCCTCTGTTAAAAAGAGAATACTACTGCTTACTTCAGAGTGATGACGGGTACTTAGCAGGGTTTTGTTGAGGGTCCACTTTATGCCAGGCAGTGTCCCCAGCTCAGGGGATACAGCAGAGCACAGAAATGACAAAGTCCCTGCCTGTGTGTAGTTTATACTGTGCTGGCAAATAGACAACAAGCATCCAAATAAGTGGGAATGTATAAGGTCAGGCAGTGATAAGAGCTAGGACAAAAAATAAAGTGACGGGACAGAGAGTGGGCGGGAGCTGATACTCTCGGTGGGATGGACATTGCGGCCTCTGGGAGGACGACATTTGAGCAGGGACTGGCGTGAAGTAAGGAGGGAGCCCTGCCTGCAAACACCTGAAGGGAGGGTGTTTTAGAGGGAGGGGAGGTGCGAAGGTCCTCCCACAGGAGGACTCCTGGGCTGCGAGGGAATGGCGAGGAGGCTGGTGGGGCTGCAGACTGGCCAGGGGTCAGATTACTACAGCTTTGCAGGCACTGGTAAGGGTTTTGGTTAAATGAGGAAATAGATGTTTTGAGTCTAGTTTCTTCCTCCCCACCCAACACCCCCTTCCCTGGCTCCCAAACAAACTGCTGAGGGATTTTTGACACAGTGGCTAATAACAGTTTGTACCCTGTTGATTTTTAAAAATAAATAAGCTGGTTCTTATTTATGGGCTTGATTTATGAGCCAAGTGTCCTAAGATCTTTTGGAAAGTACACTGTAAGGATGTTGATTTTACAATTACCCTGTTAAAAGACATCTTGTCAACCTTTCCCTTTCCTTCCCCTCTCTTCCAATATTTGTTAAGAGTGTGCTTTAATCCTGGCAAGCAAGCCAGGATCACATGGACGGCATTTGTATAAAGTTTCTGGTTCACAGGGGAAAGACTGTTGAGAAAAGTGTGATACAGAAACCATCAGGGAAGACGGGTCTCGAAGTCTAGCATAACCTCTGGGATTAAAAACTTGCCCTTGCAAGGAAGCTTAGAAGCCAATTAGGAGACTCCGGGTGATGTGATTGGCCTGCGGTCTGTGCTTTTTGTGAAACCCCCCAAATCTCCAAAAGATGGCATTGGACAGGGTCTAAGGCCACTGCTCATTGGTCAGAGATTTAGTTGCAGAGAGATTTCTGAAGTCTGACTTGCCCCACCAGAGCCCCCAGAACAGGTGTTCCAGTTGCCATGAAGCTTGAGAGGGGAAGAGCCCATGAATATGTTATGCCCTGGATGCCACTCGCTAATGCAACTCTGGACGGAAGCACGTCATTCTACGTGGCAGTGAGGGGTAAAGATCAACGATGTGGGCTTTGAAACTAGTTAGACACATTTGAATCCTGCCCTGTCTGCTCTGCCACTCAGCAGCTCTAGAACCTCGGACAAGTTGCTTAATATCTCTGACTGACAAGTTGCTTAATATCTCTGCATAATGGAGCTAATAACAACACATTCTCCCATGGAATGGAGGTGAAGATTAAATTCCACGGAGAGTGGTTAGCAAAGCACTTGGGACCCAGTTAAACACTCGGTAATGACTTTTAATATCTGGACTGGAAAATAATCTGCTTCATGCATAGAGCCAGAACCTGCCAAATATCAAGGGGGCTAAAAAGTAGCCTTTTCTTTGCTCAACAAAAGGTACGGCCTTGATATCAATATCAGAATCTGGACCAAGCTGTCCACTGACTAGTGGTTTCTGGGGTTTTGGTTTACAGGGCTGGGCGAGGACATTTCTGGGCTGCTGGGATGGCTGTGATAATTCCGAGAAAGATGGAAGGGATGGAGGCGGCTTAGGCAGGAATTAAAATGAATTTTAAAGCACCTGAAGCTCAGGCGGAAGTGTCCTCACTGGCTGTCCCCTCAGACCTCCTTCTCTGCTCTAATGCTGCCGTGGGTTATTCTGCTTCCCTACCACCAGTAGCCCCACACTGTGTGCCCTCTTTCCTCCCTCTGCTCCTTGTTAGCCTTGTCCTTCCACACGTATCTCTCTCCCTTCCTCGTCGCCATTCTGTCACCTCCTTTCCCTCTCCCCTCAATTTCCTTTTTCTTCTTTCTGCTTCTGTCTTGGGTCTGAGAAGCCCTCCTCAGCCTTACACAGAGGAAAGTGATTTCTCAACTTTGTGCAATACGAACTTGAAATCTCCCCAAGGGCTGGTCGGAATACAAAGGGACAGGCTGTTCTTGCAACACCTAAGACTTGGCGTTGCAAGAGCAGCCTGTCTTGACCTGAGAACTGGCATCATCTCTCCAAACTAAAGTCAGGGAGAATAACTCTGTTTCCCATTTCCTCCCCACCCCCAGCCACTATCTGATCCTGGCCTCCCAGTTTAACTCCAACACCCACCGAGAAAGGGGGCATGTTACTTCCCTCCTCTTCTTCCCTCCTCTAAATATGTGTCCACCAAATCAAGAAAAATAAACATATTTCAAGCCAGTGACAGTTGGAGCCAAACTCCAATTTCTTGAAACATGTGGAATAAATACCCAAACAAGCAAGGTCTCTGCTTCCATTAATTTCTTTTAAAAATATACAAATACATCTCAAGCCTAAAATACTATTCTTTGCTATCTAGGCTGCCCAGATCTGTCTCTCCACTAAAATTTGGCTTCTGTGGATTTGCCAGCCTATGTATTAGGATTAGTTTTGGCTACTAATGGCACAAATTCAAAACTAACAGTGATTCAAACAAGATAAATCATTTTTTTTATTTTTAAATAAAGGATATCTGGGGATAGACATTACGGGGCTGGTCCAGAAGCTTTGTGTCATCTGAAACCTAGGTTCCTTCTTTCTCCTCTGCTGCTGCTAATATGTTGCCTTATGGTCTAAAGTGGCTGCTGGAGTTCTAGCCATTTCATTCCTATTCCAGGCAGCAGGAAGGAAGAAAGGAAGAGCATATGGTGGGATAGACAACCAGCAGTTTCTGCCACCATTATTGGCACTTCTCTCCTTGTCTTCCTTTTCTTCTGTTCAGATGTCCCACCCTGTGAGAAATCATCCCTCCCTCCTTAATGTTCTCACAGCAAATTGTACACATCATGTTCAAGTTATTCACTTCAATTAATTAACATTTATTATGTCCCTATGGTATATCACCAGCACCCAACTCAGTGGCTGACACAAAGGATAGTAGCAGGAGGTGATTTATCTCAGGGATCAAGAAAAGGCTTATACATCACCAATAATTATGATGCAGGGTCAAACATTCTGTGAACGATGTGTGGGCGTTGGCCATGGGAGCACAGAAGAGTATGGCTACTGGGAGCAGAGTGGGAAGGGGGTAGTAGATGGCAGCACCTGCCAACAAGAGAGAATATTTGAGCAGAGCTTTGAGCGACACACAAAATTCTGTCAAGCTAGGAGAAGCAGAAGACTTTCAGAGCCGCAGGGATTCTGTACTTGCACATGTAGTGAAGGATAAAGGTCCATGCAGTGCTAGGACTGGCTGGTTCTGCCATGTGAGTGAAGTTCAAGATACACGAGTTAAGTGGAAGAAAGATAATGGGCAGTTTATCAAAGAGGCTTTGTAGGCTATTCCAAGATGTTTGAATCTCTCCTTGTATCCCAGGTGCACTTGAATATAAATTCACCCAAGACCCACTCTGGGTGCTCATTAAAGATGCACATTTTCTTGTTTCCTCTCTCAGAAATTCCAGTTCCATGGAGTTTCATTTTAACAAGTATCTCCATGAACCAGCATGGCAGTTTGGCAGCCAGGAGCCTGTGTTGAATGTAGGCAGGTGCAGGAGATGATCAGACTTGGGTTTTAGAGAACTTGCCCTGATCATGGTATAGAGGGTGGCATCATGGGCACCAAGAATGGAGGCAGGGGGCTGGTTAGGGAGCTGGTATAATTGTTCAGGCCAGAGACAACAGGGTTGATTTCAGGGAGTGGGCACAGAAGTGAAGGGTGTTTAGAGAATCATTTTGGAAGTATAATTGGTGTCCCTGATTGTGGGGGACCAAAAGAAAGAAAACATTGAAAATTTCTAATCTTAGATGACCTAAGCAGATGGTGAGCTATTGAACAAGTAAGGGACAAGAAGGGAAAAAGTAAAATAAAGAGTTCTATTTGAGGGTCAATTAAGCCTGGGGTACTCCCTGTATTACTATATTGGAGATTCCTCTAAGGCATATATCTGACCTTGGTGATTGGTATGTGTGTCTCTTTGCCAGGCATATGGCCACTTAGAATTAAGGGTGAGGAGGCATCCATAGAATAAACATGTGCCCCCTCCTCATCTACCCTCCCAGAAGGGAAAATTAATGAACATGGTGAAAGAAGAACTCTACTTCTGAAATTATGAAGTAAACGATGCTTTTATTTGTGAATATATAAGAAATTCAAATTTTTAATCAAAAAAGAGAAAACTTGATTAGTTTGGAAAACATAATCAATGGTGCCATTTCAATCATGCCATCTGTTGTGTGTCCTGTTCTACCTCTCTGCTGCTGTGCTGCACACACAGACTTGCTTCTTAATGGTGTCCTTGCTTACACTTCTTTGTATCACTTGGCATGCATGTTTTATCTCCTCCTCCTCCTCCTCCTCCTCCTCCTCTCCCTCTTCCTCCTCCTCCTCCTTCTCCTCCTCCTTTCTTCTTCTTCTTCTTCTTCTTCTTCTTCTTCTTCTTCTTCTTCTTTTCTTTTGATTTATGGGCCATGGTTGATTGTAATCTCTTTCTGGAAACTTTAAACATGATAAGCAAATCAGTCTTTAAAAAAAAAAAACTATATCAATTTCTCAGAAGCCACTCTATTCCAGCAGTATATCCCTCTTTTTCTCCTCTCCCTCTCTTTCTCGCTCTCTCCCCCCTCTGTCCCTCCTTCCCTCCATCATTATTTTTTACTAATATCTGTTCCGTTACCCACGTTAGACTTCTTGGAGCAGCTGGACAGGCGTCATTAGTGTTCCGCTGCCTTAGAGGGCAGTGAACAGGGATGTGATGGTTCAGGACCAAGGACAGTGGCCAAGTGGTGGTGGGGCCCTAGATGTAGAATTTACACTTTTTAAAAAAATATTTTTTCTTTATTTTTATTGTTGACACTATTACAGATGTCCTCATTTCTCCCCTCTTTGCCTGCCTCCACCCAGCTCCCACCCCTCCCTCTCTGGCCATCACCACACTGTTGTCTGTGTCTGCGTTATGCCAAGCTACACATACATGCTCTTTGGCTCATCCCCTCCCCTTTTTTCATCCATTCCCCCCTCCCACCTCCACTCTGGCAGCTGTCAGCCTGTGCCACGTATCTATGCCTCTGTTTCTACTTGTCAGTTTATCAGTTTATTTTGTTCATTAGATTCCACATATAAGTGAGATCATATGGTATCTGTCTTTCTCGGACTGGCTTATTTCACTTAGCGTAATAACCTCCAGGTCCATCCATGCTGTTGCAGAAGATAAGATTTCCTTCTTTTTTATGCCCATTTACTGTTCCATTGTATAAATGTACCATAGCTTTTTTATCCACTCATCTATTGATAGGCACTTGGGCTGTTTCCAGATCTTGTAAGTAACTGTAAGCTATTGCAAGTAATGCTGCTATGAACATAGGGTTGCATATTTTCTTTGAATTGATGTTTCAGGATTCTTAGGATATATTCCCAGAAGTGGGACTGCTGGGTCAAAAGGCAGTACCATTTTTAATTTTAAGGAAATTCCATACTGTTTTTTACAGTGACTGAACCAGTCTGCATTCCCACCAACAGTGCATGAGGGTTCCCTTTTCTCCACATCCTTACCAGCACTTGCTGTTCATTGATTTATTGATGATAGCCATTCTGGCAGGTGTGAAGTGATGTTTCATTGTGGTTATAATTAGTATTTCTTTGATGATTAGTGATATTGAGCATTTTTTCATATGTTTATCGGCCATCTCTATGTCCTCTTTGGAGAAAGACTTTACACTTAAGTGAGGTGATTTTTTTATTATGGATGTTCCTTAAACATTAAATCAAGTTGCAGATATAAAAATTAGCTAATTAATGTGCACTTTCACCAAATTAACATAAGCCTGCTAATAGAAAATGACAAAAGCTCTTTAAAATTTGTGTACATAACTTATTTTTCCTTCCGGTTCAGGTGATAGAAAAAAATGTTGATCCTGAAACAATGCTGTTACCATATCTGAGAAAGAAGCATATCCTTTCCCTTTGCTTTGTGTTTGTGTGGGGGCAGGGTGGCTCTGACATCCCCATCAAGTGATATTTCAAGTAGCTTTTTAGAGACACACTGAGTCATATTGTCTACTATTGTGGTTTTATTGTGGTTCTTCTTTGAGAAAGTCCTACCTCTTAGTTTTGTGGGCAGTGTGCAATTGTGCAATTGTGACTGTCAGAAGAACCAAGTTCTTTCCAATCTCTGTTTCGGCACTTAATATTTTATAAATGGAAAAGCTACCAATGAGAATGAAAACAATGGATGTTAAAAGGGGTTTAATTAAGCATCCTTTAGAATTAAGAGTCACAATATTGACATTCTGTCTTTGAGGACTAATCATCATGCCCATCAGAAAAAGAGAGCACCGAAATCTCCTGAAATGAAAGTAAAAGAAAAATGGAGAAATTAAACCTGAGAATGCTACCTTAGAAAAACTTTCTAAATAAAAGTCATGTAAGGAATAAATTCTTAGCCTACTAAGCATGAACTCCAGTGGGCTTCCAGAGTTCTGTAGAACTCATTAAATTATATTCAAAATTATGTGACAATGAGAGTTTGTACTCTTTTTTCCTTCTGGAAAGAGTGAAATCCCCAAAACAATTCTCAAAAAACCTCAATAACTATATTCTGAAAATCCTTAAGATCTTTGGACATAAATATAATGAACACTGATTTCCTGGTTATCCATGGTACTAATGTATACTATTTCAGATTTGGTTCTCTTGTGAGTGAAAGAAAATCCCCAATATCAATAAACAAGATAGAAAAGAAAAGTTTATTCCTTTCTCATTGTGTTAGTTCAGATTCTCTGGGAATCAGAGACCAAACAATGGGATTAAATGTGCAAGAATCTTATTAAAAGAAATGACTGAGTGAAAGGAAATAGGGAGGGAGCCAGCAACACCTGGAGGAATGGATTTCAAAGTGCAGCCACCAGGTCTCTTGGTCAGTTACCCTCCCTGTTGAAGGTGTGTGAGGCACAGTCTCATGAATGTCATGCTCTCGTAAAGGAATCCCAAAGGCAGTTAGATCAGGGCTGGTAAAGCAGGGTCGCGATGTAATCAGGGAACCAAGTTCCTTACATCTTCCTGCTTTGCCCGCCCTTAGCATGCAGCTTGCTCCTCATCATCAGAGATGACTACTGAGGTCTAGCCATCATATCTGAATTCCAGAAAATAGGAAGAAGTAAGGGATGAAGAAGCAGGCACCCTCCTCCTTTTGAAGACATTTCACTCCTGGAAGTCATACACAACACCTACACTTACATCCCTATGGCCGCCATTGCTAATGGCTCCATCTGGCTGCAGAGGGGGCTTGGAAAATATAATTTTTATTCTGGGAAACCATGTGTGTAGCTTAAAATGGAGGTTTCTATTACCAAGGAAGAATAAGTAATCAGATGTCGGGGAACAACTAGCAGTTTCTGCCACCAAGAAGCAGAGAAATATGGCAAACATGGATAATATGACAAATATTTCAAGAATTGTTTTATAAGTGACATTTTACTTTGTATGTCATCAAAGACAGGTAATGTTGAGAACAAATGTACAATGTACTCATACTTAAGTCCTTGTATGTATAGACTCATCCTTTTTCTTAGTTTGGCCTAATTTTTGGCAACCCGAAGTTCAGTTGTTTTGAAAAGGAGGAAGACTAGATATAACACAGAAATGGAAATGAAGAATTTACAAGACTCTGAATAATAGTAGCTAAGATCTAAATCATCATTTGATAATTATGTATCAAATTATGTATCAATTAATTATATATTTAAATCTTTGATAATATTGTCTCCTGAACTCATGCTATTCTGGAAAGAGAATTATGGAAAATACATTATCCTTAACTGTGCTCTTTGCAGTCCAACTCACAGGAACTAAGTACAGCTGTGGAGGGGGAGGCTGCGGAGCCTGCACAGTGAGGGTATCACGCTATAGCCCCGCTACCAGGAAGATAAGGTACCTTGTAGCAAAGTTCAGATACAATTGAAATTTTGTAGTTTTAAGCCTCGTTTTAGTCCTCTATTTGGTAAATATGCATTGAGCACCTGCTCTGTGACAGGAACTGTACTAGGTAGTACCTAGTGATGAACAAAGCAAACATTATCTCAGGAATATGAATGGATTATTTAAAATGTGCCATCAATGAGGATAACACATAGTCGGAGAAGCCCCTGCTGAAAGTTAAAGGGCTGTCGGGCCCCCTGTGCTGAAATCGCAGGGAAGGATAAGGTCCCCCTCACGCTGTTGCATTACCACTGCAGCCGGCTGATGACCTCCTTGCACCACCCTTGCTCCCATGTAGTGGATTCTCCATAAATCGCTCAGAGAAATCTGTTTCAAGTCTAAGTCAGATCACAACACTCTCCTACTGAAAAATCACCAATGATCCCCATTACATTTAACCTCTTCTCTTTCATGTCTGCTATTTCTTCTTCTTCTTCACATTTGCCGAGTTTCTTGCATCTGTGGATTTATGGTTTACGTCTTCTATCTGCTTTGGAAACTTCTTAAGCCGTTACCTCTTCAAATATTTATTCACTCTCTCTCTCCCTCACCTTCCCCTTTTTGGGACTCCAGGTATGCATGTTAGACCATTTTACATTGTTTCACAAATCTCAGATGAGGGCCAAGAATGTGAACACTGGTGAGATATCAGAGAACTGATATGACAAATATTTCAGAGAACTGCCTGTGTTCCATGGCCAAGCCATCCGCTTCCTGAACTCTGGGCATCTCTCCCAGCTTTACAGCCTGGATACCCACTTTTTCGGTCACTGGGGAGTTCTTCTTGCTCTCCTGTTTCACTTTCTATGCTTTGGGAGATCTCTTGCAGCCGTGCCACCTGGCTTTAGCCTCTGGAGGGTGGCGATTGCCCTACACTCTGTGCCCATGGTTTTCTCTCAGCTCTCCTGCTCTCCCCACGTCCTCCTCGTCTAAGGGCCAATTTGCCTGGAGAGTTTCTTTCAGCTCCCATCCCTGCCCTCAGTGTTCAGTGAAGTCTGGTGGGGAAGAGTTTGGGAATTGTGAGTCCAGATTTGTATTTTAATTTATTACATCCGCCGACATGTAGCTGTTAAAAGTTTTCTGAAAGTTGGTCTGGGTCCTTCCTACTCCTCCCTAACTAAGGCAGATTCCTTCTCCTCTGTCCATTTCAGTTACAGATGAGAATAGCCTTCTCTCTTATAATATACTTAACATACTATGTTAACATAGTATGTTAGCATACTAAGCATCTCATGAATTCTTTCAAATTATGACTATAAAGCATTTAAGGGTTTTATTACAGGAATCGTTAAGGGTTTTAGAAAGAGAGTGAAAAGTTTCTTACAACTTTCTACATCTGAACTGGACGGTCTGTTGCTTCTGAATCAATATTCAACCTCCTGTGCCTCCTGTCCTTCACCGTTACCTATCTTGTCCCTGCCTCTCTCAGCCTTGAATGTGAACCCCTGTGTTCACAAGCTCCAGCCTCATTGGCCTTCTTTCTGTCCTTCATTCTGTCCTTAAACACCCCAAGCTCATTTCTGCTTCAGCGCCTGTACATGCGTTGTGCCCCTGCCTGGAATGTTTTCATTTACAACTTTTCATGCCTGATTCCTCCAAATCATTCAGGTTTAAGCAAAAACATTACATTCTCAGCCCTCCCTGGCCACGCCTTCGCAGCAGTCCCCACCTTACCTCTGCAGTTCCCAATTCTCTTAGCCTATGTTAATTTATTCATAGCACTTCTCACCATCTCAGTGTATGTATGTATGTATTGTCTATGTACATAGGTATTGTCTATCTTCCCTTCACTAAAATGTTCCCTCTACACAGGAAGGGATTTTTATCCAGTGACTCCTAGCATCTGGAACTCTGCCTGCTACATAGAAGGCACTCAATAAATATTTACATTTATTTATAAGTGAATGATATTTTTTTGATCTTTCCTTTGTGTGTGTTCATACAGAAGCATACTGCGTATGATTGTTTAGAACCCTGTACGTTTTGTTTAACTTCTCATGAATATTTTTTTAAAATAATGTAATTTTAATGATTGTGTATATTCCATTGCTTGAGTGCACAAAAATCAATCCCCAGACAGATTGCTTTTTCTTGTGCATTTTAGCAACATGTCAGTTATACGTGTGTGTGCATATATATATTTATGTTTGTGACCATTTATAATACATCCATAGAGGCAGAATTTCAGAGTAAAAGAGTGTTTGCACCTGAAAGGTTTTCATGCCTTCCAGACAAATGACTCCCAGAAGAGCTCTATCAAGTTACATTTTTATACGACAATACATGAGTTTCATTGTTCCAAACCTTTGGTAATAATGCTGTTACAACTTTTTAAAATATTTATAATTTTTTTAAATAAAATTGTGTTTCTCATTGCATAATTTGAATTGCTATTGGTTATTTTGAAGTTGAACATATGTTTCATGTATTTAATTGGCCATATCATTTGTAGTTCTGTGTGGCGAATGGGAACATTTTCAAATGAACATTTTGACTCGCACATACTCAAGCAGTAGGTTTGTGGGGTTGAGGGGTTGTGTATCCCACACCCTATTTCTTCTTCTGAAGCACAGTTTCAAATGCACTTTTTCCCCCAACCAACCCCTGGCTCAGCACCTGCATAGAAGATGGATATGCTCTAGAGAGGAGAGTGTCAGACCCTCATTGAAGAGAACAAACACAAAGTTAGTGGGAACGGTTCTGGAGTTCGAATGTGGAGGTTGAACTGAATCCTGTCTCTGGCATCCAGCTGTGTCCCTGAGCAAATCCCTCTGACTCTCAGATACCTGCTTTGGTAAAATGAACGTGAGCTCAAGATAAAATTTATATGCAAAGCCTGGGACAGTATATGAAACTTTTCATATCGGAGATGCTCAGTAGAGGTTTGCACAGTATAATTTGTGCTTTTCTTTTGCGTTCTGAAGACACTGCCCAGCCAACGCCTGTCTGATCCCCTTCTGTTCTGTGTACGGTGCTGCCATCACGACAGTAGAAGGCATAGGAGGCACCACGACCAGGGTTCATCCTGTTCAGGTAAGGGTGAGCTGCTGCTTCCTAAGATTTCTGGGCTTTGAAAACAGTTCACGTCATGATGAGCCCCTGAGATGAACACAGCAGCGTTGTCTGGGCCCTCATGCTTGGTCAGCCAGCAGGTGAAAAGAAGCTGGGACCGCGAGTGAAACCTGGGCTGCGTGGGTGTTTCGTGACTGACTTCTTGGAAAGATGCTTTCCAGAGACTAGAGGACTTTCTCTAAAAACAAACAGCAACAGCAACAAAAACCCTGCCATCACTGTGTTTGTTTTCTGTGTTCTAATTAGATGGGACCTATTCGTTATCCACCTTACATCTTCCAACCTTACAAAGAAATGAGAGCCATGTGCACTGAGGAATATAATTTTATTGTTGTTTTGTTTTTATAAAGTAGAAAATACCATGATTTTAAAGCTGAATGAAAATCTCAGCTACCCAAAAGAGTTAAATGTAGGACGTGTTTAGAAGACAGGTCATAGGAATTGTCAATGAATTTTGAGGCTTTTCCTTCTAAGGCAGCACCTTCTTAGAGCTTTGCCTCAAGTGAGAGGGCACCTGTCACTCCTAGGTCTTTCAAGTTTTTTATACATTTGCCATGAAAATGCTGTTTGCTACATGTTTTTATCTAAGTTGATGAGGGTCACTTAAGAGGAGAGGACTGAAGAGGGAAAAGATTGGGATGACCTAGAAAGTGGCCCAACTTCAAATGCTCTGGACTTGAAAGTATCTTGGGTTCTGTTTATGTTCTATGAAACCCATTACCTAGAGGGAGCGAATTCTGCCTGGATACTCTTGTGAGACTTTGCTGTTTGCAGACACAAAAACACACTTTCGTTCAGCAGCTGCTGCTGAGCTCCTGGTTGCAATGCAGCCAAAAGACAGCTTCCAAAATGGGTTTGCACCTTTGAAGTTAGATTCCCAAGAGGCCATGCTGGGGGTGGGAAAGGGTTGGAAGAAAAATAAAGGCTGTGTTTCCTTCAAGGCTATGTTTCCTTCTTGATTGTTTTCAGGACGCACTGGCGCTTTGTAAACAAACTTCTATGAGCCAAAGCATTAGGGTGGTAGTGGGCAGATATAGGGATGCTGAAAATACTTGGGGTTTGTTTGGTTGTTGTTCATTTGGGGTTTATCCCCCCTCACCTTGAGTATGATTCAGTTCATTTCTCTGCAAGGCTTCTGAGAAGTAACCTTTATCTCAGTTATTCCCATTCGGGACTACAAATCAAAACCACCTGGGAATCTTTAAAAAACATATGCCTGTGTGATCTTGGTTGCTGCTTTTGGAAATGTTTCAACTCCCCCTGGTGTTTCAGGAGGCTTAAAACCTTGAATGAGGCTCCAAAACTGGTGAAGACCAGTAATCATGGCCACCCAGCCCAGGAAAGGGAGATGTCTGGGATGAAAAGGATTGCCTGGGGCCTCTTTTACAACTTTAATGTGCATGTGATTTACCTGGTCATCTTGTGAAAATACAGGTTGTGATTCAGTAGGTCTGGCGTGGAGCCCAAGATTCTGCACTTCTAACGTTTTTTTTGCTTCCAGGAGAGGATCACCAAGTGTCATGGCACCCATTGTGGGTTCTGCAACCCTGGGATGGAGATGTCCATCTACACGCTGCTCAAGAACCATCCTGATCCCACTCTGGATCAGTTAACTGATGCCCTTGGTGGTAGGTTCTTTGTGTGTGTGCTTTTATTTTTAAATAATGTTTATGATGACAATGACGAATATTAATATTGGACACCTACCATGTGCCCCATGGTGCGTTAAATGCCTATGTAAAGATTATCTCATTTACTCTTTGCAGTAACTTTATATATTGACCAAATATCCCAAGTTACTGATGAAAAAAAATCTGCCTTTGTAGATTTGGTGGACTGAAATGTCAGTCAAATAGGGCTTCCTTCCAGGACGGGGCCCTTATTTCCATCATGCATTTGGCAGTCTGTGCCCCTCTTTAGCCTTGATGAACAGAGCTGGGTTTTTCTCCTTTAAGTAACCTGTGCCGTTGCACTGGATACAGGCCCATAATTGATGCATGCAAGACTTTCTCTAATGTGAGTAGAAGAAACAGAATCTACTGAGTACATTTTTTTCCCCAATGAAACAAAACACTATGGTTGTCAGGCGTGATAAGGAGAACAGCCACGTGGGTACTGATTCAGGGCTACTTCTTATCTCAAGGTCTGTGATTGTGGTTTGTTATCTGACCTTAGGCAGGGCACGTACTCTCATTCACTGGGCTTGCCTTAGTACTCTGGTAAGGAGCACCTAAACCCTTTGATATGGGCTGTGGGTCCTTGTTCCCGAGTCAGATACCCCGTGCTGTGCTCCTGCGGCCCTCCCTGCGTAACCTATCACAGCCTTACCCTATCACAGCGTTGCGCACACAGTGGTGGGACTGCCCATTTGCTCTTCTGTCTGTTCATCAGCCTTTCATGTGCTTGACAGTAGAAGCCAAGTTTCTCCAGAGCTGGTCATCATTCACTGATTAAATAACCACTCCGTCAATAATTGCTGAATGACTAGGTGGGCAAACAACCTTGAAATGAGGGACACAGATTGTCCTTTGAAAGTTAAACCATGAAACCAGTATACCATAAACAAGAACAAAGTGGTAATAATACTTGTTAACATTTATTATTAATAAAATGTTAAATATCAATATTAAAAATAAACCATTGTTAATATTTATTACTATGTGCCAGATGTTGTCATAAGATGTTTAAATTATGGTAACAACTGTTAGTAATACTGTGTTGTGTACATGAAATTTGCTAATAGATCTTAAGTGTTCTTACCACACACACACACACACACACACACACACAATGGTAATTATGTGAGGTAATAAATGTGTTAATTAACCTGAATGTGGTAATTATTTAACAAAGTATACAAATGTCAATTCATCACATTGTATACTGTAAATACATACAATTCTATTTATCAATTATACTTCAATAAAGCTGAAAAATTCTTAGTAGAATCAGAATAAATTCTTGGTTATTTGTTTTTTTCACCCAATAGACTTCTCTCTGCTGTCAAAGTAAAGAAAATGGGGTTTGCTGTTTGAACCAAGGAATAAATAGATTACCAGAATTTGAGGAAGGAGATAAGGTCAGTGAAATACAAATTTTTTAGAAGGATTTCTCAGGACATAATCAGAAACCCACTGACTTTTAGGAAGAATAAATGGCTACCCAAGTTAAGTCAGTTTGGGGTGTGTCCCCTCTCCTATTCTCACTCCATCTCTGTTCCCACCCCCCCCAAAAATATCTATCCTAACAACTTCATTCCTCATGCCAGATATTACTCTTGTTCAAAGTACAGCAATCTCTAGGAGAAAAAACCACATTGATACCTTAGTGTTTCTTAGTTTTTAAAAAAGCCTCCTTCGAGTCTTTTTTCAAGGGCCAGAAGCAAAGTGGAGATGTTAGGGAGATGAAAGAACAGGTGGGAACTCGGGGAAACGTTCTTGTTCTCAGCGGGGTCTGGTGCTGCTGCCTGCCTCTTCTGCTTTCCCCAGACTCCAGAGAGAGTATAGGGCTTTGGAGGCTCACAAACATCTGCAGTGGTGCTAAGAACCAGGTCTGTGTTAGAGCCCTTGACTTAAAGCCCAGGGATTATATCTGGCCAGCTGCTTTTTTATCTGTCTCTGTATATCTTTTTTGTTCTGACCTCATTCCACAAAAGATTTAAAGTACAGTAGTTAGAGTTGACTGATGACAGTAACTTTTGTTGCTTTCTCTTTCTAAGACAAGCCAAAAACTTTTCTCAGAAGAGGAGTTTCTGCCATTGGATCCAACTCAGGAATTGATTTTTCCTCCTGAGCTAAATGGTAAGTTAAGGCAAAGTTGAGTTCATCCTAGAGGAATTCATAATGAAATGATAGGAATCATATTTGCTTCTGGATCCTCTCAAAGGCTGATTGGCAAACAGGTAATGTCCACCTGTCATCCTTAGTTCAATGTCTAAAGGTTTGGGACCAATGCAGAGATGGGGGAGTAAGCGTGAAATTACGTCAAGGAGGCAGCTGAATGTATGAATCAGAAGTGAGTATCTATAAAAAAGTTAAGAAATGACATGACAACACTTGCAGATTTATACATGTTTTCTACTGGAAGTAGAAAGTGTATTATTCCATAGAATGTTTTGACAAAATTAGGCATGTTAAAATATTTTCAAACATTGAAATGAATTCCTTTGAGATAAAAAAAAATACCAAAAAAAGACATTGGGACAGTCCCCAGAAGGAGTAAAATATTGTCCTATTTTTATTCTGATTCCTAGTGAAGCTGTACTTTTAGGTCATTTTTATTTTTTATTTTTTTAAGAATCTCTATTTCCTTTCTCTGTTCCTACAAAGATAGAGCAAAAACAGGTGAAAATATTGTCATAAGATAATCTCAAGTTCCTACTGGTTTTTCAACAGATAATGGCTGAGAGACAACCACAAAGGACCAGAGTTTTTGGTGGTGATAGAATAACTTGGATTTCCCCAGTGACCCTGAAGGAACTTCTAGAAGCTAAAGTCTAGTATCCCCAGGCCCCTGTCATCATGGGAAACACCTCCACGGGTATGCAGAACCCCAAGGAAACCTGGGGAAAGTCCACTGGGGAAAAGAACCTCATATACATGTCTCAGGAAAATCTGCTTGATTCCATCTTGACTTCCTCAGCATTGCTCAAAAGACCTCCACGACTTCTGCTACATAAGTCAATTCCTATTGTCCCTAATTGGAGCAGTGCACAGAGTAGCACCCAAGAGGCCTGCTTCACAGCAAAGCAGGAGCAGCAGTCCAGTGACAGCTGTCCCGTCTTGCCCTGTGGAGACTGATCTGGGGCTCATATTTGAAATGGTTCTTTGTTTTCCTCTCTCAGTGGTATCTCAGTAGGTATAAGCTGCAGTTACAGGGTCTTCCTCTTGTATCTATTGTAAGCTCACTTTGACTGCCTGCCTCTTTGAGGAGTCTCCTGGAGTTCCTCCCCAGGAGAATTTTGAGTATGCCACAAGCTGTCTTGGATTCATCGGCTAAGTGTTAAGGCTGACAAGTCCAAAGGGTCCCCCAGTGCAGTGAAAATTCATCTGGCTATTCCCTTTGTGCATGTGTGACTTGGCAATGAACAGGCCAGTAGAAAGATACGTAGTTTTTATGTACTTAAAGACATCAGCTTTAATAACAATTTCAAAATTAACAAGGCAATTAGCCCCCTTTATCCTAGTTTTCTTATTTTTTTTTAATCCTGTAGGGCCTGAAGTAAAGTTTAAAGGTGCCTTTCACCCAGTTATAATTTCTCCTGATAGAATTGAAGAACTGAATGCTATGAACTATGCATATAATGGTGAGCTCTCAAGATCTCTGTTTTCTTAGTTAATATGCATTAATTTATTTTGTTTGCCCAGCAGAGAACCAGAAAAAAGAATTATTGCTAATTACAATATACAGAGAGATTCTCTTCTTATTAGAATGATAGCACTCTGGAGGAGGCTCAGGAAAGGATTCTCTATAATTATATGAGATGCTAGTAGTCTGAGTAGTCTAGAAAGTTTTACTGGATAACTTTCAATGTGCTCCATATTGGAGAAATTTAACAACTGTTCAATAAAGGGCATTGTGCTAAGTGATGGACAGAAAATAAGGACAAATAGAACACAGTCTTTGATCTCCAGAAGCACCGTAGTAAGCAAAGCAAGTTTATGTATTAAGCAACTTACAGCCTGGTTTTTCCTTTTCATCCTATTAAAGGAAATTGATTTAATGGCAATGATGAGAAGCAATATAAATGTGAGGCTGGAGTCTGGCTTTGGAGTTTAATTCTTGACTATGTCACATATTAGCTGGAAAAACTTAGTCAAGTTACTTAACTGAGTCTCAGTTTCTTAATCTGTGAAATAGAGCTAATAATATCTCAACAGTTTGTTAGGATTCAAGGAGATTCTGTGGAGTGTTCAGTATAGTGTTTGACATAGTCAGTGTTCAAAACATTTAGCCATATCACAACCTTCATCACCAACACCACCTCCATCAACAACACCTTCATCACCAACAGCACCTTCATCACCAACACCTTCATCACCAACACCACCTCCATCACTACCACTATCATCACCAATGAGCAGGGCAGCATGAATCCAGCATAAAGACCCCAAATCCATAGTCTGAAACGTAATGCATATTTCCAGGTCAGCAATGATCGCATTGTGTTATCTACTACTGATTTCATTTCAGGGCTGATCTTTGGTGCCGGCCTCAGCCTGGCTCAGGTGAAAGACATCCTGGCTGATGCAATCCTGAAGCTCCCAGAGGAGAAGACACAAACATACCAAGCTCTCCAGAAGCATTTGGGAACTCTGGCTGTATGCCAGATCAGGAACATGGCTGTATGTATCTGATGAAAGTAAACTGGTGTATGTTGTTTGAATGACTGTCCCTAACAAGTCATAACAGTTTCATTCTTTTCAAACAGGCAAAAAAGTATAGTTCTCCAAAGCCTTGCTTAATTCTTATTTTATCTCTAGTGTTTTTATACTTGCACAACTGGAGTGAAAATAACTCATTATTTTAAAAAGTCTTTAGGGGGCTACATCTTGAGCAGACATCTAGATTCAGATCTAAATCCCATCCTGGCTGTGGGCAACTGTACCCTCAACTTGCTCTCAAAAGGTAAGTAACAGCTCCTTCTTGAGGATAATTAAATCTGCTCCTTCCCCCCTCTGTCTCTCTGGGGATACAGGAAGTCCAGTTTTGAAAATGACTATTCTTTATATTGTCTGTAATTCTCTCTGCCTTTCTGGATCCTGGAAAGTTGGTCAGTCTGATCCTGATTCTACATATTTCCAATGTGTTCCTCTCTTCCTTTTTGAGGACCAGAGCTAGATATTTTCCCATACTGGTCATCCGACAATGACCACATTGGGTGAGTGGTGTCCAGATGTGATCCAAGCAATGGAGAGAACTAGAGGCTGTTGAGGACAATTCGGTCCTTTGTCAAAGACATTCCCCAGGTGGTTCAGGAGTGTGCTTGGCACCCACACCATGCTGTGCGCTCACGTCTAATTTGTCATGGATGGAAGCCTTCAGACCTTTTTCTTTCTCTCTCTCTCTCTTTTTTTTTTTTTTTTTTTTTTTTTGTACAATGGTAAGGCTTAATCTGTATTTCCTTGAGTTTTGTTTTTGAAACTAAGTTCAAGACTTTTAATTTATTTCTGTATTTTATCTGTATGTCCTTGAGCTTTGTTTTTGAAACTAAGGTCAAGACTTTTAATTTATTTCTTATTCCACCTTGGTCAACAATTATTAGGAAATTCTTATTGATCCTCTGTAAATCTGGGTTGTTTTTTTTTAAATTTTAAAATAGGGACTAGATTTCTATTGTTTGCATTATTAAATACCTTCTCTTCATATCATTGAAGCCACAAAATAATCCTAAGGAGGAAGATTTGCATTCAGAATTATTCATTTATATAGCATCCCTTTAACAACTGTATATTGAGAAAGAGGTTTGTGATGTGAATATAAAAATCAAAAGCTTCTCAGCTTTTCTCCCAAAGTCATATTTCATTATAGCTTTAAACATTTTCCCCCCAAATATATTGATTAAAGAACAGAAATTCTTAAGGTGCTGAAAAAAGATAAAAAAAAGATATCACCCCCATTAGTATAAAAATTCATTGAAGTCAATTTATTTGTTCATTACTATACCTAGTAGGGGTTCTGATCATAAACAACAAATGCTTGTTGAATGACTTGATTGGAATATCAAAAAGGGTATTAATATCTACTCCCTATTTACAAAGCTCAAAATGAATTGTGCTATTCAAAAGAAGGCTGCTAAGGTCTTATTCTTCCTGACCTCTGGGCTACTCTACTAGATATTTGTATTTATAAGCCAAGAAAGAAAAAAAAAAGATGCCATTATACAGTAAAAGATCGGTTAAGCATAGGAAGAGCGCTTTTTTCTCCAATCAGTTTCCTCAGCTATTTGGTAGAATTATTTCCCAGGTCTGGGGAGTTTGATTGTTTAACAGTAAGGATTCCTGGGAAGGTGTCATTTCTGTCCACAGACAGAGAACGACAGATTCCTTTAAAAGAGCAGTTTCTCAGCAAGTGCCCCAGTGCAGATCTTAAGCCTAAAAGAAATCTTGATCTCAGTGAACATTACCTTTTCCAGGAAAGTGAGCATGACCCTTTCTTTTTTTTTAAATT
The DNA here is from genome assembly GCF_021234165.1 of Pteronotus mesoamericanus. NCBI lineage: Eukaryota > Metazoa > Chordata > Mammalia > Chiroptera > Mormoopidae > Pteronotus > Pteronotus mesoamericanus. The sequence continues at coordinate 22,475,702 of NW_026555277.1, read as the reverse complement.
ATATTTTATTGATTATTCTATTACAGTTGTCCTAATTTTTCCCCTCTTGCCCCCCTCCACCTAGCGTCCCCCACTCCCTCAGGCCATCCCCACACCATGGTTCGTGTCCATGGCTCAAGCGTTTGGGTTCTTTGGCTGCCCATTTCCTGTACTGTCCTTTACATCCCCGTGGCTATTCTGGAACTACCCGTATATAATGCACACCCACATTTTTGGCCCAAACTTTCAGGGGAAAAAAAAATCTTTCGTTTTAATTTTTTAATTCAATTATTTATTTATTTACATATTTATTTATATTTAGATACTTGTTTTTCATACTATAAAGGAATTTTAACATTTATTTTTTAACATATTATGATACAAGAAATTTAATGTAACAAATAATTACAAAACATAAAAACAGACACAAGGTACAAGAAATTTTATGTACCGTTAACAAATTAGTACTACCCATGTATAATGTACATCCTTATTTTTTCCTCAAAAATTTAGGCAAAAAAGTGAGCATTGTGCACGATGAAATAGGGTCCTTTTTCTTGGTGTTATGCAATCTTCTGTCATTCCTGGAATCAAGAGAACTTTTTCTCTGCCTCTCTTCCCCTTAACCTCCCCCAACTCCAAACTCTAGTGTTACTTTCTTAATTTTTTAAAAACCTTTGTGCCATGAGGCTTTTCCAGAAATAAGACTTGATGTATTATAGAATTGTACACCTGAAACTTATGTACTTTTATTAACTACTGCCACCCCAATAAGTTTAATAAAAGAAAAAATATATAAGCCAAAAAAAAGACAATAATACATTTCTGCCTAAATCTTGGGGTTTGAAAGAGGCTAAAAAAAATACATTTGCAATAGAACATAGTGGGGGAAAAAGGTCTTTGGAGTTAGACTGAAGATTGAATCCTGGTTTCAAGATCTACTGTAACCCTGAACTAATTATTGACCTACTCTAAGGCTTGGATCCCTCGTCTCTGAAAAGGGAACAATCAACTCTGCCTTGGAGGGAGTGTTCGTCTGCTAGAGCTACCATAACAAAGTACCACAGAGTGGGTGGCTTAAACAACAGTCTTATTTTCTCACAGTTCTGGAGGCTGGAAATCTGATATCAAGGCGTCAACAGGGTTGGTTTCTTCTGAGGCCTCTCTCCTTGACTTGTAGAAAATGGCCTCTTTTCCCTGTGTCTTCACAAGGTCTTCCCTTAGTTTACGTATGTGTCCAAATTTTCACATTTTCTTTTCTCATGAGGACACCACCATGTTGGGTTAGTGTTTACCCGAATTACCTCATTTTAACTGAATTGTCTCTTTAAAGATCCTATATCCAAATGCAGTCACATTCTCAGGCACTAGGAGTTAGGACTTAAAGACATCAACTGTTAGAGGACACAATTCAGCCCCTAACAGACTGTGACAAGGATCTATGAGGCAACATACATAAACTGCCTAGAAACGGTGTGTTTCTACATGTGCTACTTACCTCTTGCTTGCAGTGGGAATTTGTATCCGCCTTCTGCCAAGCCCATAGGCAACAGAACGCACTCACAATAGTCAATTCAGGAATGAGAGTCTTTTTTGGAGAAAGGAATGGCATCACTAGAGAGTTATCCATCTTGTATGGAGGCGTTGGTCCAACCACCATCTGTGCAAAGAATTCCTGCCAGAAGCTCATCGGAAGGTATGGCATCATGTCCTTAGACTCCAAGTGACAGAGCAGTTTTTGGGGTTGTTTTTTGTTTGTTTGTTTGTTTGTTTTTTATGACATGCAATTACAAGAGGAAAAATGCTTAGTACCTTTTTATTTTATGGTATGGAATTCCAATAAGATTTTATAATCATTTGCACATGTCTTGATTTTCCTGAATTCTGAAGTGGGAATCGTCCGCCTGAGAAAGAGAGAGAGAGAGGGCCCATATCTCAGTAACACATAGATACAGTAAGCAAGATGAGTTCATTTACATTCTTTATTAAGAGAATAATTTACCATAATGAAAAACAGATTATGGGAGTTCGTCTTATCATAAAGAGCTAAATGCATTGGCTTAGCTGACTTTTAATATCTGTAGGTAATCCTAATAGCCAGTATTTCTTGAATACATGCTAGGTATCAGTTACCTTCTCGTAAGTAATAGAGAGTAATAGTTAAAAACGTGAGCTCAACTGAGCCAAAATGCTTGGGTCAAAATCTCAGTTGAACCCTTATTGATTACATGATCTCAGTCCTTACCTAACATTACAACAGCTCAGTTTCCTTATCTATCAAAAGGGGGCAATCATCCCCACCAATAAGAGAGTTGAGAGGATTAAATGAAATGAATACATATAAGGTTCTTAGAACAAAAACCTGTCTTGCAGTAAACATTCTAGTGACACAGGGGTCTTTGCTTCCTGGCTAAGGACTTAATACAGCTTGTCATTTCGTTCTCACGACCGTTCCACAGCGTGAGTTCTACTATTATTTCCCTTTTATAGATGAGGAGGAGGTAGGCCTCAGCCAGACACCTGAGAGTGGTAGACTGTGGTTTGAATATGGGTTGCCTGGCTTGGAAGCTTGTACTCTTATTTCATGCATTAGGTTGTAGCTATTTGTCACACACACTTGCTGAGCCTGTGAGGTAATGAGTCCTGTCAGGCAAGGAGTCTTCTTTTTCAACCCCTACAGGCCCTGGAATGAAGAGATGCTAGACGCAGCTTGCAGGCTGGTTCTGGATGAAGTCTCCCTTCCAGGCTCAGCTCCAGGTGGGAAGGTAGAGTTCAAGAGGACTCTCATTGTCAGCTTCCTCTTCAAGTTCTACCTGGAAGTGTCACAGTATTAAAGAGGATGGTAAATGGGACCAACCCTGTATTAGCTTTTCCTATATTAGAGGCTGTGGTGATGCCACAAGTGGAGGCAACAACCCCCTGCCGGATAGCTGTTGAAGAGAAAAGAAAGCCCAAATTAGAAACACACGACCTTACTGGGAACACTTCAGGCTGTCTGTTGATGGCTTGTAAGTTTGGGCAAGAATTGCAAGCAGAGAACAAAGTTGTCAGGATATTGTCTAGCACTACTCAGTTATTTCGTTTCTAATCCATTGTTCATCTAGGTGGTGTGCAGAAAACTTGTTAATGATTTGAATATATTTTTCCTCAGTAAAGTATTTCTTCCACTTGCTGAGGGTCACCTGCATGCATTTGGCTTTCTTCTCTGGTTCAGCTTTCTTTCTCTCAACTGTAAGATGATGATGGCGGCAGCCTCTCCACACGGTTATCGTACAATGGGCCATCATAGAAAAAGGGCTCGGTACGGTCCATAGGGCTTGAGAGGAACATGAGGACGACTGCATAGACACTAGTACTAGGCAGTAGTAGTAATCAGGTAATCCAGGCATTCTCTTGCCTGGTCTGCCTTTCGACAATCAATCAGTCACAAGATTGTTGGCTAGGGAGGACACGAGTAAAAGCATTTCTCTGAATAAATTTGCTGGACGCAAAGGGAGCTTGAACCACATTGGCCTCGTTAATCCCATGCTACAACCAACTGACTAGAAGCCAAGAACATTTCTTTGTGTAGTATAGAAATTAATATGATCACTCTAAATAAGAGGAACAAAAGGACTCTCTTATCATTGCTTCTGAGGGTATCTTCTCCCTATACATGGGAACAACTATGAACCAAAACAGATCTATCAAATTTCTGAGACTAAAAGCTTGAAATCACGTATTAAGTGGCATATTATCACCAGGTAATCACAAGAGAAAAAATAAGCCAGTTGTCAATTACTCCAATTAATAGCAAACCAATATAATTTCCTGGGTAAATCAAGTGATATAATGCAAGTGATCTTGCCTTATAGTCTCATACTTTCAATTCAATTTCTTCAGTAAAGCCTTTGCTGGCTTTAATTTTTTATTTAAAATTTTTAATGTAAAAAGTAACCATTAGATATATTGTTTAAACCCTTGGATAAAGACCTAGATGACCCAGTTCTTTTAGTTCTAAGCAGTGTTCCTCCTGGGACGCCAGACGCAGTGGCTGGGAGGCAGTCTCTGTGTTTTCCTTTCTCTCGAGGTGGCAAGTGGTGCTGTACCAAGTTTTATGCACTTGTGCTGTGGTGTGCTTTGGCTCTTTTTCCTGGTTTAAGCATTCTATCCCTTTCATTTTATTTATTTAGCTTCTATCTTCCTGTTTTATTGACTTCTGGGTCCTCAAATCATTTAGGGCTTACATGTCAGAGATTCATATGAAACACTGAGGTGCTGGAAGTCAGTGATCTACTCTACACATTTCATCTTCATAGCGTGTAGACCTTCCAGAGCGTGTGTCCCGGAGGCCTGGGAGGCTGCTGTACCTCCAGGGTTCTGGACAGGGCGAGTCCTTAATAAATGTTAGTTTCATATTAGAGCTGCTTGTTAAGAACCACGCTATCTTTCCTTACGAGACCACTTAGGCTCATTTTAAATTTCTACAATGGTTCTATTTTTTAGGACCGTGTTCACTATCCTACCCTGGAAGACAAGTATGAGAGTGCTTTAGAAGACCTTCATTCTAGGTATCACTGAAGTGCAATTAACTACCAGGTTAGTGGCTTCTTTTTTCTTTTCTTTTTTTTTTTTTTTTTTTTTTTTTTTTTTTTGGTAATTCAAAGGCCTGGGCTGTAACTTCTTCACTCAGCCGTCCCCACCGACCTCTCAGTGATTCTCAAGCTTTGTAAGCCTGAGCTCCCCTTCTGAACTCACAGCCCTCTTTCATGGAAATTAAAATTTCTAAATCCAAGAATAATTGTGACTGAAAGCCTAGCTACCAATGGTCATTGTTTTTAAATGTCTGTTTTGATCTTGAAGTCTGTGAGTTTGGGTCTGTGGCCTTGAACCACAGGTACGAGTGAGCTGGCTGGCCTGTCACAGGCTTCTGCCCTTGGCGGCAGGGAAGCCGGAGAACAACCAACTTCACATTCTGTGTCAGGGCCATAGGGCTGCTTTGATTTTATTTTCAGAGGAGTAGTAAAAACAAGCCCTGGAAGTTGATGAAATGAAGTAATGCTTTTTTAAAAAGAGCTGCTAATTTATTTTGTTTGAATATGAATATACTTTGTTCCCCTATCCCTATTCACCAAGTGGGTTTTCTGTGAGTTGCCTTTTAGAGCTGGATCAAACATATGTTCTAAGAGCTATTTCAAGCTCCCCTAATGAAAGCTGACTATCAGAGAGAACAGAATTCCTCATAACTTTCAAATGGAATTTTCTGCCACAACATCATAAAAATATCACCTGAAGTCATCCTATTGGTAAACTGGATATGATTCAATGTGGTTTCCCTTGAAATTATTCTTAAGAAACTTTACCTTGAGGGTTTTATTAAGTCAAGAACATTGAATATGTTGTTGGACTTGGTTATAAAAGCTTATGGTATGTTGTAATGAACACTGAAATCGGTATATACCCTTCAGGTTTCAAGTTTGATATGTTAAAAAATTCAAACACACCAAACACCATTGAAAGTGATTATTTTGATTGTTAAAAACAGCTGCCATCTTCCTTGGTGTTCTGCAAAATATGGCAGCTGCAACCTTTGGCTTATAAATACCTAACCTTGGCAATGGAGTAAGCGGTAGAAAGGAACCACAACAAATGAGTGGGCATTCAAATCACTGAAAGAAAAGTGATAATCTTCATGTACTTAATAACCTTAAAAGGGACTTTGCTATTCTAGATTGCAAGACAAGGTTTGAAAGCAGTGTATCTCCCACACAGTCGAGTTCTGTTTCTGTTTTCCCTGTGGTTGTTCATAGACACGAATATCCACATTGCTATAGCAACTTCAGTGCTCATGGTGAGCATTTTCTCCCCAAGTCAGTTCCTTTGCTTTGAAAGCATTTTGATCAGCTTCAAAAGATCAGCAGTTTGAGGGGACAGCATTCTTTCTTCCAGCACTTCTTTAGCCACAGGACAAGCAGCAGCAAGTATCAAGTATAGCCTCCTTCCCCAGGAGATTCCCCATAGCTGACTACCAAAAACACAGCGTGATGTCTTCAGTTGAGATAATCAAGTTTGTATTTGATTATGGAATAGGACAAAGATATACTTTGGGATACTTCTTCAATTTTTTGGCAGGCCTCACACAGCGAGTTTTCAAACGCCTTTTTTTCAATGCTGTGTTTTATTATTTACGGTAAAATGTGTTATGTCACAGAAAAGTCTCAGAGTCTTTATAGATACCTACAAATGTGTTTCATTAGTGTCTGAGCTTAGGAATTACCTGAAATTTTGCTCTTTGGGAAGGAAAAATCTAGAATTGAATTTGGGGGAGTTTTCACTCAAATGTTGTTCAGGTTGAAAGCCCAGCCCAGCACCCTGGTGTAGCACTCAGAGACCACTTTACAGAGGGGGTGGACCCCTACTATCCGGAACATGAAAAACCGTAACTAATAGAGCCCTCATACATTTTGTATCTTTTGACTACCATCGGCTCCTCAAAGGAGAGGGAAAAGGGACCTGCTGAGAGCTTTTGGTGGTGAGGAAAAGCAGTACTGTGTCAGCGGTACTGTTGTGTGTCGGGCTGCTTCAAAGCCCTCTTCATGTCTCAATCCCAATATGTAAAATTTTATCTCTTTATCTCTTTTTCTCCCCCTACGTGGCCTAATGTCTACCTTTATTTAATGGTGCTTGGGCCAAACCCTAAATTATTTTTCTTGATAATCTTCTTTCTATCTTATCAAGCCAGGAGGACCGCAACAACCACCAAAAAAAAAAAAAAAAAAAAAAAAGCCAATACTCTTTTTTTGTGCATTGTATTATAGTCACTACAAAATTAAAGTTTATATTTCAATGAAACAAACATGGACATTAAAACAATGAATGCTTATTAGTGAGTATGTATTTTACTATAAAACAGTAAATTTTATATGAAGTAGGAATAAATTCCGAGCATCCTACACATCTTATGCCAATTAAATTTTTAAAATGACTTTACTTTCCACATATAATTGTCAGCTGAAACTTGGCTGATGTTTTATTGCTTATCACTTACATTATGAAAGCAATAGGGTTTTGGGTTTTTTTTTCATTTTCCAAGTAACCAATAAAAATGCTGAACACCTATTCAGATTACACATGCCACTCTCTCCTCGTGCCTCCTGAAGTGCCAGGCCTGCCCGCACTTGGTGAACCTCTGATCCACCTCAAGCCGAAGGTTTAGTTTTTGCGTCGCTCAAGCAGGTGGGCAGCAAGCCAAGACCGCTCTTCTGGAGTCCCGCGAGTGGCAAGAGGGCAGTGGAGAAGTGTGTTTTTCGCAGTTATCTTTACGTAAAGTTCCCATCCTAGGCATAATGGCACTCCTCCACTCGTGGTATTTGTTACATTAAATCCAAATGTTTAGAAAGGAAAAGAAAACAAAACACCAGTGGTATCCTGGACAGCTAGGGTCTTTCTTGTCAATTCCACCGAGCAGAAGCCTCAGAGAGCTTTTGCGGGACCATGGATGGCTTTGACTCTGGAAAATTGGCTATGATTGAAATGAGATGCCACTTTAGGTGGACTCAAATGCTTTATTTATCATCAATACATACTGCATATGTTTTTCAAACTGCACATTCTAGTAATCAAATACAAAAGTAGTTAACGTTTTCCCCTAGACACCCTACACGATATTGCATTGGAAATAGGTCCACTTCCATGGCTTCTTTTTCCCTCCGTAAAGGTTTAGGCAGCGTACGTTCTGTCGGTGATGTGTTGTTCTTTCTCCCCTCCTACCCCGCGATGTGGCTGATGCCGTGAGACTCATCTCAAAGAGTCCCTGCCTCATCCAGGGCTCGAGGGGCCCGTGAACTGCAGTGTGGACAACAGATGGGGTGGGACGGGGAGCCCTTCCAGAGCTCTTCCCAGGCCTCACCTTGACCCACCTACTGTATTCCCTTTACCCCCGCGTCTGCCAGAGAAAGCCTCTGGGAGTGTGGCGTCAGCCCTAGTGCCGAGCACAGCGCGGACGCAGGGAGCTGTGGGGGGGGCTGCACGGCCCAGCTGAGCAGGCTGCTCCCCAAGCGGAGCTCTAGACCCAGAGCTGCCCTTTCCCTTTAAACAGTGGTCACTTTGTTGGCAATTTCCCTGGAATTTCCACCTGCTACGCTCCCCTCACCAGCCTCCCTGGCAGGTAAGGCCTTCACCCCAGGCGCTGAGCTTGGCCTATATCATGTCTCTTAACTCCTTTTTTGTTTATACCGCCAATTTTCTTCCAATAACCAACCAACCAGGAAACCTGAAATGCAGGAGGAGACATTGTGTTCCTTAATTTCTTCTTTGGTTAATGAAGCATATTTAAGGTATGTACAGAACCAGTAGCAAGACATTTTACACCACAGGTCTCTAAGAAAGAGGAATATTAGTCAATAATCACCCAAAGTGTATCTTCCTTTGGCTTCATTCTTTCATCAGAAATGTCTGAGTCATGAATTTTACCAAGTATTTCTTAGGCTGTTCCACTCAAAATAGAAAAAAGAGGGCTCTTCTGGTTGAAGACATGCCTTCAACATTTTCTATAAACATGGTCATGATGTCACTGTGCTTTTCTGCAAAATATATGCACCATACTTAGATACAAGCAGTAAAATAACTTTGATAGCAACAAATAAGGAAATACATGAGCATTAGCAAAATGACATAATTTTATATTACCAGGAAGGTTTATATTCATTTACTTATACAAATGGAATTTGTACTAGAAATGTGTGTGGTCTATATTCAGAAAAAGGGGGGCAGGGTGGGAAGAGAAAAACGTTGTGGCTATACATCCATCCCAGTTTCCCTATTGAATTATTGAAATTAGCTTATTGTCCTATTAATAGTGATACTTTTCATTTTCAAAAGTATTCTGGTTTAGATGTAAGTTACATGGCTACCACCTTATGAGAGATGTTTATAATATGATTATTAAAATGATACGTTGGTTATTTATTGAACAGAATGTAGACCCAAAGCAGCTTCCTCAAGGTCATGCACCCGTCTGGTATTAAGTACACCACAGGTGAAGCCATCTACTGTGACCACATCCCTGCTGTGGATAAAGAACTTTTCTTGGCTTTTGTAACAAGTTCAAGAGCTCATGCTAAGATTGTGTAAGTGACTGAGTTCTTACCTGATAGACATTAACGATTGCCTTTCCATCTAAGTCACATTCGTGAAAAGTAATGGTATGAGCAGGGTAAGCTTTTTTTTGGAGACATTCACTGCAGATTGGAGGTGAAACGGGATCTAAATGTAGGGTTGACTACAGTTCGTTTCTCCCTCTGATAACTTCCTCATCTCCGGTCTGGTTTCCCAGTTGTCTGGTAGAGAACTTACCTTACCGCTCTGCTATCTCATTCTCCGATTAAGCCCGGTCCCCTCGCGCGGGGGCTGCGGGGCTGCTCGGAGGGCCCCGTTCTGTGTGCTCTCGCCCGGGTCCATTGATCTGTTGGAAGCGCTCAGCCCGCCAGGCGTCGTGGACGTCTTGATGGAGGAACCTCTTGAAGGCGTGAACTCCTTCTGCCCTTTGACCGAACCTGAGAAATTTGGGGGGTCAGAGGAGGTACTGCATTTTTATTTCTGTTTTAACAGTAACTTCCCCCATTATGGCACTTGCAGATTGTCTTAAAGAAAGCATCGCATTTGGCAAATCATTAAGGATTCCAATATCTTTTGAATGCTTACTCTAAAACAGTTTATTCTAATGGTGAATGAATTCAAATACATTCATTTTCCACGTAAGCCAAAAAAGTTGACCGGTTAGGTAAAAGGTACTTGATTATTTTATATTTTCTAGTAGTAAGATAATGTGCTGCTAACAAGTATGAAAGAACAAATGGGGAGAGAATAATAGTAATTTTTATTTGCTAATCTCTCTTCTGAGAATCTCTTGCCATTGCCCCAGCCAATGTGTCCAAAGTCAAAGTCCAAGTTCAAGCAGTATCTCCCCCAGGCAGCCTTTCCTTGCCCTTTAATCCAGGTGTTCTTTCTCCCTTTCTGAACTCACCTTTACTCATCCATTCATACCACCATGTATTTAACAGGCATTTTTTATATATATATTGGATTGTTTATGTATATCATTGTGCACGGAAATAACACTGTGTAAAATCAGTTAAACCAATATGACTCCTGCCCTCAGAAACACACAAATATGAAAAGAAACAGGGATATAGATATTTTCCCAGAATCCACACTTTGGCAAAAGCACAAGCCAGGAACACATTGATCAAATATTTACAAGACACATAAGCATTACAGTTAATGATTTTTATGTTAGGACTCATATATCCACAATAATCATTAACCTCTATAAGCAAATGTTTTGGTCACTTGAAGAGAACGTGGGAGGTGGGTGTAGGTAGGGCAGCGGAGAGTAATGGCGGGGGAATGGGGACAACTGTAAATGCACAACAATCAAAAATAAAAATAGATTGATCATACATGAAATCTCTTGAGAAAAGACTGATATAAGTATGTGTGTGCATAGTTATAACTATGTTAGTTAGATTTTTAAAAGAAAGAGACAAGGGGTTCCTGGGAGACCCCAGAACGGTTGGCAATGCCTTGTAGTCCTTGTCCTCACAGGGCTTAAAGTCTAGAAGACAAGGCAGAGCGGACCTCTGATGAACTTTCTACCTTGTAGTAAGCTTATTTATTGATATCAATGCCTTATGTATTTCCCCTGCCTGGTAAAAGTCCTTGAATGAGGCCCCACGTCCGACTGACCTATATATTCCACACGCTGCTTCCCAGGTAGCAAGTAAATGAGTAGATGAACAATGCTAGCATTGTTGCTATTTGAAAGTTTCAAATGATTAAAATTTTGGCTACCGTATCGTTAGTTATCAGAAAATACAACAAAGGAGTTTCAGCAGGTTTTATGCAGAACTCAGGCTGCTCAGTTTAGTGTTCGCCCAGAAGAGCTTCATCCTTTGAAACAGCCCCTACCTCTGGCTCTTGCTGGCAGACTTAGTTGATAAATATGGAAATTTGACGACTGACAGTCTCAAGTCAAGTTGAAACTCCTCTAAGACATCGTAATGCGGCACTGGCAGAAGACAATGAGAATAGTGGCCTTTTACATAAGTGTTAACTAAACAAGGAAAACCATTCCAGTCTGCATGATAGTGTCTGCTCTTTGAGGTGTGGGTATGTTGATTATAAGCCTCTGGGGGGAGGAGGGGGCACGTCTGTGTGCCAGGTCACAGAGGCAAAGCCAGGCATCCATGCAGAGCCGAGAACAGAGCCACCGTAAATGGCTGCTTTTGTTAGTTTCGTTCCTTTTTCTACATTTGTCTATAGCATGTTATGCCTTTTTAAATTTTTTTCATTGTAGAAATTCTAAACATGCACAAGAATAGAGATTCAACAATTATCAACATTTTGCTATTCTTGTTTCATTTATCTCCTCACGGCCCCCACCCACCCATACTCAAGAAACACACTGTGTGCGTGTACGTGTTCTGGATTTAACTTTCTTAATTGTGATCATGGTTTAAGGTAGGAGAGAGAATAAAACAGTCACGGTGACTTCTTCCAGGCCTGAGTATTTTACCTTCCTGGAGCTTTGATTTTGTTCTGTTTTCTACCAACTTTGTGCCCTGGTCCCTGTGTCAACTCCTTAGGCTGCCTCTGCCGCCTGCAGGAGAAATGAATGTTGTGCGCTTGGTTGTGCCTTGGCTCGTCCAGCCTCCAGCCTCTCCCTAAAATGCCTGTGTTCCACCGCGGTCTGGGGCAGAGCCTTGCTCACTAGCAGTGCTGCACTATCCCTCTCTCTCCTCTTCCTCTCTGGATGAGATAGGCTGTAACCTTCGGGTCCTCCCCATCTGTGAAGGCAAAAGCTCCCTCTCAGAACGGCCCCGCTTGTGGTATGGCAGGCGCAGGCCAAGCCATAGGGCTGGCTCTCCTGGGCCAGCTGGCCTTTGAGCAGCTCTGCAGGCGGGGCCTGGATGGAGCCTGAGTCTGCTGCCCAGGAGGCAGCACCACTCCCGACCTCTTCAGCCACCACTGCCGATGACATAGCAAAAGAAAACTTCCCCAGTGCCTTGGGGCAGCAGGCCAGCTCTGACAAAGGCACTGCCCTACCAGACCCTCTGCTAACCATGGCACTGTGGTTAAGACACGTGTGAAGGGGTCACTTACTGTGTGTCTAGCTCTGTGCTAGGAGGAAGGAGAAAAGTAAACAGGAGGAGAGGACCAGTTGTCTGCCCTTCTCAAAAACAAGATCTTTTCTGTGTTGTAGATGTTTTTCGTGGGTCGGCTTGTCTGTGCCGTGATTGCAGAGTCTGAGGTTCAGGCGAGGAGAACTGCGAAGCTGGTGAGGATTGTCTACCAAGATTTGGAGCCCGTGATCCTAAACATTGAGGTAATGCGTTCAAGCGTAGGGCCGGAAGAGCAGATTTCAGTGGAATGTCAGTAAAAATGCTTTTGGCTTTAGTAGCAGGAAAGAAAATATGACTCAGAATGGCTTCCAAAACACAGACACTATCAGTGTCAGCAAGAAAGCTGATCTTCTGCTTCGTCTCCTGCTGCCCACAGTATAGGCTGTGTGTGCTGCGCTCACAGGATGACAGCCAGGAGCTTCCAGCTCATGCCCCAGAAGCAAAAGCGAGCACCATTGTCCCAACAGTCCAGGAGTCCCCAAACCCAGCCTCGTTGGGCCACTCGGTCCCATATCCAACTCTGAGTTAATGACTGTCCAGAGGAAGGGGGGAGGGAGCTGCTGTCGCTACTGGGAAGCCAGAGCCTTTGAGGTGCAGGGGCTGTGCAGGGAGGTGGGGGAGACCCGGCCGGAAATCTGAGCGCTGTCCAGAAGAGGACAGGTGGGTGGAATGCTGGATGGACAACCACAACATCCAGGAGAGGAGACACACCCTGCAACTCTGTGCGGCAGGTCCTTGGAAATCATTGTTTCATTCAACATTGTTTTGTGATAATGTTGATGACATGTCTTAGGAGTTTAACTCTTGTTTCCATCGTCAATTAGCCTTTGGTCAAATTGGTTTTGTCATATATCATTTTGTCACAGCTCTAAGCCCTTGTCAATGAGGGCTTACTCTGTTCACCTTCACCTAGGTTCTCACACAGCGAGAACCAACAAGGTGCTCCAGGAAGCAGACGTGGGAGGCACTGCTTTTAGATCCTTTCATGTACATCTTAAATTAGTATGAGAAATAAATCCTATGATGCTTAAAGATATTTTGGCAACTTAAACAAATTGGAGAATTGCATTTTCTAACCTGTTTTTTAGAAAGGAGCTTGAAATTTAAAAAGGTTTTAAGATTCATCTCCATGTAATGATACAGTGTTCTGCATAAACTCGTTGGTTCTTGTAATTTACTAAGCAATAAAAGCATGAAAGTTGGGAAAGCAGCATGAATAGATTAGATTCAGCACATATAGACTCCGTGTACTCTGGGAATACAATATTATCTTCACAGCATAACGCATAAGCTGTTCTCTAGGCAATAACATACCCTGAGGCAGAAAATGAAGAAATGACTTGGCCAAGATTAGTGTCTCCAGCAAAATTTGGCCTTGGGTATGTTTCCTATCGTGCTGCTTTATGCCAACGACCTCTGAGTGTGTTTCCAGACAGCATCCTCTGTGTTTTAAAATTAAAATAAAATCATGTCAAGAAAACAAAAATACAAAAGTGTAACTGAAGTCAAAGAGTGATTAGACCTACTAAATTTCCCTGGACACTTTCAAATTCAAACCGATTGTTCCTTCTCAGACCGTTTCACTCGTATGTTGCCTGTTCTGCTTCCTTACTTTAATATATTCCTTCCCCAGCATTTTGTTTTAGAGTTAGAATTACATCTTCATAAGATATTATTCACATAATGCTTTGTCCAAAATTTTGCTTGTAATCCTTAGCCCAATACCAGTGGCTTACTGTCTTGCCTTTCTTCCCCCAACCTTCCAGACAAATAAAATTCCAAACTGACAAATAGATACTACTCTCTTTCTGTCCTCCCCAACTGCAATCAGCAGACTTATAATTGTCTGCCAGGGAATACCAGAATCAAATACTAAACTTTGACATGGTGGAGTAGGGCTACCTCATGTTTTCATCAGAGGTTGAGCTCTCCAGGGTCAATTTACTAGATTAGAGTGGGTTTAATCTAAGTCAATTTACAGTAGGGAAATATGCCCAGGTCCCTACACATTAAAGTTCTTTTATCACTTTCCTGGCCAAAAAATTGGCTCAAAGTTACTCAAAGAGCAAGCAGCAGTGACTTTAAAAAAAAAAAAAGAAAGAAAGAAAGATTAAACTTTTAAAAATAGGATTTATAAAACTTCTGTTCCCAACCTGGAATATCTGAGCCTTAGATTAATAAGAAAATCATATGAATTGATTCCAGTAGAAAAGTGTGTTATCAATCAAAATAGGATAAAAACACATGTATCTCTGTCTCTAATCTCTAAGGTTTAACCCAGGTTATGCTTTTTAGAGTTTTTAATAGTTTGAATGGAAAAACTCTTGGCTTGAAGGGTCATGCTAATGATCGTGGTAAGAAAAAAATATGCTCTTGACCAGGATCTCTCATCAGTCATCATGATCAACAAAAATAGCTGATTCCCACACAGAGCTCACTACATAGTTACATAGATTTAAGCTGGTTTCCTATATTAATTCACTAAATGCTCAGATCCTCTGAGATTAAAACCTATTGTTATCCTCATTCTGATGAGGAAACTAAAACACAAGTTGACCCACACAGCTGGACAGTGACAAAGAAGCAGTCAACAAACACTATATCAAAGAACCTGCACCCCAGAGTGGTAAAAACAAATCAACCCCCTTTCAGTGGAGAAAATGGCAGGATCACAGTAGACCATCCCTGTAAGGTATGTTGATAGAAACCTACTGGTGTGGCTAAAGGGAACCAGAGTTAGGAAACTCCCCAGCTTCCAGCAGGTTAGAATTCCACAGGTGGGCAATAACCCATGGTAGATAATGCTGCAGGAGCTGGCAAGTCACATTGTCCAGCTGATGCAATGGTTACAGCAAGATAAATTGCTAAGGATAGGTGAGAAAAACAACCTAGATTATTATAGCTACGTCCCAGGCTATGTGGCCCCACTACTGTGCCCCTTCACTAGGCACCCAGAGGAAGCCAGGAAGGACCGGTATATAGGTGGATTTGTGGTGCCCATGCTGTGATTATAGTGGACGCTTTTTCAGAGCCGGAGGTCCCAGGTGCTCTACTGCGCTGTGCAAATGCTGTGCTCACCTCCCTGAAGGAGGAGCATGGGGCTGGCAGGCAGGGCTGCCGTGTCTACTGCTCGCACTGACTGAGCACCTATTATATGCCATGGAAGCTCTTCATGTGCCTCACTTCATTTTATCCTCTCCACCCCTATTGGAGCTATGTGCACAACGACACCTCCATTTTGACAGATGAAGCTGAGAAAGGTGAAGTAGTAGACCCACAGTCGAACAGCTAGTAAATGGAAAAAATGGCCACAACTCCAACTGGGTCCAGAGCCCATGCCCCGTGTGGCCTTGGCTGTATAAAACGAGTTGTGCAATGAAAAGAATAACCCACCTGGAAACTATTAGTTCCATTCTGGGACCAAGTAGGTGCCAGGTTTTTCTGAGCGTACTCCCTTTCTCTTGACTAAACGAGGACATTTGCGTTTGCTCCGTGGAAGCCTGGTCCTCCGCTCAGCTCTGCAGCCACGCTAAGAGCGCCTGGGTTCCAGAGCAAGAGGACAAGTGCTGCCCAGATGGAGATGATGCCACTGCTTGTGGCTGTTGCCCAGGTGGCCTCACTTTTCTGTTCTCTTTCTAGGAAGCCATCCAGCACAATTCCTTCTTTGAGCCAGAAAGGAAACTGGTATATGGAAATGTTGGTGAAGCGTTTAAAGCGGTTGATCAAATTGTTGAAGGTAAAACTACCTGAAAAAAAACGAAGAGAGAGGAACCCACCCTGAAAGCCTTCTAAAGCACGCCTCCTTTAATGTTGCTCCCCAGGAACAAGCACTTCAGGCATAAATGCGAGGGAGGGGGGCGGGGTTGTGTGCGGGGAGGGTACACAGCAGGGAGGCCCTGGCCATGGCAGCCACCACGCAGTGGCCACTTGCCCTGAAAGAAAATTGCAATGTGGAAATGCTGCTGAAGCATTTAAAATGGTTGATCAAATTCTTGAAGGTAAAACTACCTGGGAAAAAAAATGATGGAAACAGTTGTGGTGATAGTTGTTATAGAAATGTTTTCTCTTTTTCTGTTCACATCTACGTAGCAGGTTGGGATTTGAGGCTCAGACTGATTAAGGAACATGAATGACCACAGTCATACAATAGCCACTAAGTGACAAAGCTGGTTGTGAAATTGATAGCGCTTTTCTTTCTAAATGACTTCCCACTTCCATGCTTCTTTCTCTGTCATCCTTTCTCTGATTTCTCCCTCCTTCCGTTCCCCTACCTTTACTTTACTCTTTCCCTCCCTTTCTCCCTCCCTCCCTTCTCTCCAGACCTCCTTCCAATACATATACAGGCGCACCTCTGAGGTATTGTGGGTTCAGTCCCAGACCACTGCGATAAAGCGGGCTGTCATTTTTTGCTGGTGGAGGGTTTCGCCTTCAATTTGTTTTTTTAAAAAAAGCAACATCCGTGAAGCACAAGAAAGCAAAACACAACAAAATGAAATATGCCTGTGTATGGATAAAATAATACTGATCTCAAAGATCCATTATGAAGATTGTAAGAGGTAATAATGTGTGCTTGGCACATAGGAAGAGATCCAGAACTGTGAGCAATAATTATTACTAGGTTAAGGTGTTTTTGTTGTTCTCCTCTAGAAAAGGTTACCTTTTATTTGAGCTAACACAATGGCAGGCGTGCATTTATCAACGTCCGTGTTTCCCAGTTTCCCTCACTGTTAACATGCGTATGAAACCTGCCTGGCGATTCCTGTGCGCCTTCCTTGGGATCCTGGAGTTGGAGGATCCAGGGTACCCCAGGAATCTGTTTTTTTGACCAGTTTTAACAGTGCTCCGGGCGATTCTTAAGGTTAATAAAATGTGGCAAACACTCGAAGGATGAGTTTGTTTGGAGCAGAAGAGGAGGGAGCATATTTAGCAGAGAGGGTTCATGGTGTGACCATCTGGAAGTATCAATATTTCGGGGCGCTCCTCCACTTGTGCCACAATATGATTTTATGTAAGGATGTAATTATTGTATTTTTTCCTGCCATCTTATTTAATTATTTAATTCAGTTAGGTAATTTATTCAAGCTGTCTTTTACTTGAATTTAACTTGCTACTCGCATCATACCCTGTTAATAAGTATAAAAATGGCACAGAAATGTTGGAAGGGACTTTTAAGTTTACATTCTCTTAGCTCACTGCCTTGAGGTTGGTTTTTCTTACTCTGTGATTGTCATTTGGATTAAGAATCTTTGACTACTTCTTTCAGTATGAGATAATTGGAGGTAATTATCATAACAGCACTTTATCTGCCCCTTAGGAAAATAGGTGCTCCAAGAAAAAAAATACTTAAAAGATAAAATATGTAGAGCATTATACCAAGTCTTCGACTTTGTTCTTGAAGGAAGCGGTGTTATTGTTTGTGAAGACAGAAGCCAGCCCTCTCTAACCCTGGTGTCATAAGCGTTAGGGAACACTGTTTACAAATGAGCCAGCTGAGGCCAGAGAGGCATGCGATTGACCAGGAATCAAATATATCTAAGTTTTCCAACTCTGGAGTTAACACATTCTCTCCTCTACATTAAGCTGCTTCTCATTTATCTCTTTAAAATTTCATTAGCTGGGATGGGCTTTCCGCTGGAGAGGTAGATGGCAATCTGTGTAGCAGGATTTGCGAGGGACCTGGGAGCCCTGGAACGGAGATTATCTTCCCCACAGCCTGTCCTGTTGGGCATCGTGCAGATAAACGCCTTCATATCTTAACGGCTTTTCCTTCTTGAAGGGCCCCTTATTAAAATGTAAATATGCCTGGAGGAATCATTCCTAAATCCATACTGGGATAAAATTTTATCTCAGGGATTAGCTGAACAAATTGGTTTCCAACCTAGAGAGTTGAGAGCAACACCCCAGAGTAAAGCGAGGGCACCGCGGTGTAGGGGCGCGGGCTGGACAGCACGCTGTCACAGGGCTCTAGAGCTTGCCTACCTTCGAGGTTGGAGCAGAAACAGCTCTGTCTGGTATTTTTTTAGGTCTGTATTTTTTTTTTAAATGAAGAAAATATTTAACAAAATAAATCAAGTGGATAGGTGTAATTATTAACATTGCAAACCATGAATTTGAGCCTGCTGATAAGTGTAGAGTCTTTGATAAAAGCTTAAGTTGAAATTGAGATCTTAGAGCTCGACATTTTAATTTTTGTATTTTGTAAATGAGGCAGAATCTGTTCATTCTTCTGTACTCTTTCTTTACTCAGGTTTTGGATAAGACAGGAAGTCCAGACTCCAGTACAAGAGATTTCCTTGAGTATCTTTCTCAAACAATTTACAAGTCACTATTATTTGGTACATTTTTAATTTTTAAAAGTTCTGCCTCCCATCTAGCATGATGACTGTCATAGTTGTGTTCTGGGTTTTTTCTTAACCTCTGTTTTTTTATTTTTTCCCACCCTTCCAGTGTGTTTCTTGAACATGTTTTAGAATTCCATTTTGATTTGTCAGTAATGGGGGGATTTGTTTTTGGTTTTATAACTTTATTTTACAATCGGTGATTAGCTCTCATCCACATTGACTGTAGATTTTTGAAAATGGTGACAAGTACATAGGTAACTAATATATAGAACTTTCATGACATATAGAGTCTTCATTACATTTTCTGGACAGTCACCACCTGAATACAGTATGGGACATTCCTGATTCCTTTGGCCCAGACATACTTTCCCTCATTGATAATATAATTGCTTTAAAAATGTTCTCTACATACATTGAGAACCACATGAAACAATGTTATAATTTTGTTTCAAACACAATTTAAGAGGAAAGGGAAGTCTATTGTGTTTACCTCTACTTTTATTCTTTCCATTGCTCTCTTGCCTTTCCGATGTTCCAAGATCTTTTTTTTTTTAATCATTTCCTGTCTGTTTCAAGAACTTCCCTGAGCCACTTGTTATTTTAGGACAGGTTTTTTGAAGACAAACTCCCTTAGATTTCCTTCATCTGAGGATGTCTTGATTTCTTTTTCATTCCTGAAGAACATTTTCACTGGATATAGAATTCCAAGTTGACAGGTCCTTTAGCACTTGAAGAAAGATGTTGTGCCAGTTCTTCTGGCCTTCATGGTTTCTGACAAGAAATCTGCTGTCTTTTGAAGTATTTTTCTCTTATAGATGAAGTCATGTTTTTCTATCATTGTTTTCAAGATACCACTTTGTGTTTAGTTTTCAGAAGTTTAACTGTGATGTCTTAGCATGAATTTCTTTGGCTCATCCCTTTGGGACTTAATCTGCTCCTTGAATCTGTAGGTTTGTGTCTTACCAAGTTTGGAAAATTTTCAGCTATTATTTCTTCAAATGCTTGACTTCAGCAACACAAGTTTTTGATCTTTTATTTTAGTCACACAGGTTCCTTGGGCTCTGTTCATTTTCTTCTCAATCTATTTATCTCTAGTGTTCAAGCTGGGAAATGGCTGTTGTTCTATATTCTTCTTCATTGTTAATTTCCTCTGTTCTCTCTAGTCTGTGGTTGAGCTCACCAGTTGAGCTTCTTACATTTTGGTTGTTGTAGTTCTAAAATTTTCATTTGGATCTTTTTATATCTTCTGTTTCTTTGTAGAGATTTTATATTTTTTCATTTATTTTAAGTGTTCATGCCAGTGTTCACTGAACCATTTTTTACAATGGCTGCTTTAAAATCCTTGTCAGATAATTTCATGGTCTCTGTCATCTCAGTGTTAGAAACTGTTGATTGTCCTTTCTCATCCAAGTTGGGTTCTTGGTATGAAGAGTGATTTTTTTTATTGTATCCTGGTCACTTAGTGTATTATGTTATAACACTCTGGATCTTATTTAAGTCTCCTAGTTTACCAGAACTCCTCTGACCTTGTGTTGGTGGGGGAAAGTATTGGGGGGAGGGGCAGCGGGCAGCAATGCCTTGTTATTGCCAATGTGGAAGTCTAGTTTTCCCGTATGGTCTCCACCGACTACCACCCCAGAAGAGGGTTTTGGGTACCTCATTGAAACCTAATAAGGGAGGGAGTCTAGGCTCTTCCCTCAACTTTTGCAGGTAAAGACAGGTCCACAGTTTTTTCTGTAATGTTTCACTGGAGTAGAGTAGTTTTTTTATATAAAATCTTTCTGCCTTGCTAGGTGTCTTCTTTCCTGGTCCTTAGTTTAGAGAAAGTAAGCTTTTCTTGAGAATTTTTACAAAGATTTTTAAAATTTATTCTTAGAGAAAGGAGAAGGGAAGGAGAAAGAGGAGAGAAACATTGACGGGTTGCCTCTCGCATATGCTGTGACCGGGGACTGGCCCCACAACCCGCACGTGCCCCAGCTGGAAATCAAACCCATGACTTTTTGCTTTGTGGGCCAATGCCCAGCCAACTGAGCTACACCAGTCAGGGCTCGGGACTTTTTTTCTGTTTTTGCCAGCTAGTATTTATGGATTTCTGGCTCCTCTGGTACGAAATACAGGCTATATGAAGCAAACAACAACAATGTAACCCATTGAATTTACCATTATATCTTTCCTTGGGTCCTAAAGTCCCCAAAGTCCCCAGTTGTCTGCCTTCTCCTTTCTATCTTTGACAGTCTTCATATGTTTCTTTTATATATAACGTTTATGGCTGTTAGCAGAAGGAACAGGGAGATATGCATCTGCACCATCTTGTCTCAGAACTAGAAGTCTCGTTGTCATACTATTTTGACTCTAGACACCTTTCCCTAGGATTCTGTGACCCACTGTATTGGCAGATATGACAGGTCCCTTTACAGAACTTTACTTCAAATAAAGTTTCAGGTATAATGAAAGCTAAAGGTTATTGTTTGTGGCCCTTCGCCCTGTGGCCTACTGCCCCAGCAGAAGTCCTGCCAGTGGACTTTCTCCATAATAAGAAAACAGCTAGGGGAAGCTACTTGTCCTATCTGACAGCCTTCTGGATTCTGCTGTGTTTTCCTCTAAAGGTGAAATACGTATGGGAGGTCAGGAGCATTTTTATATGGAAACCCAGAGCATGCTTGCTGTTCCCAAAGGAGAGGATCAAGAAATGGGTATCTGTGCATCCTCACAGTATCTCAGAGGCATGCAGGTAACATGGGACCTTTATGGAAAGAATGTAGCTAAATGGTTTCTGCCTGCAAAATACACAAAGAGCAATTAGAGACAAAAATGTCACTTCAGAAACTGAAGGACTTTGGAGTGCTAATAGCCATATTCTCATGCATTTGAGAATTAATAACTTTGAGCTTTTAAGCTAGTATTATAGGAGTAGAGGCCTTCTGTTTGTGGATCTGTAACTAAAACAATTATGGAATCAGCAGGTCTCTTTTGCTATATTTTTGACACTGTTAAGAATACAAAAGAAGCAGTGAATTACCCCTTAAACTGTTGAATGATAATATGGGTAAGTTGTTAAAAGAGTAAATCCTAAGAGTTGTCATCACAAAAAGAATTTATTCCTTTTTTCCTATTATATCTAAAAGAAATGGTGAATGTTAACTAAACCTATTGTAGTAATCATTTTGTAATCTATGTAAACCAAACCATCATGCTGTGCACCTTAAACTTATACAGTGGTTATATTAATTGCTTCTCAATAAAACTGGAAAAAGAATAAAAAAGAAAAGAGAAGAAGGTCTGTCCTCCAAAGTTTATAATACTCAACTCACATGAAGCAGTTAGGAAACCACACCAGCAAGAATGTGACCCAATGTAAAAGCAGCTAAGTCAGAGTCTGCATACCTGGAAGAATTAAGAGAACAGAGGGCTGCTAAGAGCTAGAGTCCTCCAGAAAGTCCCATGGAGATCAGGTCTTAAGTTTGGATTTATACTGAAAATGAGGTTTGTCTAGATTGTGAGGAGAGATACCATTTCCAGACAATTCTGCACCAAGATCAAATACCACTTGTTCGTTCATTCATTCATTCATTCACCTGTCCCTTCTGCAAACATTTATTGCCTATACATTAGGCAGCATGCATGTAAGAAAGGAAGGATAGTACAAGAACTGCCCGGCTGGAATGGAGGATGCACTTTAGGGGTGGCTAGTTTAGGCATGGGGGTGAAAGCAGAGGTCTTGATTCAGTAGGTCATAAAGAGCAGTGTTATTACCAGAGCAAGTACGAATGTGGGAATGCAGAGAATGAGGCCTTTGGAAGGTGACACACTAAGAAGGGTCAGGCGAACTCCATTCTAGACCTATTCTGCTCCTGACTTCCTGTATGAAGTTGAGCCCATCACTTCATCCCCATCTTTAAAAGCATTAGGATGGCAAAAAAAGAGCAAGACCTGAATCCAGAAAAGACCTAGTGGCCAACTGTACAGTAATCCAAATGCGGGGTGAAAAGAATGCATTTTCTAGTGGAGAACAGCGGAATTCAGGGAAAAGACCCAATCTGAAAGAGGCTGGGAAGGCCACAGAACCTCATTGCTTCAGGAAACATATTCCTAGGGATTCGTGTGAAAAACATGCTTTGGTATATGAATAGTTCATGGGGGAAATTTATTAAAACAAAGAAAACTTAGCACAGAAGTATCTCATTGCTATCAAGAGTACTACTCAATATTAATGATAGTTTTGGTGATGTCATTGTAGCCAAATACCACTGAGATCACCATGGTTATTGGAAATTGTCCCGTTATTTAATGTAACCACACAATTTGTGTATCATGTACAACATTGTAGAATTAAAACCTGGAGGAGCTGTCTCAACTCCCTTGCTGCTGATGGGACAGATTAATGAGAACTGTTGTCATCCATAGGACATAGTTGCTTCGGTCTTGAAGGTCCCAGCTAACAAGGTCATGTGTCATGTAAAGCGTGTTAGCGGGGCGTTCAGGGGGAAGTTGTTTAAAACTAACATCATGGCAGCCATCACCGCATTTGCAGCAAACAAGTGGAGAAAATCTGCTGAATAGACTAAACATAAAGTGAAGTCATGCTGAATATTAGCAATATCAGAATTAAGGAGGAAGAATTTCAGTCAAGGTTATTTAAAATCATATATAATGTACACATACACAAACAAGCTGCCAGTTATTACAACTTTTTATCATATATTGTCCAACCACATACCATAAGAGACAAAATAAGAATCAGTTACAAAAAGAATAATTACCCCAGTGAAAATACTATAACACTTGGAGAGTCGACAGAAACTGGTACTGGAAGGATGGAGGTTACTTATCCTTAGCACCTGTATGTGCCTGTGGTCCCTTGATTAAATGGAGATTTTGCTTTTGTTACGCTTACCTTTATTTGTATTACCATTTTTCTTCAAGAATCTCAAAATATTTCCATAGGAAATTATCTTTGGAGCAGGTACACATAGAAGGCTTAATTACTTTGCTGAGCAATATAGGTCAGTCCCTTTATCCATGATATGAAAAGACCTTCTTTCCACACCTGTCCTATCTGGGATCACTTGGCAATGAACACCACCTGAGTTCCTCCATTTGTAAAGAGTCTCTAATGTGGCATTTGGACTGTTTTCCTACAGTGGAGGTTATTATCGCAGTGGGAAATCCCCCAAAGCAATACTGTGGAGCCTCTGGCACTCATGAGCCTCCCTCCCATAAGTAGCGAATGCCGGCAATTGTGCCCTGACCGAAAGAGAGGGGAGGCCACTGTGTGTGCTTGAGATCAGCACAGCCTGAGTTCAGGGAGCAGCAGTTCTGTTGTTCTATAAAGTGAGTGGATGCCACTCAAGCTGCCATTCAGGGCTGCATAAATCCCAGACAGTACCTACGTGGTAGAAGAGTTTACGTTCTTGCCTTTTTCTGTTTTAGACATGGTCGTCCAGTCCGCTGCATCCTGGAACGAGGAGAAGGCAACTTAGTAACTGCGGGCCACCACCCTTACCTTGGGAAATACAAAGTGAGCAGAAGAAGGGAAGGGGAGGATTCCTGTTGTAAATATAACATTCTGTAAATACAGAGGGCGGTACTCAGCTATTCTCTAATGGGGAATAACAACGAGCAAATCAACCAATTGTGGTCATGTTTAACTTTATATTTCTTGAGCTAATTGCTTAATTACTGGCTGGTAAAATGAAGCTTTCCTGCTTGGCTCCAAATTGTCAAAGATGACAATTTGTGAAAAGCTAGCCGGTACTGGCTGCTACAGAGTGATTAACTGGAAAACATGTGAATATATAGGTCTATAAAAATAAATATGATAATCATGCTATAAAAGACATAAAAATAGAGTGATTCCTATAAAAATGGTGCTATATAAAATTATAATTATTTGCCAACAGGGTCCTAATTTTTAACTATATCAGAATATGTTGTAAAACTCTGTCCCAGAATATATTCCATAACAGAAAATTATTATTATTATTATTATTATTATTATTGACTTTATAAGAATTATAAATTATCAGAGTGGGCTAATGGATCTAACAAATAACTAAAAACTCTCAGGGATTTAAACCATTATTATGTTAATCTTTGCCCAAGTAACAGCTAAATGTTATCACTGGGGGTCAGACGGTGGAGGGGGGAGAGTATGTGCCCCACAAAATCACGCAGGGCCTCCAGCTTCCCCTCCTCCCCTCAGACTGCGCTGTTGAATGCAGAAGTCACTAGGTACCTGTGGCTCTATTTAAATTTAAATGTACTAAATTAAATAACATTAAAACTTCAATTTCACAGTTGCATTACCTATATGTCAACTGCCCAAGAACCCCATGCAGCTAGTGGCTGCCCTATTGGACATGCAGATATAGAAAACCACAGAAGGTTCTGTTGGATAGCACTGCCCTAGAGACTCAGAGTCCTCCATTGGATCTTCAGCAGAAGGCAGCAAACAGGGGAAGAAAAGGAGCAGAAAGTGTCATGTGGGAGGTGTTTTAGTCACCAGGCCTGTAAGTGGTGGACCTTGCTTCTATCCACGCGCTATCGGCCAGAACTTTGCCACCTAACCACAACGAAGGCTGGGAAATGTAGTCTTCCTCTGTGCCCAGGATAAAAGACAACAGGGTTTGTTGAACACATAGTTTCATTTCTACCACAACGGGTGTACCTGCATACCTATTTTTAGAAGATAATAAATGTGTCTATTTCAGTTCACATTCACTCTAAGCTATTATTTGGTTTTGGTTTAGTTCAGCAAAGATTTATTAGAGTAAGTTGTTCTGAAGCAGATTATATTTTAGTGATTGAGAGGGAAATAAGACTCACACATATGAAGTCATTATGAAAGCATAATAATCTCAGGCTAAAAGATGAGGCACACATAGTAAAACTGTGGGGAGAGATAAACATGAGCTGGCGTGTGTGCAAGAGACTTCTTAGAAAAGGTGAAACAAATGACATTTGAGAATGGATAGGCAGAAAGAAGGCATGCCAGGTGGTGTGAAGACTAAGAGCAGAAGTGCAGAGTTGGGATGCACATGGCAGTTTTGATAGGGGCAGGAGTAAGGGCAGAGTGGGAATTCGAACACCGAGGCCTTGCTGGAAAGCAATGGGAAATAGGATTCCTTGGGCTCAGCGATGCCTGACTGAGAGGGGCCTGAGAATCCCAGGATGTGGGTCTAAACTTGTTCTCATAGGAAAGATTGAAACTGAGTAGATCCTTGACCAGTCAAGTGCCCTAACCAAACATGGGTGCATTGGGGAGAGTAATATCATGGTAGTGGGCAGGATGACCTAGGAAGGGGAGAGGATGGAGGCAGGTGGACCACTAGGAGGCAGCTGGTGCATTCAGACATGAAGCAGTTGAAGTCTGAGCTACAATAATAAGGGGTAGAAGAGATGACTCCAAGAGCCACTGTTGTGTAAAATCAAATAGAATTTGGTGGCACACTTGGAAAAATATGATGCAGAATAAAACCATACACATAACTTAGAGGTTTCTAGTAAACAGAACCAAGTTGGAAGGAGGAACCATTCTGGAGAGACAGTGATGAGTTTGTGTAAGTTTTTGGGAGGAAGTAACAACTGTCCTTCACTATATGGGACTTTATTGAAAGGACTGGATTATAGTTATAGAAGTCATCAGCATAGTGGAGATTAAAAATATGAGAAAATGTTTTCTAATGAAGTGTGGTATGAGGACAAGAGATGGTATTAACTTATTAATACCATTAATATTAATACTTTATATTTAGAACACACTGTGTTGTAGTTACTTGACTACGATTTTCCATGCACTACCATATTTATTGCCATTTCAAAGATGGTCAGATGTTATAGGGCTTGCCTAAGGAACACAACGGGTTAAGTAGCAGAGCCAAGCCTCAACTTCAAACTGCTGAAATTCACAGTTTGATTTTGTTTCCATTCAGTAAAAATCATTACAGTGAACTTTAATAAGTTCAGAGATATTGAAGCAGTGCACAGAGAGAAAACAGGAATATTGGATGCATCTTAAAAGCAAGGAAGGTATTTATTTAACAGACTTTCAGCAACGCCAAATGCTGCTGAGAATGTTGACTGAAAATGGCCCTGTGGAAAAAAATGTGCAGGGTACATTCTGAGCAGCCACCAGATTTGAAGATTAGGAGAAATGTGAGCATGGAGCCATAATTCAAGGGTGGCAAGAATGAGTGGTCTACAAATACATCATTGCTTTGCTTTACAAGAAGAAAAAAGGATTGATTAAATAGTAGTGATAGATTAAACAGGAAGAGTTTCTGTTTGTTTTGCTTTTTTATCTTTCTCTACCCTTCCTTTTTTCCTTTTTCATTATTATTGTTAGCTGTGGCAAAATACTCATAACATAAAATGTACTATCTTAGTCATTTTTAAGTACACATTTCAGTGGCATTAAGTATTCACCACAGTTGTCAGCACCATCCACCTCCAAAATCCTTTTCATCTTGTAAAACTGAAGCTCTGCACCCATTAAGCAATACTCCCCTTCCTTCCTCTCTCAACAGCCCCTGGAAACCACCACTCTACGTCCTGTCTCTCCATATTTGACTAGTCATAAAAATAGAATCACAGTATATTTGCTCTTTTGTAACTGGCCTATATCACTTAACATAATGTCCTTAAAGTTCATACATATTATAGAATGTCAAAATTTTCTCCCTTTTTAAGGCTTTATACTATTCCACTGTATGTATATGCTACATTTTGTTTATCCATTCATCCATTGGCAGGCACTTGAGTTACTATTACCCCTCAGCTGTTGTGAGTAATGCTGCTATAAACATAAGTGTACAAATATCTCTTTGAGATCCTGCCTTCAATTATTTTAGATAAATACCTAGATGTGGGATTGCTAGATCATATGGTAGTTCTACTTTTAATTTTTTGAGGAACTGCCATACTGTTTTCAATTGCAGATACATTATTTTGCATTCCATTGACAGTGCACAAAAGTTCCAATTTCACTACATCCTCACAAACACTTAACTATTTTCTGTTGTTTTTTTTTTTAATAGTAGCCATACTAATGGATGTGAGGTGGTATGCTGTAGTTTTGATTTGTATTTTTCTAACGATTAGTGATGTTGAATATCTTTTCTTGTGCTTACTGGACATTTGTATATCTTCTACGGAGAAATGTCTCTTCAAGTCCTTTGTCCACTTTTTAATCAAACTGTTTTTTGTTGTTGTGTTGAAAGAGTTCTTTATACATCCCAGTTATTAACCTTTTAACAGATATATGGTTGGCAAATATTTTATCCCATTTGCTGGATTGGCTTTTCACCCTGTTGATTGTGTCGTTTGATACATGGAAGTTTTTCATTTTGATGTAGTCTACTTTATTTATTTCTTTTTTGCTGCTGCTTTTGGTGTCATATCCAAGAAATCATTACCAAATCCAATGTCATGAAGCATTTAGCCTATGTGTGGAGGATTCACAAGTGACAAAGCACACTTTAGAGAGACTTGGCCCGCAGCAGTAGTATCAAATGTCAATTCTCTTTCTGCAGGCTGGGTTCATGAATGACGGCCGAATTTTGGCCCTGGATATGGAGCATGAGAGCAGTGGAGGCGCCTCCCTGGATAAGTCATTATTGGTAAGTATTTTAAGGAGCAAGTTGACATTCTGGAAAGTGTTACTTAAAATGGTTTAATTCAGAAACTTTTCAATAGCTAAACAATATTTAATTATAAAAGCATAAAGGCCCTCATTTTAGGGTAGCCACATGTTACTGGTGTCTCCAAAATGAGCCCAAAGATATTGGCTAAGTCTGCATCGGTGTGTTATCTCCATGTTTCCTTGCTTTCAGCTCTTATCCCAAATGCAAGCATTAGTCCTCCACCTCAGCCTTATTGACATTTTTCTCTGGTTAATTCTTTGTCGTGGGACTTGTCCTGTACACTGTAGGATGCTTAGCAGTATTCTTGGCTTCTACCCAGCAGATTTCAGCGGCATAGCTACCCTCCAGTCTTAACAACCAAAAACGTCTCCAGACATTGCCAAATTCTCAGGAGAAAAAAGGACAAAATTAGCCCTAGATGAGATCCAATCATTAGACCAAATGCCAAATCATTTTTTCCTGTTTTCTAGGATATTATTTATATTCATTTCATTCTATAAATTAAATGGTTAGGGCCTATTAATGCTTCATGGGCTTTTGGAAATGGGATTTTTGAAATCTGGGGAAAATGCACTTGCTCTAAAATATGAAAATTTTAAAAAAGAATTCAAAAGAAAAATTATTCAAATCCTTAAATATCATTTTACAGCAAACATGCATTTAAATTGAGACATGGGTCTTAGAATGTTTGATGTGACTGCGAGAGAGTTGGTCATTTCTGACCCGGTTTCAGTTTGAGATCTCAGGATGGTAAAACAGGTACGGAAGGACAAGGGTCTCCTCACATCAACTCTGGATTTCCCCAGGTGTTAGAAAACAGAATTCTGAAAATGGATAATTGTTACAAGTTCCCCAACCTGCGTTGCCGAGGGTGGGCATGTTGAACCAACCTTCCACCCAGCACAGCATTCCATGGGTTTGGCTTTCCTGAGGCAGCGCTGACCTCCGAATCCTGCATCACAGGCATTGCAGCCAAGTGTGGGTTGTCCCCTGAGAAGGTAGCACTAAATTAGTCTCATTCACAAAAGATACCGAATTTTAGAGGTGAGAGGGGCATTGGGAGTCATTCATGCTGAGGAATGTGAGGCCTACAGGAGCCAAATGATTTGCCCCAGGTAACCCAACTCACTACTTTCACTTGGGCTCCTTCTCAAAAATCCTGGGGGCAAGAAGATATTGAAGAGTAAGCATTGGATTCTAACTTGTTTTGTGAGAAGTCTCCATTGGTTGGGGTGATAACTGCTGCAAGTTGTCACACCCTTCTTTCCCCCGCTTCCATAACACTTCAGGCAGCTGTTATAAAGTTTCAGTCACTTCAGTCACTACGATGGTCTGGCTTCAGTTCGTTGTCTGTCTCAACTCCATCATTCACAAACTCTGTTTTCTTCACTACCCGTCTTGTACCCAAGGATCCCTTGAGTGAAGTTACAGTGGTGGGGACAGGGTGTGCTGCTTCAGCCCTTCTCCCTAGTGCCTTCTGCTGCAGCGTTGCGGGTAGGGAGGAAGCCAAGGGCCAGGAAAACAGGCAGCATCTCCTCATCTGACTCTTCCCAGCAAGCTCTCTGTCCTCTCCTTGGTTAGATGTAGCTACTTTTCAAGTATGTTGTCTCTGGGTTCCATTCCCGCCAGTTCTCATGAAAATCAACAGCCCTCTGTGAAGGGGGTTCAAGCTCACCTGCCTTCAGCTTGCCCCGCATACAGCATTCCCTGATGCCCACGCCTCTGTGTCCGAGGCTGCAGCAGTCCTTAAAAATCCCTTGTCCCCAATTCATTTCTGGGACCACAGGCAGGAGCCATTTTCTTTATGTCTCTTGAACCTCTAGGGGATCCTTGCCTCTCCCTTTCTGGTCATCTCCCCACAGCCTCTCTCCCAGATGCTCTGTTGCATTTGGTAGCTCTGGGGAAGAAAATCAGATAATGACCTCCCTTCATCCACAAGGAAAGATGGAGGAAAGAATAGCCACCTTTAAAAACACTGCCTTGCCCCAAATGCACAGCTCACTCATTTCCAGTCATCTCTTTATAGTGATCTGGGAATTTTTTAGGGGGATGGGGAGACTGTATGTCTGTAATGGCCTCTGTCAGCTTGAGGAGATGACTGGCCTCAACTGCTGAGTTTTCTCAACTGAGAATGTGAAGTACTTGACCCTCTGTTCTCAGCTGTGGGTCTTAATCTCCAATTCTGGGAATTCAGGAACGATTTTCCTTAGTACTTCATGCATCCTAGGGTGGAATCTTTTAATTTGTTCTTCATCCTAGTTACAGATTATATTTAAAGAGACTTTCATATTGTCCCATTTGGAAGTAAGTGATCTTATTTTGCCTCAGCATCTGAATTATCTGAATCATGTAGATCATGTAGTCTGGAAATTAAATTCAAGATTACCTTTCAACAGCTATTCACAAACATCCGGTATTAAGAGCATACAATGTACCTGCACTGGGTTGAGT
Organism: Pteronotus mesoamericanus; assembly: GCF_021234165.1. Taxonomy (NCBI): domain Eukaryota; kingdom Metazoa; phylum Chordata; class Mammalia; order Chiroptera; family Mormoopidae; genus Pteronotus; species Pteronotus mesoamericanus. The sequence continues at coordinate 22,445,129 of NW_026555277.1, read as the reverse complement.
TATATGAGAAACATAAAGAAAAGATTCCTTCCCTTGAACTTATACAAGAGCAGTATGGAAGGCCTGGGGGTGCTAACATTTGCAAGAGGTTCTGAATAGAAGAGAGTGTTACAGCACATTGGGAAAGGCTTCAACAAGGCGTGTGTTGAACTCAGTTTGGGTCTTAATAGGATGAGCAGATTTTGACTAGGAGACAGTGGGTGGAAAAGTCTGTCTGCCAAGTCCCCCCACCCTATCCTTTTCATCTTTTTTTTTTTATAGGTACGAATGATAAACATGTGCAAGGAAATTGATCAGACACCCTACAAACAAGAGATGAATACCAAGAACCTGATAGAGTGTTGGAAACCATGTATGGCCATGTCTTCCTACTCCCTGAGGAAAGCAGCTGTGGAAAAATTCAACTCAGAGAATTACTGGAAGAAGAAGGGGCTGGCCATAGTTCCCCTGAAGTACCCTGTTGGCCTTGGCTCACAAGCTTCGAGTCAGGTCAGTTCTCCAAATAGACGAATCTAAAGATGTTCAGGAATTAAGGTGAATCAGCCATGCTTGTTAAGGTGAATTAACCTGCTTGTTAAACTTTACCAAAGTTGTGGTCAACCAAAGTAGCTTTTCTCCAGAGGAGACAAGAGCCCATGTTCCCAGGGTTGGTGACAAGCATCCCTCCTGGGAAATCGGGACACCTGATTTCTACTCCTGGCCCAGACAATGAAACAGCTGAGTTGACTCACTCTGGGCCCCAGATTGCTCGAATATAAAGTAAGAAGGTGGGACCAATGACTGCCAAGACTCCTCTTTCAACTCCTCTAGGATCTGTGTCTCTGGACCATGAAATAGCATCAGGAAGCTACAGGCTACTGGTGCCCCTCCCCTTTTTGGTAGGTGAGGGTAAACTGAACCCAGAAAGTTAAATCACTTAAATCATTTTTAAAACACAATTTTAGGAATTTGTTCACTTCCTCGTCATTAAAACTGTGAAGGGAAAGACTGAAAATCTATTCTTGTAGTTTAATTTCTTTGATCGACTAAATATACTCCCTGCTTGGTTGCTAAATCTCACTTTCTGTCTCCACCTCTTCATTCTTGAGTGAATCTTACCCAGAACAGCTGATGAAGGACTGATCTCTTCTAGCTCATTGTTCAGCAGTGATATGGGACCCCTGTTATCTACGTTCTTACATATACGTATACATATATGTACACATATGTGGATAAGATGGCAGAGCCCTCAAAACGATTGTCACTCCCCTTTGCAGAATTCACCCCTTTGGCTGAGCCGTGGTGAAGACATGGCAGGTGTGTTGAGTGGTGACAGAACAGGGGTACATGGGGGTGGCTCTGTGAAGGGCAGTGGGGTGTAAGCTGGATGTTGGGAGAGCAGAGGCAGTCAAGAGAAGCAGGCGGGAAGGTCCTTGCCTCCTTTCCATAGTCATCTGTTCACGCACCCATCTTGGTTCAGCTTTGATGTGATCATCAGAACGTTTCATGCAGTTTTGATTGTAGGTGGATTTGCTCAGAGGGACAGTGTAACAATACAAGTGGTGATCTTATTACAGCCGTCCCATCTCCTGCCTGTTTGTGAGGACAAAAACAACAGAGTCATTTAGTCATCTGCACCTGATTTACCCGGATGAGGGAGACAGTCTAGAAGCTGTGGTTGAGGAATAAAGGCAAAAACAAGGTTATTCAAAAGAAAGGAAGAGGGGGAAAGTACCACTAAAAAAAGGCATAGTGAGCAGGGACTCCTGGCATGGAGTTTTGAGTAAACTGATTTGCTGTCAACTTGCAAGTAGTCAGCCTGGGCTATCTGTCATTGAGCAGGCAGGCTAGGCTCACAGGGAAAACAATCTCCATTGTTATGGATTGTATGGAAATCCTTGGGCATTAGGCTGCAGTAGACATGGCAGCTGTCTCTATTTAATGGCTGCCATTACTTAATATCTGGCCCCTGGTAGACCAGGGTCTGTCTCATTTCCCTCATCAGAAATTTCTCAAAAAAGTAGATAAAAAAATAATTATGATTACTGAGCGCCTACTATATTGTAAGTTCTTTTAGATTTTATTATGTTCAACCCTCAGGGCAACCAATAAGGTTGGTAGCCTTATCTTAATGATGAGAAACTGAGGCTCAGAGAGCTTAAATAACTTGCCCAAGTCTTACCGCTGATGAGAGGCGGGGCCAGGGCTAACATTCAGGTCTGGGAGGCTGCAGGAGCTGTGCTTTCTCACCTACCTCAGGCTGCCCCTCTCTGGAGCCTTATGGTTGGAACTGAGGTGGGATTCAGCACAGCAGGGAAGAAACCAGGCAACAGCTAGCAGTATAAGTTCATTCTCAAAGGCTACTGAAAAGCTCCCCTCACCCACCAGCCCCTCCTGTTCTTCCTTGGAAATTAGCTGGCTTCCATCTTTAAAACATTTGTTTAGGGCTGAATCAAAGAATCTGAGATCAGTCAAGCTGCTTCCTAGACGCCATATGCTGAAAACCTATTCTGAAGCAGATCAAATAGAGGCAAGAACCAGAAATGATATTTGAGCACCTTCTATGTATATGGTCCTAGGCTGGGTGATTTGTAATTTCCCACTTGATTGCACCCCTATCTGTTGGGTAGATGTGATTCTATTTTATAAACTGAAGCCCGTAGAAGTTTGCTGCCTTGCCCAGGGACATCCAGCTAGTGATGCTGTTGGGCAAGAAAGTGACTGTCGGGAAACAGATCCTACGGTCCTGTGTCATTCCATGCCACCTCCCTGAGCAGAAGCAGCCCTTGCTCTCCCAACATATTCACCTACATTTTTTAATTCCTCAGCAAGAACATCAAAGGACACACCATATCTAATTAACCTCTATTCCCAGTATCCTAGTATGGAAGCTGGCATAGAATAAGAACGCAGATGTTTGAACGGCTGAGGCATTTGGGAATCTGCGGGACCAGAGCAAACTTCTCACCGATACCAGCAGTCATTACTTGAAGACTTCAATTTCACAAGCTAAGTCCCCAGTTTACATTGTAGAACCATCTGTTCTAACGCTCCAGTTGTGCCTATTTCATAGGCGAAGTTTCAAGAGATTATCTTTCGTGGTGCTAACAATGAACCATCCAGTGGTGCCACTTAACTGCACCAAATTTGACATTGAAAATGGCCCCAGGGAGATTGCAGCAGCACATGAAACAAATTACTGAGTGGCCTGTGATAGAAATGCTGCCCCAGACACCCAGGCAAAGGGCCGCTGCCAGGAGGGCCACACAATGTAAGACATGCACAATTCACTGTAATTGTCACTCATTCATACGTGCCAGCTATGAATTTCACTCACAACTTCTGAAATGCTAGCTGAGCAAGGGGACAAATATAGAGCCTACAGGCTCAAGAAGCAGATCGAATGGCTATGCTGCTGCAAATTCACTTATCAAATTTTTATTGAGCACTTACTATGTGTGAGGTGTTACGTTGCATTCCAAAGGATGCCTTAGGACCATGGTTTTTCCTTTCAGGGACTCATATTCTAGCTGAGAGCACAACAAAGTGCCACAGAATAGAGCCCAGAAGCAGCCGCTGCAGCTGGCATCAGGTGACGTCAAACACACAACCTGAGGGCAGTGGGCCTTGGGCTCTCTGCAGAGAATGTCACTCCTGACCTTTATTGTCTTGAGAACAAATGGCCGGGAGCATAGTACAATGTTTCCAGGAGGGACGTGTCAACAGACAGTAAAACACACTCTGCTCTGTCTTCCCAAGCCCTTGGGCTGATCATAATGGCTACAACGGTTTTCTTAAGGTTCTAAAATTCTCCCTTGGGCTGTGAATGTATGCACCTTTATCCTTGGAGACAGGGTACCCCTATATCCCTATTTTCCCATTACATCCATAGTTTATACCTGTGACCAAGTGAATAGAATCCATTTTCACCATCAAAGTGTCTTACTTGGAATGATAGAGGCTACTTCCTGTCACTCGTTGGAGTAATGTGGACCTTTGGACACCAATAAAGTGGCCCACAAGTGGCTCTGGGAAGAAATTGATCTAGGAATGCCGTCCTTTCTTTGGGATGTACCTGGTGATTGACATATGAGTCCATTGACTTTGGTTTATGACCAAGGTTGTTTATAAGTAATCTCAGTGTGTAATAAAGGCATACTAAGATTTTAGTTTTATTAAATGGAAATTAGCTTGTTACTAGAATTTTCTGAAGACCCTGCCTTTACAGATCCTAGATAATTATGCCACTGTGGATGGACACTTAGATATTTAGAAACCTCGCTGATAGAGCTTCAAATGACCCCTGGCAGCTCCAGACTTCATCTATGGGGTTGGCACATCCCAGTGGAGCAGCTGCACAGGTGTGCCTTGCAGGCCTTTCTGAACCACAGCATCAGGAGCATTTTCTTATGACCATATGCTGTTAATATTGCTCTTACACTGGAGACTCAAACTGAAGGAGCCTCCTTGTTTTCTGCAGTTTCCTGAGATATTTCCATACTCCCTAGCTTAGCATGAGCAGACTTGAAAGATGGCATATTCTTGTTAATTGTAAAACATGTTTAGCTTAGAGTTTGGATGCTTCTGATTACAGCAGCCTTTAATTCTGTTAGCAGTTTGGTTCCTTCTGGATCCCTCTGAGAGCTTCACAGTGAGATAAGATTACTTCCAAGTTCCCTTTCAATGAAAGCTCTGCAATTCTGTGCCAAGAGGACTTAGAGTAGGCTTAGCTCATTTTGCAGTGAAAAACTTAATGTCTGTCTGTTTCATCTTAGTAGGATTTTCATTTTTGCTTCTCTGTAACAACCTACAACTGTGGGACTGTGTGTTCATATAAATAATTGTTCTCCCTGTTTCCTAAACTATCTATTGCAGATTTAACTTTGCATCTTAAATTGACGCCTTCCTCCCAAGGAAAACCCCAAACCGAAATTGTTGCCCCGCCCTTGTCAGGATATCCTTGAAAGGTACCAGTGAGCTCGAATGTCCCAGCGAGGAAATAGTAGCCTAAGGAGCAGAGTCCTGCCCCAGTCTCAAAACATACCCGCCAGCAATCCAGCCTCTTGTGGGTGGTCATGAGATGCCCCAGCGTTGCCCTTACTTTGTTCAGTGCTCTCAGGGCAACGGAGAGAGTGTCTGTGGATAATTTTCGCAGGAGATGGAAGAGAGGGGATTATTTCCAGGGAAAAAGTTTTAATTGACAAGATATACGATAATATCAGTCAAAAAGATCATGGAAACTGTTTCTATGTTTTTTGCATAGGCTGCTGCCCTGGTTCACATTTATCTAGACAGGTCTGTGCTGGTGACCCATGGTGGAATTGAAGTGGGGCAGGTGGTCCACACCAAAATGATTCAGGTAAGAATGCAAATAATTGGGTGAAGATGGATATGTGCTTATAGGTACGGGTGTAAGGGAGAAACTGAATGTACATTCTCTCTTCCAAAACACAAAGAAGAGGAGGCTTTTGCTTTGACCACTTAAACTGTTAAGCTATAAACAGAAACTGGATAAACAAGACAGTTTGCAACTGAGCCTCTTAAAAGAATGTGGCAGAAGATTCTCGGGTTGTCTTATTGCTAAACCAGGCTGTATGGTTATTTGCTGCTTTCCTTTAGATATATTAACAAGTGAGTTGCCTTTTTAAAAACCTTTGCTAGGCGATAGAATGATGTGTAAATTCTGATGTACTGCACTAGTTCTGGCTTTTTTACAGTGAGGACTCTGAACAATTGATAGTATAAATCACATATGGTATTTCTAACCAAGCTCTACCAGTTTCCTCTGGGCTCATGTACTTTAGAGTAACTTTTACTGTTTCTATTTTGCTAATCATAGTAGTAATAATACAGGTTATAAAACATTTGTAAGAGATAAATAAGTCTTTTTTAGAGAACCCTACATAATTCTACCACTTAGCAATAATCACTGTTTGGGGTTTTTTTTTCCATCTTGACTCCCCACCCCCTCAAATTGCTCATATGTTGTTTATCTAATTTTTATCCTGTTTTCCTCACCTGTCCTTACATAGAGTGAGCACTCCTCCCTGTCATTAAGAATTCTTTGCACTTATGATATGTAACAGCTGCATATGGGTGTATATATAATTTATTTAACCTTCCTCAATTGTTGGACATTTCAATGAATTTTTTTTCATAAACCTGTGATCAAATCAATGAATATTTTCTTAGAATAGATCCTCAGAAATGGAATTACTGGCCATAGAGTATATCTTTTTTTTTCCCCCACAAATACCTTATTAAACCTGTTACAATTTAATCATTTGACACACAGTACAAAATTGTTTTCCAGAAAGTAGCCATCTCATTACACTACTAACCAACATTGTATGTTATGGATTGTTTTAATATCTTAGATAAACCAACAGGTGAATGATAGTGCCTCCTTATTGCTCAATTTGCATTTTTCTGATTAGAGAGATGCTGAATATATATTTTCTTTTATGTTATCAGTCACTTGAGAATTGTCTGGTCATATCTCTTTCCAATTTAGGGGTGAGACGTCAGTGTTTTCTTAATGGGGCTACCAGGCCTTTATGTCTAAGCTTATGTATTTTGTGCAGATGATCTTCTGAAAGTCAGTGGTCTAGAAGGACTCCATATGACCATGTGCTTGTCACGGCTGTGAACAGATTCTATTAAGCTATGCTGCTTGCAGGAAAGAGGAGAATTTTGGATCAGCTGAAATGAGTAATGTGGCTTTGCCCCCCAGCACCGAAAACAGAGGAGGAACAAAGCAGCCAGCTACATCCTGTGTTGGCAAGCGGCCATGGCACCGTCTGCTGTGAGCGCGTGTTGGCGCTGCTGCTTTAACAAGGCCATTGTTCTTCCTCAGAGGGGCTCTTTTCCCGGGCCACCTCCAGAAATGTGGATAAGGCATCTCCTTTCTCAGAGGGTTGGCTTTTCTAGAATTCTTCAGAGCAGAGTGTGGGAAAGGCCTCAGAGGTGTTCATTTCATGATGACAAAGACATAAAGCACCTCCTCCTACCTTGGTGTGGGGCCTTGTTTCCTCTTCCTGATGCTATTGCACATGAGAGAGTCAAAGAAAAAGAAAATGTGCTCAAGGCTTGGGGTCCACACTAGCTACAGGGTTTTTATATAAAGGAATCTTTTGCAGCTGGAGGAATTTTATGATCCTGCCCACTAGTCCCCATTGGGCATATCAGGATTTGACATAGATGCTACTGTGGGCACATGCGTAGGTCTGTGACTAAACAAAGTATTTGGGGGGAAAAATACTCTCTTCTAAAATCCAGGTGGCTATTAATGAATTAAGGATACCACTGTCCAGTATCCACCTGTGTGGAACAAGCACAGAAACTGTCCCTAATACAAATATCTCTGGAGCTTCTTTGGTGGCAGATGTCAATGGGTTTGCAGTAAAGGTAAGAATCCTTGCAGTAGTATCCAAATTATTAACCCCATCAGGACCAATACGTGGGCGGCACTCAGAAGATGTTAAGAATTAACCCAGCTCTCATCTCCTTCCCACACCCTCTCAGTGAAAACTTCCCTTCCCCAGTCTCCAGCTCAGTCAGCAGCACAGCACCCAGGCACTCTCCTGAGCTGGAAATGCCACCTCTTTTTCTCCCTCCCTTATGACAATTCACTGGTTAGCAAGTCATTGCAATTCTGTGCAAAAACGTCTCTGTAGAAAGAGACATTTCCACTGCCGTGTCCTGATACTGAGGCCGTTCTGTTCAGGCTCACGCCCCCCTCAGGGCCATTGCAGGCTCGCTCTCTCCACCCTGGCTTCATTGCTTTTCACGCCAATTTCCTGCTGCCAGAGTGAACTTCCCCACAAAATAAATCCGACCATAGCTGTGTTTAAAATTAGTGGCTGGTGGTGTGCCACCCGTTTTTCTGTTAAGTCCTGACCTCCTAGCGTGGCCCCCATCCTAGGCAGCCACGCTTCAGCCCACCCCCATGAGACCGGCCATGTCACCTCTTACCAGATGGGCCTCCCCGCCATGTCCTTGGGCCTCCTAAATAAGCCTCAAACGGCACATATCATGCGGTTTTGATATTGGTGTTTGTGTAAAATTGTGATCAGAATTTTAACTAAAACATAATCCCTAGGATGCTTGTCAAACTCTCCTGAAGCGCCTTGAACCCATCATCAGCAAGAATCCTCAAGGCACTTGGAAGGACTGGGTGAGGATCTCTTTGTGTTTTATGTTAGCGTAAAGGAGGGGGAAAGTGAAAGAGATGCATGTGAGTGAACTATCAACAGAAAGAGCACTTCAACAGGCACTGCGGTGGCATAGCGACAAGCAGAGGCTCTTTGGCTCTGGGCATGTGGAGATTGCCTCATGGTGTGATGGAAGAAAATCCTGTGTTGGAGAAAAAGATGGTTTGTCTGTCCAGAACTCTTTTTTAAAAATGTTTTATTTATTTATTTTTTTTATTGGTGAAATCATTTTATTTTATTTTTATTTTTTTATATTTTTTAAATTTTATTTTAATTTATTTTTTCAAATACATTTGTCTCTGCCTACCCCCCACCACTTTCCCTTGCCCGCTCCCTCTTTCCCTCCCTCAGCTCTTCCCCTTTGGTTTTGTCCATGAGTCTTTGCTATATGTTCCTTGACTTTCCCCTTCCCTTCCTTTTCCCCGTCCCCCCCCTTCCCTCTTGTCTCTGTTGATTTCTTTCCCTTTCAGTGTTGCTGGTCTTATTCTCCTTGCATCTTTGTATTGTTGGTTAGGTTCCACTTATAGGTGAGATCATATGGTATCTGTCTTTCGCCCCCTGGCTTATTTCACTTAGCGTAACGCTCTCCAGTTCCATCCATGCTGTCGCAAAGTTTAGTAGTTCTTTTTTTCTTTCTGCTGCGTAGTATTCCATTGTGTATATGTACCATAATTTTTTGATCCAATCATCTACTGAAGTGTTGGAAGCAACCTAAAAAATGTTTTAATGTGTTTATTTTTCATTTTAAATATCTTTACCGAGGTATAATGAACATACAATAAACTGCACATATTTAAAGTGTTCACTTTGATAATTTGCTTTGTCTAATTGAAATCATACAGTATAATTTTTTTTTACAACACAGTGATTTGACATTTATGTAACTTACTAAGTGATTACCTGATAAATCTAGTACCATATATACTCATAGTTATTACAATACTATTGACTGTACTTCCTATCAGAATCTTTATTTTAAGCAAGAATTAATTAATATTTCTTCCTATAGAACCTATGTATTTTCTAGATAATAGCTGTAAGTCTGTTTGTTCTCCTTCTTTGGGTTCCACTGTTCCTAAAATGGGAAGAAAACACTTCCCATTTCTTCTTCTATAAAACTAAAAACCACATAAACACTTACTTAGGAATAGAAAAGCAAGCCATTGGGTAGATAGTCAACCAATAGTTGGAACGGAATGGAAATATTTAACTGCTTCCTTTGATCTACTTATGATGTAGTTGGAAGAGAAAACATGCATTTTAAAGTCAACTAGCAAATTTTTTAGAGTAGTAAGCTCTAAAGTTTCAGATGATATGGAATGGATAGCAATAAAGGCTGGGAGTATGTGCCATGATGCCTGTTCTAGAATGTCACATGAAAAGCATTGGTCTGGAGGAAATGGCATTTGGGAAGTACGACATGGAAACGGTTCTTTCTCTTCCACAAAATTAGGACTCGTTCTATAACTCATGTTTATGGGAGCTCTCAGTCCTTTGGGGACATACTTATTTCTGCCCTCTGCCCTGTGCTGCCTGGCCCAGGAGGGCTGAGAGAGCCTGGATGGAGAAACTCCGTCTCCCAGGGGTGAGACTCAGAGGAAGCGGACCAGTCCTCCCCCATCATAGAAGCCGCCATTCAGCCTACTTTCTTCTCTAATGGTTGCACTTCCCATACTTCCTTTCTCAGACTTGGGGACTTGGACCTAACCCCCACTTGTTCATCTATTAGTCAACTGTGTGCACTACAAAGTCAGGGGAAACTTTTTTTTTTAATGGTATAATTCAGCAAAATATTTATTACCCCTCTCCTGTGACTATTATAGATATATGACTTAAAAATTAAACATCCAACCCCCCATTGTTTCCTGAAATGTTTTATGTCAATAGGCTTAGTCTTTCCAGATGACTGAGTGACAGGCTTTTAAAAGCCGAATATGGGTTGCCCAGCACCATCCAAGCTACGAGTGTAACATACCAGGGTATCACTTATTGCCGTGATAACACATTGAGCAAATGCTGTTACCACAACCAGTGAACCACAAAGGCCTGTGGAGATGGAGAACACCGAAAGGGATAAATTGATGTTGGTTCTTCCTAGTTATTACCGCCGATAGCTTTATTTAACACATACTAAAGTTAAAATTGGAGTGGGAAGTGATTCTTATTTTAAACATCCTTATTGTAGCATGTGATACTCTTCTTTCACAGGCGCAGGCTGCTTTTGATGAAAGCCTTCGTCTCTCAGCTACTGGATACTTCAGGTAAACGGTCCTTTGAGTCGCAGGCTAGGAGAGTAGCCGTGGCACCTTGAGGAAGAGTTTCCTTCTGTTTGCAATTTTAGCACCAATTGATTTTGTACCTTCTAGTGACCCACTGTTATAAAGAACATTTAGCTGCTCCTTAATCCAAATGTCCAGAAAGGCTTTTATTGGGAAAAATAGGCACACAAATAAAATACAGCTGAATTGATGATCCAGATTATACTGGGTAGTTCTAGAGGGTTCTGTGGAGTTAGGGCAGAGCACTTAACGGGAACCCAGAGCAGTGGCTCATCTTTTGTTGAACACTCAGTGTATCCTTTAAGTTAGGACACAAAGATTTGAAAATGGAAATCAACCCCATAATAAGATCAACACCATTTCTACTTTCTAGACTGGCAAAAGAAGACATTTGACGATAACAATGTATTAACAAGACGCAGAACAACTGGAGCTCACATGCTTTGGAAAACAAATGATCTAATTATTTAAATAGAGAGTGACAGCCCTCAGAGAGCAGGGTGACACGGAGAGCCTGACCCGACTCTGGCGCTTGGCCAGTTGTCAGGGGCGTCCCAGGGTGCAGGCTGCCTGTCAGGAGAAAGCACCTTGAGCTTTTTTAAGGGCCACCTCCTGGCTCGCAGAGAGAGGAAGAAAGGGCAGAAAGTGCTGGCAAGCTGCTGGCCTATGCCTCTCTTTCACCTTGACATCCGTTTGGTGTCCGTCAAGAGGAGCTGGCAGCGGGAGGCCTGGGAGAGCAGAGTAGACTCAAAGCCAGAGAGAGGTAGCCTAGGGGCCTGATCCCCCACACCTGGAGGCTCAATCCTGAGGCCAGAAAGACAAATAAACAGGCCAGTAAGAACCTTTGAAGTAATGTTTTGTGTAAAAAGCGGGTGGAATTCCCCAGTCTGATGACAATAGGATTACAAGCACCAATACTGGCCCAAAGCACTAGGGTGGATAATCTTACCGCTGTCAGCAGTTAGCTTCCAGGCATAAGGAGTCCTTGGTAGGGGGCCATTGGATGTTTTCATCAGGCAAAACAAACAGTAAGAAGGAAATAAATGCTGATTTATTCAGCACACTTACAGCATGTATTATGTCTGGCACACCACTGTACAAGTCTACTCCTCTGGTTTGCAGTGCATACAAATGAGCTCAGCTCCTAGAGGGTCTGGTTAGTCATTACAGTCTGCAATTAGAAGACAATCACAAAACCACACATCTCAAGAATCCTTTTCTTCAGGGGTTACGAGTCAACCATTGACTGGGAGACAGGTGAAGGCCAGTTTTTGATTACTTTGTCTTTGGAGCCTCCTGTTGCGAAGTTGAAATAGACTTGCCTGACAGGCGCTTGTAAGGTCGGTACCGGCTGGGAGGGCGTTCGGGCTGCACTCTAGACCCACCAAAATCCCACACATCCCATCTCTCTGAGCACCATGAAAACACCATGCGTTTGGCCGACAGATAATTTCTCTGTGTTACCAGAAGAAAATAGAAGCTCAGCCTTGGTGCAATGGTTGCTCCCATGGAAAACCACCAGTGGCCTCTCCTCTTTATTTCCCTGGCCCTTATGAACAGAATAAGGAAAGAAACCACTTTCAGGAAGAAACGCAGCCTAAAGGGGGCTTCCATGTAGACTGTTGGGACAACTGGGAATGGTGACCATTTCTGTGAAATGCCATCACAGGACATTCTTGAAGGATTTCATACGTATTTATAATCTGCTAACAAGATAGAAGCCACAGTCTTTTATAACCCAGTATTGGAGTGACATCCTATTACTTCTGCCAATCCTATTGGTCACATAAACCAACCCTGGTAAAGCAGAGGAGGGGTCTACATAAGGCTTCATCCTTATGATACCTGGACGTAGGGATCATTGTGAGCCGTTCCGCAGGCTGGCAACCACAACCTAAAACCACTCTCTCTAGCCGTATCAAAAGACAATGAGAAGTAGTAGTGAGTCCACAGTCTTAAAAGCAAAATCTTTACTAACTCTGCAGACTTGCAAGCACCTCCCCTCCCCTCCCTTCCCTTCCCTTCCCCTCCATCTGAGGCCACTCGTGTCATGGAAGGCCAGCCTTACTAACTGGTGTCAAAGAGAACTTTACATTTCATTGTGTCTTTAAATAAGAGAGGTAAGTGCCTGAAGTTTTATTATAGTAGAACATTCTGGATCACTACCTAATTTTCATAAGAAATATGTTAGATGAAAGCCTTTTATCAAATAAGGACACTTTTGAGTTTCCATTGTTCCATCAATAATTAGAAGTAGAATCTATTTGCCATGGCCATTATGAGACTATGATGTCACATAAAAGAAAATACAGACATGCTGGAGACCGAAGGTGTCACCACCAGCCTGGCTGGGCCTGCTGTCTTTCTCTTCATTTGTATGTTATCAGAGAATTTTCAGTCACCAAATTTCAATGTTCGATTTATTCTCTCTTCTGCTCTAAAAATGAAAAATCTGGAACAGATAACAATTGAAAGACTTTTTTTTTTTTTTTTTTTGCTGATGTACACCCTGAGTTCTGTGATTCAGTAAATGTCAAGCAGCCATTTGGACTCTGGTTGTTGGGCGCTGTGGTTGCCACAAAGTTTTGCAGCAAGGGTCTTGTGAGCCATAGATGTTTTCTGTTTTCTGTGTCATAACGCATGTCTATCATAGTGGATTAAACTTAGTATGTTACATCACTCAGAATCAAAGTCAAGTAAGTATTTTTTTCTCCCATTGTTTCCAGTAAAAATAATCAGTGCTTAAGCTGGTTAAGAGTGTTTGTATAACTCTGAAATTTATATATAACAAACTGTGTGACATAAAATATTGCTTCTTTCTCTTGAAATATAATGTGGTCCAAAGAAAGGTTCTATACCAATGCCATCCTGGCAGGAACAATTTCTCAGCTTTCTTTCCCTGAGTTGTGTTCATCACAGTAAACATTTTTACTTTTTTTATTACTAGAACATCAGAACAGACATTGTCATGGATATTGGTTAGAGTATAAATCCAGCCAATGACATAGGCCAGGTACGTGTGACCGATTTGCCTCCCTTCCTATTTGTAAAAGCCAAAACTGCTATGAGGATCTTCAGGGAAAATATCCCATCTAACTTATGCTTCATCTTACTTTTCTACTTCTGTAGTTGGAATCTTTCTGTTCAGACCAGCCTCAGAACTCACATCTCTTGTAGTTTTAAAAAATAACGAAGGGAACAAAGGTGTTTTAGGTATTATTTGAAGAAACATGCAGCCTGCCAGGGGGGAGCTAGACTGAGGGGGACTAAGCTTTGAGGGGACAGAATGAGCCCCACATCTGGGAGAGAAGTAAGATGGAGTGCTAAGTGCTGAGCCTTATATGATGGTCTTTAGCTTCAAGGAGTGTGAAATTGGGCTGGGATAACAAACATCAAGTAACTGCAGCAGTAGTGACTGGATAGATAGCCTATTTTGCCCACAGGCTTTTTTAATTTAAATTTGAAGTACATGACAGGATTGAAAAATCACAAGCTGTTTTACATAAATATTCAAATGTCTAGCACATCTATAAACTGGAGCATTTCAAAGCTGTTTGGGAAGCTTAGAGAACACAGAGTTCATACACTTTATGTTACAAGTGAGGAAACTGAGTCCAGAGATGTGAGGCCAGCCAGCTCGCCACGCGGATGTTAGGATGAGAGGATTGGCTCTCCACAGGGCCCGTCTGTGGACACATCAGTCCATGAGAGTGTCATCCGGGAGAAAAGAGACCATTTGAGCTACGGGCTCTCTGAGGCCTCCCCTAGGACCTTTAACATTTTAATATCAAGCTGAGATTTCACCTCAAGGCCTTTGACTTTGAATTGAACACTCATAAGATGTTTAGAAATGCTTTTAGGTAAACTTTTAAGTAAACTTCCAGAGGCATTGTCCAAGACACGCTGAAAACCCTCTTACACTGCATTTTAAAAATTCAGACAAACAGCATGACGTTGATGCCACCGTTGACTGTATTTTCACATACGTGGAAATTCTAATTGATTTATTTATTTATTTTTTTGCCTCAGATTGAAGGTGCATTTACTCAAGCCATTGGACTTTTTACGATCGAGGAGCTGAGCTACTCTCCTCAGGGTGTCCTGTGCACTCGCGGTCCAGGCCAGTATAAAATCCCCACCGTCTGTGACACCCCCACAGAGCTCCACGTCTCTTTGTTGCCTCCATCTCAAAACTCGAAAACCCTGTACTCCTCCAAGGTAAGCTACGCTCTCTGAATAAATGCACGTTCATGTGATCCTCGTGCAGGGAGGGAAAAGCTACATTCATCTCTTGTTGTTTGCGGTTTTTACCAGGAATGTAAAAGAAAAAGCCTCATTAAACATTTTAATTACAAAATAATTTAACAACATTATAAATATTTTTAAAATACCTCTCAATGTTGGCACCTAGCACAAACCACTGTTGCCATCAGGTTGCATCTGGTTTTTGTTTTTTTTTTAACCTTGCAAAAATCATTTTCATGCCTATATCTCCTTTTTAAATTTAGGATCATTTCCTTAGACTAGAATTCTAAGAATGGGAATATTGGGTTTAAATAGTAAATTACTTTTCGAGGGAAAAGTTATATATAAAATATTTAATATTTTATACATGCACATATATACCTATTGAGGCACAGATACATGTATATACAGATAGACAGAGAGAGAGAGAGGGGTGGGGGAGAGAGAGTCATAATCTAGTTCACTTGTTCTCCCTCAAGGGTGTGGGAGAGTCTGGGGTGTTTCTGGGGGGCTCGGTGTTTTTCGCCATCCACGACCCGGTGAATGCAGCTCGACGGGAGAGAGGCCTGCTTGGAGCATTAAGGTTCAATAGTCTGCTGATCCCGGAGAAGATTAGAATGGCCTGTGAAGATAAGTTCACAGAAATGGTGTGTTCTGCTCATAAAATTTTGAATTTCCGTCCCTTGTCTTTGTGGTCAAGTTTTATTAACCCACCATGGTTGTTTTCCATGGAGGAAAAGGTGACCAGAATCCTGAGGGCATTTGAGCAAAAGAGTGGAGTGGCCCTTGAATTGCCTGTTTCCATCAGCCAGGCCCTGCCTGGCCCGCAGTGGGGCTCAGATCTATATCACTGGGGAAAAAAAAAAAAAAAGGTTTATTTTTTTGCCATCAGTGATTTGTTCCTCTCTTGCTTGGTTTTCTCCCCAGGACACATTGGTCCTCAATAGAAGTTCAGAAACTGTGCCCAGAGCCTGAGACACTCAGGCCGAGGATACCGGCCACTCCAGCAGTCGCTCGCAGTCCACCCCAGCCAGGCACTGGGAGTGTGTGCAGTTGCGAATTTGAGGTGCGCACGCTCAGAGGGCCCTTCCCCAAGCCCCGGTAGCAGGAACCCCGCCCGCATCCACACCCTGCCAGGCGAACATCTCAGCTCTCCTCGGTCATTGTCCGTGACAAGATTTTTAAATGTGGGAGGAATTCATGTCATTCTCAGTGACCTCGCTGACAATAAAAAAGTTATTCTTGTTTATTTCTGTATTGAGGGGCGAGCCCCCCACACCTCCTCTCCTGCTGACTCTGTGCGGCCCCGTATAGCTTTTCCTAACCCCATGAATCACCTCTTCATTCTGGAGAAGCGCAGGCCGATTCCACTTCTCACTGGCCCCTCCCCAGGAGGGCTCGGTGACTCTCTCTCGCCCGCCTGACCCCAGGACTCCTCCACATTTCTCATGTTGCCATTGCCTCACCTCCCATTGTCCTGGTTGCCCTCTGGGTGGTTTTTTTCTTATTTTATATTCTGCAGGTTTTCACTTGTCACAAATGTTTTCCAAATGTAAACATATAAATCTGTCCTTTTGCTCTAGATTCCAAGAGACACACCTGGATCCTATGTTCCTTGGAATATTCCCATATGAGTCAAGTGCAACCTTCTGCAGGAAATCGGGTGACGCTTCCAATACAGCAATCTATCCAGTTTCTATGCTCTCAGATGCTAGGTCTGAAAGACAGATTTTTGCAGTTCAGAAATCATTTCACAGAATATTGCTTTTATGTGATGCTGATTTTAAATATTCCATTTAGATTTTGATAGATAGGCTTAAGCAATTTAGAAATCGTATTTTAAATGGCATAAATCCTAACCGGTTTCCTCTAGAAGATATTCTCCTTTACTCTGTCCTTTAAACCTATCCAGCTGAATGGAATAGAAGACTTGTATATGATTCATATATATCTTATATCCACCAACAGAAATCATACTGTCCAGTGAAAGGCAATTTTCTAAATAATTTTATTAGTAATATGAACAGTAAAGGACATTCACTTTTTACTTTATATGCTTTTATATATTTAATTTTCAAAAATACGCATTAGCTCTGTAATTTAAAACAAATTAATAAACACATTTAACACCTGAAAACATGCCTGAATTCACTACATCTATCTATGTGGTTATTTCGTTTCATTGACTAAAGAAGGTCTTTGTTGCTGACGGTAAGAAATTTTATTCCAGTGGGTAACCCCTAGGGCAGGGAGAAGTATGTGTTGTGTAAGAATGGGATTGAGATTGAAATTCCAAATTGGCTTAAGGGCGGAGGAAACTGGAGTTAGTTGAGGAAGGTGGGATCCTAAGAGGGTTGAGAGCACAGACAGGATTTGATTAGAAGAACATACTCGGGGAGTAGGCACAAAGCACCCCCGCCCGGGACTGTCCCCCATCTAGCTGCCCACCCTCCCACTGGAGCATCTGGGCAGGCCTCCCCGGGGGGCGCAGCAGCAGATACATCCTACAGGGCTTCCCAACTTGCAGCCCATCATTTTAGTGTGATGGCTATTCTAAGAAGTAAAATGAAGTTGTTTTGTGAACAGAGGAAAGGTAAGTTTTCCACATTGTTATTTCTAAATTTATGTAGAGAAAGAAACCATGGTAGCAAGTAGGTGTTCAAGGGGCCAGTGTGTGAGCTGGCAATTTGCCCAATGACTGTGACAAACTCATACCAATTTGTAATTTTCTAAGGAGAAAAGGGGAGTGAGCGTGTGAGAGAGAGAGAGCCAGAGAGTAAGAGGGGGAGAGCGCTTACAGGAGAGAGAATCTACTCACAAAAGGTATTAGGATTCCTAGAAGGGAAGCATTCATTTTATTGATTGATGCCTTCAGACTACATTTTATAACTGCATTTGTATTCACCTCAGTGTTAGGCATCAACTTCTTTTTATTATGTTTTCTTCATCTCTCTTCCTCCCCTTCCCTTCCTCCCTATTGTCTCCTTGAACCAGCACTGACACCACACAAAAATACGCATGAATGTAAAACCTTCAGGTCCTTTGCAAATAATTATAAAATTTTCACCAGCAAGAATAGAAGGGAAATCATACCAGAAAGGTAGGGATAAATTTTACAGTTGGTTTACATTTTAGTATGTTGCTTCTTTAAGCAAAGATTCTTAAATCACTTAAGAGAATGGGCAAAATAATTTTCTGGTCCTACTTATGTTTTCAGTTCTTGAGATTTCACTAAGACATAG
The DNA here is from genome assembly GCF_021234165.1 of Pteronotus mesoamericanus. Taxonomy (NCBI): domain Eukaryota; kingdom Metazoa; phylum Chordata; class Mammalia; order Chiroptera; family Mormoopidae; genus Pteronotus; species Pteronotus mesoamericanus. The sequence continues at coordinate 22,427,171 of NW_026555277.1, read as the reverse complement.
TCCAGGAAGGAATGTGCCCTTGGCTTTTCACTGTCCTTGACACAGTGCCTGAAGGGCAACCCTGTATCAGTGTCTTCAGCACCAGTGGCAAAGAGGAAGGGTTAGTCCAGGTTGAATCTGAGCTGCCTGTGCAAAGAAATAGAAGCACAGCACAGTAATCTAATGTACCCAAGATCACTCAGCTAGCAGGCATGAGAGGAACCTTGCTTTTCATCTGTCTGCTCCCAAAGTTGCCTTCTTTCCTCTGCGCCATGTTCTCCTAAAGCGACATCAAGTCTTCTAGCATCTTTTCACGAAGAGGAAGTGGCAGTGGGTCGTGCCAGTGTTTTCCTGTGAGTGCTGAAATAATGCTACTTATCTACTGCTGCCAAGGTCTTGTTTTCTTAACCTTGCAAATATGAGTGAAGAACAAAGAACATGTTTTGCAGGTGGCGGTGAGAATTAAAACCCTTTTATTCATTCAACTGTGCAAACTCAAGATTTTTAAGTTTGTAACTCTTCAATATTTCATAACCTTTTATTATTCACCCAAAACCAGTGTTGTGTTAGAATGCAAATTCTTGCTGGTTTATCTTATGAAACAAAGCCAAACATTTGTCCTGCTGAAATAAAAACCAAATACAATACAGTGTTACATACTTCTATAATTGCAAAGAGTGATGTTTGATCAACTTATGCAAACAAGATCAACAAACATATCCTAAAGGACTCTTAGCTCCTCAAAAATAATGGCCTACAGAAGAACTGCCTCAATCTACAGAATCATTTCCTTTGCACAAGTCATTGAGAGGGATTCAGACCCTAAAATAAATTTAATGTTCTGCCTGGAGGAAAACTGTATCCTTCTGTTTGGGAAAGCAAAGCAAGTAAGAAACTCTAGAAACTTTGCAATCTTTTTTGCATTATGTAACTTTTTTCTTCTATCACATTTCATTGCAGATTTTGATTTGGCGTCTGTGCACAAAGACATGGAAAGGGGATAATTCACATTTATCTTTGTTCCTATTATAAAATGAGAAAAACAAGGCTGCATATTCTATGTTTGGTCTGTGTAAATAAGCATGCTGCTAATTTTAGCCAGAAAAAAAAATACTTCTGTGACTTGGATATTTGACTTTGGCATGCTATGTAACAGTCTTTAATCAAGACTATGTATGCTGAGTATCCCCCATATTAAGTCATAAACACTTTGGGGGTAAGGATTATGTCTTGTTCTAAAAATAGTTCCCACACAGGAAGGAACTGGTGTGCAATGAACGTTGCTGGCGGACCGCTGGGCCAGAGGCCAAGGGCAGGGACATCATGGGCCCATTTGTCCTTTTGCCCCCATGAAGCCCCTCACACCGTTAAAGGCACACAGCTGGGCACACTAGTCTCAGGGCTGAGTTTGTATAGGATTTTTTTAACTCATACTGAAGATGCATTAGTTAAAAATGTCCCACAATGATGAAACAACAGATAACCCTCCCAACATTAGAACAAGAAATGAGAAGTAGAAAAGTTGGAGCTCTCTTTATGGACAGAAGACCTTAAAATAAATCTCAATTCAATTTTTTTCTCATAGTGGTAGCAGGATGAAGGAGAGAGCAAAATAAAAGCAGATAATCTCAATGTCTGTGGTCTTGGTTGACACCAAGCTATGCCCTTGAAGTCAAGTCTGGGTTGACCGTAAGGACTTCTTCTCCCAGCTACCTCAGTGGAATCTCTTCCCAGAAAGCTTCTCTTGGCATCTTCAATGCAAATAAATCACAGCACTTCCAGCTGGGACTTGACAGGCCTGTGCTGCCTTTAGCTGTACCAATCGGAAGCCTCCATTCCATTTCTGAGAGCTTCCTACCCCTCCGCTTTCAGGCTGGACCCTCTGTGGTCTTTGCTTTCAGGAAAGAATTGCTGAAGGCCAGAGCATTCATTGCAGGTCCTGCACCCCCAGGTATGGCATTGAGTATCTACACTCACCTTAGGAACAAGAAAGCAATTAATGGGAACCTTAGGTGGTGAGTCATGGACCTCTCACACTGAAGAATGAGAATTGTCTTTAACGAGAGGAACAGGGACGCTTGAGTATTTCCTTCCAAGGAATTCAGCCAAAGAGCTTGAGAGGGATCACTTTGCTGATCTTTATGATCCATGCCTCTCCAGCAGTGTTGGCAAGTATTTTCCACCCCTATTTAGCAGGAGGGGAAACTGAGGCAGGCAGCCAAAAAGTAAAGTGAATTTTCCATATGATTATTACATTCTTGGCACCATACCAATTGCTTCTGGTCATTTCAGTGTAATGTATGTTTGGGTAGCATTTGCTTATTGAAATAGACTTTGCATTGGTGACTTGATGGAATTGCAATGTTATTAGAATGGTGTTTGGAAATATTAGGAATTTTGAAATCTTTTAATAAAAAAACTTTTAATTATGTACCTAGAACTAGCCAAAAGAAGCAATGACCTTTTGGTTTGTTTATATTTTTTTGTTGTGGCCATTGCTGCTACAGTTGTTATTTATGTAGTATTAATGCTTATGAAATCATAGACTCTTAAGGATATGGCTCATAAATTGGCAATCATTTGAAATGCCTTAAGACTTTTAAAGTGGTGTTTTCCCTTGCAGCCCTTTGGAAAATTTTAAATTTGTATTAAATTTTATATATGCCCTCTATCCTTCCAAGATACTCTTTAACTTTCACTCTATTATTTGCAAATCTGATAAACCTTCCCTCTGTAGGTAAGCTGTTGATTAAAATACTGAGCAGAATAAGCCAAGTGGAGACCTATGAGAAAATTAATCACACCGTTCACATCAAACTGTCATTCAACTCAAGTCCGAACCCTTCTGTGGTATCACGCATTTACATTTCTCCGTCTCCTCCGCAGAGGGAGCACACACACGGCCAAGTGCGTGTGCAATTCCCATGTACTGTGTCTTTGACGCTGATTAGTTTCTCAGCCTAGAAATCATTTCTCAAAAGAAAATGAGGTTGGTTTTCTTGAGAGCCTGGGCTCCTCTTAGGGACCAGTGCTCTAGGCCCTCTCATCAATAATTCATTCCAGAAAAGATCCAGAAAGTTGCCTGAGAGCAAAGTTTACTGCATCTAAATCCATCTTCTTGAAAATCAGGATCGATGTTTGCCTGTCTCCATTGTTCCAGCACCGCTCTGGTGTCCGCGATGTCTCAAAGAGATTCCTGATTGTGGTTTCACAATCTCACCTGCAAATTATTTCAAAGTCCTGGGACATAATTCACTTTGATCGGTCTGACCACTTGAACAAATTTAAAGAGACTAAGTGCTCTCTTAAAATATCCTGGTATCTTGAGCTTCAGTCTTTCTGGTGCTTTTAGTATGTTTTTGTCGAGAAATACAGAAACAAATATTAGAATAAGACAGTTCTGCCTTCTCTTTGGCATTTGTTAATATCACTCTGTCTCCATGGAGCAGTGTGTTTATCCTCTTTTTGATATACTTTATAGTTATAGCATCTTCCACAAAACACATCTCTCTCTAGTGTTTTGGCCGACTTAACACTGCTCTGTGCCACACTCTTGCCTTCATCAAGAGTTTGTCCCGTTACTTCCATCGTTTGTTCATGTCCTTTGTCATTGCTGATCAGAGAGCAATCTGGCTACAGTGCCCCTGCCCAGCTTCTAATTTCTTCTTCGTTTATATTGACATTCTCCAAATTTCATTTCTGAGAGCTTCCTATGCATTTTATGCTATATTTCCTTTTTACAGTTTCTGGTAAATGGGAGAGGGTTGATTACTGCTCTGTACTTTCTGAAACTGGCTTTTCATAAGCTTAAATCCCTAAATAAAAACACCAGCATTTTTCTCCTCCTCTTATTATGAACCCAAAGACGTTCTCCCCAAACATTCTATGATGTTCAATTCAAATCACCAGCTTTGTGGTTAGTTTGACGGCCGTTCCCCTCATTTATTCCTCTCGCTTTTGAACCAAAAAAGAACCTTTTAGAAGAGGTAGAATTTCTAAAGCCTAGATAATTGAAGCACCCCTTCCCAGCTATGTCCTTCTCATCTTCCAGGTTTGTAATTTGTTTTGGGGAAGACCCGTCCACATGGCTTGTTGGACAAAGTGGCCTGTGTTGTTCAACCCCATCACCCCCACCACTGGAAGCTGAAAGTTGGTAGCACTCGTACGATGGAGGTGGATGTATGAAGACATCCTACACTGGGACTGCAGAGGATACTGAGAATAAAGTTCAGAGGAAGCTGGGTTCAATAGCCAGAAGTAGAAGTCTCAGCATTTTGCTAAATACTGAGGAGCTAAAGGCAGATATCAAAAACCAAGGAAGGCCAAGGAGCAAAGGGTCAACTGGGAAAAAAAGAAAAAAACAAAACCCAGTGAGTTAGGAAATAAGTGGCCCATGGTGTGATGTATGAGAGAGTCACAGGCAAATTTCTGTTTGTTTCTCTTTAAGCTCTTACTCAAATGGTTTCTACGCCCTTCTTTCCTGTGAGGATCCTAGACTTCCACTCAAGTTATATTTTAGGAAAATATGGTTTCTGCCTCCTTTGTCAGTTTTCTCTTTCACATTGCCGGATATAACACCCATTAGTGGGTCTCATCCCTTTAGGTTTTAGTGGTCTCTATCAGACAATAGTAGCATCGTTCTACCAAAGTTGCCAGTCTTCTTTATCACCCACTGCCTGTGCTTTAATATCTAGACACTACCATAGTAGCTAACTTTTACTGAGTACTTTCTATGTAATACTAGGTGCTATACTATGGTAAGTACTGTGTACCAGTTGTGCAGAGGATGAAACTGAATACAGAATGGTGAAGTTACTGCCCCAGATCACATCACTAGCAAGTGGAAGAGACAGAATTTGAGCCCAGATAATCTTGTTCTAGAATCCATGTTCTTAGCCACCTTGTCTGAGTCTGTTTATTTTCCTGAGATTGTTTACGTTGTTACGTTTCTTAGAGAATTATCAGGACCTCCTTTATGATTATTACCCTCCCTGAATTAGTGTCCTATTTTGTTTCGCGCTGTAGAGTATTATCTATGTAAATTTCCAGTCCTCTAACTTACTTATTTCCCAGGTCTGTCCCTGTGCCCTTCTGTGAGCATCAGTTCAGTGCTAGTGGCTTATGAGAAGTAACACTGTCATTCTCGCCCTTAGAATTAGTTCAAACCAGGGACATGACTTAGGACCAATAATGTCTTTAAGGGGTCCACAAATGCTTAAAATTTCATGCAAAGTGTGTTTATTCACATGTGATTTTAAGTGTATATTCACAGAACTGCTAGTTCTCAAAGAATCTATGACTCCTCTTATAAAAGTGAGTATTGCTTCTCTGAAGAGACACAGAAATAACTGCAACTAAGTGACATTCTGACTAGATTTAGGAGCCACGCCCCCAACCATCCTTTCTCATCCTTTGTGAGAGATAATCCCTCTGTGTCAGGGTCAGCCCTCCCAGTGTTATAAAATTCTTTAATACCACCTCGTCAAGAACTATAGTTAAGAACTATAAAGGGTCTGAGGTTTTGCCCTATTTACAAGCTAACAAGTTAGCCTGACACAATTTGATGGATGCTCACAGAGGACATAGGACTCCTGGGTCAGAGGCAAAGGACTTCATTGTTTACAGGAATAGCGTAGCTAGAGTAGTGGTATTATGGCAGCTTCTCACGCCCCACTTCCCATAAGGCAATGCACAGAGGGCCAGTTGGCAGCTGGATGTGCAATGGGCTGTGTTATAGGACAGGCATCCTAAGATCGGGGAACTCAAATCTTTTATAATGGGTGATAAGCCTCCCAAAAGGTAACACTATCTTTCTTACATTTTACAGTAAAAATTCTTGATAATTCTTCCACAGAGTGACACTGTCTTTATCTTCCAAGGCTGTTCACTAGAACAACACCCTTGAAAAGCTAGTCTGGAACTAAAGCAGTCAGTGTCTCTGATCATAAGACGTGTGTATTTCTGGCTTGTGACTTGTTCCCCTTGCAAGGTTTTCTTTGTCCTTTGTCCTTTCTCTTTGCCAATTTTTTTGTTCTGCACCCTTCCCCAGACCATACCTCAGTAAAGTAGTCTAAATGTCTTCTGAAGACACTGGTTCAGTCTAGAAAAACTACTGGGATTTCGTCTATGATCTTTTTTGGAAGGGAGAGGAGGGAGACATGCCAAAGGCAAGGAAGTGTTCTGTAGGTTGAAACATTGTGTATTTCTGTCTACCCAGGTAATTTGTGAATTCTGAATGCAGGCCCACTGTGGAGAGCGGGGAAAGTTGTAGTCCTGTGAATAAGAAACGACTAACACTTGCTGAGCCAGCACTTCGGATTAAACAACACAGCATCACACCCATTACATGGAATTGGTTTTCAAGAAAAGCACAATATTGTACATTACAGACTCAGAGGTTTACAATTTTGCCCATCTCAATGACAGTAACTAGATAGTTTTCTCAGAAATACAGACAGGTAGCACCTTAATGGCTTTTTGAAGGTGAAGCTTATAAAACAGTATAATCTAAGTGAAAATGGATTAGGCCATCTTCCTAACATCCAGCTTTGTGATAGGGAAAATCAGAGAAGAGGCTATTTCTCATACTGTCATTTCAGCAGTACATTTGTGGAGTCCTAGTCGTAGCGAAACATTTTAGAAAATAAATGCTTGTGTCCTCTCTCGGTGTGTGATTCTATCTGTGATTAGTACTAATGGTCTATGGGGAAGAAAGGGGAAAGCGTGGCCATCCTTCATGTTGTGTGGCAGCAATAGCCACTGAGCGGCCCGGAGCAGCCACAGAACGTGAATTTCAGCCCCTCTTCTTCCCTCTGTCTTTAACGCCCCTCCCCCCACCAAGAAAACCTGTGGTAAGTAGCTAAGAAAAACTATATGGAATCATTAGTTCAAAAAATACAATCTTTTTTCTGCGAAGATATAACTTATAAACTGCTGAAGTTATATATCCAGAGATGTTTGGATTCCTAAATTATTAAAAAGAATGTGGAAAAGTGAGAAAGAGTCAGAATGATGCCAAAAGGGGATGTGCAAGGAAATAAGTCTAAAGGGAAGATTAAAGAATGGAGACTAGAGAGCTTTGTAAACAAAAATGACATGAATAATCCATGTAAAACATTTGTTTTCATGCCTAGCAGTTATAAATATTAGTATTACTATTTACCTGAGCTGAAGAAGCAAGACAAATTGCGATAAGATCTACTTATTTATTTGTGCATTCATTTTTAAATTCATTCATTATTTATTGAAAATATGTGTTATAGAATCTAGGTCCCTTTTATTGTCACTTATATTTCATTTTCAGTTTCCCCATGAATTTAAAGATTATATTGTATAATCAGCTAGAACGTTAGGTCAAATAAGCACAGAGAAAAGGTTTGTGTCGGGTTCCTAGACTGAAATCGGTGGAGGGCTCATAGATGTAGCAGCAGAAGGAGGAGTCCTTCCGCGGAGCCAGTTCCCTGGGTCTCAGAGGCGCGGGGGGGGGGCGGATACCGTTCTAACACACGAAGCTCCAAGGCCTCCAAGCCTCTCAGTCCTTTCTGGGGCAGCCTGCTTTCCGCTCCTCTCTTTGGAGGGTTGTTTTGGGGATTAAGTGCATTAATGAATGGGAAGCACTCGACTGCGGTGGACAATCAGCAAAATTGTAATTGTTATTAATACTTAAAGGCAATGAGAACTTGTGTTTTATAAGCATGAACTCCATTATCAGAATGCATAGCTTCAAATTCTGATTCTGTTATTCTTTAGCTATGTAATTTGATAAATTACTTAACTTTTCTAAGCCTCTGTTTCCTTATCTGTAAAAGAAGGTTATGACCATGAGTGCTAAATTATGTCATGTTTGTAAAGTACAAAACATCAGGCCGAGCATATACTGGGTGCTCAATAAAACCCCTATTACAATTAATACAGCTATTACCACTGGTACTACTACTGCTGCCATCGTTACTAATATTATCATTATTATTTCCTCTCGTGGTATTTTACAACTCCAGAATTCCCTAATTTTGCCATCTTTATTTCCTTCCTTAGAGTTCATCTTGTTGCCAAAGGAATAGGGAAGGGAAATGTTGCTTGAATCAAGAAAAAAAGAAGCTTGACATCAAAACTGTCTTCCTTTTTCTCTCCTCTTTTACCTGCAGCTTTTCATATTTGGTCTCAGTGCATCCTGTTGATATATCATGATGAACCTGACTAACAGAGCTTAGGGTGCTGGTCACGGAGCTGGTGCAAGTTCTAAAGGCACTTTTTCTCCCAGTCCTTCTATTCTTTTCTCTCCATTCTCTCCATTGACCATTAGCCACTGCAAACCCAAATCTTTCTGGGAGAAGAGGGTCGCCCATGCCGAGCCTATCAGAAATAGAAACTAGTCAAAGATGGTACCAGCAAGGTGACACCACCCTTGGCAAAAGAGGACCCAGCTCGAGTTCCAGCTGTGAAAATGTCTAGCTCGAGTTTAACTTCCTCCTTGGTGTACTTGGGACAATGCTTCAAGGAAGTTATTGGGGTGACAAAATGAGACACATAATAATGTATATTTAGGCGCATCCTTTACACACCGTGGCAAGCTCACAGCAGTTACTTAGTAAATGCCAGTTTTCCCCAATAGCTGATGTTCAGAATTGCCCTTAGGCTGAATCTTGGCAAGTGATGGCTCTATAAAGGCACAGAAATTATAAAGTGTCCAGAGAACTAAAATTTTTTGCACACATAGGTTTTGACCCATCAATTCCACTTCCAGGAATTTGCCCTAGGGAAACAATCAGGTAGGTCAAAGAGTTATTATATATAGGGATACTTGTCACAATGTTATTTATAATAACAAAACTTAGAAATAATGTAAGCATTCAACAACAGGGGATCGCTCAAACAAGTCATGGCGTAAACATATGATTGGAACTGAAGCTGTCTTGAAAAACCTTTTCTGCGTGATATTGATAGAATTTGAAGTAAAAATTATTTTTAAGTAAAAAAATTTAAAAATTGAGTACTCTGCTACCAAATTTGTAGGAAAATATTATTTATATATACAATATAAGCACACTTACACAGGGCAAGAATAAATATGGAAGGAAATACACATAATGTTAATGGTAGTTTCTCTGCACAGTTGGGTTATGAATTTTATTTTCTAGATTTTACAGCAGCTCTAAATGATTTTTTTATGAACATGCATTAATTTTATAATTGCATTTACCAAAAAAAAGTTTAATCAAAAAGAAATTCCTATATTTGATATAGTAGATACAACAGAAACAGAAATGCCTTTAAAAAACAGGTTGGCTTGGTGTCTAGTTTGAAAACTAGGAGGAAATTGGAAAAAGGAGGAGAAAATCTAAAGATCGACATGGCTGCTTACCTAGTTGTAAATAAATATCCTCCTTTCCAAATATCACTGCCTGGGCTGGCGTGCCATTTAACATTTACAAGACCCAAAGCAAGAGTACAAACAGAAGATGTCTAGTTCTCTTCTCGCCCAGCATTGATTCCGTCACAGACTGGACTCTCAGCTCACATGTCCACGCTCTGCCCATCCCCCAACACCTCACAGGCCTGGGGTGAATTCCGAATTGCACATCTTCTCTCTCTAAGGGGAGGGACTAGAGCAGAGGCCCATGTGGGCCCTGGAAGTGGGTTTGGGGCCTTCGGGGCAGGGAATTCTGAGGACGGGGGTTCCCACAGCTTGTGGCTAGAAAACTGGCTGTGAGTAGAATCATACCTAGGGTACTGGCTGTGACTGGAATGTCCCTTTGACCCTGAGGACTCCTTGACCCTTGAGGAGGGTGCGGCACAAGGAGTCCAGGGTTGGGACCCAGAGCAGAGTCCCAGTAACCTGAGGCCTCAGGACAAAGTTGCGAGTGGACTCCTTCAAACCACATTTGATGCCTCTGACTTCAGTAGAAATATAATTAAGAATGAACTCCAGGATGACACTCTGTATGCATAAAAAATGACATTCCAGAAGATGTAATAAAGTGCTCAATCTAACCATTACTCATTCTTCAGCTATAATTTTCCCTTCATTTCCTCCCTGCAGAGGGTCAACTAATCAAGTTTAGTTCGTGTTAGAACTGGAAAGTGAGTGGTAAATTTCCCTGGAACTGTAACAGCCAATAGACAGAGTTGGATTTGGTGGTTCCCTGGGCGAGCTCTGTTTTAGGAAGCCATTTCTTATTTGACCTGAGATCGGCTCTCCTCTAATTCTTACATATGGGATAATACTGAGCAAATCCATGCCTCGTCTATAAGATGGCCTTTCCCACAGGTGCAGCCAGCTCTCATCCCCACGCGTCCTCCTTGCCTCCTTTCTAGCTAGGGTTTTTTTTTCATGTATCTTCTTCACTCAATGTCTTAACCATTCCTGAGATTCCAGGAAGTATCTCCATAAATGATTCCCAAGTCCCTTTTTAATTCTGCTCTCTCCTGGCCCTTTCTTCCTTCTTATACCTAATCCTGAGTCCATTGTAACCCTGACTCTTACTCCTCTAAACCAGTTATTGGTACCACCATTTTTTGTTTTTCCTCCCACATAACCAGGGTCTGACGACGGTCACGTGCACCAGCCCTCAAGCTCACCTACTGCTTTTCCTCTGCACTCACACTGCCCTGGTCCAGACCAGCGTCTTTTACCCTGAGGTCACAGCAACAGGGTCTCTGTCCTTCCAACACCACCCACACAACCCAACCAGGGCAGAGTTCCCAAATGTCCCAGGATTCCTTAGGGAGCTTTTTAAAAATGTAATTACCTGAGATTTCCCTCAATTTTACTGAATTGTAACCTCCTGTGGTATGACCCAGGAAGAGCTCCGAATCTCCACAAATCTTCCCAGGTGACAAACACAGCTCAGTCTGCAAGTCTGGGACTGGGAACCACTGCACACCGAAGTCAGGTTAATCTCCCAGAAATGTTGGCTCGGAAATGCTGAGTGGTTCCCACTGGCCCCAGATACCATGTCCCACCTGAAGACTCCCTTTTAAAACTCTCTATAATCTGGTCCGACCTGCTTCTCACACCGTCTCCTTCTAGCCTCTCCTCTGTAGCCAAGGCCGTTTTCCTGATTTCTTCCTAACCCCTCGCGAATAGCCTCCCCCATGAATCTGCGCTGCATCCATTCCCTCCTCGTCCTTCTTCCAAGAAGACGCCACAGCCACTTGCCCCAGCCCCGAGCGCTTCAAACTAGAGAAACTTAATACCTGGCTATTAATGACCATAATGCTTATCAATCCATTACTGTGTTCTGGCCAAAACATAAAAAAAAATTTTTTTTCTTAAGTTTTATAACAACCCATACGAAAAAGAATTTCAGCCTTTGGACCCAAGTCAGGAACATATATTTCCACCTGAACTAATAGTATGCTCTTTTTCTCCTGATTTACTTCTCTTTTTAGGCCGACGATGAGGGAATAAACAGTTGCACCAGCTCATCCCCAATTGATACTTTCGAGCATCTTTTATTCAGATATCTGAACCTGATTGTCAAGAGGAAACATCTTCAAGGCAGACTATGTTATTTCTTATAACTCCTTTCTCTAGTTCTCCTTCCATTAAAAATAAAGCTGAGGTGGGAAAGGATTTAAACTCTATCTCAGAAAACTTTACTTCCTCAACATATTAATTGGCTTAATATCAATTTGCCCCCATGGGCATCTTGGCACTACTGTCACCCTCAGGAACATGTGAAAGGCTTTTTTTCTCCCAGGACCTGTCCCCTGGGTCAAATGCCTTGTCCTTAACCTCCATCTAGTGGAATTCCTCTCCCTCTGTGTCCAGGCCAGGACAGTCGAAGTCTATGCTGGTGCACAGGCATCTTTATTAAATCCAAGGAAAGTCCAGGGTGCAATCCATAAGCAAGTGAGAGCAGTTACCAGCTCCTTATCTTACTTACCTGAGAGCTTGTCACAGGTTAGAACCATCTAAAGGCCTTTCTTCTTTTATTTTTCAAATGGTCCCTCCAGGTATCCCTTGGACTCACTTAAAACTGTTTCACAGATGGCTATTGGGAGCTTCCCAAACGTCAGCACCAAGCTAGGCACTTGACAGAAATGACACACCACCTGTCTCTCTGGCGCTTAGAGCCTAATAGGGGAGGCAGGCAGTGGAGTCAGTAACAATTAACAACAAAATGTGAAGAGGGCTCTAAATAGGACCTGTGAACTAGGACCTGGGAGTAGAGCAGAGAACAGGAAGTGAGACAGGTGGACATGCAGAGAGACATCTCCGAAAACACAAGTGGAGTGACAACTTGATTTATAAATACAAGTGATCAGAAAGTGGGAAGGGGGACAACTGGGACGTGGAGAGGGAATTCCAGCTAAGGCAAAACCCACGCGCATGGGCCTGTGGCCTTGCATACTGTGGAACTTTCAGAAACGAGCCATTCCAAATGCCTAGGGCGTGGCATGTTGGGGGGGGTCACTGGAACCCCCACCCTTTCCCACAGTGCTTAAGGCTGGAAAGGGAGAAGAAGGCCAGATTCTGATGGACCTTTAATACAGATCTAAGGAATATGAAATTTTTTTGTACAGGTAATGGAGAGACAAACATAAAAGATTTTGATAGAGAATATTTACAATTTTGAAAGTTCACTCTGGGTGTTGTATGGACAAAAGACTGAAAGGGGTCACAAGTGAATGCAAGGTGACAGGTAGGTATCGCAGCAGCCCAGGAGAAGGACAATGGCATTGTGGATTAGGGTGCTGGTGTGGAAGGGAACAACAGGTAGGAGAGATGTTTAAGAAGCAAAATCAATAGGGCTTGGTCGTAGATTAGAGGGTCAGGAGTGACTCCTAGGCTTTGAATTTGCACAATGAGAAGCCAAGTCATTGACACTGGAATAGAACTGCCTTTGAGAGAGAAATCAGAAATCTGGATTTCCATATACTAGTTTGAAATCCTTTCAAGAAATCCAAAGGGGAGTGTCCAGTAGGTAGCTGGACGTTTTCAGGAAGAGTTCACAGTCAAGTGTATACGTTTACAAGTTATTTGAATTAAAGGCATGGGTACTGATGCAAGCATAGCTGAGAAGCAATTCTGGATATAAACCCTTTAGAGAACTCCAACAGCTAACGAATAGATGGACAGATGAGTAGACCTGAGAGATTGAGGACAAGAGGCTAGAGAGGGGACATAAATAGCCAAAGACTGGGATATTCCAGAAGCAGTGAAGAGAATGTTCTGAGAAGCAGAGAGTGGTAAAATATACCAAGTACTGTTGAGAGATCAAGTAGGACGAGAACTGAAAAGGATGACAGACATAGCAGTACTAACCCACACAAAAGCAGAAAAGGAGTGTGTTGAGGAGAAAGTGGGATGAGAAAAAACAGAGCCAGTAAGGCAAAAAAGTGCTTTACAAAATTGTCTGAAGGAGAGAATAGAGAGGACAGTGGTGAGGATGGGAGAGTTTCAGTCTTACCTTCTTTATTAGTGGGAGAAGTTTGAATGCTGGTGGAATGCATATGAGTAAAAGAAAGATGTTGAATATTTAAGAAATGGAAGGGGTGGAGTCTAAGGCAGTGATCGAGAAACCCTTTCTCTATTTCTTTGAAAAACTGTTCACTAAAAAATTCTTTCCAAGTCTGGAGACGAATGTCCCTGGGCAACCCCCTCTCCACCCCTCCCCCACTCCGGCCAGGGCTCTGTCCTTCTATAGGGTATTTTCTGACCAATGGTGATGAGAAAAGTGTAGTTGTTCACCATTGTATCACCACTGCCTACCGTGGCGATTCTCAATTGTATGGTCTCAGTACCCCTTATACCCTTAAAAATTATTAAGAACCCTTGGCCAGGTAGCTCAGTTGGTTAGAGCATTGTACCAATGCAAACATTGCAGGTTCAATCTCCAGCCAGGGCACTTAAAAGAAGCAACCTATGAATGCATAAATAAGTGGAACAAAAATGGCATTTCTGTCTTTCTCTCTTCCTCTCTTCCTCTTTTCCTCTCTCTCTCTCTCTCAAATCAATAAATTTAAAAAGTTAAAAAAATTATTAAGAACCCTAAAGATCTTTTATTTTTGTGGGTTATATCCATTGTTAAAGAGAAAACCACAGGACCCAAATGGCATCACTTGTGCTAAAAGCCCCTGACAACAAACTTAGATTTAATACCTGATCTAAATCACAACTTGAACCTCTCCCACCAATATAATCTTAATCAACAAGTCTGGAATTTTCTGCTCAAGCACCAGCAAGATATTCTCTCACATGGCCCCTCTCTACCTCTATAGAAAGAAGATGCAGTCTACATGCTAAAAAGCCTTCCTCTTCTTTCCCTCCCAAATACCCCAAACTGAATCTTTTTTTTATTTTGTCAATAGTCCCTTACCCCACCATTCTTCCTATAAAAACCTGCCTGATTCATAAACTGCATAATAAAGCCAATTAGATTTTCAAATTTACTCCGTCAAACTTTGTTTTGTTTTAAATACTATTGACATTTATAGTATTTGAAATTAAACCTGGGAAATATCTTAAATATTTACTTATTTATTTGAAAATAATGCGGATGAACTCATTGCACATTAGTATAAAGAACATCTGGTTTATGAAGAATAACTACTTTTCAAATAAAAATCAGTGAGAACAGTGGCATTGTTTTACAATTTTTCCAAATTATTTAAATACTGTCTCAAAAGAAAACAGCTTTAACTGCTCATCTATTCAGCCAGTCACAGTACCACCATGATGCAACCTGGACTATCCTCAGAACCACTGGCCTAACCTGATGAGAAACACATATGAATTATTTTTTTAACTGGAGCTTCTAATTGATCCTCCGGGATTCCCATATCTCTGTCATTCTTTCTAACAAAATACATAATGTAAGGCAACATTTACAGAATCCTTGTGATAAAGAAATTCTCACTTAGCCAATCTGCCTTCATTGTTCAGTTTCCATCGCTTTAGTCAGCTAAGGTTCCACCATGATTTTTGTTCAATGCTGAAATTATTTTGTTGTTATCAGACCCAAGTCCGTGTGCTTAATGCTTTAAAAAGCTGAAACTCAAAATAACAGAGTTTGAAGGAAGGAAAGTTTTATTGATCAAGAAGGCATCAGCCAAGATGGGAGACCTAGTGGTACCTCAAATCCACCTTGCTCACTGGACTAGGATAAGGGTTTTAGGGCTCAGGGGAACATGTATGTGGAAGGGCTGATGGGGTGAGTTTTAACTGGAGGACCTTAGAACTCAGCCATTTATGGTGGGTGCATGTAGCTCAGGAGCCCCAAACCAGGGAGCTGCTTAAGTGTTTATGATACTCCAAAACTGCCTGGAGGACTGGCAGATAGGAACAGGCCGTTTATTATTGACATTACAGGGCAGTGCGCCCACTGCGGAGAGTCGGTTCGAGAGAGACCGCACCTCCTCCAGTGTGAGGCTCCTTATAAGAGGTCCCAGACAAAGGCAGCACAGGTCCAGGTTGCAGAAACCTATGTGTGGCCTGGAGCTACATTACCTCAGTGTGTCTGTGCAGCGAGAAGCAGTCACAGGACAAGAAGCCCCTCCGAAAAGAAGATAAGAAAGGAGTTATCATCCATTCCCAAAACAGTACACATTCCTTCTGGCCAGGGGCCCCCGAGCCAGCCCTCATCACAAGTGGCGGGAGAGCAACGCATTGACCCCACAGGGCACCAGCACTGGATCTTCCTGCACAGCGGACCCTTCACTCCAGAAATCGTTCCAGTGCTCAAGTTCTGATTACTTTCTAGTCCTTTTGTCCTGTGGGGGACAGGGGGTGAGGTGAGGGGAAGCAAGATGCGCCTCTGTGTGTGTGTGTGTGTGTGTGAGTGATTACTTTCTAGTCCTTTTGTGCCGTGGTGGGGGTGAGGGGAAGCAAGACCTGCGTGCGTGTGTGTGTGTGTGTGTGTGTGTGTGTGTGTGTTAGATTCCAGGAGCCACTGGGGATCAAAATTCTCTCCTCTGTGCATGTTTCAGCTGCATGCATGCCATTTGGTCTGTTGTCTCTAAAAAGTAGTTCAGTATGTTGTTAAACAGGATAGGACTATTTTGAGCTGGCTCTGCGGTTATACAATGTGAAATGATTTATTGGGCAGATCCAAAAGTTCTGCCCTTTTAATGGCTCCTACAGAGAACAAAATAGTGTTGCATAAAATATTTTTACAGAGGTACCACAAAATTTAATTTCAAACAAATTAAGCAAGTTGATTCCCTTGAGAAATGGTTTCCTTATTTATTATTAACCAGCAGAAGTTATTTAGACCATGCTTTTTCCAGGTGCATGGAACCATTTCAGCTTCAGAGGAATCTGGGAAGGGAACCTGGTGCCCTCACGTTCATGGTGCTCTTTACATGAACTATCTGTGTCACCTTGACCAGGTCACTTTCTCTCTTTGGGCCTCATTATTATTTTCTTCTATTAAACTAGACCAGTGATTCTCAGATCTACTCTTGCAAAGGAGCAAACAGAATCAAATAATCAGAAACTGTATTCTTTGTGGAATGCCATAAAATAGTGGAAACTTTAATTAGACTGAAAGAAATAGGAATGCTATGACTGTGTCATATGATCCCTGCACTAGATTAAAACTGGGAGCACAGAAGTCCACTAAAAAGAAGAGAAAGCATAGTCAACTATTTGCAAATCACCTTATAAATATTTATTTTCTACTCTTTCATTTAATCTTATTGTCAGCCATCACTTATGCCATTAGTTTTAGACAAATGGGTGGAAGCAAAACTTTAAAGAAATTCTGCCCATTAACTACTTCTGCTAATTGATAAAAGTCCAGCTTTCAACTGTAGCTGTGAAACGCCTCAGCCATGCTTGAGAAACAATGATACATGAGACGAAGGTCCCCACAGGCTTGTAAAAGTCTTACGTTCTATGCTTTGACCACATTTCTGTGGTTCAATAAAACAACCAGCCTTATCTCACAGAAATATAGCCCCTGAGAGCCAAAAAAAGCTTCTAGTCAAATCCCTAATTTGCAGACAGAGTTAGGTCTAAAGAGAGTTGACGGTTTTCCTAAATTCACCTGGCTACCTACTGGCCAGACTGGGCTTAGAAACGGGTTCTTTTGTTCCCTGGTGTGTACAGTGTTTTTCTGCTCCATAATCCTGCCTGATAATAAATAGCACATACACCCCAGTGCACATATAGTTAACTCTCTGTCAGTGTTCTATCATCATTTGTAACTTAGCCAACAATTATTTCTTCACTTGAGAAATCTCATCCCTGGCATATAAGATCCTTGTTTGTTTGTAAGTTAAGATTTAATTAAAATCCACTTTGTTATTTTTTTTAAGTTAGAAGAGATGGAAGAATAAATATGTAGAGCAGTGAATTTAATTGTGAATTGATGAGGCCACTGTTCTACAAGTATCTGTCTGTTTTGTTATCCATGGTGGGCTCCATTCAATCTGCTCAGTTTGAGCATGAAGTCCTCGTGTTTTGTTACTGACATCAGCTTTAAGTTTGCATTTATCTAGTGCAGAGAATGGCGGGAGGTCCCAAAAAGAAATTTCTGATTTCCCATAGAGAGAGAACTACCTGGATCACCCTGAAAACCCTAAATGACCTTCTAGGATTGAAAATGAAGGACCCCAAAGTTCCTCTTGTGGTGGGGAGCACTTCTGTTGGTGACAGCAAAGAGATGTCAGTTCTTACTTCCTATATTGAAAATGGAAATTAGTGAAAGAAGATGTCATAGCATACACTCACAAATCAAAATACATACCTGGTGATTCAAACTCACCCTTTGCCCAATGAACAGCCAGCTTTTTATATAATTAATATCTCTGACTCTCAGAGACCAACTTGGCACCTCATTCCAACCCTAGATTGAAGTTGACAGCAAGCCTCATTTGTAATTGTTTTATTTCGCTTTGCTTATTAGGCCTGTAATAATTGCTTCCAGGCCATTGTGTTATTTACAACACAAAATCTAGCTGGTGTCTTTCCCATTGGTAATAATTATTTTACCATTTTGGGCCTGATACAAAGTTTAAGGAAGTTTTCTATCCAATTACTATTTCTCCTGCATGGATTTTGAAATTATTCATAGTAACTAACACAAAAGAAGGTGTATTCTCTTTTATTATAATGAGGTCCTTCTGTTGCACATGGTTCTGCTAAAGAAAACTAAGGCTATTTAACACTAATCAAATCCCTGGACCATGAGGATGGAAGATATCATATTTTGCAATGTAACACTGAATCCCATCTGATCTTTTGAAAAGTATATCACCTAAATTTGGAAAATCCTGGTAAAGATTGTACATCCTCTCAATTTTTTTTTTGCACATAGCTGAGGCTCAGCCAATGTTTGTTGATTCACCCAGAAACTCATTCAGCTAGCTCTAACCACCTCCATCATTCAAGGAGGACTTAGTCTGTTTCTTGCCTCTAGCACCAAATGAGAACAGCTAACATGTTCTAAGTTATATAGCTCAAGGCATTTCACAGGCCGAAGTAATCACCACTTATTTCTCCCATTTTCCCTTCTCCAACTCAGCAGACCGAATCTCTCTCTCTTTATTTTTTTTTTGTAATTAGCAAAGCCTGTTGAACAGAAATTTAATTTTCTGTACAAACAAGGATATTGTAACATTTAAGAGGTAATTAATGAAGGGGGAGCCATAAAAATGTTCATGTTTAGACAGAATGTGATCAGGGGAATTTTGCACTTCCTTTCAATTAAGGAAAATTTAATATGGGTTTTTGGAGCTTTTTAAAAAATTGTTTCTCTTTTACAGTTGTCCCAATTTTCTCCCGTTGCCCTCCTCTGCCCCACCCCAACTCCCCACTCCTACAGTCAACCCACAACCTGTTGTCCATGTCCATGGGTCCTTTATACAGGTTCCTTGACTAGACCCCTCCCCTTCTTTCCCCCTTATCTACCTTCCCCCTCCCCTCTGCTTGCTATCAGTCTGTTCCTTGTCTCCAAGTCTCTGGTTCTATTTTATTCATTTGTCAGTTTTGTTCATTAGATTCCTCTTATAGGTAAGATCACATGGTATTTGTCTTTCACCGCCTGGCCTAGTTCACTTAGCATAATACTCTCCATTTCCACCCTTGCTGTTGTGAAAGGTTGGAGTTCCTTCTTTCTTTCTGCTGTGTAGTATCCCATTGTGAAAATGTACCACAGTTTTTTCAATCCACTCAGTTTCCTGATGGGCACTGAGGCTGTTTCCAGCACTTGGTTTTTGTAAATAACACTGCTATGAACATAGGGGTTCATAGGTTCTTTTGAATTGGTGTTTCAGGATTCTTAGGGTATAATCCCAGCACATGGAATCACTAGATCAAAAGTCTAGTTAAATCTACATGAGGTAGGGTGTTATTTAAGGCCACCATTTTCTTGATTTTCTGTCTGGAGGATCTATACATAGATGACAATGGGATGTTGAAGTCTCCTCCTGTGACTATATTACTGTCAACCTCTCCCTTTATGTCCATCAAGATTTGCTTTACATATTTAGGTGCTCCTATCTTGGGTTCATAAATGTTTACCAGAGTTATATTCTCTTGTTGGATTTCTCCTTTTATCATTATTAGTGTCCTTCTTTGTTTCTTATTATAGTCATTTAAATTCTATTTTGCCAATGTAAATATTACTACCCCAGCTTATTTCCTTTCTATTTGTATGAAATATCTTTTTAAAAATCCCTTTAATTTTAATCTGTGTGTATTTTTCATTCTGAAGTGAGTCTCTTTTAGACAGCATATGTATGGGTCTTGCTTTCTTTCCCATTCAGCTAACCTCTGTCTTTAGATGGGAGCATTTAAGCCATCTACATTTAAAATAATTATTGATAGGTACTCCTTTTCCTCCTCCTCCTTCCCCTCCTCCTCCTCCTTCCCCCTTCCCCCTCCTCCTCCTCCTCCTCTTTGCAGGCCTTTAACATTTCTCATAATGCTGATTTGGTGGTAACAAATTACTTTAGCTTTTTCTTGTCTGAGAGACTTTTTATTTCTTTTTCAATTTTAAATGATAGCTTTGCTGGGTAAAGTAGTCTTGGTTGCAGGTCCTTGTTTTTCATCATTCTGAATATTTCATGCCAATCTATTTTGGCCTGAAATGTTTCTTTTGAAAAATCAACTGATAGTCTTACAGGAATGCTCTTGTAGATAATTAACTGCTTTGCTCTTGCTGCTTTTAAGGTTCTCTCTTTGTCTCTAATCTTTGCCATTTTAATTATGATGGATCTTGGTGTAGGCCTCTTTGGGTTCTCTGACTTCCTGGACTTGTGTGTCTTTTCCCTTTACCAGGTTAAGGAAGTTTTTGGTCATTATTTTTTCATATAGGTTCTTGATCCCTTGCTGTCTCTCTCCTCCTTCTGATGCCCTTAGGATGTAAATGTTGTTATGCTTCATGTTGTCCTAAGGTCCCTTAAACTATTTATTCTTTTTACTTTTTGCTGCTCTGATTGAGTGTTGTTTTTCTACCTTGTCTTCCAAATCACTAATTCAATCCTCTGCTTCATCCAACATACTGTCTTTTCCTTCCAGTGTATTCCTTCTTGATGTCAGATATTGTATTCTTCATTTCTGAGTGGGTTTTTTTAATGGTTTTTATGTCCTTTTTCATGCCACTGTAGTTCTCCCAATAGTTATAACTATTACTTTGAACTCTATATCTGATACATTGCTTGTCTCTATTTCATTTAGCTCTTTTTCTGGAGAGTTCTCCTATTCTTTCATTTGGAGTCTATTTGTTTTCCCAGAAAGGAGGGTGGTTCTATTGGATCTCCTGTGAGGGGGAAGCACCAGTCAGCTTCACGGGAAAGGGGGTGGAATGGCCTCACCCCAAAGTCAGTCACTGATACCCCTCGTGTGCCCACACTTTTACATCCCTGCCTATGCAGATGACTCTTCAACAGGGCTTAAGTTCTGCAAGATGGGGAAAGAGGGATTCCAACGTGTGGGGTAATTGCTTTCCCCTAGGCCGATGCTGCTCAGAGGGAAGTGCTCCACCCAAGAAAGATAGCACTTGTGGTAGAGAATGACTCAGCGTAGGGATCCTGGTGGCTATTCCCCCAGCCTCCTCCCCAGAGCCTCAAATTCCAGACTCTCTTCAGGTGACTCTAATCCCTACTGCCCTCCCTCTACCAGAGCCCTGGGCAACTTGTTGTGAGTGAAGTTTTCATGGATTGGCCCTTCACAAGGATGCCTATGTCTCCAGTGGATTCCATCTACCCTTGGTGGCCAGAAACCCTATTGCTTTTCACAGTCAGATGTTACATGGAACTTAGGTCCTATGCTTCTCAGGGGGAGTCCCTGTAGCTGAGAAATCCCTCTGGAACCTCAGCCACCACCCATGGGAGCAGGGCTATCCTTTTTCATGTATCTGCCTTACCTGCCAGGCTCAATGTGGCTTCTTCTGTATCCTTGGTTATTAGACTCCTCTTCAGCTGGTCTTTAGTAGGTTATTCAGGATGATTGTTCTATATTTTAGTTGTAATTCCAGTTTGGTCCTGGGAGAAAGTGAGTGTAACATCTATCTACTCCACTGCTATCTTGAAAGTCTTCAACTCTCATTTTAAATAAGGTTTCCTTTTAATATACCTTGGAACTAAGACCATTTGATCAGGTTCATGTTATTTTCATTTCCTTAAATAGATATGACTGGTGAATTAATTTTGGGGCAGAATTTTCTTCAATGAAGTTCTGTTTTGCTTACCAAATTGGCTCATTTAGAACAGGTATCCCAGCTCAGGAGTCCATGGATTCATCTAGAAAAAAGATACCTGTTCACAAGTCCATCTTTCTGTGGCTTTTAAACATCACACTGTGAACTCAGAACATAAATTTATTTGACTTATTTTAATGCAACTATAATTTGGCATTGAACATGTGAGTACAGAAGTCTCTGTCCTTTGAGATAATAAAGAAAGCAGCTACTTGAGTAAGACTTCAAAGGATGTTTACTATGACATAATCTAAGTTCAAAGCCAAAGTAGATAAAGGTTGAGAAAATAAATTAATCTCTCAGATGAAGAGCTGGAACCATGAAGTTGTGTCAGCAGCATTTCAATCATAGGTGAAATCAGCAAAACTAATAGATGGGGATTTGTGTGTGTAAACTGCAATTTATCATTTATCTGAAGGACTATAGTAATAGAAAAAAGCAGAAAATTTTCCTATCATTGCTCATGCTCTTATCATAAATTTCTAATTAGTACATTTCTACAAGATAGAAAGAAACATTTTAAAAACCCTATTATTTTCTTATTATCAAAGTCAAACAGATTTATAAATAAGAAAAAAGGGGAAAAACTTTAAGGAAAACATAAAAAACATAAGATATTTATTTTATTTAGTGCTTGCAACTTTATGTCTAGCTTTAAAATGAATGTGCAGCATCTTAAGTGATTATTTTTGTCTTTTCCTTCTTTAAAAATCCCCAAACTCTTCTTAATTCAAATGTAAAAATCACTATAACTGGGCTAATCCCAAAACAGTACAATTTCAAAAATATACCTTAGATTGTGAAGGAAGATTCCATGGATAAAGGAAAATATTAATGCCAACTAACACACATCATATCATTCTGTAATTATCTTTGTATACATTTCTGTTTCCCATAATACTATCAGTTCCCAGGGAAGAAATCATGTATTTTTCAGCATGCTTGATTTACTAGCATATAACCTGGTACTTTGACACATGATAAATGCTTAATGATTGTCAAATTAATAAACAAATGGATGTTTTAAATGATTTCCTTCCACCTGTACTTTTCAGAGTAACATTGATAGTAATAACAGAAAAGAGCAGAAATTTGATAGAAAGAATTAAATCCTAAATTGTAAAAAAAAAAATCATGCCTCCCTTTGTTGGATGCCTTTGGGAGACCACTGAAATTGGGTCTGCTATGGAAGCATATACTGTGTTCGTGGATTGGAAGAATTAACATCATTAAAATGTCCATACTATCCAAAGCAATCTATAGATTCAATGCAATCTTTATTAAAATACCAGTGACATATTTCACAGATTTAGAACAAATATTTAAAAAATTTATATGGAACAAAAATCAATCCTGAATAGTCTCAGCAATCTTGAGAAAGAAGAACAAAGTAGGAGGGATCACAATACTTGATATTAGATTATGTTACAAGGCCACTGTAAGCAAACCAGTCTGGTACTGGCATAAGACCAGACACATAGATCAATGGAACAAAATAGAGACCCCAGGAATAAGCCCTTATCTCTATGGTCAATTATTATTTGACAAAGGGGGCAGGAACATAACATGGAGTAAAAATAGTCTCTTCAACAAATGGTGTTGGGAGAGCTGGAATGGTACCACCATTCCAAAAATGAAACTGGACCACCAACTTATACCATACACCAGAATAAACTTTGGGTTTAAAATGTGTAAAAGATTTAACCATAAGCCATGACACCATAAAAATCCTCGAGGAAAACATAGGCAGTAAAATTTCAGATATCCCATGCAGCAATTTGCTGATATATCCTCTAGGGCAAGGGAAATAAAGGAAAGAATAAACAAAAGGGACTACATCAAATTAAAAAGCTTCTACACCACTGAAGAAAACATCAAAGTGAAAAGGGAATCAACCATATGGGAAAACACATTTGCGAATGATACCTTGGACAAGGGTTTGATCTCCTAAATATATATATAACTCACACAACTCAATACCAGGAAGACAAACAATCCAATTAAAAAATTGGGCAAAAGAACCACATAGACACTTCTCCAGGGAGGATATACAAAGGGCCCATAGACATATTAAAGGATGTTCAACATCACTAGCCATCAGAGAGATGAAAATTAAAACCACAATGGGACACCACCTCACACTGATCAAAATGGTCATTATTAACAAATCAACAAACAAGTGGTGGAGAGGTTTTGGAGAAAATGGAACCCTAGCGCATTGTTGGTGGGACTGTAGACTGATGCGGCTGCTGTGGAAAACACAAGAAGTTCCTCAGAAAACTAAAAACTAAAAATATAGTCACATTTACATTTTAAGTAAAATAATTACCTATCAATAATTATTTTAAATGTAGATGGCTTAAATGCTCCCATCTAAAGACAGAGGTTAGCTGAATGGGAAAGAAAGCAAGACCCATACATATGCTGTCTAAAAGAGACTCACTTCAGAATGAAAAATACACACAGATTAAAATTAAAGGGATTTTTAAAAAGATATTTCATACAAATAGAAAGGAAATAAGCTGGGGTAGTAATATTTACATTGGCAAAATAGAATTTAAATGACTATAATAAGAAACAAAGAAGGACACTAATAATGATAAAAGGAGAAATCCAACAAGAGAATATAACTCTGGTAAACATTTATGAACCCAAGATAGGAGCACCTAAATATGTAAAGCAAATCTTGATGGACATAAAGGGAGAGGTTGACAGTAATATAGTCACAGGAGGAGACTTCAACATCCCATTGTCATCTATGTATAGATCTTCCAGACAGAAAATCAAGAAAATGGTGGCCTTAAATAACACCCTACCTCATGTAGATTTAATTGATGCCTTTGGAGCATTCTGTCCCAAAACATCAGACTATACATTCTTTTCAAGCACACATGGAACATTTTATAGGCTAGACCACATGTTAAGACACAAAACAAGTCTCAGTAAATTTAAGAAGATTGAAATCATATCAAGTATTTTCCCTGGACATAATGGTATGAAACTAGAAATCAATCACAAGAAAAAACTGAAAAACACAAAAGCCCTAGAAGTTAAATAATATATTACTAAACAACAAATGGGTTAACAATGAGATCAAGGAAGAAATCAAAAAATACTTTGAAATAAATGAAAATGAGAACACAATAATCCAAAATCTACAAGACGTGGCAAAAGCAGACCTAACAGAGAAATTTATAGCGTGACCAGCTTACCTCAAAAAATAAGAAAAAAACTCAAATAAACAATCTAACTTTACTCTTACAGGAACTGGAGAAAAACAACAAACAAAGCCAAAAGTGAGTAGAAGTAAGGAAATAATAAAGATCAGAGGAGAAATTTTTAAAAAAAGAGTCTGAAAAAAAATTACAAAAGAACAATGAAACCAAGAGCTGGTTCTTTGAAAAAATAAACAAGACTGACAAACCTTTAGCCAGACTCATCAGCAAAAAAAGAGAGAAGACCCAAACAAATAAAATCAGAAATGAAAGAGAAGAAGTAACAATTGATATCAAAGAAATACAAAGGATTGTAAGAAAACATTACAAATAACTGTGTGCCAACGAGTTGGACAATCTGGACAAAATGGATAAATTCCTCAAAACATACAATCTTCCAAAACTGAATCAAGAAGAATCAGAGAATCAAAGCATACAGGTTACAACTAATGAGATTGACTGAATCATAAAACCCCTGACAAAGAAAAGTCCTGGACCAATGGCTTCACAGGTGAATTTTTCCAAACATTCCAAAAAGTACTAACGCCTATCCTTCTCAAACTATTCCAAAAAACTCAAGAGGAGGAAAGGCTCGCAAGCTCATTTTATGAGGCCAGCATCAATCCAATTCCAAAGGAGTCAAGATAATACAATAGAGTAAAGACAACACCTTCAACATAGAATGTTGGACAGATACACAAAGGAAATGAAACTAGACCACCAATTTACACCATACACATGAGTGCATACAAAGTGGATAACAGACTTAAATGTGAATAGCAAAACCAAAAAATTCTAGAAGAAAACATAGGCAGTAAAGTCTCAGACATCTCTCATAGCAATATTTTTGCCAATATGTCTCCTAAGGCAAGGGAAACAGAAGAAAAAAATAAACAAATGGGACTACATCAAACTGAAAAGCATCTGCACAGCAAAACAAACCATAAACAAAATGAAAAGGGAACCCACCAAATGGGAGAATATATTCACCAGTGATACTTCTTATACGGGGTTAATTTCCCAAATATATAAATAACATATACAACTCAACACCAGGAATACAAACAATCCATTTGAAAAATGGGTAAAGGACCTGAATAGATACTTCTCCAAAGAAGACATACAAATGGCCAGTAGACATGAAAAAATGCTCAGTGTCACTAATCAATGTGCCCATCAGTAGATAAGTGGATAAAAAAAAGCTATGGTACATTTACACAATGGAATACTATGGAGCCGTCAAAAAGACGGAAAACTTACCTTTTGCAACAGCATGGATGGACCCAGAGACTATTATGCTAAGTGATATAAGCCAGTCAGACAAATCTATGATCTCATTTATTTGTGGAATCTAATGAACTAAGTAAACTGATAAACAAAATAGAAACAGAGGTATGAACACACAAACAGACTGACAGCTGTCAGAGGGGAGAAGAGTTGGGGGACTGGATGAAAGAAGGTGAAAGGACTAGCCAAAGGACATGCTATATGCATAACCCATAAACACCGACAACAGTGTGGTGATGGCCCGAGGGAAGGGGGGCGGGGGCTGGGTGAAGGTGGGCAGAAGGGGGAAAGTGGGGACATCTGTAATAGTGTCAACAATAAAAATAAGGTTAAAAATAATAATAAAAATGATAGTTGCATAGTTTATTTCGGATTCTTTTTACATGAGCCTTTCTTACTTTCTGTCCAACTTCCAAAATTAAAGCATGAGCTCCCTCTGCTGAGTGAATTAATGTGTTGATGAAACAGAATTGAAAACATTTGCACATTGCTTGCTTTGCCATTACGTTCTTAGAAATGTGAGCAATTATGAACTACAAACAATGCTTTTTAAAAAAACCAATGACTGTAATGTGGGGTATAATGTAAAGGCAGATAAAAGTAATTTATAAGGTATTCTTATAAAAATAAGATTCATTTACTTACATTGTTCACAGCAGTCTTTCTAGTTGTTTCAGCCCCGGGCTGGAACATGAGAGTGGAGGAACCTACAGACTATGCCCTCATGGAACCTGACAGAACATCGCCATGGCTGACATCAGGACTTGACACAGTGATCACCTATGCCTGACCCTGGGCCCAGCCAATCAGTAGAGCCCACAACCCCAACTCCTTTAGCCACCATTATGTGTTTTTTCCCCTATGTAACCCATCTTCCAGAAGTCATTGGAAGCCAGGTCTTTGAGCACTAGCTTACCTGTGATTCCAGGACTGGAGCCATTACTTCAACTAATAAATCCTTACCTTCTTGACTGAAAAAAAAAAAAAGTAGAAATTCATTAGTTGAGGTTTTTTTCCTCAGCCCTGACTCCTGGCATGATGACGCTTTGTAACCACCATCGATGTAGTCACCAGGAAGTGTTTTCAAGCCCCTGTTCTTCTACCTACCCTATTACCTGGCTTCAGTTCTTCATAGTATTTATATCTGAAATTACATTACGTATTTACTCATTGGTCTTCCACTGCTGGAGTATTGACTTTCTGGTAGAGGAGACCTTCTCTGTGCTCTCAGCCTCTAGAACCGTGCTTGGCACACAGTGGGTGCAAGGGAGGTAAGCCGGTCAATATTTACTTACACAGTCACTTAAGATTATGATTTAATTAAGGAACAATTCAGTACCAATCATAGGGAACTGGATACAAATTTAGTAGGAAATGAGAAGAAGGAAAGAACTAATGAAAGCATGGTGGAAGAAGTGTGGAATTCAAGCTCAACCTGAAAGATGGGGAGAGTTTAGTCAAGTAAGACCAAAGAAGCTGGGGTAAGGGAACCATTATACTAGACACTGGGGATACAACTTTCTTCTTTTAAGGAAAGGCATCGACCCTGCTCATGAATCCTGCAGCTTGATGGTGAAAATAGATCCCAAACAAATAATCCCACAAATAAACTATAAAACTGCATCTGGGACATGTGCTACAAAGGAGAGGTTCATGATGTTGGAGGAGGAGATAACAGGATGGCCTGACTTTAGTGGAGGTTAGGGAAGGCTTCTCCCGGCTGAGATCAAAGGATAAGTGGGAGCAACCAGGTAACGAGGGTGGGCGCAGGGCATGCCAACTGCCAGAGACCAAGAACAGCACTGTGGCTGAGGAGCGAGGGGAGACGGCAGGTGGACCCCACAGCGCCTGGTGAGGGAGCACTGCCTTGGTCCGAGAAGCAATAAATGGTCCTAATGGTTTCAGTAGTTTTTCAAGAATTCTAATTTATTTTTATTCTCTTTTCCCTACTTTTCTGTACTTACAAGATAGTCTACCACAGGCATGCTCCTTAAATAATCAGAAAAATATGCAACATTTAGGAACAAGAAAGATGGCAGGATATGCTCACTCTAGCCTTCTTGCCCTTTGTGCCTTATTCTATTCCAGGCTTACAGAATATTAACGAGTGCATCTCCCTTCCAGGGCTGCCCCAGCCTGGCCCAGCTTCAGGACATCCTGGGGGATGTCACCCCTAAGTTCCCAGAGAAGACCCTGATGTAAATCATCAGTGATATGGCAGTGTGTTCTCTGCCATACCATCCGGGTGTGTGTGCCCTAGCAAGGAAAGGTTCTATCATCCAATATTTCTACTGTTTCCTGCTCAGTCATATGGATTGACTGATTTCAGGTATTTGTGGCATATGTCACTTACATGATTAGGTTTTAAGAAAGGAGGGCCATTAATGCCGTCCTGGAGCCCCTACCCATAACCCAAATCTTGTCGGAAATTGTCTGTTGAGGATCTATCTGGTCCAGGAAGGTTTATATTTAATAGCTGCCAAAGGGGCTCTTTAACTTGCTATTAGCAGATGGAGCCTTGGAGAAGGGCTTAGTTTATGAGGGTGACCTAAGCACTTACAAATGGGATTAGTACCTTCTAAAGGGGCTCCAGCGAGACCCCTAGTCCTTCTCACCACATAAGGACACAGTGGGAAGGCGACAGCTGTGAACCAGGAAGAGGGTTTTCATTAGAAGGTGACCATTCTGATACCATGATCTTGGAATTCCAGCCTCCAGAACGGTGAGAAATAAACTACTGTTGCTTACAAAAGACCAGTCTGTGGCGTTTTGTTTTAACAGCCTAAATTGACTAAGAGGAAGAGGAGGGTGGGAAAATGGAGATGAGCAATGAGAGGGTGAGGTGTGGGGTGAGGCAAGGTGTTTAAGAAGAGGGCACCAGGCAGCATTCCTGAGATAGTGGCATCTGCAAGATGAGCAAAGCTTTTATGATCCTCCCAGAAGGCACTCTGAGCGCCCCGCCCATGGCTGCAATACAGACAGCAGCGCGGAGTTGACAGGTGAGGAAATAGATGTGTGTGTGGGGGTGGGGGGATGTTTGTGGGTAACACACAGTCACAACCTTCTGTCTGGGGAAGCCATCTCCTAGGGAGGCCCTCGATGAGGATTTCATCTTCGAAGAATTCACTTTGAACAATGGGTGGCAGATAAGATGACTGAGATTACTCTCACCGGTTAAAGGCCCTCATGAGAGATGCAACTATTCTAACGTACGCAGCCTAGGATGTGAACATTACAAGATCCAGAAGAGGCTGGCAGAAATGCAAAGAAAAGGGATTGGGCTGGGCTGCAGACACAGTCCAATAATTCTCTTGTACAGGGAGACTGAGAGTTAACAAGGATAACTCTTCTGTGTTTATAGTTTATAGTTATTTATATGAATATTATATTTTATAGTTAATATTTTATAGCTCTATGTTATATATTACAGCTGTTATAATATAGAATTGCCCTATAAGTTTGAGTAAATTGTGTTTTCTCATTTGTATTTGTTACCAGGTCAGTTATTCTTTATAAATCCATTGGTTATCTTTATTAGGCAACATCATTTTGGCGGGTTAGGATTTCAACATGTGAATTTGGAGAGGTCACACTCAGACTAAAACCCCATCACACACACACACACACACACACACACACACACACACACACACACACACTGCCCACCCTGCTGATCCCACCCAGCTGCAAGCACCCAAGCTTACTCTGCTTACCTGTTTCTTGTCTATCATGCAAGCTACACATGCATCGTTTCAGAATGAATTCTTCACACATAACTCATAATTTGAGTGCCTTCGAGTCAGAAATTAGAAGTAGGTGGCAATGAAGTGATTTTCACTGTCTGCACAGTTTCTGTTTTGTAAAGAAAATAAAAATAATTTTTTAAAGAAAGGATTCACAATGACTGGCATTTTTTTAATAACCTTGTTATATTGAAAAGAAATGCCATTGTTTATCTAATTCAGCATTACAATAAAAGCCCCAATGTTGTGGATTAATCTTTCTTTTAATCCTTAGGAGGTTATATTCTGAGCAGACGTTCAACTTCTGGCACCAACCTCATTTGGGGTGTAGGAAATTACATCCTCAACATGGTTTCAAAAGGTGGGCTACTGAGCCCCCTTATTAGTACTGATGCCAGTTTTATAAACATATTGAACACAGAACTGAGGGATAATATGAACATATTCCTCATTAATGCCATCGGATACAAAACTAGCTTTTCATTTTGCCATGGGTACAACTGAAAGCACACAGGTTGTGAGGTTAGTAGGTGGAAATGAGACACTTCAGGTAATCAGGAAGCACTGGTAAAAGCATCTCAACTTGCCTTTCTATTTATCTATTCATTATCAAGAGAGAAAACATTTGCCACTGAAATATGGGGTTGGCCAAAAAGTTTGTTTGGTTTTTCCTGTAGGATGGCTCTAGTAGCACTTAGTTGTCTTGAACTTCATTTGAAACAGTTTTGTTAGACTATATTATGACAGCTGTCATATCAGTGTACATTTTAGAAGCTTATCAAAATTGGTGAATTTTTGTGTAGCCATTTTAATATTGAAGATGGAAGAAAACAAGCGACATTTTTGACGTATTATGCTTTATTATTTCCAGAAAAGTAAAAACACAACTGAAACACAGAACAAAAGATTTGTGCAATGTATAGAGGAGGTGTTGTGACTGATAGAATATGTCAAAAGTGGTTTGCCAAATTTCTTGCTGGACAATGCTCCATGGTCAGGTAGACCAGTTGATGATAGCAATCAGATCAAGACATTAACTGAGAACAATCAATAATACACCACACAGGAGATAGCCAACATACTCAAAATATCCAATTTCATAAAGTTATTGATGAAAATGAAAAATGTGTCTTTTGCACTATGGAAAAAAGCCCCCACACAAACTTTGTGGCTGACCCAATAAGTTTATGAGTAGTGTTATATAACAAGACTATGATGTAATGGAGACTAGAGTTTTATTTTAGTGGCAGATTTACTTTAATAACTTTATGACTTACTATCTGTCCTAGACTTATATGTTTAGGCTTTAAAGAGATCATTTACTTTTCTAAAACTCATACTTTGGTATTTTTTATGTGTAAATGATAACTGTAGTGAAATCCTCAGGAAAAGATTCATGGGGATAGCAAGACATCTTTCATGATGTTAAGAGGCTATTAAATATAAAATATCTACTTTTATTTGACCTTGTCAGGTAAATTAATTGGGAGGGAAATTTCCAATAAGACCAGCCTGGAGAGGTGCCCATATGTGATGAAACAAGACAAAACAGAACACTTCTTGGTTTACAAATGACACACAAAAAATTAATCTTTTTTTTTACTTGATTTCAACCAAAACGTTTATGAGTCAATTTGACCCACTGTTTTATCTACCAAACTGGCTTCTGTATGTCTTCCAACTCTTACCATGAATCAAATCCACCTTCAAAAGGTAAAGATTTATCAGCACCGAGACCACAGGCTTTCAAAGATCATCCCTTCAGAGACATCCCACAGTGTCCTGAGGAGGCCAGCACTATTAAGATAAGTGTGAAATCCCTTCCAAGGTGACTACTTCAAGGAATGTGGCATTTGTTTGCAAGTCCATGTTTCAGGATTTTGGTTAAAAATAATTACATGACATTATGGACGTCTTTCATGGATTGATGTTGCTGCTGTCATTGGTATTTCATTTGTTGATGTCACTATTCTCATGAGCAATACACCATGTCTACCATGAACCCTCTAGAGGTATTTCAACTCTTCAAATTCACCCACGTGCTCTCTTCCACAACACACCTATCTGTCTGCCATTGCTACCACATTTACCCACTGATTCAGACCCTTCTGCCCTATAAATCACATGTGGTAACCTTGGCAGAGTGTCTCTCATCAGCTGGCAGAGTCCTGCTCTGCTAGCACCGGCAGACGATTTTTTCCAAGGCAGGGCCCCAACGTACTTCTGGACATAAACAGATCACGGAAGAGTCATGATAGTATTGTAATCATGTGAAAGCTCCGACTTCTTACAACACATGGCCCATAAGTCAAGTGACAAGGAGGTGGGGCAAAGAAAGTGACTTTATTCGGAAAGCAAGCAAGCTAAGAAAAAGGTGACCTAGCATCCTAAAGAACCATCATGAGAAAGTACAGAATTCATGCTTCTTTTCTGTCCATTCTGAGGAACGAGGAAACAGGAAGGGTTTGCAGTCAGGAGGTGACCACTAACCACAGACATCTGGACGTCAGCAAGGGCGCAAGCGTGAGGGTGAAACTTCAAACTCGGGTTGCCATGGCTCGGTCACAAGGCTCCTATAAATCTTTCGATGAACAATCATTATTTTTGTGCATACGTTCCTTACCTCCTTGGGGAGGAATTTTTGAGCAGGGAGGTTGTTTTTGTAATTTCTAGGCTGCAGGCAAGATTCCTTTAATAATCAGCATGTCTCTGTGCAGGTCTAAGCAGAAGTTGCTCACTTGACGTGTTATAGGAACTGGGCAGCCTCAAGCAGAATGGAGTCAGAAAGACTAATTATTTTATTCTGTTGCAGTAGGTGTACCTACTTTTCAATTTCTATTACAGTATGTGTGGCTACTTTTCAATTTGATTTTAACTTTACAGTACACTTTTATAATATGAATACTACTGGATTTAATGAAATATAATGCAGTTTCAGTAGTATATGGTACCTTTAAATGAAAGCCTTTTTTTTTTTTTCTTAACAGAAGGAACACAACAGATTCCTTTAAATGACCATTTTCTTGCTGGAGCAACAAATACAAACCTTAAGCCAGAACAAGTCCTAGTTTCTGTTTTCATTGCTGTCACCAGAAAGGTACAAGTTAAGAAATGTATCATGTCCATTTTTATCTGTTTGATTTTAGTTCCTTTATTTTTATCTTGAATTACATTCAACATCATAAAAATAGAATTTGCAGCAAATATTTTATGCCTGCCTCGGTTAAAACAATAATAGCAGATTAAATGTTAACCTGATTTATCTGAGAACTTCAGGACAGTGCATTATTTTCTTATCCTTCTTCAAACGTTCTAAAAACCTAGGATCTGTGGAATCACAAATCACATCATTGAAAGAGACTAATACGCTTACTTTATAGGTAAGAAGACTGAGAACCAAAGAAATGTTGTTGTTGTTGTTGTTGTTGTTATTTGTAATTAGCGAATGGGTGGAAGAACCAGGGCCAAAACACCTGGAACACACAGAAAAGATGTGATGTTCCCTGAAAACTAATCTGCAATGCTGGACGAGTGCAGGTTAAAGTTGCCAAAATCCATTTCTACCTTCAGCTGAGCTGGGCATAGGACTGACTTCTTTAGTGGGAGCTGAGGACAAGTGCCTGAATGGGCACCCCCTTCACTGATGGAAACTGGATAAAAATTCTGAAATTCAAAGACATACTCTTAAATTGTTAAAATAAAATGTTTAGGGTTAGCAGCAGCCCGCCAACAGGGGGCAGCAGAGGCCTTCTATCCTGCCTCCCTGTATTTTACATTCCCATTTTATAAAAGTGGCTTTTTCCGTGACGCAGTCTCTGGGGTTTCAGAGTGCAGCAAGAACACAGGTGTGTTACCGGTTCTTGTCATCTCCTTAGTCACAATGAGTAATCAGGGGTGGCTGACCAGTGGCTCCCCTGGGGCCTTCTCTCCAGGCCCGGACACCTACATCCCACCTGGGGGGAGCCTTGCCCCACCACCCAGCAGAGCCTGGTGGATGGCAGGTCTCTGTTCTGTCACTGAGCTGGTTTTCCTGAGTTGGGCAGCCATCTCCACAGGAGGCTGACATGTAAAGTACTGGCGCTCAAATCGTGATTTTTCACTGAGCATCTTTTTCAATAGTCACTAAATTATGCAAAGGAAAGTAACAAAACTAGGTAACTGCCAGAAATTCTAGATTGCATTTCTAAGTGAACATCCGCAACCATAGTTGTAGTTTCTGCATGGATGGCTTTAGGGTTGGAAATGAGGAGAGAATTTGGAGGGGAAGGTGAAAAATAAAGTCAGTGGGTGAGTGCAAAATCCTAGGCTGCATCAGCTCCCTTCCCTGCCTGCAGGGGCACTGGCTCTGGCGCACACTCCCAGGGCAGCGGCAGCGACTGCCTGCAAGGTCTCTGCCTTGCGGCCCCTCCCTTCTTCCTGTGGTCCTCTCCACCCTCCTCTGGGTCCCACCTTTCAGACCTTCTTGCCATTCTTAGTCAAGTCACTCACCCAGGACTCAGTTCCAGTTTCCATCAGTGAAGGGGGCACCCATTCAGGCACATGTCCTCAGCTCTCACTAAAGAAGTCAG
Source organism: Pteronotus mesoamericanus (assembly GCF_021234165.1). Lineage (NCBI taxonomy): Eukaryota > Metazoa > Chordata > Mammalia > Chiroptera > Mormoopidae > Pteronotus > Pteronotus mesoamericanus. The sequence goes on along the minus strand of NW_026555277.1, from coordinate 22,392,729 downwards.
TTTGATGCCCAACTCAGCTGAAGGTGGAAATGGATTTTGTCACCTTTAACCTACGCGCATCCAGCATTGCAGATTCGCTTTCAGGGAGCATCATGATACCTTTCCCTATGTGTCCCATAGAGTCAGAGTCAGCCCTGTCAGCTGCAAAGTCACTTTTAGGAGTCCTGGGGGAAGCAGGCCCTTCGCCGGGCACAGAGCCAAGTGAAGACAAAGAAATCAATACAGAATGCACGTGTACATACATACAATGCGTATTTGCTCTTCCTTATTAGAAAAGTAAAACACATCCTTTAGTGGATATTTGACAATTGCAGACAAATATAAAGAAGAAAATTAAAATCTGGAAACCCACATATGGCCTGTGTCAAAGCATTTTGAAAATATTAAAAACTTGATTCTCATGCAAATCTAAAGTAAGCACTTGTCAAAGATTTCTTTATCCCTGCCAGGAAAAGGCAAAAATTGGGTTGGCCAAAAAGTCTGTATAGTTTTTCCCATAAAATAAAAGACATATTTTTTCATTTTCACCTATAACTTTATTGATTTGGACATTTTGAATATGTTGGCTTTCTCCCGCATGGTTGAATGTTGCTTGTTCTCCATTAATGTCCCAATTTGATTGCTCTCAACTTCGACTGGTCTAACCGACTGACCGTGGAGCAACATCCAGTGAGAAATCTCTAGCAAGAAACTTCGCAAACCGCTTTTGACACATTCAAGCAGTCACAGCGCCTTCTTCATACACTGCACAAATCTTTCATGTGTGTGTTTCTGTTGTGTTTTTACCTTTCTTGAAATAATAAAGCATAATATGTCAAGAATGTCAATTACTTTCTTCCATCTTCAATATTAAAATGGCTACACAAAAATTCACCAATTTTGATGTTTTTTTTTAAATGCACATTGATATGACATCTGTCATGGTACAATCTAACAAAATTGTTTTGAATGAAGTTCAAAACAACTAAGTGCTAGTACAGCCATCTTATATGGGGGAAAAAACAAATGAACCTTTTGGCCACACCAGTACGTCCAGATAGGTATAAGTCTGCAGTGTGTGAGCGGGTTGGTGGTGCCCATTCAAGAAACAAAGCATTTATTAGCATTCACTTCTGCTTTTCCAAAAGAGTTACAGAGATTACCTGTCTTTATTTAAGAGCCTGAGTTCTCACAGCATGATGACAACATAAGCTCTGGAGTAAGACACACCCAGCGTTGCTGCCCCTGCTTGTCACCACCTACTGGGACAAGTTGCTCCATGCCTCCATGCCTTGGTTTTCCCACCAGAGCAGTGAAAATAATAGCCGTCCTAACAGTACGAGATTACTCTACTTATAATAATTATTATTACAATATCATTAGTAGTAATATTTCCAGTTCTACCCAGTTAACTCCAGCAGGGAAGCTGACACAATATACTGAAACAGCCAATCGAATAATTTGGGAAAAAGCAGGGTAAAAATACCTACATACATACATACATGCACCCACATACACATAGGTACATACACACGTGTATATTTGTATGTACATATACACCTGTCTATGTACATGCCTATGTGCATAAGTGCTTGAATAGGGAATAGCCCATTCCTAATTTAAAAAGCAACTCCAAAAACACAGGGTCCCAGAGCACAGCTAGCAACGACCTTTAAGCACCTCCCTTGAAAAGCGTGCCCTGTGGCTTGTACAAAACAAATCTCACTGGAGCTGAATTTGCAGAGCTTGGTGCAAACAAGAGGAGCCCTGCATGGAATTTTTCATTACTTTCCCTAAACTTATATTTCTTTGTAAATAACCTTCTCTTCCAGATTGCAAAAGCCTGCGAAGAACCTACCAGCCTGTCAACTACTGGGTATTTCAAGTAAAGGATGTTTTTGCTTTGGTTTAGGATACATTGGAGCAGGGATGCTCATCAATCTGAACAGATACCTGCAGAGCCCTCAAGCTCTGCTGGGCCCCATGTTAACCCTTCAGTCACGGGTCCTGGGGGTGCATAAGGAGGCCTGGGGGAGGGCCAGGGATTCTGGGGCCATAGGTGTTTACCGACCAGGAGGGACACACACTCCGGCTCATCCCAGTAACTGCGTGCTGGAGGGTAGGGCTCAGGCACCAAGAGGCCTCCTCCCTGCATCTGCACTGGTACTCTCGCAACTCTGACCACCATGGCGCCCTTGTAGGCGAAGCAGAGAGAGGCCTTCAGCCATGGGGAGGGGGCTCTGTTCATCTCCAAGGCCCAGAGCACCACTGGTGGTCAGACGGCTAGTGGGGAAAGTGTCCTTTTTTTCCATCTTGATTTCTCTTCTCAGAGGCTACCTAACGCATAGGGACGGGGAGAAGGAAGAAGGTGAGCCTTACCCTTATTTTGTTTATGGAGCCTCCTGTTCTAAGATTGAAGTCTGACTGGGGCTCCAAGGTAAAGATAAAGGATATTGGTGTTCACCATCTTCGTAGATAAATAATAATAATCAATCTGATCCCAGGGACAGGTATAAAATTATAGTAAAGATCTATTTTAAATAAATAATATTCTCCATCATCTATTTTCTCTTGGCATGAGCTCTTAGGACTGACATCTTCATGGATGCTCCTTTCAGCATAAACCTGGCCCCACACTTTGGGCAGGAGTGTGGTAACAGACCACCCATGGGGACCTTTGGTTGATTCCATTCAGAATATGATTTCCTAGAGTTCTCCAAATGCTGTTTATACTGGATACAAGTATTCTGCAATATATAATTATCAAATTACACAAAAAATAGATAAAAATTGAAAGAAAATTCAAGAAAAAGTTAATAACGGTTGGCTGTCTTTATATGGCAGAAATATGTGTGATATATCCTGTTTTATAATTCTCCATGCCTCCTAATTTTACTTCGGTGAACATAAATTAATGTTTATACTTAGGGAATATTATCTAAATACATAATAATAAAATTACATTAGTATTCATATTAATATTGAATTTAAGTAGATTGAACAATTTAGGGAAACATGAGGGAAAAAGAAGCATTTAAAAAGAATTTTTTTCCTCTTGCTGAATTTCTGAATTTTTATCTCACAAGTAAATAAATTAACACACCCATAATCTTTGTAAAATTTAAGTTAAAACCTTTCCAGCTGTTGGTATAGCTTTGCTATTTTTCCCCCCGTCCTTGTTACTCAAAGCGGGGTCCAGGGGCCAGCTCCATCAGTTCGCCCCAGACCTTGCAGCCAGCTCCCCAGTGAGGCGAGGCATCCAGTGCGCCGTCGGTCTGGACTGAGTGGCCGGCCAGCTTGAGCAGTTCAGCACCAAACCCGACACACACGTTGGTTTCACCTGTCAACAGCTTCCTCCCTTCCTAAGTCCTAAGGAACTGGTTTACCTAGATGGGCCAACGGGCTTTCTAAGGAACAATTTAATTGGTCCCTCGGTGTTCCTCAAAATTTGGTTCTCAGACTATCATGTTTCTTGGAAATGTGGATTCTTGTGCCCACCCAGGCCCAGGCTTCTCCATTATAAGTTTGCTGGGCTGGGTCTTCTGATCGGCACATTTCACCTGCACCTGGAATTCGTCTTCAGTCTGTGACGTCTGACAACCACAGCTAGCCTCAGGCCCCGCTCCTTCCTCTTCCTGTCCCTTTCCCACCAGCTTGCTCCTGCCTCTTTATTGCTTAAGCAAAGGCAAAAGGGGAAACATTACAATGAGGAAAACTCTGCATTTGTCCCATTAGGAAAGGAAAGGAAACAAGAAGTGTGTTAGATGGGAACTCTTGGACTTTAATCTTTCTCTTTAGGGACAAGCATTGAGAAATACCCAAATTTTGCTTTTAAATTTATTTTATTCTGTAATTTTACAGTTTAGTAAAATGCAACACATAACTCTCCTTCAATTTTTTTAAACCTTAAGCCTTTTTTCCTAAGAGTATAATAGCTTATAAATAGAACTCAACATGGCTTTTAATAAAAAAAATAATAATCTAATAAAAATATTTCTTCCCACCCACACCTTTTAAGATTGATCTACTCTCCATCAAAATTTATAAAAGGAAGTAAAGAAATCCAGATATTATAATAAATGCAGTGTCCTGGTTTCATTTATTCTAGTTCACGCTCCTTTAATGTTAGCTTCGTCTTCATCTAACTCAACAGTCGTTTATTGAGAATTTATGTGCCAGGCACCATGCTAAGAACAGAATACAAGAAGGCCAGGCCTCAGAACGCTCAGTGAGAGACAGTGTGACACAAGAGCAAGAAAGGGAGAGGGAGGGAGAAAGAGAGACGGGTGAACAAGGAAAATACCCTCTGGATGCCACCCTGACGGGGTTCAGCTGCAGTGAGCAGGAGGAAGCGGGTAAATCTGCCCAGGGGGCAGTGGGAAGACTCAGGAGGCTCTGAAGTGTCCATTGTCTTCAGCTGGAACTTGGAGGATGAACAGGAGTTTTCGAAGTGGACAAGCTAAGGTGGGGAGCAGGGAAGAGAGTTGGGAGAAACTGCCTTTACAAAGAATTGGAGGTCTGAACAAACATGGTGGATTTGGAGAATTACCCAGAACTTGGCGAGTGTTGACTCTCTGGAATGCGGGGTAGCTGAGCAAGATGAGCTAAGGATGAGGCCAGGCAGGATGGCAAGCGCCAGATCCTGAAAGGCCCTTGTGAAGTTCACTGTGCTGTTTTTAAGAATGGCTTGCTATGGTTCAGAGTTCCATTTTCAATCACATTGGAATTTTTTTTTTTTAACCGTTATATGTTTATAAACTGGAAATGGTTGCCTGTAGATTGAAGGAACATTTATCCAAGCTATGGGATTATACACCATACACACACTGAAATACTCCCCACCAGGTATGCTTTATTCTCAGTGTCCAGATGACTACAAAATCCCCACTGTCGCTGAAATACCAGAAGCGTTTTATGTCACTTCGGTGAATGCCCAAAATCCCATAGCCATCAGCTCGCCCAAGGTAAGAACTCAAGACCCCTCTCAGTTTCTAGAGCTGCCGCAACGAAATACCAGACAGTATGGCTTAAACAACAGGCTTCTATTTGTTCACCGTCCTGGAGGCTGGAAGTCTGAGACCAAGGTTTAATTTTTTTCGAAGGCTTCTTTTCAGCTTGCGGACGGCCATTCTCACTGTGTCCTCACATGACTATCCTTCTGTGTGTGCACATGTCTGAGGTCTCTGTGTGTGTCCTAATTTCATTTTCTTATAAGCATATCCTAAAGACCTCATTTTAACTAAATGGCCTTTCTAAAGACCTGATCTCCAAATACAATCACATACTGAGTTTCTAGGCATTAGGACTTCACCCTACGAATAGGAGGGGAGCACAGTTCAGATCACAGCAACCGACTCCTTCAGGAAATAATGGAACGGTCCCCTGACTTTGCTTACTCCTGGGAACTGCAGATCCCAAGGGGAGATGGGGGAGCAAACTTATGACAGAGTAGCCCTCGCTGCCTTCAGAAGCCCAAGTAGAGTCTTCACTTTTGAGAGAGATCATGAAACATGTTTAAATCAAACAAGAAGTCAAACATCTCGGTTCATGAGACTAAGTGCCACCATGAGATAAAACTGAAGTTGGGGGCAAATTTGACCAGCTCAGAACCTTCTCTTTGCGCCCTTTCTGCATGTCCTCCAGGCTCAATTCTCTCTTGCTCATGCTGCCTCTCCACACACCCTCCCCAAGTCAGAATGGGCTTTCAGGCAAGTTCCTCACTGAGAATTAATTTTCTCTATGTTGTTAACAGCCGCTGACATAAGAGGTGTTGACCTACACTCCCTGGAAGCCATGAGATCCAACTGGCACGTATAGCCTTCAGCAAATATTCTCAAACACATGTGTACAAAAAGCGCAATTCTTCCAACTTAAGTGCCATTCTGAGTCCGCATCTGGTCAGGCAGATGGCAACTTTAACCTCAGGTTTTCAGGAAATACCTCCCTTTCTTAGGAGTAGGTTGAAGTTGGGAGGAAGGTGAGACTTTCTCTGTGAATAGCCCCTGTCTTCACCTCTGCGCCAGGCTTGGGCCTGGATATCTCTGAAGATTGTCCTGACACAACCTTGCCTCTTGAAGTGTAGCCACCCCCAGCCAGTTCTGCTCCAAATAGGGCACAAGACCTCTCTGCTCTCACTCCCTCCTCCTTACCTCAGAGGAAACCCCTCCTTTCCCCAGCTCCAGCTTTTCCCCGAGGTGTGCTTCAGAGGAAAACCACAGCTTCGGATAGTCTTCATCTGCTTTAGGCCCTTTGTCCCATCTCTTGACTAAGACCCTGGGCACAGACCAAGGACCAGACTACTTTGAAAAAAGAAAGAATAAAAATCAGTACAAGAAACATGGATGAATTATTCAAAATATAATGCCCCCAAAGGAATTCTGGTCGAGATGGTGGCATAGGCAGACATTGCTCACCTCTTCACACAATCCCATCAAAATTACAACTAAAATAGAGGACAACCATCACATCAGAAATCGAGTTGAATGGAAATCTGACAACTATGGAATTAAAGAAACTATACCATCCAGACTGGTAGGAGGGGCACAGGCATGGAAAGGGCTGGTCCTACATCCATGTACAGTGGATAAAAATGCAGGAGGGATATCTTGGGGGCAAGGAGTCCCAGCCCCACACCAGGCCCCCCAGCCCAGGGCCCCAGAGCCAGGAAGATAAGTCCCCACAACATCTGACTGCAATAACCAGCAGGGATGGAGCCAATGGAAGAAACTTCTGGAGCCCAAAGCAGTTCCTCTTAAAGAACCCACACATGGACTCACCTCAGACTCACTCCATCTGAGCTCCAGCACTGGAGTAGCAACTTGAAAGGCACCAGTGGCATAAATGAAAGAACTGAAGTGTCTGGCATCAAGGTGAACAGAGGCCATTGTCCCTTTTCTAAACCCTCCCCGCACAGACCCAGTAAGCTGATGCCATATCTGAGACTCCATCAACCTGGCTAACACTGTTTAACCAGCCTTGGAGATCCCCAGAAACTCTTCCCCACCCACCGTATGAGCCCACCCAGCTGTTTTTCTATATGAATGGCTGGTCTTGGCTAACACTTCACAACTTCCTAAATTCTATCAAACCCAGGCCTGACACTAGCAGCAGCCAGCTTAGATTCACAGCTTGGCTTCACCCAGGAATCTCCAAGCTCAACACAAGTAGCAGCCATCTCAGATTGCTCTATAGATGAGGCAGGGTGGCCCTAGGCAGGAAACAGGTGGTGGCTGATCTTGGCCTGCACCACCTGGGAAACCCCAGGGTCAGCGCACCTAGTGTGGGGACATTATATATATTATAAAGACAGCGAAGTGGTTGTCTCTGAGGAGTGGCCTGTTGAAGTTTTCACATGTGCTAAAACTGTCCATTCAAGAGCACCCAACACACTCCAGAGAAGTTAGCACATGTGAAAACTCCAACAAGCCACTCCTCAGAGGCAACACCTCATTGTCTTTCAAGCTCAGCTACAAGGATTGTGGTTGTTTTGTTGTGGGTTTGAGCTAAATGCAAATTGTCTAGAGCAGCGATTCGCAATGGGTGTGCTGTAAGAATTTTTTAACATGCAATACCTGACTGAAAGAGGTCAGTGTCCCTGACCAAACTGTCCAGTATTGCATGTTTTAAAAATTCCTGCATCATACCAGTTGAATCCTTGCTGGTCTAGAGGCCAAGTTGGAATACCCTAGAGGGCACCCAGGGCTTTGGTCTTCTTGACTTGGGCAAGGGAACAGGAGTTTTCAGCCGCCCTGCTACCCTGGTGCCCTGGAGCATTTTCATGAGCTCCTCTGAGGAGGACCCCATGCACAGATCAGCATGGGAGTGTAGATTCCAGCCATTCAGATGCACTGCGCTCTGAGGGTTAGAAAGCCAGAAGAGGTGAGTGTGTGCGTGAGTGTGCAGGGCCTGTGCATGTGTGAACACAGCTTAGATGTCCTAAATGAACTGTGCATTTCTGATGGCCTTTTGCCCTCCTTCTCAGGGACTCGGTAAGGCTGAAATGTTCCTGGGACCCTCTGTGTTTTTTGTCATATCTGATGCAGTGACTGCTGCCTGAACAGAGAGAGGGTGGATCAAGACCCTCACCCTGAAAAGCCGAGCACTGCTGAGCTGATTAGGACGACCTGCGTGGGTCGGTGTGCGGACGTGGCTTGGTGGCGAGGACAGCCTTCGTCATAATCCCCCTCCATGGACGTTCAGGTTCTTGGTATGAATTTGCTGGCTGTGACAAAATTAAAAGGCAGGTTTCTTTTTTCCAATAAAAATTCTCATTTTCTCTCTGCTTGCTACTTCTTGTATGCTTCAAAGAATATGATGGGTTAATCATTTAATGATGGTTTAATCATTTCCAGCCCCAAAGAAAAGCACATTCAACTCAGTCAGTGCTAATAGCAAATGGACATGGTTGTTATTTCTTTACACATTTGGTCAAAATGCAGTTGATGTGGTATTTTAATTACCCCAATAACCAAATTACATTAAATAAATTTCTGATCTGTCAATTATCGGTAAAGTATCTGTTAAGCAAGCTAATATAAAGAATTTAAATGAAAATATCAAGTCATTGGACACACACTAAAAACACATAGTTTCATTTTCCAGCTGCTAAAAAACATAACATACCTAGAACTATCATAAAAGATTATCCTTATATTCAAATGCTTACTGTAGCCCTAAATGAGCCTGGTACAAAATTAGATTGCACTTTATGCCTTTGAAATTACAGAGTTTAGAATAAGATGCATTTTATCCCAAACATAAGTTTATGAGAATGAGGAGATTTATGACTTAAGGTTTGAGAGAAATATGAAAATGATATTATTTTGGTAAGAATAAGATGGACATTGACATGTTCTTTTAAAAAAAACAATTTTTCCTCTGAATTACAACTTTTTTCATATAACAGCACTTTTTTAAATGAAAAAGAAATTTATTTTTCTGAAACAAAAGGAAGTTCTGGAGCCCAGGGCAGCCCAGCGATACCATGAGGGCCCCGGCTGCTTCCGAGTTCCTGCTCACTGTCCTTCGAGTGTGGCTTTCAGTCTCACGGGGACAGGACACTGGCTGCACCTCAGGTGCCATGACTGTGTCCCAGGCAGGAGAAAGCAGCAGAGGCAACAGGCTAGATGGACACACCAGCAGAGTTCAGACCTCGTATTTATTTCAATGGCCCTGAATTTCAGAAGCTTTTATTTCATTACAATCATTAAACAGATTTTCTTCTTTGACCTATTTAATGTTTTTTGCTTTGTTTTGTTTTTTATTTTGAAATTAGAGTTGACATTCAATATTATAGTAGTTTCAGGTGTACAGCATAGTGGTTAAACATTTATATAATTTAAGGAGTAATGCTCCCGATAAATCTACTACCCACCTTACACCATACAAAATTATTACAATCGTAGTCACTATATGCTGTACTTTCTATCCCTGTGAGTATTTTGTAACTGCCGATTTGCACTTCACCTTCCCCCCCGCCAAACCTCCTTCCATGTGACAGCCATCAGTTTGTTCTATCTACAAGTCTGTTTCTGTTTTGTTTGTTCAATATAAAAACATTTTATGAGTAATTATCTTCTTTCTTTGGATTTTTTTCAGATTCCCAGAGATGATCCTTCAACATTTATATCTTCGTTCATCCATGTGTCTTAATCTTATATTTTCCTGGAGCTCATGAAAATGCTCCAAGGGTAGTTGGGCGGCTGAAAATTCCTGTTCCCTTGCCCAAATCAAAAAAATGAAAGAATTTATGATTGATCTTAAAATTTTCAAACCAACCCTGGCTGGTGTGGTTCAGTGGGTTAAGCATCAGCTGCAAACCAAAGGGTCACCAGTTCGATTCCCAATCAGGGCACATATCTGGGTTGTGGGCCAGGTCCCCAGTAGGGGGCACATGAGATGCAACTACACATTCATGTTTCTCTTCCTCTCTTTCCCCCTCTCTTCACTTCTATCTAAAAATAAATAAATAAAATATATTTTTTTAAATTTTCAAACCAGAGCAATATATAAGTTGGTTCCCAAATGTCAAGGATAATTTTACCATCTTTTAATTATTCTCTAGCTTTGATCACTGCATGATCATGTTTAGGATGCAAATTTTCACCAAAATATAAAATGAATAATCAAAATTCTTCTTTTCATATACTTTATCCTGAAGACATCACGAGGTATTGTCTTAGTCCATTTGGGACTATAACAAAATACCATATACTTGTGACTTGTAGACAAACCAATATTTATTTCTCAGTTGTAAAGGCCAGGAAGTCCAAGGTCAAGGTGCCAGCAGACTTGCTGTCTGGTGAGCGCCTGCCTCTTGGTTCACAGGCTGTTTTCTTCCCACCGTGCCCTGATTTAGAGGAAGGGGCAAAGGAGCTCTCTGAGGTCTCTTTTATAAGGATGCTAACCCCATATATGAGGGTTTTATCCTCATTATTTAATCCCCCAAAGGCTCCACTTCCTAATATCATCACCTTGCTGATTAGGAGTTAAGATATGAATTTGGGGAAAACATAAATGTTGAGACCAGAGTATTCTGCAACTAGTCCCCCAAAATTCATGTCCTCGTAGGTAGGCAAATTGCTCTCCAACTGTGCACTTGTGAAATCAGACATGTTATAGCCCTCCAAAATGCATGATGGGACAGATATAAAATACACATTCCTGTCCCAAAAGAGGAAATAGGAAAGAAGAAAGGGATGGCAGGTACTAAGCAAGTTCAAATTCTTAAGGCTTGTCTTTGGCCAGATGTTCAACCCCTCTCCCCGAGCCCACTCCTCATGCTCACCCAGACCCCGGGCAGGAAGGGTTTAAACAACTCATTTGGCACTCCTGACCTCCTTTTCACACCGATGTCAAACTTTCTCCATGCCCCACCACACCCCAATGAAGCTCTCCTTGATTCACAGTCCTCAGGGTGCAAATTTCCAGGCACTCCCCCAACTTGTGGGACGAGGACCCCTCTCCCACACAGCCCGAGGCCTCACTGGGTCCCAGCTTCCTATAAGCCCAACTGCCACCTGGTTCAGCAGAGGCTGACCAATCAGAGCTGGGAGAGAGGGAAGAGGCCTCACAGTCAAAAAGGTTGAGAATGGAAGGGTCTGGAACCTGGACATTTAATGACCAACCCAAGGCTCCTAAAAAGCGTCCCACTCTCGGTCTGGTCACACGTGTTCCATCTCTGGCTTTTGAAGAGCTCACAACAGACAGCAAGCAGCACACAAGGGACATGGATGCGTGGCCAGTACTTCTCCATTTACATCAGCAAATGTAAATGAAAAAGGATTTGTTACAGGTTTTCTAAAAATAGGTTTGAGTTGTCGGGGAGGGCAGCATCACTTCCAATATTAAATCTGTCACTGGATAACAGGGTTCTTTGACATAACTGTTAGGTAAGATAGGTAGCAAACCAAGGCAGGGAGGAGGAGAGAGACCTGTCTCACCTGTTGACTCCGCAGCCCTGAGCCTGGCCTGGTCCAATAAGATGGGCGGGCGTTCCGAGCATCACAGGCGAAGATAGCACCAGGGGACGGGAGCCCTTGAGGCTCAGGGCTGGGAAAGGGAAACTCTGTAGCAATTTCACTAACACAAAGGGCCTTTACTAGCTGAGAAAGAAAGCCCTGGTAACTACATTATTCCCAGGGTTTAAAAGGGAGGAGAAGGAGGGGAACCTAAAAGCTGACTAAAGTATATAACCCCTGAATCCCAATGGTCAGAGCTCTCAGGCTAGCTGGGTGCCCACTTGCAGCCTCTGCTCAAGTGTATAGAACAAAATTACTAACAAACTTCCTAACGACTTTATTACCTCTATATATAGGGCATTCAGACCAGCTAGGTGCCTGCATGCAACTTTGTGCTCATATGTATTTTATAAACAAACTTGCTATCTCATTTCCACTATCCGTGTTTGTCTTTCCTTTGAATGTGTCTCTTGCAAGCGAGACAAGAACCAAGGAACATGCTGTGAGGGGTTGGAGGGTGCCCCCTGACTCAGCTCTCTCCCCGATAACATAACTAACTCATAAAACCTTCCTTATAACAAGTATACAAATCCCTGAGTCATTAGATGGGAGTTTCTCTCATTCACCAGAGCAATCCATTTAAAAGTGAAGAAATTCGGTCTGGAATAAGATCTGAGAGAAATACTTAGCAGAGACAACATCCTACCTTTGTACCCTGTGTTCACTCCGCGGTGAGGGGTTTTCAGGCCGAGCTCCCAGAGCCCTGGGGCTTCTAAGGGAGGGAAAGCAGGAGGACTTCAGCCCTCGCCCCCCCCACCCCCCGCCCACTGAACTAGCAGTAACCTTTCTGTTTAGTTTGTTCACACCTCACTAGATTTCATTCAAATGAAAGTTTCCCTGGTCGAAACAAGTTTGAAAACACTCTCGAAAGTCTTTCAAGACCAGTTTTCAGTGTCCCAGACAGTAATTAATTTCATTCAATTTAGTTCCCTTGATCCAAAGTACTTTTATATCTTCTAACTCTAATACTATAATCTGATTTAAGAGTTCTAAAACTAGTCTTCTACATTAAATGTTTGTATTTTCTGTTGATGCTGGAGGATTCCTTCCTATAAATACTGTGAGACACCATGACCCGTGTGTTTTGTTGGCAGCATCCCTACTCCTGCAAATGGGAAGCATGTGCGCGTTTGTTCACTGGTTTCCCTCTTTTAAGGGGCGGAGTGGGATGGTGAAGAGGTTGCAGGCCCTTAGCGACCCCTGTATCAGTCTTCCCCTAAGTGCGAGCAGCCATGAGAAAGGACTTCATCGCCAACCTTTCCTTCCCCGGCCCTTCCGCTCCATTCCCAACTCTCACAGAATCAGCTCCTACTCACCTCTTGGGCCTAGTTGTGCCTTCCTCAGGCCTTCCCTGGCCCCTTTCCCCAAAACAGAGCTCACCTCCCTATTCTTACAATGGTAAATATTTAACCTCATGTTAATTTTCTCTCTTATTAACCATTAACTCCTTGGAGGAAGAAAATTTGTAGATCACGTTTCACACTGTGCCTATCATTTAGTGTGCTCCTGGGGCAAGACGGATGCTCAGCATCTACTGGGTGAATGAATGAATGAATGAATGAGTAATGCCTTCTTCATTTAACGTATTTTAGATAATCACTCAAGTATTTGTTAACCCCTTGCAAGGAACAAGTTTTCATCTGTCGGGGGTACAACTAGCTATTCTAACCTCTAGGAACACATTACCTAATTCGGAAAATGAGATACAGACGCTGAAAACGTAACCAACTATTGGTAGCAGAGAAGAGAGTGGTTTCCCCTGTTGCTGGTTTATTAAATGAAAAGTAAAGAAGTGATTGTTTGGCTCTGCGGGTGTTTTTGGAATTGAGAAAAAGGACAGAAGGGAGGTTTGATGCTGCTTTTTGATGGCAGATAAAGAGGGAAGGGAGGGAGAGAGGAGGAGAGGGAGGGCAACCACAGCAAGACGGAACAGGTTGTTATCTTTGCAGACACGAGAGAGCTCCTTCAGTCATTCAACAAATACCTAGTGGGCATTCACTCTGTGGTAGGCACCATTCTAGGCCCAGGGATACAGTCACACCCGCCCTCGTGGAGCTTTCCATTCCAGTGGAAATAAGTTGAACCAGAATCCATGCAAGTCAGTACAGAGAAAATGAAACAAGGTGGTGGAAGTGACCGTGACAGAGATGCGACTCCAGACTGGGCGATCAAGGAAGTGCTCAAATAACAAGGAGGTGCCAGCCCTGCCAAAGTCTGAGAAAGAAGAAGTCAAAGCAGAATATATAACATGCATTAAGGCCTTGGGACAGGAAGAAATCCAGGGCATTCCAGGAGCAGGGAAAGAGCCAAAGTGGCAGAGAAACAAGGAGAAAGTGGTTGACAATGTGCCCAGAGAAGGGGGTGGGGCCAATCCCGAGGGCCCTCCATGGAAAGCTTATGGGGTTTTGCTAAGTGTGATGGGAGGCCAGTGGAAGGTTTCAAGTAGAGAAATGCCAGGTTTAGGCAGAAGAATGATGAGAAGAGTCGTTTGGCTGGAGCAGGCGATTGGTTTTGAAGAGAAAAAGAGTCTGAGTCAGAAACAGGGACAGATTTTGGGGGACTTTGCACACTGGGCCAAAGAGTTTGGTCCTCATATTCTAGGCCTCAGGAGCCATTGGAACTATTTTTAGCAGAAGTAGCACCAACAAAAAAAGGTGACCGGAGGCCCTACCTTATTCACAGCATCATCTCCAACTTCTTCTCTCATAACTCTGTTGTGGATTTATTCAGCAACTTTATAGCACATACGAAACACCCACATACACACTGGAACATAGGCACACGTGCCCAAACACTCATCTCCACAGGCGCACGAGGATGGGTGTGCCTGGGACCTGGGCATTACAATTATAAAGAAAAGCTGGAGCTTCCAACTGCATTTGATTAGGAATGTTTCTGGACTAGCTGTGAAGTGGAAAAGATTCTGAAGCGCCATCTGGACGGAGCGGGAAAGGAGATCTTCCTTTGTTAGCCAGGTCAAGAGAATGGCAGGTATTTGCTGTCTCTGGCCTGAGGCACAGTCCCGCTCTGGAAGCCAAAGGGTTGACTCCAAGGACGCCAGGGCTCCGGCACTCGGGAAGGGGACCAGAGGCCTTGCCCCGCTCCTGAAGCCAGACCACTTGAGCAGCGGCATCTTCCATAGGGGAGCCCACATCCTGGGCATTGCTTTAGCTGAAAGAGTAAGAACTAGTTGATTTTATCTACAGTTATCTAACTAGAGCTATTCAGCAAGCTCAAAAAATGATACTTTTCTTTTTATCAAGGAATCTGTCTATACACTCACAGGTGGGGTGTTTGTTTTGTTTTTGGGGTTTTTTTACTTTCTTTTTTTATTGTATTTTTTCCCATTCCCGTTTATCATTGACAGGTGTTTTAATCAAGGATATCTTGTTTTAGTTCCCACTTTGCCACTTATGTTCTGTATGTTCCTGAGCTTATCTGGTCTTATCTGTCAGGGCTTCTGTTTATTTATCAGTGAAGTGGTTGCCTTGACTAGATCCCTATTTTCCAATAGGCCAATCCTGTGGGTGGGGAGGAAGTAGGAAGGGTATAGAGGGGCTGCGTGGATGCAACACCCACACCTCCACTTCAGGGCACAGACTGCAATGGTCTGCGCGACTTCCTACGAGGATACATTTCTGCAATTTCTGCAACGAGAAGAGCAAGGTAAGAGTTGGGAAAAGTGGGAGGTCCGCTTCTGGCTCTCTTTGAGAAGAAGGAAATCCACCCAGAATCTATTCCTGGGGCTGAGACAGTGCGCAAAGTGGTTGAAGCTTGCGTGGTGGTTGTGGTTGTCACACGGAGGCCCTCCGACTTCAGAGAAGGGGTGTGGCTCCCGCACCGAGCCAGCTTGGCAGCCCGGATTGGTGGGAGGCAGAGTGAGGCGCTAGGTGACAGGCGGGGCCTCACAGGAGCCCTAGATTTAAGAGGCCACAGAGCCAAGGAGTCCCCGCCTCCTGCCCTGCTCTCTGGGACTGCAGCTGCCGGCTGCAGGAAGGACTTCAGTGCTTGGATTTAGATCCTTTGTGCCCAAGTCCGTGGCTGGTGCCAAAGAGCATTGCCACTTAACAGCTGTAAGGTGGAAACTATTTACAGATGCAATGCCAGTCGAGATCAGATGAGCTGGTTTTCTTTGTGAATGGAAAGAAGGTAAGTGTTGGGTATTTGAGACAGCAGAAAACTACTAGCTTGAAGGGAGCTTGTGTGGCCCATTTGGGTTGAAACCCCTCCAGTCAGGGACAGGAAGCCAGGGATTGGGAAACCATACTGCTTTGGCCTGTTCCCCACTTAGCCCCAGCTCAGCCTCTGTGATTTGGGGAGACAGTCCATTAACCCGTTAATTGTACATGCTCATTCTAATCCAGCTCTGCTATTTACTGTATAAACTTACGTAAGTTACTTCTCCTCTCTAAGCCTCAGAGCACCCATGCTCAGAATTTACTTCGACAGCAGTTATCACGATTAAAAGAGAAATGCTTCTCCACGGATTAGGAATCCCCTCAAAGCTTGTAAATCAGTCAGCACTGAGCCTGGAGGCACTTGACCTGAGAGCCTATCTTGATCCTCAGACTCAGGAGGAGAAGAAACTGGGCTTTCTTTATTTTTCTATTTGTCTATTTATTTTCCTATTTCTCCGTTATACAGAATTGGATGGAATGTAATTGCAGTCAACTCTGAGGCCCCTCTTTCCCTGGGTTGTGGCTAAGTTCCAGGAGGAAGCTGTATGACAGGAGAGAGGCTCTCCCTTCGTCAGCTTCCCTGGCACCCTCCCCTCCAATACACACAGGCCGGGAGCTAACCCTCAGCGCCCTCAGCCAGGCCCCCTCCTTTCCTGAGTCCCTGTCTTTTTTTTTTTTTTTTTTTAAAGCATTATTTTTTTTAAGGTTTATTTATTCATTTCTAGAGAGAGGAAGGGAGGGAGAAAGAAAGGGAGAGGAACACCAATGTGTGAGAGAAACATCTCAATAGGTTGCCTCTCGTGAGCCCTCAACGAGGGACCTGGCCCGCAACCCAAGCATTTGCCCTGACTGGGAATCGGACCGACGACTTTTTGGTTCACAGGCCAGCGTTCAACCCACTGAGCCACACTAGCCAGCGCTATCTGTCTCTTTAGTTCCCAAGGCAGGTGGTGTCTCTGGGGTCTCACTACCTGTCCTCCAGGGACCCTCAGCCCTGCAATCCCACAAACCTAATTGGAATTTGATCATGTTCACCCACTGCTCACCCCACGGCTTGGCTCGAGAAAGGACATAGAACACAGAAGCTCTAAGTTCTCATCATTTCCTCTCTAACTCTCTATCTTGTATCCAGTCTCCGCAGCCAGTAACCACCATACATTTGTCCAAAAATATCAGTCATGAGCTGAGTCCCTACTTGGTTGCTCCACTGCCCTAGACTTCAGAGGCTCCTTCCTCTATTTTCTGTTTCACACTCTCTGTGAAGTGGATGCAAATAGAATAGGGAATAAGTTAAGAGCTAGAGAAAACATAAGTGTCTGTGGTCGGGGTGGGAGTCAGCTAGATAATACAAATATTATCCAACCACATTCTCAGTAAATGTTTGTAAAGGACGTGGGATGGGAGTTAAGGCTGGCAGAGGAGGGCTTCTCCTTTTGTTGATTAGGAGCTCCTTGGAGATCCAGAAGACAGTTGAATTTTAACATATCAACTTGGAAGCATCTTCCTTGCACTTTTTTTATTACTTGAGGTCTTCACTAGTTCATGTTTTTCTTCTGGGTAAAAGAGAAGAACTGAACGTGATTAACTGTATCTTCCTCTGATGCTTGAGAATGGCTGGAGGGGTTTGCAGGGTACCCCAAGGCAAAGTCGAAGGAAATATCCCTAAATAAGCAAATGGGAAAAAAGCACCAAATGAGGACCATCCCTGACTTTTAGTGTAAATCTCCCACTTTTTAGTGTTCCACCAAAGCCACCCTGGCACCCTGAGCTGGGGCAACAAGGTTCACCATAAGCCACTCAGCCACATGGGTACCTCTAGGTCCTCCAGGATGACTGCACCTCCCTCTACCTCCCCTTTCTGCCACTAGCTTGTAAGATCCCTGATGTTATCAGATGTACTCCCTGCTGGAGGTGTCTCAGAGGCGCCAGAATAGACACTCTTCCTACCCAGCTTGCTCCCTTCCAGGACCCTTCATTAAACACACACACACACACACACACACACACACACACACACACACACACCCATCCAATTCTCCCCTGATTTGAACCATTTCAAGAGTACAAAAGACTGGGTTAGAAGATTCCAGGAAAATAGTGGAACAAACATGAAAGACACAGCTGCCAGGCACCTTTACACAGCAGTGGTTCCCAGGTCTCCTCACATCCAAGAGCATAGTTTCCACACTTCTTGGTGAGTCTCCTGCTCTATAAATGTAGGTGAAGGGTGTTGGCCCTCAAGTCACAAGAAAGCAGGAGCAGATGAAATCAAGCCTAACACTATACCCCAATCCCTAAGTCAGGCAGGCCACGATAGGCGCTCCACTGGGTCACTAATTCAGTCCTCATAATAATCTCTTTTCTGTTTTCTACACAGGTGATAGGAATGCGGACCCAGAAGTCACTCTGCTAACCTTCCTATGAAAGAACTGGACGCTTTTGATCAAAGTCTCGGCTGGGTCCATGTTTGCCTTAAAACCCAGGCCTACTG
This sequence comes from Pteronotus mesoamericanus, assembly GCF_021234165.1. Classification (NCBI taxonomy): domain Eukaryota; kingdom Metazoa; phylum Chordata; class Mammalia; order Chiroptera; family Mormoopidae; genus Pteronotus; species Pteronotus mesoamericanus. The sequence goes on along the minus strand of NW_026555277.1, from coordinate 22,374,562 downwards.
TGATTATGAAAACTAATCGAGCTCTCCATCCCCAAATAATCAGTCCCCTTGGCCCTTGCTCTCTCTCTCTCTCTGCAAGTGGCAATGCTTTTAAGGATATTAAGTTAACTGGGCTCTTTACAGAGGATGAAATTTTTCCACAGTTTCTTATATCTTGATTTTACGACAGTGAAATAGTATTAAGCTCTTCACTTCAACACTAATTACTTCTTTAAGGGTCTTCCAAGTCCCAGGAGGGCGGCTGTGTAATGGAGGTACATGTTTCTTCTTCCCTGCCCTGGGAAAACAAAAACAAAAACAAAAACAAGCTTTCCAGCTTCTTCAGGAAGAACATATGTCATAGAAAAAGATGGCCTTCTCCTACATCTGTTTCCTTATAGCAGATTGTCTCCCACATTTTATATTCTGAAATTTAAATTTTCACCATGGCAAACATATTTTAATTGATAAATCTAATGGATCACCCAGGGAAGACCAAAAAAAAGAAAAAAAGAAAAAGAAAGAAAGAAAAAGAAAAAAGAAAGACAAATTATAAATTGAGGGAATCTACCCCTAAACAGGTATTGTTTAGGCTCTGAAAGCCCACTTGGTTTTTAATTAGTTGTCAGTGTCTGAAAATTAGGAGACCTTATATTTTTAAGGAAGAAGGGTTTTAGCTTCTCATGAAAAATGGGAAGATAATCATTCCTGTGTGGCTACCGTTTTGCTTAGAGGTGAGGAGGGACTGTCCCTAGGCCCCTACGGAGCGTGCAGCGTGCGCGCTCCAGTTATACCCAGCCCACGCCACTTGTTCCCATAACCTCTCTGATAAGCATTTGAGGTTAAAACTTAATTCAAATGAATAAGTCCTGTGACTTAAAAAAAAAATCTGAAGTCTTCTTAGCCAGTCTAGTTAATTATACCCAACCCCCTAAACTTTGTGGAAATGCACCAAAATTAGGGAGCAGGCTGACTAAAGAGAGAGAGCAGAGGCTGAGCCTGGACCTGGAATTGAATCTGTACCAGCAGGAGCAGAGGGGCCCTCAAAGTGCATATGAAAATAGGGTAGGAGTTTTCTCCAAAGGCTCACTCACTCACTCCCATTCAAATGCAATACAAATCACAGGGCAAAACTAGCAATACACTGAAGTTCTAAAAATAAATTCCCTTCCAATTGCATAATTAGAACCCAGAAGAATACCTAGAATGAAATAGACTTTTTCAAAGGGCTTTTACTTTTACATCCATTATCCTATGAGATGCTAAGGAAAAGCACCTGAAGACAAAATAATTACTACTGGGTTGGCCAAAAAGTTCATTTGGTTTTTCCTGTAAGATGGCTCTAGTAGCGCTTACTTGTCTTGAACTTCATTCGAAACAATTTTGTTAGATTGTATTGTGACAGCTGTCATATCAGTGTGCATTTAAAAAAAAACATTGAAATTGGTGAATTTCTATGTAGCCATTTTAATATTGAAGATAGAAGAAAATATGCAACATTTTTGGCATATTATGCTTTATCATTTCAAGAAAGGTAAAAACTCAACTGAAATGCAAAAAAGATTTGGGCAGTGTATGGAAAAGGTGCTGTGACTGATCAAACATGTCAAAAGTGGTTTTGAAGTTTCAAGCTGGAGATTTCTCTCAGATGACGTTCCATGGTCAGGTAGACCAGTTGAAGTTGATAGTGATCAAATCATGACATTAGTTGAGAACAATCAATAGTCTACCACGCAGGAGATGGTTGACATACTTAAAATTTCCCAAGCAATAAAGTTATTGGTGAAAATGAAAAAAATGTGTCTTTTATTTTATGGAAAAAACTATACAGACTTTTTGGCCAACCCAATACCTTCCTCTGTGCAAGTGAGAAAACAGGCAGGGAGACATTAACACAATTAGTGTCATACAGCCGGTAATGGATGGAGTGGCCTTTATTGAGACCTGGAGGTGAATGACTTCTTATGCCCAAACCCTCACACGCCCCCCAAAGAAGACCATCTTCACTAGCGACGCCCTAGGGAGGCAGCTGTAATGGAGGCCACATGTCCACCTTGGCATCTTTTCCTTGGCCACCCCTTCCAGTAGGCCTCACAGGAACCAAGGACGCCTGTGGAAGAGGAGGCTGTGGCGCCTGTACCTTGATGGTGTCTAAGTGTGACCCTGTGTCCAAGGAGATAAGGTATCCTCCCCAGAAACCCAAAGGCCAGAGGAGGGCTTTGCTACTTTGCCAGACATGTATTCTCCTCTCACAATTAAAGAAGGTCTCCCTGCCTCATGACGCTCACTACCCCTGCATCTTAGACCCCTCTAAAAACCTGGTAAAAGCTATGACCTCTCTACTCAGACCGTGCATAAGTTAATTACATTTTGCACACAGTTTCAGGGAGATCATGGACCTCCCAAGGCCCATCTATGCATTGCAAGTTCAGAAACCCCAATTTAGGCCAAGCATTCATTCTCCGGATGAGGAAGCGGAGGCTCAACAATATGGAGTGACTTGTTCAAGGTCACACAACTAGAAAGTCATATAACAAGGACTCGGAACCATATTTGTCAGCTGACACTAATGCCCTTCCTACTGTTGGGCTGGAACAACCCTGCAGGACAGGGGCCTGGGTCATACTTCCCCCCTCAGATTAAGGACCAGATTCCAGGACTTGGGCTGCTTTCAAATCCACTGGCCCCCCAAAAATCAAGAAAGAGCCTAAGAACACAAGCCATCCAACACCGTTCAACGACCTTACACAAGGAGTTTAAAATTAACAAGCAAAAAATTCGCCAATGCAGGTAAAAGTCATAGGTGTGGTTTTGCCTGTTAGGGGGTCAATGCCCTAATGGATACCCGTTGAGGACCAACCCTTCTCCGGTGACCCAAGTCCAGTCCCATTGAGTTCAGACCCAGGTCCTCTGTTCTGGGCTTGGAAAGTTTTTCTGAAGTTCAGAATGTCCATATTCTCCCTGAGGATCCCCACGTCTTACAGAGAGCAGATAAGGTCAGCTGAGAGGCCTCCTCATCCCTGCCCCGCTCCAGGTACCGTCTCCCAGGCTGAAGGACAGGCCTTGGGGGGTTCCTGCTGCGCTACTTGCTTCCCAGGGTCCCCATGAGGCAGGACTGTGTTACTCCCCTTGATTTTCCGTGCTGCTCACACAGAAACACTTCCCCACCGCCGCGTGCCTGGTGCCCATCTGCTCTCTGTATGGAGCTGCTGTCACCACGGAAGAAGGCATGGGAAGCATCAGAACCAGGCTGCACCCCGTGCAGGTAAGAGCATCTGTTGATTCTCACTTCTTCACTTTATCTTTTTAACCAATGTTGAATTGACAGCGCTGCTTGGGGCTTCTCGGTTGCGGTCAGGTAAGCAGAATCTTTGGCTGCATATTGATCAAGATAATAACATCTGTTAAGTGAATCAAACAAAAAATGGAAATCCACCCATATTTTCTTAATGCTCATCTTTTTTTTATTTTACTTTTTCTATTTGAATGATAGATTGGATTATCAAAACATTATTTAATGCCTATTGGACCATGATGTGGAATAAACAAACAAAGCAAACGTCTCTGAAGCTCACAGGACAGAGTTCGGGATTATCCCCTGGGACCTGGAGGCCTTGGGAGTAAAACCCGAACTGGGGGCGACAGCAGCAGAGCGCGGGGACCATCCTTTCTCCAAAGCTTTACTCGAAACCGGAACGCAGAGGCGGTTTTAGGAGCGCCCGGACATGCACCGGCCGGAACACAGTGATTCCTCGGTCCCTGTCGCAGGGACTTGGAGAGTCACGGGTCCAGACCCACCAGCACCACAAGTCCTTCCAGGCAGGAGGAGCCTGGGTTTAACTATGTGAAAATCGATTCCAGGGAGGTCAGCTAACACAAAGGTCCCACCAGGATTCATAGAGTCTTTGGGGAGAACAGAGAGTAAGTATGTTTAGACCCAGGTAATAAACCCGGACTCCCAGGATAATCCTACACTACGTTGTGAAATCTAGAGTAGGGCTTCCCGAATGTTCTGGTGCCTAAGAATCAGCTGGGAATTATTTAAAAAGGAGATTCTGAGTCAGAAGGTTTAGAGCTGAGGCCTGAGGTCCTGCATTTCCTACAAGCTCCCAAGTGGAACCGACACCCCTGGCCCATGGACTGCATTCTAAATAGCGAGCATCTAGAACACAGACGAAAATCTTGGAGCTGTGAAAGTAAAGCTCCTTTTCAGCCAACGCAAAAGAATTTAAATAAGAAAGTACCATGAGGTCAACAGTAGATAACCTCCAGGTTAACCAAAGAGAGATGACCCTATGACCAGAACTAAGCTGCTCAAGAAGTAAAGATGTTGAAGAAAACTGTTTTTAAAGCCTACACATAATTTCTTTATAATTACTGATTTCTGGGGAGTTCTCCTCACTCTGGGAAGGGAGGCCGCATGCTGCTAATTCCCAATTAGAAGGATCTGGACATTTAAGCTTGAGAATTGATTATAATGATAGAAAATGGCTTCTGAGTCACTTCTTCTAGGAGCAGAGTAGGAAAGGGGACACCGGCCAACTCTGGTCGAGCAAAGGAGGGCACAGCTTAGAGAATGAGGTCTGTCCTGACCAGGGAGATGCGGGATGTGGCCCCTGGGCAGAGGTGGTGGCAGCAGAAAGGCGTGGCCTGTGACCAGGCCTGTGTGCTTCCAGGAGGGGATCACCAAGAGCCACAGCACCCAGTGTGGACTCTGCGTCCCTGGGATGGTGACATCCATGTACGCGCTGCTCAGGAACCACCCACAGCCCTCAGAGGAGCAGCTCATGGAAGCCCTGGGGAGTAGGTTTGACACAGAGAATCCTCACTGCCCCCAAGGTCAGGTGGGAAACGTGCCTCAGACTGCTTCACACCCCCGCCCCCCGCAAGGTCACCCCAGCCCCACTCAGGGACCGCCTTGGTTGTTTCTAAAGTAACTACCATTCACCCAGGAGAGAAGAGCATTTGCTGAAGCCACCTGCACAGAACTGACACAGTGCATGTGCACCACACCCCCATCTTGACACCCCGCTTCTCTATCCAGTGACTTATTTGGCTGCCCCCATTAGAGCTGTCACAACCAAGACCCACAGGCTGGCCGGGTTAAAACAACAGGACTTACTCTCTCACTGTTCTGGAGGCTGAGAGTCTTAAATCAAGTGTGAAAGTCCTAGAGGACTCTTCCTTGCCTCTTCCTAGTTCCTGAGGGTCGAGAGTCATCCTGACTTGCATTTCATCACTCCAACCTCCGTCTCCACCTTCTCATGGCCTCCTGTATCACAACGTCCAAATTTCCCTCTTCTTTCAAAGACACCAGTCACTGGATCAGGACACACTCTAATCCAGTATGACCTCAATTTAACCTGAGTACATCTGCAGAGACCCTAGCTCTGAATAAAGTCGCATGGACAAATTCCAGAGGTTAGGACCTCAACATATCTTCTGAGGGGACACAATTCAACCCATAACAGCCCTTCACACATTAACAGGATCCTTTAAAATTTGGAATGGATTTAAGTTACTTTAGAGGAGTTCATAAACATATCCCTTTTGCAGGATGAATAAACATTATTCTCAAGGGTCAATGATCCTTAAACTACTCATGTGTTAGGCACACAAATTCTTATACTGAGACCTAAACACAGGTACTCTCTTCTAATCTGCCAGCTGCTAAAGGACTCCCTTTACTCTCTCTGCTCCATTGCAGAAAATCAGGTCAAATCATCTAAAACCTCCACCTTCCTTAGGTCCTCCCACTATGTGAGGTCCTTCAACAGCTCCTCCCCCATCACATGTGGCCAAGCCTACCCTTCTTCACCACGCATTTAGAGAAGTCCAGTTGGACTCACTAATTCGTGCCCCCTCCTCTGCTACATGACCCTCTGCTGGCCAGTCTCCTCTCGGTCCCTAGTTTCTTCACACATTTTCACTTCTGCACCTTTGCTCATGCTGCTTTGTGAATCCTGGATGTCCCTCCCCTGCTCTCCACCAACCCATTGCATGTCTGCTCACCCTGCAAGCCCAGGCTTCTTTGTGAAGCCTTCCTGAATGAATTCTATTCCACACTGACCCTCCTCCACCCCCATCCCTATGCCTTCATCCATGGAAACCCGAGGTTCTCAAATTTTACCATGCAATGAATTACCCACAGACCTCTTAAATGCAGATTCCTGGGCTCATCCCTGGACATTCTGATTCAGGATCATCTTTAACATCTTTAACAAATACCCCCAGGAGCCCTGGCTGGTGTGGCTCAGTGGATTGAGCACCGGCCTGCAAATCAAAAGGTCTCTGGTTCAATTCGCAGTCAGGGCACATGCCTGGGTGGTGGGCCAGGTCCCCAGTAGGGGGCACTCGAGACACCAACGTATGGAGGCAACCATACGTTGATGTTTCTCTTTCTCCCTCCCTTCCCTTCCCCTCTCTAAAGATAAATAAATAAAATCTTTTTTAAAAAAAAGACAAATATCCCCAGGAAATTCTGATGCAGTGACCTAAAAACCACTAGGGAGCAGTACTAACAAACTGTCCAAGGCATGAGACTGCTCATATAGTACCTTAGAAATAACCTATATTTTTTGTGTTTTAGGATCCTTAAATCTTTCATAGTGTTCAAGATATAGTTGTTGTCAATAGATACATGTTGAATGAATGAATAAATTAATAGACGAATGCAAATGAAATCACCAGACTATTGTCTTCTTTAGGACAGGGAAAAAAATGAATTGAGATAGAGAAAAATATTCTAAGAAGAGAAAAAAGCATGGAACAGTCTGGCAGATATTTCAATGCTCTCAAGGATACCTGGGTCTATTTTAACTTTCAAAAGAAACCAGTAAAAATGAAGCCTCTGGTAATCATGCTCCTTATTTCGTTAGGTAATCTGTGCTGCCGCACGGGGTACCGGCCGCTCCCCGACAGTGGGAAGACCTTCTGCGTGGTGAGCAGGTGGCTGTAGGATGGCAGCCTGAGACCTTCGGGCAAAAACAAAGAACTGGAGTATCTGGAAGTACTTTGCTGGATACTTAGAAAAAATTATTTAAGGAAGATGATATAAGAAGTGAGTTGGGGGGAAATGGGAAATAAAAGCACCAGCAAATGGAAGCCTGCTTTAAACCTGCTTCATTGATTGTCCGTTTATCCCCAGTGAGTCTCATGCAGATCCCAAAGGTGTGGTTGCCTAAATGGTTTCCTTTTTTCACCTTCTTAAAAATTTTTCCTTTCTTTTTCTATTTTAAGGTCTTCATATAAATGACAATATTCAGTGTTGTTGAGTCTTATATATGCTAGAGAATGGACAGATAGTTATTGCCCTGAGAAGCATCTTACTGATAAATGTTACCACTAGAGATTTACCTAAGAAAAAATTCAGAGGTGTACACAAAGTTGTATGAGTAATAAACAGAAATGTATATTATGATGTTATTTATAGTTACAAAACATAAGGAAAAACTTAAGTATACATCAATAGTAATTTTTACTTATATATATCCAGAAGATGGATTATTATGCAATCAGTAAAATTATAGTTTATAGATGTTTAATAAGATGGAAAAAGACTCCTAATATAAAATGAACAAATAGGCAAATAAATAAAGCAATGGGCAAATGAACAAAGAGGCAAAATAAAAATACATTGTATTATAAATATAGTACAAATATTTATTATGTACAAATATTGCTAGTGGAATAGGGTAATGATAGTTTATTTCTTGTATGCTTTTCTATAATATATTCCATATTATTGTTTTAGTCTATAATTAAATATTTTCTCTGTTATATGTCATAAGTTTTATAAATTCTATATGTATCATTTTACTTTAAAAACAAAGCAGAAAGAAGAAAGATCTTGTGATATTTCCTATTCCAACAGAAGCCACCAAAAGTGATGAAAAATGTCATCTTGTTTAAATTGCCAAAACTTTCAAGGCACACACCCATTGACCTATTTAAAAAAAAAGTTTTTCATCTCAAGGCGTTTCACCTTCCTAGGAATCAAATGGCTGCCAACAGAAAGGAACAGGAAAATGCTGCTTGGATCAGAGAGAAGAAGATGATTCTTCCTTACGTGGCAGGAATAGCGACGGGAGTCCCTTTATTTGTTTTTCCTCTCCCTGAGAGTGCTGCTTGGTGCTGGCCCGGTGTTGACACTGTGCTTGGCATTCTCTGCTTTACTTAAACAAATGTCCAAAGAGCCTGCACTGAGAAAGCGCTTTTCATCTGGGAGGTGGCTAAAGTGGGGATTTAAAGCCCATGCTCTGACTTTCCTCTGGACTCTCTGGAAGCCTGAAAGAACAAAACAAAAACCCACCAGGCAGGAGAAAAAAGACCTACAGCAGCACAGATGAGCCCCGCTCTCGGGTGGAAATGGGTTTCTGTGCCTGGTCCTCCTCATGCAGAGTTGTCCCCTGTCCCTGTGTCTTCTCCTGTGTATGGAAAGGGCAGTGCAGCCTTGGAAATGCTGAGGAGCCTGTCCAAAGTCACATGATGAGTTCTTGCCCCCCCTACTCCTGGCCCCGACACCGCCCCCACCCCCTGCAGCTGGCAAGTTAGCCTGAGACATTCCAGTTCCTGGCTTTGCTCTCTCAGAGATACCAGATTTCAAAAAAAGACCCACTGCTGAGATCTTAAATGAACTATTTGGAGAAGCTGGAATTCAGGATAAATAGAGTTGACTCCCTGTAGATGAGGAAATCCACAAGAACAGAGTTGGCTTTAGAGGAAACTGAGCCATCATCTCCTTCCTGTATCTATTTCTATTTCTCAGACCAACCTTATTCCCATCCTTGGCCTGTATTTTGGTCTGAAGGAAGCATGCAATGAACAGAAGGGTGTTACAAGGGACCTTGGACCCCACCCCCATGACCATTTCACAGAGAATCAAGGCCTTGGAAGGGTCAGTACATTTGAATGTCTGATTCTCAATGTGGCCTTGGGGACTCAATCTGGGCAATGATCACGCTCTAGGAGCCACCTGACTTACTTTAATTAAACTCAGAAGGACATACAAGAGGGACCCAAGGAAAAAACCAAATGGAATTTGTTTATAAAAAATTGTTTGTTTATTTTTACATGTTTAAATTTCAGTCACCTTCAAAGTACTCTCCATTTGATGCAATTCATCTACTGAGACATTTTATTCCACTGTTCAAAACAGTTTTTGAACTTGTCGATTTTGGTGCCATTAGTGCTTCTGCTCTTTGTTGTTTCTCTTCTTCCACATCGGCAAAATGTTTCCCTCTAAAGACTTTTTTCATTGGGGAAACAAAAACAGTTGCCCAGGGTGAGATCAGGTGAATAAGGAGGGAGGAGTATGGGGGTCATGCCGTTTTTAGTCAAAAACTGCTGAACACTCAGCCCAGTGTGAGCAGGTGCAGGTGAGCTTGTAAATCATCCATCATGAAATGGGAAAACTCATTGAAAGAGTCTTCAAAAAAAACTCATTGAAGCCAAATGCAGCCTCTCACAACAACACCAGTGGGTGCACTGACACAGATGGGTTCCTAGAACACGCACCCAGCAGAGGAAGACTGTACTACAAGGGGCCCGCCCTCCACAAGATAATTCCATTTCTGGGGGGTTCCCCTTGCATGTGCCCTGATATTCCTTTATAAAAGAAACACAGATATAAAGTAGATCTTTTGATCACTAAGATACATGCCCTTTCCTTGTAGAAAAACAACACATAGAAAGCCCCAATTTGAGAAGGTTGGTTGGTGAGCATAGATGCAGAGCAGTTGAATAATCCTAAGGGTAGCCCTGCAGAAGACCCCTCTCTCCACCTGGCTAGACCTGATGTCTGCCCCCAGACCCTACCTTCTCTTTAAGCTATGATAATGCCTTCCAATTGAGTAACTGTTACGTCTTGGCCCAGCACCTGTAAGGGGAACTTTTAATTCCTTATTAGGTTTGTTTTACACTTTAATTCTCAGACACAATCTTATCTCTAGGTGTTAGAGATATACCACATTATTGTTCCCAGTACTGCCCTCGCTTCTAATTCCAGCTAACACAAAAACTGACCATTCAGGTACTGGCCTGCATGCTTCAATCTGGCATTCTACTAAGAAACTTTATAAGGAAAATTGCATGTTTTCTTGTTAGATCCTGAGAAGACCTCAGAGAGAGAGAGAGAAAAAGATGGGAACTGCTGCATAAATGTCAGGCCATTTTACCTAATTGTCACAATTACCCTTCAAAATGGCATTGTGTCCCCTTAACCTTTACAAGGTTAAGTGCCTTTCCAAAGGGTTAGGGCCGCGGCAGAGTTGAGGCAGGACCCAGATCTACCTGCTCCGAGTCTCTCCCCACGCTCTCCTCCAAGACAGAGAGTTCCTGTGCTGCTCCCCACAGCGCTCTCCCAGCACCCCAGCCTCTTCAGGAATGTTTTCTGGAATCAACATTTGCTTCAGGCAAGACTAGAGTTTGGGGAACTTTTCACTGTGCTTTAGTGTCCTAATTGTTAAAATGGAGATGATAATGTACTTTCTTTGTGTAGTTGTTGGATTAAATAAATTACTAGTACATGTGAAGCACATGGAAAATAAGCATTCCATCAATGTTCACTATTAGTAAACGTAGTGGGGGGGGGGTGTTCACACATGAGCATATTATGTTTAGAGTCATTTTTACTTAAGCTACAGGACTTTTCAGAGCTTTTAGTATTTTGAAGCTTGACTTGACAGATGAGAGGATAGTGATTTGAATTTCAAACTATAAATATTTTATATAAATAATCTCTGATAGTTTTTCATAGATTTTGTTGGTGTTCCATGGGGAACTCTTTGAAGTATCTCAGAATACTTTTTTCTTCAGTATTGTATTAGTGGAAAATCAATATTCCTTTTACCATAAAATTATTACTTAAAACAATTTGGTTCAAACTATTTCCCTGTACAAGGAGAGTAGGAGAGTTATTACTAGGTTCATTTTGCCTAATTAATATAAATAATTGTGATACTGTTTCCAGCTGAGCTGGGCTGATGGGACCATCTTCTCTGTGCTTTATATAGATTTCCACAGAGTTATTTACAAAAGATGAGTTCCAGCCCTTGAACCCTACCCAGGAGCTCATATTTCCCCCAGAACTCTTGGTAAGATGAATTGGATGTTTTACGTGCTTGTTAAAATGTCACTGGTTATAAACTCAGTTTCTAAAACCACCCTTTCCTTCCGTGTTGTAGAAATGTTTGATCAGATTAACATGCTTGTCCCTGCTCAGCTCATCAAGGCCTGGCTGATACCCTGGACACATCGCCCAGAGCCTCAGCTGAGGCTGTTTTTTAAATATCATCCTTACTCTCATCATTGTCATCTAGAATGTGCCCCTGCTGACTGTCCCATGCCATACAGCTTTGCTCAACTTCTAACTGTTTCTGGCCACTCCAGCATATTAACCCTAAGGGGCACTTCTAGCCTCACGCCCCCCCTCCCCCTATTCCTCCCCCTTCACTCTGTCAGCATCTCTATCTTTCCTCTCATCACCCAGTGGTCCCATTCTACAGAAGACCTGCATCTGAAGGGGTTCTGATGTGTTTATTTATGCATTTGACAAATATTTATTCATGTAGCCACATGCCAAGCACTGTTTTAGGTGCCGAATATACAGGAGGAAACAAAACTGCACAAAGACCTCAAGGAGTTTGTGATCTGGTGGGAGAGACAGGCAGTAAGCAAGAGAAGAGACATATAGTGTGAGCAGGTGAGAAATAAAACAGAAAAGAGGGGTAGGACGCAAGGGGTTGCAATTTTAAATATCCAGCAATAGAAGACCTCTCTGAGAAGGTCACATTTGAAGAAAATCCTAAAGGAAACAAGGGAGTCAGACACAAAGATATGTGGGGAAGAGCAAACCGGGCAGCGCAACGCAGCAAGTGTAGGCGTGGGAAGGGTGGGAGAGTGCCCCCCGGATCAAGCGACAGAGCCGGGGCCAGCCTGGCGGGGGCAGGGGGCGGTGAGGGGGAGAGCAGACCATAACGGACTTAGGGCTTTTACTCTCTGTGAGATGAGAAGCTTTCAGGGAGGCTGGTCAAGGGACAGGTATGCTCTGTCAACGTTGTAATGGGGCCTGAGGTCATGCTGGCTGCCGGGCTGGGAGGAACCTGCAGAGGAGCAGGGAAGAAGCAGGGAGCGCCGTCAGGGCACTGATGCCCTCCTAAGAGATTGCAGGGCGCTGGGCCAGGCTCCACTGTGCAGGTGGTGAGGCGCAAGTGGAGTCTACATAGGCAGGGTCCGGCAGAGGTAAGGCCCGCCTGAGTGTGGTTGGTAGGGCAATAATATGGGGGTAATAATTTATAGTTTTAATTTGAACATTTCACCTAAAACATCATATGGTGTGCTTGAGTGTGATATTGTTCCTTTACAGAATCGTATGCTTATGCTTTTGTAATAAAAAGGGGGCGTTATTTGTGCCGGGCCCTGTATTTTTAGAAGAACCAACAAGATTTGCTGAGGGACGTGATGCGGGATGTGGAAGAGAGAGGCTGATGTGGGGCTTCGGGCAGCTGGAAAGCGGCCGTTTGCAGAGAAGGAGCAGACCTCCTGAGGAGCAGAGTGTTTTTCCTTTGGGGGGCTTCGAAGGGGGTGAATATGAGAATCTTGTTTGTGAACATATTAAATTTGAGATGCCTATTACACATCTAAGAGCAGTCATTGAGTATTCATTCAGATAAATGAATTTGGATTTTAGAGAAAACATCTAGGCTGAATATATTACCTTAAATGTATTAGTATAATCATGATTTTTAAGGCCACGATACTAAACTATGTTAAATTAATCTTCACTGAAGTGTCAGCGACAGGTGCCAGTTCATACTGTCTCTTGTCTCCAAAAAGCGACCCATAAACAAGTCTGAAGCTAAGGGTTAATATCTAATTATGGAAATTCAGGCATTAACCAATGGGTGTCATGAGTATCTATTTGGCCAAGTGGGCCCCAGGACTCCTGAAATCTCTCGAAAAGGACATACCTCTACCTGGGATCTTGCCTAACCCAGGAAGACAGGGATGCACATGTGCCCACACACTTGTCGTTTGCACGCAGAGAATGGCAGAGGACCCAGAGAAAGGAAACCTGACCTTCCATGGAGAGAGGGTTACCTGGATCTCCCCTGGGACCCTCACGGACGTCCTGGAGCTGAAAGTGAAATACCCCGAAGCCTCCTTCATCCTCGGCAACACCTCCCTGGGTGAGTGATCACAATGGTTTCTGTGCTGCCACTGAAGCCAAGCTGCACTGATGCTCCCTACTCTGCTCTCAGTCTGCAAACAGTGCTTTTTAAGGATAAAACCTCATCCTTTATAATAAAAATATTATATTATAAAATATACTGTGTTATATATTAGTAGTATAATAATTGCATATAATTGTACATAAATTATACATATATGTGAATTGTATATATTATAACAATAATATAAAAAGTATGATACAAACATATTATATCATATTCCATTCCATTACATTATATTATGTTCTAATGGTCTCCAAAGTTGAAGACCCTAGGAGTATGCAGGGTAACCCCTTGAGGTGGGGAGGAAAGCATTAGAGGGTTTTTTAAAATCATTTACTTTATCTTGCCCTTTTTTATATTATTTTTCCTAAACAGTGAGTAGCTATAACAGAATTTTATCAAATGTATGTGGGTATATTAACAATGCACACCCAGCTATCACTAACTCCCAGTTTAAGAACGAGAGCTCGGCCAAGGACTGTGAAGGCGTGTGGACTCCCCCAGCCACACCCCTTCCCCCCTTCCTCTCAGAGGCCCTCATCAGCCTGCACGTGGTGCTGCTCAGTCTCTTCCTTGTTTGTACAGTTTTACCATGTATATTTGAATCCCTAAGCCATACATTATCTAGTTTCGTGTATTTCTGAACATCACATAAATAGATGGATGTGGTATTTTTCTTCTGCGTTTGCTTTGTTCATCGAACATTCTTGAGCTGAGATTCGCCCACATTGTTGCATGTAACTGTGCTAGATTTCATGTCGTGACTACGGCACAGTCGCCTCTTCCATTCTATTGCTGAAGAACACGGAGTGCTTTCCAAGTTTTGACTACTACTGATATTCTAATATATGACTCCTGGTGCCCACATGCAAGAGTTTTCTGAGAACCTCTCATCCATTTTACTTCCTATTTTTATATATATACATTGAGTGTATAAATAAATACATACACTGGAAGTGTGTGACTATAAATTTACTTGGCTTGGTGCATAGCCACTGCTTTCATATCTTTATGTATTATTTATTATCTGAAATTATTATCTGAACATTTTTATGAAAAATTTCCAATGCCAAAAAAAGGCGTTTTCTCTTTCCTAACTCTGTCTAAAATATATATTTACTTTTCAGGACCTGCAATGAAATCTCAAGGACATTTTCACCCAATTCTCCTCTCTCCTGCTAGGATTTCTGAGCTGAGTATTGTGTCTACAACAAGTGAGGGTGAGTTCCTGCTGTTCTTGTAAAATATCAGTGAACCAATCCCTGTACTAAACTTCCACATGCCAAATAGTTTGGAAACACCTCAAACACTTGTCTTGTCTGGCCTATCTCCAACTCTTCATCATTTTTTTGATGTGATGTACATCCCACCGGGAGACTTGACTATCAAAACCTTTGCACGGGTGATGGGGTATTGAGATGATATCATTCAAGGCCTTGTAGTCACCTTCAGGATTCTTGCCTGTTAAATGCCATGGTGACCTAGAGACAATAAATTTGCCATGTCACTTTGATGGGAAGACCCCAAGGAGAATGGGTGTCATCCATCAGTTGGTTCGATGGTCAATTCCAGGGACCAAAGATATTTGCAGGGGGAAAGTAGGACCAAATACTGTCTGGCACCCAAACATGGGGACAATGGTAAGAGGTCAGGTGGGACAAAGACCTGCCTGGGCAAGCACGCCTGGTCACTTACAACATCCGTAAAAGCCCACTACGTGCAGATATCATCAGGCAAAGCGACACTCACAAAATCAGAAGGGAACATGCAAGACTTTGCCTTTAAGATGGGTGGATATCCTTTGACAAAAGGAAATTTATTTTACTCCTTTCCACATCCCCCAGAGGTTCTAGCCTACAAAGACATGCATGTGAGTATCGTACTTGTATATAAGTGCTCCGTCAGTGACTTAATGGGGAAAAAAAATGAATGAGTTGGTCAGGAACTTGAATTTGGGATGCAGTAGAAAAAGTAACTCCCTGAACTCAGGCAGCAAGGAGGTTGACTGAACTGAGGGCAGGCCACTGTGTGTTTGTGGGGGTCAGTGGTGGGCCGTGGAGGGGACCCGCCTTGGCTCTTGCGCTGCCATCCAGGAGTCCTAGTCTCCTGGCCTGTAACCATCATCAGCCAAACTTAGGGGGTGCTGCAGACGGCAAGACTGCCCTGCCCTAGCCTCACCCCGCCCATTTGCAAGGAGAGGGGCCCTTCCTGGTTTCGCTCGGCACCATGGCTTTCCAGCCTCACTCAGCCTTGGGACAATTCAGGCAGCACACCTGAGTGTCACTCAGAAAACGAGGGGAAGGCACTTAGATTTACCTGAAATCTTGGTGTTGACAGAAAGGAGATGACAGAAACCAAAATTTGCCACCCTGGCGTTATTTGGGAAGATATTGATTTTAAGCTGTTTATTAAGGAACCAAGACTCAGTGGCAACCTTTGACCCTCCCCCCTTTCCTGTCCAAGAGATTCAGATTGAGAAAGCTGCTTCAGGAAGGAGATTTGAGGACGTTGCCCTCGCCTGGTTTGCATTAACTATGGCAAATAGAGGGCTTCAGACAGGGGCTTGTTAGCTAGATAACCTCTGGGTCTCATGTTTTTCCTGAGTCACCCAGCAAGCATTTTCCTGCCATATGTGTTCTGCTCTTCCTCAACCGCCTGTAAATGGTCCACTCTCACTTCTAAAACTGAAAACCCCCTTCTCTCTCTTTCCTCCTTTGTCCAGAATGTCTGATATACCCAATGTTGTCTCACCATCACTGGGATTTTCATGTCACTGGAATTTTCGTGCCTGTGTGAATTCCCTATATGCATCTATTAAAACTTGATTTTCTCCTGTTACTCTGCCTCTGTTAAGTTAATTATCCCAACCTAGAAGTACTTAGAAGATGGAAAGAAAAGTAGTAATTTTTTTAGCCCCCAAAGAGAGACGAGGAAGGGAAAATGGGTGGATCGGGAGTTTAGAAAACGAGGGTAAGTGGAAGGTTGGGATAGAAAAGCCTTCCTCTAATCTTTGCCCCAGGCAACACTTAGTTCATGTGTGTCAAACTTTTCTTTAGCACCAGAACCCTGACCTCAAACAAATTTTAAATAAAATAAGTGAATGAAAATAAGCTACTCTTTTGAAAAAAGCAACAGACTTTTCAGCATCCCTCCTGTCATGGAGCCCCCCATCCTGCCCTGAGAGTATTCTTCAGGGCACAAGTCACCATCCTCCATGTGACTCCAGGCCCTCATTTTATAGATGAGGGAGCCCGGAGGCAAAAGGAAAGCGTGCTTGCCCAAGGTCTCTGGACGGGCTGGGGGCCAGGTCACCAAGCCACACATTTCCCACTTTCAAATCAGAACTCTTTTGTTACTGCCATTCTCCGTCCCCAAAGCCCACCCCAAACACACAGCTCAGTTTGCATTCTGCAGGCAAAGTAGAGCCAGATTCTGAAATCTGAGGGGGAAAAACCAAAAACAATGCAAACCTGCCTGCCTCAGAACTTCTGAAAATTAAAGTGTGAGTGCCCTCTAGTGGCCCCCAGGGATGTTGCCCAGGATTCTCAAATTTCCTGAGGCCCAGGAGAGTGAAGTGGACAACGGCTGGTGAGGCAGAGCGGCCCCCTACCCCACCAGTATCCCCACCCTGAAAATAAATTTCTGCAATGGCATATGTTTGTTTAAGTTTTGCACGCTAATCTACATCACCTGCATGTTTAGCTCACTATACATTTTTTTTCCCCTCAAAATCTTCAGTATATTAAGTGCTCCAGAAAATCGCTGCATCTTTATCCCATAGACCCATGAACTCTGCGAAGCATGGAGTTGGAACAAAACCCACATTCTGAGAATCACACCAAGTTAAAGCTCTTTTCAATTCCACTGAAATACAAGCTAGATTTTGTGACCGAAGATGGAATGAAATATGAATGGAATTACAGTAAAGAGAATTTTCTTAGTGTAGCGGTATCATGCCTAGCACAAAGGGAGGGAGTAATGTGAGCAATAGAAATGGCCAAATAAAAGCCCCAGTGGATTGTCTGGCCTTCACCTGAGTTTGAAATCTGTGCTTGTGAGGACTCAGGAAAAAGAGCCGACAGCTGGCATTGCCTCTCCCATAGGGCTGAACTGCCCTTTTCCACGTATGTCAAATAGGAGACGGCCCTGCTGGTCTGTGTGATGCTTTTGACCTAAAAAAATAATAATAGCCTTTGTTTTTAGTTTCTGTCCTACAAATAAGACTGGGATTGTATGAAGCGTGCTTGGTCTTCCCAGCTCTCCTGTGGGGAAGGATAAAGCCAGGAATTTTGAAGAAGCTGAAGACCAAGCTCCAATGATAGGAAGCAACAGACCATAGCTGAAGGGTCTGGAAGGGGATCCCGTGTTCTGGAGCACCTGTTGTGAGACACTGAAACAGAAGCAGAGTGAGGACCCCAGGGGGAGACACTCCAGGGAGTAGGAGAAGTTCGGTTGCTTTTTAGCCAGATTTGCTCAGCAAAAGGGTAATAAGAAGCAGCTAGTGGTTTCCATCATCAATTAGGTGAGCTCAGTTTATTAAAGCCACGGGTGTTGTACAGCTATGTTGACGGAGATGAGGGAAGTATTGTGCCAGTATATACTTAATGTTGATTCAAAATAAAGCTATGTGGGGGAGTGAAATATTTTCAGAGATTAATCCACAAGAGAAAAGTCAAAGTCCAGCCTGCAATCTGCAGTCAGAACCCAGCCCTGGAAGTGATCAAATCAGACTCTGCGAGTTAGTGATTCATTCTGCAAACTCCAGAGGAGTGGAGGATTAATTTTTTTTTACGACCAAGCAGACTTTATTTCAAGAATGGAAGAAAGATTCTACATTAGAAAATCATTTCATTGATCACATTATCATAGTAAAAGAGGAAAATCTTATGATCACCTAAATAGATGGAATAAACATTTAATAAAAATTCAACACCCATTTCTAATATATGAGTAAATTCAGAGCAAACTAGGAATATAAGGAAACATTCTGAACCAGATAGTGAGTGAAGGAGTAATTTTAAATGGCTCCTAATGGTTTGGGTGACTTCTTCATTTTCAAAGACTGACCTAAACAATTTATATCGCTGCTGCAGGGAAACCCCCACGCCAGTGCTAGTATCCTGACAATGGTCACAAGTATGCCTGCAATGGTTGTTAAAAATGTGAATTATTTCCTTGCCAGGTAGCAAATAGCACTGCTTCAATCTTCCTGGATGCTCTCCCATTGGGGCTGCTTCCCTGGCCCCTCCATGGGGACCCCCCAATATCCCCACACCCAACAACACCCAACGTAATCCCTGGGGCAGCTCCTAGCATGGGCTGTGTTCATTCCAGTTGGCCGGAGCCCCTCATGCAACTGATGGTTGAAGATCTTGAGTATCAAGAGTAGCTGTAGGATACATATCAGCAGTTGAAACTATTCATTTTAGACAATGGAAAGGCCTCTGCCATTACTTTAATGACATCAGGTTTATCCACCGTAATTACAAAACATCCTTGCACAGCTTCAGCGTGGTCAGTCAGGAGGAGGTCACGGAAAGCCCTAGTAAGGTCTGCCACCTGCTGGCCGTTACTGTCGTTCCTTCTCTCTAGTTTCTATTCCTTTGCGTTTGTTCAAATGAGAATGTAGACCAGCCCAGAGGTCCTAACCCTGGCTGCACAGAACCACCTGGACCTTTGAAAAAGCCCCAGGCCCAGAGATTCTGCTTCAACTGAGCTAGGAAGGGGCATCTGGGCTGTTTTTGAGTTCCCGGCGATTCTCTGGGCAGCCAGGGTGGGGAGCCACTGTTCTAGGCCAAGACCAAGGCCCGGGCGTCCGGATTACAAGTCAGCTCCTCCCTCCGTGTCATGTGTAAAAACAGTTTGTTTTCCAGGACTGACAATAGGTGCAGGCTGCGGTCTAGCCCAGGTGAAGGACACCTTGGCTGAGAGGGTTTCCGAGCTCCCGGAGGGGAAAACTGAGACAGACCAAGCCCTCCTGAAGCACCTGAGGAGTCTGGTGAGCCAGCAGACCCAGTGCGTTCCCCCGCTGTCCCATTAGGCACATGGCGCCTATTTCTCAGTCTGAAATGCTGAAATAAGCATTGGCAGAATCCATATGCAAAAGGGTCTCAGCAGACTGAAGTGGCAGGCACGATAAATATTTAATACTTAACAAATATTATTGAATAACACACTTAAATATTTAACGTTTAACAAACATTATTGAATAACATACTTAAAGGAAGGTTCTAAGTGAAGTTTAATTAAATAGCTAAGTAGCACTATAGGTGGGAAAAGGACTTTATAATAAGACTATCAAAGAACCTACTTCAGTTTAAAGCTTCATTAACAGAAGTATAACACCTAAAATAAAGAGGGTAGCCTCCTCTGGGCCAGGCTGTTTAGACCACAGCCACAATGCTCAGATCTAAGAAACAGCTTAAGGTCTAGTTATTTTTTATATCAGGAGAAAGCAGAAGAGACATGGTTAGATTTTCAAAGTATATATGTTCCCTCTCCTACATACCCCAACCGGTGTATTAGAAATCCCTGGGATATCGGGATTAGGGGAGGACATGTCTCCTTTGAAAAAGCTCTTCAAGTGATTTCCAAGTGTTCTCTCCCCTATCAGGAACTGACTGTCCCCTGGAGCCTGGCCAGGAGAGCGGTGCCGGAGAGCGAGGGGCTGGAAGCCACATCAGAAAGAGGAATGGTGGGGGTGGGGGCCTGAGAGGGACCATGAGAGCTGCCTTCACGTACTCATAGGCTCCTGAGGGCAGATGGATTTATTCATATGTCCGAAAGGGTAGAAGCCTGTCTAATCGATGAGAGTCCAGGGAGGCAGGTTTCAGCTCAGTGGAAACAAAAGCTTTAAAATCAAGCTGTCCACAGAGAAATTGGGGGTCCCTGTCCCACCGCTGTTACGGCCTAAACCACAGCAGCCCAGGTTGTCACTGTGGACTCCATCACTCTGTGGGGAGGAGGGTATTGAGTTGAGTGGCTAGTCATTGCCCTCCCAAGTTCTGAGATACCATAGCCTCTGCTCTATCTGAGTGGAGTTTTCCAAAAAGAGAGAAGAGGCACTCCGCACTCTAAATGGTAAGGGTGGGTGCCCAGACCCTGACTTGGTCCCCATGAAGTCTGTGCTGTGGCCAAGACTGAGGGGGGTGGTTCGAAACTGGCCGCTGAACCTTGCTGCTGGGGTTTGAATCCCACTCCTGGCCCTTCCAGGAGACCTTGGTCTAATTTCACAATTCCTCTGTGCCCAGTGTCTCCAACTGTGGCGTGGAGAAATGGCATCAATCTCACTGGGTTGTTGTGAGGATGAGTAAATATGTGTGAAAAGGCTGACAGCAGGTGGAACACACCCAAAATCTACGCGAGTGTTAGCTACCGTCAATTCCCCTCAATCCCCAGTAGCCCGTGGGAGGGGCCTCCAGGTCAGGCTGACCTCCCGGACGGTGGGACCTGAGTCTCCTCTGCCCAGAAGGCCCAGGATCCCCTGGGCTCTTTCGCTCCCAGAGGGGACCACGAGCAGGTGCCAGTGGGGCAGAGGATTTGTGGGGTAGAATGACCCAGGCTGCAACACTCCCTCCTGAGTCCTTAGGGGGACATATCATAAGTCGGCATTGCTATTCGGACCTGAATCCAATTCTGGCTGTGGGCAATGCACCTCACAATGCTCACTCTGAACAGCACCTGGAGGTTTTTTGTCTTTTTCTAAGGATTCTCTTTAAGTAAGAGCCCATGTCTCTGGCTCTCAGTGCAGCATGGGAAGCTCGGGCTCCTGGACGAAGGCACGTTGATGCAAAGGGGTGGTTAGTGCTTCCTTCTGGCACTACTCCACATTCACACAACCCCCACCCTGGACTGCAACTCAGCCAGCCCACGCGTCAGCCGGGGGAGGGGAAACAGGCTGAGGCAAAGGCTCCCTCCTCTTCATGTACCCCGACCCCTGTCCCCAACTGCTGTGTGAGAAGCCACAAGTCTGGTGAGGACACACTGTGGACACCTCGGCCCTCCAGGGGTGGGAGGAAGGCAATGATTAATTTTACATAATGGCTGGGTGGGATGTTCCCTTGGCGCCGCTCCGTGCCAAACTACCCTTGTCTCCCCGGAAGTGCTCAGCTCTCACACCACCTCCAGCTGCTCCAAGGACGCCAACGCTCCCCTTAATGGGCAGTAACTGTGAGCCAGACTGTGCTGGACACTTTACACACAGCATGTTTAATCCATCCAGCCACCCAGCTGAGGTCACCTGCAGAGGCGTGTAGGATGGGAACCCCAGCCTGTCTGATTTCCTGACAGATACACTTGCCTCTTGTCTATAGGCTTCCTCCGCAAGGCCTCTAACTCCCCTTCCCATTCACTTCTCCCCTCTTTCACGCACAACCCCTCACATACCCACTGCTGTTCTCCATCCCACTCAAACCGCCCATTAGCTACCCAAGCATGGGCTGACACGGGCCCAGACACTGGGGTGCATAGCCTGCCTGTGTGAACTTCGAGGAGTGTGCAACCAGGAATTCTATCCAAGGCATCGTACACCTCCTGAGGGAGCTGTTGGCCAACATCGTCCTATCCCTGATCCATGGAGACTCGCAGTGTTGGGAGAGACTTGATGGCAGAGAAAAAGCTCTCCTATCCCCATTCAACTTTGTGTGGCGCCCGCCAGGCTGGAGGAGGGGAAAGGCCTCACCCCAGCCGGCCCGTCAGCCATGTTGCTGAGTCCTCCAGGCCTGTGGTCCAGGACGACCCCAGCTGACCCCCAGAGACAGGGAGAGAAGAAGCCCAGACTTGGGAAATGCGGATAGGAAGGATGCCTCCCACACTATTGGTAGTAGTAATAAGGGCAGTGAAAATGTCCTTCGACTGGGCTGTTTGTTATTACCCCCAGCTTAAGGTCTCTGTTCTCCCAGCTCTGCCAAAGCACCGGCACCCTGAACGCAGCCCAGCCCCAGCGAGGCCAGTACATGAGCTGGCTGACCAGCAGTAGGGCGGGCCAGCCAAGGTCAACTGGGGTCCCCTGGTCTCCTCACTGCACCTCCTGCGGAGCCACACACCGCCTTTCAAGGCCAGAAGGGGGTGCTCAGACTACTCAGTGACGACAACGGGGCTTAAAGGTTTTGTATGTACATCCCTTTCCTTTGAAGGTGTAGGCATCTGGCTTAGGAGCCAAAAAGAGCAGCAAAACCAAAAAGCAAACCCAATGGTTTGAACTCCATTAATAGTGGAAACAAACCCTCTGTCAGTATAAGTCACGCCCTTACCTTGAGCATTGAGGGCGTTAGGTTTAAATAGCCTCTGCTAAAAGGTGGAAACCCACACAGGCCTGGCAGGCCTTGGAGGCAGGAGGAGACCCGGTTCACACAGCCCGTGCCAAGAGCAAATGTCAGGAAGCTGCCACCACCCCTCCCTGCGGCAGAGACAGGAGAGTCCAGACTCTCGCTCACTCAGACGTCTGCATCACTTGGTGCTGAGAAAGGTGCCCTTTTCTTCTTTGCTGCTGACATTTAAAAGTGCAAAATAAATCTCACATTCCTTGTTGCCACTGTGCAGAAATGTCATTTATCCTCAACAGAAGGTACGCAGCAGATTCCTCTAAACGAATATTTTCTTGCTGGGTTGGCAAGAGCAGACCTGAAGCCTGAGGAAATTGTGCAGCCTGCGCTCATCCCTCACTTTCGAAAGGTAAGAATTCCCCTGGCCGCTCTTGAGGGTTGTTTTTCCCTTTTCATCACCGAGTCCAGTCATCTTACGACTTCGAAAACAGATAGAAGGAAAATAACTCTGCCGTGAGAGTAATAACTTCCTGTTCCCTGCGCCCGGGCACAGCTCCAGGGGCCTCCCATACCCTTGAGCAAGCAGCCCCAGGGTGTGGATTTAGGGTGTTGTTTCAGTTGTGGGGTGGGGCCTGCGGGCGCCTGCGGTCGGTCCTGCTTCCTTGTGTTCACTACTCTGGAGGCGGAAATTAAAGCTCTCTGGTGGTGGAATGAGCTTCTCAGCCTGACCCGCAAGGAAATGCAGGCTGGGCTGGGCCTCCTCAACTCAGGCTAACCCCAACAGTGTATAGAACACGGGGGCCCCCAGACATCTGCTAACACAGGATCCCTGGGGTTGACGTGGCCACCCCTGCACCCCCTCCCCGCCCCCCCAGCCCCGCCCCCGCCCCCCCCCCCCCCGCGCCACCCTGGCTAGGAAGGAGGCCTTCGGTCCTTGCTCTTTGCTCCCTGGGCCTCTCTCCAAAACTGTACCTGAATCCAGGAGGACAGTCTTTCCAGAGAAAAGTACTACAACACACACACACACACACACACACACACACACACACACACTCAACACACACCAAAAGCCAGGCATCAGCTGGGTTATGCAGGAAGTGATGCATTAAGTCATGCTCTCAGCCGCATATGGGCTTCACTTATTTTTCCTGTGGAATGAACACTTTGAACAATGTTCCCAGTCAAATGTGCCTCAGTAAAGTCCCCAGGCAGAAAAACAGGCAGACTCAAACACGACATCCCCGGTGGCCACACAGCTGGAAACACACCTGAGACGCAGGCCATCCCCGCGAACCCCCCGTCAGCGCGCCAGCAGTCACGGTGCCAAGAGATCGGCAGGGCAGCCATCACCCCCCTGATTCTTGTTCCTGGTACAAGACTCCTTAGCCCCCTGTTGGAAAGCTCATTTCGACCCCCTTATGGGCTGTGCAAAATGGAAAGCAATCGTTTCTGCAAACCAAGACAGGCGGGGCGGCCCTTTTGCACTTCAGGCAAATCATAAGGAAAAGCACTGGCGCTGGGAGGGCCCTCCCTCCTCACAGGAGACAAGGGTGTCTGAAGAGGACAGGGCATGATCCAGGCCTCTGTGCGGAGGCCTCCTGACCCCAGAGGAAAGGGGCACAGAGATCGCTGTTCCGCCAGGGCATCAGGCACGGCAGAGGCGGCTCTGAGAGGACGTTATTCCCCGTTTGAACAAGGAAGCAACCACCTTGCCTTCAAATCGTGCCAAGTATCCTTTGCGTCCCTTTAGATTGGGTTTAAGTGATTAACGAGTGGCACCAAGAAGCAGAAATATGCTCTTAGTTTTAACATATCAAATAACTGTAAGTGGTTTTTGTCCGCACAGTGGGAATTTGTGGCAGCCTTCCCACAGGGTCAGGGTCAGGGTCAGGGTCAGCAGAACGCCGCAGCCGATGTGAACGCCGGCGTGTGGGTCCTCAAGGAAGGCACAGGCACCACCGAGGGCCTGAGCGTCGCCTACGGAGGGGGTCGGGGCGGCCACCACCTGTGCTCACGGATCCTGCCAGCAGCTCCGAGGGAGGTAGGCAGTGAACCCTGCTCCCCAAGGGTGAATAGACATCAAAAAAAAAAAAAAAAAAAAAAAAAGAAAAAGAAAGGAGGGAAGGAAGAGAGGGAGGGAGGGAGGGAAGGAATCTGGCTCAGGCAAGCATTAGTAAAGCCCTGAGAAGATGGAAACTCCTGTGGGTAGAAAGGCTGCTTCTTCTTTCCACCATTTTTCTAAATGAATCAAACATTACTGGACTTGGATTAATAAGGTGGCACTCTTTGGGTCAGGAATACAACAAAAATGATGAGGCCTGCCTTCAGCCCCAGGCCTCTTGTGACATCAGCAACTCCAGCAAATGCACTGCAGGCAGCGTCCAAGTGGCACCTGCCACTCCCTTTGCTCAGGTGCAATCTCTTTCTTCCTCTGTGTACAGGTCAGAATTTTGTCCAGTTCATAATGGAACTGGACTTTAACGGTCTGTTTATTTAATGCCAGGTTGCAGCACGATTTGGCTCTTGATCATGCTTGGTTCATGTTCAAGGGACAGGTTCCATCTGCACCCTGCCATGACCCTCAGCCCATTTCTTGCTTTGGTTTTCCTCAAAGGCTCGGTTAGGTGATTTCTAAGTTCTCTTCCAACTCATACAGCAGTGTCCAACCCGGGGCCCCTGGGCCACATGCTGCCCGAGGTAGCTCTGAATGCAGCCCGAGACAAAATTGTAAATTTACTTAAAACCTGTTTTCGTTCATCAGTTTTCATTAGTGTTTGTGTATTTAATGTGTGGCCCAAGACAGCTCTTCTTCTTCCAGTGTGGCCCAGAGACACCAAAAGGTTGGCCACCCCTGTAAGATTCTGGGGTCTCTCAATGATCGCCATCCAATAACGAGCACCTGTCACACGACTGAAACAGCCCTTTAACTGGTTCCTTCCTGCTGCCAAGCCTACCAGGTGATGGAATGCGCTGATGCTAGATGAGGCTTGCAGGCTGCTTTGGATGAAGTGTCTCTCCCAGGCTCAGCTCCAGGGGCCAGGGTAGAATTCAAGAGGACTCTGGTGGCCAGCTTCTTCTTCAAGTTCTACCTAGAGGTTCTGCGGCAACTGAAGAAGCTGTAAGGCTGTCCTCTGTGCCTCTAAATGCTTCGGCTTGTATGTGCTCCTTGCAGCCGTAAGCTCCCGGCTGTCCCACTGCTTGTGCAAACCGTCTTGCGGGCAGCCTGCACCACTGCCTGCCACCTGTTCTGGGTCAGGCCCGGTCAGTTCCCAGCTGTCCCTCCTCCGGGTTCCTGAGGCTCGGGGTCCCAGCCTGACCGCAGCGCACAGATGTTGACCGCGTGCCCCAAGCAGTGAAACAGTCTTCATGCCCCCGCTTGGGCGTACAATTATTTTTCTTTCAAAATCACTTGATGAAAGTATAGTTACATATAATAAAATGTACCTATTTAAATGCAGTGAGTTTTGACAAGTGTGTGAACCCATGTAGCCACCGCCTCAAACAAGACAGAGAGCATTGCCGTGACCCCCAAATTTCCCTTTTGCCCCCTTGCAGTCAACCCCCCCACCCCTGCCCCTTGGCAAACACATTTCAATCTCCATGTGGAATGTAAAATAACATTTTAGTTTTCAAAAATACTAAAACATATTTTCATGCTAATATTTAAGTAGCTTCTTGTTAGATTTTCTGATTACAAATTTCTGGAGTAATTAACCAAAAGATTCCCTTTCTCAATCTCTCTCCCCCTCCCTCCCTCCTTTCCTCCCTCCTTGCCTCTCCTCCCCACTCTTTCCCTACCTTACACCCCCTACCCCCGGCCCCACCCCAACATTCCAGCGTTCCTAAAGTGTCTGATTTTCATCGAGTCAGATAGAGACCTTCACCAACCACATTCCCCAGAATAATCCTTGCTGCTTATTAAGACACTTGATGTGTTTCAGTGATGCACAAGGAGGCTTCCCAATTTTACTGCTCTCCAGAAAAGTTGAGTAGCTGAGAAAAATAATTAGTATATAGGATCTTTTGTGTACCGTGAACTCCAGCTCATTCTTGGATGGCTTTTTTAGCCTCAAATTTTCTTGCTTCTCCAATCTGCCAGCCAGCTCACCCATAGGCCTCTCTCCCTTCTCAGGGTGACTTAAGGATCAGATTCAAACCAGTCAGTCCAGTTCTTCATTGTGTGGAAAGAGAGGGAGGGCAAGAAACTTTCATACAAAGCAACATCCCTGAGAAGGGATGGGGACTTTGGTTATTCAGGCTACACTAACCATGCAGTTTCATGGAACCCTTAGCCAAGAAATTTTCTCCTAAATCAAAGCCCCACTTAATCACAGATTAACCAGTTTATCTGTACTGTTTTGAGACTTCACTCAGGACTGCCTCCATTCTCTTGAAGTTTCAGACCTATTCCCGAGTGCTCTAGAAGATTTCCCGGCCACCGTGCCTCAGAAAGTCCAAAGGTACCAGGTCAGTGAATTTAATTTAATGGAAACTTATCCACTAAGATAAACTGTAGCTGTGTGAACAAGCAAGCAGTTCAGAGTTGTGATTTTCACTTCTGATTTTGTAGTTTTTGCCAGCACATCCGCCCTTTGTTTAGGCCAATTCAGGGAGATGGTGGATCTGAGATCAGGCCTGAGCTACCACCAGGTGCACTTAAGGCTGAAGCAACCAGAACGGTTTGACCGCCTCGTAACTGATAGCCTCTTCGCACTATCAAACTGATGTCCTTTGGGCATTTGTTTGAGGTGCCGCTGAGCCCCTTGTAGGGGAAGAACAGCACTGGAAAGTAGCAAGGTTCATCCTCCACCCCCATTGCAAATGTTTGTATCTCCTCAGCAAAACAAGAACCCTGCAAGGAACAGAACCCACCTTCCTTGAAGAACAACTTAGAAAGTACCTATTATTATCTACTAGCATACCGCCCCTCCCCCACCCCATCTCCACACACCACACCACGCACAGATCTTCCTTGAGAACAGTTCCAAAGTAAACATTTTCTCTTCCATTTCTTTATACTCCCAGTGATGTTTTTAAAAAGGTTTTATTTCCTTACTTTTAGAGAGAGGGGAAGGGAGGGAGGAAAAGGGAGAGAAACATCAATGAGTTGCCTCTCACACACCCCTATCAGGGGACGTGGCCCACAACCCAGGCATGTGCCCTGGCTGGGAATCAAACCAGCAACTTTTGGGTTCGCACGCTGGCACTCAATCCATTGAGCCGCACCAGCCAGGGCTCTCCCAGTGATGTTTTTATGACCTTTACAGAGGGCAGCTAAGGCACCTTAGTCTGGATCCAGTGGACTCCACTGCCATTTGCTACGCCCTCCTCCACCAGGGGTCCTGCTCAGGTCGATAGCAGGCTTCTGGCAGGGATTTTGGTCCCTTGCCCTCAGGAATTATATTACTCTGGCCTTTGCCATCATGATCACTTTATATGTGAACAGGTTGATTCCTAGAAAGGTCAGAAAGCAGGACAGGGAGACCTCTAAATTCCAGAACAAAGGGATATAGGGGTACCACTTAGAAAAAGAAGATGTCAAGAGGACAAACTGGGGCGCCCCTTCACCTATTTCACAATTTTGCCAAAAAGTTGGCCCTGTGTAAGGTATTGCTACATAACTGCAATGACCATTGCCCAGTGTAGTTACATCATTAAATTGTCCTGTTCTCTATCTGACCTACCCCAGTGTTTGTTGCTCAAGGATAACTGTGTTTTCTCAATCCCAAATCAGCAAAGATGGTAATTGTCCAGGCCACTTCTGAAGATTCACCTTCTCCAGGGCAACTCCTGTCTTCCTCTATAGAATGTGGATTCTCACCAACCCCTCCAACATCCAATGGGATGCCCCATCATGCACCTGTCAGGTCTTAAGCAGGACACAGGGGAAGCCATGTCTTGTGATGACATCCTTAGGGTGGATAAAGAACTTTCCATGCCTTTGGTGACCAGTACGAGAGCCCATACAAAAATCACGTAAGTAAATGAAAAGCTTTCAAAAAGCCTTTTAAAAGCACACCTGGAGGAATGTGGCCATTCTACTGCAATGTGCTAAACCCGCAGGACCTAAAACGGAAGCAGTAAGGAAAAGGTCACCAGCCCCAGGAGGAGGAAGAGAGGGTGTCTGGAAATGGCTACCATGGAAAAGAAACAAAAATTACAGTTATGAGTCCCTTGCTTCCATTCTAACCCCACATCACCTCATCTCTCCACTGCATCCTCAGGCAGGACTCGAAGGAATAACTCTAAGTAGAGCTGATATTCAGCTGCTGATAAAATATGGAAATCCTTCATTAGTGAATGGTAAACAGCCACGTCCTAAGCTTCCTAAGGACGCCCCTTTGCAACAAACACGCCGGCCCCTCCGACAGCTCCCCTTCCAGCAGCTGAAGTGCTACGCCCTGGCCCAGCAGGGTCCTCTTGGACTCTGCCCTACAGAAAGTCAGCCCTGATCAGCGCCTAAGCTGGGCCAGTTATTTCATATTTTGATTGTCAGCCATGCTCTATCCCTGCAAGGGCCCTCAAAGCTTGCTGATGTCTACCCCTTAAATATTTCTCTTTTTTCAGATCAATTGATTTTTCCAAGGCCCTTAAACTGCCCGGGGTGGTTGATGTGATAACAGCTGGAGACATTCCAGGCACCAATGGCACTAAAGACAGCAAATATTTGGCTGTAGATGAGATATGGAAAATGCCTTTCCAGATGACTGTGTAGATAATCACCAAGGTACCACCTCCAGCCAGCCAGCTTCTCATGGCCTCCCAGCCCTCTCTGCCCCTGGGAAGAGGAGGAGGGTAGAAGCGCCAGTTCTTCCAAATTCTTTCTACCCATAACGTCGTTATTCAGATAGACCTACTCTTCTGGAGTCAGGAAATAACGTAATAAAAAGAAAAATTATTACAGAAAACCAACAAATCTTAGTTTTCCCACTGTGTGCCCTTGAGTCAATTTGTCCTCATCTGAAAAATGCAGGAACTAACCTGTATCAGGTTAGAATAGAAAGATCTAGAAAGGAGAGTACAAAAAGCACAGCCACTCCCTGTTATTTGCATTGAACTGCCTCCCTTTCTGGACCAACTGTAACTCCTTCACCTTCCACTTACCTCACACACTCCATTTTTAATGAAGCTGCTCTTGCCATCTTTGACCTTTGACCAATTCTACACTCATTCACTGGACACTTGTTTCTCAAGCCAGACTACCTTGGCTCATGTTCCAGCTCTACCCCTCACTTAGCTATGTGTCCTTAGGTGCCATCCCCTGTAAAATGGAAATAATCACAGTGTTGCTGTGAGATCTAAATGAGTCAATACGTGTGAAGTGCTTGCAACAGCGCTTGGCACACGAAGCCCCTCTGTGTTAGCTATTATTGCCACATCTCAGTGAGTCCCACTCAGACTGTTCTCCCTTAGCCAGGGAATGAATCACTGTCCTTTTGGTTGGACTCCAGATAAAGAAGTTGGCTGTTGTTTCGGAACTGTATTATCTGCTCAGGCCAACGTGACAAAATACCACAGACTGAGTGGCTTAAAAAAGAGAAATTTATTTTCTCACAATTCTGGAGGCTGAAAATCCAAGATCAAGGTATTGGCAGGTTTGTTTCTCCTGAGGCCCCTCGGCCTGCCTTGCAGATACTCATCTTCTCCCTGGGTCCTCACATGGCCTTTTGTCTGTGCCTGAACCTCCCTGATGTCTCTTCCTCTTCTTATGAGAACATCGATCATATTGGACTAGAGCTTCACCCTTGTGACCTCATTTAACCTTAATTACCTCTTTGAACGCCCTGTCTCCATTACATTCACATTGAGGGGTTAGACACAAGGGGTGTCCAACCTGTGGCCCATGGACCACACGCAGCCCAGGATGGCTGCGAATGCAACCCGACACCAAACTGTAAACTTACTTAAAACATTATGAGTTGGGTTTTTTTAAATTACATGTTGCGCCGTATTTAATGTGTGGCCCAAGACAACTCTTCTTCCAGTGTGGTGCAAAGATACCAACTGGTTGGACACCCCTGGGAGGGCTTCAAGATATGAATAGGGGTAGGAGAGCCATGTTCTACAAAAAAAACTTTCCTTATCTTTAATCTCTAAAATGACACCATGAAGGCAATGCAGTGAACCTAACTTGACAAGACAGAGCAGATTCAGGTCATAGCCAATCTCACATTCTCTCTGGAGCTTACATTCATTGAGTAAAATGGCCAATGGAAACATCTGTATTATTTAAATTATTTTTTAATTTTAAAGATATTTTAATGTTTTAGCCCAGCACATGCAGTTAAATGTGACGTGGTTATTAATACTCAACAATGACAACTAGGACACCAGCCATTGGTGAGGTTGAGCTAAGCATACTCTTCCCCAGAATCTTCTCCGTGTTTCATGCATGTCCTTTCCACAGGTACTGTGCGTGGGCCAGATCATCTGTGCTGTGGTTGCAGAGACCGACATACAGGCGAAGGGTGCAATTGAGAAGATAAAGATCACCTATGAAGATCTGGGGCCTGTAATCTTCACCACCGAGGTAAGCTGGCTCATCTCTCCCATCGGGTTGTAGAATTAAAAGTACTTTTGTAAATATCTTAATGCAAAACTAATTCAGGACTCTGACTTCTTCTTGTCACTGGCTTGCTCTGAATAGATCAGCTGTCTCTGGAAGATATTACTTGTATGAATTGAAATTAGCCTTGGCTCCAAGAAACAGGAAAAAGAATAATACAAATTTATTTCTCTATTACATTCAAAAAGTCTAAAAATGGTCGCTCCAGAGCTTACATGGGATTCTATGTGTCAGTGATCTGAGCTCCTGCTAGCCAGCTCTTCCTCACGCATGGTTTCCATTCATACTTTGGCCCACAATGGCTGCTGAAGCTCGGGCCATTGTGTCCACATTCCAGATAGCAGAGACAATGAAGTGATGATGAAGGGCAAATGCTTCCCTTTAAGGACAGTCCCAAAAGTTGACAGACCTTCCATTTACATCTCATTGGTTAGAACCTAGTCATATTCCATGTCTAACAAAAAGGGGAGCTGGAAAATATAGATTTTATTCCAAGTGGCCAGGTATCTACCAAAAATCGGGGATTCTATTACTTGAGGAAGATGATGAGACTAGACATTGGGAACAGTCATGTTTTTAAGGTGGAGCCAAACAGCAGTGGGATTCTTACAATGGAATTCCATAGAAATTTCCACTCTCATTTCTGGGTATGGATGATGAAATGCAAAAAATATTTAAGTTAGAATAGAAAAATCTGATGTGGATGGGGGTTTGCTGTTTCTAAGTTCAGAGTAATTGAGTTGAGAAAAGCTTACTCATTTGTGCAGTTGTGACAGAAAATAAAATTTTTTCAAAGGCCCTGGTGAACCATTTGAACATTTTTAAATGTGCCTGAAAGGTACAACTTGTTCAATATTCAAACTGTTTCTTGTTCTCTCTAAACCAAATCAACTCTTATCCAAATTCCCATCTTGCCAGTTCTGCATGAAGTCCAGGCCATTTCTCTGGGCTCACTCCCCTACCTAGGGTTCTACTAGGATCCTAATATGGGTTTTTAAAATTTCAATTCTAACCCCATCTCCTCAAGGGAAAAATGATGCACCCAGAGGACACACCCACAAAATATGTTGGGACTCAGAAGGGTTAGAGATCCAGCATTCCTTCAGAATACGACTGTCCAGGGTCAGCAAAAAAATTCTTTGGTAAACAAAAGTAGGTAATGAAATAGTCATATATACAAATACCTATGCATCCATCCATTCATTTATATGACTATGCATATATGAGAGACAGTGAAGGATAGTGGTTAAAAGCACAGGTTCTAGAAGCAAAGTGCCAGGTTTGAATTCTGATTGCACCAACACTAACCATATGACCTTTGGCAAGTTACTTGGCTTCCCTGTGCCATGGTTTCTTCATCTGTAAAATGGGGTTGATGATAACAATGTCTAATGCCTACCTCATTAGGTTTTCCTAAGACTAAATGAGTTTATACATGTAGAATAGTGCCTGGCACATAGTTAGTGCTTACTAAATAAAGCATATATTATTTATAAGATTATATTATGTTATGACACAGTACAGAATAGCAATAAACATACTTCCACATGCACTAGAGTGACTCATTGAGATCTTGGTACAGCACAAAATGAAAAAGTCGACTATATTTTTCATTTTCTGCTGCTTTGACTCATCAAGTGTTCATCATTAGGCAAGATGTTTCTGAAAACGAAACCTGGGCTGACTCCATCCCTTATTTGCAGCATCACTTGGAGAAAATTATTATAACTTTTCTATGCCCAGTTTCTTCATCTGGAAAATGGAGATCATAATAGAATTTACACGAGAATGCATGTAAATACACTGTGTATTGTCCAGTGCTTGACACAAAGCACTGGACCATCACAGTGGCTCCAGATCTTGATTCTTACCATTTCTCTAACCCTTGCTGGTTTCCTCTGCAATCTAGAAGACATTCCCTCCTTCATCCCATCTCTAAGGCAAGCCCACTACTCTAGAACTTCTTTGCTTGCATGGCTCCATTGATGTGTCCTAGTAGATAACAATCTGGGGGAGTTGGCTGGCTTCTGATTAAGGAAAAAACTGCTGGCCCTGGCTGGTGTGGCTCAATGGGTTGAGCACCAGCCTGTGAACTGAAAGTGCACATGCCCAGGTTGTGGTTCAGGTCCCCGGTTGTAGGGGTGTGAGGGGCTACTCATCGCTGTTTCTCTCACATGTCAATGTTTCTCTCCCTCTCTTTCTCCCTCCCTTCCCATCTGTCTTAAAAATAAATAAATAAAATCTTTTTAAAAAACTGCCAGTGGAAGAAAAAAAATACAAAGAACTGGCTTTTGTGTTTTTCTCCTGTCACTCAGGATGCCATCAAACACAATTCATTCTTATGCCCTGAAAAAAGACTTGAGCAAGGAGACATTGAGGAGGCATTTGGAAAAGTCGATCAAATTGTTGAAGGTAAGAGACTCAGGATATTTGACAGGATCTCTGCGGGATTCTGTTCTGAAGCAGACATCGACAGGACGTGATTTCCTTTCAAAAAGACCAGCTTCTACAGTCTTGGCGCTTGGCCAAATTTCCCTTAGTTCTCTTCTTTCCAGATTGGGTGTGTGTGCGTGAGAGTGTGTGTGTGTGTGTGTGTGTGTGTGTGTGTGTGTGTGTGTGTGTAGTTTTTGAGGGTGAGAAGTAGGAAGCAACAGAATGAATAGAAGAAAGACTAAGATTTTAAAGAGTCAAGGGCAGAGTAAGGAACAGAATATATGACACTTTCACCTTGTCATCCACACTGTGGTCTCTGAAACAGATTGCCCTCAGTTGCCACAGGACAAATGCCTGGCCCGTCAGTTCTTCAGTCAGGACAAATCCATGCTGGCCAGGTTGTGTCCTGCTTGCGTTTGAATTCCCTGACATGGCAATTTCCGACCAGCACACACCTTCTGGAATTTCCCTGTGCTTGCCCTTAACAGGAGAGGTCCACGTTGGAGGACAGGAACATTTTTACATGGAAACACAAAGAGTGCTTGTTTTTCCAAAGAGAGTGGACAAGAACTGGACATTTATGTGTCAACACAGGATCCATCCCACGTGCAGGTGAGGCCCGGCACCTCCCCCACCTCTGTAACTTTCCGATTCAATCATGGCCTTCAGTCCCCACAGCCTCGTAGTTGGCAGGCGTTTTACTTAGAAGACAAGTAATGGACATCAATAGAGAGCTGAAGACCCCAGGTCCTTTTATTTTTTCGGGTCTTGAGAAGTGGTAAATAAAAGGACAGCCACAGTCACTTCAGATTTAAAGAGTGCATTCATTCGCAACATGCTTAAATGAACTCTGTGATTGGACAACAGCACAAAGCTACATCTGCACTTGATTTTCCCTAAAATAATTATTATCGTTAACCTTTGGAGTAAACCCCTCATTTTATAGCACTTTTTTTTTTCCATTTTCCCAGCCACAAAGCACTCTAGGTTTTAGCTGCAGGCACTTCTCCTTCAGCAGCTTGTCATGCGTTTGCTGATTTTCACCTTGTTAGGACAGTAGGTCTGGGTGTTTGTCTAGGACTTCAGCTTCCAACAGGAATCCAGGACTCCAATAGTTTCTCTTCTGGAAAATGCTATTTTTCTGCTGGAAAGGCTGTTCTGTGACAATGACCTATGTTTATGAACTCAATAGGGCTCCACAAGACACATTCAGACTATGTCAGTGTGTGTACTAACAGAGCACATGAATCAATTTTGCTGTGATGTTGTGTTTCAGCAAACCGAAGTCTTCCCTGTCATTTCATTCTTGTGAAATTTTACCAATATCTAACTTTAAAAAAAAAACAATGTCTTCTACTTTAAACATCCCAAACGACAGGGTCACCTGTCATGTAATCCAAGTGGGTGGAGGTTTTGGCGGGGAAATAGGAAGACCATCTGTATTGGGGCTGCTGCCTCTGTGGGCGCTATTAAGTAAGTGCCCCTGGGCATACAGAAGGGTGTGAAATGTCAGAGCTGAGGGCAAATCAGTGGCCTGAGAGTCACTTGGGCTGCTGTCATAACTACCTGCCATTAGGCAACTCAGCCTCCTACCTCTTTTTCTTTTTAATTGCAGATATAATACCCATCCTCCCAGAGTTATTAGAAAAGTCTTTTGTAGAAAGGACTTTGAATATGCTACCTTCTTATAGGAAGGAAAAGTGGTATTATTCGGTGAACACCTACAGAGCGGGGGCTGCCTTGCCACTGAGCTCCAGGGGAGGTGACCCATTTAGGGGTAGGGCAAGTCCCCTGCCTATGTGCAGTGCCTAGGGGAAGAATACTCCCCCACGTTCCCTTCCTACTCTCAGCTGCAGACAGGATGGAGTGAGGAAAGAAAGGCTCCCACCATCTGCCTCCCAGTACCTGGGAGGGGTTGGTTTTCAATGTGTGCTCAGTGGACCAATGATATCTTCAAATAGCTCCTGGACTGACCTCAACGAAGGCTTGTTCCTTCACTGTGCACACTGTGCATGGTGCTGGCTTTTTTGTTCTTTGTTCATTTTCTTTTTTCTTTCTTCTTTCTCTTTCTTTCTTTCTTTCTTTCTTTATTTTTTGGTACTTTGTCAGAACTGCAATCAGCCCCGTAAACGTCAAACGTCCCACTTCCTTTAGCAGCTTCTCTGTACTTCAGAGCTAGGTCCCAAGACACTCAGATAGGTGTCTCCTTCCACAATGAGAGGTAGAAAAAGGCAGGATCTGAATCTCATCTCAGTTCTTTTCATAATGAACCTCTCTCTAGTCACACCCTCTAGGGACCCCGCAAGGGATAATTAGTTCCTTGTATTCCTACCAGGCTTGTCCCTTTAAGACTTCTCAAGCACGACCATACATTAGAATCATCTCAGGAGCATTTAAATACAACTCCTAGGATGCCCCATACTGACCCAGCCTTCGTTACATTTTAAAACTTCCCAGTAGTTCTACTGTTCAGCCAAGTGCGGGAAATAGCCTCTTAGGTCACAACCCTGACTTAGCACATACTTGCCTTGTGTTAAGTGGTCCCCAGAGCAATGTTCCCGAGTTGCTGATGATAAGAGTCTTCTGGGCTCATAGAAATTCCTGCCTCCCTATCCCAGACCCACTCTATCAAAGTCATTAGGGAATGAACCCAGAAACTGAGCATTTAACTGATGCTCCAGGTGGTTCTCACCATTAAAGAAGACCAGGAAACTTTATATTAGAATTATCATTTTCAATGTGTACCTAAAGACATCTGCATCAATATCACTGAGGAAAATGCAGGTTCTAGGGCCCCTCCTCAACCTATTGAATCAGAGTCTTAGTCCTAAGGCTCAGGAATGTGCATTTTCACCAGCACTCCAGAGAATTTTTCTGCACTCCAAAGTCTAGGCATCTCTGCCCCAGAGACAGAGAAAGGCTGAAGCTCTAGCTATCCAGGGGCCCAACTTGGCCACAGCGTATCAGTCACGGGTGAAAATGAAGATCCAAATCCAGACATCCTAGGATGAGTGTTGGCTTTTTCTGCAGTTGGGTTGTTAAGTTTGCATTTATCTGTTCACACTCTTTCTCCTTTGTTATTAGTGGTGGGGATATGCAAAAATGGCTGGATGTGGAGGACTGTCAAGTTTAAAGCCGTAACAACAAAAGTGAACTGACATGTGACAATAATCACTTTAGCTAGATCTGAATTATAGACCACAGAGACAATAGTAATTTAGTCATACACTAATTCAATCAATGCCTAACACAGTGTGTGCACTCAATGAAAAATATGGAATGGATGGATGGTTAACTGAATGGTTGGATAAAATGGGCAGGACGGCAGATGGGGGATGGATGGGTTGCAAGGTAGATAGATGGGTGGGTAGATTGTTAAATGAGGGCATGGATACTAGGTGAGCAGATGGGTGGATGGGTGGGTGGGATGAAGGATCTGACTAAGATTTGTTTTCTTTAGAACTGGCCACCCCATTTGTCTTGTTCTTGATCATGAAGATGACATGTTAATAGCTGGAGGAAGACACCCATTGTTTGGAAAATGTGAAGTGAGTATAAATATAAAATATAAATTAAAGATAAAATTATTAAGATACCTTATTTTATTTGAATGGTTTTATTCTTTTCTGTTATTTTGATGTCACTGAATTCTAAAAACAATAATCTTATTATCTAAAATACTCAATGAGGATGCTGTGTATTTGAATACTCGTAACATTTTTATAAGGAACTTTTAATAAATCTAGTGTAGAACTATGAAGTTGAATAATAAAAATACTTGATGAAAAACATTATTGAAAGAATAAGGATTTACACTAGTGCCTCCTCAGTGACCAAAAAACCTGAAAGAAGCTACAAATTTGTTATACCAAAATTTCACTTTACAAGTATTTCAACTAACTGGTTATGAACATGTCACAAAAATTTTTTGCAAATAAGAAAAAAGAATCCACTAACAAGTGAAATAGTTTCAAATTGATTCAAAGCACATTTATTGCATTTTTATGTAACTGTAGCATAAATACTATTAAAAATACTGTTCACATCTTGTTGACAACAATACTACTTTTCAAATTCGTGACTGAATTCTTAGAATAGTTCTAATGTAATATTTCCCTGTCAAATATGCTTTATTTGGGAATTGCTTATAGCATGTATGTAGCTAAACTCATCACTGCCTTAGATTACTACTAAACTATTATATTCCCTCTATTACTAAAGCCACAGCTTTTCATACCACAGCACAATTTTATTTCTTCCATTGGCATTAGGAATTTTTGTAATTAGAGAGGAATAAAACATAGCTGACAATTAAACTTTGTACTCACCTTCAAATGCACAGAAATTAATACAGATATAATTATCTTCTAAGGTGCATTCTGGGATTGCAGCAGTTGGTAGTATGGTAGTTGCTGAGTTCTTTGGTTTTGGCCTAGATTATAAATCAGGATTTATTTACATTACAGTTATGAGATTGTTTTAGTACTAGTACTTATTAAGAAGATTCTAGACTGTAAATATTTTGATAATTGTAGTAACATAAAATATAATTAAAAAGAGGGAAATAAGCTTTCTTTAAAAATGCAAATTTTATTTTTAAAGAAATATAATTTTACTTCTCATAAAATAATATGAATATGTATGTACATGTATGTATATATCCTCACTCAAACTTAGCTAACAATGTTTTGCTTGTTTATTTGGGACTATTTGTAAATTAGAGTAATAGATATTAATGTGTGATAAATTCTTCTGAAATTCTTTAAAAATTCATATTAAACAGCTTAAGAAGACAGCTCTGCTATCTTTGCTTAGCATGCATTCTTCATAAAAAGTTAAAGGTATACTTCAGCCTAGCCTTTGCCAAAATTATCATGAATTCTGAATGTGCAGATTTTTCCACATGTCCTAACTGCTCTGGTTTATTATACAACATTTTTCCTGGAGTAGATGATAATAACTGTATAACTGTATGGTTTCATCAGTGGTACTTATCCTCATTTTCAGAAAGACAAAGGAGCCAGACCCCATCCTTCTTCGGTAGAACTACAACATGGAGTGGGAATTTTTGTTTTCAATCTGGGCTCTACAGACAAACTGGTCTAGGTGGTGAAAGGGGAGTCGCAACTTCTGAAAAATACAAGGTGCCTTTTGTGAGTCCCAGTAAGAGGAGCAGGACTAGCTCACATTGGTTATGTCTATAACCAATTGCAAAGCACATCGCCGCTCAGTGCAATGGAAGCTATCACTCCAGCAGTCCATTTCTGACCTCAGCTTCCGAAGTTTTCCTGAAACAAGATGCACTGTGCTTCATTCCAATGCCCACTGGGATTCCAGAGACTCTTCCATAATGGGGGAAACCAGAGTCTAAGTTAGAAGGAATACCAGTAAAAAATGAAAGAGACTCTTCCAAGAATAAGGAAGAAGAGGGTAGCAATTACATGTCTGGAGATACGCAAGGACTTTAGAATTTCATACTGACTGTGTTGCCAGAAAATTACACGTTGAAAGGAAAGGGCTCGCAGAATTCAGTTCAAAGGAGGTCTTCGTCAGCCAAGTTCTAAAAAACAAGGGAATAGCCAGGTGTGGGACACCACTGAGCAAACAGGAGCAGAGTCTCTCTTCAGTTCTGCCCAATAGTGGAACAGGGATGCGGTTCCAACTTGGCGTAAGTTTTAAACATAAAATGTCTATCATTTGATGACAGGTGGGATTCATGCACAGCGGACGAATGGAAGACCTAGACACTGAGTGCTTCATTAACCGAGGGTGCACTCTAGGAGACTCAGAGGTGGTACGTGCATCAGAAACCAGTGTCCTTGACCAGGAATAGAATGCAGAATTTCTAGATGAGTCTTTACAGAACATATTTCCTCAAGTATTTACCAAGTTCCACAGCAGCTCAATTCTGTGTACTTGACTTTTAGAGAAAAGAAAAAACTGTTGTCCAGTACATGTGAATATCTTCTATTCCTTTAGACAACAAAATTTCTTTTATTAAAGCTGGAAAATGCATATAAAATCCAAAACCTCAGGTCCCAGGGCCGTGCATGTATGACCAATTTACCATCCAATATGTCCTTTCGCAGGTTTGGTTTCCCACAAGGAATCCTAGTAATAGAATCTGGCATAGCAGCTGTGGCAGCTAAATGTGGTCTTCTGCCAGAAAAGGTAAGATTGTAATTAAGGTCACAACCAAGATGGCTGAAGAATCAGATGAGGCATGAAACCAGCTACCTGGGGAGATACCCTAGAACAGCAATTTTTCAACCAGTGGTCACAAGAGTTTTTTAAAACATGTGATACCTGACTATACAGCCAGGGGCACTGACCTCTTTTCCCTTAGACTGCCAAATAAAAAAATAACAACATCCTGTACCCTGAGTGCTTTCCAAAGTGAAAATGATGTGCAAATGACCTAAAAATCTAATGCCTCTCGATACAGAATTCACGCAACGCCAGGTAGGGTAGGATAAAATGAGCCATGGTGGGGTGTATTTGCCGTGCAGGAGAATGGCCCTGGGCACAGGGGAATCACATCTGGGTCAGCCAAAAGAAACTCTGCAGACTGTCTTGCTTTTTCTTTTCCAGTGATCAAACAACTAGAGCCACTAACAGACAGCCAATTTTGTTGGAGGTGGGATAGAACAGCCCCATCCTAGGGTTTCCAGCAGTTGCCTAGTATTAGTAAGGACCTGAACAGGGACTGTGAAGGGCCAGCTAAGACATCTGGTGCATTTTTGCTTGGCGTGAGGGAAGAGGCACCGTGATTGCGCCCTGCTCTGTGAGGAAGCCTTATTTAAAAAAAAAAAAAAAATCCGGGGGCGGGGGGGCCAAAAGCCTCTGTATTTATTTCAACAATAAATAAAAAAGACTAGGAAAAAATGACAACAACCAACACAACAATACCTGTCTAATGTGAATGGTTCAAAATTATACCTATTTTTTTTGACAAATCAGCAAAAAATCTAATATATTTTTTGGTACTATTATTTGGTATATTTTTTGGTATCTGTACTAAGATAATTACTCTTTTTAAAATTCAAACCCCATCGAAGTAATTAAAGTTAAAAGCGAACGTCTCCTTTATATCCTCACATCCCTATTGTTTAAGGGTAACCATTGTTAACAGTTCCATGTTTATTGTTTTAATTATTTCTACATGGGTATCCTCCCATCTGTATTCATACACATATAAACATTGCCATATGTTTTTGTACGTGCACATATACAGATGTTTACCAAAATGGAACCATAATAAATAATTCTGTACTTTGCTTTTTCTATTTGACAGTAGGCCATGGCCATCTTCCTGTGGCAACAAAATGACCTACTTGCTTCTTTTTCATGACTGAATAGTATTATGTAATATGAATGTACCATAATTTATTTCACCATTCCACTATTGGTACACATTCAGGTTATTACCCATCTTTGGCTATTGAAATGGCGATGCCCTCTTATGTATAGGTTAAATTTACAGAAGTGAAATTGCTAGTGCACTTGAAAACTTTTGAGAGATACTGCCAAAAGGATACCCTCCAAAAATATTATTTTGTACAGTATCCTAGCACATGCACAGAATATACGATATACTAGGTAAGAGAGGGGCAGCCCCTGGCAATTGAAGTCATTGTTGATAACACTTTCTGCTCTTCTTAAATTCCAGTCAGAGCCCAGCCTGCTTTTTGCATTTCAACCTGTTCCCTCAATATAGACCCTCTAGCAAGGCCTCTCTATGTATTGTACTTTGAACCTCTTGTCCATAAATTCAACAGGGAGGACCACCAGGTTAGGGATTTGTGATTGTCAGGGTACTTCCTACACACAAGGGAACACCTAAACATAGAAAAAGTGATACTAAGAGAAGTCACATCAGCTGTTCTATCAGTACAAAGGAGAAAGACATCTTATTGGTTTGGCAAGCAGGAAGTCAGAACTTTCTGCAGAAGATGGTACCTGAGATAGGCCTTGAGGAATGATAGGCACAGATATCGAAAAGGTAATCGAGGCAAGTAGAACAGCTTGAACAAGGAGAGGCACCCTCTTTGTGACTCAGTTTTCTTATCTATAAAATGAGAACAATATGACTCAGTTCACAGGGTTCCTGCAAGAATCAAATGAGTTAACATTTGTTAAAATATTTTATAAACTAGATAGTGTCATTGTAATGTTGCTGTTGATAATAATAATTATTTTATTTGTTATTAGAGTGAGATGAGAATAATGAAAAACTCATGAGCATACCTCAGTGGGCTCTCGTTCTTT
This sequence comes from Pteronotus mesoamericanus, assembly GCF_021234165.1. Taxonomy (NCBI): domain Eukaryota; kingdom Metazoa; phylum Chordata; class Mammalia; order Chiroptera; family Mormoopidae; genus Pteronotus; species Pteronotus mesoamericanus. The sequence continues at coordinate 22,332,821 of NW_026555277.1, read as the reverse complement.
GCCAGGTGCTGCAGGCTTCCAGGACATAAGACTCACTCATATTCACGTACATTTTCAAAAAGATTTGACCTGTCGACATATGAAATGTCCAAACCTGCAGAGAACTTTCATAAGAGCTTATTTGCGCCAAACTGATGACAAAGGCCAGGAAACAAGATCTCAAATACTCTGGAGAATAACAGTTTGGCAGCGTTTATGCGTTTGAGATTAAGGAGAGAATGGAAGGAAGATTACATGGAGGTGAGAGAAAACAAAGCAGGAATTGGATTACAAAATAATCAACAAGATTATATGCTCTATTGAGGGTGGTTATAGCTTCTTTCAAAGATGTGTTAACCTAGATGCACAGAAAGAATGGACAGGGCTTGCTTAAGGCAAAGGTAAACTTTTTACTAAAAAGCTATCTGTCTGGGTTGTGACTATCCACCCTGACCTGCCTGGTTAGGAATCTATGATCAGATCACCCTGTGAGGTTACTTTCTATAGAACCTCTTTTTCACCCACAGACCACACATTTCAAAGGCAATTAGAAGGCTTAGAGAAGATCTGCTGTTTGTCAGTAGCTGCAAAGCTATTCCTCTCCAGCAGAACAAATCTTCAGATATGAAAATAAACCCTTGCTTTTATATACTATCTACCAACTCTGTTCCATCTCGGAACCTTGTAGAGAACAAAAAAAGAAAAGAGAGAGAGAATCTGCCTCCCTAGGCCCCTTCATGGCCCTGACCTTCACAGACCAGTCATTACCATTACCCTCCACTTTCAGGAGGGAGAGACCCTGATTAGCGCTTTGAAGAAGTGATGAGAAATAACCTCCATTGTTTTTGCAAAACCACATGCTATTCAAAGAAAAAAAAGAAAGACCCTGTCTTCTACCCAGGAAAGTTTGTGCTTTCATGGGGAGGCTTTTCAAGTCTTTGTTTTGCAGTCAGTTCTGTCTTACGGTAACTATTGACTCATTTTTCCACCCATTTCAGGTTAAAGCGAAAAATATGTACAGAACTGTTGGTAAAACCATTTACAAACAGGAGTTCAACCTTGAGCTCCTTATGAGATGCTGGAACGAATGTCTGGACAAGCCTTCCGGTGCTGTGCTTTCTGAGCTCAAAGTTCTCAAGGCTTGAGCAGGAATGGCGCTGCTCCTGGCCGGTGCCCCAGACCCCACAACACTCCTCTGTGCACCCTAAGGCTTTAGGCAGAGAAGTCATTCCATGCTGCCCTCAGCAGCCATTTGTTTCAAGCCACCTCTCCCAGGAATCTGTGTCAATTCTGATGGGGAAATGGGATGGGAGGCCCCCCAAATCCTCTCAGGCAGATTTGCGAAAGGAAGAGGCAAGTCACTCAGAGGCCCTCTCCAGAAGGGAGGAGGAAGGATAGTACCTAGATGAGTCCATTAAATGGCACAGGACTGGTACAGAGACTCTTCCCAGCAATCCCAGTGTGTCATAGATGGGAAAGCTGTTTAGACAACTGGGATACACTGTTGCCTCCCCTGATTGTCCACCAAAAGGAGAAAAATCTTAAATGCTTTAGATCTAAATATAAATCTAAAAACGCATTAGATCTCCCTTGTGTATCTACCATTGAAAGCATTCTTCCACTTACACTCAATTATTGGCATTCAATGGTGCGCACACACACACACACACACACACACACACACACAAGCTGGCCTATTGAAGGAAAGCTTGCTTAGGTAATAAAGCAGTTGCCCCAAATCCCTAATCAGTGGAGTCAGGCAGACCTGAGAAATCCTTGGCCCTGCCACTTATTGGCTGTGTTATATTAAGCAAGTTATTTAACCTCTCTGAACCTCAGCTTCCTCAATTATAAACTGCGAATAATAATCCTCTCTCTTAGGATTGATGAGAATTCGATGAGATAATGACTGTTAAGCTTTTGGCAGGGTTCCTGGGACATCGTGTCGTTTTCCAGAGCAGCCCATCCCCCACGCCCAGGAAATCTGACACGTCTCTCAGGGCGGTGGCTCTTCTGGCAGTAGGAGGAGACTCCCTGACTCCTGGGTCACACTCCTGTTCAGGTTCGACTTGCCGTTCTATGAAGAGGTGCAAGAAGGTTAACTGTCACATCTACAAGCCTGGGCTGAATCAACAGCTGGAGCATAAGAGATCCTGGATGGTCACATGTACAGTTTTTCCTCTGATGGCAAATGTCCTATCTTTTCTGGACCAATTCTCCAACACTAACTGGTGTCTAATAGATCAATTCCATTCTGACACTAACAACCCAAAGTTAATGCAGGCCCCATAAGGCAAGGGCTGAGTCGCATAAGGCTGCCACAAATGGGGTGCCCAGGCTCCTGGCATTTCTGCCCAGCTGACTACAGCTTTGGGGGTTTCCACTACCCAACCCCTCCGGTTTGATAATTCACTACATGAACTCACAGAACTCCGGAAAGCAGTTTACTTATGATTACTATGAATCCATTATACGTGATACAGCCCCAAGAGAGCCACATGGAAAAGAAGCGAGCGAAGGAGGGTGTGAGGCTCTCACGTCCTCTCCCTCTCGGCCATGCACCCCACCAGCGTGTGGGTGTGTTCACCAACCCAGAAGCTCCCAGGAACCCCTGTTGTTTGGGGGGGTTATGGAAATTTCATTACATAGGTACATTTGGTTAAATCATTGGCTGTGGGAGGTCAAAATCAATCTCGTCTTTCACACCGACCTGAAAATCAGGGAGTGGGGCTGAAAGATGTGACTCTCCGAGAGGCTGGTTTTTCCGACAACTATCCCCTCCCCCTTCCACCCTGTAGTTATCTAGTTTCCCCCCTAAGAGTCATCTCATTAGTATACAAAGGACAGTAAATTCCTAAATTCCATGTTTTTTTTAATTTGTATTTGTTGATCTTGAGGGAGAGAGAGAGTTAGGGAGGGAGAGAGAACAAAAACATGAATTTGTTGTTCCACTTATTTATGCGTTCATTGGTTGATTCTTGTATGTGTCCTGACGGGGAGAGAACCCACAACCTTGGTGTATCAGGATGACACTAACCAACTGAGCTACTTGGCCAAGGTCAGTTTCACAGGTTTTAGGAACTCTGTGCCAAAAGCCAGGGGCAAAGACCACATATTTATTTTTACTGTACCACAGCTCCCCTCACCTCTATGACTGCCCCTCACCAAAACCACAGCCTACTTTCTGCCACCTTCTCATCGCACCACACACAAAAACACTTCTTTAAATCAAGCATAAGTCTCCCTTTGAAAGGTCTCCAGCTTCCCCACAGAGTTCCAAATTGATGCACTCAAGTAGCACCAGGCTGGGAGCTGAAGCATGTTATTCCAGGTCAGCTGATGACTCATGAAGCTGGAACACCTACTCCCTAAACTAGGTATGAGAAGCGTCCTCCTCACACAAGGAGTCAAGATGGCCCTCAGTGAGTAAATACTATTATTAGAACCTGCCAGCCTTGCTTCTCTGGAATCCCTCCAAGCCATCCTGGGCCTCCAGGCATCTCCAGACAGAATAGACTGAAGTCCTAAATGCTCCTTCTCATCCTCCTCCTCCTCCTCTTTGAAGGAAAAATACCACATTTCCATTCATCCAGTTTAACAAACATTTCTTTAGTGTCTCTGTGATTCAGATCTACTCAAAGTTCTCTTCAGGACACAAAGATAAAAAAGACTAGGTGACCTTCCTCTACGATACTCTCACAGAAGACCTGTCACTCGCTGCATTCCCATTTCTTGTGGCTGCAGTAATGAACTACCACAAACAGAGTGGCTTAATACAAATTTATTCTCTTACAGTTCTGGAGGCTAGACGTTCAAAATCGAGGTGTTAGCAGTGCTATGCTTCTTCATAAGGCTCCGGGGAAGAATCCTGCCTTGCCTCCTTTTACCTACTTACAAAGACTACTTACAAATAAGGTTACATTCTGTAGTGCTAGGTGGACAGGAATTTGCAGGGAACGCCATTCAACTCAGTACAGCCTGTAAGAGTAAGTGCTGAGAAGGGCGTAACTGATCCTTCCCAGAGGGAAATGAGGAGTGTTCCCAGAAGTTTTAACAGAATGGGGTGTGGGTCTGAAGGCTGGGGAGCAAGCCAGGAAGACAGAATGGCATACACAAGATCACAGGTCAGGAAGGAACAGTGGCAATGCCAGACTTAGAAGCAAGGCAGGAAAAGACAAGGATGAAATGGGAGAAGTACAGGAGACCAAATCCGAAAGGGCCTCGTATTATAATAAGGATCAGGGCTCTCCCTGACAGACAATGGGGAGTTCTTGCCCACCTGGCCCAAGTGACAAACTGTTCTCCCCTTCATGCATCCATTCAGTGTCACTTTGGGGAACCCTTCCCTGGCTCTGCAGAAGCAGCCGGATCTGTCCTCCCAGGTTCCCAGGGCCCCTTACGGCACCCCATTTATCTCATATATCATTCTGCATTCTAATGACTTGCTGTCTAGCCTGGCCGCCCGCTGCACTGTGAGCTACTTGAAGAAGAAGCACATCTTGTTCATCTTTACATACCTAGGCTAAGCCTTGGTTGGCACATAACACATGCAAGTATCATCCTTACAGATGTTTAATTCACTAGTTTCGTGGCTTGCCAGAGGTTTTAAGCAAAGGAGTGACTTTCAGATAGTTGTAACCAATACCCACAACTCCTGAGTATCCCAAGGGACTCCTACTAAAAAACCAGGTTCCTAACTAAGGATATTTTTACAGGCAACTTTTGCACAAAACGACACTAAGCCTCAGAATCCTACCAGGAAAGCTTGCCTCTCTGACCCCGCCATTGCCTCGTTTCTAATATTGGAACTCACTCACCATTCACTGAGCTGTGCCTTCTGGGTCCGCTGTTTTTCTAGGCAGCTGCACTCGTTCATATCTGCACAGACGGGTCTGTGTTGGTCACACAAGGAGGCAACGAACTGGGACAAGATATTCACACCAAAATTCTACAGATGAGATAAATAAAATGAAGTCATTGATTTCTCGATTCGTGATTGACATGACTGACATTTGGCACTAATTTTAGGACAAGTGACAACTCTTTGAACTCAAACCCTAAGGTCTTGACTACAGAGTTGAAAAACTTCTTATACACCAAATAGAATGACTGAGGCAGTGGAAATCACATACATGTGCAAATACTCCCGGAGCTTGACCAGGTTTGCGGATGGAGGTGACTGTTAGCGAAAACACCAGTAGTGAGCCCTGGAGCGCGGCGGTACGTCCGCGCAGGCTTCCCCAGAGCAGGACTTCCTCAGCTTTTCTCTCTTGAGACCAGTGTGTATCATTTTTAAAGTTTGGACAACAATATTAGCATATTAGTTTGACAAGTAAAGACAAGTATTTCCTCGCTATGGTTCTCCTATAATTTTAAAAGAATATTTTAACACACACACATTCAAGGTCATCTGATACTGATACCAACAGTAGACCAAATCCGGGGTCAGTCTAATCTCTGTCTCTCTTCCTGCTGTCGTCACCAAATAAATATGAATAATGTCAGCTTGACCTACTCTCTGCACATGTAAAAAAATACGAATATACGTTCTCCAGAGAAAAAAGAATAATTATTTAAAGTGACTAATTTAACTTTATGACAAGCTTATTAGATTGTTACAGTGCACATCTGCAGCTTTTGACTGTCCAGCCTCTGAGCTACTTTGGAATACACCTCCCGCATTCCAGAGAGTTCTGAAGGACTCCTCAGTGCTGGTGGCTTTCCGCCGCATCCTCCCTGCCTGTTATTGGTACAAGGTTCATGTGTGCAGATGTTTCAAAAACAAAACAAAACAACAACAACAGCAAAAAGCCAACAGTCAAAACATCAGAGTTTGAAGTAAAGAAAAGTGTATTAATCCAGAAGGCCTAGCTCAAGAAGGTGGGGGTGCTTACAGCTTCTGCATATTCATCTTTTTTTTTCTTTTGTCTTTTTCTTCTTCTGAAAATCCATTTTACGGGAGCCCAGAATTCAGTTGTCTTTTTTGTTATCAAGGGAAGAGAGGAGGAGTGAGGCAAGAGGTGGGCGAGGGCCACAGACAGCTGGGCCCCACCAGGGTTCCAAGGGGAGCAAAATTTCTAAGCTCCCTTATTTCCAATTGGTGGTTGGTCTGTTGACACCTGCCCCCTGCCCCTCCCGCTGATCTGAGTGTGTCTGGAGACTCCTTTAAGTCCTTGCTAAACAGTCATTACTTTGTACATATTTCCCCAATTCTACCGAAAGGTGCCTTCTGACAAGGGACTGTTCTTTTGCAAAAACTCAAGCCTCAAGCAGAATTCCTCTAGTTAATTAGTATTATCTATTTATCTATGGAAGGAGCTATTAACCTGAAGGCTAGGATTCAGAGAGAGAGAACAAAAGCATTTCATTCTGCTGCCCTCCTTGCCACAACACCCACCAGGGATATAGGCACAGGACCACCTGGCCCATCATGGTTCCTAAATCCTCCTGGATGGAGGGATTGATCCAGGAAGAAGGCACATGACCAAGCAAGGCCAATCAGAGTCCTTTTTTAAGACTTGTGTAGATGCTGGGAAAAAGAAATATCGTTCCCCTACAGTTGTTGAGCTGCTATGCTATAGTACAGGGGTTGTCCAAGGCAGGTCTTCCATGCCCTGGAGGAAGCCTGTCTACTATTGGAAGTAACATGGCCATCACAGAAAGAAGAGCAAATGTGAGAAGCTCTGAGAGGACCCTGATGAGACCATAAAACCCCTAAACACAGACATACATGAAGCCAGTTCCATCTCTCCTTCCCAATTGCAGGAACCAATAAATTCTCTTTGGATTTTAATCAAGAACCAATAAAATTGCCTTTTTTCCCTTCATTTTGCATCATTCTGGGAAAACTTAATCATTGAATGGCATTAGTCTGAAAGTCTGAAGATAGGCATTTGGGAACAAGTACATACCTACAGACATCTGGAGAAAGTGTTATTGCAAAAAAAAAGACATCAACCAAAGTAATGCTTTTTGTCTTTTCCTGCCTTACCTCACCTCCTTTATTTTTCATTTCTTCTTGATTAAATATCTTAATTTCTACATGTGTCTGCTAGAGAAACTGGAAGAAAAAGAACAGAAAAGAAGAAAGTGGACAGCAAATACTGGAGGGATATAAGCAAGTGGGAACAAATAGGAAAAAAGGGAAGGAAACTAAAGTTAAGGTGATGATGGGGCCAGAAAAAAAACAGGCCCTCAGGTCATTTCAAGGTCATCTGATACTGATACCAACAGTAGACCAAATCCTGGGTCAGTCAGTCTAATCTCTGTCTCTCTTCCTGCCGTCGTCACCAAATAAATATGAATAATGTCAGCTTGACCTACTCTCTGCACATGTAAAACTTAGGGGAAAAAATGACATCTTTAACATCCTAAATGCACTAAATTTAAATGAAAGAATCACCGTGGAAAATTACCCCCAAAAACACATAAAAAATCAGCATGAGGCTCTACTAAAAAGTGGTTTTAATTTTTTACAAGACATTATATTAGGCTTTAAAGGATATCATGAACATAATAAAAACAGTAATTTTTATTAAGAAAAACAATGACTCAAATCTTCTTAGAATTCCTTGCTGAACTTGAAAATATTTATTTTTCTCTTAGGTGGCCAGCCGTGAATTAAAAATACCCGTGTCTTGTATACACCTCTCTGAAACAAGAACAGCCACGGTGCCCAATGCAATCGCTACGGCAGCATCCATCATTTCAGATGTCAATGGCAGGGCCGGGCAGGTGGTTCCTCCTGTCTGTCTTTCCTGGGGTACTTTTACCACATCTCTGGTTTTCTTAGCTGGATACAGGTACAAGTGGTTGGCTTCAGAGAAGTCATCTGTGTCACCAAACATAGGCTAAGGTTACTTGAAATGTCAGAAGAGTGTGTTAGTTGAAGTCGGCAAAACTGAAGTGACAGACCCAGGACAGAGTGGCTGAAGCATAAGAGAAGTCCCTTTCTTGTACATGTAAAAGTCCAGAGGGCATGTTCAGTCATTCAAGCACCCAGAGTGATGGCAGTTCCTTCATCTCCATCATGTGGCTTTCAAGGGTGTCCTGAGCACCATCATCCGGTGAGCCGGGGGAGGGAGAGAGCATGGAGGGCAGACCGGGCAGTGATGCAGGTCACTTCCACTCCTCCTCCACTAGCACAACCCGTCTCAGGCCACCGCGAACTGCAGCGGGGTTGGGAAGATGCAGAGTAGTGGGAAACCATGTGCCCAGCCACTAGGGGAAAAGCGGGGAATGGATTTTGGTGCACAGGCAGTCTCTGTCCCAGAAAGACACAGAAAGAAGAAATCCGGGTGCCAAGTAATACAGAGCTGTGCATGTTTCACCTGACACAAATAAGTTCTTGCAGGTGGGTAGGCAGACAGAACCCCAGCCAGGTAGGTAAGGTACAATTAAAGTGTCTACATCTGTGGAGTTCTACCAGAGTACTCATCTTTTCTGCTTGTACTTATTTTCAAACTAATGTTTAAAAAAAAAACTGTTCATTTTTACTTTTTCAGAATAGAACCATGACTTCATATTCCTTCATTCAAATATCTGATTGCAAGTACTTTTGAAGTCATCTCTTTTTGCCATGCTTATATTATAAACTGTCCACTTTTTCTATTGGGGTATTGTGGGGAGGCGTATACCCTCACTCCCAGAACACTGCCTGTAAGCTACCAAAAGGAACCACTTTAAATCCATCTTATCTTTGTGAGGACACCCCTAAGGGGCTCAAAAACCAGAGATACTTTTTACTCAGAACAAATGTGTGGGAAACCTCAAGTTCATCAGCTCTAATTTTGGGTAGCCTCAAACACAAGATAGGAACAATCCAGTGTGTATGGGAGTTGTCAGCCTAAACTAAGTATTAATTCATCTTCTAGAACAGCAATTTTCAACTGGTGTGCCACAAGAATTGTTCAAACATGCAATAACTGACTTTTTAGTCAGGGACACTAACCTCTTTTCCCTTAAATTGTCAAATATTTAAAAAAAAAAAAAAAAAAAAGGGCAGTGTATTGAGCACCAGCCTATGAACCAAAGGGTCGCTGGTTCGATTTGCACACATGTCTGGGTTGCAGGCCAGGTCCCCGGTGGGGGCATGTGAGGGATAACCATACATTGATGTTTCTCTCCCTCTTTCTCTCCCTCCCTCCCCCTCTCTCGAAAAATAAATAAATAAAGTCTTTTTTTAAAAAATGACCATAGCCATCTGGTGTGAACGAATCAAAATTATACCTATTTTATTGTCAGATTAGCAAAAAGTATAATATATTTTTGGTGTGCTGCAGAATTTTAGTAATTAGTTTCCATATGCCATGAGATGAAAAAGGTTGAAAACTGCTGTTCTAGAACAGTGAGTTCTAGGTTTCAGTTTTGAGTCTCAGAAACTTTGTAGATCTAGGTACTCATAAAAACAAACAATTATTTCTTCACTTCAAGCCCAAACCAAAGATCACTGTTGCGGGACTTTGATGGTGGATGAATGAATAGAGAGAGGGATGGACAGCGAGTTGAATAATGTTTCAGACCTGGAAAGATACTGGCATGTCATTGTTACAGGTTTGAAAGCACAAATTTCAATGAAAATAAGATGTTTTGTCCTATTTATTTTAATGGCTGGAAAATAACAAAAAATGAAGAAAGAGGTATAAGTCAAAAATGAAGAAAAAGAGAAGGAGGAATTAAGAACATGAATATTTTTAGAAAAGGGACCTGAGAGTAGAAATTCAGCTGAGCTGCCTTTTCACAGGAAGTGAAGAGGGAAGGGAAGAGGCACTGCAATGACTGAACTTCTTCTCAAGGTCAGCGGCTGTGTTGGCGTTGTCTCACTGTCTCATTGGCTCCGTAAGTATTCTCTGACCTAATCAATTATCAATTAATATTCTTCTACACAAACCCTAACCACTGAGCTCTGCTCTAATGGGAATTCACTTCTTTACTCCGTCAAGGATGCTTGTCAGCTCCTTCTGAAACGCCTTGAGCCCATCATTAAGGAAAATCCAGAAGGCACATGGGAAGACTGGGTGAGTGGTTCACTCTGTTACTACAAACAAGAAAATAATGCAAACCAGTGCCAAGAGCACCATGGCAGCACACAGCCATATCACGTACAGACGGACAGTTCTTCTAAGAGTGGGCAAGATCACCAATGGCTCAAAGGCTGAGACGGCTATTCCATGATGTGCACCAGGTGTGTATGGAGAGAGCACACATGGAACAGCATGACTGAGAAGCGGAATGGAAGTGTATGAAGAACACCCAGAAGGCCGTGCCCACCCTGCTTAGATAAGAAAGAAGAGGAAAAGAGGGAGCCTTCCTCAACCACACACACACACACACACACACACAAATGATGTGTTGAGTAGGGAGGAAGAAAACTAAGACATAATTGCTATTGAATCGATCTGAAGGGAAGTGACTCACTTAATCCAACTTTACAATACCCTCCATACTAGCCCATTAGCACAATTATCTCACACTTGCACGTGCACTGTCTAGAGCGCTGACATTTAGAAATGAAGGCCCAAATACCTTGTGAACTAAGCCCATACATCACGGATGTGCAGCAGGATTCCATCTTATTTATTTAATTCAGACTTCTGAACTCCATCAGAAGGAAGCTGTTAATGGACCAGCTGAGGGAAAAAATAACTATGATGAGTTCTATTATTGGTAACAAAGCATCAACAACAATGATCAGATGTCACTTTTGAGACATATTTTCATTCTGAATGTTCTCATTTTCATCTGTCAGATGGTATATTTATTTTACTTTAACTAAATATGCTCATTCTGCAGATAAAAGCTACTTTTGAACAAAGAATCAGTCTTTCAGCCACAGGACACTTCAGGTAAAAATTACCATAATAACGTCTTGACTTTGCTGAGAACATGTGAGGTAGCCCAGTCACTCCGGGCCATTTGCAAAGTATGTTTTTATTATGTGGTCTCTGAGGTCCCTTCTAGGGCCCAAATTCTATGACTTCACATAGTCCTTTGAGCTATGTCCAAAGATATATTAAATAAAAATACTCCTATTGGGTTAAAAAAAAAAAAGTAAAACACGACTTACAACATCTAATTATCATTTACGTTATTGTGGAAAAATAAAGAATAATAATATTCTTTATTGTAATAATAAAAAGAAATAACTTGAAACTCAGTTTTACAAATCTTCTTCCCAATACCATAAAAATCTTTCCGAGATGAAGCTGCTCGCTGGACAGGAGGAGGTGGGCAGGGCGACCGCCACCATCAGCGTCTGTGCAGCCCAGCAGTAGGGGGGCCATGGTCAATACCGGTTAATTCAATGAAGCGCAGAGAAGAGAGCTGATTGTCAACTCCTAGGACAGTATGACATTAGTTTAACAATCTAATGAAACAAACCACTGAGAGAGAGAGAGAGAGAGAGAGAGACCCTTATGGAGAAAGAAGGAAAGGAGGTAACAGCCCAGCCCAGTGCCCTGTATATTATGAGTTCTAAATTCCTGAGTTCAGTTACCAAGAAGAGAGCAAATCTGCCCCTAGCTGGGTACACTTGCCATTATAAATTAATGCATTGAATTGCCAGCCCCCCTTTTTTTATCAGTTAGGGGGTCCCTCTGGGAATGCTGATAAAATCATTTGAGGTTCTTAACATGTAGAGCTAAAGCACAAACCTAACCCATCAAAACACAGACCTAGAGGTCTGAACCTAAACCATCCGTTGGCTTCTCCTTGTTTTTGACATCCTAACTATAGCACAGAGATTATCCTCTTTGAAATCGAGGCGAAGAGCAGTGTTGCTATAACTAGCTAAGTTATAAATACATGTAGTGGTTCAAATGAGTTGAAAAGACAGTTTAGCCCTGGCTGGCTGTCTCATTTGGTTGGAGCATAGTCCTTGTACACCAAAAGGTTGCGGGTTTGATTCTCGGTCACAGTACATAACTGGGTTGCGGGTTCAATCCTCGATTAGGGTACATGCAGGAGGCCACCAACTGGCATTTCTCTCTCTCTCAAAAATCAATAAACATATCCGTGGGTGAGGATTTTTTTTTAAAAGGAGAAAAAGCAGTTGCAATAAACAGCAATAAAATGCTATCATAACTTCATAACTTTGGTGACTATTAAAATGAATCAGTACTGTTTCCACACATAAGCAGACACATGCATATGCCAAGCTAAAGGGTGTTTTTTCTACAGGGGCTACAAGGCCTTCATGGACTGGGAGAAGGGGGGGGTACCATTTCCTTACTGTATCTATGGAGCAGCCTGTTCCAAGGTTGAAACTGACGGCCTGATAGGAGCTCACAAGGTAACATAACTTTCCTCCTGGCAAGTTAAAACAATAACAAAATTGCCGTGTACATTAATAGCCCACTTTCATCATGTAATACATGTGTATAGTAAGAACAAGATTCTGTCTGTTTCTGTGGGAATGTCTAGAAATCCAGCTTTATCCTGAATTTCCACTTAAAAAGAAGTAGTTCAGGCAGGAATTGTTCATGACAGCCTAAAATGCATTGTTTCTTATTCTACCTCAGATAATAAAATCAACTTTCCAAAATATTTTGCAAGAAAAGGGGGGGTTGTTTCTAAAAGAAGATCAAGTTATCTAATATGAAGGAATGAAGGAATAGGTAATTTAGCAAGTTGTTTTGAGTAAACATTTTGAAAGCACATAGCAATATGATAAACTTTCTCAAAAATCAATTATCCCAAGGGTACTGCTGCATCTAAAGAAATAGATTGGGGATGGGAGGGCAAGGGGAAGGTTGTGAAAATAATTTTGTGTTTGTTATTTAATTGGGCACCCAAGAAAACACCTACAGCACTTACTACTGAAGGTAAGGAGTCATATTTAAGCAAAAATGAATACCTCTCACCATAAGCCTGTGAATATACCCCAAATGCCATCCTGGGAACAAAGATTACAGAAACCTTAAATAGAATATAATATAGTCCAAAGTATAGTAAACTGTTAGGAAATTTACAGGATTGACCAGTGACGCATCTAAATCCCATGCACAAATCACTCTGATATCATCTTGAACCATCTTGCTCTGAAATAGAAATGGTCAATTCATGTGAAATAGAAAGGACTTTGTAATACTGACTTGGAAATCCTATGAAAATGCCTTTGATTGCCCCATTGTTGGTTAACTTGTCCGCCACATAAAAATTCCAGGAATGAGATTTTTAAAAATACAGTAAACGAAGGGATATCCAGAGAGCAGTTGCCTTCACGTGTCACTCACGTTCACCCTTAGGACACACTACTATGCTGTCTCCCTTTTCATTATTAAGGATCATTGTTAAGAAGTAACTCATGAAATTAAGATCACAGATTACTAAAACTGTGTTTCCTAATGTTTCACACTGTGACATGCACAGATAACGATAATGTTGGCACAGCTCCGTGTGGCAAACCAGGAATCCGGGGTGGCAGGTGATCACCTGCAAAGGCCCAAACGTCAGTGCCTCTCTCCAGCCTCAGTGTTGGGTCCCCTGTTAACCCACCGGAGGCTCCGCGCTAGATGGGAAGCTGTTATTAGAAATCAACTAGTTTTCTGATCCTCTACCTTTAAGGTAGTGATGCCAGATTTAGCAAATAAAAATACAGGACACCCAGTTAAATTTGAATTTCAGAGAAACAACAAAATAATTTTCTGGTATAACTATGCTCTATGCAATAGTTGGGACATACTTATTATATCTGGTGATTCCACCTGAGGTCCTTGGTATAAATCCCCAAAGGAATGGGCCTGATGGGATCTTCCAGAATTTATGGTGCCTCCCTTATTACAGTTTAAGGTTCAGTCATTTCAGGATCAATAGTTTATTCTTTTAATTGAAGAGAAGTCAGAGAATGGGGTGCGTCAATGAAAACATCTGATGATTCAGTCAGTGCGAAGCCATCTCTTCTTGTTGTCCAACACCCACAAGGCAAAATAAGACCGGTTTCAAGACGGGAGTAAATTGAAGGCCAGCCCTGAGCAGCGTGCAGCCTCCTGCCCTGTTGAGGTTGAGAATGCACGCACGCTCGTCCAGTGCCCGCAGGAGGTTGTATGAAAGGCCAGAGTTTGAGTCAAAAGAGAATTTCCTTTTCAAAGAGCTAGATAGAGAGCAAGAACCCAGGGAGGGGGTCTAACCAGAGACTGGTGATATTAGAACAAACACCAGGCATGGGGGCAGAAGGGAAGCTCAGAGACCATCCTGCGATAGACCACAGGCACTTGGGGGCCTTCTGTGGCCCCTTAATGCCCTGCGTACACATGCCAGTGCAAAAACAAAAGGGTCAGGTTAGTGTGAGTTTTCTCGGGGAGGAAGTAGATTAGCAAAGTCTAAGGTGGTCTCAGCATTCGCCCTTACTATGTTTCAAGGTCTCGCAAATCCGCAGATTCATATATACCACTGTAGCTCCATAGTTTCCTCAGTAAAACACAATAAAACCTCCTGCACTAAACCATCATGAGAACTAGATGAGTCCGTGAATTATATTAGAGCAACAAATCCAAGTTGAGAATCAGATGAACAACCAGGCTCAATTATTTACTGAGTGACACTCCAGTACACCAACATGCTGCGGACTTTAGATGCACTTAAGAGGTGTCAAAACTGTGAACACAAAATACCCCCTGGGGCCGCTGGCAGCGCCGGCGCTGACTGTGAAGGGCTCCGCAGCTGCCCCGCCACCTCTAATGCCGGCGGGGTGCCAACGCAGTGTTAATTAACTAGCAAGGGTTCTGCAGTAATTTGGGACCACGTGAATAAATTTTTAAAATAATCTTTTCAATTCACGTTTTCACACGGAGGTAATTCTGAGCTTTGGCAGAAAATAAGCACAGACGTTGGCATGGACGCAGGTAGCAGCCTCGGTCCAGCCATCGACGTCGGGCAGGTCGGCCGGGCACTGCCGCGTCCCGAGGGGCGGGCCGCTGGGGAGCGGAAACGGCCTTCTGAAAAGCAGCCGGCACCGCAAGTTTGACATTTTTCCCCTTCAGATTGAAGGTGCGTTTATTCAGGGAATGGGCCTCTAAACCCCTGAAGAGCCGAAATATTCCCCAGAAGGTGTCCTGTACTCGCGAAGCCCAGACGAGCACAAAATCCCAACCATCACGGATGTCCTAGGGGAGTTCAATGTCTCCTCGTGGCCGTCGTCACCAAACCCACTAACCATCTATGCCTCCAAAGTAAGCACCCAAACCAGCCACTGCGCAATGTGGTGGGTCGGGCAGCATAATAAATGAAAACAGCTGGACAAAATAAAAAATGAATGTCAACCATTATGAGGACCAACCCAAGAGAGACTGTTAGAATTTGGAGATGCATCACCTAGAGAAAAGTGAGAGTCAGGGAATCTGGGGCCAAGGATTTTATTTATTAAATCTTCTGTCACCGGGAACTCTAAAATTCAGCAAAAAGCATCAACTGGATAGAATTACAGTTTCACTTAAGAACTGTAAGACTAAACCATCGAAAGAGAATGAGGGCACGATGCTCCTGAAATCTCAGAAAGCAACAGCAGCAGGAACAGAAAATCCTGGACTAGGCCTCAGAAAACCTGGATCCCCCCCCCAGCCCCACCCGCTCTCTGTGGTATTAGGCAAATCACGCACCTCCAAGGGCTCGGGGTCCCCAGCCATACCCAGAAAAAATCTAAAGCCATGTTTCACAACTGAGGCAGAAACGAGTGGGGGATTTTGCCCCCCAGGAAACATTTGGCAACATCTGGAGATGTTTCTGGTTGTCACAACTAGGGGGGAAGATGTTACTTCTAGTGGGTACAGGCCGGGGACGCTGCTAAATAGCCTTCATTGCACAAGGTAGCCCTCCACGATAAAGAACTATTCTGGACCCTGGGTCAATAGTGTCAGGAAGGAAAGACGCGAACCCTGAGCAATTGCTGAGCTAATGAAAATGCAAATTAAAATAAAAGCCAGCGTGTGTTTGCACTGCTGCGTGCACATTACATGACATCCACCCTCACCGCTGCAGCTTCATTTAGGTTTGAGATGTAGTATTAAAATTTTGTTTAAAATCTTCTCGGACGCCTCTTACTAATGGTGGCAAATTAATGCCAAAAGTAAATAAATAAATGGGTCCACATCTCTCTTCTGGAATTTTATCATTTCCACACTGGATCCAGCTAGAGCCCAGGAGCTCCCTTGGGGCGTAGGGGGATGAAGAGGGGCACGCTTGAAAGGAAGGACAATCAGCAGCACCTTCAGGTTCTCTTTGGGTTGGAAATCACTCAAAAGGGAAAAGGCAAAGAATGCTCAGAGCCCACAGAAAGTAGCTTCCAGGCCACCAAGTATGCCAAGGCAAGCAGGACCCTTGGGTTCCTGTGGTTGTGGCTGGCCACACACAGGCGGACCTGCAGGAAAATCATGGGTCTGCAGGTGTGCATGAAGTCTACTAAGTCACAATCAGAGGGACCTACCAAGCACCAGGTGCTGTGCTAGGTGGTTTTGTGCTTCCTGAACTTCACAGCATCCTGTCAGATAGGAATCATTGCCTGCATTTCATTGATAAAGGAAGAAGGACTCAGAGGGAGAGTCTCGCCCAGAGAAACACAGGGAGTAAGGGCCAGGATTCAGATTCAGCCTGTCCAGCTCAGGAGCTGCCACCTGGGGCCACTGGCCAATCCAGCCTGCACATGTGTTTCCTTTGTCCCTCGCGGTATTTTTTAAAGTCAGGGAATTTTACTGGAAAATACAAATATCTAACTTCTCTTAAAAAATTGGATTATCTGATCATCTTGGTTGAATTGGCAACCAGCTAGAAATGAAGGTCAGCTGCCTACTTTAGACAGGACACAGGTATCTCTACTTTGCCATAAACCCTGCTCGTTCTTACTGACTTTCATCTTTTCACATCACTCATTCATGTTACCTATTTCTTACAGGTGATGGGCTTGCAACCCATCTTCTGGTACCAAAGCCTGTACTCTTTCTTCCAGACCACCCTGCCTCTCCTGGCCTTGCAGTCATCATGAGGCATTTCTCTCTGTTCATGAAGCTGGCTGGTTCAATCCGCTGAATGTGTTTTTCTGAATAGGGTACCCTACCCTCACCACACACATACACACACACACACGCACACACACACACACACACAACCATCTTTCCTATAGACTGAAGATTTAGCCCAAACAGGATTAAAGATAGGGGAAATTCATGTGATACTGGGATTTTTAAGAGCACTCAAACTTCATTCAGTCAGTAAGTCAATCAACAAACTTTTGTGGAGAACCTTCTGCGTGCAAGACACTGTACTAGGGGTTGGGGATACAATGGTGAGCAAAACCTGGCCCCTTGCTTCTAGTGGCTTGAGGTCCAATGTAGAAGCTTCTAAAATAAACGCGCTTCCCTGCAGGGCCTAGGGGAGTCCGGAGTGGCCCTGGGGTCATCTGTATTCCTTGCCATCATTGATCCTGTGGCCACAACATGCAGGGAGAGAGAAATATAGCTGAAGACTTCCCAGTGAAGAGCCCAGCAACTCCAGAATGGGGTCGAATGGCCTGCGCGGATCAGTTCACACAGGTGGTATGGAATTATTGTTCATTTTCCTAATAGGTAATTTTCTTTTTCCTGTTTCTCATACCTCTTAGGTAAATTAGGTGTCTAATCAAATTATTAGAAGTTAAAATCAGCCATAATCTCACTAACCAGAAATCACCATAATGCACACACACCCACACTTTCAACCATCTTTTTTTGATAAATTTTTTATATATAGACACACAATTTATTTTAAGATTTTATTTATTCATTTCTAGAGAGAGGGGAAGGGAAGGAGAAAGAGAGGGCGAGAAACACCAATGTGCGGTTGCCTCTCACACGCCCCCAGCTAGGGACCTGGCCTGCAACCCAGGCACGTGCCCTGACCAGGAATCAAACCAGTGACTGTTTGGTTCGCAGGCCGGCACTCAACCCCCTGAGCCACAGCAGCCAGGGCCAGATACACAGCCGCTACACTGCTCCAGGATCTGTCATCAGTCTGACCGCCCTCCCTTCACCCATCTTTTAATTCATATATGTTCCTATGTAAAATATACCTTATTTATATACTACTCGTTTTACAGAATTGGGATATCCCTGACATAAGTATTTGAAAAGACTTGAACAGTGTAAATGGGAGTGACTCTGTGAGCCTCATTCACAGGAAATCTGGATTGAGAAGATATTTTTTCCCTTGAAAGATCCCTCAAAAAGTAGTTGCCTAAACCCAAAAAGAAAACAACCGGCCAAACTCATTTTTCCCACAAACTCATAACCTTTATTTATAGCCACTGGCATAAGTTTTGGAGATGAGGGCAGGGTAGAATGTTTAACTTCTTAATAATAAGCCCCTTGTTACTGCTCAGACTGTGTTGAGAGTGACCATTTATCCTTCATATGTATCCTGACATGCAGTATTCCTGCCACTCCAGTGACCTCATATATTTTTGAAACAATGAGAATATAAGCCCTTCAAATCCTTGAGGAGTCAGAGATTCAAGAGTTCCTCTGTTGTGGTCTCCAGGTCCCCGCCCCGCCCCCCATGGCTGCCCACAGGAGCCGCCGTGAGGGGGGCCTCCCAGGGGAAGCAGCGAGGAGGAAGTCCTGACCCCTGGTCTCACAGAGAGGACCAGCAACACAAAATATAGATTCCTCGGCTGCTTCCTGTCGCAGGAAATGGCAGTACTCCTCCATCCATGTAGTAATGTGAACCAGAAACCCAAGAGTTGACCTGACGTTTCTTTCTCGTCCTCAGCAGCCAGTCCTTCACCGTGTCCTGTCCATTTTAACCCCTAACAATCTCCTGCACCGCTCTAGGCCTTCCATCTCTAACCACTCTATTATGTATTCACTAAACAAACATTTGTTGAGTATCTAATAGGTGCCAGGCACTATTCTGAGTGCTGGGAATACAGCAGTGAATAAAAGAGGGTTACCTCCACTTACTCTCTAGGGCTCCTGTGTCCAACTGCCATCTCTCTAGCCTGGGACAGACAGAGCAGCCTCCTAATGGTCTCCTGACACCCACCGCAGCCAGAGATTTATGGTGTGACAAATACGTTCAGGTCACTCTAGCACGTGTGCAAGGTGAAAAGGTTCCCATTGCTCTTGGGTTAAAGATAAAACTTTGAAATTTGCCCGGCCAAGTCTAGAAACCTGTGCAGTCCGGCGCGGCAGGCCCCACCCCGCTCTCCAGCCGCCTGCGGCCCTCCCACTCAGCCTGCTCTCTCCACCCTGCCACATGGCCTTATTCTGTCTGGTCCTCGTATAAAGGACAGAGGCTCTGGCTTCTGCTCAGAACCGCCTTCCCTCTTTTCCTCACCTGGCGCACCCCTACTCACCTTTCACATTGATAAAAAAATCACATTGATTTTTTAATCACATTCAAGAAATTAATGTGATACTTTCCTTCTTGCATAGTTTGAGGTACCAAGAGTATAGTGGTGACCCAGGTACAGGTCCCTGCTCTCAAGTTGCTTCCAGTTGTTTACAGTGTAGCAGAGAGAAAGAAACAATTACTGTTCATTTTAAGTGCTTGGCTGACTCTGGTTTATCCCCATGCAATGGAACAAAACTTTCCTGACTGAGCCTTAACTTTTTCTTAAAGTCAAAGGAGTCGTGGATGCGGCTCCTGCTTTCATCACCATCATGTAATCATTCATTCATCTAACATTTATTCAGTCCCTTCCTCTAACATTTATTCAGTCCCTTCCATGGGTCAGGAACCACTGGGAATCTAAAGAAATAGCGAATTAGTCAACCTTTGCTCACATGGAGCTTATACTTTATTGGGGAAACCAGGCAGTAAACAAACGAAATAATTTCAGGTGGTGATAAATCCTGTGAAGCAAAATGGAAGAGTAGGAGGCTAGAATGCAGTGGAGAAATTTACTATAGATTATTTTTATATAGTTTATTGAGAAGTTTCTCTGGGTGTTCACATTTAAGCTGAGGCCTGAATGAGGTGAAGGAACAAGCATAAAGCTGGCGATGGCGTGATCGAGGCAGAGAATAGCTCGTGCAAAAGTCCCGAGGCAGTTTCAATAGATTTGAAGTAGCCTGGGACTAAGTAGCTCTCAAAAAAAATAATAGCCTTCTTCTTAAGCCTCTGATCTTGCTGCTCGGGCAGAAAAACTGTAACTGAAAGGCTGTAATTGTTCTTCCTGGCAGAGAGATCAAAGAAACAGAAATCTGTGGTTGCACCACCTATCTTCACATCAGCTCGGTGGCACCTGGACAGTCCTCAGCCACAGCTTCCCTGGCAACTAGCCTCTGTCATGATCCAGGTCTGTTCCTCAGATCTTCAGAAATTACATTCGTTCCCACAGCAGGTCTCCTGAAGCCTGGCTCCCCACACTGACACCCTAGGTGTTTGCTGGGTTTAAGTCTCCTTAAAGCCTCTTTGAACAAATCTGGGCCTGTATCAGCATTTGCATTTGATTAAACTACTACATGGTTTTTAAACTGAAATATGTCAAAATTCCCACTGCCATACAATCCTGTACTGTACAAAAAAGGTTTTTTAATAAGCACAGATACTAGCATTTTTTTTTTTTTGCATTTGCCTTTGAATGGTGTTGTCAAAACACAGTTTGCTCTGGCAGGGGAAGAGATGAGAGGGTCAGATGTCTGGCGCTAGAACATGAGCACTGGACAGTCCAAAACTACTCTCTTAATAAGCTCCTTATAACCATAAGGAAAACGCTCCTTACAACCAGAAGGAAAGTAACAGCATGACTATGTCTATTCCTCAAATAGAAATGAGGGTGCTCTGACTGGTGTGGCTCAGGGGGTTGGACACCATCCCGCAAAGCAAAAGGTCACCAGTTCGAGTCCAGGCAGGGACATGCCTGGGTTGCAGGCCAGGCCCCTGGTTGGGAGTGTGCAGGCAGCCAATGGATGTTTCTCTCCCACTCTTCCTCCCTGCCCCTCTCTCTAAAAATAAATAAATGAAATCTTAAAAAAAAAAGAAAAGAAATGAGGGTCAAACACAGTACTTCTCCTTTTGAAATTAAATTAAATATGCATTTAAGTACATGTAAAGCACTGTGTAAGTACAAGTCACTCTGTAAATATTAGAGTTGAAGTCTCCATCAAATACCCATAACTATGAATGACCTTCAAAATGTACCCCTCCCAAAGGCTGTAAAAGATTCCATATTAAATCAAGTTGACGTGGTGAGGGCAGAAAAAATGACTCAAGACTAGCAGCCACATATTTCTTGGATCATTAGCTTTAAGCTTCAACAAAAAGCAGGTGTTATTAGGAAGGCTAGAGCATTTTTGTTGCAAAAGTTCTTCTATTGGAGCAAGCATTTACCGTGTAAAACACTCCTACCTGCTTGGCTTTGATTACCTTGCTAAGAGCGGTTGCTTTAACCGGGGGCCCTGTCGGCGAGGACTCCAGGAGGCAGCGGTGGTGCTGGTGGTGTTTCCGCTCTGCGCCCAGCGGAGCAGCCTGGCTCAGCCAGACGTGACCCCAAACACCGTGTCTATATACAGCTTCCTTTTGGGGAGAAGAAAGAAAAATGTATTTGGGGGAAAATATGTTTTATGTAGTCATTTAAAAACTGACTACATATTTTTTTTTAAAAAGATTTTTTTTTTTCCTCAGGAAGGTGTTATAATTAACACCTTCAGGTTAGGACTTTTCCTTAGAAAGAGTGATTTCATTTAAAAAAAAAAAAAAAAAAAGACTTTAGGATTCTCCTGGCTGGTGTGTGTGGATTGGTTGGTGGGAACATTCCTGTGCAACCAAAGGTCGCGGGTCCATTCCCTGGCCAGGGCGCATAACTAGTTTGCAGTTTTGGTCCCGAGTGGGGATGCGTATGGGAGGCAGCCGATCAATGTCTCGCTCTCACTCTCTCAAAATCAATAAACGTATAAAAAAAATTTTTTAAATCTTTAGGATTCAGAGACACAAAGGATTTCACAGCCCTAAAAATTAGAAAAATACTGCCTTGGAGAATTTGGCAGTAAGACAAATAGAAAAACCTTGTTACCTTGTTATCACTGGCAGCAAAATGTGTTTGTTAAAGTAACTCCAGAAACTGCTATGTGTGGGGCTGCCGGAGTGGGAAGCCATGTCAAGCCAATTAGCAGATTCAGTCTCTGTCTCCTGGAAGCTAAAATGAGACAGCTCAGCTTAGAAACAAGTTTGTAAACGGGTTTCAGTTCACCCCACATTTTGAAGGGGCAGCTTTATAATGCTGACTCATACAGAACCCTTGCAACCACAACAACGGGTTATGTCGTGTGTTAGACTGAGCCCTGGTTTTACAGTAACTTAATGGGAAAAGGCTTTTCATTCTAGACCACGACTCAGTTCAGAATGGCCACACCTGCCCTGCCCTGGTTATTCTATCACAGTGACTCAACCCTTTTTGTCTCATGGCACACCCAACGTAATTATTAAAATTTCTGCAGCACACTGAAAAATATATCTTTTTGCCAATCTGACAAGAAACAGATATAATTTTGATTCATTCACACCAATGGCTATTGTTGTATTGGCTGTTGTCATTTTTTTAACATGACAATCTAAGGGGAAAAAGCTCCGTGCTCCAAGTATTAAAAATCCTTGTGGCACACCAGTGTGCCGCAAGCGCACCAGTTGAAAAGAGCTGCTCTATAAGGTCGGCCTTTGCATTCTCCACCTTGCAAACCCTCCCCCCTCCTCCCTCCTGCCCTCCTTCCTCTGTATCACTACCTCCTTCACCACCCCCAGGGCCCACTTTCTCTCCCCGCCTCGTTTGCATTTCTAGATGCCCAGACTCCGTGAAAGCTGGCAGCATTCACAGTGCCACCTGTTCGGTAAAGGCAGCCCTTCCTACCAGATGTAGGAAGAGAGGCGTGTGAATATTTCCGGTGCTGCAGGCGGCCTGGTTTCCCTACCCGATTCTCAGCTGGTTCACCCCATATCCTATCCTGAGCCTGGCTTTTCTCTGAGCTGGGAGAGGTATGCAGCCTGTCCTACAAGACTGCATTCTATTTCCCATGGTTCTGGACCCTACCCCCACAGCACGTAGAAACATGCAGTCTCCTGACTCTTCTGCTGAAAGCTAAGCCGCAGATAACTGGCAGGGCCCTAAAGCAGCACACATACACTCCGTCACATGGCTCCTGTGAGATGGGACACAGATGCAGGCTGCACGCCCACGGTGCCGCCTTCCTCCTGAGCCTGCTTCCCGCTCCAAGAGGCGTGTGCGCACCCGTACACACAAATACACACACACGCTTCACATTTTTTTCCTTGCCTCTCACGCTGTCTTGGAAGAGGTTTATTGGCACTCCAACAGGCTGTGAAACAGGGTCCACGTTGAACATGCTTGTCCCAGGATGCAGGGACCGAAACTGTTCTCTTCAGCGCTTGGACATAGGCCCTTCTTACTACTGAAGGGGGATTATCAGATACTATTACTAAGCGTACATTTTTGTACCTAAAAACTCTCCTACCTGGTCTCTGGAAGGCTACTCCTTTAGGAGGGAGAATCAGGGGAAGAGAAAGGATAGGGGAAGCACTCAAAAGCAAGAGGACAAAGCTGGAGGCATTGCTCAGGTTAAGACAGGGAATGAGCAAGGCAGAATGTAAAACAGGGGACAGCGTAACGATGCACTGCTTTAACTTAGCTAAGACATGGCCCTGGAGTCAGAGGGACCTAAGTTGGAATCCCAGCTCAAACTTTCGTAATTGATTTACTTTCTCTAATCACTCCATTTCCTTATCTATAAAATGGGGGAGTGGTGTGTGGAGAGAATAATTATGACTTTATGGGGTTGTAAGGTTTAAGTAAGATAATATGTGAAGAGGGTTTAGCGGCTGACCACACATAGGAAGTGGTCAATAACATTGATAATGATGATGACTGAATCAACACTCCCAGAGAGCGCCTTCAGTCGCAGTGATTCACAACATGGACTCACAGACCTTAGAATGCTGTTACATTCATGGTTTGGTTTGTTGCAGTGAAAGGACACAGGTTAACATCAGCAAAGGGAAAAGGCAGGCAGGGCAGAGCCCAGGACAGACCGGGTGTAAGCTTCCGGTTGCTCCTCCCAGTGGAGTCACACAGACGGCATTTAATCCTCCCGGCAATAATGTGTGAGAAGATGCGCAAAGTATTGCCAGTCAGAGAGGCTCACCTGAGTCTTGGCATTCAGGGTTCTTCTCAGGCATCAGTCACATAGGCACAGGTCACCTGCATAGATGACCTTAGCTAGTCAGTGTTCAGCCCTCCCAGAGGTCAAATGATGCCACAAGGCCCAAAGCCTCAGGTAAACAAAGACATGCTTATCAGGCAGGCTATTTCAAGGGCTTAGCATCAGGGGTGTCCAACCTGTTGGCGAATCTGGGCCACACTGGGAGAAGAAGCGTTGTCTTGGGCCACACATTAAATACATTGTGACACGTAATCACACACACAAAAAAATCTCATAGTGTTTGAAGTAAATTTACAATTTTGTGTTCGACCGCCTTCGTAGCCATCCTGAGCCTCATGCAGCCCCCGGGTTGAACTTCCCTAGTGGGTGTTATCTCCCAGGAGCTGGTCAAAGGCTAAATTTTTCTTTAGAATGTGCAGGGTTTGGGCAACCCAGGTCTGCTGAGTTAATATTTTATTGCCCAATAATGATGCTGAAATTAATGATAAAGAATTCTGGATTGATGGCAACAACTACTGACATTAGGCCTTGACACCAAGGAGACTGGAGACAGACGTATCTCAGAAGCTGAGATTTGACTAAAAATGGAATCAGCCTTGATGGCCATCATGAATATATTACCTTCATTATAGCTGTGAAGAAACAACCAGGGAACCCTGACTGGCGTGGTTTAGTGGGTTGAGCGCCATCCCACAAACCAAAAGGTCACCAGTTCAATTCCCAACCAGGACGCATGCTTAGGTTGCAGGCCAAGTTTCTGGTTGGGGGCATGCAAGAGGCAACTGATCGATGCATGCTCCTTTCTCACGTTGATGTCTCTCTCTCTCTCTCTTTTTCTCACTCCCCTTCCTTCTCTCTAAAAATATAAAGTTTTTAAAAACAATGAAAAAGAAGAAGAAGATCCTACCAGGGAGAAAGAGAAGGAGGGAGGAAGGGGTTGATGGTACCAGGCAAGGGAGAAGACACAGGGAAGATCACCAAAGGCCAAGGAAGAGCAGCTTAAGTCCCAGGGCTCAGTCTCTGAAACCAAAAAAGGAAGTTATGTCTTCACTTAAGCTCCTAGGGAGTAAATAAGACCCAAGAAGGCTGGGACCACAAAATAATGAGTATTGATCTGAGTTCCAAAGTGGATGGGTTCTCCAGGAACCCTGGCCTGGCAGAAAAAAAAAAAAATAGGAAGCACACTTTGGAAGAGACTAAAAATTGCCATCACCTTTAGCAGAAGAGTTGACCCAAATCTACATCAGGCTAGACTGAGGCGCTCTGTCCAATGTCCAGCCCAGCCCAGGTGGAACAGGCTGATTCTAAATAAGATGCCCATTGCAGTGGCTAAGCAGAGAATCAGGGATACACCTTTGACAAGAGTAAACCCAGTCCTCCATTTACATTTCAACACAGATTTACAGCCAACAGTAAGACTAGAACTTGTAAAGATCCTGATAGTTGAGTGGTTGTTTTGTTTTTTGTCTTCTTTTTGTACATTTGTGAAATAAATTTTAAGAGAGAAGCATTTTGAAATCTTCATGACTTTTCATTATTTATGGGAAGCTTGTGCTTCTAACACCTTTGTAGCTAAAAGCCAACTCTTCAGACAAAAAAACAAACAAACAAACAAAATGACTACAGTAAAGACAAGGAATGTAATTTCTGCTTTTTTGGCCAAACCCAAGGGAAAGAATTCCCAGCAGAGGAAACAGGAATCAAGGACCACAAGAATGAAGGATGAACCAGTCAAGTTCTTGGGGCCCAGGACAGTGAAATGAGCCTGGGGTTGAACTAGCAAGGGTATGGTACAAACATCATTTAACTAAAGGGTTAGACAGCTGTTCTCAAATCGCTAGGGGCACGGAGTCCAGGTCTATAGGCCCCAATGTAAAGAACTCTCAGTTTAACCACTTCCCTTTTCCATCCTCCCCAACTCCACGATTGTTTTCATAGGATATATAGATCTCTTTGAGAGTCTTGTCTTGGAAGCAAAGAAGATAGGTAACTAATCCAGTGCTTCCTTACTTAGCAACCTGCAGCAGAAATCACAACTCCAGGGCCCCACTGTCTTTCCAGAGTTGTTACTGGAAAGGGAGGGTACAGTCATTTTCTCAAGAAAACCCTGCCTCCTCCCATCAGAAAATATTTCCAAAACCTACAGAGTTGATATAATTTTCCTGCTGAAATATTGCAAGGCTATTATGATAGTAAGTTGTGAACTTGCTTTCTTTCTTAGATCCCAAGAGATGACCCTAAGGCATTTAAACCTTGGTCTATCCCTGTAGCATAACATTGCTGTTGTTTCTTTAAAAGATAAGATCAAGAAGCTGAAAGATACTTACTCAGAAAGAAAAAACAGATCAACCAGTCCTTTGTGTTCTGTGGAAATGTAGGATGGGGGTAGGGGGGTATAAGGGGACTAAGTGGTAATGGAAAAAAAATACAATCAAAATTAATTTTAAAAAAAGAAAGAAAAGAAACAGAGCAGATAATCAGGGGGGAAAAGAAATTTAGGATGGCACAAGTATGTAAATCAAGTTTCATTTTTAAATTTTTTTTAAATTTATTTTTAGAGACACAGGAAGAGAGAGAGAAAGAGAGGGAGAGAAACATCATTATGCAAGAGATACATTGATAGGTTGCCTCTCACACACTCCCAACTGGGGACCCAACCCACAACCCAAGCATGTGCCCTGCCTGGGAATCGAACCGTCGGCCTTTCAGTTCGCAAGCCGGCACTCAGTCCCTAAGCCACACCAGCCACAGCTCATTTTTAAATTTTGTCCAGTATTTTAATCCTTTAAAACTAAACAAGCATGACTTTGGATACTGACAAAAGAAAGGGTGTTTTACTTAACATAGCTGTTTTCATTTTCATTTTTAAATAAAATTTAAAATGAGAATGCTGTGGATTAATATATTTTAAAGACCTTACTCCCTGATTTTTTTTTTTTGAGAACTACTTACAATATGTGTGCAAACCATTACATTAAAATCTACTTATTACTGCATTAATTAATTAGTGCTATTTGGAAGAGTTACCCGATTGTATTCATTAAGTTCAGCTGATACAGTTTTGTACTGCTGCTTAAGACAAAATGCAGAGCATGGAAAGCTTGGAGAGTTGACTCTGAAACTACTTGGAAAATATATGCTGGTATAGAAACATATTTTCAATATTAAAAATTTAAACTGCTTTTCTGCACTCTTAATGGACAACATTAGAAAAACCAAAAGCAGGCGAGAACTACATCATAGATTCAGAGAAACAGTGTTTTTTAATCAAACACTAATTTTTCAGCTAAATATCTAAAATAACCCACAAATATTAACATATATATGTTTAATTCCATAGTTCTTTGTCAGATGAGAACTTGCATTGATAGTTTTGCTAGATCAGACTAAATAATTGATGAGATTTTTGTTTCTCCTTTCACAGTAATAACAAAAATAAAAATAGGCAACATTTAAAATTATATTTTAAATCATCATAAAGTAGTAATTTAAAACATAAACCCAAGGATGGAAGGAAGAATATCTGAGTTCTTTAATTATTCTCTTTCTCTCTCTTTCTTTGTAAGTATTAAAGTTAAATGTCGATATGATGGTAAATCCACTCTAATTCCTACATAAACGAAGGTATGTAAAGTGCATAGCATTGTGTTCAACATTAGTACTCACTAAAGGATAGCTACACACACACTCAGGTATGACAAATACCAAATTTTAACAAATTAGAGATCGCTGATGAATGAACCAGGTTGCCAAGTTTTAGTCTAGATTTTAAAATAAAGACCATCCTTCAATTGCCAGACGAATTTAAAAAACAAAACAAAACAAAAAAACCTCTTGCCACTTTATCACTTGCAACTATCTCTCTGTGCAGAATCTTCTCCATACTGAGCAATTAAAAGAAAACACAGAT
The DNA here is from genome assembly GCF_021234165.1 of Pteronotus mesoamericanus. NCBI lineage: Eukaryota > Metazoa > Chordata > Mammalia > Chiroptera > Mormoopidae > Pteronotus > Pteronotus mesoamericanus. The sequence goes on along the minus strand of NW_026555277.1, from coordinate 22,304,795 downwards.
ATAAATTGCGTACTGTGTTTCTGTCATCTTTTACTTGCAATACGTATGTGTGAAAATCTCTGATCTAATCCAGCTTCTTATTTTATAAATGAAGACATGGAGACCAAGGGACAATAAAAACTACCTAAATGTATTTATTCATATCCATAAAACTGACCACTCCAATTTTTCAACTATTTATTGTTCTTCCACACACAAAGTTGAGGGATTTATGTACTTTTATAATTATTCTCTTTTCTTTTTTTCCAGGTGCTTCAGTTTTTTACAAGTGAAAAGATGGCTTGTTAATCCTAACTGGACTCCACACCTATATTCTTATACTGTTGGGGGAAAAAAAAACAATGATACAAAATTCAGAAACATTATTCAAGTCTGATTATAGTAACAAGATGAGTCATTATTTACAAATTATTGACTTAGACTTTCTAGTGTAGGGGCCACCAGACAAGCCATTGCAATAGTCACAGCAATCAAGTTTAATGCTAAGCTGTTTTTGACAATATCAAGTAAATATTGCTGTAAAAGCAAATTTTTCCTTTGTGTCCATCCAGTCTAACTGGACTGCTAACACAAGTTATAATCCTAGAATAAAAGCTACTTCTCAGTAAATAAATATATAATTACTTTTCCCAGGAATGTGTTTGATTCAGTGGCCACTGGTAGGGACATCGGAGTTTTACAAGGTTTGGTTTTATTTTGTTTTTACTGTGGATTAGCTATGGGTCTGTGTATTTGCATTTGACAGCAAAGGTGTGGTATTTTCCTCATGTGGATCAGCTATTCAATGTGTTGGTAGTCTTTTGGAACTTAGAGGGCAAGCAATGTTAAAATCATTTTCACTGTAGTACCACAAACCCTTTTATTTTTAAATTTGTTTATGAAAAACACCTAATCTGATATCCAAGTTTCCGAAATGCTTCATTGCTCAGTTTCCCATATATTAAAGTGGGTAACACAGAGCAAAAAAGAATTAAAAATTGTCATCACCCCTATGTTATAGTTGAAAACATGCAGGATCCACCGAGTTTCATTATGCAGTTTTCGAGGCCTTCAGAGAAGGAGAAACCAGCTTGACCAGAAAGTAAGGGGATAAACGGACACTCTGTCAGCCAGAATTCACATGATCAGGCTCACCGAGCCTTTGACTGCAGTGACTCCCTGAAGTGAATGAAGGGTAGGCTGAGCTGAGAGCACTTGGTGATCGGTGAGAGAAGGTAAACATTAGACAGCCGCACGGCCTGGGGGCTGAAGGTCACAGGCGGCACGGCGCCCATCTGATTGGAGGGACAGGGACGCAGTTGCCCACAGGCCCATTCACTGACTTTGAAGGCTCCGCTAGGCCACAGGAATCCAAGGAGAAAAGAGGACAGGAGCACAAAGAGAAAGGAGACAGGACCAGAGAGGCCATGGACAGGACAAAATTCACGCAAAGTTTTTGAACACGCAAGCAGAAGACTTGGGAAACTTAGTGGGAATGGCTGGGGTGAAATAAGTTGAAAGTAATAAAAATACGTTGTAAAAATAATTTAAGCCATGGCTGGGTAACTCAGTCGGTTGGAGTGTTGTCCCAACACACCAAGGTTGTGGGTTCCATCCCCGGTCAGGGCACATGCAAGAATCAATCAATGAACGCATATGTGGAACAACAAATCGATGTTTCTTTCTCTCTTCTTTCTTAAAAATCAATAAATAAAAAAATAATTTTTAAACGTTTTGGCTCTTGAAAAGAAAATCCTTAACTGTATAATCTAAATGATAAATTTGTTTTATCATTTGTATCATTTTAAATGATTGTGAATGGAATTTTTTTTAATTGGTCTGTTAGGGCTAAGGATGGCTACTGGGCATTTATTTCCCATTTGTCATCATTGAGAACTATAAAACATTAAAAATAGAGGGATCTGAATAAAAGTTATTCCTGTGGCTTGGTGCCCTAAAATCTGGACGGCATGGTATGAATAAAATACTTTTTTTAAAAGACATACTTGAAGCCACATGCTTTAAACCAGTTCTTTGGGCTCAATAAATATTGTTAAAGGATGAAAAATGAAATCTACTAAACTTTTTGAATAACTAATACGTTCACATGATTCAAAAATATGAAAATGTATACAGTGCAAGGACTCCCTCTCAGGCCGCCCGCATCCAGCCAATTCTCATACAGGCACAGAGTGGAGCCAATTCTGCTGGCTGCTTTTTACTTTTTTTTTCCCCCTCTTCAGGAATAGCTGGTCCCAGCATGCCCAGCCACTCTTGTCAAGATTAAAGCTACTCTCTGGTTCCACACACGGATGGGACATAAAGGTCAAATGTTGGGATGTTAGGGGAAGTCTAAGGCAACCGGCCAAGCATCTGGTTCCTGCCCCTATTGCACCAGCTGGACCACTGAGCAAGTTGCTCTTCTCCTTTCTCTGTCTAGACAATCACACCCCTTTCCCCATATCAGCAGGACTCTGGTGCCCAAAATAGTGAACTGTGACTCTTAAAGCTCTCTTAGCTCTGCGGATCCTCCTATTTCTCCCTGCAGAGTCTTGGATGCACAGGAGGTGTTCACTCTTGTCTTCTGAGCCTGGGTTCTCTGAGCAAGTTTTCCCACCTCTTCAGGAAAAACCACCTGCTCCCAGCTCCACCTCTGGAACAGTGAAAATTAACACTTGACCAGTCGCATATAATTGGGTAGATAGATAGTAAAAAAGATATGCTTTCTTATCCAAGATGCCAAAAAGAAGTAAAAAAAGTTACGCTGACATAGTTGAAGATAGAAAATAAAGGCATTTTCTCAGCCTCCCTGCACAACGTTCAATGAGTTGATATTAAGATATCACTGAATGCAAAACAAGTGATCTTTCCTTGGCACGGCCACCGCAGCAGAACTCCCCCATTCTCTCTTAACTTCACATTAGATGATGTCACCAGCTGACTCACTGGTCTCGCTCCAAACCATTCTGCACAGAGCTGCCAGGATAATCTTTCTCAACATTTGTAACCCCCACCCTCACTGGGTAAAACAGTAGCATTGAACTGAAAGCTTCTTCTTCCAAAAAGGGCTATACTGCCATTTGCGTAACAGTCACCTGTTGTTTTTATCTGCATGGGATCTTTTCCTTTGGGAAGTCCCCTGTCCTTTACTCCCTGTGTTCCAGGAGGGCTGCTGGGAAAGGCGTGGGATAAGCTCAGTCAGAGTCTCTCTCCTGAGAGTGAGACTGTTGAGTAAGGTACACAAGGTCAAAAGCCACTGGGGCAGATGGCCTAGATGGCCAGGCCATGGAGAGAGAGTCCACCAGCTCTGTTACCGAGATCTCAGAGGTGACCTCTCCCGATCCATGTCAAGGCTTGCTTCTTTAGATCTGTCCTCAATTCTGTAACCTTCCCACTACTTTTTCAACTGGACTAGTTTCCCGTGGCTACCATAACAAATTACTACAAACTGGGTGGCTTACCTATTTATTATCTCACAGTTCTGGAGGAAAGAAGTTCAAAATCAAGGTGCTGGCAGGGCCATGGGTTCTAGGGAAGAATGTTCCTTGCCTCTTCTTTGGTACCTTGGTATCCCTGGCCTGTACCCGCATCGTTCCAGTCTCTGCCTCCATCATTACCTGACGCTTCACTGTGTATCTGTGTCCAACTCTTCCTCTCCCTTCTCTTATAAAAACACCCGGGGTCCCTGTTGGAGCCCAGGACTACAGGTCCAGTGTGTGGGTCCACAGGAGGAAAGGGAACACAGACAGTGAAGATGTTGGGGGGCGGGGAGTGAGGAAGAAAGAGAAGGAAAAGGAGCCAGAAAAAGAGAAAATTGGGGGAAAAGGAAAGGAGGAGAGAGAGAGAAAAGAAAGGAGGTGGAGGAGAAAATTAAAAGGAAAGGAGAAGGCAAAAGAGAAAGGGAAGGAGGAGAAAAGAGTAAGAAGGAGGACAAGAGGAAAGAAGAGGAAAGAAAGATAGAGAAATAGAAGGAACAGTTTAAGGAAAAAGAAAGAGGACAACAGCATCATGGCAAAGCCCCTGTGGGAGCCCCCAGAAAAAAAATAACCAGATCCTAGTGTCGGGCCTGGGTGGGGCAGGAAAAATCAATATTCTCTACTCTCTAGCTTTAAAAACAGCCCTGCACAGCGCTGGCTGGTGTGGCTCAGTGGACTGAGTGCTGGCCTGCAAACTGGAAGGTCCCTGGTTCAATTCCCTGACACACACACACGGTGCAGGCCAGATACCCACTCTTTCTCCCTCTTCTCCCTTCACATCTCTCTAAAAGCAAATAAATAAAATCTACAAACAAACAAACCACAGCAAGGCACACACCGAAAACTTTCAGGGAAAACTTGCAGTGTGTATCCAGCCAGAGGGAGTTCCTGGAGATTGATGGCAGTGAGCCTTTCCGTCCCTATTGGGAAATGCATGCCTCCGGAGGAATACTCCTGCTCTCTGGGGTGGATTCAGCAGATCACAACAGATTACCTGAAGCCAATAAACAACAAACACCTTCATCAGCTAATTAAAACTAACCCCATAATATCTCTGGTTGTATTTGTAAACAAACAGGATTTCGAAGCAGCATATCCCCTTACATACTTGTATATCCATGAAGCTTCGGCATCACCTGAAGAGGGAAATTGTAACGCGTGGTCCCTCTTCGTCCCCGTTCAGAGCGCCACCTGTAACTCGGCGGTGAGGGACGCATAGGGGGAGCGCTGCCGGGGTGGGGGGGTCGCCGCTCCTTCCTGGTCCGGGCAGCAACTGCCAGGTCGGGGGACGGAGCGCGTCGTGGGGAGCACGACGCTCCAGGATCTGAGGGTAACGTAGGGGGCCAACTGAGATGGGAGCAGGGCTCTGAATCCTGCCGAGCCGTCCGGGGCGGGGGGGGGGTGTCACGGATGAGGGGAATAAACACAAGTCGTCGCAAACATTTCTCTGTTTGCCAGGAGAGGGCACAGGGGCACTTCCCTCTTAGTCAAGAAGCCCCCCAGCCCCCTTTTCCAAAGGCTTTTATTGAAAAGGTTATCAGTGGGGACAGGTAACAGGAATACACAGGTGATCTCATTACATCCATATGTTAATGTTCACAGAGAATGGATAACGTTTTGAAGAAAACAAATGGCAGGAACACACTGATTTGCATGGGTCGAGAGGAGACTAGTAAACAAGAGAGACGACTAAACATGAGAGCGTAGTAAACATAAGAGTGCCTGCGCCTGTAGGGTTAGGGTCTGTGAATAGTGTAAATTTCCTTCCCAGCCTGAGCTGGCTAGAGCTTCGGAGGGAAGAGCAAAGCGCACTTTAAAGAATATACCTTTAGGTCTGATTTCCCTGGGAACCGCAAGATCTGGTGAAGGACTGTCTCCGGTACTATTTCAAACCTGAGCCGGACAGGGGGAAGGAACCGCCAAGAGACACAGAGACTTCTTTCAGATAGAATGAGGACTCCGGCCACGACCAAGCCGAGCCGAGGGGTGCGGGCCTTTTTGCCCTTTCTCCGTGTCCCCTAATTTCTTGTCTGCTGTCAATACGCGACCGATATCTGTCTTAGGTTGGTATCTCAGCGCGAGATAACTTACCCGTCATGGATTACCAATCATCACATGGCAAAGCAGAAAGGCAGGAACTATGCCCCTGCCAGGGGGGACAGGTTATGTCTCCTCAAGAGCCTGTTTTCCCAAGGTCTCCCTGATTATTTCCAGCCTTGGGGGCCCTCCCGCCTGTCAATGAGGTTACAGTTCCTGAAACCAGGAGGGGCATTTCCCAACAGGGAACGACAGGAAGAGCTTCTTGTTTGGAACCCAAGTGACTGAAAATGGCTCCGAGATACGCTCCACCGTGCAAGATGCCAAAGACCTGATTGCACACCTGGCGACAGATACGCAGTGATCAGCCCCAGGCCCACTATGTGGCTCCTGATCTACAGGTCCCCCAGGCGGTGTTGAGTGGCAGGCTTGATGCCAAAATTTCCACTTTCAAATAAAAGAATAAGCCATTTTCTATTTTCCCAATGCATGGCATATATGCAAAAATAATGTTACTCCATTAAGGGCATTATTTTATTTAGATTTTGAACTTTAAAAATAAAGTATTTAGTAGAATTTGGAATTTTAATCAACAAAATTAAAGTGAACATTAGCAAGCACGTATTCCAGTTGTAGTTTTTCAACGTGAGATTCACATTAAAATATTTTAATAAATTTTTGTCTTTCAAAAGACACTAGTCTTTTTGTCAAGTATCAAAAAAAGACACTAATCATTGGGTTTAGGGCCCACTCTAATCCAGTATGACCTCATCTTAACTAATATCTGCAAAGACCCTATTTCCAAAGAAAGTCACATTCTTAGGTTCCAGGAGGAAACAAATTTGAGGGGACACTATTCAACCCACTGTGCCAGTAAACCTTTCTGAGGCTGACAGATACAATTTTGGGGTGGAAGTGACTCCTTGCCTTATGCCTGTTGTACCTGGTTCTACACACCACCTATGTATCTACATATGTATCCTCCTAGGACTATATTTTATTCGTCCTTTACTACAGGGTATATCTCAAACTGATACTTACACTAGTTTGAATAAAGAAGAGGAAACTAATGTCCTCTATTCAAACAGAAAGTATTTGTGAAACTTATACTATATAACTCAGATACCTATGAGCCAGGAGATCTAAAGAAAATTAAAAAGAAGAAGAAAGAAGAAGAAGAAGAAGAAGAAGAAGAAGAAGAAGGAGAAGGAGAAGGAGAAGGAGAAGGAGAAGGAGAAGGAGAAGGAGAAGAAGAAGAAGGAGAAGGAGAAGAAACTATATATAGTTCTTTGGCAAAGAAATCAGGCTTATAGTGTTAACGGATTTTAATCTGCTGGAGTCTCTATTTATTTCACTTGCACATTAAGAAAAATTTTCCAAAACTTGAAAATAAGAGGAAAAACATATTTTGGGCTCTTTCAATGCCATACTCCAGCACTAATAAACCCATTAAAGAGTAATTGGATGCTCCAGGGCTACCCTGTCCAATATGGTGGCCACTAGCCACATGTGGCTATTTAAATTTACTTAATTTAAAAATTCAGTTTCTTAGTTGCCCTAGCCACCTTTCAGGTACTCAATAGCCACGTATGGCTAATGGATACAATATTGAACAGCACAATGGAGACCATACCCATCATCCCAGAAAGCTATAACACCTTGTATATTGACAGTGCTGCTCTAGGGAAATGTTAATTTATGTATTTATTGTTTATTAGGGTTCAGATTCTGAAAAGATAGGTCTTGAGGTAGGCGGTTTCTAGAAGCTGGAAAAGGCAATGAAATGGATTCTCCCCTAGAGTCTCCAGAAGGAACAAGACATGCTTACACTTTGATTTTAGCCCAAGACACTTTGGTTTTAGCCTAATGAGACCCATTTTGGACATCTGACCTCCAGAACTGTTAGATAATAAATCTGTATTGTTTTAAGCCACGAAGTTTGTGGTAATTTGTTATGGCAGCAATAAAAAACTAATACAGGTGTTCACTTGTAGAACAATGACAAATTGCAAATGATTTCTGTGTAGTTGAAAAAATAACACTGAAGGTTTCAGTTTTTTTGTCCCGTAGGACATCAACAAGTTTTGTTTTGGTTTTTGGATTTTGTTGGGGTTTTTTTTGTTTGTTTGTTTGTTTGTTTTGCCTAACTCTGCAATCTTATTCTGACATTCTTTTTCCATTTCAGTTTCCCATATCTTCCTTTGAACTTCTGTTATCATCTTTGCTCCCTCATTGACTATATCTTTGACCTTGCAGCTATATATTGTATGAGTCATGGTTTAATAATTTTAAAGTTAGAGTAGACATGCAGGTAGCAAGAAAAAAAAACTGACATAGGACTTGGAGATTTTTTTTTTTATGGCAGAAGAGCCTACACAATGACCATAGTTACTTACAATTTTAATGAATAAATTTCATATCCTACAAAAAATACAATTTATTAACTTATCAATCAATATAGCACCTTCTCCATACAGTACACAAATCTTTTTTTTTATGTTTCAGTTGTGCTTTTACCTCTTGAAATAATAAAGCATAATATGCTGAAAATGTTGCTTATTTCCTTCCATCTTCAATATTAAAATGGCTACACAAAAATTCACCAATTTTGATAAGTATTTTTGAATGCACGCTGACATGACAGATGTCACAATGCAATATAACAAAATTATTCATATAAAGTTCAAGACAACTAAGTGCTATTATAGCCATCTTAAAGAAAGAAACCAAACGAACTTATTGGCCAACCCAATACATATATGCATACAACATGCACATGAAAATATGAGTGTTTATGTGTGTTACAATATTTAAGCCAGGTTCATAAGTGTTCTATAATCATCTATTCAAAGCATAGGAATACAAATACTTTTCCCAGATCATTTTCCAAGGGAAGCAACGTGCTTTTTAAAACATGCCTTTGGCATCTTCTATTAGCTGGAATAAAGATCTATTATTACTTGCCCTTGAAAAAAAAATATTTATCTAGCTATTTCCACCACCAAAGTTAGAAATAGTAACAAGTACACAGGTTGCACCTAGCACCTTTCATCTAAACAGGTGGAAATTCTATATCCAAGAGTACTATGGGGAACTTGCCCCAATAGCAGAGTGAAAAGGTCAGCAAATCCTGTCCCCACAAATACTAGAGAACTGGGCAAAATTGTCCCAAACTACCATTTCAGGACTCCAGAAATCAACTAAAAGCTAACAACAAAAAGAGAAGTGTTAATTTATGAAAAACTGCTGAACTTTAGATAAAAATAGGGGTCTATGGCACTCTTTTCTGGATGGAAATAATAAAGATCAGAGTGGAAGTCAATGAAAAAACAAAAAAATAGAGAAAAATTAATGAAACCAAAAGATTTTGTTTTATTTTTGAAAAAATCAACAAAACCAATAAACCTTTAACTATACTGACCATGAAAAAAAATTATTTATTTTTTATTTATTTTAATTTATAAATCATGTTTATTTTATTACAATTGTCTCAATTTTTTTCCCTTTACCCCCCTCCACCCATCCACCACCACCCCTCGCTCCCACAGTCAATTCCCACTCTTACCTATGTCCATGGGTCATTCATACATGTTCTTTGTCTAGTCCCTTCCCCTTCTTTCCACCATTGTCCTCTTTCCCTATCCCCTCTGGTCACTTTCAGTCTGCTCCATTTTTCCATGCCTGGGGTTTATTTTGTTTGTTAGTTTATTTTGTTGAATAGAGTCTACTTATAGGTGAGATCATATGGTATTTGTCTTTCATCAACTGGCTTATTTCACTTCGCTTAATATTCTCCAGTTCCATCCATGTTGTTGCAAAAGGCAGGAGTTCCTTTTCTTTTCTTTTTTTTTCTTTTTCTTCCTTTCTTTCTTCCTTTCTTTCTTTCTTTCTTTCTTTCTTTCTTTCTTTCTTTCTTTCTTTCTTTCTTTCTTTCCTCCTTCCTTCCTTAAATGCAGATTGATGTTATTTATTTTTTTAATGTCAAAGTTAATTATAAAATATTAAAAAACTTAAAACCATTATAAAGTCTCAGCAATTAAACCAACATGACACCAGCATAGAAATAATCAAGTAGGTCAATGAAATATAATGAGCATTCCAGAGACAAATGTATGTATCTGTCTAACAATGTAATAAATGATTAAGTTGCTATTTCAAATCAATGAGTAAAATAAGGCTTATTCAACAAATAAAGTACATGGACCACTATTACTTGAAATAAAAAAAGTATAGACCCCTATTTCACAGATTATACAAGAAATATTCAGGTGAGTTAAAAATCAATATGTAGAATCTAATTAGTTTTAGGAGAAAATACAAACTAATATTTTTCTTACCCTGAAGTAAAATATTCAAACCCAGAAGCTATAAAGTAAAAAATTGACAATATGACTATATTAAACATTTAAGACTCTACAGTAATATACATATAAAAAAGTTAAAGGACAAGTAAAAGAATAGGAAAGTATTTGCAACACATCTAAAAAAAGGTTAATGGTTTGTTTTGGGTTTTTTTAGGGAAACAATTCTATAAACATTTAATCAAAAAATGGATAGATAATACCAAAAAGTCATTTAAAGATTTTTAAAAATAATAGAAATAGGCAAGAGACATACAAAACAGGTTTAGTTCAACAAATAATAAAGGAACAATTAAAATAACATCATTGTCCCAATCAGACTAATACGTATTAAAAAATACCAATAATATCAAGTATTGGCAACTGTGAAAGGAACTGGGTATTCATAGACTCTTTTTCTTCATCTTCTTAAAGAAGTCCCTTTAGCATATTTTGCAGTGCTGGTTTGGTGGAGGTGTATTCTTTTAGCCTTCTTTTGTCTGGGAAACTCCTTATTTTGCTTTCTATTTTAATTGAGAGCCTTGCTGGGGAGAGCAGTCTTGGTTGCAGGCCTTTGCTTTTCATAACTTGGAATATTTCTTGACATTCCCTTCTGGCTTTCAGTGATTCTGTTGAGAAGTCAGCTGCTAGCTGTATCAGGACTCCCTTATGTTACTACCTCTTTCTCCCTTGCTTCCTTTAGGATTCTCTGCTTGTCTTTGATATTTGCCATTTTAATGATGATGTGTCTTGTAGTGGGCCTCTTTGGGTTCCTCTTGAGTGGGACCCTCTGTGCTTCCTGGACTTGTGTGACTTTTTCTCTCCTCCAATTAGGGAAGTTTTCCATCATTACTTTTTCAAACAGGTTCTCTATCCCTTCCTCATCCTCTTCTCCTTCTGGTATCCCTATTATACAGATATTATTACGTTTCAGGTTGTCCTGCATTTCCCTAAATGCCTCTTCATTCTTTTTAGTCTTTTTTCATTTTCTTGCTCTTTCTGGGAGCTTTTTCTACCTTGTCCTCCAGCTTGCTGATTCGATCCTCTGCTTCACTGAGCCTGCTTTGGATCCTTCTATTGTGTTCTTCAATTCAGAAATTGTATTCTTCATTTCCTCTTGCCTCTTATTGATAGTTTCTATGTCCTTTTTCATGCTGATATAGTTTGCAGTAAGTTCCTTGTAGTTTCCCTGTAGTTTTTAGTAGTTCTGTCTGAGCTCACCGAGCTCATTGAGCTTCCTTATAACCGTTGTTTTAAACTCAATATCTGATAGATTACTTGCCTCTATTTGATTTAATTTTCTTTCTGGGGATTCCTCCTTTCCCTTCGAATGGTGCGTATTTCTTTGTCTTCCCATTATTTGTGAGACTCTTCTCTTTTGCTTCTCCTTCTTAAATTGATCTGTCTTGATTTCCTGACTTTGTGTTGTGAACTTCTAAGGTAGGAGACCGCTGTTTTTATCTTCTGGATCTGCCTCTGATGATGTCAGATGCCGTCCCTGTCTGACCTTAGGCAGTCTGTTTGAGACTTCCAGGAATCTACTGTCTGTGGCTGTCTCCTTCAGCTGTTAATCTAGTCACTCTGCACTCAGCAGGCTGCCTTAGACAGCTCAGGGCGGGGCAGAGTCAGTCCTTGGGGTGGGGTTAGTGGGTCCTCTCATGCTGGTGCATATGGGGGAGGAGTCAGCACTGGGATCCCGCCGGCTACTCTCTCCATTCTCTCCCCAAAGCCTCCGTCTCCAGTCTCTCCTCAAGTGTCTCCAGACCTCTCTGTGCCCCCTTTAGCCAGGAATCTACTATCTGTGGCTGCCACTCTGCACTCACACAGGCGGCTTACACAGCACAGGGCGGGGTAGAATCCCACCTGGGGGCAGGGTTATTGGGTCCTCTGATGCTGCTGTGGCTCAGGGGGAGCAACATGGCTGCTGCGCATGGGGAATGAGTCAGCACCGAGGTCCTGCTGGCTACTCTCTCAGTTCTCTCCCCAAAGCCTCCTTCCCCAGTCTCTCCTCAGGTGTCTCTAGCCCACTCTGCCCCTGCCTTGGCCAGAGACTAGGGTAAGTGGCTGCAAATATAAATTTATGCATTGGCCCTTGAAATGGTTCTTTGAGTCTCCAGCCGCCTGTCTCTAGCAGGGAGCAACCCTGCCGCTTTTTGCAGGTGGGTGTTTCTGTGTACTTTTTGGGCTCTGGTGCTGTAGGTTAGAGATCCCCACTTTTGGTTTAGACCCTGCTCTAAAAAAAAAAAGAAAGAACATTAAATTAAAGTAGGGAAGCCAATCTGGCCTATCAATTATGAAGTTCCAAAATACTATTATCATAAGGCAGTGCCTTGATGTTGCTATTATTTTAACAAAAAACCTTATTTATATGCTGGAGTTTGCAAGGACTACAAATTGCAGAATTCTTCACTGAGCCTTTAAATCTGAATTAAAAAAAGTCTAACATAACACTAACAAAGATAAATAAGATCTTGGTCTCAAGGCAATATATTATAATGGTGAAACCAGACTGCTTGGGTTCAAATCAATCTCTTCCATTTACTAGCGCTATGACCTTGGGTAAGCTACTTGACCTCTCTATGCCTTAGTTTACCTATTTATAAAATGGGGCTCCATAACTGTGTTGACAGAAGAAACCTCGAAACCTGTAGAGAATATTTAGAAGAGTTCATTTGAGCCTAAACTGATGGCAGTTTCTAGGAAGCAAGATCTCCAATGCTGCACGGAATGACAGTTTTGTAGTTTCCTTTATGCACTTGGAATTAAGGAGGGAATATAAGGAAGTTTACACTGAGAGAAAGCAAGGCAAGGATTGGATAACAAGATAGTTAACAAGATTAAGGGCTTTCTTTAGGGTGGTTAGCCTGTTTCAAAGGTGTGTTAAGCAAGAAGCACAAGAACAATGGACAGGGCCTGCTTAGGGCTAAGATAAGCCTTTCACTGAAAAAGTTACATTCTTTAAGTAACTTTTAAGTAACTGCCCATGACGACCTCCCTATTTAGGAATTTAAGATTATATCACCCTGTGAGGTTATTTTCTGGAGAACCACTTTTTGCCCACAATAATTTCTAGATCATAGGGTAGTTTTGAGGAAGAATATTAATACATAAAGTGCTCAGAAGAGTGCATGACACATGTACCTGCTATAGATAAAAGTAGCTAATATTTTTATTAGTTAAACATGGTATCTTTAACAGATTTCAGAAGTGAGAAAAACAGTTTTGGGAGAAGAATAATCAATGTACTAAACGTTTTTACTTAGGCATTCAGTGGAGATACCAGATAGTATGGGTTGGGGTTGCAGACAGAGACAAGGCCCAGGCTCTTGGTGGTTGTGAACAAAGAATTGAAAAGCCTACACAAACAGAATTAAGTCAAGCAAGTGAGATCTATTGAGACACTTCCCAAGATATGGGAGCAGGCCACCTCTGACCAGAGAATGGCCCCCTTCCACTGAAAGGGTGCAGGTTTTATTAGGTTCCATAATTCTCCTTGAGAGCCTACACAGGGAGGAAACTGCAATGCTAATTTTGGGTAATGAAGCAAAGGTACAACTGAAGCTCTAGCGTGCAAGCGTGGCCCCTTGCCAGGTGTCACAAGGGGATTCTCAGAAATCAGGATGCTGACTGTCCAACAGCTGCGTGCCTCAGGACTTCCTCATTCCTATTCTATCTCCTGTCTTACTGGGACCCTGGGAAAAAGGCTTCCCTGTGATCCTCACGTCCATCTCACCTCCCAACAGGCTATCGCACTAGCCTCCTGGTTCCTTTTACAGGTCAGGCCCTTCACACTGCTTGCTCAGCCTGCAAGGACACAAAATCTGGACTTAATAAGTATTTAACATGTAAGTAAATGAATTTGGTATCATTTCAAATGGAAATAAAAGCTAAATCCCTGGGAATATATGAGGCTGCCATATGGGATGGGTAGTCATGCCCCAGGTCTGTAACTTCTTTAGTAAAAGGTTAAGTCAGCCCTATCTATTATTCTTGTACATCTAGACTAATACACCTTTGAAATGCCAGATGTGATCCTCTTTTCCAGACCCCTCAAAGAGTAACCACCTTCAGGAAAGTATGTAATCTTGTTAACCCTATTGTAATCCAATCCCCGCCTTACTTTCTCCTGTTTTCACATCATCTTCCTTTTATTCCCTTCTTAATTCCAAGTGTGTAAAAGAAACTTCAAAACTGTCATTCTCTGGAGCATTTGACAGTTTGCTTCCCAACATGTGTTGTCAGCTTGGCTCACCTAAACCCTTATAAAAAAATCTCTGTAAGTTTGGACATTTCTTAAGTCAACACATGTAAGAAAGCAAGACAGGGACAAAAGGTACAGAAAAGAGGAGCCAAAAATACAAAGAAGTATTGGGAGAGGTAATAAGGACCTTTGGAGAAAAGTTGTAAGGAGGTAGGTTAACACCACCTCAAATGCTCAGAGGAGGCCAAGAAGGTGAGTACTGAGAGAATTACTAGATTTGACAAGAATTTCAGGAAGGAATTCTGAGAAAGTAATTTTCCCTGAGGTTGGGAGGAAAGAGGGGCGGGTACGAAGAAGAGGATATTAAGGAAAATAAGTAAATTTATGTACTTCACCAAAATATTTGATAAAAGAAGAAAAGCAAGATCCAGGGAAGGTGATTTTAGGGACAATTCCTGTTTTGGGATTTTCTCTGGTAGGAGGTGAGTAAGGAAGCAATGGAGAGGTAAACAACTAAGGTACAAAGAGGTAATAAAAACACGAGGCTAGGTCCTAGAGACACTATGCATTTCTATTTTTACTATTATAACGTCCACAGTGTTTTTCACATGCATTATATTATCATCCCCCAGCTCTCCGATGGATACAGCCTTTTCTTCATCGGGTCCCATAAGTGAGGTCCCTAGCTAGATCAGCAGCATTAGCGTCACTAGTAACTACCGTAGTTAGAAATTCTTGAGTCCTATACCAGATCTTCACAATCTCTGAGGGTGAGGCCGAGCAATCTTGCGTTTTCAAAAGTTCCCAGGGGAGTTTAATACTCTCCAAGAAATGACAGACCACTGGTTTTGTGGCCACAGTCCAAGGTTACAACTTCTTCTAAACCCTCCGGCTGGACCTTCCTTGTTCCTAAGGATGTAGTGCACGACCCCACCCGCCAAGCGCTATAGAGCAATGTCGCCCTGTTTTGGACTTAGTCTCCGGTAGTTCTACCAACCCAGGTTGGAGCAGAGGCCAGGCCAGGTGGAGGAACCTTAACAAAAGTCAGCAACCATCAACTAAGCGACCAAACCACCACCACCCGCGCCCCCTGCTCTAGTTAGACTTCCGGCGGAAGAGGGAGAGCCACTGGGGTAAAGGACTGGGGCGGAGGTCTCCAACTTCCTCGAGTCTGGCGAGGGTGATGAACTTTTGTTCTAACCTTTCCATGTACTAAGAGGCCGGATAACGACGAGATGAGAGAACGATAGGCTAGTCGGGGATAAATGTCTGAAAAACCTGGAACTCAATAATGGAATAAAATAAGACTTGAAAATCTTCCTCCTTCCCTTTTTCTACTTTCCCACCCCAAGCCCCAAGAAAGGGAAAAGGAGGAGGCTCAACTTCAGAAGAGGGGCGGGGCAAGGCGCTAGAGGAAGAAATCTCGCGATAGGGGACCGGTGGGGCGGGGGTGGCACCTCTTCCCTCCTCGCGTTAGTTCCGGTGGCAGAGGAGAGACAGCCGCAGTTGTCGCCACATCTGGAAATTTTGGCCCTTTTCTCTTCGCCTTAAATTCGGTGAGGCTTGGCGCCCTCTTGTCTGGGTTGGAGGTTACGGCCCCTCATCACCGGGTAGGGAGCGGGGGAGGCGGCAGGTCTTTAGCGCCGGTTTGGATGGGCCCGAGCGGAGGCCGCCGCATGAGGCTGGGCCGGGTCCAGAGCCAGTTTTCCAGGGTCGGGGCCGCCTCCTGATCAGGGAAGCCAAGGGGCGCCGGCACGGGCCGGAACGTGGACCCCGGGGGTGCGTCGCTGCGCCGGAGGCGGAGGCAGTGGCCGAGACAAGCCCCCCTCCAGCCCTGCCCGGCCTGAGTAACAAAGCCACTACGGCCTCTGTTGGGTGATGTACGCGTGGGGGGTTCCGGCGGGCGGGGCGGAGGAGCCACCACCACCACTGCGGCCGCCTCCACCGCAGCTGCTTTCGCTGGAGGGCGGGCGGATGTACGGGGCGGCTGGGCCCCCGGCGCGAAGCGCCTCGGCCCCTGTAGTCCGCTCATTGCGGCGGCCGCCAGCGCCGGCGACGGGGTCAGTAGAGAAGGGGCTGCCGGGCGAGGTGCAGCCCCTGCGGCGCCCCGCCTTGACCGAGGGGATCCAGGGCGGGGTCGCGGGTTTTTTGTCGTTCGTGCCTCTGCACGGGAAGGGTGTGGATAGGGAGACACGTGCCCTTGGCGGAGGCTTGGATTGTAGGGTATGGGGCAGAGGAGACTAGGCCCGCTGACAGTTAATTTTGCAGGCAGGAGTGGTGAAGCGGTCGCTGCGGCCACAGGTACGACTTGAGGGAAGGGTCCCTCCAGAGAAGGTTTTCGCCTTTTGACAGTGTCCCAAAATTAACATGCACTTTTGACTAGGTGGTATTCCTCTGTTAACCTTCCGTGGTGCTTAGGTAGTACAAGGTGTTGGCGAATTTAAAGAGGAACGAGGAAGAGATCTACAAATGTCTATGGTGGGTGATTTGCCACCCATCACTGGCGCTGTGAAGTCACCTAGAAGTGTACTTCACAGTACATGTTTCAACGGTTTCTTGTAGGTCAGGGGTGTCCAACCTTTTGTCATCTCGGGGCCACACTAGAAAAAGGAAAGTTGTCTTGGGCCACTCATGAAATACGCAAACACTAACGAAAACTAATGACCCCAAAAAAGGATTTAAGTGAATTTATGACTTTGTGTCGGGCCTCATTCATAGCCATCTTGGGCTGCGGGTTGGACACCCCTGTAATGTAGGGGGAAATGGAAGTTGTGAAATCATATTCATTAAAGTGAAAGTAATTACTTTTGCCTGCTCAGGTGTATTGTGAAGACAAAGTGCGTGTTCAGTTTGTTTTACATGTGACTAGAGAAAGGTTTGATGCTTTGTTTTTAAAATGAATGTCATGGCACTGATTTTTAAGGCCTTTTTTTCTTTTCCTAGGGTGTCTTTTATGAATAATCAAAAGCAGCAAAAGCCAACGCTATCAGGCCAGCGTTTTAAAACCAGAAAAAGAGGTAAATTTATGTCTTAATATCTCTCTTCAAATCTCCAGGATAACTTTTAGATCTTGGTTCCCCTGGCTGGCAATTGCTCAGAACTAAAACCTTAAGAGAAAATACCACAAAGGAACTTGCATTTCTAGTTGATAAACCCTTACTATTTCTAAGTAATTTTTTTTTAAAATATGGGCTGCATTTTTAGTGGCAAATTTTATTTAAGCAAGTTTTTGCTTGAGGGAAAAAGTTCATTTGTAAAAAGAGCTCCTAGTGTGATCACTAATTTCACCCGAACTTTGTGAAGATTCCTGAGAGAAAAATCAGACTTGACCCATGGAAGTTAATTATGGAACAGAGTTAACATTGTAATATTTTGGGGTTTTGGGTTTTTTAAAAAATTTAACATTTCTCATTTCTCATAGGCTCAGTAAGGAAAGTACTAAAATTACATGGATAACTTCTGTATTAATGGGCACTTAGATGAATATTGAATTGTGTAGTGAGGTACTACTACACTAGTGATACAAAGTTAAATGAGATGTGGTCTCAGGTATATTTTGTATTCAGCTTAATATGTTCCCCCAAACATTTCGGTGTTGCTCAAAAGCACACATTGACTTTATTTTATATGAGACTTTGAGGAAAAAGAGAACTCAGTCAACTGATGGTTATAAATTGTGTTTTTCTACTCTTGAGTAGAGATACTTTGAGATGTATATTACCAAATCTTTTGTAATCTCTAATTATAGTCTGCCCCCTTGTAATGGGGAGACCAAAGAGTGGTTTGTTTCTAGTCTTTGCATATTCATTTACATTTAAACCAGTAGATTTTGCTCAAGAGGAGGAATAGAAGTTGGAAACCAGAGCAGTTTAACAATAATAGGGAAGAGTCTGTATCCTCTTGAGTATGTGGATTCCTGGCATCACCTTTATTTTATTGTTAGCATCAGAAAAAGATGTCACTTTCCTGCCTCCAGATTGAGATCACGCATGCCTTCCTAATTCTTGATGTTTGGGTCTTGGGTAGGGTGAACCACCATTCTGATTTATCTAGGACTGAATAGAGTTCCCAGGACATAGGCCTTTCAGAGCTAAAAACCAAGTCCTGATACAAATAGGGAAGAGTGCATCAGACTCCTGCTCTGTGAACATTAAGGTGGTATCTAACTTAGAGAAATCAAACCCTATCATGGAATCTGTAAAGACAGGTATATACCCAGGGCACAGTTCTGAGTACTTTCCATTTTATTTATATCATTTAATATTCCCAACAACTTCATAAGATACTACTCTTAATCACCATTTACAATAGGAAAAATGTGCATAAAGAATGAAACTAGTTGCTCACACAGTTAAATGATTGTCATCAGGATTTGGATCAGGCAGTTTGACTTGAGATTACTTGCCCCTAGCTACGAGTCTTGAATTTTTCCAGCTTTCAATTTTCCTTAATAGTGGGAACAAAAAGATCAGCCTCCCAAGATTGTTACAAGAATTGAAGCAAAAGATCTACTGCAGTTTCTGTCATATATTGAATCTTAATAAGTATCAAAGGAGTGATTTTTTTTGTTAAGAAAAAAATGGGCTTTTAAAGAAAAGAATCAACAGCTCCAGTGTTTGGGCAAAATTTCACTCAGGAATAAAATTTACCTGAGGTTTGAAGGTTGACCTAAATTTCAGAAAAGCTCAGAAGCAATGGAAGAACATTCCAGATAGAAATTGTCCCCTGGTAGTAGAAACATACTAGATTATTCAGCTCAGTTAATGAGATTTCTGTGAAAAAAAAATCATGGAAGAATAGCTATACAATTGGGTACCTAGACAATCCTGCCTTACACCAGCAGAGGGGAAACTTGCACAGGATGTGTGTTTAGTCTCCTGTTTATTTGCTAGTGTTCTAGGTGTTGGGTAATCTAGCTGTATTTGGTTTTTCCAGCTGTTGAAATAAATGAAATTGTGATGGATGTAATTATTCAGTGGTTATAATTCATAGCATGTGGTTTCATGGCATTTTAGTAAGCCTTTTAAAACTAAATATTTTGCGGTTTTTTTTCCCCCAGATGAAAAAGAGAGGTTTGACCCTACTCAGTTTCAAGACTGTATTATTCAAGGCTTAACTGAAACTGGTACTGATTTGGAAGCAGTAGCAAAGTTTCTTGATGCCTCTGGAGCAAAACTTGATTACCGCCGATATGCAGAAACACTCTTTGACATTCTGGTGGCCGGGGGAATGCTGGGTAAGTGTCTGGTTTTGTGGGAAGTGTGCTGCATGGAGATTGTTAGAATCCAAAATATGAACTATTTGACAAACCTGTCTTATTAGGGTGACTTTTTTTTTAACATGTAAGGATTTTTCCAAAGTCTGTTGCAGAATCGTAACATTTGGGTATGACTTTGCCTGAAGCCTCTAGTCCTGTACTTGTCAGCATATTAGCTACTGGATATATGTGGCTTGTCCAAATTGAGATGTGCTGAAAGTGTAAGATATACATTGGATTTTAAAGACAATATATTTTTTTAAATAGAATGTAAAACATCTCAATAATAATTTGAATACTGAAATGTTAAAAACTATTTTGATATGTTGGGTTAAAGTGTATTAAAATTAATTTCAGCCTTTGTTTTTAATATGGCTACTAGAAGATTTCAGACTATTATGTGGTTCATGTATTTCTGTTGCACAGTGCTGTTTTAACCCCTACCTCTACCTTCAGCAGCTCAGGATGCCTTAACAATATACTGCTTAGTTATATATCATTAAGTGATGATGGTGATTTCATTTCCATAGCTCTTATAAGGTATTTCACAATATTTTCATGGTAATATTGTATTGACCTTCACAGCCAAGCTGACAGAATTAGAACTCCATTGCATACAGCATGCAGAATGGAGGCTTAGAAAGGCCTCTGACTTGCATGCAGTCAAACAGTTGCTCAGTGGTTGGAACCAGGAACTTAACATATATTCTAGTGCCTAGTCAAATGAGTATTTCTTTTATTGTATTACTAGTTTGTAATAAGAAATATATCTATTTACTATTTGTAATACTGCTATCAATAAGCCTATTTATAAAATTCTTTTTAAAACACTTACTGAGGAGATTTTCAAACATATCCTAGAGAGAATAGTATGGTGAACTTCTGATCTGTTACCTAACTTTGATAATTATTAACAAATTTTATCGCCCCTTCCTGCATATTTTGAAGTATACATCAGACATTATTTTATCCATAAATTCTTAAAAATGTATCTAAAAGATAAAGTATTTAACCTGTGGGTATTTATAGCCACTTTTGTTGGTAGCTTAAGGGTGGTTTTCTATGTATCAGGTTATATACTAAAACCAACTTTGAGCATCTCCACTTGAGTGACAGATTTGGCACTATTAATTGAATGGTTAGTGCAGCATGTTTCATTGAGTTGCTAAAATGGGTTATTTTATTCTTGTAAATTGTTTCACTTTACTCAGATGTATTGAACCAACCTAGCCATGTTCCTACTAAGGAATTGCTTTCAAATCATGTTAGAATTTTTATAATTTTATCACAAAAAGTAAGATTGAAAATGATTACTAATTTTAAATGAAAGTCACTGCAAATTTTTTGTAAAATATGCCTTAGCCCCAGGTGGTACATTGGCAGATGACATGATGCGTACAGATGTCTGTGTGTTCGCAGCACAAGAAGACCTAGAGACCATGCAAGCATTTGCTCAGGTAAATCAAACTTGACATAGTAATTCCAGTTAGCTACTATCCATCTGACTAATGTTTAAGAAAAAGTCTGCTTTTAAGAGGTTTCAGGGAGAAGATTTAAGGAGTTTGAATTGAAGGTTTAAGACAACGTTCTTGGAGAAATATGATGAATTAAAAACTTCAAAAAGTGTTGAGAAAAACAATTAGAAAAAGATTGAAGTAGCCCTTCCTGTTTGTCCCTCTGAAATTACTCCATAAGAAAAAAGTCAAACTGAAAAGGAAAATTACTTCCCTGTCATGATTCCCATCATGGAGTTAATCTGCATATAACTTTTCAAAAGGTGAATGAGTTATAAGCAGATCAGCTCACCAATCAAAATCTTATTTGAAGCTTTCATATATATACCAGTAGTTATGTTTGCATTACTGTAAGCAAAGAATTCCAGTGTGTCTAACAGATACTGTTATCTATGTTATTAGGAAGGTATAACTGTATTTTATAATCTTATTCTGTTAATACTCTACAAATGGGTAAATGACTTATATTTGAACAATACTTAGTCTTCGCTTTAATATTTGGCAATAAAAATCTATTGCAGGGTGCTATTAAAGTGTTAACAGCATTGTATTGGTACATTGCAGGATTTGGGAATTGACTGCCTCTTCCCACGCTGGGTTAAACAGCCTATAAACATCTAGTGAAAGGTTCACTTCTTTGTTATTCTAGAGATACTATTGGAGGGATCTGAGTGGCCCTGACCTAGATCTCTTTATTAGGAATCTATACCCATGAAGTTACCATTAAATTTCTTTACTATTCTTTGTAGGTTTTTAACAAGTTAATCAGGCGCTACAAATACCTGGAGAAAGGTTTTGAAGATGAAGTAAAAAAGGTACGAGGAATAGTATGCTTTGTGGAAAACAGTGGGTTGAGGTCAAAGAATGGAATGTTAACACCTAATTCTGCCACAGATTTTAGATAATTTTAAATGTAACTATGTAACTGTCATTTTTACTTGTTAGTTGCTTCCCCTTTTCACCAGTCCCCATCAGGTGACCATCAATTTGTTCTCTGTATTTATCAGTTTGTTTTTGTTTTATTTCCACACACAAGGGAAATCGTACGGTATTTGCTTTTCTCTGACTTATTTCACTTAGCAAAATATCCTCTAGGTCCATCCATGTTGTTGGAAGTGGTAAGATTTCATTCTTTTTTGTGTGTGTGGCCAAGTAATATTTCATTGTGTATATCTACCACAGCTTTTCTTTTTTATCCAGTTGTCTGCAATGGGCCCTTGGGTTGCTTCCATATCTTGCCTATTGTAAATAATGCTGTAGTGAACATAGGAATGCATGTATCTTTTTGAATTAGTGTTTTGGATTTCTTCAGATAAAAACCCAGAATTAGGATTGCAGGGTCATATGGTAGTGATGTTTTTTCTTTCTTTCTTTCTTTTTTTTTTAAATCCTCACTTGAAGATATGTTTATTGGTTTTTAGAGAGAGAGGAAGGGAGGGGGAAAGAGAAACATCAGACAGTTGCCTCCTACATGCACCTCAACTGGGAATCAAACCTGCAACCTTTTGTTGTAGGGGATGATGCTCCAGCCAAGCCACCCAGCCACGGCTGGTAGTTGTTTGTTTGTTTGTTTGTTTGTTTTTGGTATTTTTAGTTTTTTTGAGGAACCTTCATACTTTTTGAGATTATTTTATTTTTAAATTGTATTCATTTTAGAGGGGGGAAGGGAGAGAGAGAAACATTAATTTGTTGTTCCACTTACTGTTGCATTCATTGATTGATTTTTACATGTACCCTGACCAGGGATCAAACCAGCAGCCATGGTGTTGTCAGGTTCATGCTCTAACCAACTGAGCTACCTGGCTAGAGTTTTTGAGATAATTTTAGATGTTTAGGTTGGCTTGTCTGAAATGTAGTTTGGGAGTAAATCATTTGGTTTAATTTGCTGTACATTGTTCCTTAGCTCTTTGTCCAAACAAGTGGCAAAAGGCTAAAATTCAAAGTGAGGTTTGTTAAAAAGATTAGAGGGTGGAGGATCAGAGCTAAACACATTGAAAAAGACACTTTAGCATACTTGCTATTTGAGTCTTAAATGTACTATATTTAGGTGCATAGAAAATCTGGTAATGCTTTTAGTAACATAGAGTACCAGGCACTATTCTAATTGTTAATTCATTTAATATTTATAAAAAACCTGTGAGACAAGTTTTTATCTGCATTTTACATGAAGAAACTGAGGCACAGAAGTTAACTTGCGTATGGTACTCAGTTAATGAGTATTGAAGCACAAACTTGGATGGTATGATAGAGTCCATACTTATAACCAATATAGTATGCTTTATTGCTTCTCTTTATATAATTCAATTGCTCTTTTAACCTGTAACTATTTACTTTTATAGCTGCTGCTGTTCTTAAAGGGTTTTTCGGAGTCGGAGAGGAACAAGCTGGCCATGTTGACTGGTGTTCTTCTGGCTAATGGAACACTTAATGCATCCATTCTTAATAGCCTTTATAATGAGAATTTGGTTAAAGAAGGTAATTAACCTTTAGTAAAGGATAGTCTTTTGTTGTCTGAGGGTAGGGTAGATAAGAGCATGAAAGATGAACTCATACAAAAGATAGGATATAATTTATCTAGGTTTGACCTGTGTATTAGTCTTTTTAACTATCCTTAAATTTAATAGGTTCATTAGAAATTTATTGTATACTTTTAGCATCCAGAGTTAATGGCTTGCTTTAGGCATACAGCAGATAACCAGGGTCCAGATGCAATGTGATTATAAAGTAAAAAAATTTCAATTCCATTGTAACCCAGGAGATTAATTCCGATTGAGAGACTTGGAAACATGTTTCAGAGGAAGTGCCATTGGGAAAAATGTCAGGCTGAAAAGGGAAATAAGTCCCTTACATTGATTTCCATAGTTAAATTGTTCTTTAGAAGCTCACTTTTTTTCTTTTTACTGAGTACTGAGTATTTAACGTGCCTTACTTTAATTTTCACAACAACCCTGTCAAGTGTAAGAACTGTTACCATCATTTTACAGATTAGAAAACAGTTTAAGTAACTTGACTAAGAATACATAACCAGAAAATGGTAGAGTAGAGAAATGGGAGTTAAATGGTAAGCAGTAGCAACAGGAAACTCAGGTAAACTTCCCCTGGCGGGGATAAAGTGAGTAATCCTGTGTGGTTGAACTATGGAGGTAGGAAATGCCCAGATACAGTGGTTGAATCCAAGAAAGTACTTCTGTTCAGTGTGCTCTTTTCTTCTATAGGGGTTTCAGCAGCTTTTGCTGTAAAGCTCTTTAAATCATGGATAAATGAAAAAGATATCAATGCAGTAGCTGCAAGTCTTCGGAAAGTCAGCATGGATAACAGACTGATGGTTTGTAACTTCTTTCATTTTTTTTCCCCATTCTTGCTAGGAAAGTCCAATAAGGGAACTTTGTTATTTTTTAATATGTGAAGAAAAGAGAAGATTTTCTTAATCTGATTTAAAGGTCATTTAATTATATTAAATTCTCCTTTCAGGAACTTTTTCCCGCCAATAAACAAAGTGTTGAACACTTCACAAAGTACTTTACTGAGGCAGGCTTAAAAGAGCTTTCAGAGTATGTTCGGAATCAGCAAACCATAGGAGCGCGTAAGGAACTCCAGAAAGAGCTTCAAGAACAGATGTCCCGTGGTGATCCATTTAAGGATGTAAGATATTTTTGTTTAAACTATCATTATATGGCTAAGTTTCTGGCAAAGAAAAAATTTTAAGTATTTCACCAGAGTGGGCTTTAATAGCTGTAGAATATTTTGCTGGTGCTTTGCCTCTGTCTTTTTCGTATTTAGTGCCTTGTTGGTGCCCAGAATTATAACACTGGGGGATTTTGTAGGGTGCAAGCTAGTGGACAGACCTGTTTCCATCTAAATCCTTCCCTAGCTAGTTTGCTTATGTGTAAAATGAGGTTTAAACTAGAAATCTGTCCCTTTCA
This sequence comes from Pteronotus mesoamericanus, assembly GCF_021234165.1. Taxonomy (NCBI): domain Eukaryota; kingdom Metazoa; phylum Chordata; class Mammalia; order Chiroptera; family Mormoopidae; genus Pteronotus; species Pteronotus mesoamericanus. The sequence continues at coordinate 22,280,068 of NW_026555277.1, read as the reverse complement.
GTTCTAAAAGCTCTTTGATTATATGTGGTATATATGATTACAGGTGGTTGTTGCTGCTTGCATGGAAAGGTGTTTTTATGCTTTTGTTTAAGTTCTAAGTTTGATGTGTGGAATATGTAATATATAACACATACATACGGTTTCTGTTAACTAAAGTTGGATTTCTTTTGCAGATAATTTTGTATGTTAAGGAGGAGATGAAAAAAAACAACATCCCAGAACCCGTTGTCATTGGAATAGTCTGGTCCAGTGTAATGAGCACCGTGGAATGGAACAAAAAAGAGGAGCTTGTAGCAGAGCAAGCCATCAAGCACTTGAAGGTATTAGATCTGTTCCTTGACAAAATATCCTGCTTCTGCATTGGGAAAAATGAACCATTACTGTGCTTTTCTAAGAGCATTTATCACATATGTGGTTCCTGGGGATAATTCGCCAGTAAATAGACAAACATATTAATTATTGATGTAATCTTTTAAAAAGTCTGACTTGGGCTTTGGCTGGTACACAGGTTAAGAATGAATACTTGCTGAAAAGTAGCATTCTTTGCTAAAAGTAAGCCTGCAATTTGATGTTTGCTTTTGAGGGAATATTGGAAAATAGAAGCATTTTCTCCTTTTTCCTATAAAATATTAAATATCTGGACAGTTATCCAGTTATCTGGAATTCTTGATGCAATTGCTTATTTCATATAGATGCTTAGCAGATTTTTCTGCCTTACTACTTTTTTATTTCCACTAAATAGAATATAATTCACAGTGGTTGTAAAAGATGAGTTATGTTTTGTATTTTAGAAATTTTATAATGGTTGGTCAGCAGAATGAATGACTAAACCTTTTCTCCCTTGCCTTCAAAAGCAATACAGCCCTCTCCTTGCTGCCTTTACTACTCAAGGTCAGTCTGAGCTGACTCTGTTACTGAAGATTCAGGAGTATTGCTATGATAACATTCATTTCATGAAAGCCTTCCAGAAAATAGTGGTGCTTTTTTACAAAGGTAATTTAAAATTTGAATTTTGTGAATACAAATTTCCAAAGAGTGATTGTCTGAACACCAGCTCCCTAAAATATTTTACTGTCATCACAGAATTAAATCGTCTCCCATTGAGTTGGGTGTTTGTTTGTTTGTTTGTTTGTTTTAAAGTAAGAATGAGGCCCTGGCTGGGTAGCTTGATTAGTTGGAGTATTGTCCTGATATGCCAAGGTTGGGGGTTTGATCCCCATTCAGGACACATACAGGAATCAGCCAGTGAATGCATGGATAAGTGATACAACAAATTTATGTTTCTTTCTCTCCCTTCCTCTCTCTGTATAAAATCAATAAATAAAAATTTAAAAGAGAAAGAATGGGATATGAACTCCAAGGAATCCATGCTTTTGTGATTATCAGCTTGTGATTAGGTTTCTTGAAAGTATGTGTGCCCCTACTTACTTGCTGCCACTTAGGTTATTTAGAGATAAATTCTAGAAATAATGATTTAATTCTTAATTTTTCCAGTATGGACCTGTGAAGTACATGGACATTTTTTTCTCTTTTTTTAAATAAAGCACAGTACTGTTTTCAAACCTAAAAACAAATCAGCCCTGACTGGTGTGGCTCGTTGATTGGGCATCATCCCACAAATCTGAAGGTCGCTAATTCGATTCCCAGTCAGGGCACATGCTTGGGTTGCAGGTTTGGTCCCTGGTCTCTGTCTTCTTTTGAGACATGTGCAAGAGTCAGCTGATTGATTTTTCTCTCTCTACATCCCTACCCCTCTCAAATTAAAAAAAAAAAAAATTTTTAATAAATTATCAAATATCCTTTATCATTTCCTAACCTTGGTACTGGTGATATTTTGGGCAGCATGACCTTTGTTTTTTGTTTTGTTTTGTTTTGTTTTAGGATTTTATTTATTTTTTAGGGGGGAAAAGAGGGAGAGAGAAACATCATTCATTTGCGTCTCGCTCACCCCCAACTGGGGGCCTGGTCTGAAACGCAGGCATGTGCTGGGACCAGAGCTGAACCAGCAATCTCAGTTCACAGGCTGGAGTTCAACCCACTGAGCCACACCAACCAGGGCTCAAGTAACTCTTACAGTCATTATCCTGTACATTGAAGAGTGTTTGAAAGCATCCCGGGCATCTGCCCAATAGATGCCAGTAGTACTTCTTCCCCGATGTAACTATCAAGAATGTCTCTGAACATTATCAAATGCCCCTGAGGGGTAAAATTATCTTCAGTTGAGAGGATCACTGGTTTAATAAGTTTTTTTCCTAGTAGTAGTAGGTTCATACTTCCATGACAAGTTGATAAAAAGTTTTTTTAAATATCAGGTGCTCATTTTATTTATGTTTTTTAAAAACTAACTTTTTGAAGAAAGCAAATAAGAAAATGTTTGAGTACAGACTTACTCTTTTCAGTAAGATCTTTGTGGCCATGCAGGCATTTGTACCTCAGGTGGGTTCTAACTCTGTGGTTAGAAAAGTGTATGCAAACTACCCAAATGTAATGCTCATTCTCTTCTTTATAGCTGAAGTCCTGAGTGAAGAGCCCATTCTGAAGTGGTATAAAGATGCACACGTTGCAAAGGGGAAAAGTGTCTTCCTTGAACAAATGAAAAAGTTTGTGGAGTGGCTCAAAAATGCCGAAGAAGGTAAGTCTGGTACAGTTAGTTTGGTAAAGCTTGAGAACTAGTCGTAGTGTGGCCATTCATAGTCCACACATGCTGCCTTCTTTCATTCAGATACTGTTGTATCCCTAGAGTAAAGATTTTTGTAAATTTATTTACTTTAAGGCAGGTGAGGAAAACTAGACTTTAATTATTGAAATATTTTGGTGGTCATAATACTAAACATTCTTACGAGAAAATTTGAAAGTTTTGAGAATATCTAATAAACATTTATTCATTTGAGGCTTATAAATAAATACTTTTGAATGTCCCTGTGTTTTAAACAGGACATTAATAAAATCCCTAAATTATAATAAAAAGCTTTACAATTATAAATGGGAACTTCTGTTTTTTGATATTATATAATGCTTGACTGCATTTTCCCCCTTTTCTAGAATCTGAGTCTGAAGCTGAAGAAGGTGACTGAATTTTGAAACTGCACCCTCAGTAAAGCAAACAGGAGTTGTAGATAAAATGTCATGTCTCATGTGTCCTGGTTCTTACATCTTCCTACCTCCCTATATCAAGCATGATATAAGGGCTTTCATAGCAAATTTTATTTTAACTGTTTCTATGGTTACTGGAAATGTTGGGTTTAGTTTCTAAAACCATGTTTTAAGTAGCTACAGGAGCTATAGATTTGAATCTAATGTTGCATTAGTCTTTTCAGTTATCTTCTACCTCCTGTATTTTCTACTGTAATAATGTAATTTAAGGCCTTCCACAATGAACAGTTCACTTTTTTCCTGGGTTTTCTATATAAACAGTTTTCAAGATATGATTTGGTTAAAAATAATTTGTTATAAAAATTCTGTTTGCAAATTAAACTGTAAAAGTATCCAAAGTCTCAAAAAGCAATGATTTGTGTGATAATTTGGTATGCCCAAAGCCCTCCTCATCCAGGAAAACCTCCTATACAGCAATTGAATTCATTAACATGAATCTTGAGTTGGGCCATTGGTTCTATATTAATATTTTCTTCATTTTAACCCCAGATGTCTTGAGCTCAATTGTTTGTTCTCTGGTTTTCATTCCTTAGTGAAGACATGAAGAACAAGCCTGAAAGTGAGGTCTTTGGGAAATTATACTTTGCTGAGGTGGTGGGAAGAAGAAAGTTGAGCTTTTCCCCATTGAGAATTTCTGCATTCAGTTTATATCTTTTCCAGGCAAAACAAATGGGTATTCTTTTCATGCCATTTTCAACTGTACCTTAGAAAAGTCTTGTCATTTAACGAATTTAACACTTGTCATATACTTAGATTGGTAGGAAAGGACTCATGGAATAGTGTGAGTAAAGGAAATGCCTTTACCCTAGTTGCCTTTTTTTTTTTTTTTTTAATTGCCATGAGCCAAATATTTCTTCTATACACCTGATTCATTTATTTTAATGGCTGCCTTTTAATTTTTGTCTTTTCTTGCTGTCACCCATCTATATATGTATGTAGTCAGTAGAAAACAAAATTTGACCACGCTTTTTGGTGGAAAGATTTTATCTTACACGTGAAGATTTTGGAGGTTTTGATTGTTGAAAGAACCTAGGTTGGAGTAACGCCATCAGAGACTGAGTGGGAATTGCCCCTTTCAAAGGTGCCATTTTTATGAGCCAAGAATTTGGTGTTTAACAGTTCATCTGGAGGGAATAATGTGTAAGTATAATTTGAAATAAAGTTGTATAGTAACCTTAAGAAGAGCATTATTACTGATATAATTGTGAATGGGATAAAATTGTTAAATGAATAACTTTGATCAAGTTTTCATGCACAGGCAAAATGTATTCACTAGGTTTCTACATAGTGATCTGCTTTTACTTTGTAATTTGTAGTCCTGAAAAGACTTTTTTAAAAAAATAAAGTCAATCCTTATACATAGGTTAAATAGGTCAGTCTTTTTTTTTATTTTGTAAATTCCATGTTAATGTCCAGTGGTAACTGTATGTTATTCATTCAGATGTCTCTACTATGTAAGCATTAAATAATTGCTCTTTTTGTCCTTATAGCTCCCAAACTGTAAACACCTACACAGAATTCTGATGTAGTGGAAACTACATAACATTTCTACAACCGAATCATTGCATGTTACTGCCGTTCAAAGTATACTCTGTTCTATTATATACTGTGTATAGTGAAAGAATGTGTAGTCTTCCGGAACTACATTATGATCTTTGTCTGATCATAGTTTTTTTTCTTCATAATGACAAAGTAGTGTTTACTTACTACAATATTATAGTAAATGGATATCACCTGTGACAGTATAAAGAAAGGGAATGCTTTTTGAAAAGACTGCAGATTTTCATTTTGAATTTTAAGTGGTAATTTTGGAACTCAGCTGCCAATGCCAACTTATGGCCTCAAATATGTAATTCTTAATAGACATGTTAAAATTGTACTTGTATGATTGGATAAATGTTGATTTTCCTAACTTGGTGTCAGTTTCAAAGGATAAGTCTCTTAGATACCATAATTAAATGTGTATTTAGAGCTGATCATAGTTTCTTAATTATTCTGGAATATTGACCTAGAGATATTTATTATGTTGTTCTTATTAAAACTCCAAATACCAAAAATACCACAGGATATTTTGACACAGCATAATGATGGTGGTGAGAGGAAATGCATGCGACTGAGAGATTGGCTTCTAATTCAGTGTTTCTCCACGCTCATTATCACTCTCCCCAGGAAGCCTTTTTAGACTTTTCTAATAGCAGCCCAATAAATTTTATTATAGATAAGCTGTATGTGTATTGTATCTCTTTTATGTATTAAAAGAGTAAGGGTTTTCTGGGTCCCATTTGGGGTGTGATGCCACCCCCACTGATAATGCATACCCTGGTATGTCTTTTCTTTAAAGAGGAGTGGACACAGAGTTGGACATTTGCATTGGCAGACATATCTTCATGTGGATCCATATCCTGAAGCAGTACTTCTCCTTCTTCTGGGGTCACTAGAAAACAGAGAATGTTTGTTTTCTGCCAATCACCCATCTTTCACAGTTACGCTTTACACCCTAGTTCACCATAGGCATCAGACAAGTAATTTCCCGTTAACTTTGGAGGTCTTGAGAAATTCTTCCTTGATTGTAAATGTAGCATAGGGGCATTTGGGATCCTTCTAATCTGTAAAAATCAATTAAAATTCTAGAAGAGTGATTAAGGTTGGGCAAAACGCTTTCATAAATGGTATTGAAATTTTACTGATGCAGTAAACTTGGAGGTTGCTTGCAGGAACTGGCAAAACTATTGGGCTTTAAATGTAACAGGTGCCGAAGTCTTAGTGTGTATTATTGCTTAGACAATTACCTTTGTAAAAATTTTCCTTAGATGCTATTTACAGGTGCCATGTGAAATAGGTTAATATAAGCATTTCTGTGAGAATTCTGGTAAATGCCTTGCTCTTAATTTTTCATTTAATATATTTGTCCTCTAATATATAAAGTATACCTATTCACCAGCCTACTGAGGCCTAAAGGTTTGAAATACAGTTTTCAGTAGGCTTTAAGTGGAATCTAGATGATGTAGTCAGTACTCTGGACTTCAAAGTAATGTATAATTATCTCTGTTCTAAAAAAAAAAACTTGAATTGCAGTGAATTTGTACCTAAACATAACCCTATGCATAATGGCATGAAACTTGGTGTGGGTCAGAAAGGCTTCACCAGCTCCCTTTCCCCTCCATGCTTTCCCCCCACTGTTTAACCATTGTCTATAAGCACCTATAAATGCAATCATTTTAATTTTACAGTGCACTTACAATCCTTTTATCCTTATTCTAGGATTGTAGTCAGACCCCTGGATGAATTGGAAAAAAAAAAAAGGATGAAGATATTTTACAAATAGACTAAACACTGTCAATTTAATAAGTCAGTAAGAACCGTGGTTAAATTAAAAGCTCAACTGCTTATGCCTACTATAGTGCCCGAGAGGAGACAGTGGTTAAAAAAAAATCCACTGAATCCTTTTCTTTGCAGGCTATCTGGAGGGACCAGTATTTTTCATTAAACTGATACTAGAATATTTATTGTATTAGTGTAGCTTTGGGAACTATGTATTAAGTGTGTATAATGAATGAATTTGGGGTGCTACAGAGTTACCAAATAATTTAGCTGTTCCATTTCAGGGAATTTCCAGTCTGTAACCAATTTAAAATATCTAAGGAAGAAAATTCTTGAATTTTTTTAAAGCTGAAATGCTGAAGGCTGAGCTTAAAAGTTAACTTAGATGTAAACCTATTAGGGGAACAAGCAACTGAAGCCTCTGTTAACTTCAAAAAGATGTTCTAGGCATCTTAAGAATAAAATATTTCCTCTGTAAATAAACCTCATTTTCATTCTAGTTAGGAATAACAGATCTTGGCATAGCAAACAGTTGAAGAACGGAGAACACTGGGTAGCTGGTGATCCAGATAGTTCTTGGCACCCTGGACAACCTCAAGTACAGACATCCACGCCAGTAATTGTGTTGCTGCATTATTTCTGTTTAACTGAAACTTGCTTCTTGTCTGTGCTTTTGAGGCTGAATAAAATTTCATGAGACTCTATGTTAATGTAAAGAGAAAAGCAGTAACTGTTGGCATTGGTTGTTGTATGCTAATAATACTTAAGTGCTCCAAGTTGGTTAAGGCTAAGTCCTTGTTCTCTCCATCTTGCCTGGGTCATAAATGCCATCAAAGGGCCTGTCCCTCCAGCAGTTTTTTTTTTCTCCAGACAAGTGTTGCTTTTGTGCGGCTCCCATGTATTTCAAAATATAACCAAATATGTACATGTTTTTAGAAAATGCCAGTGTTTTCACTTAATAAAATAGTAACACCATCTATCCTCTCCAGAAAGCTTCATTCAGGTCCCTTCTCTGCTCATTCCAAACCCACAATAACTTTTCCAATACTACTAACCTAATTCAGGTCACTAGCATCAGCTAGGGTAGTCTTCTAAGTGCAAGTAAAACTTGACAGAATGCCAGTCAGTATGTAATGGAATACACACCCTCTAACCAGTGTGGTCCAGTTATATGGAAAGCTGTAATAAAAAAAAAATTACCCCAGGCCACGTAGCTCATTTGGTTGGGTGTCATCCCAGGGTGGCGGGTTTGATTCCCCAGTCGACACATACAAGAATCAACCAGTGAATAAGTGGAACAACAAATTGATCTTAACCCAAAAGTGAATAATTTACAGGGAAACAAACCCTCATTGATGAATCACGCAGTCTCAACTGTTATCACCACCAATCTTACTTTGTCTACACCTGCCCCCCTCTGTTCCCTTCCCCAACTCCTCGGAATATTTTGAAACAAAATATTGTAACTTCTGGGAACACTTTTCTGTGACTTGAAAAGGAGGCAATTCTCTATGGACAACAGTGTGGTGATTGCTGAAGAGGCGGGTATAGTAGGACTAAAGGGTAATGGAAAAAAAGATGAGATTTTTGAAAAGACACAGTTCTCTTCTATGGGGAGCAGGGGCTTCAGGCAACCGTTCCTGTGTGGAAACTTCTAGTGACTTATCATGCTAAACAAAACCCACTCTTGTCAATGATCTGCAAAGCCCATGATCTGGACTCTGGCTGTGTCTAACCTCATCTAATAGTCTCCAAAACACATTCGGCACATTCGGCTTCTACCGCACTGGTTTCCATGCTGTTCGCTGAATGTAACAGACACTTTTGCCTCAGGGGCAGTTACTGTTTCCTCTTAGCCTGCACAACCTCCTGGGCTTTCTACATGGCTCTCCCCCTAAGAACTGCTCCCCGCAAAAGTCATCCATCTATTCAACAAACCGTCTTCTATCTACCTGACATTGTTAACAGGCTTTGAGTATATGCATGGAACAAAATGTGTCAGAGAACTTACCTTTCAGAGTTGTGTAAAAATAAAGTTCCTATAGGAAAGAAAGAAAAAGGGCATATGGGTAGTGTTCACAACAGAGATTGTGGCAGTTTTAAGGTAGTCAGGAAATGCCTTGCTGAAATGAACACACTTGAAGGAGGAGAACGTGAGATGCCTATGATCAAGGACAGTACTTGGCATAGGATAAGGCCAGTGAGGCTGTAGCACTGTTTTAGAGGAGAAAGTTAGCTGGCAGCTTGGTCAGAAAGATAGAGTGGCAGGGCAGATGTATTATGAAGGTGGTTGTAAGGACTTCTGGTAAACTGATACGGAAGCCTTGGGAGGATTTTGAGATGAGGAACATGACGGTGTAATAGGCTCACTCTGGCTTCTGTCAAGAGACTAGGGGTAGGTAGGGTGGGTCACTGATTCCATTGATGGTCTAAATTTTCTACCCTCACCTTTGTTCACACCTTTTACCATGTAACCTTGTAATGCCCTCCCATGTAGATTCTAGGGCTCAGAATGGCTCCTACCAACAGGATGTTATCAACTTGCCTCTGGAACACCTCAATTTCTGAGGCAGGATAAGCCTCAAAACCTGGAACTGCCTTTTAAATCTAAGAAAATAGGTCCCTAAGGGTTATATCATCCCATCTAATGTCTTTTACTTCCAGTCAAACATTTAACCGATTCACTTTTGACTCTCAGATCTTAGGCTAGGAATTACAAGTGACTATTCATGTCAGCATCTTCAATGGCAAAAATTTACATATCTCAAAACTTAAGATTATAGTATAGTACAGAATTTAAGGCTCTTCTCAAGAAAAAAATTCAGAGAAATCTTTACAGGGAACTTTGACAGAACTTTTGGGTGGGAAGTAAATTAACCTTAAGGCTATTGCATGGGACCAAAGGAACATGGAAAATAATAGACACAGGTACCCCTTCTCCGCAGAACAAATAGCTTATGTAAATCTAGGCCACTATTCCAATTCTTTTTTTATTGTAATTCTCACCTGAGTATATGTTAATAGATTTTAGAGAGACAGTAAGGGAGAGCGAGGAGAAACATCAATCAGGGATCAAACCTGCAACCTAGCAGCGACCGAATCTGCAAACTTTTGGTGTACAGGACAACGCTCCAACCAACTGAGCCATCTAGCCAGGGCCCGACTGTTTTTCATGTATTAGACTAATTTATAACTGAGGTAAATACTGTAACTTCCTTAGTTTTATAAATACATGCAAGCACAGAGATTTAGTGACATTCCAAGGTCATACAACTTAAGGCCTATATTTGAATCCAGACAGTCTAAATCTGAAGTTGGGATCCTTATTCTGGCAACAAGGAAAATTTATCATCTCTGTTTTTATTGTTTTGTTTTTTAATATTTTTATTTACTTTTAGACAGAGGGGAAGGGAGAAAGAGGGAAAGCATCAATGTGATTGCCTCTTGCGCACCACCTACTGGGGACCTGGCCTGCAACCCAGACTGGAAATCGAAATATTGACCCTCTGGCTCACAGCCTGGCGGTCAATCCACTGAGCTACACCTAGCCAGGGCCCTTTATTGTATTTTAAAATTTCTAATGAAAGTCCTTTCAACAAATAGTTTGGAAACTAGACATTCATGTGCAAAAAAAAAAAAAAAAAAAAAAACTATTCTAGACCTTACATCCTTCACAAACACTAACTCAAAATGGATTAGACTTAAGTGTAAAACACAAAACTGTAACTACCGAAACAGCAGAAAACCTAGGTGATCCTGGGTATGGTGGCTTTTTATAGGTTACACCACCAAAGGCATTATCTATGAAAAAAATAACTGACTTTTAAAAAATTCACTTCTGCTCTGCAAAAGGCAGAAGGAATACAAGCCACAGACTGCGAGAAAATATTTGGAAAAGAAACACCTAATAAAAGGACTGTTACCCAAAATACACAAAAATTCTCAGAAGTCAACACTAAGAAAACCACTTGATGAAACTGGAAACTCCTGTTCATACAAAAACCTGCACATGTTTATAACGGCTTTATTCATAATTGTCAAAACTTGGAATCAATTGAGATATCCTTCAGTAGGTGAATGAACTGTAGTGCTGAGAGACAACAGAAAATTGATTCAGCACTGGCTGGTGTGGCTCAGTGGACTGAGTGCCACCCTGCAAACAGAAATCACTAGTTCAATTCCCAGTCAGGGCACATGCCTGGGTTGTAGTCCAGGTCCCTAGTTGTGGGCGTGAGGGGCATCTGGTCAATGTATTTCTTACACATGTTTTTCTCCCTCTCCCCCTCCCTATCAAAAAACAAATAAAATCTTAAAAATAAAAAATGAGCTATAAAGAGACAAGAATTTTAAAAGTAAATTAAGTAGGTGTTTTCAACTTTTTTCGTCTGATGGCACACATTAGCTTATTAAAATTCTGTGGCACACCAAAGTTTTTTTGCTGATCTGAAAGATTAAGCCTAATTTTGACTCATTCAGTGGAGAGCTATTATGTTAGCTACTGTCATTTCTTGTTTGACAATCTAAGAGGTCAATGCCCTTGACTAAATAGCTATCACATTTTTAAAATTCTTGCAGCACATCTCTAACCAGGTAGCTTAATTGCGAAGAGCATTGTCCCAATACACCAACCAAGGATGCAGGTTTGATCCCTGGTCAAGGAACACACAAGAACCAATCAATGAATGCATAAGTGGAACAACAAATCGATCAATTCTCTCTCCCCTTTCCTCTACAAAAAAAAAAAAAAAAAATCTTGCAGCACGCACGTTGGAAATTACTTCAGTGATTAAACCCATCTGAAAAAGATATGCATCCCTGGCTGGTATTGGCTCAGTTGGTTTGAGCATCCATCCCATAGACTGAAAGGTTATGGGTTCTATTCTGTTGGGGCACATACAAGGCAACTAATCAATCTCTCGTGGACTTGCTCTCTCAATGAAAAAAATAGTAATGTCCTTTGGTGATTAAAAAAAAAAAATTTAGAAAAAGAAAAGGCTATGTACTTTGATCCCAATTACTCATTTTGGAAAAGGCAAAACTGGAGACAGTAAAAAAGATCAGTGAAATACATAAAATACTTAAAAACTTCAGTGATTACATAGGTTGAGGGCACGAGGGAAGGAGGAACAGAGCATATTTTTTTAGAGCAGTGGAGCGTATGTCATCATACATTTACCCAAATATGATCCACAACAAATAAACCTGAAGGTTAGAGACTTTGGGTGATTACAACACAGGTGCATCCATTACAAATGTACCCTCGGGTGACGGGTGTTGACGGTGGGGGGAGACTGTGCATGTGAGGAGTGGGGGCAGGAAGTATCAGAAATCTACCTTCTTGGTTTTGCTGTGAACCTACTCTTGCCTTAAAACTATGGACAAAAACCTAACTTATACTTGCTATTCCAGATTGGGCTGTAAAGGACTTGGAAGCTTGTTATTCTTTATGTCCTTAAGGAGCACAGGACGTTAAGCCATTTGCTGTGTCCCATTCAGGGGAAGACAGGAAAACAGTACTAAATCTGAACAGGAATAAAGTGAGAACAAAATCTTTCTGGATTATTTCTATAGTTCTTTATATCCTGTAATTTTTTTTATTTTAATTGAATTTATTGGGGTGACATTGGTTAATAAAATTATGTTTCAGGTGTACAAGTCTATAATACATCATCTGTACATTGTACTGTGTGCTCACCATCCCATGTAATGTGGTTTAGAAAAGAAAGGCCTAAGTCCTGATGCTGGCAATCACTAAAGAGGAAACCAACCAAGTATTCCCAAAGACAAAAGGAAACCTCCAATAGAACATGTCCATTCGTCACAGTGACGAGATAGGGAAATGGTGCTAAAAACAAGTTGTACATATTCATAATTTCATAAAGAAAAAATTTATTTTGAATAAATCATTTTATACAGAAATCATTGGAGAAGATACTCATTTTACTTGGCTATGTACTTAAATCATCCAAACAAAACAAACATGGCAATACAAATATTTAAGAAATTTACAAAAGCTGTACAAAATAACTTAGTATTTAAAAGTTAGACTGATGCAGTCTATAAAATTTCTTTAAGAGAGTTGTACAATTAGAGATCTATGTAGTTTTCTTAAGGGGATAAAAGAAAGGATGTTTTAAGGCTTCTTTGAGAGTAATCCTTTTAGCTGGATCATACTCCAACATTTTCTGAATGAGGTCAAAGAGAAGCTCATGTTCATCATCCTGAGAAAGCATAAATTCCTGAAAGGAAGAGAAATATACAGTCAAACAGCTTTTTCTATCAATATTTATAGTTTTATTTATGCACCATGAAAAGAAGGGAAACTCAAGGATCATCACAGAAGCAATGACCCAGGCTTACCTTCAGAGGTTTACAGCGCCTTGAAACGTATCTGCCAGCAGAACTGTTTTCATCCCAGTCCAATCGATCATGATGGAAATATTTACGTTTCCTAAGAGTAAGTTAATACCCACATTTATGTTGACAATGAAAACTTAACATCTAGCAAAAGTGATTGGTTTCATCAACTATTATGCTTTTATAAATCAAAGACTAATGCTTTTCCATAGATTAAAAGGCAGCTTTGGCTTCGCAGCAAGGTAATCAGCAACTGAAGTGAAAGAGCATTAGTATGACTTCACTGTTTTATAGTTCTAATCAGAAAAGATGACCAAGTGGTACTAAGGATAACACTCTTAAAACATACCTGGTTTTCTGTATCATATGTTTTGGTAAAGGTCCAAGAATCCTTTCCATCATTGCTAGGTGCTCCTTACTATCATGTGTCTAAAATAAAAAAAAAGCCAACTTGTTAACTACCAGTTTTGCATGTTACGCCTTGTTCTTAATTAACAGAGCTGCTACATTTCTAGTCCCTACATCATTAGACACAAGGAAGATGATCACTAAAAAAAGGCCTACTCTTAGCAACAAAAAATATTTCAGCTTATAGAACAAGATCACTAAAGATTTCCCTAATTCAACGAGTTTGCTTCTTTATACAGGGGCGTCCAACCTTTTGGCATCTCTGGGCCACAGTGGAAGAAGAGTTGTCTTGGGCCACACATTATACACATTGCAACACATAATCACAAAAAAAAGGTCATAATGTTTTAAGAAAATTTACGATTTTGTGTTGGGCCACATTCATAGCCATCCTGAGCCACATGCAGCCCATGGGCTGTAGCCTGGATACCCCTGGTTTTTAATATACTTTAAAATAGTTTAAATAAAATGATAAACTATGAGGGAAACACCAATGCTCAATACCATTAAATATACATAATTTTTATTTCTTTGTATTTATCTACAACTAAGAGTCTATGAAGCAACCTCAATAAATGTGTTTGAGTTAGTGTTTGTTCACATAAACAGGCACTTTTCTTGTGCAAAGTACTTACTGGAAATACTGTAAACCCAAGGTAGTATTCAATAAGAATACATCCTATGCTCCAGACATCACATGGTTGGGACCATCCTAGGGCTGCAAAACAAAGCAAACTATTAAGGGACAAAAAAATCCTATTTCTTAAAAAAACATTTTCAAAAATGTGTATAATTTAATGTTTGAGCTGGAAGATCCTGAAGAAATCACTTAATCCAAGACTAAATATAAGAGCATAACACATAAGAATTAGGGCTCTGGAGGTTCTTGGGGCTAGTGATTTAGGAAAAAAATAATTTTTTCCCTGAGCCTCAAATTTCCTAATCTGTAAAATGGGCACTACCTACCAATATAAAGACTGGGCATAAACTATCTGGGATATAACGGGCATTAAATGCTTGTGTTTTAAAACTTCACCAAATACTACCCCCACACAACTGAATTCCAGGAAGGTTAAACCACTTAAAAAGTCCCAGAACTATTTGGAACAAATTAAAATCCTTAATGTGTTTTATGATACTAATTCCTAAAAGGGAAAAATAAAGTCCCACAAAAATTAAACCTTGACCTGTAAGTAAATTTTAAAATCAGCTTCAATACAGATAAAGATTCCCAAAGCACAATAAAAAAATACTTACCTAAAATAACTTCAGGTGCCCTATAATGTCTTGTAGATACCAATGTACTGTGATGTTCATCATCATATGTTGCACTTCCAAAGTCTACAACTTTAATATCTGGATTTATAAGGGTACGTTCATCACGTTTCTAAAAATCATAAATGATGATTAACAAGACATAATACTAAGAATTCATAAAATATTCTTTAAAACTATGAAGACAAGACATTGAAGACTTACCATTTTGGGATTATATGCCTCTGTGTAGTCAGACTGCACAAATAAGATGTTTTCAGGCTTTAAGTCTGTGTGAGTCAATTTATTACTGTGCAAAACTGAGAATGAAACATAAAAAGTTGCTGTAATCTACAAATCAAAACTCAAAACCTAGCCAGCCAATCCCCAAACGCCTACCAACAAAAAAACACTCTGATGTCTCTTCCACAAGTCTGAAAAAGTGGTCAACATTCAACAGTCCGCTAGAAAACCCATTAGGAACTGAAACCCACTACCCTCCTTAAAAAATTAGTCCACTGACAGCTAATTCCTTTAAAAATGAAGAAAGAATTATCTTTCTCTTCTGTAGCTGAGATTTGCCATTCCTTAATTTAAACCTAGTGATTCTAGGATATTATGTTTAGAATCTGAAAGGCTAAATCATAGCCTTCTATATGACAATGTATTAATATACTTTTCCTGACTGAAATTCAATAAAACTGACCAACTTATTAACAACTACATCTTTTCTCATACTAACTCTTAAGTCATATTATGTTAGATCCCATTTTTTCCATTACAATTGACAATATATTAGTTTCAGGTGTACAGGATAGTGGTTAGACATTTACAAAACTTACGAAGGGATGCTCCTGATAGGTCTGGTACCCATCTGACACCATACCAATACAGTATTATTGATTATATTCCCTATGATGTACTTTATACCCCCATGACTATTTTAACTGCAAATACGAAATTTTTAGGATTCCCTCCCCCCTGCCTTTTTTTCCCTTAAAGAAAGATCCAACTCAACCTGGCATTAAATTAGTTTCAATGAACTCCAGTTTTTCAAAAATATGCCAAAGTACTTACAATTCACAGACTTGCATATCTGATATGCCATCTTCCTGATATGATCCAGTTGAAATGGCAGAAAACCATTTTCCTTAATAAAGTCATATGTACTAAGTCCTAGTAGTTCAAACACAATGCAAATGTGACCACGATGCTCAAACCACTCCAACATCTGGACACAGCGGCTATAAATACATTAAAAAATAACTTAGTACAGCTCCTTATAATCTTCTTGAAATCTACTTGGGGCAGTTTCTAAGTTCTATTTTGATACTTACAATGTACTGTTGGGGTCTGTTGTATTTAAGTGTTCCAGAACTTGTATTTCTGAGCGAGCAGCTTCACAGTATCTATCCACATTTTTAACTATTTTTACTGCTACATGTCTACCTCCCCTGTTAGAGAAAGTAAATCCAAGTTAAAAAAATGATAAAAATACTTAATTGCATTTTCCTATCAACTCTCTTCAAACTGTACACTTGTACTTTGCTTATATGTAAATACTCTTTTCTAACTGCAACTCAGAATAACTAGAATAACCTTTGGGCATTTGTAGGGTCCCTAATACAAATTACTTTTTGGTTCTTCAATTAAACTATGTATCAACAGTAATTAACAACAATATTGGCTATTACCATCTCAATTTGCATGCCAATTAAAATTCAAAATAAATGTACATAAAGCAGTTTCTTCCTATAATGCCTGTCACTGGCAAACATGATTTAAAATCTTTCTTTCATCCAGGTTACCAGAAAAATCAGGATCTGTGGGAACAAAGAAAGAAGCTCTATCTAGCTCTCAGAATCTTACCAACAGCAGAAAGTCTCCTCTAACAGATCATTTAGGAAAGCTTTTCCATTCCAAAGGAAAACATTTCAAACAGGGGACAAAAAAGGTAACAAAAAGATTTCTAATGCTATCTCAGGACATTCCAATCAATAGTTTGATGGGCATAATTAAACTTGTGACACCAATCCAGAAATGTTTCAGCTCTGACCATGTTACCAGGATGAATTATGGCACTTTCTAGAAATAAGTACTCTGAAGACTGCTTCAATAGGTATGGGGTAGACAAAGTTCCAAAGACTCCCAACATAAAACCAAGGCTAAGAACCACTATCCAGAAGAAAATAAAAAGGGAGTGTTGAAGCCAGTAATTCTGCCTAGAAACAACAAAATACTATTTTCTGGAACAATAAAATCTGTTCTAAGCTTAAAACTGAAACTAGAGCCCTTGCTGGTGTGTGCTCAGTGGACTGAGTGCCTGACTGCAAACCAAGAAGTTACTGGTTCGATTCCCAGTCAGGGCAGATGCCTGGGTTGCAGGCCAAATCCCCAGTTGGGGATGCGTGAGAGGCAACCACACACTGATGTGTCTCTCCCTCCCTTTCCCTCTCTAAAAATCATTAAAACCTTTAAAAACAAAAACACAAACACAGAATTGAAACTAGAGGTGCTTACACGAATTACTACTGCTTAAAAATACAAACAGCTAGTATCTTTTACTGAGTTTCCTACATACAAGTTAAAAACCCAAGCTAAAAGGGTAAAGATATATTTAACTCATGGTGAGACCATATTCTAAAGCTAAATGTATCTTCTGTACTGTTAATCACTCCAAGTACAATCCCAGGCTAGGAAACTTACGCTTTATGATCAATGCATTCCACGACTTTTCCAAAAGCACCTTCACCTAAAGTATTAACAATTTCATCTAAAAGAGAAAAATAAATCTCAGTCACACCAAGAAGTGAAAACATTTTACTTATCATAACAAATGCTATAAATGCAGATTATTCTAGTTGATGCTACAAATTTCCTTATCACTATTTTATTGGTCAACACTGTCAAAAAACATGTAATTATTTTTAGGTCTAATTTCAATCTTAAAGCTAATTTTATTTAACTTGATTTACTGTTTTGGAAGTGCTACATAACATTAAATTTCTAAAGAAAGCAAAAATAACAATTCCCCCCACCACCAAAAGAAATGGAAAAAAAGAGAAACAAACAAACAAAAAAAAAAGAGAAAGAAAAAGATTTCCAAATCCCTGAAATCTTTATCTATAAATATAGATTATGTTATCTGAAAAGTTAATAAGTGTTGAAAAATATTCTATACATCTTGCACTTAGTACGTCTCCACTCTGACAGATCAGGTGACCCTCCTCATCATCCTCTACACTCCTGGTTCTTTTCCTTCGGTGACTCTTCTGGAAACGTCAAGTGGGCGGCACCAAGATCATCCAGCCAATCAATATACCCGAGTGAATTCAGGGCAGAATACGAAATTCATTCAGCGGGGAGATATTCAGGCATTCATGATACACGCCAGGCCACAAACGGTTGGCAGGAGCAATTTCAAATTCAGTCCCCAGAAATTCACAGGGCACATAGTTTATGTTAACAGGAGAAAAACATGGCAAGGAACAGATTTTCAGATAAGATACTCAAAGTGGCAAGGCAACAAAACATAACACAATTGTTTTCTTAAAAAAAAAATGCTTAGTTGTAGCATTCACTGAAATATAATTTAAGTTTCTAGTGTCCTAATTTAATATGCAGAATTGCAAGAATATTTACTTGTCAAAGTAGGCTGTGGCCAAATAAAGATTTCTTAACTAATCTAAGAAAACAAAGTATTAAAACAGTAAATAAAATTAATGTCCTGATTTTGGGGAGAAAAAACAATTTGCCATATAAAAGTAACACCATGACATTTTAAATGCCATCTGAGCTCATCTCCCAATTTACACACATCTCATAATGTTCAAATCTGTTTGCTTAAGTGAAAAAAAGGATTAGAGAGCATGCTTTGCTAGAACGAAGTTACACCTAACCCTCAATCATACAAAAATAAAAGGCCTAATCTATTTTTGTGGTAAGGCTTCAATTTATCAAAACCAATCAGATTTAAGTACCATAAAAAAATTTGTCAGACTATCTTGCAATCATTGCTATAAACTAACCTAACTTAAATCCCCTCCACTATTCCATTACTGAAATGACAATTCGTTGCCAACTAGTAAAGAATCTATTACATAACTAAACATGTACTGTACTTGGGGGATTTCCTATCCAATGCACAAACAGAAAGAATGTTGCAAGTTAAAACTGAGATGGCTTCATCTTAAACAGAACTTTCTCAAATGACCATACACAAATTAAAGCTTTCCTGTACCACATGGGAAATAAATTTCCAAAATGTTTTTAAAAGAGCTCATACCCCATGTGAACGATGATGTGAAGTACTGTGGTGAATCCTGTGTCTACTTTTATAACTACTTCTTCCACTTCTACCAGAGGACTTGCTACTATGGTTCTGATATCTGCTTTCATGGTCCCTATGGCGATGTCCAGATTCACACCCTTGACTGTAGTCATTTCTATATTCATCAACGTAGCGTCGACTATAATAATCTTTCTCATTTATGGATCTGCTTTCCAAATAATGGCTAGAAAAATAAAAATACAATTTTTCCATGCTTTATGGTAATACCAAATATCCTCAAATTCTCAGTAAATCTCAAGGCAATACTCTTAAGATTTCGTTTTCCCCATCGACCAAAAAAACGAACCCACACAATTTTACAAATATTACAAGCCATCACTGGAACCAGAAAATAATGGTTATCACTGTTATCTATTTTATTGTGACACTAGTTTTAATCATGAAAATATTCCCCCCAGTTTTATCGAGAAAACTGACAAGACTGTAGTGAAAATGTATTTTTTATGTATTTATATATAATATTCTCCTTACCCATCAGATGTTTTAGAGTGATTGTATTTGCAGCGCTTGTTCTCCCGGGCACTGCTATGTGATCTCTTCCTTCTTTTATGGCTGCTGCTGCTCCTCCATTTTGTACAATCCCAATCTTTTTCATCCCAATCAGGACAGTAAGTTCTCTTCGAGTGTCTCATCTACGTAAAAAACAAGTTTCCCTCAGTTTTATAGAACCTCACGTATCTAGAAGATACACTGAGCAGTTTAAGCAATATTTTGCAAACTCACGATAGTTGTGACGTGTTTATCAATTTTGGCAAAATCGTACCTTTACTGTACGTCCTCATGCATAATTCTCCCCACTTATACATTCGTCAAAAACTAGCCTCCAACTCACATACAGTCATAAATGTTCTTCGCAACAGAGCCATCATTATTGAAAATTTCCGCAAAGGAGGCATAGCGATCCAACTATAACGCATTAACGTCAACGATGGCATTAGAAAACAAAACTACAAAATATCGTCTCTTGACGGCCACTCCCCAGCACGTATTACAAGTAACAAAACCTAGCTTATTCTAAAAGCAGTCTTACACAATCAATTTAGGAAAGGTGGAAGCCATCTTCCTTCAAGAAATGTTTAGAACAAAAATCTCCGACGACTCTACTCTAAACTCAATCAAAATGCTCCAACTCCGGACGCGAAAAATTCAACGCAAAAAAACCCGAATCACATACTTCTTCAAATACTTTATTATTTCTCTTTCGTCGGGTTCCTAGACAACACTGAGGGGAGACACTGACGGCATTCACTCATCTCTTTCCAATCAACTAGAGGTTAAATGATAACGCCTTGTACCAGGTCAATGCGTTCTGTCTCTGTCTCCACTTAATATGAACCCAGTTCCTCCAAAAACGTAGCTCATACAGAACCCAAGCAAACAGGCAGCTCCGGCCGCTGCCTCCGCCCTGGCGCCATCTTAGAGCTCCGCGGAGATGGCCTCTGCAGACAAGATGGCGCCCGCGGGCGACCGGGCTCGGCCCTCCCACCACACACTCGAAGAAGCCAAACGTTCGAGGAGTGCTCCCCGCCTCGCAAACCGTGTCACCACCCTCTACCATGGTCTGGGGCGACGAGGTTAAAGCAGAAATTCGCGGTGACAGCTCAAGAGAGCTGGCGTGGGGCAGAGAAAAAAAGAGTCGTCGTCGTCGTGCAGGAGACTGCGGGCGGCCAACGAGCGTGGATAAGGGACATCACCAAGCGCTCTCGAGGCAAAGAAAAAGGGCCCTGACACCTAGCCCGCTTCCTCCTGCGCCTTACCGTCCTGGCCGAGAGTCCAAGTCGAAGAAGACAAAGCTTGCAACGCGACAACGGCGAAGGTCCAAGTGGCTGCAACGGGCTGCGAAAACAAAATGGAGCTGACAGTCGCCGCGTCAGGGCTCTTCTCGAAAACACTGGTGACGCTACAAGGGCGTCTCCGCCTGGGGCGGGGCGTGCACGCGAGAGGGCGTGCACGCGAGAGGGCGCGTGACGGCGCGCGGTGGCCGTGTGTACGCAGGCGGGTGGAGAGCCCGGGCAACTAAAGGTGACGGCGGGGAGTTGCAGAGATGAGGCCCTTGGTTAGGGGCGAGTTGTGATAGTGCGACAACAATGCAAGGTTTGGGGAGATGAATCTTTCCCCAGCTCATTAAAAATTGTACTTGTGCCCTGACTGGTGTGGCTCGGTGGGTTGAGCGTCCTCCCGCGAAAGGTGGTGGTTTTGGTTCCGGCCAGGGCACAGGACTAGATTACAGGTTTAGTCCCCATTTGGGGTGTTTGAGAGGCAGTAGATGGGTGGTTTTCTCCCTCCCTTTTTCCCTACCACCCCCTCTCTCTAGTAAGTATTCTTTAAAAGTTGTGACTGCTGGAAACAAGGAAAAGTGTGTTCTTGTGCGTACGTTATGTATGGGCTTGGGGAGTATGTAACCACCCCCCCACCTTAATAATTTTAAGTCAGTCCCCATCTCAGAATGTGATTGTATTTTCTAAGTAGGGCATTTACAGTCAGGGTTTAATGAGGTCATCAGGGTGGGTCTTAACCCAATGTTATTAGTGTCTTTATAGATTAGGACTCAGGGAAAGACCTGTGACGCCAGGTCATCTACGAGCCAGAGACACCTGGGAGTAAACCCTGCCCACACCTTTTTCTCCCAGTTTTTTCTTTAAAGATTATAGAGAGGGGAAAGAGCGATGCGTGAGAGAAACATCGATTGGTTGCCTCTCCCACGCCCCTTACTGGGGGCCTGGCCCGCATCCCAGGCTTGTGCCCTGACTGGGAAGTGATGAACTGCTGACTCTTCGGTTGGCGGGCCTTCCAAGGCCAGTGCTCCATCCACTCAGCAACACCAGCCAGGGCCTCCCACTTTCTTGATAGTCTAGATCAAGGGTTGGTACACTTCTTAATGGGTCAGACAGTAAATATTTTAGGTTTGCAGGCCATTTGGACTGTCATAACCAACCAATACTGCTGTTGTAGCACAAGGCAGCCAGACACAGTAGGTAAAGGAATGGGACTGAGTACCAAGGTGACGTTATTTATATACAAGAGGTGGCCAGCCTGCTTTTTTGCCAACATCTGATCTAGACAGGTAACCATATTCCTCTTTTAAAGAAAATTTTGGTTGATCAGCAATATTCTAGTCTTCTTAGTAATTAAATACATAAAACAGAACATCTATGACCCAAATGCTAATGTGGTTAGTGTGAACCACTCAACTCAGTGTGAGTGGACAGAAAGCAATGTTCTGGATCTTGATCCTCACCATGCCTACGACAGGCCCAAGGTGGGCAGCCAGAATACCTCCCTATCTTTGAGAGCCTTATGCATAAAACTGAGCTGACTTTATAAGAATGAGCTCTAAGAACTAAAAAGTGACCATACTGACACTATTTTTAAAAAGACATGTTTGGAGAAGAAAGATCAGGTACAAAGGGTGGAAAAATAAACTCTGGCATAAAACAGCCTTTAATACTAATTCTAGAAACCTAAATAATTAAAAGGTAACAAAAACAATGTGAGAACATTAGTATAACTAGCACCTCCGTTTAGTGGAAGATATATAAATGGTAGCAAGAGGACAGCTACAAGCTAACTCCTAAACTGTAGTTACAAAAAGAACATTGAGATCAGCCATCTGCAAAAATGATACAAACCAAAATGTCTCAGGAATACACAAAATCAAGGTAACCTTGGCAGTAAGTAGAACATGGTTCTTGAGAAAATCAATGGTAATTGATTTTTTTCCATTAAGTGAATAATTAATGGAAAATAATACTTCCATGATGTGGGCTAGATATAGTAGGAGTTTATAATTAGGGTGCTCAAAAGTAACTGATTTGAAGCTCAGCATTTAAAAATGAATGTTTTTATGTAACAAAAATTAAACAATTTTTTTTAACTAAAATACATCGGATAATTATAGTAAAGAATATGCTCTAAGAATGAGAATAAAAGGTATTTGGTTCCCCTTGGTACCAGTAACTCAGAAGTTAGTTGTAGACAAGTAGGATGACGCAATCTCTGACATAATTAAAACTGGGGAAACCACAATAGGTGTGTTCCTCAAAGAGTTTGCCACATATTCGCCCATGTCTATTATAGCTACTGAGCAAATGGGTTGGCATGAATAGTTATATCCTTAATGTGCACATCATTAAGAGGTCGGTATGTCTTCTCATTTACTGGTAACTTCTCCAATTCATCTAGAGTCTCCAGACCATCTATTACCCTGAAAGAGAAACAATAAAATGAATGAAAATTTCCTCAGATTGAAACATAATATCCTAATACCTATATCAATTATAGTATCCTTAAGAGAAAAGGACCATGCCTCATAGTTCTTTGAACTCCTTAGTTGAGAGTACAATAAAATATTGATTTGATTTTCTACCATAAATATGGGCCAAAAGTCAGAAACAAAAATTCATTTTTATGCCTTTAGACAATAGCAATGGGTAGAAATATTCCCACCAAAGTATCTAAACATTGTATTATGTCCCATTTATACAGCATAGCTACAATGGAGCCAATATAACTAGTCAGATTTCCTTTGCTCAGGAAATATCCAGAGAAAGTATATAAGGATGACACTGTTATTACAACTATTGCCCTACTTAAGTGGGTGGCCACTTTGAACTTGATTGCCTAAATATGGTGGTTTTAATTTTTGCTTCTGGACAGTAAGAAAAAGCAATAGTAATACAACTAGGAAAAGGAGATGAACAGTTAAGCCCACTTGCAGCAAGCTCCCTTCATATTTCCATTAAGAAAACGAAATGTTGAGAGCTAGCCTTCAAATATGTTCTGAAGTTAGTTTAAAACATTTGCTAAAAAAAGGTGGCCTTTTAGACTGTACCTCTAAATGCAACTCAATTCTCAAAACATATGTATATTATGTATTTATATTTAATTTTGGAATTCCACTAAAAAGATACTGTAACAAAACCCTTTTGATTTTACTCCTGAATGTATGACAATTAAGGTCTTTAAATTATAAGTTTTAAAGGCTTCCCCACTTTGTAGGTCAGAAGAGAAACAGAAGAGACAGGAAACAGATCTCAGGCACGAAGGAGCATGCACACTGAGCTAAGTTCAGTCAAGTAACTGGGACATAGCCCTTTCAAGACCTAGTGGGAAGTTATATACCAACCTCCCAGGAAAATGTGTGTGCATATACATAAAACACAATTTCAAGAAGTCAACTGACCTAAAGTTAAGAATCTTTGTCCTAACTCTATAGTTTTGTCACAAATCCCATGAGATAAATCCTGGTAATTACTGATCAATAATTCTGACAGTGGGTTAAGGGAGAAAATAAAAGGAAGGGAACCTGGATTACCTACATACACACAAAGAATACTAGAGGCTGTAATATTTCATTAATTGTTAATAATCTAAATTAGATCTGTATATGGAATGAACAAAGAAAGTTATAGGGTCTTACATTTTTAATTAGCCTAACCTGGCATTCAAATTATTGAATAAAATAAACTCTAGAACTGTGCCTTAGATTGTTGATCATAGTAAATACTTGTTGTATAAACAGAGAAATTGACCGTGTGGTGATTTATAAAAGCAGGTCCCAGGTACACTGTTTATAATGGATATTCTGCCAACGACTGCTCAATACCTCCCTAGTATCCAGTTTCCCCTTCTTCTTACAGAAACTTCATTTCATGGAGAGTCTGGCTGAAAAACACTCCCTACTCTCCCTTGTAGGTAAGGATGGCCACACTGCAGAGTTCTGAGTCTTCTAAGGAAACTTTGTTTTTTAAATATAATTTTTCTTTTATAATCTTATCTATTTTGTATTATGCATGTCTTTTGTTATTTTTTATTTTTTTAAATTATTTTTTACCTTTTTTAATAAAAATTTTTTATTGTTCCAATACATTTGTCTCCATTTACTTGCCACCACTCTCCCCTGCCCTCCCCCCTCACCTCCCCTCCTCAATCCTTCCCCACCTTGGTCCATGTGTCCCTCACACCTGTTCCTTGATCTGACCCTTCTTCTTTCCCTTCCCAGAGAAAACTCTTAAAAAGGGGCAGACTCAGCTGGGCAGGCGCACCTTCTGCCCTTCCTCCTTCAGTCTGCCTGGAACACAGATGTTCTGGAGCTGTGCAGCCCATATTATGACCATGTGGTGAGCTTGAGGGCAAACGCTAAAGATGGTCGAGAAGACAGACAGAAGCACCTAGAACAGTGGTGACACTATCCTAGTCCATCATGTGTAAGCCACTGTTTTTCAGATCTCTTAGTTACTGCAAAATGCTATTCTCAATGAAAACAGACACATTACTGTCAATTTGCATAATGAACCTGAAAAAAATTATTATCCCCTCTTTTACAAAACCAAGAAATTGAGGCTCAGCGAGGTTATAACTTCTCAAGGTCACAGGGCTGATAAGTGATGGACTTAAATTCCAGATATGTTTAGTTCTCATACTGCTCTTTCAATATCAGTTATGCTACTATCACAGCCACTCATATGCATCCCTTGCAATGAAATTCCAAAGAAGAAAACCATAACCAGAATACTCACTTTCCAAATACTGTGTATTTCATGTCCAAATGTGGCTGCTTGCCATAGGTGATGAAAAACTGAGATCCATTGGTATTTGGGCCATTATTAGCCATAGATACAACACCTCTAACACTGTGCTGGAAAAGTTAGACCAAAGTATTAACTGTGTTTTTAAATAAATATTCCAAAAACAGAACTGAAACAAGACATGCATTCTTTAACTTCCCAACATTTACAGCACCACGAAAACATTTAATCAGGTTCTACTTGGCCAAACCCAAATTTTCAATTGCTGTATTATACAAATACAGTCTCTGAAAATTTATGTGTAAACTGTTTATATATCAAATCATATCACCCAACTAATTTCATTTTCACTTTGCAGAAGTACAGCCACAAACACTTTTAGCAATACCAATCTATAATAGAAATAATCCTTACGTTTATATTAAGGAACAGTGTGCTGGTATGAAATGATCAGGCAGACAATAAAACCAAAATCCCCATAATCTCTTCACACATACACTGGATTCTGGCTAGTTTCTTTTTCTGTAAAACAAGGGAGGTTGGACTAGTTCTGGGGTTTATTCATAATTCAAATGCTTACATGATTCAGCAGATAATGAATTGACAAGTGGGCAAGATGCAAACATTAGGGAATGATGGAGTCTGGCTATAGGAATAATATATCTTCTGCCTAATAGCATTAAAAAAACTTTTTTTTTTTTAACCAATGGCCATAGAGAATGTATCTATGGGTCTTCCACCCATTGAGTTTATAATAACCCCAGGACTAGATGATCTAAGGAAGGTCTCTTCCAGCTTAATATTTGTAATACTACTTGTTATACAAGGGATTGTGTACAGGAATTTAAAGGCTTCACTGATAAGATTGAAGACATGACAGACCCATGTTATAGTGAGGTGCCTCAATATAAAATACAGTATAACTAACTAATGATTACTCTATCTTTAGTTACTTATTCACCAGGGAACACCAATGAGATAAGCAATATAGATATGTATTCTCCAATTAATTTCATTTTCACTTTGGAGAAGTACATACAACACTTTTAGCAATATCAATGTATAACAGATGCAGCTACATCAGGCTATTAATGCTTTATTGTCTCCTTGAAAGGTGACTACCAATCAAATGTAATATTTGATACACAAGAATATATGTACCACTTGTAATAAAATAAGTACCATTAATTTATTTCTAAGCTTTAAGAATTAAAATTGAGTTAACTTGCATATGTGCTCCTCTCATGTAGTATGTTAGCTCTCCAAGAAGTAACCACTATTTCTAGTATCTTTATACATTCCTACACAATATGCACTTGATTCCTGAATGGGTCTTGAACATGGGTTTGAATTACGTGGATCCACTTATACACATATTTTTTAAAATCTGCGGCTGGTAGTCCACAGATTTGGAGAAAGAACTCTATGCATTGTACACATACAGTCCCTTCCATTATATAGGAGACTTAAGAATCCTTGGATTTTGGTATCCATAAGGGTTGGGGGAGTATCCTAAAACCAATGCCCCATGGATACCAAGGGATAGAAGTCTTACATGGACTTCGACCACACAAGGAGGGCAGGTAACCCTAACCCCTATATTGTTCAAGTATCAACAGTATTGTTTCCTTTTCCTTGTTCTTCCTGAGCTCTATAAAATAGTATCATACTATTTGTAGTCTTCTAGACAATGTTCTCAATACTTATTAGGTTTCTAAGATTCCTACATGTATATGTAGCTGTAGTTCTGATTTTTTACTGCTGCATATTTCACTCCTGAATATACTGCAATTTGTCCATTCTATGATCAGTAGACATTTGGGTTGTTTTTAGCTCTTTGCTATTAAAATACTACTCTAGGAACACTCTTTTACATGTCTCCTGATGCACATACACAAGTTTTCTAGGATAAACACTTGGGAATGGAATTGCTCAGTCAAAGTATGTAAATATTCAAAACACATCCTCAAGTCTGCTGTATAAAACAGAGATTCTTAATCCTGGCTGCTGTGGAAATCACCAGGGAAACTTAAAATATAATCAAGGACCTAATCAATCCTACTGACTATTTTTTCTATATTTGTGGGGAAGGGAGGTAAGGAAGAATAGATAAGACCTTAATTTTTTTATATTTTTAAAACTTACTGGTGAGTCTATAACAGCCAAGGTTGAAAACAACTGGTAGAGGATTACAGGTTAATGTTATGAAACTGTCATTAATTTGTGCCTTAAAGGTTGTTTCGTTTCTAATTCAGGAAAAGGATGACTTTGTAAATAATTTAGCACCTCCCAACCTCAACTCCGGTAACAAAAGTAGTATTTCTTTATGGTAGAAAAGCAAAAAGATAAAATAAATTGCTCCTGGACTGACCAACCAGAGATAAAGAAAGATATATTCATATGCACTTCTCTTTAACCTCGCAGAGATCTACCGCAGGCTTTAAGTAACAGTAAAGGAACATTCAAACATCCAACAGATGATGATAAAAGTTGGAGATTGATAATGGCAATATTGCAACCAGGAGGTCTCATAGTCTTTCCTCCCCGCTGTCAATGAAGGCCAATGGTTCATATCATTCAACATGAATTTTATAGTGAGACACATTAAGCACCTTTGGTACAATATATTACCAATTAAGCATTTCAGGCTGGACCCAAAGATGAGCTCACTTAATTTCAAGATCCATGTGATGGTGAGATCCCAGTATATATTTTAGGATCGAATGGCTATTTATCTTTTTTCCCCTGATATCATTTACCAAGTGTACAGAAACTACAAAAAAGAATGTATATTTGTTTACTAATGATGTTAACTTGTGTTACTACAACATAGGTTCCAAAGTTTCCAAGTGTATACATGGCATGAGAAAATAATTTTGAAGCATTGCGGACATACTTTAAGATATTCACTGTATTCATCCTCAAATTTCTTGCCCCAGATACTGTTCCCTCCTCTTCCAGTACCTGTAGTACAAAACAAATGAAGGAAGTATCTAATTAGAGAATGGGTTTAATTTCTAAAACCTAAGGGCTAGTTTAAGGCATAACTCTTTAAATACAAATAAAATGTGATTTGTCCTTTTCTTTATTTTTTATTGTATTTTTTCCCATTACCATTTAGATATGTCCTCTCTTCCCAAAATTTCATTTTATAGATCAGAAAAATATCTCTTTAAAAAAACGCTTATCAACATTATTCATATTTTAGAGCTAGGTTCTAGTAGCTTCAGCTTAAAAATTGCTTGTTATTGTAAGGTAGACCAATTAGAAAAACTCTACATGCTTTTATTTTTCTATTCTTTGTCTACCCCTCTTCTTCACACTATATACCCACTTCTCTACATTTTAATGGAGTAACTTACCTGTGGGGTCTCCTGTTTGAACCATGAAGCCCTTTATATTTCTATGAAATATACAGCCATTGTAGTAATTACTGGCACAGAGAGCCAAGAAATTCTGGAGGGAGTAAAAATAATGACTGAGAAATGATGTAGCAGAAACATGTTTAAGATAAAGAACTAACTGTATTTACTGAAAACACTGTAACAGCATGTTTAAACTATGTCTTTTAGGCATTACTTTGGATGATGTCATTTCCCTGCCCAAAACACTTTAATAGCTTCTTTCAGTTTTTGGAATGAAATACAAACTCCTAAGCAGGGCCTGCATGACCTGGCTTACCTCCACATCTCGTATGATAACGACCCCTCCATGTTGCTTCTAACCCCATCAGCATTCTGAAAATTCATCCCAAAGAAGCAGGCTTTCCCACCTTAAGGCCTTTGTACCTGTTATCTCTATACCTGCAATGTTCATTTTATATATCTTTTCATGGAGATGCCTTCATTACTTTTCACACTCAGTTTAAGTATCACTATCGTGGCTGGGCCTGACCTCACCTCCTCTTATATAATTCCTTCCCCATTATTCTCTATTTCAACATTTTATTTCCTTCAAAGCATTATCACCCTCTCGAATGACTTTTTTTCTAGAATAAATCTCCCCTCCCTCCCTACCCCTGCTTATCGTCCCGCCTGGAACATTAGCTCTACAAGGGCTAATGTCTTCTGTTCATCATTGTATTCCCAGACACTGTCAGGATAACCTTTCATAAAGAGCTGTTGAATGAATAAATACACACACACACACACACACACACACACGCACGCACGCACGCACGCACACACTCATGTATATAGTTGACTCTTCTTCCTTCTATCCTTGTCACTTAAATAAGTAAAATAATGTAAGAAACAGTTCTCTTACATTATATCTAATGATTACTTATGTTTCCTAAGAAAAAAAAGAACCAAAATAAAAAGATACCAGCCACTTTATCTACTCTTTGACTTCAGGAAGGGTGAGTGGAAATCAGGCCAAAAATTATGATGGCTGGTTTTTCCCCGACAATGGTTTTATACAAAACTGGTTTGTGTGTGTGTGTTTTGGATGTTGTTGGCTTTTAAAATCTTTTAATTTAAAAAGTTATCCTGTTGCATTAACTCATTCTTTTATTTGTACAAAATGGTACTCACTTCACAAGCTTTGGGTGTCCTCTCACAGAAGATTTCTATTTTAATATCACCTACATCTGTATGCAGTGTCACCGACTAAAAAGGAGAAAGAATGTGAAAACAAATGAGATTTCTTCAGATGACTTTATGCACTGTCTGATTTACCTAACTAGATATTAAAGACAGCACTCTAAATAAAAACAGACAGAAATAAGTGTTTCAGAGATGACCTGTCCACACAGCAGCTCTGAGAGATTGAGTTGTATAAAATGCACTTCACTGGCAGAAAAAAACTCCAGATGAATATAAAGATTAGGGTAAAATGGTATTTATGCTAAAAATTGGGGAGCAAATATTGTGATGGAAATAATTATTTTAAGTTTGAATTTTTCAGCAGCAAACAATTGTAATGTTAGAATTACTGATTTAAATGGCATTCACCATCACTAATATTTATTGAAAACAGTAAGAGAATGACTTTTGAAACATAGTTTCCACCATTTCCCTTATGTAATTTAATTATGAGGAACAGGGTTAAAAAATGGTTCCTTTCTCAACTAAAGACAGGACATAAAAAGCATCAGTGTTTCTAGATTCTGAATGTGCAGAGGTAACCACAGTACTTTTTTTCCCTTGGCTCTCTTTAATTCTGGCTTTTTATTTGTTTTATCTGTTACTTTGGTAGCTTGAATATGCCTTTTGTTAGCCCATTCCAGAAAGAAGGAAGATTATTATTCTGGGGCTTCCTTTTTCATTTTCTCTTTTATTTATTTATTTATTTATTTATTTATTTATTTATTTATTAAAAAGACTATTTATTTTTAGAGAGAGGGGAAGGGAGGGAGAAAGAATAGGAGAGAAATATCACTGTGTGGTTGCCTCTCGCACTCCCACTACTGGGTACTTGGCCTGCAACCCAGACAAGTGCCCTGACTGGGAATTGAACCAGCAATACTTTGATTTGCAGGTGGGAGCTCAATCCACTGAGCCACACCAACCAGAGCTTTTCTCTTCTTATTACAGTAGTATCTAGCAGTCAGAGAGTAAGGCCAGGCTGAATATAGAAAGCAGGGGTGGGGGTCATTATTCTAGTTGCTGTTCTACTTCAAGCTCAAGTTGTCCACCTTAGATAGAGAGCAAAAGTTTCCAATTAAAATGTTAACACTTGGGCTATACCCTTCTGCTCCTCCTCCTCCCCCTTTTCATTTCTATCTACCTTGTAATCAATCTTTTTCTATAAAAGGCAAAATCTGTGTGTTTTAAGTGAAAATTTAAATAAAAATAATTTTGCTTATTTCTGGTTTTATCTTACTGTATGGTTCCACAGCTTATCACTTCTCTGTCTTGCCATTCATATGTCCATACAGTTTTATTTCCCTTGACTGAATTTCTAAAAATTACTTATAATGAAAGACAATCATAAGAATTCTATAAAACTTACCATTTTTCTCCTTGATGGTTACTGTTAATTTCTCACAATCTTATCAACAGAAGCTCAAAAACGAATCTCTGTTCCCAAAAGAAAAAATAAGTAAGTTCATTTTTCTCTATTACTTCACACATGCTTATGTTTACTGCATACGTAAAAGGGAAAGTCTCGAAGAGCACTCCCCTTCCCCAAGTAATAAAAATCCGGTCATTGAAGTGATGAAGAGATCCTACCTGACTTAAGCCCAACAACCTCCTACTTCCCCCTGCTCACTCTTCAAGAGCCTCCTTGCAAGTCCTCCAACAAACCAGGTATCATACCTTACCCCCCCACCCCGGGTCTAGGTACTGGCTGTTTGCTCCGCCTGAAACTCTCATACTGTTTACATATGTGCAGCTATTTTTCTCCCCTCCAAGTCTCTGCTCCCAAGTCAGGTCTCAGGACTTGACAACTCTATTAAAAAATGCCTTGACCCTAGTACGTTCCCTATTTTCTTTTCCCCCATAACACTTATCACTAATATACCATATACTTCATTAATTTATTAAGTGTGTTGTTTCAACAACACCTTCTCCACCCTGAATACTCACTTGAAGTAGCTCAAGAACTAAAACACCGAGCGCTCTACAAGTATTTGAATAAGTCAATGAAAAAACAAGCGTGTTACCCCATGCTTGCCCACTTCGGTAAAGTACAGCTGTTGTTAAAACAGGAAAGGTGCGATTGCAGATGCTCCCCACAGGTCTCTCAATTCGTAGTTAGTGTCTTCAGGCCGCCGGAAGCCGAGCACGGGAACCAGAAGAGAGACGCCGCTCGCGGGCTCCCCTTTCTCCGCCCCCTTTCCAGCTCAAACCAAAACAACTAGAAATAGGGACACAACGTAATTTATCCCCACCGGGAACACTTTCCACAGTGAAGGAAGCTCTAGTAACACTGGAATCCTAACCCGGAACTATTCTAGGCAGTATCTAGAGGTCCCTTGGGCTCCGAAGTAAAGTGGGAAGGACAACTTCCGTCCCGCTCCTTTCTCCAGCCTATTCCCACAATACTTTGAGGTACCGCGCGGGACGGAAGTGACGCACGAGGAGTCTTTCCAGGACCGGTGAGTCTTGAGCGATTTAAATTACTGCGCACCGTGGGTTCGAGCAGGCTTTGGCTGTTTTCCCAGTGCAGCCGCGAAAGGAAGAGAGGAGTTAGGGGCAGAAAACTGGCTTGCCGCATGAAAACATGGGACTCTTGGGGCAGGAGTCTTGAGTCACGGGCTTACCGGCTCTGCCACTTGAGCTTGTCATTATCCCGGCAAAGGCCTGAATGTAGACCAGGGAACGTTAAAAAGGGCAGTTTACAGGCTGTAAAGTAGGACCTACTTAGTTACAACAGTGCTGACTCTAGGTCAGGTATTGCCCCCAGCTTTACGTTTAAATCTTGGCGACACCGTGAACCTGGTATTTCCAATTTTAAGAGGTGTAAATTTGTTACACAGCTGTGACTCTGGGAGGTCTGTGGTTTTAGAGTCGGTGCTCTTACTCAACATGCTATGCTGCTTCCCATTGTTTTTAATTGTGGCATCAAGCGGCACAGCTTTGCATTTCCGAATCTGTGAAATGAGAGATGTTCTTTTATTTCCAAGGGCCCTTTCAAATATAACAATAGGTAATAAGTACGGACGGCCCACAGGAGCTTCACTTTCGCGCTTGCCAAATTCAGAAGAGTCTGGAGTGGAGTAATATCAGGACGGGAAATCTAAGAGAGTGGAAGTGGTATAAAGACGTTAGAAGATCTTTCAGGACCCTAGGCTCTGGAGGTTAACAGAGGCTACATCACTTCAAATCATAGATTAAATAAGTACTCACATTTCATAATAAATATTTTAGCTGTAGAAGTGTTTTAAAAGTTGCTTTTGAAATCATTGGATTATGAATATTTAAATGTACAACTGGCCGTGCTTTCCTGTTAATTATTGTGCATACTATTGTGTGAAATACTTTTCTTCCAAAACAGAAGTGTTCATGGATACTAATTTTAAGAATGGAGTTGACAGTGTTAACTTTTGTGTTGGATATTGCTGTCTAGAAGGCTTACAGGCTCTGGGCACTTTCCCACCTTAGAGCCCAGCCTGCCTGTAGCAGGTGTTGGTTCAGGGGCAACAGCTCCACTTTTCCCGCCTTGGCCCTACCCATTTGTAGTGACACGCCTGTGCATCTAATGAAGCACTTAACTATTTATATTTATATATACACATATATATATGTATATATATTTGTTATTTTTGGGGTAAGTACTTTTTCATACCAATATATACCACCCTAACTCCAAATTCTGCTGTGATGGGGGAAGGGGGACTACGCCAGTGTGTGCAATAAGCATTTAGTGCTGGCCTATGTTGGTGATTCTAAGTATATAAAAGATAGTTCCTGTTTTCCAGTAGCATTAACATACTGGGGAGACCGACAAGGATATAATATTATGAGAATACTAGGGCAGAATAGGGCAGGACATGAAGGAGAGGGACACTGAAAAGGAAGGATTGTCAAGAAAAGCTTTATTTAGGAAGTTGATGGGGATTTAGAAGGAAGGGTAATATTTAGAGAAATGGAGAAGGCAGGAGAGGGGTTGAAGAAGGGATGGGAAGAACAAGGATGTGGTAGGGAGGGGCTGGGGAGAATGTGGTAAATGTTTGTGTATTGTGTACCAGGCATGTGCCAGGTGACTTACACATGTTAATCCATTTGTTCTTCTGGATGATCTGTGAGGCAGATTGTAGTGTTTCTGTTTTATACATGAGGAAATGGTCAGAGAGGTTGAATGACTTACCTAAGATACCGTGTGCTGATAAGTGACAGAGGCAACATCTGGAACCAGGTATGTATGACGGTAGCTCTTCTGCTCATGTTTTACAAAGGTCCAGGCCTAAAGTGTGCATGTGTACCATTTTCTGTATTTTGCTTTCAGATACTCAGTTGTACCTGATTTCTGCATGTTGTCATCTCATATACAACTGGTCTCCACAACAGTCCGGCTTGTTCATTCCCTGATCCGCAATCCTTCCTGTTCCTGCATGGATTTGAAGGCTCTCCTTTCCTCCTTGAATGACTTTGCGTCCCTCTCATTTGCTGAGAGTTGGGACAATGTTGGATTACTGGTGGAACCAAGTCCACCACATGCTGTAAACACACTCTTCCTGACCAATGACTTGACAGAAGAAGTGATGGAGGAGGCGCTGCAAAAAAAGGCTGATTTCATTCTCTCCTACCATCCACCTATTTTCCGACCCATGAAGCGCATAACCTGGAAAACCTGGAAGGAACGCCTGGTGATCCGGGCTCTGGAGAACAGAGTCGCTATTTACTCTCCTCACACAGCCTATGATGCTGCACCCCAGGGAGTCAACAACTGGTTGGCCAAAGGGCTTGGTGAGAAGCCTCTTCTTCTCTTATGTTTCATATTTTCCCTATAAATGCTTTGAAATTTTAGCATCTCTTTGTAATAGAATTTTAACTGCTTGACACATGGGACCATTATTCTATGTTTACAAAATATATTTACAAATAAGGTTGCTGAAATCTGGCAATTAAATTGCATTTGAAAAATAAAATTATTATTATTAATGAATAAGGATAACATAGGAAATCCTCACAGCTACACTGAGCTTTGTGATTCCTCACTCATATAGTATAGCACCTACCACCCAAGCACTCCAGAAATGCTTGTGAAATTGAATTGAAAGCTCAGGCTTCTCTAGAATATACTAATATATCACCCAAACAGGCTTCAGAGTTTTAATGAGGGAATTTAGCGTATGTGTCTTAGCTTTATTTTTAGTAAGTCTTTGTAGTTTACGCACTCATTTTGGCCTGAAGCTTTTATCAGGATATAATCTGGATTGATGTAGTCAGGTAGATTATGAGCATTTGCACCCCGAATCGTTGTTTACATGAGTAAATTTAGTAAGCAGTCACAATTTTATGTATCATCTAAAAACTCATGCATCAGCCTTGGCTGGTGTGGCTCAGTGAATTGAGCACCAGCCTACGAACCAAAGGGTCCCTGGTTCGATTCCCAGTCTAGGCACATGCTTGGGTTGCAGGCCAGGTCCCCAGTGGAGGGTGCACGAGAGGTAACCACACATTGCTGTTTCTCCCCTACTCTTTCTCCCTCCCTTCCTCTCTCTCTAAAAATAAATAAAATTTAAAAAATTAATAAAAACTCATGCATCACTCTCTCTTATCCAAACATTTCTGGTTTTTAAGAGTCTCCTGGAAAGTAATTCTGAAAATAAATTTGATTTTGTATGTCTGTATTAAATCCCTCATTTTGGGTACTGCTGGATGTATATGTAAAGGATATGCATATTTGTGTATACTATATAAGCATCTGAGAATGAACTTTTTAAAAATACTAAGTTTTATGTTTTGCCTATAATAGTTTATCTTTTTAATTTAAAAAAACCCACAAAACTCCCATTTTCCTACATTTTTTTCCTTAGGAGTTTGCACCTCCAGGCCCATACATCCTTCCAAAGCACCTAACTACCCAACAGAGGGAACACACAGAGTAGAATTTAATGTTAACCACACCCAAGACCTGGACAGAGTCATTTCTACAGTGAAAGGAATTTCAGGTGTTTCTGTCACCTCTTTTTCTGCTAGGTACAGTATATTTTTCTCTTTTTTTGGTGGGTATTTGTTAAGGATCTTCCTTACAAATTCTATAATTCTGACATTTAGGTTTGAAACAAATTATTTTCTTTGTCATGTGCTTACAAAGCAGCATGCTTCTTGTTTGGGTCCTCAAGGAGGAGAACTACAGGAGCCTTCCAAAGCAATAAATACGATAATACTATTTCCTATGTGGGAGGAACTGTATATATTGCATACAGTATTTTTCATATTCCTGGTAATGGTGAAAAGTAGTTTTTTTTAACTTAGGATACACACATACCTCAGAGATATTGTGGGTTTGGGCCCAGACAAGCATAATGGAGTGTAATAATAACATGAGTTGTAATCTTTTTGCAGGTGGAGGGGCTTGCCTTCATTTTATTAAAAACACTCAACACCTGTGAAGTTCAATAAAATGAGGAATATCTGTATATAGATAAACTCTGGTGATATACTGATAACATAGGTTTACTTTTATCAGTTCCCAGCAAATCAGTGATTTTTCAAGCCCTTTAAAGGAAAAATACATTAAAGTGCCTCTTATAAGAGGCATTCATTTATTTAGGACAGGTACCAAAATGTTGCCTCATAGGAGATCTTCTTTTAGGTTAATTTATCCTATAAAAGACAAGTTAGTCCTGGCTGGTGTAGCTCAGTGGATTGAGTGCCGGCCTGTGAACCACAAGGTCGCTAGTTCTGTTCCCAGTCAGGGCACGTGCCTGGGCTGTGGGCTGGGTCCCTGGATGGGGTGAGTGAGAGGCAACTAGTCGATGTTTCTCATGTCAATATAGCTCTCCCTCTCTTTCTCCCTCCCTTCCCCTCTGTCTAGAAAAAAACTAAATCAAGTCTTTAAAAAAAAGGACAAGTTATACTAATCTAGGATTTAATTGTTTAAAAAACAAAGAAATATAATGACTTTTTAGTAAAATGGAACTCTGTCAGGCTACAACAAAAAGTGACTTTTTGATGAGTTGCTTATGTATTGATACCTCATAGTAAAAACCATTGCAGGTGTTCTCTAACAGTATTGGAAAATTTTTTGAATCTCAAGAAAAATTATTTATAGGACTTTGCATAGATTCTAGTCCTGGATTTCTTTTACCATACTGAAATACTGTCTAAGTACTGAAATTAAAAAAAAATTATACAAGTAAAGCATGAAAAATTTAAATAATACAGAAATCCTTGTCCCTTCTACTCAATTCTAGTATCTTCAACTCAAGCCATCTTTTTCCTTGCTT
The DNA here is from genome assembly GCF_021234165.1 of Pteronotus mesoamericanus. Classification (NCBI taxonomy): domain Eukaryota; kingdom Metazoa; phylum Chordata; class Mammalia; order Chiroptera; family Mormoopidae; genus Pteronotus; species Pteronotus mesoamericanus. The sequence continues at coordinate 22,242,852 of NW_026555277.1, read as the reverse complement.
TCAGAAAAATGGGTATCTTTCCAAACACGCATAGAGACATGAAGAAATGTATAGTTTAGTTTTATTCATTGTTCTCTTAATTAAATGGTAGGTGTATTTACCTTTTTACTAATAAGATGTCTTAGAGATCTTTCCATGTAGGTATATAAGATCTCTTTTTAACTACTGAGTAATGTTTCTTATTATGGATATACTGTCAATTCTTTAAGCATTCCTCTTCCTAACTGATGGACTTAAAAAAAAAAACTGATGTGTATTCAGTTTGGTTCTGGTTTTACCACATTACCGGTAATATCTGGGTTTTACCACTTGTCAGGGCCCAGTCATTGTTTTTGATTTTTATTTTCAAAGCTTCACAGATAATTACAATACTGACAACTACACGCCCAGATTATATTTTAAGGTGACTTTTAGTTCTATAATAGAATTTCATATTTAGAGTTTATAGTTAAATATAAAACTTGCTTAAAAAAAAAAGAAAAGCACCATGGCTGGTGTGGCTCAGTGGATTGAGCACCAGCCTGCAAATCAAAGGGTCTCTGGTTCAATTCCCAGTCAGGGCACATGCCTGGGTTGGAGGCCAGGTCCCTGGTGGGAAGCGCTTGAGAGGCAACCACACATTGATGCTTCTCTCTCTTTCTCCCTCCATTCCCCTCTCTAAAAATAAATAAATAAAATCTTTGGAAATAAAAAAAAAATTCATTCATTCATTTATTCAGAGAGAAATGGAAGTGAGGAAGAAAGAGACAGAAATATCAATAGATAGGTTACCCCTCGTGCACCCCCAACTGGGGACCTGGCCCGCAACCCAGGCACGTGCCCTGACCAGCAGTGGAACCAGCAACCTTTCAGTTTGCAGGCTAGCGCTCAACCCACTGACCCACACCAATCAGGGTCAAAATTTTCTTGATGCCAGTCTTTTTGGAGAGGCTCTACATCATTGCTTCTCAAAAGGTTATTCAAGATGCCCTGCATCATTGTTAATGGGGTACTTACGAAAAATATAGATTTTTGTCTTCATCCCAGGTCTATGTAATTAGAATGGGATTTCCTTGAGAATCTGTCCAGGAAATTCTTGTATGCAGTGATGTTTGAAATGAACTTCTTCAGGGCTTTAAAAAGAATTCAGTTTGCCTCAGCCCATTGATCGGTGTTATTTCACTGGATCTGTAACAGGGACTGGCAGTCATCATTTTAGGAGGTGACGCATGACTGGATTAAGAACAGATAGAACAGTGATTTCAGGGTGAGGTCCTTGGGCCAGCAACATCAGCATCACTGGGAACTTGTTAGAACAGTAATTTCTCAGACTCCGCCTAGACCTACTGAATGAGAACTGGGGGTGGGGCCCAACCGCCTGTGATTGAAATCGTCCACAAGATGATTTTGATCCATTCTAAAGTTCGCGAAACACTATTCTAGAAAGTAATTTGGTTTGGGATTAAATCCTAAATTCCATATAAATTTAATCTCCTATTGTAGGAGATTGTAAATGACAATTATTTAAAATACATTTTGTTTATATTTATCCTAAACCAGTGAGTGACTTTTTTTCTAGGACTGAGGATGAAGAACAAACACGGATCAGTCTGAACTGTAGTCAGCAGGCTTTGATGCAGGTGGTGGCTTTTCTTTCCCAGAACAGACAACTTTATCAGAAGACTGAAATTCTGTCACTGGAAAAGGTAATAAAAATACCTTACATTGCTGAGCATTTTTGTTTGGCAAATTCATTTGTAAATTGTTAGATCAGTAGGCTATTAACTGCTATTTGAAGGAGGGCATATTCCCTGCAAGGTATGTTCAGAAAGGGACACATTCCAGGAGTAGAATAATGTTGGAACTTGCCTTATTGGGCTGCTATAACAAAATACCACAGACTGGATAGCTTATAGACAGATTTATTTCTCCCACTTCTGTAGACTGAGAAGTCCAAGATCATGGCCCTGCAGATCGGGAGTGGTGTCTGGTGAGAGCCCACTTCTGATTCATAGATGTGCCTTCTCTCTGTGTCCTCACGTGCTAGAAGGGATTAGGGACCTATCTGGACCCTCTCTTATAATGCACAAATTCCATTGGTGGGAGTTCTAACCTCATGACTTAAGCACCTCCCAAAGGCTTCACCTCCTAATACATTTGGGCGTTAGGTTTTCAACATGAATTTTGAGGGAACGGAAACACTTAGATCATAGTTGTAGTCTTCAGGGATAGAGACTCAGGTACAGGGTTATAGGTTTGGTCTCTTATTTTATGCCCTCTGCCTGGACCCTTTTATTCACTTCTTTAATTTAACAGCCATTTGTATAATGATTCCTATGTCTTTACTTTCTGGCTCAGTATGATTTCTTAAGTTGAAAAATGACAAAAACATATTTCCAACTAGTATCTAGACATTTTCCATTTACACAAATATTTCAGATAACAATAAATATATACAAATATTGACCTTATCCCCACTTTTCTTTTTTCTATTTCATCTGTGACATCATCATCTACCTTATTTTCCAAGTTTCCACAGTTCCTCCTGCCCCAGTAAATCCAAGCCCTGCTGATTCTGTACCCAAATCTGTAAAATATTTCTCCCTTCTATTTACTTTGCCACTACAGTAGTTGAAAACTTTGATATTCCCTCACTTGGAATGTGGGGGTGTCCTAGGTGGGCACCCACAGGAGGCAGCCCAGGCTTAGCATGCAAACCTTTCATGACCACCTGCGGCCCTTACGTCCAGCTTCTCAGTCGCCATCGTCTCGGTTGCTTCTCGGTTTAACTGAAAATAATCAGTTCAGCATTCTCGCCTAGAAATGAACTTCTGTTTAACTCATAGTCCAGAGTTAGTCACATTGCCCAATCTAACCCAGCGTGGGCATGAAGTACCATTCTACCATGTGCCAGGAAATTATGATGGATCCAATTAGCATACAAATCTTGGCATTTTATGAAACTGGTGATATTTTATACTGAAGTGCTACTAAGTGAATTGATTCACTACAGTTTCTGAGTCTTATAGACACTGTCTTTTGCTTTTGCCCTGCACACCAGTGAAACTGCTTTTGGATCCGCCCTCAGTGTACTCTTCTCACACCTGGACACCTTTGTGCATGTTCTCTGCTGAGAATGCCTTTCCGCCTTTCACCCTGTCCGTGTCCTTCCACACTGCACTTGACGTCACTTCTCCTTCAACGCCTTTCTCAGCTGTGTGCAAGACTCGAGTTCTTGTAAAACCTTTGTTTCTACTTTTTCCAAGTATCCCCAGCCCCAAGGCCCATTTAATTTATTTTGTCATTCCTTTGTGCTCTCGTTAAAAAATAGTACCTGCCTTGTATTTAACCACTTTTATTATTATTTATTTAAATACCTGCCTTACCAGGAGACTGTGAGTTCCTACAAGTCAGAGAATATTTTTTGTCAGATTTGGGTACAAACTTTAGCCTGGAGTTGGTTGTAAGGAGCTCACAGTGCGCATGTTACATTGATCTCAGCATGTGCTGTTTGTTCTATAGGTTTGCTTTCTAGGACTGATGATGGACAGTTTTTGTAATTTCTTTTTCTCTTCAGCCTCTGCTTCTACACACTGGAATGGGACGGTTATGCACACTGGACGAAACTGTCTCCTTGGCAACCATGATTGAGCGAATCAAAAAGCACCTAAAACTATCACATATTCGCCTTGCTCTTGGGGTAGGGAGGACCTTAGGTAAATGTCTCTTTTATTTGTCCAGTAAACATAATGTTAACATTGGGCACAAGCTGAAAGTCTTGACTGCGTTAATGTAAGTGGAAGAAAACCTGTTAGCAGTCACAAGAATGACTAACTGGTTTATGTTATTGATCAGGGTAGTCTAGGTTTTGCTGTAATAAGCATCTCATTGGCTTCAACAAGATTTATTTCTCTATCACACTCTGTTCATCTCAAATCAGCAGAGGAAATCTGCCCATTGTAGGCTGGTCACTGTTGCAGAGGGAAAGTTTTGGAGAGTCTAAAATAATCAGTTAAACATTCTAGCCTAGAAATGAACTTCTCTTTAACTCATAGTCCAGAGTTAGTCACATTGCCCAATCTAACCCAGTGTGGGCATGAAGTACCATCCTACGATGTGCCAGGAGATTAGGACGGATCCAATCACCATGCTATTCTTGGCATTTTACAATACTGGTGACACTTTATACTGAAGTGCTACTAAGTGAATTGATTCACTGCAGTTTCTGAGTCTTGTAGATGCCGTCTTTTCTTTTGGCTTTTCCCATTATTTTTGGGAACAAAAGGAATGAACAGGACATTTGTTGGACCCCTGCAGTTTGCCTGGCACTGTACTGAGTGAAGTATGTGAATTCCCACTGCAAAGGAGACCAGAGGTTGTGAGTGTGATTTCTGAGTTTCTTGGGTTCAAATTTTTCTGTCTTATTTCCTGCATGATTTTGACATGTTATTTAACCCCTTTGTGTCCTTGTAGCCACATCTGTAAAAACTGTAATAATAATAATAACCTAATTCATCCAGGTAGATGTGCATAATCCACATGACAGAGCACAGTGACTGGTATACATTAAGTGAGGTAAATGATCACTATTAGCTCTGTGGTAGGTATTAGCGTTCCCTTGTAGCAGTGAAAACATTGAGGTTCAGAGAGTTAAGTAACTTATCCAAAAGTCTACAGTTGGATCAAATAACTCATAAGAATTAATTTCCGAAGAAAACAGATGGCAGAGGTTGGCTTCAGATCGAACTCCAAAACCCCTCCTTTGAAATAGCACTATTGCGTGACCACTAATGAAATGTTCATCCTGGAAACCTAAGTGCTAAGTACTTGCTAGATTTTGCTTGAAAGTTTCTGTTATTTCACTCTTGAGGATGCTCTTTTTAAAGTAAGTATGGTATTTAAAAATGTGTCAAATCCATTTGTAGGATTCCTCTAATGAGCCCTTTTAGTTCTGCTTCCTTACCTGAGTACCTGCCTATCTCTTTTTGTTGCCTGGGGGCTCAGGTGAGGTTACCTACCCAGTACCACAAGAGTCAAGCCTAGCGCTGTACCCGTAGCATTATTCAGCGGTGCCTTATGTGAGCTAGAGCAGGTATATACATCCCAGGGAATAATAACCTTGCTTTGGGTTAGCTACGCAATACCAAAGAATAATCTGCTAGCCTATGTGAAGACGTGTTTTGTTGCTTTTTAAAATTCAGTAAGCAAAATTCATGTACTGCTCCTGAGACCAGGAGTGAAATCTGCATTACATTTAGGATTCTTGGTACAAACTATAACATTAAAATGAAGGGGAATTATAAAGTATTGCTCTCATTTCCTTTATCTTGAAGAATCCCAAGTCAAAGTTGTGGCTCTGTGTGCTGGTTCTGGGAGCAGTGTTCTGCAGGGGGCAGAAGCCGACCTTTACCTTACAGGTAGGACAGCCTTTGGGTCTTTCTTCTACCCTTTTGTGTGTCCTTTCCCAGCCTTGGTTTCTTTTTACAAGTTAAAAAATAGCAAATTTTAGGACAGCACCTGGCCTATAGATGGATCTAATAAATGTTTTGGAACCTGAACTAAATACGAACTACACCAAAATTGGAGACATAGCCATATTCTTTGTGGAGGGGAAAAATTCATTTAACAGTTTATTATTAGAATATTTTAAAATACTGATGTTTAGCATTTATTTAACCTATCTTCCTAAACATGATTTCTCTCAAATTTCATGTCACTTTTTACAAGTCACCTTAGGTAGAAAATGGTGCCTCTTACTCAAACCTAAGACAATCATCAGTTCCTATCAATTCTAGCTCCAAAATTTTTCTAGGACCTTACCCATTATCTCTAACCAGGCATCATCTCCTACTTGAAGAACATCATCAGGCCTCTAAATCTTAATCTTCCGCACACTCCTCAAATTTAACTTTCTTTTCTTCTTTTAATTATATTTTATTGATTATGCTACTACAGTTGTCCCAATATTTCCTTCTTTGTCCCCCTCCACCCAGCACCCCGTACTCCCTCAGGCCATCCCCACACCATTGTTCATGTCCATGAGTCATGTGTGTAAGTCCTTTGGCTACTCCATTTCCCATACTGCACTTTACATCTCCATGGCTATTCTGTACCTACCTATTTGTACTTCTTAATCCTCTCACCTCTTCATCCATCTCCCCACATCACTCGCCCATCTGGCAACTTATTTCTTTAAAAAGTCCATTTAACATTTCATATAATAATGGTTTGGTGATGATGAACTCCTTTAGTTTTGTCTTGTCTCGAAAGTTTTTTATATGCTCTTTGATTCTGAATGATAGCTTTGCTGGGTAGAGCAGTCTTGGCTGTAGGTCCCTGCTTTTCATGACTTTGAATATTTATTGCCAGTCCTTTCTAGCCTGCAAAGTTTCCTTTGAGAAATCAGCAGATAGTCATACGGGAACTCCCCTGTAGGTAACTAACTGCTTTTCTCTTGCTGCTTTTAAGGTTCTCTCTTTGTCTTTCACCTTTGGCATTTTAATTATGATGTGTCTTAGAATGGACCTCTTTGCATCCATCTTGTTTGGGTTCTCTGTGCTTCCTGGACTTGCATGTCCATTTCCTTCACTAAAGTAGGGAAGTTTTCTTTTATTATTTTTTTCAAGTAGGTTTCTAATTTCTGTCTCTCTTCTCCTTCTGGCACCCCTATGATGCCAATATTGGGCCTTTTGATGTTGTCCCATGGGCTGCTTACACTATCCTTATTTTTGTGAATTCGTTTTTCTTCTTATTTTTCTGATTGGTTGTGTTTTGCTTCCTTATGTTCCAAATCATTGATTTGATTCTCAGCTTTATCCACTCTACTGTTGTATCCCTGTAAATTGTTCTTTGTTTCAATTAGTGTATCCTTTGTTTCTGACTAGGTCTTTTTTACACTGTTGAAATCCTCACTAAGTTCTTTAAGCATTCTTATAACCAGTGTTTTGAACTCTGCATGTAGTAGCTTGCTTGTCTCCATTTTTTTTTAGTTCTTTTTCTAGAATTTTGTTCTGTTCTTTCATTTGAGCCATGTTTCGTCTCTTCACTTTGGCAGCCTCCGTGTGTGTGTTTCTATGTAAATATTACAAAGAGCTGCTATGTCACCCAGGCTTGGTAGAGTGGCCTAATGTAATAGGTGTCCTATAGGGTTCAGTGGCACAGCCTCCTCTAGTAGGGTACTCAAGGTGTGCCCACAGTATGGGCTGTATACACCCTCCTGTTGTTGTAGCCTTGATTGCTGTTGGCATACCGAAGGTCAGCCCCTGCCTGTGTTCTCTCCAGTGTCATACAGCATAAGCTACGAACCAGTCTGCAGAAGCTGCTACTGGTGTTGGGCTTGGAGGTCTGATGCGAGGCCAAGGTGTGAACCATGGCCAGCTGTTGCAAGTGCTGGGTCTGGGGCAACTTAGCGAGAGGTGTGGGGCTCGTTGAGGCCAGATGCTGCTTGTTTGATATAATTTAGGAAAGTCTGAAGCACGGGTGAAGACCGATCATTCATATGGAAAGGCCACTGGAAACAGCTTGGGTGGGCCTGAAAGTTGGGTGGGGCAGGGCCTCAGGGAATCACCAGGGTGGGGCAAACAGTATGAGCCAGGTTGATGGAGTCTCAGATATGTTGCCCACCAGCCAGCTCTGTGGCTCTGGGGTAGAAAGCTCAGAAAAGGAACTGTGGCCTTTGCCAGCATTTCTGTCTGGGAGAAAGCTGCCCCTCCAGTTCTTGCCCTGATGCCAGACAATGCATTTCCTCCCTGTATGTCTCAGATGCTTTTCAGTCTGCTGCCCCAGAGCTAGAGCTCAGAGGGAGTTATTCTGAGTAAGTATGTGCATGGGCCCTGTTAGAGGAGCTGCGAGGGAGGTCAGCAGTGTCTCTCTCTCCCCAGCCTTAATCCCCACTAGTTTTTGTAGCCACAAGTTATGGCAACTTCTCTTCTTGGCACTGGAACCCTGGGCTGGGCGGCCTGGTGTTGGGCTGGGACCCTTCACTCCTTGGATTTTTATCCCTTGTGATTTTTAATCCACCACGTGTGTGTGGGACCAGCCCCTTCCATGCCTCTGCCCCTCCTACCAGTCACAGTGTAGTTTCTTTTCTAACTCTGTAGTTGTAGGACTTTGATTCAGCTCAATTTCTGACGGTTCTAAATGGTGGTGGTTCTAAAGTTTAGTTGTAAGTTTGATGTGGTTATGCGAGGAAAGGAACTGTATTTACCTGTGCCACCATCTTGACCAGAAATCTCCAAAATTAACTTTCAAAAGTACAAATTTGATGGTGTATAATATTCTGGCCAAAAATCCTTCAGTGATTTCCCTCATCTGTCCCGGTGCAGCCTGAATGTTTCATCCCCTTTCACTTAGCCGTAGTTTGTGGTGTTTTTCTCTCCCTAGAATGTCACGTTCTTGCTCCTTTCTTTGTATTTCTAGAGATAAGCTGAAAGAAACTTCCTAGAAACTTTTTCTGCCATCCTCTGACTCCTGCCCCTGATGGTCATACCTTCCTCTCCCATTCCTGTCACTTTGTCCTTAACTTCCTATTGCATTTCTATTTGACTTTAGTGTTCGGCTCCCCGTCTTCTCACTGACTTGTAACATGGCTCATCATTCCGCCGAAGGCTTTGGAGGCACTGTGTACACTTGCTGCTACCAGCTGTATTTCCACCTCTACTCCTTCTCAGTGTTCGGAGAGGGAGTTAAAGGTCTCTTTTCCCACTTCTAGGATCAAGACTCTAGGGCCTCAACCCTCTGGCTATTCCCTGGCTACTTCTGTGCCTCCTCATTACTGTGCCTCTCCTGCCTCCCACACCCACAACTTACTAGCACACCTTCTCACAAAAGCTGACATACTTGAAACATTGTCACAGCCAGAAGTATAGAGGTGCAGCATCTGAGCAAGCCTGATGTAATCGCTCTGGACCCATTGAAAATGCACATAACTGTTACCTGCTTTCTATTTTATCCCTCTGAAGATAAAAGATTTTTATAAGCCCTCAATCTCGTACCAGATTGAAATAAGCTTTTAATGTATATGCAATTTGACAGACTAACTTAACAGCATGGTGTGCGACTAATTGTAACATTTTACTTTGAAGGAAATTCAGAGCTTTAGAACAGCTGCAGGAATAGTACAATGAAGTTCTATATGCCCTTCACCTATATTACTAATGGGTGTATTTTCCCATGTTTGTACATTCTGTCTCTCTCTGTACATATTATATGTGTGTATAAGTATATATTTATATACTCCCCCCCCAAACCATTTTGTAATAAACTGCAGATACGATGACTTTTACCCCTAAATAATTCAGCATATATCTCCTGAGAACAAGAACATTCTCTTATATGACCATGGAACAGTGATCAAATTCATGAATTTAAGCCCTGGCTGGTGTGGCTCCATGGATCGAGCACCGGTCTGTGAACCAGATGGTTCCAGGTTCAATTCCTGGGCAGGGCACATGCCTGGGTTGTCGACCAGGTCCCCAGTTGGGGGCAGGCAAGAGGCAACCAGTCGGTGTTTTTTTCCTCATTCTCCCTCCCTTTCCCTCTCTCTAAAAATAAATAAAATCTTTTTAAAAAGGAATTTAATATTGTTAAAACACTTATTTAATATACATTCTATATTCAGATTTTGCTAATGGATCAAAATTTGTAGCATTCCTTTTTCTGACCTATATACAGTCCATTATCACACACTGCATATGGAATAGTTCCTCAGCTTTGTCTTCAGAGCATTGACATTTTTGAAGAGTGTAGGCCATTTGCTTTGGTATTATATTTCTCAATTTGAGATGTCTGATTGTTTCTTCATAAATAATGACTTTTTTAAATTTTTTTTTTTTAATTATAAAGCAGTATGTGCATCAGATAAATTCACAGTTCCAAAATGTTGAGATGTCCTTCCTATCTGTTTAATTGGGGAAATAGAAAATATCTTCATACCTGGCTGACTTTAGATGTCTATGAGCTGTGAAGTATCACTTTGAATAAAATTTCAGGGATGAGAAGCACCAGTCAAAAGACCAAATATACAATATAGGCCTCTGCTGCTGTTCATCACCCCTTCCATTGAGCTTGACATGGATAGGTTGTTAAGGGTAATATCCTAGAAAGACCAGCAGATGGGGAACTTGCTTCTTGAAGATACTGCATAAATTCTCATTTGCTTTTTCTTTCCCACAGCTACAATTCTGTGCCAAGCTTTTCTTGCCTTTGCTTTTGCTTTGTTATTATTGTAGGGTCTTCATGGATTTCCCCACCTTCACGTGTTCTCCAGCCAGTGCATTTATAATAACCTGGGCAGCCAACTTGTCTCTCCTGCAGCATGGCTTCTAATTGGGCCACCTTAGTGTCTTTTTCTCCTTTTACTTTACTATTTATTATAGATTAAGATGTTTTAAAAGGTACTTGAATAAAAAATATTCCTTATAATGAAATAACACATATTGGGGGGTGGAAATGTGGGCAATTAAAAATTTGGGGGGACACTGGTGGGTTGGCTCAGTTGGTGGAGTGTCATTCTGTACACCAAAAGGTTGCAGGTTCAATCCCCTGTTCAGGGCGCGTGCAAGACAAAACTGATCAGTGTTTCTCTCACATTGATATTTATCTCTCTCCCTTCCTCTTGCTCTGGTATCAACAAAAAATATCCTCAGGTTGAGGATTAAAAAAAAATTTTTTTCTGTGGAGGGAAAACCCTTTTTTCTAAGAACCTTTTTTTCCCTATATTTTTTCATGCCTTTGTACTTCTCTATATATTTTTAAATTATGCTTTTTATGAACAAGCCAAATTTTGCACAAAATATTTTTTCTCTTAAATTAGAAGTCATCTGACTTATAAATGGTGTTTTTAAGAATTCAGGACATTTGAGTTTTCCCAAAATCTTTTCACAAGAGATCCTCTCCCAGCAATAAAAGATTTCTAGGAGTTTTGCCTGAGTCAAAGGAAAATACCATTTTTAGAGATACCATGAAGCTCCTTTCATCATCATGAAGTAGACTAGGGTTGATGCCAAAAAATTTGGTGCTTCCAAAGCATAAAAGTCTTCTTCTAGAAAGTATACCTAGGATATTCTTGAAGTATTTGTTATTTAATATTACATAAGAAAGTTTCTGAAAGCCCCATTTTATTTAGTAGCCAGTCATCTGTTTATTGTGGAAACAATTTGAGTGGGTGTTCTTACAGGACTAGTTCTGGCAGAATTAGATACTGTTGGATATGTGAGTTTCAATACTTGTGTTGGGTCTGCCAAGGAGAAAGAATTTAGAATTCTCTGTAGGATGGTCTCTGTGTTTTTTTCAATTGGAGGACATGTAAGAAACTACGTAACTTTCTAGATTTATATGTAGTTCTGCTGTATTATGTTTGCTTCACACAGGATGCATATATAATCTTTCTGCTGTTGTCGTTCAGCATTCCACAGACTCTGTGTCTAATCTTTAAGTATTTGTTCTCTTTCTCTGTGGCAGGTGAGATGTCCCATCATGATATTTTAGATGCTGCTTCCCAAGGAATAAATGTCGTCCTCTGTGAACATAGCAACACTGAACGAGGCTTTCTGTCTGATCTTCAAGATATGCTGAGTGCTCATTTGGAGAATAAGATTAATATTATCCTGTCAGAAACAGACAGGGACCCTCTTCAGGTGGTATAATGTGTACAGGAATAGGATGACAATCTACAAATCATTTCACTTCTAATTCAAATGTACAACACAAATCAGTGGTTTGTATCTTTCTGAAAGAATGTTTTAGAATATACACCTGGTTTTTTTAACTTCTGATCACTTCTTGTTTTTTAATATACTTCACTAAACATTCTCCAGTTTTTAGGGTAAAAACTGTAATGTAACTATCATTAAAGAACAAATGAGTATAAAGATGATTAAAAGGATGATTATAAAGAACAAAATATTATAAACTCTACGTGAGGTTGACTAAAATCTGTTAACATTCTTCGAAAATAGTTCAAGTAATCCTCTCCTTAGATTAATTATGATAGGTGGGATGTGTCATTCTGGATCTCTCTGTAGTTAAAATATACTTTAAATATTTGGGATTGAACACTTATTTCTATGTAGTAATCTCTAGGAGGTGATATGGTCTGTATGTGTATTCTTAGATTACTAATCTCTGCCCCTAAATTTCAGAATCTGAATGAGATTTATCAGGATGAGGTTTGGGTTTTTTCCCTTAATATACACAATCATTATTTATATAACTTGTTTTAGTATTTTTTAGGTAACTTATCTGTAATTAGTAATATAAAATGATGATTGGCTCTCAATACTAGTGATTATTTATACAATAATTTTGTGCCAGACACTCCGCTAGTTGCTTTATAAACACTTTCAATTCCTTATAAGCAAGCCTACAGGTATTATACCCATTTTTGAGAACTAGCAAACCGCAACAGTCATCTCACCTCCCAGGGTGCAGAAAAACACATTCTAAACAATGCTGCTGGCTCCACGTTTGAATTAGGTGGGGGAAAGAAATTTAGACTTCTAAGAGTTTTCTTCCTCTTTTTTTGGCAGGCAGAACCTATTATTCATTTATTATGGGTAGAATTCCCATTTTGCAAACAAACCTCTTACTTTTGGGAAGTTCAGGGTTTCAAAATGTCTTTGGTGTATATTTCTAGATACCGGAGGGGCAGAATTCCCCTGCTGCTCATCAAATGACATGCACTTGCAGCTGCAGAGCATTGTGCAGGAGTATTTTTCTATTCCAGAGCGAAATACTTACAAAACAGAGTTAAATATATATATACGTAGTGCATACAGGATAACCCCCTGGTAACCATATATGCTCCCCAATCTTCTCAAACTATAATTTGCTTACTGTCCCAAGTTTTATCTCTACTACTCTTCCTCTCTTTTTTCCTGCCATTTCTCTCATCTGGAATCCTGTCTAAGTTCCTACTCAGATACTACCATTTCAAGGACCAAAGTCTCATCTAGCCACTAAAAGGCCTCCCTATTCTACAGTAATCTAGGCTCTGACCTTTATCACATTTATCAAGCATTTGGCTTTAATCTTTGTGCTGCCTAATACTGTTAATTAGCTTTTCAAAAGTTTTTGACATATCATCCACTTAGATTATAAGCACCTTAAAGTCAGATTCCTATATTTTTTTCTGTATTACTCATGCACCTATGTAGCAGACGCTCTACATGTCCTAGTTTTGAAAAGTAACATAATCCAAATGTGACACAACATGTACATTTAGTGTTCTTGACAGACTTTCTAGAACTAATCCACATTCTCTGTACAAACATGGAGTTTCTGCTAGCCCAATAAATTTGTTTTGGGAATCAGAACTCATCAGCTGACTCTGTCCTAGCCACAGGACTGCAGTTGTTCATCCCATGGGACCTCAACTCTGATGTCATAAACAAAATTTGGATCATCCTTCAGATTTTTCTAAAAAGTTCTTCCATGATGCTCTTCCTTTTGGCAAGTTCTGTCATCTAGTTTGCTCAGATCTTCCTCAGGATCAATGATTGTTTCCCATGGAATTTGTTACATTGTTTTTCCAAACTCTGCCCCTACAAGTAACGGAAAAAATTGGAAAATACTGTAACTTCACTTGCCTTCACTCGCTTTCTCAGGGACTTGTTCCAGGTAACTCTTGTGTCCCGGATTATTTTACTGTTCAGCTTCTCTGTTGCAATATGAAAAGTTTGACAGGCATGATGCACTGGCAACTTTACCCCTTCATTTCATTCTCATAGACCAAGATAACAGCTGGATGTTAGAACCTAATCGCACGTTTCTTGGCAATGCATATCATTCTCACATACACTTCATGGTAAATCAGAGGAAATCAGATGAAGATGTGTTAGTCACATAAGTGTAAGTCACACTTCCCGGAAGTGGAGGTGCAGGCTGAGAGCTGGGCAAGCGGGCTCCCAAGCCAGCTTGGTGATGGTCAAGATGGGGGCCAACCTGAAAGCTCTTTTAGCAATTTTTTTTTAAGTTAAGCAGAGTTTATTAATGGTTCCCCTAACTCAATGATCTTGTTGAATGACATATTCATATATTAAAATGACAAATGATGCTAAGAATGTCCAGTCTGTTGTAGCACAAAAACTGACTGCTGCCTCATAATATAAGGAATTCAGACTTAACGCCAAGTTTGTAGGGTATAAATGTCTTTATTACATCCTCTGTGCTTTTTCTTGGCCTATTTACTATTTTATTAAGAGCAGCCAGAAAAATCTTTCAAGGTTTCAGGTCTGTTCAATCTTGCCAGAAGCAGTAACAGCAAAAATTGGAGCCTTAGCAGTCAAACTCTGACAGAGTTTGAGGCACACTGATGCTGAAACAAGGTAATGAAGGGCATGTAATTCTACCAAAATCTTCATCAGATCTGTAAGATGCACTCAAATTTTTGAGTAACTTAAAGATGTTTTTAGTAGAAAAACAAAACCAATATTATAAATGAAAGATTCTGTCCAAATTGGCTTTTTATTAATAGTAAAAAGTATGGACACATACTGCTTGCAAAAAATATAGGCACAAAAATTATAAAAATAAATTAGTAGATATTTGAAGGCAAATGTAAAGTTTGCACATTAGGTCATTAAAGATTTTGTATACTTTTTTATACTGTGAGTTATTTATAAACTAGATATATTAAGCGCAAAAAAAAATTGGCAAGGTGCAAACCAGCAAGTATCATATGCTAACATTTGTTTTTAAAAGGAAAAAATATAGACAAAATCCCTTACATGTGCATAGACTACCTCTGGAAGATTAAACTATCAAAACTATCAATGATTGCCTATGGGAGTGGATCAGGAGTAGGAAAGAAACTGCTTTTCATCGAATAGCTTTTGGTACAATTTTTAAAAATTTTAATCATGTACAAAATTCTTAAATATATTGATTAGTAACTGTATTTAAGATTAAACCTTTCATACACAAATTTAACATGAAATTCATTATATGCCACAAAGATGACTTGAAAAGTCTTTGAGTTTTAGGTGTATTTGATAGAGAAATCAAGATTAATTTAAAGCTAGCCATTAATATGCTACTTACCTGCATGTTATTTTAGGACAAAAAAATATGTCAATATACAAGAATAGTTAAATTTTTATTTTCTGTTGAAAATAATGATTAAAATGTAATTCAGAAGTGTATTTCTCTAGCCTGGTTTCTAACTTGCTTCATGAAGGTGATGGCACATTAATTATTCTGAATATCATGTTTTATGATTTTTCATGTGCTTTCTAGGCTGGGTATACACCCTAAATGCTCGTTAAGTTTTTTCCCACTATTCCAACTGAACAGTGTCATGCCCCTCTCTCACCGTAGTATGTAGCCTAAATCCAAAAGAGAGAAAGCTGGATCATCTACTTTTCCTCAATTTTATACCTTTTGTTAAGCCATTTCAGAAACAGAGATGATTTGCCTTCCCCATTTCACCAATCAGTTCTGACACACAGAACAACAAATATAGCAGATTTCTGTGATGCCAATGTTTTTGTACTTCCACACTCTGAAACAAGCACATTCGCAATCAGCTCCAGGAGTGTTCAAAGGCCCTCAAAAAATTAGGAATAATATCATCTCTAGTATAAAAGAATTCAAAAACATCCAGTTCCAAAGAGTCCCTGAGCACACTGTTCATTCCAGCAAGAATCTCCAGAGAGGTAATGAATGAAAGGCACATTTTCTCCAATTTGAGGACCACTGAAGAGCACAGTTCTAGAGATGGTACACTGGCCAGGCTAATCAAGGTTCTAATTCATGACATTTCCCCCTCCCAATTTTAAATCTTGTACACTGGAAAAAGTCTGATGTTGGATGTAAACACAACACTTTCAAGAAGTGGCAGCTGGAGTGTAACAACCTTCCCACCAAATATTCAAGGATAAAGGATGGCTTCAAGTCTCCTCTTCTTCCTTTTCCAGGAAATCAGTCAATGTTCCATTGTCAATAGAAATTAATAAATATTCCACTCCATCGGTTCCCTAAAAGATGTAAGAATACCCTGGATGTTGGTCATTTGTAAGAGAAATATGAATCCTACTGTAGGTTAAAAAAATGGATTTAATATTTTTACATATAGAGGTATAGAATTTAAGGGAAAAGGCACACAAGACATATATCTATTTAAATACAGGGAGTTTATGGTTAAGCCACTTCAGAGTGGAAAAGAAGACTAGAGGGTGGGTAAGTGGGTATTTTCTTCATCCCGCTGCTCCTTCTAGGCCTCACACTGTTGATTTCTGTTCATTTCCCTTTCAACTGAATCTTTTCCATTGGTGGTAAAAATACCGTTAGGTAACTCCTATTTAAGTAACCCTCACTAGACTCACTCTTTTCGAGCTATCACCCAACTTCTGCAGCTTTCCAGAAGAGCTGCTGACAATCTGTCTCCTCACTTTTCCCTCAACCCAGTCCACCCTAGCTGCTGCCACCATTTTCATACCACCAAAGGAGCTTTTGCTTAGACCAGCGATTTTCATTCATCTCACGGCACACATAAACTAATTACTAAAATTCTGCAGCACACCAAAAAACTTTTGCTGATCTGACAAAAAATAGGTATAGTTTCTTACTCATTCACACCTGATGGCTACTGTTGTGTTGGCTGTTGCCAGTTTTTTTTGACTATCCAAGGGAAAAGAGGTCTGTGCCCCTGACTAAATAGTCAGGTACAGCATCAATTGAAAACCACTGGCTTAGACCACCAAGGAATCCCATAAATCCAATAGATATTTTTAGTCCTCCACCTTTCGTCCTCTCAGCAGCACCTGACACTGCTGACCATTCTTTTTTTCTTAAAACCCGCTTTTCTTGGCTTTTGTGATATCTTGGTTTTCTTCCTGACTCTGGCTGCTTCTCTCACCTTGCAGTGTTATCTTTTACTTGGCCATTAAATGTCACACTCCTCAACTAACTCCTGGCCCTCCAATCTCACTGTGTCTTCTCTTTAGGTAGTCCCACCAGTGCCTGGCTTCAGTTTCAGCCAAAATACATAGGAATCATAACCTTGTATGTCGAGCCCAGATCTTTCCTCTGGTTTCTTGTCCCAGGAATCCAACTCCCTAGCTGACATTTCCACTTGGAAATCTCAAAGGAACCTCAAGTACAGTAAGTCCAAACAAACAAAGATCATGAACTCATGATCTGTTTCCCCTAAAATGTTGCTCTTCCAATGCGCCCACCATCTCTCTGGTTATGCAAGGCAGAAATCAGGAATTACTCTGGACACTTTCCCTTGGCTCCAATATCCAATCTACCATCAATTCTTGTCAATTTTGCCTCCTACATATATCTCGAATCCAACCACTTTTTCCTCTTCACCCTAGTCCAAGTTACCATCATCTCATGCAGACTCCTAACGCTTTCCTTGCTGGTCCTGGTGCACTGACTTGGGCAATCCCCATTCCACTCTGATGCCAGAGTCAGAACAGTTTTTTTAAATGTCTTCCCATTACTGTTGAATAAAGATTAAAATCTTTTCCCTGTCCCAAAAGTCGTACATGGTCTAGTCCTTAAATCACTGTTTTTTCAACAGTAGGCTTATCCTATGCCATACTGGCCGCCTTTTTGTTTCAGGGTCTCTTTACATGCTGTTCCTGCCTGGAATGCTCTTCCCTTCCCTGTCTGACTAGTTTTGACTTAGTCTTCCCTCAGATCTCAGCTCAGTGGTTTCTGAGATCCACAAGCAGGCTGAATTAAACTGCTTTAATATGCTCTTTCAGAACCATGTACCTTCTGATCATAGGGCTTATCACAGTAAAACCATACACATGTGAGATTACTGAACACATCCATCTCCTCCACTAGACTTAAAGCTCTATGAGAAAAGGATTTTTATTACTACTATATCCTAATACTTAGTATAATATAAAATATATAGTTAGTGTTCAATAAAAATAGACCAGATTAATGAATGGGGTAGAAGGAAGAAAAGGAGAGGAGGAAATACAATCATTTGACTCATATTCCTACTGGCCTATTACTCTAGACTACACCTTTTAGGTTTTGTGCTCTGCTCTAAAACCAAGCAGGTCTACATTGTCACTTTGTACAGAACTCAAATGGCACATTGCTTAAACAGGTCCTTGTGATCCATTATGGAGCCTCAAGTTTCAAAATCAGATCTCAGTCAAGGCACACCTGTCCTTAAGTAAACAAGATATACTAGTCCTGGAATAGAATGCTATAATAGCAAAGTCTCACCTTCTTGGTTCTTATAAGCTTGTGGTCCCTAAATTCAGTTAACTGGGCCCGGAGTGTCAGATCACTATTGACAAGGAATGCCTCCCGACATTGCTGGTAGAAATCTTGAAAAGAAAGTCCTGGAGTTTCAAAAGGAGATTTGAACATAAGTCAGCATTTAAGACATGACTGGTATACAGATACCCATACCAAAGAACACAGGAAAAGAGTGTTATGGCCACAGTATTTCAAAGCAATGACTAAGTATTGATTTTTTTTTTTTTTTAAGTAACTCTGGAAGAAGCAAGATTACAGAACATTTTGTCTCATATTTTTAAAACAAAACTGATTGGTAGAAAATAGTCAACTGTGATCAAGTTATTACATAACCCTGTTGGGAGTTTTAAATAAAACTGACCTTTAAAGAGAGAACCAGTAAGTCATGAGAGCTAAAAGATTATTAAAATGTTTAAATTACATTGTTTTTACTCAAATAGAGGAAAATGTCCTAAGATGCCCAATATAAGAAATATACGTAATTGGTAGACATAGATCCATAATTAGCACAAGGAACTTAAAAAGCCAGCTGGGGCTGCCTTTCAGTTCACATCAACAAGCAGCCTGTTCAGCGGTACATTTGCAGGGCTGTTAGAACATTTGCTACGTGGCAGACACACTGATCACAGAGCAAACCATTCATTCAATGTGGTGAAAAACTGCAGTGCTATTATTAGATTCCAGAAAAAGGAATTTACAGGGTGAAACAAAAGTCACATGATTTAATTTAATAAATATTGGATACCAAAGTAAGACGGGTTATCCTGGTTATCCAGCTGATACTTTATTAGCAGCCTGAAAATCCCCCTAAAGAAAAAAAACAAAACAAACAGGAATTAAAATCCAGAATGTTAATATTAATAAGCATAACAGCTGGTAGTAAGATACATGAAGAGAATGTGAAATACTTGGCTTGTCTACATTAGCTTCTGTTCTTTTCTCCAAGGAGCATCATATACTGCCTATTTAAAAAGGAAAGCTTTTTTACTTCCTTTCAAGGAAAATCTAGGACTATATTTTTTTAAGTTAATAGGTTAGTCCACTATAGAAAACTTGGAATATATAAAATAAAATCTAATGAGGAAATATCCCATAGCCCTAAAATAACTACTAACATCTCACTTGGAGATATTTGTGTATACTGCTTTGTAAAACCTTTGTGGAATGAGATAGGGTGGGAACACGTAAATTCATGCATTTATATATGGTATATGTACTATTTTACACCTCACTTTTTCACTCACTGATTTCGAATTATTTCTGTAGGAGAGTGGACCATGTGGAATTACGGGGTTGGAAGCAGTGTTACACAAAGATTCCTAGGAGTCATTGGTGGAGCAAAAATTTTAAACCTGTGTTTTTATTTTTATGATTACAAAATAATTACTATGAGCATATTTTGGATTATCTAAATGACCACTTTATAATTAAGTACAGTTGACCCTGGAACAATGAGGGGGCTAGGGGCACCAACCCCCACTTAGTTGAAAATCCATATATAACTTTTGAGTCCCAGCTGCCTCTCAGTATCCTCAGGGCACTGGTTCCAGGACCCCCTGCGTATATGAAATGAGGTAGAACAATGAGTAGAGTTGGTCCTGTGCATCTGCAGATTCCCAACCATGAACTGAGAATACTGTTTTTCACCTGCAGTTGATTGAATCCGTGAATGTGAAACAAGGGGATACAGAGGGCTGACTATGTATCTATTGAAAAAAGTCTGAGTGTAAAAAGTTGCACCTGTGCAGTTCAAACCCACGCTGTTCACTGCCACTAACTCCACAGCTACATTTTGGCCATGATTTTTGATCAATCACATTTATACAAAGTAAAGACTAAATGATACTGGAGTTTGCAAAATGAACCAAAATGTCATAGTAGTTTAAATATATTTTTTAAAAAGTGTTGAAGGCAACACACATTTAAATATGCCAAACTAAAAAATATTTGCTTTAGTGTAGTTAGTGTCAGTATTTAATCTGATATTGGCTGCCAATGCTGCTTCTAGATCCAGGACATAGCCAGACTGTGGCTTCAACTCTCTCACTGCTTTATGTTTCTGTCCCATGGAGATGTTCATATTTTTGAGTCAAGCTGTATCTTTTATTTTTGTTATTTTATATTTAATCTGTTATGCAGTGTGTTTGGCACAAGAGGAGATTAATTTAAAGTGAAAGTTTTGTGCCATCTTGTACAGAAATGTCCCCTCATTGCTCTTTTTAAAAATTTTTTTCTTTATTTTTCAATTACATTCAGTATTATTCTGTATTAGTTTCAGAAGTATAGTGAAGTGGTTAGGAAATCATGTGCATTACAGAGTGGTACCCCCAGCTTCAAGTACCCACCTGGCTCCATACAAAGTTAACATAATATTAATGATTATATTACGTATGCTGTAATCTACATATATGGGACTATTTTGTAACTTCCTTCATTACACTTTAAAGAAAAAAAAAAAAGACTTTGTTAGTCTCACCTGCTTAGTTAGTCTCTTGCATTCCTAAAAATGTTTGTATTTTAATTTAAAGCACAGAAATCACTTATAGTTTGATTAATTTATAGATCTCATACATTTCTAACTTGGAAGGAATTACTACTTTATAATATTTGGTCCACTCATCCAAGAACATAATATTTCTCTTTATTCAATCTTAATTATCTATTTTCAATATCTTAAAAATAGTTCTAGGATTCTATGCTTCAGGGAGGGGGGTGAGGTTGCTACTAAAAGCCTCTTTCAACAGGTTAATTTTCATATCATTAATTTTTTTTGCTGGCTTATGCTATATCCAGATTAGATCATATAAATTCAGATATACCTCTTGGTTAGGCTGCTGAAAGTGCTTCACTGGAGACATCATACAAAGGTGTTTAAAAGCATGAGCTTTAGAGCCAGGCAGATTTTAATCAAAATCTCTGCGCCCTTTACTATAATATCTGCCTTAGAGTGGTGGTTATGAAGATCAAATGAACTATTTCATGGAAAGGAACCTGTGTTTGAATCATAATATTCTATATCATTAAAAACAACCATCAAATTTAATTAAAGTACATCAAAATTCTGTTTTTCTTCCACAATGACTACAAAGATGATCTTTAATTCAGAAATATAAAAAAACCTACTATGAAAAAAAATGTTGCAACTTCTGCCTATTATTCGGCAATTTGATAGATGACTACTACTGATCAGTCTGTTACATAAGCCAGTACTAGCAACTATTATTACTACTATTCTCCTAATCCTTCAGACTAAGTAGGAACTTTAGTGTTGCCATTAAAACATAACAGTACATGTCATAAAATGTATAGCTTAAAAAAAAAAATTATAGTTTTCATTCTTACCTTGCATTGGGGGTAAGGCTCCGTAAGACATGAGTTAGGGAACTAAGTGTTAGTGATCCAGATTGTTTAACCAGAAGAGAATTCTCATAGGAGGTTTCTTCAGTATAAGGACTATATGTAGTAGTTTCATACCAGAGCCAGTTATAAAGACTCTGCTTTACATGATCCCACACTAGAGTACATGATCAAAGAAATAAAAAATTACTAATTATTTTCATAGTGTCATGTTACTAAATTCCATTCTAGGGAAGAATGAGAAAGCATTAAATAAAAACCAAATCCTGAAAACTTCCACTTTTGCCATTTCCCATCCAAATCAATACCTGACAATCTAATTTCATTGTCAATCCACATCTGAATCTTCCTTGGTATATTAAACACAAGTTAAAATATATTAGCACTACTAAGGTATTCTTTTAAAAAGTTTTAATAATTTAACATTTTGTTCAATATGTCTCTGAATTAAACTGCATAAAATAAAAGTTGCAATACCACAAAGAGTAGAGTAAGATCAAAGTAATAGTTGGGTCTCCTCTCTTCCATGAAGCTTTAGGTGTAAAAAACCTCCTTTAGAACCTGAATTTTTACTTACAACTATGTTCTAAATCAGGTTGAGGGCACCTAGATTTTTGGCAACCTGTGTCTTTAAAGATGCAACAAAAGAACTAAAACTCTACTAAAAAACAAAAAGATGTTGTGACAACATTAAGAAAATTAATTTTCTAAGACTGGTATCTCAATAAATAAAAACAATATTTAACTTACTAAGAGGAGCATTGAGGTGATCAATAGATGCTATTAGGTGTATGTTACGTAAGGATGACAACTGTCCAATAATTTGCTGGCTTTTGTCTCCTCTCAACATTTGGCTATCCAAATTGTGGATAAGAAGGAAAAGTTCTAAAGAAGAATCTAAAAGGAAAGAGAATTCAATCATTATCTTCAATGAGTATTTGTGAATTCCCTACCACACATAATATGGATTAAAGAATATATCAAAGGACAAAATAACTATTGCTTAGGGATATGCAATTTATTTGAGAAGATATGTCAGTTATTTATAAAATAGGCAAGACATTAGTAAAGCCTTTAAAAAATAAAATTCATTGAAAATCAATAGGGACTGCAGTGATTAGAGACTTCACTGGAATGGTTAGCACTTGAATCAGACCATAAAGAAAGCAGTTTTAATAAGGCATAGGAATTAACACAAGATGCCCTGGCTGGTGTGGCTCAGTGGATTGAGCACCAGCCTGTGAACCAAAAGGTTGCTGGTTCATTTCCCGTCAGGGCACATGTCTGGGATGTAGGCCAGGTCCCCAGTTGGGGGTGTGCAAGAGGCAACCAATCAATGTATCCTGTGCATCGATGTTTCTCTCCCTCTCTTTCTCTTCCCCTCTCTCTAAAAAGAAATAAAACCTTTTTTAAAAAAAGATGCATACTGGATTGGAGGTGAAATTATGCCTGTTGAACTACAATGTGGGAATGGAAGGGAAACACACACAAAAAGAGAGACAGATTTCTCATTAAACATCAAGAGTTAATTTAGAAAACTCTTATTATCACAAAAGCCAAAGGAAACAAAAAAAAAAAAAAAAGGGAGGCGATGGGTTTAGATTATTGCTCAAGGGATCAGGTAAGTGAGAGCAGTGATATATTGTAAGTCAATGAAGGAAGAATTTGGGAAATGAACCTCAGTCAAGATATGCTGTATGTAAACACAGCTCATCTCCTTACACAACCACAGTGAAAATTACAATCAGACTACATAACAAATATCTCCCAGAATCATCAGAAAATGGAGCTGTATGGAAGTCCAACAACCAAAGAATTAAAGAAGTCACAACAACCAAAGAATTAAAGAAGTCACATTAAAGAAGGAGGGGCGGAGGGGCAAAGGTGGGGAGATGCGCAGAGAGGCACAGAGCGCAAAGAGACACAGAAGCGTGAAGACAGAAAGGGTGGTCTCACATCCACATGTGGTACATAAAAACCAGGAGGGATACCTCAGAAGCGAGGGATCCCAGCCCCACACTAGACCACCCAGCCCAGGGTTCCAGTGCCAGGAGGATAAATCCCCATAACTTCTAGCAATAAAAACCAGTGGGGGTTGGAGGGGGGGCAGAAGAAACCGCAGGATTCTCAGGAGTCTCCTCTTAAAGGGCCCCAATGGACTTAGGACTCAGGCAGACTAAATCCCCCTGGGCTTCCCCACTGGGGTTGCAGGTAGAAGGGCACCAGAGGCATACGGGGAGAAATTCAAGTGTCTGGCATCAGTGCGAGTGCCAGGGGACAGCTTCCTCCAGGACAATACTCAAGAGGCCAAGCAGTGGCATAGTCCCCTTTCTGAGCTCTCCCTCACACAAAGCCACAGAGAAGAGACACCATATGGGAGACTCCATCAACCTGGTTCACATGGGTTGCCCCGCCCTGGTGATTACCTAAGGCTCCACCCCATCCAACTAACCAGTGCACTTTTCTACTACAGGCCATGCTATTAAGATAGGGAGTTAAATCAGCTCTACCTAATATGTAGAAACAAACACAGGGAGGCTGCTAAAAAGAGGAGACAAAGAAACATGGCACAAAAGAAAGAACAGAACAAAACTCCAGAAAAGTAACTAAAACAAAATGGAGATAAGCAATCTATCAGATGCAGAGTTCAAAACACTGGTTATTAGGATGCTCAAAGAACTCACTGAGTATTTCAACAGCATAAAAAAGATCCAGGCAGAAATGAAGATTACACTAAGTGAAATAAAGAAAAATTTACAAGAAACCAAAAATGGAGTGGATGAGGCCAAGAATCAAATCAATGATTTGGAATATAAGGAAGAAAACAACTATCAATCCGAACAGCAAGAAGAAAAGAGAATCCAAAAAAACCAGGATAGGCTAAGGAGCCCCTGGTACAACTTCAAACATACCAACATTTGAATAGGGGTGCTGGAAGGAGAAGAGAAAGAACAAGAAACTGAAAGCTTGTTTGAAAAAATAATGAAAGAAAATTTCCTGAATTTGGTGAAGAAAATTGACATACAAGTCCAGGAAGCCCAGAGAGTCCCAAACAAGTTGGACCCAAAGAGGACAACACCAAGACACATCATAATTAAAAAGCTAAAGGTTAAAGATAAAGAGAATCTTAAAAGCAGCCAGAGAAAAGAAGAGTTACCTACAAAGGAGTTCCTGTAAGACTGTCAGCTGATTTCTCAAAAGAAACTTTGCAGGCTAGAAGGAACTGCCAAGAAGTATTCAAAGAGATGAAAAGCAAGGACCTACAACCAAGATTACTCTATCAAGCAAAGCTATCATTACGAATTGAAGGGCAGATAAAGTGCTTCCCAGACAAGGTAAAGCTAAAGGAGTTCATCATCACCAAGCCATTGTTATATGAAATATTAAAGGGAGTTATTTAAGAAAAAGAAGATCAACACTATGAATATTAAAATAGCAATAAATTCACAACTATTAATTATTGAATCTAAAAATCAAACTAAGCATAAAAGCAGAACAGAAACAGAATCATAGATACAGAGATCCTTTGAGGGTTGTGAGCTGGTAGGGGGAAGGGGGAGGAGGGGGGAAGGTGCAGGGATTAAGTACAAATCTGTAAGTACAGAAGAGACGGGGGATGTTAAGAACAATATAGGAAATTAAGAAGCCAAAGAACTTCTATGTATGACCCATGGACATGAACTAAGGGGGGTGAAGGGTTGCTAGAGGGAATGGGGGTCCCAGGTGGAAGGCAGCAACGGGGAAAAAATTGGGATAACTGTAACAGCATAATCAATAAAATATATTAAAAAAAAAAAAGAATTTGGGCTGGTGTCTCTCCACACCATGCCCCTCTCCTTTCTTACAGAGTGAATAAAAACCTTACTGTCTACACTTCCTTCTCTTTGTGAAGTCTTTCATAGCCTGTGTCATCAACCACCCTAACAACAACCAATCGATATTTCTCTTCTCACATCAATGTCTTTCTCTCTCTCCCTCACTCCCTCCTTCTTTCTAAAAGCAATGAAAAAATGTCCTCAGGTAAGGATAAAAAAAATTAAAAAAAAATAATTTGGAGGATGAAACTGTTGACACCATCAAATAATGTAGCAAGCAAGATAAAGGATGAGCCAAGGCCAACATGTTTAGTAAGAAAGAAATTACAGGTGATGTTCAAGCATATAGTTCAGGTAACATAGAAGCAAGAAATTAAGGAAATAGATAAAAAGCAGAAGGCAGAACATGGCTTCAAAAATCCCTAAAATCATATTGAAATAGGGAAATAAAATAGCATGGAAAAGCAGTACAATAAGGTAAATTTTTTTTCCCTAAAATGGAAGAAGTCCTATACATTTTTAGAAGCTATTTGTAAGTGTTTTAGGAGCTGATAAGAAATGGGACATTTGCCAGTAATGCTGGAGGATGAACCTTTTAGAGAAAATAAGTAAATTTCTTACACTGGGGATAGAAAAACAAGACAGACAATAGAGTGATAAGGATTCTGTGATGAAACATTTTGAAAGCCCCTTGAGTTCCTTGAATTCTAGAAGCCAACAGCCAATAGTGTTTAAATTATATATAAGTAAACATATAAATTACACATAAATAGTATACACTATTAACTTATATTAATAATTATATGTAAGTACAATTCTATAACAAATATATATCTGTATCATATATAACAGTATGACATATACATATATAGTGTATATATATGAAATGCCTTAGGCATCTATTTTAATGAGCATACAAATGATATCAAAATTATCCATCAAATGAGTTAAGTAAGCATAATCAATCACTCCTTTCAATTCTTAAGCAATGACTAAATGGCAATTGCTAGAACCTAAATAATTTTATTTCTAATTTTTTGAAATGTTTGCATAAAGAGAACATTCACACCAAAAGATTAACAAAAGCTATTTTTTATTCCAGATTTTAGTCTATGAAATTATTGAAATGCAGTGATATTTACTCAAAATAAATAAGAATGTTTTATAAAAATATTAAATATAAAAATGTCAAAGTGTACCAATCAGCTGGAGGTACTTCACAATTGCCAAGTAAAACCTGAAAATTATTCTGAAATAAGTAGCTTTGGCTATATAAATTCAAGGTAGTTGGAGTAGTTCTTTCCTGTTAGGTAACGAGTGAGGTTCACATAAAAAGAAAACACAAATTACTTCAGAGTAATCTAAATCAGCATTAAGAAAAATGACATTATTAAAATAATCCTCATTTTGGTATGTATTACTACATGAGTGAGTAGAAGTGTATGCTTAGCTTCACCGTAAAACGAGGGCATCTACTTTATGTTACCTTCTCTAAATCTGTTTATTATCCAGTCTAGCTGATCCAGTACATTGCGGAAAGTACCCGTGTGATCGAGGACTTCTTCTGTTATAGAATTCAGGATCTATACCATAAAAGCACAAGAGGTACATCAATTATAACTTATTCTGTCATGTAAGATAAATACAACTAGCAAATCAATCCTTTTTTATAAATTAAAAATAAATTTGGATTTTCAACCAACTATGAAACAAATCACTTTTAAAAATTCTACTGGTACTTCAGTATAACTATATTCATTTTTTTGCATAAATTATGGTTAAAAGAAAACAGGGAATAGCAAAGATGCAAAGATAATATAAGAGGGATGCAAAAAATCTCTCCCAAAACCCAACAATATGAGAAACATTAGAAAACTGTAGATTTACCAAAGGAAACAGTACACAAATACTAAGAACACTTTTAAAAAAGAATATCCAGCACCCAAACATTTATATTAATTTTCAAATGATGAAGAAATATGAGCATTTGGGGTAAAAATGACCTATAAGTGTATTATAAAACTAGAAAGTACTACTTATAATTATTTTTAGAGTACCAAAATGACATAAAATCATAATGAAATTGAAAGCCCCCCATCATCCTGTCCTTCAGAAAAGTACTGTTAGTATTTGGTGCAGTACGCAAAGCCAACTTTTCCCTAAGATTTAATACATTATCAGTCACCAAGTAGGAAATTCAAAGATGGGGAGTCAAAGCCAGGAGCCCTCTGAGTCCAAGCATATGATCTTAAGCCTTATGCAGTCCTACTAGTTGGAAGGCTAGAAACAAATACTGAATACTCCAGAATGAGAAGTAGCATCCTCATTAACATGGGGGTATAAATTGGCAGGAGATGTTCCTTTTAATATTTTTGAAACTTACTGATTTCACACTGATTCCAGGAAAGAAACCATTGATGACAACATGAATGGAATCTTGCAGCATGGTGGCTCGAAACCTTTCTAGTAAATCTCTCTTAGAACCCAAACCATAAAGTACAATGTTGAACCCCAGGCTGTTAGGAAAGATAGCATTCATGAAATTAAAGTTCAGTACCTCTTATTGCCAGTTTTATAATTAACCAGTTTCCTTAATTTAAGCTTATAAAAGAATACAGGAAGCACTGGGATGGCTAAATAACTATATCGATTCCTAACTTGTACAAGGTAAAAGCACAATTCTGTTATCTGTATACCAAGCTTACAGTTCCAATTTTAGTAGCTTTCTTTCCAGCTCATATTACTTTTAAGTGACAGATGCCAGGAGGTAAAAGGACATGGTAGGTACAAGGTACTAAAATGTTTTACAGGCTGAAGCAGAGTTTTATTAATAGATTAAATTGGAAAGATAGATTCAAATGGGCCAGGTCACAAAGGTCTTGGTAAGTCAACTAAGACAATTAAATTTCATTTCAAGGACTGTGAGCATTTATTAGCAACTAGTCAGTTGTTAACGGAAAGGTTTGAAGTAGGAAAGTAACATGATCTTTTTAGAAAGATCACACTGGCTGAGCAGGAGAAATGGATAAGGAGAAGAGACAAAACTGGAATTGGGTGTCAAGGAGAAAAATGTAAGTTGTCAAAAGCTTCACAGGTCGAATCAATAGGATTTGGAGGGTAGTTAGATGTGGAAGGTGAGGGAAAGGAAATATTGAGGAACAACTCAATTTTTGGCCTAGGCAACTTTCCATGAATAGGGTGATGCTCACTGTGCAAGGCAGCAGGGGCGGGTAGGAATGTAAATTTTATGTACACTGAATTATTTATAGGATATCCAGTATTCTGATATCCATGTCTGCTGTTGGGGAGTGAGATCCGAGCTGGGCTGGAGGTACAGTTATGGAAGTTATTCACATACAAAAAGCAGTTGAGGCCAAGAGAATGAGATGATGCAGGAGGCAGCACCCTACGGGTCAAGCTAAAGTTCAACTCCATGTTTGTTTATGGAGGTCAGTCAGAAACAGTGTTTATGTGATGCTCTGTAGCAATGCATGATAGCCTAGAAATAGAAGAACAGAAGAGAGATAACCCCAAGGGTAGAGATTAGCAAGATAGAAGCAGCAGAGAAAAGGAAGCAAGGGAATTCAAAGAGCTAGCAGGTAGTTGACTATAAGGTATAGGCGAGGAAGCAAAGCAAATCAAGTTATTAAATTTGATATACTGGAAGAAGAAAGAATTGATGGATTGGGGAGTGGGAACAGACCAAAGGGCTGCTTTATAAATTTATAATAAACAGACCACAAAGCGTTATTGAGAGAAGCTAAGGTCATAGCAGGGAAGATAATCATTTTCTTATTAGTATAATCCATTGACCTATTGTTGGAAAAACAAAAACAAAAAACCACCGTGTTCAACTGGGGAAAACTGTGGCAATTTTGTATGTTTCTACTGCTTGGTGGACCCACCTTCTTATTAATGAAATTAATAATTAATGAAATTATTAATTTCATTAATAAGGTCCTTTTAAATACAAGTATAAAAGTAATTATAGTTTTAAAAAATTACTGTTTTTTTAATCATTTTCCCAGGTATTTTAATGAAAATTAAAAATTTAATGTGAGATAGCTGAAAAACGATAAAATTGAAAAAATTGTCTAAGAAATAATTTTGAAATAGTAAAATAATTTTCAAAGGACAGATCTCACCAAATTCTAAAGGTCTACAGTATGTACATAGAATGAGATTAAAAGAAAAGAAATGTATTTTCTTTCATTTTAGGAATTTTACTATGAAAAACTGGATTAAAATCTAATTGATACAGTCTGACAAATCAGATTTTAAACACTTTTATGAATAATAACCTATAATTCTAAGAAAGGCTATTTATGTTACCAATGCCTTTCATATCTGCTAAACTTAGAGAAGACAAATTTCTTGAAAACTAGAATATTTAAGAGCCATATAATGACATTTCTACATGTGTATCAAAAAATTGGAAAACACACCTACTTTTTCAAATTTTTATATATAAATAAAAATATTTATCATGTTTCAAAAAGAAAATTAAATGTATTACTTTGATTTTAACACAGACATATATAAATATATATTGTTCTTTATTTTACAAGGGTTTGCAATGATGACAGTACTTACTGTAACTGCAACATCCATTTATGAAATAATTGTTCATATTGTTGATTTAATTGCTTGAGCTCAGCAGAAAAGGAAGGAGAAACCTTGCTCAATAAGTTACGCAAAGTTTCCTTTTAAAAAACAAAAAAGAAGAGAGAGGGAAGAAAATCACTTTCAAACCACATACATCATATCAATCCAAACTAAAAATATTTCCTTAGAGGTGGGGTTTAGAAGAGGCCATTAGTATGGTATTGAGTACATCAACTAAATACACATAGTACTTCAAATATGATTTAAATATTTGTTTTCTTAAAGTTTTTAAATCGTAAGTTTTTTAGTACAAATATGTGATGACAGTAAAGAATTTGATAAGATTTTTTCTGGAACCATTTACGTAATTATAAATTTGAAACATAAGGCTTTAATTTCTAAAAAGATCATTACCATAAGGAGATAATTAAACCTGCCTCTCAGCTTTGACAACAAATCTAGGGTTTTAAAAACCTATGGAATTGAAAATATCTAAAAGCTTAAGGTAACAGTTCAACATTAATTCTCGGAAAACATTGAAGTTTCTTTATAATTTACCTTTATTAGTAGTAAAATAAACTTTCATCACTGCTCCTATTCCAAAAGCTATTCCTAACAAATCCTTTAACTTTGATAAGTATCTCAAAATTTATTAAACAAAAATGTAAATAAAGTGAGGAAAACACATTGCTCTGCACTCAAAGCTTGGAAATTCATGCTGATGAATCAGCTCATTTTTTGAAATAAAAACTCTAGCAAAAAGCTTTAAGTGCATTTTTACCCAGGCACTACCATGTTTTCCTGATTCTACCTTCTAAGTAAAACATTCTTTTAATACTTAAGACTAGAGATGTAATCAACATTCCAGGCACCCGGGACTGCATAGTTTTTATTTAACCACATACTTAAAGAGAAACAGGATATTTTAAAACTGTTGAGTAGTTTAAAAAGTTTTCTCTCATTCCTTCTGAAATGCAGAGCCCTGAAAAATTTCTAGCTCTGGCTCGTGTGGCTCAGTCGATTGAGTCTGGCCTGGGAACCAAAGGGTTGCCGTTTGAGTCCCAGTCAGGGACCGTGCCTGGGATGCAGGCCAGGTCTCCAGCAGGGGCCATGCCCAGGAGGCAACCACACATTGATGTTTCTCTCTCTCTTTCTCTCTCCCTTCCCCTCTCTCTAAAAATAAATAAATAAAATCTTTAAAAAATAAAATAAAATCGTAATCCTTAAAACATTAAAAAAATTTCCAATAGTCACTTATAATGGATTATCAGAGCATATTCACACTTGAGTGTGAATTCTGGAATATTAACTCATCTGTAAATTTTCATTTCAAATGTTAGTATCTGTAGAGAATCGCACTATTTCCCCCCAAACATCCCCCCTCTCCATATCCATTCCCTTTAGTGGGAAGTGACTGCAGTCCTTCTCACTGAAGAAGTGGAGTCTAGTGGCCTGCTATTTGACCTTGCATTTCACTCATGTGATTTCCTATGGTCACTAGAATTAGGCAGAAGTGATACTGAGCCAGTCTGACACCGAAGCTTTAAGAGGTCTTGTTTTTCCACTTCTCTTACTTCTCTAACATTATCATGAGGAGAACATGCCTCAGCTAGCCTGCTAGTCCAAGGAGGAAGATAAAAATATATGGAGCAAATCCTAGATTACCCAACCCCCAGCTGACCCACCAAACATGAGAAATAAATGCTTACTGACACATGCTACTGAGACTGCATTGGTTAGCTATGTCCACCATCACTGAAAGGCCTTCCCTTTCCTCGTTGGTTACAGGTGTTTCTTTCACTCTCCTAGAGGTCTTTAGCCTCTAGGTCCCACATAGCCCTACTTTGACTCTAGGCCCATTTATCCTTCCCCTGTGTTACTTACCTTATATACAGGGTGGACAAAAGTAGGTTTACAGTTGTATGTAAAATAGTTTACTCTTGTATTATTTTTTATTAATTATTATATTATGAGCAACTTTTGCCCACATACTTTTGCCCTCCCCTGCATAAAAACGTATACACTAAGTAGATATTAGTGCCATCACTTCCTTGGAACAATTTGGCTTCTTGCTACATGTTTTTGGCTACTCTCTGACCTAAGTCTCCATACCAATAAGCCAGATGACAAAACAAAAACAAAAACAACCACACAGCACCATGTCATCCAAGTCAGACACTTACCCTATATTTTCCTCTTTTCTATAGATTGAAAACTCTCGTCAAAACTCCATACACCTTAGAAAACTGCACTAAAATCTAGCTTGCAGAGAATAATAAATCTTAATACTTTGAGCCAATAATAATTTCTTTATTCTTAGATTATCAACCCCACTTTGAAAGATTTTTCTCTCTTGAACAGTTCTGTCTCCTCAGTGAGCTATTAGTCAAAACCTCAACAATTGTAGCTATACGGTATTTCCTATAAAATGAGAAGTGGAACCATTAGTATATAGTATATAGTAACCTGTTACATTACTGCACTGAGCATGGTTTCCATAATATCAAGAAGCAAAATACTCTCTTGCTTTTTGCTAGGTTTGTAACTTAGAGTCAGGTCAGTTATTTTATGATCAGTGTGAAGTTCAATAAATATGTGGGTTAAATGAATAACAGGGATTAATGGTACATGGATATCAAATAAACTATGACCCTGATCATTATTATAGATCCTAAAGAAATAATACGAGAAGAAAAATGTATAATTATAGTATGCCAAATAGAATTCTAATCCAGTGAGTCATTCAGTATTAATATAATAAAACATGCAAATTATATCACATTAATTTGTGTTTCATTTGATCAGGATGATAATTCTGCTTCTGTACACTTTACTCTTTATATTTGCTACTTATGCAGTACAATTTTCAGCTTGCAATAAGAAAAATCTAAGAAGTAATACTCCTTGCAACCTACCTGATCCAGT
This sequence comes from Pteronotus mesoamericanus, assembly GCF_021234165.1. Taxonomy (NCBI): domain Eukaryota; kingdom Metazoa; phylum Chordata; class Mammalia; order Chiroptera; family Mormoopidae; genus Pteronotus; species Pteronotus mesoamericanus. The sequence goes on along the minus strand of NW_026555277.1, from coordinate 22,209,940 downwards.
TTAGTTCTTTTTAGTTTCTGCAGTGTTCTATCAGAGGTTAAAACTTTTGAACTGCTGTGAGCTTCAAAATATTCTTCTACTAAGTCAGTCTGAAAATGCAAAGTCAGTTTTTAATTTCAGATCCTACTTTCATTTCGAAACCAGACAGTAATATTAGTGTAAAATAGGCTATGTGAAATGCTTTATTTGGTAGTCACTATTTTCTACTTAAAGCAGTAACATAGATTTTGGACTAAACACATTGAAGTGTAGTGATAAAACTGAGTAACTCTTAGGACCATAAAAGTTAGAGAAATGACTAGATTGAAGCAGTCTGTTCCCCAAAACAATCCTTAAATCCCAACATTTAATTTCCATTTAGACTTAAAAAAAGGGAGTTTTACAGATCAGAATCTTTATCTTGCCTCACAGTCTAAGCAAATCCTTTAATATTAGTACAGTTGAAGTACTGTGAAAATGAGGAAGATATCAACAGCAAGGTAAAAAAATAAATACTTGCTTACTATTAATCCAGTAAAATGGTTTATACTTTTTCCACTGATTTGGGGCAGGGCTAACCTCCACAGTGGTTAGGAAGGGATGAGAAGCCATTCAAGTAGCATGCTTCCTATACTGCTCTGAATCTTTTCACAGAACACCAGGAAAATTAACCTTTCTCCATCATGCTGTCTCAGGTGTTATTCCAAATAACTCAGCATAAGCTGTATGGCTCCATAGCCACATTATTTATTAGTTACACTGACTTGAATACATCAACAATGTTACAAAAATAAAACTATATAAGAAGGTATATGAGAAGTCTTGCCCACAATTATCCAATCAATATATTTTAAATTAAAATCTCATTTTTATACAACTGAATTGAAATATCACCATCAGCATATACTATGGTACTATGACATTAATAGAGATACAGACAGCCAAGACAGAAAGTCCAGAAATAAACATACATGGGAATTAATGTGAGAAGCTGACAAAATGTAGAAAAGTGAAGAAAAACAATTATGCTGATTCCTCCATTTAGATCTGTTCTCTTAGGGTAGCCTATCTTTGAGATACTACACAATTTTTCTTAAAAGTTTAAGTCTCTCTCTTCACTTACTGTTTTATCTCTTTTCATTTTCTTAGAAGGCGTTTCCTTGCAAACAGGAGCTGAAACTACTCTATTCTGAGCTTGAATCTTTGGGCTCAACATGACTTTATTACTGTCCTCTTCATCTTCTTGTGCAACCCCTTCATCATCCTCCGAGTTGGAAGCGGAATATTCACTTTCACTCTCAGAATGAGAACTTGGGACTGTGGTAGGAAAAACAATTGGGAAAAATTCGACAGTTTGACAAGAGGGGCATTGTAAGGTAATAAGAAGAATGTGAGCTTCAGTGTAAGAGCATTTGACTTCCAGTTTTGTCATTATTTACAGAAGATTTCACCAGAGCTAGTTATGTAGGTTTTCAGAGCATTCGTTTCCTCAATTATCAAATGAGGCCAATAGTGCCTAATTAATAAACTATTGTGCAGATTACAGTAAAATGCAGGTGAAGCTACTAACAATGCCTGATACATAGAAACTGTCAATCATACCTAATACCTCTTCCCTTCTTCCTTGCTAATAGATCCAATTTTGTAAAATGTGACAATGTGTTCCATCCAAAGGGATAAATAATCACAGTCCTTTCCTTTGCCAGACACTTGCCTTCTCAACCTCCTTTGTAACTAGGGTTGGCTATGCAACCCTTTGACCAGTGAAACTTGAGGGGAAATTTGCTGAAAGCCTCTGAGATTTTCCTTGCTTACGAGAGGAAAGCCCCTTGTTTATATCCATAGCTTAAAACTAAGGAAGCCATTCTGCAACATGTAGTATCAAACCTAACGATGAAAAATGCTGGTGGCAAAGCAAAAAGATAGGAAGAACCTGGGTCCTCACAACACTATTGAGTCACTATATCATGGAACTGCTACCCCTAGATCTCTTATGTCAGATACTTAAATATCTACGGTGTAAGGTGCCTACTGAAGATGTCACCTTAACTGACACAGCGTTCAGTAACTGGTAGTTACCCTTGTAAGTGCTACTAATACACACAGCACACTCTGTCCCAGGAGTGATACAACCCCATTTTTAAACAGACCACAGTTGCCTCCATCATCCCCCAGATAAAACTAGTTTTGCACTCATCAAGTAAGGATAAAACGAGGTTTCACATTCAACAAAGTATAAAACTGTTACAAAAAGTTAACTTCCAAAATATGAATAACTTTAACCAAATCAGTATATTTATTCTGAACAACAGACATATTTCAGAATATCCAGAAGTCAGCATGTAACTGATATTAAACATAAAACAGATTATTAAAAGATGAGGAATAAAGGTTTGATTCTGTGGGCATATTATAGCTCAGCACATTCTAATTTGCAAAGACTGCTGCCCATGGTAGACACATGGGTTAGAAGTGATAGGAGCTACCAGAAAATATCTCTACATTATTTACATCATATACACAACATACATCTAAGTATATGTATTTGGTGGTGACTGAGATAGAAGAGGAAGTTCATCTTCTCTCTGAAAAGGATTCTTAACTGGGATAAGGAGAAAACATAAGACATGAGATACATCTGACATTAAATAATAACAATCATAGTTACACATACCATCTTTCACTGCTTCAGATATACCATCATTTAGTATTGCCATTTTTATGTTGATTAAAAATGTAGCCTGGCTGGTGTGGCTCAGTGGATTGAGTGCCAGCCTGCGATCCAAAGGGTTGCCTTTTGATTCTGTCAGGGCACATGCCTGGGTTGCAGGCCAGGTCCCCGGTAGGGGGTGCACAAGAGGCAACCACACATTGATGTTTCCCTCCCTTTCTCTTTGCCTTGCCCTCTCTCTAAAAATAAATAAATAAAATCTTTAAAAAAAAAAAATGTAGTAGTATTAGCATATCTATGAAATCTATATTTTGAGAAAAGGCTACTGCATAAATGTGATGTTAGTTAATGTTATTGTCAAGAAGTCAGCCCCAAAGGGGAAGTTGATATCTTTCTGAAATATTAAAGTAAACAAATCACTTGCCCAAAGTTAAATATTTAAAAATCAAAAACTACCTTTAATTTTCTAGAAGGTAGGACCCATGTCTGTTACTTGGCTGTGGAAAGCATTCCATACAACTACGAATATTTAACACTATTTCATTATAAAATTTCTAAAAAATCAATAGAAGTACTTCCAAAGCTGTCTCAAAACAAATAAACTAAAAGTCTTGTTATTTTACTGGAGAAACATTTTAACTAACCTCAGTACCCACTGATTATTATGTGAAAGATACAATGCTGAAAGCACTGGAGTAAAAATATGAGGTATAGCCGTTGCCCTTAAGGAATCTACAGTTTAATTAAGAATATGAACATATCCTGTCTTTCATGAAAAGAAATAGCAATAAGTAGTTATAAGAATAAAAGATAATAATAGCTATCACTTGTTAAGCACATATCAAAGTTAAGCACTACACTAAGCACTTTTGACATCTTTTATTTCAATTAATCTCAAAACAGCTCTGGGGCTGGTACCATTATTATCCCTATTTTGCAAATAGAAAAAAAACTGAGGAATAAAGAGGTCTCTAATAAGTGGCTGGCCAAGCCACTTATAAAAACCAAGCAGTCTAAGACTAGAACCTGTATACTTAACCACTACTGCCTTTGTTTAGACGCTTCTTTTGATAAAAACTCAATGTAAAAAGAAATACATTACCTATTAATCTTTTCCTTAGACCACGAGGTGCTGTTGACAGAAATTCACTTTTATCACTGTTCTGTTTAAAAATAAGAAAAGCAATACAGTTTAGTTAAAAAATAATGATGACATGGAAATTAATGAAGGATCTGAGTGAAAGAGGCTAGAAAAGAAGAAAAATATTTTGTTTTCAACAGAGTACATTAGAACTAGTTCCCAGAACTAGAAAACAATGACAAAATGGTTGGGAAAAAACAATAAAAATGATACAGCAAATTCCAAAGGATCCCTAGAGTGATTCTGAAAATTGTATTCCAGACATCTGTAAAGTATGTATGTAGTTTTATCATTATGTAAACAAAAACACATAATCAGCATTTATGTGTATATCAGCATTGGGAACCACTTTTTAACCATTAGGTTAGCAGAATATTTTTTTTAATGTATTAATGTCCATTACTGAGGAATAAACAAGGAAATGGGCACTTCTATGCACATGGCAGTGAGCCTTAGGGTGGAAATTTACTGGTGTTAAAGTATCATGTTCTGTGAGGAGGAAAACAGAGATTCATACTGTTTGTTTTTGTATTTTTAATTTTTTAAACATTTTACAAAAGTATAAAGTATTTCTTTCCTCAGAAAATGTAACACTTTAACAGCATTACAATTCTAGCACGTTAAAATGTCCACTATTGTTTACATATTAATTTATAATGGTACTGATAAAAGATAAAGTATCTTTATTTTGGGACAATACAAAAATAGAACAAAAAATTTAAGTCTTCTGTCTTGTGTTAGGTTGTTGGTGCTAGTTACAAATGTTAATAAATTTTTATTTGGGATATCAATAATGTACTATAGCCCTGGACGGGTAGCTTAGTTCGTTAGAGCATTGTCCCAATACGCCAAGGTTAGGGGTTCAATCCCTGGTCAGGGCACATACAATAATCAAGCAAGGAATGCACAAATAAGTAAAGGAACAAATCTATCTCTCGCTCCCTTTCTTTCTCCAAAAAAAAAAAATCAATAAATAAAAATTAATAATAATAATACTATAATAATTGAGCTGGTCCCAATAGATTTATGCAGTATATTATGGTATGTTTCAAACTTTTTTGGTCTCCACCCTGACTGGGGTGGCTCAGTGGGTTGGGCATTGTCCTGCAAACCGAAAGGTCACCAGTTTGATTCCCGGTCAGGGCACACACATGCCTGGGTCTCAGGCCAGGTCCCTGGCTGGCAGTGTGCGAGAGGCAGCTGATTGATGTTTCTCTCCCTGTCTCTCCCTCCCTTCCCGGCTCTCTAAAAATAAATAAAATCTTTAAAAAAAAAAAACTTTGACTTAGATTCTCAATAATTTTTTTTACATTTTGCCATACTGATCCAGTATACACGTGCATATATAACTAAGATAAATTATAATACTTAACAAAACAGAAAAATTCTATTTTATTCTATTTCATTTTTTAAACTGTACATCATGTCTTACTAAATTTTAAAATCAAGAGCTGAGTCAACCTCCATCCACATACTTTAATTATCAGGTCTGAAAAATACCTGTGTCAAAATAACCATTTCCTACCAGTTTGTTCATTTGGGCAACCTGTTCTCCCATCAGGACAATAGATGACACACCAGGGTAAAAGATCAAAGGGTACTGATCAAAGAGTAGTTTATTTATTAAGACTTAGTTCAAGACTCCTTCCTCACTGTGTCCACCAATCCTAAAATATAATGACATGAATTTTATCTAATACAGATCAGATCCCCATTTTGACAGATGTGCCTTAAACCCCTTGATTCCAGATCTCTGCAAGACTCACACATATTTGCTCCTGAACTCCCCCAGCTAAGACAGTGCCCTAAGACCCTGTCATAGTGATGCTGTCTCTTATTGTGGTAGGTATAGTAGTTTGATTAACAGCTTTTCTGATGGTCCCTTGGGGAACTGGCATGATCCACTAACGTGTTATGATCCACAACTTAAAAAAAAAAAAAAAATCTAAATTATTGATTGGATTATAGAAATGAGTCTTATTCTTTTGCAGTGATAACATATATAAGATATAATACAGGAAAGACGCATTTTTAAAGACAAAGGAGGCAGTGATGGGTCTAATCTCACGCCTGGACTGCCTAAACAGGACATTCTTGCACAGGCCGTAACCATGGCCCTGAATATTCATTCATGTTCTTTTCTTTTTTTCTTTTAATTCTCACCCAAGGAACATGCTTATTGACTCTAGAGGGAGGGAAAGGCAGGGAGAAAGAGGGAGAGAAACATCGATGTGAAAAAGAAACAGCAATTGGTTTCCTCAAGTGCGTGCCTCTACCAAGGACCCAACTCCCAACCCAGGCATGTGCCCTGACCACTGTCAAACCCACAGCCTTTCGGTTTACAGACCAACACTGCAACCAAGTGAGCCACACCAGCCAGGGCTGAATATTCACATTCTTATAAAAGGTGTGAATTTAGCCTGTACACGAGTCCAGGCATGTCTAAATCTATAGCCTCCTGGACCTGACACACTCCCCACTCACATACTCATCATCATGGATTTGTCCTTGCCCGCCTGGGCTTGCCCGCATTCAGGCAGGGCCACTTGACAGGGCACAGTGAAAAAACAAAACCACAACAGCACCAAGGGAAGAATAAAAATTGTCAATTCTTTTCATCTACCCTACTATGAATTTACCAAAGCCAACTTAGTTTTCAAATGTAAATCCTAAAAAGGAAGACTAATGGACTTAATGGACCTTGGGACCAATCCCAAGAAACAACAGAGTATTTCATATAAAAGCAACCAAAACAAAACAAAACCATGAAATTTCGAGGCCAGGTCTACTAAGTTGTAAATATCCAGGGATAGTTCTGACACAAAAGAGGCATGACAGTAGGGTTCAAAAAACCTGGTTTCATTTTCCAGCTTCCCTCCCTCCTAGCTAGGTGAACTCAGACAAGTCGTTTCACTTCTCTGAACCTCAGATTTATAAGTCAGGTATTTAATTGGCAAATGCCTGTAAGTTATAAAGCACTATATAAATAAAAAGATGAAATCAGTATTTTTCATAATGTCTTACTTTATAACACTAAGGTTTTTGCTTGTTTTTCAGCCAATTGCTTACCTTTGACTGAACTTCATCTGAAGTTGAGTGCCCTACAGAATGAAATGAAAAGCCATTACCTACTATGAATACTTCACTTTTCATCACAATCCAGTTTCATTAAAAGCAAAGTTGCAGTTTCTACCCAGAAGCCACAACATATTATTAAATTTTCAATTAATTGTATCTCCTCTACAGGCTGAATTGTCGCTATTAATTACATGTTTACTCCCATTAGTGATAGCAATGTCCTGAATTTCTATAGCATTCATTAAAAAAAAAAAAAAGAAAAAGCCCTTTTTATTGTTCTTTATTTAAAAGTCCACTGTTCAACCTAGCTGGAATGGGTCACTCAAAAACAATTGCTCCACAATTCTCCACAAATTATAAGACTTTCAAACCCCCAAAGCATTATTTCAGATATTATTTCCTAGAGCAAATCTTCCATGAACATTTGGCTAACCTCAAGCAATGACAACAGGAATTTAAGCCTCTTTCTAGTTGGCCAACTTCACAATCTGCACAACTTCAACCAGCACAGATATTTATTGATAAAGAAATATCAGTATACTAAGGCACACAGTTTCAGGTATTAACTGCATTTTGTTGAATGAATTTTCAGAATAGAAAGTAAAAGATATAAAAATGTACTTATGACAAGTAAAAAAAAAAGTAACATACTACTGTATAACTTGAAGCAACTATAAAAACCCTCTTGAAAGAACTGAGGTAAAATCTTACCCTTGCTACACTGAGGAATGTTTATCATAATTTCAGGATCATTCTTCAAACTGAATGGCACATTTTTTCTTGGTGTTTTTGCTAGCTCTGAAGCTGTGAACAGAAGAAATATATAAAATACATTTCAATGGACAATAATGGATGAAGAGGGGAAATAGCCTTATTTCACTTACATAAATTCTTAAAAAGAAAAAAAAAAAGACACCTGTCTGCTACTATCACCTCTATAGTTGAATTTGTGTAAATTCAAGCCACTTTACTGACTCAAACTCTTCCTAACCCATTTTACACATTTTTATCTTCCAATCTTGAAACTGACCCAAGATACTCATGAGAGGCCCCATAAGGCACTGGCTTCTTTTTTTCTTAAAAAAGGTGTGAATTTCTCTTAGTCCTCTGTATCACTCTCTTAGAGTTTTTTCAGTCTTTGAAATTACTCTTCCATTTTGGTTCAATTAACATTATCCTGGTCCCCTGGCTCCTGTTGGTAGTTATTCCATCTCTTTCACTACCCACATTCTCCCCAGCAGTCTTACCTGTAGGTTTGCCCAGAACTCAGGCCCTGGCTTTCTCATTACACTTGAACAATATATTGATATCGCGTTTGGACAAAAAGCTGCTGATCCACAGGATACAAAAAAACTTCACATCAACAAAAAGCCCCGAGGTACAAATTAACTTAGCAGGGATTATTTTGGTTTTATATTAAAACTTAAAATTATCTTTTCATGACTATTTTTCTTTCAGGCATGATGACGGAAATTCACAACGTAATATTTGTTTCCTGCAGCACATACTAACATGACACATACCATTATGGTTATGTGCATGTTGATGATCTACTTGAAGAACTTCTACTTGATTACTTCTCTGGAGTTCCACTCTTTTCACTATTAGTTCTCCTCTTTCTCCAATGTTCTTTATCCTGCTTCATGTCCTAAGGCTTCATTTTGGTCTTGGTGTCTATCTGATCCTCCCTCTAATAATTACATTAGCATTTCTTCTCTGGTTTCTCAGAGATCCTATTCAGAATTCGGTCATTTTTACAGATCAAAAAACTTTTTAATTTCCTAATGTAGATAAGAAACATCAGTTAATGTAAATTACTGTATATACAATTTTAGGTTCAAAATTAGTGATGTATTTAATATTATACCTCTCAGAAAAACTCAATTTTGCAACTGACTAAATCATTATTTTCAGAAACAGGTCTTATAATTACTTCTTATATGTTCCTATCCAGTGTCAACACCTAACAAGGGTGCTTTTCACTTGATCTTGAACATTTACATGATCATTGGCTAAAATGACTCCATAAAAATATACCAGTTAAGAAATATGTTGCCCTGGCCAGGTAGTTCAGTTGGTTGGAGCATCATCCTGTACACCAAAAGGTTAATAGGTTTGACCCCCAGTTGGGCATGTACGGGAGGCAACCAATCCATGCTTCTCTCTCACATCAATGTTTCTCTCCTTCTCTTTCTCCCATCCTGTGCCCTTTCTAAAAATAAATTTTAAAAATCTTTTTTTAAAAAGAAATATATGTTGGTGCTTTATAATTATAGACTATAAGCCTTCTTACCAGGTAGTAATTATTATTGTATTGCTATTGACTTTTAGTATTCCCAAACCTTCAAATGCTTATGGACCACCTTAATTTTCGAAGTACTTTCACATGTTATTTTCTTTCCTCAAAGCTTTAAAAAATAACCCCTCATACCACAGGATCCAAATTTAGGGCCATCTGAATTTTTTAAGAGAATTAAATTGATAGTTTAATGTTAATGTTATATATAGTAATTTATTATAGTCTAACTCTGAAAATCAGTAATTCATGTGTAATTGGTATAGTGATAATCTGGGTAAGAAAATGTTAGAACAGCCCATTCCCAACAATTTATATAAATAGTTTTCTATAACAGAAACTATTTTTCTATATATAGTATAAAATTCTTAGGTAATAAATTCAGAATATGCCTGTGTGACTCAGGTTACTTACTTACTTAACAAAAACTTGTTAAGAACCTATGTGAAATATTGTGGGAAGAACAGGAAAATGGGGTTCCTACTATGAGAAACTTTTAATCAAGCTGAGAAGAGAAAACATCTGAGCATGGAAAAACAAAAGCTAATGACTTTATGAAATAAATGAGTTTAATGAAATAAAGAAAAATCTACAGGGGGCCAACAGTGGAGGGGATGATACCAAGAATCAGATCAATGATTTGGAACATAAGGAAGAAAAAAGCATTCAATCAGAACAGCAAGAAGAAAAAATTTTTTAAAAAATGAGAATACGCTAAGGAGGCTCTGGAACATCTTCAAACATATGAACATCCAAATTATAGGGGTGCCAGAGGGAGAAGAGGAAGAACAAGAAATTGAAAACTTATTCAAATAAATAATAAAAGAAAACTTCCTTAATTTGGTGAAGGAAATAGACATACAAGTCCAGGAAGCACAAAGAGTCCCAAACAAGATGGGCCCAAATAGGACCACACCAAGACATATCATAATTAAAATGCCAAAGTTTAAAGAAAAAGATAATCTTAAAAGCAGCAAGAGAAGAGAGTTACCTATAAAGGAGTTCCTGTAAGACTATCAGCTGATTTCTCAAAAGAAAACTGCAGTCTAGAAGGGACAGGCAAGAAATATTCCAAGTGATGAAAAGCAAGGACCTACAAACTAGATTACTCTATCCAGCAAAGCTATCACTTAGAATGGAAGGGCTTTTCAGACAAGGTAAAACGAACGGAGTTCTTCATCACCAAGTCACCATTATATGAAAAGTTAAAGGAACCTATTCAAAAAAAAGAACAACATCAAAACTATGAATGTTAAAACAGCAATAAATGCCCAACTATCATCAATTGAATCTAAAAATCAGAGTAAGCAAACAAGCAGAACAGAAACACAATCATAGATATGGAAATCATTTGGAGTGTTATCAGTTGGTAGGGGAGAGAGAGTGGGGGAAAAGGTGCAGGGAGTAAGAAGTACAAATTGGTAGGTACGAAGAGACAGGGGATGTTAAGAACAGTATAGGAAATGTAACAGCCAAAGAACTTATATGCATGACCCAAGAACATGAACTAAGCGGGGAGGGGATTATTGGAGAGAATGGGGGTACTGGGTAGAGGGTGGCAAAGGAGGAAAAAATTGGAACACCCGTAAGAGCATAATTAATAAAATATATTTAAAAGTAAAAAATTAAAATTAAAAAACAGCATAGATCTTACAGACTGAGAGGCAGTTCCTTACTTGGGGATTAGTTTTAACACTACATGGTTGAAGACACATCTCAGCCAAGGGCTTTCTCTACAGCTGGTGAAGAAGTGAACAACGCTGGAGACTAAAGAGACCAATACAGTCAATGTACTTTGACAAATGTCAGCAGCTGTCAGGGAAGAGTTCATATTTAGAATGGTTAGTTGACACGAGATTGGTTCTATAATAATAATTTGTTTACTCTGCAAAAGAAAAGACTGAACACATTAAATCTTAATGTGAGTTCAAAGGCCTGGACACATAACACACAAAAACTAATTACAAGTAGGTTTAAATTTTTCAGCAAAGATAATAATTTGAATAGCTACATCAACTTTGAGAAAGAAGAACAAAGTAGGAGGGATCACAATACCTGATATCAAATTATATTACAAGGCCACTGTAATGAAAACAATATTGTACTGGCATAAAAACAGACACATAGACCAATGGAAGAAAACAAAGAGCCCAGAAATAAACTGAAGTCTCTATGGTTAATAAATATTCAAAAAGGGGGCAGAAGAATAAAATGGAGTAAAATAGCCTCTTCAACAAATGGTGTTGGGAGATCTGGACGGCTACATGTAAAAAAATGAAACTTGACCACCAACTTTACCCCATACACAAAAATAAACTCAAAATGGATAAAAGACTTAAATATAAGTCATGACACCATAAAAGTCCTAAGGAGAACATAGGAAGGAATATCTCAGACATTCCACGCAGCAGTATGTTCACCTATATGTCCCCTAGAGCAAGGGACATAAAGGAAAGAATAAACAAAGGGGACTTCATCAAATTAAAAAGCTTCTGCACGGCTAACGAAAACATCAGCAAAATGAAAAGGGAACCAATCGTATGGGAAAATGTATTTGGCAACAATACCTCTGACAGAATATATAAAGAACTGACACTACTCCAATCCAGGAGACAAACAATCCAATTAAAAAATGATCAAAGGACCTGATCAGATACTTCTCCAAGGAGGACATAAAGAGGGCCCAGAGACACATGAAAGGATGCTCAGCATCACTAGCCATCAGAGATGCAAATTAAAACCACAATGAGATTAAAAAACAAAAACAAAACTAATAACTTTAAGTATGCATGATAATATAAAATGGCATCCATCATTCTTCCAGGGAGTGCAATGGGGAATGTGGTTAAAAACATCTTTAGGTGAACAGCAAATACAGAAATTGGAAAAATCAACATACCTAATTTGGCCATCTTTTCAGGGTGTTTTCTACTCTGAAAAGAATAAACTTTATTCCCACCAATGGTAGCAGAGCCATTTTTCAAAGATTCTGAAAGAGAAAATGCATTTAGGAAAAAAAATGGACTTTAATTAACAGGAAAAAAATATAAAATGTTAACTAAAAACAAGATTTGTACACATCACTGTCTTACAAAGGTTTAACAATACATATTTATACATAAAATATTTTAAGATACACAACAGACTATGATAATGTTTTTATAAATTTTAAAACACACAAAAAATTTATTCACAAATACACATAAATATATACACACAAAATCTGATTTAAAAAGCCCACTAAAAAAGCCCTCCAGACTAGAGGGCTATGTATTCAATTCATGATAGTAGCTGCCCCTGTGGAGGGAGCACAGAAGTGACTTTATTGGTTATGTTTACTTCGTGAAGCAAAGATGCAAAGTACAATTGCTAACTGTGGTTAAGATTTAAACATAGTTGTTACATGGTAAAAGCTCTTACTCTCAAAACCCTGAATTAGCTTCATTTTTCAATCTTCCGTTTAAATAACAACTGCTACCTACAACATACTGGACACTCATGCTACCTACAACATATTGAACACTCATGGCTAGTCGCTTACTCTTCAGAACAGCAATCCTCAAAGCATGATCTAAAGGTTTTTGATGTCCCTCAGGCCAAAACTATCTCATAATAACATAGACATTATTTGACTTTTAGATTCTCAGTCAACAGTGTATAGTGAGGTATTCCAGAAACTACAAGATGGGAGATGATATCACCACCCTATTGGCTACTGGAATGTGTGGAAGCAGATAGGAAAATCTAGCTGTCTTCTATTAAGCCAGACATTAAGGAGTTTTGCAAAAATGTAAAACAATGCCCTCTGCACTAATTTTTTTTGAAATAAATTATTTTTATGATTTCCTGATTCTGATATTTTGATTTGATTGACTGATATTTCAGTTTGATTGACTAACAACAGTTCCAATCACACTGGCCAAAAGGGCTTTACATTATATGTACTTATGTATATATAAAACATTTACATAAGTTTTGTTACTCAAAATACACAATACAAAAAAAACTATGAATACATAATTCACAGAAGAAATTGAAGTGGCTAATAAATATAAGAAAAAAATAAGAAAAAATTGAGGGACCTCAATACTAGCTAACATAATCCTCCCGAAAGTAATTTGGCAATACTTGTGCCTCACAAGGTTCATACACTTTAACAATTAATTCCACTTCTAGGAGTCTCTTATGGAAAAAATGGGAGATTTAAACAAAAACTTATGTCCAAGGGTAATGACTACTACATTGGTTACAATAATAAAAAGTTAAAAACAACCCAAAAACCTAATATAGAATAGTATATACTAATTATAGATTAAAATGCAGTATTATATAGTTATTAAACTTCTTTTTATCCAGAGTATAATCATTAAGAATTTAACAATATGTGGAAAATAGTATGGCAGGTCCTCAAAAACCTAAAAATTACCATTTGATCCAGCAATTCCACTTCTGGCAATATACCCTAAAGAATTCATATCAGGGTCTCAAAGAGATATTTGTACATCCATGTTCATAGCAGCATTACTCACAAGAGCCAAAGTACACTGACAGGTTAATGGATAAACTAAATGTGGTATATACATACAATGCAGTATTATTCAGCCTCAAAAAGGAAGAAAATCCTGACACCTACTATAACATGGATACACACTGAGGATGTTAAGTGAAATAAGCCAGTCGCAAAAGACAAATATTGTATGATTCCACTTATATGAGAGGTATCTAAAGTAGTTAAATTCATAGAGAAAGTAAACATTTAATTGTCATGGGTTAAGGGGATTGGGAGTTCTTTAATGGGTACAGAATTTCAGTTTTATAAGGAATAAAGAGTTCTAGAGATTGGTCGCAAAACAGTATGAATGTACTTTAAACTAAACTATACACTAAAAAATGGTTAAGAAGGTAAATTTTACGTTATATATTTTACCACAATTTTTAAAAATAGACTTCTTGGAGAAGATTAACATGGCCCCCGTGCAAGGATGATAGGCAAATTCATGAAGCATGCCATATCCTAAATAAATAAATAAAGTAAAAAATAAAAAAGATTTCTTAAAATTTAGCCACAATTAAAAACTTGTCATAGTCCTTAAGTTCAAAAATGGAACTCTGAGTATGACAACATTAAAAGTACCATGAATAGACCACAAATTTGTCTCAGAATTTTCTAACAGCCAATTTATAAGATTATATATAATACAAACTAATTGTTCAAAAGAAGAACTGGTAAGACTAATTGCTCTTCCATTTAATGCTTGAGATCATCTAGTACATGCATGCAGTGACTTTTCTCCAGTTCAGATGAATTAATAGACTACATGAATTACACCAGGCATGCCAAAATGTGCGTTATTTACAAGAAACTTATAAATACACTTTACACCTTAATAGAAAGTAAAGGGATTAATTAACAAAGTATTTAAAGGTCCTTGTTAAAAGGTTGTTTTGTTTTTTTTTAACTATTCCTAAAGATTCTTTGTCAAATGACACCCTGTGTTTTAAAAATAACATGTACTTAGCCCTGGTGGGCTAGCTAAGTAGTTTGGAGCATTGTCCTGGTATGCCAAGGTTGCAGGTTCGATCCCTGGTCAGGCACATACAAGAATCAACCAATGAATGCATCAATAAGTGGAACAACAAATTGATGTTTCTTTCTCGTTCTCCTTTCCTTTCTTTCTCTCTATAATCAATAAAGAGCCCTGGCTGGTGCAGCTCAGTGGACTGAGTGCCAGCTTGTGGACCCAAAGGTCATCGGTTCGATTCCCAGTCAGGGCATATGCCTGGGTTGTGGGCCAGGTTCCCAGTTGGGGGTGTGTGAGAGGCAACTGATCAAGGTACCATATTTTGCCGTGTATAATGCACTCCCATGTGTAATGCACACCCACGTTTTAGGTCCAAACTTTCCGGAGGGAAAAAAATCTTTCATTTTAATTTTTAAATTCAGTTATTTATTTGTTTGTTTATTTGATTATTTTTAGATGCTTGTATTATAAAGGAATTTTAGCATTTATTTTTGAACATGTTTTTTGTAACAAATAATGACAAAACATAAGAACAGATATAAGGTATTTCAGGTACTACCCATGTATAATGTGCATCCTTATTTTTCCCTCAAAAATTTGAGCAAAAAAGTGTGCATTCTACACAGCAAAATATAGTATCGCACATTGATGTTTCTCTCCCTCTTGCTCCTTTCCTTCCCTTCTCTCTAAAAATAAGTAAAATTTTTTAAAAAACTATATACAGACAATAACTATATTTTTTAAAAATAAAATTAATAAATAAAATTTTTTTCAAAGCTAACTTTTTTCCTTGTTTATAATAAAAGACTACTAAACAGAAGCTTATTGTTTAGTATCTCAAGTAAGGTTAAAGAAGGCTATGAGAGATGTCACCATTCCTTCCCTGGAAAAAACAATAAAACTTTCCTTGCCCTAATTAGCGTGACTCAGTGAGTTTGCGTGACATTCCTACAAACTGGAAGTTCCCGTTTCAATTCCCAGTCAGGGCACACGCCTGGGTTGTGGCCAGATCCCAGGTTGGGGGTGTGTGTGAGGCAACTGATTCGCGTTCCTCTCACACATTTATCTTTCTCTCTCTTTCTCCCTCCTTCCGCATTCTCTAAAAATAAATAAATAAAATTTTTAAGAAAAAGAAAGAAAAGAGAACTCTCCCTCTTGCACTTTATCTGAAACACCACTCTCCACCCCTATACACATTTTGGCAAACAAGAAAAAACAGGAAGAATCATGTCTGCAAGACCTAACTCCAAGCTGTCGGCTCCTCTGTTGTACATGCCCATAGCCAAATGAGCAGCTCCATTTCCTGGACTGAGAGACTGTTTACACAAACTTATATGTGCACATGCATGTACAAATAGATAGAAGATACACACCAAAGGGAAGATATACACCAAATTGTTAACAATTCCATGTTTTCCAAAGCATGCATTTTCAGTAGGAACAACATTGCTCCTGATGGAATGAAAACTGCCTCCAGGGGCAAGGATGGGGAGTATGAAAAACATCTCGGATATTACAATGGTCTGCGGTCCTCCAAAGAGTCATAGTACATACAGAGATATACAGCATATCTGTAGTATTAAAATTTCATGGATGAGGTGGTTAGGAGAAAATGTTTAAAAATACTCCTTAGATGACAAATGTATTTAAAAAGTAAATAAATTAATTAAAAAAAAAATACTCCTTAGAGAATGATAATTAAAAAAAAAAAAAAGAAAAAGAGATTGAGAAACACTGCTCTTAAGGCAAAATTTCCCAACCAGTCTGCAGACATTAAAAGTATAGGTTACAGGTGAGCTGAGTATTGCTCCTATTAAGCTTTTGAGGATGCCAGTCAGGGCCTGCAGAATGGGTGGGAATAAGGGTCAGAAGCCATAGGGCATTTGTCCCTGGTCTGGGCCATTCTCCTCCATTTATTCTAGTATGTTTCCAAATATTTGCTGTTGCTGCTATTAGGTGAAAAAGGGTGGAAGCACTGAGTTTCTACTACAGATATGATAAAAAAAATTTTAAGAAAATACTTTTTAAAATACTGCTTTCAATCTATTCATAGATCTAACATAACAGGTAGTCAAGAATCCTAAATTGTTTACAATATCCCTTAGTAATGTCAACTCTCCATTGGGAACACTTTTCAGAGACTCCAACCTGCCCACTAAGCCTACTGAGGGACAGTGGTCACTTTCTGATTCATGCCATTTAACACTTGTAACAAAGGCAGAAGCAATGACTCATGATGTAACAAAAAAAGTCAGGAGTAGTCATAATGGCTATTTATAATACGCCAAATATGAGGGAGTAAAAAAATATGTGCAAGAGGGAGTCAGAGGGGCCACAGAGAGAACAGAACAGATACACAGGCATGAGGGAGACTGAGAGACCCATGAAAAAGCAAAGTCTCAGCTTTTAATGTGGTCCCAGGTCCAATGTTCCTAGTGACCAACAATACTGATTTCATCCCTTGACCTTTATTTTTTTAAGCCAACTTGAGTAGACGTGTGCTCCTTGAGTCCTAATTAAATATAATTCAAGCCTGCCCTGGTCGAGTGGCTCAGATGGTTTGAGCATCATCCCAGGCACTGAAAGGCTGCGGTGTGATCCTCCGTCAGGGCACATACCTAGGTTACAAGTTTGATCCCCCATCAAGACAAGTGCAGGAAGCAACCAATTGATGTTTTTCTCTCACATCAATGTTTCTCAAGCCTAAAAAACTGTAAGTATAATATGGCAGTAATTTGGCATGTGTAGGGTAAAATGACATTAATTCTTGGAATGTTCCTTCTAACTCCTTCTGTAAAGACGATCAAGGAAATAGTGAAGTGATGTGCTTTATGAAATTACTTTATATTAGTTAAAAATGTAAACATCTTAAAAATTAGCTTTGCAGTGGCTATAGAATCTTTCTTTCTAAAAGTAATTCAGAGCAGGACTAGTTATTTGTTAAAAAAAAAAAAAAAAAACTGTAGAGAAAAAACTTGTAGTAGAAACTCAGTACTTTCAACTTTGCAATTGCAGAGAAAAATACCTGAAGCAATGTTGCTTTTCTCATGAGAAATATGTTACTACAGCACACCACATGAAAAGAATTCTGGAGATGGATGCTGGTAATGGTAGCACAATATTTAATACAAGTTAACAAACTGAACTGTACCCTTAAAAATGGTAAAGATGGTAAAATTTTTATGTATTTTTACAGTAAAAAAATTGGAAAAAAATAGTATAGCACACCATTGTCTAACTTAACAGACTACTTTTACATATCCTGCAATTTTGGTTATTTATAAACATACATTCCACTGCCCTCCCCAAGTACCTTGAACATCTCGTCCTAAAACTTCCACATAGTTCTTATCTTTAAAGACTTCCTGGCCATCCTCCTTCAAATCATATTCCGGCTTCTTTATTATCTTTTTTGTGTTGACCAAAAGTTGAGGTCGCTCCTTTTTTAATTTAACTTCTATAAGAACATCAAAAGAAGCAAAACATGACAGGTATAAATTCTTCCTAAACATTATATTTAAATAAATAAATAAATTGTACTGCTTATACTGTCATTACCAAAAAGATGAAAAAAAAAATTTTCAGTGTTTTTGATTAAAATACAGACCAATTTTCCACAGCTTATACAACTAAGTTAAAAAAAAAAAAAAAAAAAAGCCATGGCTGGTGTGGTTTAATGGATTGATTGCCAGCCTGAGAACCGAAAGGTTGCAGGTGTGATTTCCAGTCAGGGCACATGCCTGGGTTGCAGGCGGGGACCCCAGTTGGGGGCATGTGAGAGGCAACCATGTATCTCTCACACATTGATGTTTCCCTCCCCCTCTTTAAAAAAGTAAATAAATAAAATCTTTAAAAATATGTATTTTTAAAAAAACCTTGAAAGTATATATGGGGGGGGGGGTCAAAATAACTACTTTTCTATCACAATGGATAGTTATCTACCACCACTATTGAGCATTTCATATTAGATAAGGCTTATTTTTAATTTTCAATGAAGTTGGAAGGAATAAACTAAAAATTAGTTTTTTAGAGTCTTACTAGATCACCTACTTGTGCTATGTTTTCAAAATTGAAGGTTAAAATATTTTAAAAAGTGAAATAATCTCGTGCTGACTGTTAGAGTTCAGGTGACCATCGCCCCACAAGGCGGAAGGTCATCAGTCCGACTCCCGGTCAGGGCATATGCCTGGCTTGAGGGTTTGGTCCCTGACTGGGGCATGTATGAGAGGCAACCAATCAATGTTTCTCTCCTTTTCCTTCTCCCTCCCTTCCCCTCTCTCCAAAAATGAATTAAGTCTTAAAAAACAAATCCATAACCATTATAAAGGTTGCATGAACACTTAGTACCTCCTTCCGTATCAAGAATGTGATGAAGAACATCATCATCTCCCACAAACCGAACCTCCAGCATCTTGTCTTCCTTTAAGTCCAGTGTATTCATCATTGCCAACCTAAGCGAAAGCAATAAGGCACTCAAAAGTGTTGAAAAATTCATATTAACAGCCAAATAAATTAAACATTCACATAATGAATTCATGTATATGTATAACATTTTAAAAAGTCTTGAGGAAAAAGTCTTATTAATTATGAAACTATATTATACAGTATTGCACTGATACTATATTTTTGATAGAAATAAAAGAGGAGGACATGTCTCAGATTTAGAAAAAGACACGTCCAATCAAGGCAACTAAAATGTAGTGACAAGAAAAAAATTCCGCTTATAAAGAAAGCTCTAACCAATCTACAGAATAACATTACCAAGAAAGTAATGGGTAATACATGAGAGTTTAGAAAAGGTACGACCAGACAAAGAACATGGTTTCGTGGATTTTAATTTCTGTTCACTAGAAAGATACAGTCCATTTGGAGAAGTCTGTACTGCACTGGTATACCAAGCCTGGATCAAATAATCCTCAAGTACCTCCCTTTTCTATTATCACATGGTTACCAAACAACTTTACAAATATGAATATGGCTTTCTTGTTATCTTGGTCATTAAACAGTAAGCATAAATCTTTCTAATATTTTATAGTCAGTTCTTCACTGAACAAACATGAGTTTGACAGGCAAAAGATTGATCAACTCTAGCTACTCTGACAAAATTTAGTTTCATAACTTATAATACTAATAGCCTGAAATTAATTAATGATGATTCCGACTAGCTGTCAGCTAATCAGTTTACCCTCAAAAATGAATTTTTTTCTTATAAATCCTATTTTTGCCTTTTCTCCTGACAAAAAGAACTACTAACTGTGCCCCTCATGAGTCAGCTATCTGCATACAGTAACTTACTAAATGTTGTAACTAGCACTTAAATGACTTATCTTAGTTTTCACTTACCTTTAAAGGTACTACACCATTCTGCAATTGAAAAATTCAGGTAGAGTCACATGTAATTGAAAAAAGAACTCAGTCAGTATCAGCTAATACGAAAACAAAAGCAACCAAAGAAAGTCATGAGTTTAAACAAGCAAAATGAATAGATAAATGCAGTTCTTACAAAGCCAATGTTATTATGGTAGCACAATAAAGGGTAAAATAACCATTACCATTTTGCCCAGGAAACCTTAGAAACTGAGATCTGGGTTAGGGAGTGTGGATAGAGGGAAACCAAAATTTGAGTACTTACTATGCACTAGACATAATTTTGAATATTTTATATGTATTCTCATTTAGTCTGCAAAATAATTCTTAGGTTTATACTTTGTGTATAAAGATAATACTTTATAATTTATATGATCATTGCCAGAATATATCCTTTTGGGCCATTTATCTAGTCATGATAGTGCTTATTATGGGAGTACACGTGTGTAGGTACTCTTAAAAAAAGATTAATGCATCTACATGACATTTGTGTAAAATAAACTTACTTTTTTTTTTATATCTGTATAAAATAAAGTTTTTTGAGGGGCTATTTGTCAGGCTCTGTTTTAGGCACTTTTATGTATACCAGATCATTAAATCCTCAGATTCACTGAGGTAAAATATATATAGTTTCCTCTATTTATAGGTGAATAAACTGAGTTAAATATTAAATTACTCAAATTCACACAATTAGAAAGTATGTTATGGTTAAAACCCAACTTTGACTAATTATAAATTCTCTGACCATTCTGTTAAACCACACACTTCTCCTGCCATTGAATACTAATCTGTTATCCTAAATTCTTGTTTTGACCTCTGTAAACTATTCATAATATGTTTAATCACTTTCCCATATGACAGTTCAAATATCCAAAAACATCGAGAGTTCCTCTAGGTTTCCAGTTCATTAGGTTAAACATCACTAGCTTTACCAGGCATACTTTTAAGAGCATGGCTAGATTCAGCATAGTGTACTTTATTTTAAACTGTATACCGCTGTGTTCTACAAAGGATTTGAAGCAGTGATAATAAACAAATGCAATAAAACAAATGATAAACTATAAACACTAACAGGGAGTTTTGGATCAGGGAAAAATATAAAGAAAAGCAGACAACAAAATCATACAAAGAATTTTGGCTTTTCATCTATTTCAGTGCATCAGTGGCAAACTGTTATGTTGTAAAACAGAAGAAATTTATTAATAAAAATTTTTTAAAAAGATTTTTAGCTTTAAGCTTCCTAGCAATCAAAGTGAAAAATGGACGAAAAATCAATTACATTAATTCTCATTAGCAAAAGTTTAGTAGTACCATTGGGGGTGGGGGGAGATTTTCAAATAAAATTTAAAAATAAGTATTCTAGGCAATTGAACATTTTCCTAGGCAATTTCCCTATGGTATTTTACATAAGAACTGCCTGGACAGAGGCAGCCTAACTAACTTAGTCCTGTAATTTCCTCCTCTAGCTCTTTTTGTCGTTTTGTCGGGGCTTTCTTGTTTAGTTTTTAAAGAGAGACGGAAAAGGAGAGAGAGAGGGAGAGAAACATCAATAGGCCGCCTCCGAGAGGTGTCCGGACCAGGGACCTCAAGTACATGCACCCACCTGGACAGAACCGCAAGTGCCCTGACCAGGAGCCAACCCGGCACCGTCCTGTTTATGGAATGACTCTCCAACCAAGTGAGCCACACTGACCAGGGCCCTTTTTTACAGGTTTAAGTCATCTATTACATAGCACGGAATCATCAAAATGAAGAAACTTCTACAAAGACTTTGAAAGAAAGCTTTCCTTCCCTTTTCTCCAAGAATTTCTGAAAAAAACAAAAACAAAAAACTTACCTAACAATCACAATAAAATGCACTGTCTTCCTTTTTTTTTAAGTGGACTCCTTTAAAGGAGTTAACAAGGCAATAAAGCAACACCAAGTGAGCATTAAACAGCAACACTCTCCTTGGAATGCAAATAAAGGACTGGCTGCAAATTTTAAAAACACAATCCTTTTTTAAAAAGGAGGTACAGGTTAGTAGGTAAGCACCAATTTTAATATCACATAAACCTGGGTTCCGATCTTAACTCCACACTTAATAACTGTGTGACTTTGCACGAAGTTGTGATTATTAAATGAAATCATGTGCTTGGTCTATGAAAATGCTAATTATTTTTACTTTTAACCTCTACTTAACAATACACATCTCTTGTACTTCCTTCCCTACATCCCATCTGACAGAAAAAGGGCTGAATAAACGACGAATGAGGGCGTTCCATTTACGTGCAGTGCCTTGACAGAAAGTTGTAAGGCCATGCTACCGTTCTCCAGATCGCAGTGTAACTAGGGAAAGGTGTGACGGTTCCGTTAGGATTTCAGTTGTAAAGCGACAAGTAACACATCAACATCCTTTTAGTTTAAAAACCTCTACCAAAAGAGCCTCGCTTATCGACATTTTACAACCAAGCGTTGTCCCCGGCGACTGCTCAGTGAGGATGCATTTGCGGCTTCCAGCCTGGGATGACATCAAAGGGTTTCCCTCCGGTGGTAGTTCTGGGGCGAAACCTCTTCCTCCGCAGCCCTCGTTGTACCTGCTCCTCTCCCAGGGCACTTTTTACTTCGCTGGGCCGCGTTACAGATTTTGCAGTTCTCTTTACAATCACAAGATTCCTTAGGGCGGGAAGCAGGCATGTTGTTAACAAACATCCCTTGCACAGAAGGCCTATCACTGCTGGACAGACATATCAGGGGTTTCCAGGGGGGAGTCTGTCACCCCAACAAGTATTTACGGACTTCGGCCTGGGCCTCGCGCTGCCCATCAACTAGTTAGCTGCTCTCCGCTGGCCGGGGGTCCTCGGGACGGCAGGGCCCGGGGGACAGCCCAGGGAGGGAAAAGGAGGAGACAGGGCGACCCTGCCCCGAGTGCCAAGAGGAGGCCCGGGACTTGCGTGCCCCTGCTCAATCGCTGGGATGAATTCACCTCACCTCACAAGCTGGAGCTGAGCAGGAGAGGGTGGCAGGCTGCAGGGGCGCCACCCCGCGCACCGCTAGGTCTCCGCCAGGCGTGGCTCCGGCCGCCTCGCGCGGCTCCGGCCGCCTCGCGCCTGCCCGACGCTACCCTGCTAAATGGTCTCGGTAGAGAAAGCGGCTTCCGCGCGAGGGGGTAGGCCAGATTCTCGGGAAGAGGTGACGCAGCAGGGTCGCAGGGTCGCAGGCTTCAGCAAGGCTGGCGGGGGATGGGAAGCCGGCTGGGGCACACCGAATCTCCCGCCCTGCTCAGCGGGCGGAGCCTCTGGAAACCAATAGGAAGAGGCGTAGGCCGAGAACGATGGCTCTGCTGGCCACTCGGCGCCAACCTGCGGGCCCTGCCCACCAAGAAATCTGAGGAAGACTAATCCCAAGGCGCTAGAGTTGGGGCCTTTCCTTTCCTCTTTCCGTTTCCGGAGAAGGAAGAAGGAAGTGCTGGTTAGATCCCAGGAAGATTGCAGAGACGTAGCGGGCTGTTTTTCTGTTTTGAGGGAATCTTAAAAGTGTTCATTGGTTTCTCTAGATACCTGATTTTGAGGAAAAATATAATGGGAATGAATTTGCGTTCTTTTTTTGTTTACACTTTACTTCCTTGGCGTGAAATGTAGGATCCCCTGTATCTCAAAGGTTAAGGGTAAGGGGGAAGACAGTCCTCTCTAAGAAAGAGAATTAGAGCCTGGGCACTCAATATGGAGTTAGGACGAGACTGCTGATGGAATGAAGAGACAGGGAAAACAGAATGATCAGATGTAGAAGAAGATAATGAAGGAAAGGGAATGAACCTGCTGGGATGCAGTATTACCCACTAACAGAATGCACATTCATTTGAATTCAGTCATTCATTCAAGACAAAACTGTAGTTACCTGTGAAGAATAAAGAAATAAAATAGAGTCAGAGTCACTATAGCCACGCTGCTAAATTACTAAAATCAAGTAGGCTGAGGTATGAGGAAACAGTTCCATTCTTATTTTAACTAGCCCGGGTACTTAAACTTTTGAACTTTCCAGTCTTGGGTCAATGCATAGATATACTTCGAACTTACATATAACCCTCTGATTACTTCCTGGAGTAAGGAAAGAATGTTCCCATGTTTAGGCCACTTACAACCATTATCCAGACCACCAGTCATTTAGAGGAGGGGTCCCCAACCGGTACCTGTCTGCGGCCGGTTAGGAATAGGAACCAGAAGAAGGAAGCCCGCCTGAGCTCCGCCTCCTGTCCCTCCCTCCGCGTCCGTAGAAAAACCGGTCCCTGATGCCAAAAGGGTTGGGGACCGCTGATCTAGAGGATTATTAACTTGGACCAGTCCAGAGACTAAAAGCAGGACTGACTCTTCTCAAATGTACTCTATACCATAAGAACTCAGCTTTTCTTTCTTTGTATGACTCGGGGTATGGGCTCGATGTGCTTCTGGTTTGCAAACCATAAAACCGCTGAATAAATCCACCATTTATTTCTAGCTAAAGCCACGACCACATTCTTTTTGAGTTCATCCGATGCTGGCATACCAAGTAATAAAGGTGCACTACTGAGCGAGCCAACACAATTTCTACCCTTATAGTAGCTACTATATGTGAAGATGTTGAAAACACAATAGTGAGAAAAATGCTATGATACTGGAAGTCCAGTGTTTATTGGACTTCCATGCCATGGTGTGGCAGGAATATCTAATTAAAGGATAGAAGAAATCATAATTTCCTTGGAGGAAGAGATGTATTTAAACTAAATATAAGAGCTGAGTAGATTTAAACCAAGAAAAAAAGTAAAATTTTCCAGGTAGAAGGCCCAAATAAATACACCAAGTGCATAAAATACCAAAAGGCAAGTGCCAACTTTTGGTCTGTTGTTATGAAAGGCTACTTTGTACTGAGAAATCACTAATCCGATTTGTACTGAAAGATCTCTCTAGATGAAAGAGTTAAGAATGAGAGCAGAGGGAAGGGAGAGGTAGAGTTACAACCATTTTGGAAGCTGTTTGGGAAATTCAATTGAGAAACTGAAATGATGGTAGCCTGGATAACTTTTTCCCTGAATTCCAAACACCTCACCTACACTTTTCTTCTCCTTATAAAAGGGTTAGTTTAAAATGGAACTTAAGATGGTCTGTTAGAGTATATAACCCACTGGCTTCTCAGATCACTGGTCATCTGAATAAAGCGCCCATAAAGATTCAATCCCTGTCTCTGCTTATTGGTTCTGGTAATGACAGGTAGCACAAATGCTGGTTTTTCCAGTTTCAGGTTTGACATTTAGTGCCTGGCTTTAAAAGTCTCTAAGATAATCTGATTAAACATGGTGAATTGAACACTCTTGAAATGCGATTAAAATAATAGAAAAAAATTTAAGTTGTTGAGGAACAAAAACTCAGCTGAGTAAGTTTGACAATGTAATTGACTTTACTGAATGATTCATGAATCTGGCAGCATGCCATCTAATAAACAGAAAGTTACTCTAAGGAGTTACACAGAATGGAAGGTTTTTATAGGCAGACAGAGTGTGGGACAAAGAAGTTAAAAGAGTCCATTAGTTCAGGCAAGTTGACTCTTAGCAGGAGAGGAGGTTCTTATCAGCCAGATTACCTCACTACTGCTGACTAGGACATTTCAGTTTAATTGTTTTAAAATCCCACTCCTGGGAGAGGCTGAAACTACAATTAGGTTAGATATTAAGTCTTGGTGTGGCTTACCACAAGTGACTCCATTTTTGGTCTGTTGTTTGTTTTTAACGAAGTATAAACATACACACAATTATAGAACGCCTTGGTATGGCTCAATGGATTGAGTGCTGGCCTGTGAACCAAAATGTTGCCAGTTCAATTCCCAGCCAGGGCACATGCCTGGGTTGCGAACCAGGTCCCCATTTGGGGGTGTGTGAGAGGCAACCAATTTATCTGATCTCTCACATATTGATGTTTCTCTCCCTCTCTTTCTCCTTCCCTTCCCATCTCTCTAAACATAAATAAATTAAATCCTTTTTTTTTTAAATCTAAAAAGAACAGGATATGAGATGAGATAAATCAACAAAATTTTGAGGATATAGAGTGCTTAGGCAAAGTTGAGTGAGCTAAAACCCAGGTCTTCAAAGGGGGATGCAAATAGGAAGCCTACTTCTATCACAGAAGTCCAGGTAGTCTTAGGAATTAGTCTCCAGGAAACAGAAGAGTATAGAGCTGGGAACTGTAGGGTAGGTTGAAGTGAGAAACAAGGAACAATTAGATCTCACATCCCCTGTCCTACTTAGCAGAGGCCCAGGAAATTATAAGGTGAACAAGAGAGGACTCAGACACAACACAACTGAGTGGGAATGAGAAATCAGACTGTAGTTGTGGAGGGAGGGGACTGGACAGATTCTGTGGAAGACTAGGAAACTTCTTTTTTGTCTCCCAGAATGGTGGCAAGTAGTCATATATCCCCACTTCCTCTCCGGGCAGGCTAATCAGAAGACAATTGGGAGACACCACTGAAAAAGCCAGTTAACCTGTTGGTCCACATCGAAACCTACTACTGATAAGCCTTGTCCCTGGAGGCAGAGCTTCCAACCAATTTTAGCATCACCAAACTTTTGAATACTTAAACCTGAAAGAGGCAAAACAAATAGAAAAGGAGCATTCACAGAATATGTGAAACCCAGAAGAGAATGTATTCCAAACTGTAATTTTAAACATCTCAGAGATAAAGATTTTATATCCATAAAACAAAGAATATAAAAAATGTGAGTAATCAAATTTACATTTTAAAATTATGAGTTGCTAGAATCCCAGGTAGTTCCTCTTAAAGACTAAATGAAAAATAATTCTTAAAGTTTTAATTAATTTTGTTTTGCAAGAGAGAGAAGGAAGAGAAAGAGGGACACCGGGAACCCACAACCTTGGCACATCAGGATGATGCTCTAACCAACTGAGCAAACCAGTGACAAGGTTTAATTAATTTTAAACAGTAGACTGCAATATCAAGATATTAGGTGCACATTTTTTTTCTCCAATAATCTCATCTTTCAACACAACAAAGAAAATCAGAATGTCTTTATATATTTATTTCTTGGGGAGATGACTGAGTTAAAAATGTGATATCATTTTTTCAAGTTTAATTGTTTTTATATTCAAACAAGTTTTTTTACGCATATTTTATATGATCAAATTCTAAAATATAAGTTTATATGTACCAAATTGAAATATAATGTAGCCTTTCTGTGACGATACCACTCTCACAAACATGGTGAATGTTCATGAAACCTGCTGAACATTCTGTAAGTGTGGAAAGCATCAGCCCTACAAAGTAACACAATACAAGAAGGGCAAGCATTCTCTGTATCTGCAGGGACAGAGGCATTATGACAGGAAACAGAGTGGCTATGACGGGCACAGTAAGCCAATTTAAAAAAAAAAAAAAGGCTAAAAGTACAAAGACTTGAATGTGTTGAGCCTAACTGCAGATCTGAGAGAATGCTGGTTAAGAGACACAAGTATTTTGAACTGGGAGGAGATAAGAAGAGAAAGGGCCAAATTATCCAGTTCTAAGCTTCAAAGTATGTGACAATAACACCTTGAGGGTAAAAAAGAAATATAATCTACACAGCTGTATAGATAGATGTTCATGAGAGATCTAGATTAAACAACCAGGATGAGGCAGGTCTTATGGACAAGAGATATTTGCATTGGTTCTGTGAATGAAAAAGGGCTCTGTAATAAATCTAACCAAAAGTGGGAAGATCATGGTGAGTAGTCACTCCTCAGGCCTGCAACTTCCCTAGAAAAAGGTTTATCTCAGGGCATAGTGCCCAGGTATATCTCTCACCTTTAAGGAACTTAGATTCTAGCTGGTAGAATCAGGTAATTTCAATGCAGTAAGGTGTTAAGTGCAATGATAGAATTTCCTTGCAGGACAACCTGAAATGTAATAATATCTGTATATTAGGGATACCGGAAGGAGAAGAGGATGAGGAAGGGATAGAAAACCTGTTTGAAAAATTAATGATGGAAAACTTCCATCATTGGAGGAGAGAAAAAGTCACACAAGTCCAGGAAGCACAGAGGATCCCATTCAAGGGGAACCCAAAGAGGCCCACTCCAAGACACATCATCATTAAAATGGCAAATATCAAAGACAAGCAGAGAATCCTAAAGGAAGCAAGGGAGAAAGAGGTAGTAACATATAAGGGGGTCCCAATATGGCTAGCAGTTGACTTCTCAAAGAAACACTGCAAGCCAGAAGGGAATGTCAAGAAATATTCCAAGTCATGAAATGCAAAGGCCTGCAACCAAGACTGCTCTCCCCAGCAAGGCTCTCAAATTAAAATGGAAGGCGAAATAAGGAGTTTCCCAGACAAAAGAAGGCTAAAAGAATACACCTCCACCAAACTAGCACTGCAAAATATACTAGAGACTGCTTTAAGATGAAGAAAAAGTTTCTATGAATACCCAGTTCCTTTCAGAGTTGCCAATACTTGACATTACCAGTATTTGTAATACTCATTAATCTGATTGTGACAATGATGTTATTTTAATTGTTCCTTTATTATTTGTTGAAACTAAACCTGTTTTAGTATATTTCTTGCCTATTTCTATTATTTTTCAAAAGCTTCAAACTTTTTTGTATTCTTTTTGGTATTCTTTATCCATTTATTGATTAAAGGTTTGTAGAACTTAAAAAAAAAAAAAACCCTATTAACCATGTTTTAGATATGTTGCAAATACTTTTCTATTCCTTGTCCTTTAACTTTTTTTATATGTATATGACTATATAGTTAAATGTTTAATATAGTCAATGTCAATATTTACTTTATAGCTTCTGGGTTTGAATATTTTACTTCCGGTCATGAAAAATATTAGTTCTATTTTCTAAAACTCCTTAGATTCTACATACTGATTTTCAACTCACCTGAATATTTCTTGTATAATGTGTGAAATAGGGCTCTATATTTGTTTTATTTCAAGTAATAGTAGTCCATGCACCTTCTTTGTTGAATAAGCCTTATTTTACCCATTGACTTGAAATGTCAACTTAATCATATATTGTTAGGCAGATATATACGTTTGTCTCTAAAATGTTCATTATATTTCATTACTCTACTTGATGATTTCTGTGCTGGTTTCTTGTTGGTTTAATTGCTGAGACTTTATAAGGGTTTTAAATTTTTTAATATAATTAACTTTGACATTTAAAAAAATAAATAAAATCAATCTGTATTTAAGAAAGAAAGAAAGAAATTGAGAGAGATGGAACTGCTCCCTTTTGTGACAACATGGATGGAACTGGAGAATATTAAGCGAAGTGAAATAAGCCAGTTGTTGAAAGACAAATACCATATGATCTCACCTATAAGTGGACTCTATTCAACCAAATAAACTAATGAACAAAATAAACCACAGGCACGGAAACGTGGAGCAGACTGAAAGTGACCAGAGGGAATGGGGAAAGAGGACAATGATGGAAAGAAGGGGAAGGGACTAGATAAAGATGTATGAATGACTCATAGACATGGGCAACAGAGTGAGAATTGATTGTGGGAGCAGGGGTTGGGGGAGGGATGGATGGAGGTGGGTAAAGGGGTAAAAATTCAGACAACTATAATAGAATAAACATGATTTATAAATTTAAAATAAAATAAAAAATAGAAAAAAATTGGCAATGAAAATTCTTGTTAGATATGCCCTGACCAGTGTGGCTCAATTGATTGGGTGTTGTCCCACAAAGTGAAAGGTCTCCAGTTCCATCCCTGGCCAGGGCACATGCCTGGGTCATGGGTTTTGTCCCTGGTCAGGGCAAGTTGAGAAGCAGCTGATTTATGTTTCTCTGTCTCACATCAATGTTTCTCTTCCTCTCTTTCTCCCTCCCTTCTTTTCTAAGAATAAATTTTTTAAAAATCTAAAAAATATTTTTGTCAGATATGAAATGACCTAGATATCATTTCACATTTATACATTAAACACATACTTGATCAGGGTACAGTATCAGTAGCCAGCAAACAATTTCTACCCAGAGATTTTTTAATTCCTTTTCTTTTTTCTTTACCCAGAGGTTTTTTTTATGTTTTGTTTTGTTTTAAAGGTATCAATTTGATTTCAACCATACTCAGGAGAGAAGTGATTATTTCTATCTCAACATCTAAGAATAAAAAAGAATACAGTAACCAGAACCTACTTTTCTGCAGGATTTTTAAAAATTGATTTTAGAGAGGAAAAGGTTTATTTGTTGTTCCGCTCATTTATGCATTCATTGGTTGATTCTCGTATGTGCCCTGACTGGGCATTGGACCTGCACCCTTGGTAGTAGGGTGACATTCTAACAATATTAGCTACCTGGCCATGGCTTCTCCAGGATTTTCTTCTACCAGAGGCCCTCATATAGCGCACATGAGTTAGTGAAAGATTTGGTAAAGTAAGCCTTCAAAAATGTACAGACACTAATTCAAGTTCTGAGAAACTAGTTTTAAAATATAATCTTTAATACAGGTTTTTGTGTGCATTAAAAGCCCTGATTATAACAATTGTTTTTTTAAATTTCAAAGAATCTTGATATGATTATTATAGTTTACTCAAAAAAACACAAACACATTCAATCACCTGGCTCTACCTCCAAACTCTAACAGCTGTTAATAAATTATCTATAGATTTCTTAAAATCTTGTAATTATTTTACTTTAAGAAAATGGGGAAAGCCTATGTTTGGGGAATTCCTACTGAATATTGGAGAGAATGAAAAATCTTTTTGATCTTTTTGAATGATAGTTTTTAAGTTACATGATTCAAAACTTAAGACTGTACTAGTCAGCATGACCTAGCCATAAAAAAGTTTCCATTCCTAATGTGCATTAATCATTGCTCCTTAAGATAAAGTGCCAAAAGTGATTGGCCCATCCAGTGAGTTTTAGTTCAGTTCCACCCCTTTTTAATGTAACATCTTGAACAAAACAAGGACTGTTTCCTCGGATTATATCCATCCTATTTGGATTATGGCCAGGGCCAGGTTTAAAAATGACTCTTCTACCCTCTTCCATGTAGTTTTAAATAACATTAAATCATAAAATAATTGCAAGCCCAACAAAATTCTGATTTCCTCCCAAACTATCTGGAAGCTTTTTTCCTGGGGTGGTTAGGGCCAAGGACCTAGATAATATGTTTGCTTTATTTTGGGGGGCCTACTTTGCTTTATTATGGTCTAAACCAGCTTTTCTCTACTGAAGTTCCTCATATGAAGCAGAGCACAACTGTTTTCTCATTTCTCCCAAGAATAGTGCATAATTAAGATAGTACACAACTAGAACCATTGTGTATGCACAGGAGTTAATTTACAACTATGGATGTTTGGAGTATTAGGGCTTCTTTCGTGGGTTTAGTTTGTCTGTTAGCAATCTAACTCTACTGAGATCCAGTCCCCCTTCCTTCCTGTCCCTCACAGGAGCCTTGGACTTGTGGGAGTAGGGCAAATGTACTAACAGTTGAGAACAGTCAACACTGTGTGAAGCAGTATCTTCTGAGGTTAAATGCACAAATCCATGAGCCTGAATGGGTTCAGTTCCAGTTCTACCACTTACTAGCTCTGACCCTAGACAGATGCACTTTCCTTTTCTTATAAAATAATAGTACTTATTGGATATTGTTGTATTAATTGTTGAAGTATTTCTTTAAAGTGTTTAGAACAGTGCCTGGCACACTCTAGCACCCAATAAATATTATTGTCTAATTCACATGGAAAAAAAAAAATCTTTGGACCATAAAATATGGTGACCTGGACCAGAGCTGTATGTGTGCAGAGGAATATCTTATTAATATTCACTATCTTATTATAATATCTTAGTGATTTTTCCTTTTGTACTTTATATTTTCTAAGGTTTTCAAAATGAAACCAGTATTACATTTTTTTTATTTATTGGTTTTAGAGAGGAAAGGAGAGAGATCTATTTGTTGCTCCACTTATGCACTCACTGATTGATTGATTCTTGTATGTGCCCTGACCAGGAATTGAATCTGCAACTTTGGCATATCAGGGCAATGCACTAACCTAGTGAACTATCCAGCCAGGGCCCATTACATTTTTAATAAAAAGAAAAATCCTGAACTATCAACTGGTGAATTGTATCTTTCCTAACTGATGCAGATCCAGCGCCAAGGAGGAAAAAAACAGACTTGGTGAGTTGGGTACTACCATCCTCTTCAGGAGCTGCTAATCCATAACAGATATAAAGAAACCTAATGTGCTCTAGCTGGTATGGTTCACTTGGTTGGGTGTCATCCCACAGACTAAAAGGTCAAGAAGGATTCAGTTCCTGGTCAGGGGACATGCCCGGGTCATGGTTCGGTTCCCAGTCAGGGTGTGTGCCAAGAAGCAATCAAACAATGCTTCTCTCCCTTTCTTTCTCCCTCCCTTCCCCTCTCTCTCGAATCATTAAAAAAAAAGAAAAAGAAAAAGAAAAAAAAAGAAAGAAAAGAAACCTAATATGCTTTGTATTGCTTGACTCTGAATAAAAGAGAGAACAAAGCCTTGGTCTGTAAGTAAGAATAATAGTCATAGGGAAACAACAACAAAAGAGACTTTTCCAGGAAGTGCTTAAAAGGGAAAGGAAAAGAGCGTCTGGGGTTCAGCCTGTCATTACATCCATTTTCCAAGGGAAGGCTAAAGTGTACATTAGAAAACACAATGTGGGGAAGATGAAGTTTAATAATGAGAGGAAACAGGTACTTTCAAAATACACTGCTGAAGAGAGTATGTGGTACTATAATGACGGTTCTTTATAAGGACTGACAGAAGAAAATTTTCTAACATTTCATAACATAAATGTGTACTAGACACAGTTGTGCTTCACATGCAAACCTCATTTGTTTCATCTTAATACATGAAAATCAAATACTTAATCTTGTCTCTGCAATCAGCTACTTTTAACAGAGATAAAATTTGAATCTCAATAACATACAGAAATGCATGGCAATATTTTATGTATTAATTTTACATCTGCCTTTATGTTTATTCCTAATTAGTTTATGGTGCTAAATGTAGTTTTATATATTGCCTTAACAATTTTATAAACTACCTTAATTTAATAGAGTGTTATGTGAATAAAAGGTTCAGCCATAAATAAAATAAATAGCTTTGAAAAAAATGTATTAAAAATGCAATGAAGATCATTTTAAGGTCTGAAATTTAGGTAAGATATAAAATCAACTCGGAAATCCAGTCAAAAGCCAAATAAAGCTATATTTTTATACTGTACAAAAGAAAATTTACATTTTTAATGTAACTACATACAACTAGGGAAAAATTACACATCTCTCAAGAAACACAATATTTAACATCTTAGATATGTTTCTGCATTGCAGACTGATATTGAATTTTATACATCTTTATTTACAATACCTTAAAATATTTTTTCATCTCTGGAAGATATTTACAGGTCAACAGTGACTACATTTCACATTTCAACAATCAACAGTATTAACCAGTTCCGTAAGACAGTTAAGATAATGGCTTACATGCACCAATAAATAGGATCTTAAATGTGCGTTTTGTTTTCTTCAGCTCTGAAAAAAAAAATGAAGGTTTTCACTAGTCCTAGGTTGAAAGGACACCAGTCAATAAAGATCATATTTTCTTCATGCCTATTATATTTAAATTTTCACCAGCACTATTCTCTGAATACTTGGGAAGTTTATACCAAAATATGTTGATGCTGGTTTAAAAAAAGAGAGCGCTGATCTATACATTCCATATCCTTTTATGGAGCAAACATATGAAAGTGGGTTATTTCCTTTTTACTTGTCCATTTTGACAGGGATCAGACTACATAATGCTCAAGTAGTAAAAACTTCAGAAATTGTAGCACAGGAGAGCCAAATTATTGGGGAAAATCATCTTTGCACCATAAACACTTTTGTTTCACTTAACCACTTAAACTGAATGTAAAGCCAGAATAATTTTTTGAATAAGAATAAAAAAAGTTTTCACTGTAAAGCAGTTGATGTACTTATTACAAATATTTTAAACACAAGGAGCATTCAGAATTATCTCTCAATTCAGTTTGGATGATAGAACCCACAAACCTACATTAGCACTTACTAGAAAGCCAATCTTCTCTTTCTAAGAGAGTTGATTGATACATTCATTACTTTTTAACTAGCATCTGATAGGAAAAAAATAATACATAGAACTTGTTTGGAACATCAGTTAATATACAATTACATTTCATATTTTCCAAAAAAATCATTATTTAATAGTTTAAGTAAATCTTTTAGTTCTCACTGGCCTATATATTAAAAAAGAGTATTTTAGTTTTCCATAACCCAATCATATTTTTCTGCAAAGGAAAAATACATGCAGAGTGATCATGTACATATATTATACCATTATATATGTACATTAAACCATAGACCATAATGGTATATTAAACATACCATTCTAGCCCATATCATACTAGATATAACTGCCACTGCCCATTTGAAAAGGGGCATCTCCATAACTTCCCGCTCAACTTTACTTTTAAAAAGTCACAATGTCATACAGTATACTAATTTTAGGAACTTGCTCCCTTTTTTATTCAATACTGATGAAAAGGATCCTTAATTTGAGTTAAGGAGACATGAAAATGTGCCACAGCAATAATATTTTGACTTAACTTTTAACTGGTACTTTTGCTGGAAGTGTAAATGTTGACATTTTACTAACATATAGGAAAACCTCAAATGGAATCTTGTAGGTACTGTATTATCTATGTTCCAGATCAAAGAATATTTTAATACCTATTTTCCTTAGGGCTAGAAAGCCATCCTTCATGTTAAAATAGCCTCATTTCTTAACAGTTAGGTACTTTAAAAATTGTATTTGGTTGAAACATTTTCTTTGGTAAATGTTGTTATCAACGAAAATGTAAAGAATTTTCTTTGATATAATTAACACTACGCGGTTGACACTCAAATACAGCAAACCAGATTGATATCAATTCTGTGGTTGGGGAATGGGCTGTCCAATTAAGTTTACTTCTCTGAAAATAAAGAGTTCTCAATTTTACCTACTTCCAGATACATAATTATTTTTAAAAAAAAGACTCATTTATACTTTAAGCCACACCTAATTATAACTTTTGGTTAAAACCTATGTGAAACATAACAATATAGTAGCAGACATTTGGATGTATCTTAGTTTGTAAACAGTTTCTCAAAATCCAGAAGCAGAACACAGAACCTGCATTTCTGCACTATGTTGCCAGGTATTTCACATCATTCCTAGCTTTCTGCTAACTTTTATCCTGAACTGTCTGTCTTGCATAAAATTCTCATGTGACCAATAGCGAAGAGATCGAAGTTACCAAAATTTTGTGATTTTATGGTTAAATTTATAAGAAATGTGCCTACATGGGCAGGAGATGTTTAGGTGATAATGACTCCTCTAATTCTCATGGCTTGGGATCACCACACAAACTTCTGGCACTGTCAACAATCTAGTACAGAGTAAGTACACATTGGATGATTCCATGAATAGTATTTTCTATGTATGTTCAGTGCCAGTATGATATACCCATGAGAGACATAACACAGGTAATACCTAAAATTTATGTCTTCTATTAATCAACAAAAACACCTTGGCAATGGAAAACTGTACCAATCTAGTAGCGCATTATGATTTTAATTGCACTGTTAATAATTTTACACTGCATTCCATCTTATCATCTGGCAAATATGCTAATATTTAGAGTTTCAGTTGTCAATAATATCTAGTTGTTTTTCAAACAACTTGTTTCTAAAAAGCACTTTAGAAAAACTTAAAGTATTACAAATAAAGGTCTCAACTGACAATCAATCAACTTGAAAGATAAAAAATACCATGTTCAGACTGTTTAACATAGCCATAGTATAGAAAAGTTGTTCTAAAATTCTAAAGATTTCCAACCACTGGCATGACCTATTAAACATTTTTTAAACTGAAAAACAAACATGTAACTGAAATCCTGATTTTAAAAAAACATAGACCAAAACTTACTTTGTAATCCAAGGTCAGAGATGGAGGGATCCTCCTTGCCAGTGTTTGTATAAATAGTGTGCTACCTTCAGAGACACATACTAATTTTTTTTTATTTACAAATGAACATGCAAAGCATTAAATGAGACAAGTGATTGTCAAACAACTAAAGTACTCAAAAATGGACCCATAACAAACCTCACAAAGTGAGGTAGGAAGAACACCCTACTTCATTAAAATATTCACAAATATAGTGCAAACAAACCAATCTGAAAAGTTATTTTCAGTATTCCAGTGTCTAATAAACAATTATGATTAATTTAAAGCTACTAAGTGGAATTTGAGAATATAGGTTGGAAATATTGAGCTTATATAGCTGAAACTACCACATTTAAGATATTTTATATGGTATATACACTCTGAATAACATGATGGTCACCATTCCATTATGAATCATAAACTTCGCACTACAAACCTTTTTTAACCATATAAGGAAATGTTACTTTTATCTATTTGCTCTAAGCACAATCTTTTGACATTAGACATGAATGGAATCGAGTTTAATCTTTACTTTGCAGTACTCCATTGTGCAATACAATTGACTTGCTATCTAGGTGACTGTGAAAGTTGGCTGATTCAAAAACTACTTTAAAATAGGTAAAAACACTGATTGAAGCCATTTCATTGGGTTCATTTTTGCATTTAAATAAATCCCCAGCAATATAATCAACTATAAAATGGCAGCATATACTGTTATGTGGCAGAAAATAGTAAGGCATAAATTAGAATAAGAAAAATTTATCTATCCTTATATCTATGGTATAGATACCTACATTTCCAACACTTCCCCATCTATGTTTAATACTCTACATTTTTCTGGATTTAATACTTTCCTTAATGTGCTATATTCACCAGCTACTAGTCCAAAACTGTACAGAAACTGCAGAAATGGAGTGTTACGTAACACATTTACCATAGTACAAGTGAAGGGAGGCAGTAGGGTGCTAGTATGCATTTGACAGGAGACAGGAGTTTTATTCTGGCTCTGCTTCTTAGTTATGTCAACTTGATTATGTCACAATCTTTTTGAGCCTCAGTTTCCTGAGGATGGATATGGGGGTAGGGGGAGTCAGTGTTAAGAGAATATGGATATGATCTCTAGTGTCTCTGCTAGCTCAAAAATTCTGACACTATTATAAATAGGCACAGAAGAGTAATTAGGAGAAAAGGGGTCAGGATTTCAAGTTACAACCACCCCTCCAGCTTCTAAAGTATTTTTTATTTAGAAATCTTACTTCTAAGTTAGCTTTTCACTTTAGATTTTAGTTTGCCTTTTAGTAACATGACTTCAAATTAATGTCATAGAGAAGAGTTCCCAAAACCTTCAGATATTTCTTGAGCCAGCCTAGTATACATAGCATCAAACTATTTTATTATAGAAAACAAGTATTTTCTCCCTAACTAGCTTTTCCATAGAGAAAAAACCTTTTTTAAAAAAAAACAAAGAAAGGAAGTATAAAACAAATGGATGTTAATTGATAGAGTATGAATATTGCTGGCATATTTTGAAGAAGTATTGTATATCTGAGAAGTGTTTTTGATTAAATCCAATAAATAATGCAAATGAATATCAAAACTCTTACAAAATTTGACTTATGGTTTGTTTAACCAACTCATTCCATTTAAACAGTATCTTGCACAGGAACTCTGTTGTAAAATCCTGAATGCAAAGTTTGAACTAAATGAAATGTTTCTTCATTGGGGCCAAATCATATCTCTTAAAAGAATGAAACGCAAATGTTAAAGGCAATGCAACATTAATGGGTTATGTATGTGTAGAAAATATATACATTTACATACAGATAAATGAAATCCTCTAAGTTGAAAGTTTTCAAAACCAACTTTTCAGGTATAAGATTTCTAACAAACCAAAGGGAGATCTTACAATATTTATTACAGCTTTTGCTGTAATTTGATATTATTTGTGTTTTTTGTGCTTTAATTAAAACTTACTAGATACCAATAAATGCACAACTTGCTGAATTAAAAACAGTCCTTCAGCCTCCTAAATCAATTGGGCATTTCTGCCATAAAAGTGACTGACCTCCAGCCATGGCTAAGATCTCACTCCCTGGTAAGTAAAATGCTCATTTCCTTTCATACTTAAACTTTGCTTTCCTTACTATGTTGCAGATCTTTACAGTTTACAGAACTTCATTTTGTCTACTTTTAAATTCATTTATCTGACATCTCTTAGTTAAATTAGAAGGGATACCTAAAATATGTCTTTGTGATATATACATATACACACCATACACACACACACACACACACACACACACACACACACACACACACACAAATCAATAAAGCTCTCTCAACTTTTAGCTCTACGCTGGACTTTGGCAATTTTGTAGACACTAGTTTAGGTTCTAGTTTTCCATTTTAATATGAGCTGAAAAAATGTTACAGACCACCTATTTCAAACAAGCATCTCATTGTTCTTATAAAGATTCTAAATCCGTTAAAAAACAAACAAAACAAACAAAAAAGCCTCTTACAAATGAAAAAGGGGGAGATTCATAGGTGTGCAAAAATGAGGCATTTTTTATTTTATTTATCAAAGTCTATTGTAATTTTAATCGGTAGAGATGATATTTTAAACTTTGTTAATTAGAATACTTGCTTTCTATAAATTCAGTGTATTTTTCTTTTGCAATAATAAAATTAAAATGTCTTAATGTACAAAGCATTAATAATAATTCTGATGTAACCTGTGGAAGGATAACGCATAGCAGTTCAAGTCACAGTATACTGATTTTCAAAAACCAATATATTCTTTTCTGTTTCAATCAAGCATTAGAACCTGAGACCCAGAAAAGGTCACAATGAAATCTTAACCAACCAAGTCAGAATTTTTTTTAACCAATAATGCATTTTTGTAGCACAGTTACCAAATGCTACTTTACATACATTCAACATTTACCTTACTGGCATGATTTCAAAGTTTTATAAAAATGAGAAACTTTTGCAGATATGTGATTAGAAGGTACACAAATTGCATTACATTAAACACAAAGGCAGTGTAGTCCTTGTAGGAGAAATCAAGTCAGTACCCCCTGGTAGAAATGTTCTATAAAAATGTGTCACATTGAAGCGTCAGTGTTTTCAGCCAATTATCTGTCCCTGATGTATTTCCTTGGAGAATATAATATATCAGGACTTCGGGTTTCTTAATCCAAAACATCTGACTGAACTTAGGTACATCTAGAAAGCAGCTGAAAGGGTTTCTCCAATAGTCTGACATCACAGAAAGTAGGTCGAGAAATCCCTCTCTTTACCTGAAGACGTACTTGTTCTACTTCAGTCATCATCAACTCACAAAGGAAAAGAAAGAAAACCAATCAAACCTTCCCCTCACATACACAATCCCGCACAAGCTAAACAAAAACCACCCCTCCCTCCACAAAACCCCAGCACCAAAGTGTCAGTCATTCCTGGAAAATAGAACATGCCCCTTGGATTCTCTGATTTGTTAGTTATTCAAACTTTAAGGACAGAAATGACCTTATGTCCTTGTAGGGAAGAGGGAAGACATGTTAATGACTATAGAGCCATTGAGAAAGTGCATCATCAGTTACACAATCAACTTAGAGCCCTGCGCTCCAGTGGAGGCAGTCACGACTTGATTTAAATGCCTCAGTAACTAAACGCTTGTGTCCTCAAGATAAAGGAGATGGGAGAAAAAGAGCCACTCTCATTTTAATGAAAAAGTGCAGCAGTCTATCACCTTTCCCCATGCTTCTCAAGAAAATGATTGCACAGACACAGAGAAGTCCAAAGTCATAGCAGAATCTCTGAGGCACTCCTGGTTAAGAGAGAAAAAAATATGACCCAGTAATCATAGTTTACAGATTATGAGAACAAACCCGTTTTTTTCTTTTTTTAAGAAAGCTAAAGAATCATTTCATAGGGATCATATACACCATTTCCTCTAACGTATCCTCAGTCTCACAGTGTTGAAATGGGACCGATCAGCCTACAATGGATTGCACATCACCCACGGAGAAAGAAAGGCATGGAAAATGCAAACATTTTATACTGCTTCACAAACACATTTACAAGGATTAGGTGAAGAGAAGATATAGGAAAGAGGGGAAAGAAAACCTTATTGCTGTTTCCATACAAAATACAGTATGAACATACCTAAACTAAATCAATTCTGATTACAATGACCAATATTTTCACAATGTGGGATGAAGTTTCTTCTTGCACAATGAAATGTTCAGTTTAAAAGGTTAGCAGAAAGGTAAAAGAGGATGTCAAAACTACACCTGGGATATTAGCTGCATATTAAAACTTGGGGATCGAGACTGCTTGGTTAAGGGAGCTCCTGGGCTGAGGAGCTCTTTACCTTCTCCAGCTTGACCTAGCCGGTCTTCCTGTAGACTGATAGTCGAGTATCGATTAGCACTGTTAGCTGCTAAATTAGTAACTCCCTCAGTGCCAACCCCAATGCTGGTACTTGCTTGACTGCCATTTACATAGTCAAATGATTTACTTGAGGAAGCACTGGCTGTCCGAATTAAACTTAAACTATTGGTTTTTGGCACCACCTGGCCAGCAGGCAGACTCAGGTGTTTCTTCATCGGTGTCAGCTCAACTGAATCTACACTAAGATCAGTAGGTTGCTGTACATACTGTCTGCGAACTACTGAATCTCGAGGGCTCTCATTGGATTTGATGACAGAGGTTGTTTCTTTATCCTTGACTGAACGCCCAGTTGCTGCTTTCTTTAAGCTTCCCCTCTGAGAAGAAGAGGACGGTTTGGTCCCAATCGGCTGACTGCTGAGAGAAGCCCCTGATGAAAATCCTTCATCTGCATCATTCAGGTTTACTGACTCCTCTCCTCCATTTACACCTTCAGCACCTAAAAAACAAATCAGAAAGACTCAGCAATACCTAAATTAAATAAGCAGTAGCTCTGAATAACAACTCAACTGACTACCTCTTGGGTAATGTTTACAATAGGTTGGCAATGGCTTTGCTATCAACACTTCCCCTAAATAATTTAAGGGAAGAAACCTTAATCTACACAGAATTCTAATGTTATCTGTTCTGTTTATTTAGCTTTAATTAGTCCAGTTTTTATAAAACTATCCACAAATTAACTTAATATACTATCAGCATTTAGGAATATAAAACAATTTTAGGTAAAATACAACATTTTGTCATCATAAATCTTTATATACACTCATATCAATTTGAGGTGACCGTATCTATTGAAAAAAACAAGATTTTTTCCTCCTATCTTTCTTAACCCACCATAAAATAGACATCCTTCTAATTTCAGTCACCCAGAATAATACCAAAACATGTATCCCTAAAATGCCAAGTCCTTTTTAACTGCAATAAAAATTGGTATTTCTTCAACGGCTAACTGCTTCTAAATGGCAGTCAAGCAAGTACCAGCACTGGGGTTGGCACTGAGGGAGTTACTAATTTAGCAGCTAACAGTGCTAATCGATACTCGACTATCAGTCTACAGGAACTAATAAACTTTAACATGGAACTAATAAAGTTTCTAATCCTAGAATAAAAAAATCTTTACATTGTTTCAAGTTACTTCCTAGTTGTATCTTGTCTTATGGACATATCTACTTACTGGTTTCCATATTTTCTTAATCAATTAATGTGAAGAAAATACTTGATTATCAGAGGGCAAGCTAGGAACCAGCAGGAATATTTAAAGAGGGTTTTTACTTTCTACATTATGTATTTCTGTAATATTTAAAATTTCATTTGTGATATATAATTTTCATAATCACAAAATACTGTAGTGCCCAATTATATTTTATGAGGAAACTGCAGTCAACAAAAGTGAGTTCTTTTCTTGGGATTTTCTCAGAAGGGGAGAAGCACATATAATGCACTTAGCTTGGGGTTTCCAGAAAGCCCAATTCTTTACTGAAAGTATGAACAACACTCTCTTAGAAAATAGTATATTTGCTT
Organism: Pteronotus mesoamericanus; assembly: GCF_021234165.1. Lineage (NCBI taxonomy): Eukaryota > Metazoa > Chordata > Mammalia > Chiroptera > Mormoopidae > Pteronotus > Pteronotus mesoamericanus. The sequence continues at coordinate 22,167,918 of NW_026555277.1, read as the reverse complement.
CTTTCAAAAACTGATAGCAGTTTGCTACATCATTAAGTATGCTTATCAAACTGTGAGAAGTTAATCTGAGTCTACATACAAATAGCAATATTATAGTTAAAACATTAGGGAAGAACTATAAACAAATACTACCTTGAGATGGGGATACCTAAATTATACATGAAATATTTAAACACAATCTTTACTTAACATAGTACCTTAAAAAATAAAAATATTTTCTGAATTTTATTTTCTCATAGGGATTACTTATTTCCTTCCTTCAGAAGAAAAATGAAATAAGCTATCCTTAAAGCAAAGGGCACGTTGTTATTTTTATCCAGCAGTTTAACAATCTTTAATCACCATGCAAAGCCATATGAAAATGTGGCTGACACCACGTCTCTCAACCCCTTGTTCAAAAGAGTAGTATATAATGTATCTCAAATAAAAAATTTAAATTATATTCATATGATATCACTGTAGCAATCTACTTAGAATTAGTATAAACAACTCCCAAATGCCCAGGAAAGGATAGTTACCGGTTCAGAATTGATATCAATAATAAAAAACCAGGAGTTAATAGAAATGTATTTTTGGGTATACATATAATTAGGAAAGGTGACTGAGAGACTTAGTGCTAGCTTCTGAATTTTGCCACATGCAGATCTGATGCACAAGCAACATGGCCATAAAAGAGATGATAGTAACATAAAAGCCACCATGCAAGAGAATCTACAGGTATTTTATACACTAACAATGCTTTTTCCAAATAGTAGAACACTGACTATACTTTAATCACAGGCATCCTCAGTTTAGTAATTTTAAATCCAGTTTTAAAAGTCACAAATAAAATGTTACTTGACAATTAGGATAAAGGTAGGTGATGGGCTCATATTCCCTTCAATTTCAACATACAATAAATATACTTTTAATTGTAAAACAATTTAAAACCACATACTAAAAAACATATTTTCTTTTTTTTAACGTTCAATGATTAATGTTTATCCAAAGCTCCAGCAGACTTCATAATTACCAAAACTTTACATAGGTTTTAGTAATGTCCTTCCTTCTGTTTAAAAAAAAAAAAACTTTAAAGAACAAAAGGTAACTGTGCCTCACAACTTTTTTCCTTTTTAACTTTCTCCGTGGGTGATAACAACACAACTAGTGGTCCAAAGAAGACAACCAAAAAGGATTTTTAATGAACCTTTCCATTCATGTCTGTCTCTCCTTATAGATTTAGCTTCTACTGGTACTGATTTAAAACTACAATTCATTTAGATTAAAAGGCAAAATAATTTTTGAGAAATTTCAAACACAATGAAGAAGCTCATTCCTCTTTACTTGTGGCTAGACTCCACCCTCATAAACTGAAATTTTCTACAAGTGATAGGAGATATTTAAACAGAATATTTTAATATTTAAAAGGAACTACCATTTTGGTTCCTTTCTCAAAGTGTATGACTTTTGATGAATTAGAAGAAATGTTTCAACCTTATTCCATACTTTCTAGAATATCATCAAGTGTTAATATAGCACAATTGCATTTAGCACAAATACTCGCCAACAATCTAAAAAAGGTAAGACATGCGTATTAAGTGGCTCATTTAGTCATCTGGAATGTTGAGAAACACCTGAAACCTATACAGGGTACAGCAGAAGGAACCCCTGCTTGAGTGTGGATGGTAGAGTATTATAGGGGTGTAATAATTTATAGTTTCAATTTGAACATTTCACCTAAAATGTCATATGGTGTGCTTGAGTATGATATTGTTATGTTATAGAATTGCATGCTTATGGTTTTGTAATAAAAAAGGGGTGTTATTTGTGCTGGTCCCTGTATAACTTTATTATCCAATATCACTCCAATAAATTCAATAAAAAAAAAGAATGTTAAGAAATAGGATGTTCAATTTACATCAATTCTGGGTTCAACATCTATTCATATACTTATTTTTAATGCCTTTATATAAGATAAAACTGGCCCCTAGAGAAAACAAAGAGATACAGAAAAAATGAAAAGGGACGGCTGCATTTTTCACAGGATCACTGTAAAACAGCGCCAACTGTTCGGGTCCCTAGATCATGCACATGCAACACCGGTAAAGGAAGTAAGGTCAATATGGGCAAATGGGAAAGGGAACATAAGGTTGATTTACAACAGATTCTTACTGAGCATGCTCAAATTTTTAATGCACCAAAGAGCAAGAAACCTCCTTAAGATGGAAGTAACTGCTTCATGTATGTTTGGTCTTTAAAATAATTAAAAATATTACCCTATTTTAAAACTACTTGCTATATTTCATAAATAAGTGTAAAGGTTCCACAATAGCAATACATTTAATAATGAAAAAAATGCTTAAGCTACCGTTCCCTCTTTCAGAAAGTCAACTCCTACGGCATCACATGTAAAGCAGCAAATCAATACTTTCCTATAAGAAAGGAGTGTTTTCTTACAGATGGGGTGGTGGCGGTGGTGGTGGCGGCGGCAGTGGCGGTGGTGGTGGCAGTGGGAGGGGATGGGGCAGTGGGGAGTTTAGGAGAGGGGGGATGACTCTTATTTTGAGATCCCTACATTGTAGAAACAAGAACCTATGGGATACCTGACCTCTAAATAATACATTTCAATGCTGTTTGGGAGCTATATAAGATAATCATTATTTACAGTAAATGATAAAATGGAGTATGCACCAGGCTAGTATATTCATAGAGGAAAGATGTAAGTAGTTCACTAGTTAGACCCAGGCAATTGACCTGCAGATTATAAAAAGCCAATCAACACTGGTTTTCTCTGTTAAAGAGGTAAGAAATTCTTGTTAATTGAAAACCCTGGGATTAGAGATAAACTGCTGGCTCCACCTTAGTCTCAAAGATAATGTATTAATATTTTAAAGTTCTCCTTGTTTTTAAAGAATAGGTTATTATATGGATTAAATCAACTTATATTGACTAATAAGGCTCATGTCCATTGGGTGCATTTTTCCTTTCCTAATGTTAAAATAAACATGCTCAGTAATGAGAAAATTCCAAGCATCTGCAGACCTTTCGGAGACAGGCCTCTGCCTTGTTAGTAGCCATGCCAAGCTATTTTTCGGTACACAGGGATGCAGACTCCAGGCCAGCACAAAGGGTAACTGAAGATTGTACTTGACCTGGCACTAGGCATATGGGGATTTGTGCTTTGCAAGGAGGAGCTAATATACTCTGGGGTAGTAGAAACACACACTAGAATGGAAAGATGTTCTGCTTGGAGTTAGAGAGCCAGGATCCTTCTCCAGCAACTGCCTCACTGACTTCTGCCTCCTCATCTCTGTCCTACCCTCTGTTGTGGCTGCTGCTGAGTTGGGCTCCGGTGAGCCGTGCTCAGGGGTCCTGCGCACCAGCACCTCCCCCTCTTGCACACGTTTGATCCCTAGGTCAGTGGAGCCGTGTTGGATCGGGGAGCCAGGAATACTCGAGTCAGCCTCGTTTGAGAAGTCAAAGCCATCTGGGATTCAACATATAAAATTTTAGTGCTTTTATGCTCCTCTGTTCTTTTCTGAGCATTTTGACCCAGGCAGATAAGAGAATGTATATATGGATATGATATAAACACAAATGCTACTTATATAGTTACATGTGTGTGCACAGCATACACACACATAGGCAGCAGATGAACAATGTAAGGTCTGCAAATGAATAGGATAAAAAAATAGGGGTCATTAAAATGATAATTAATATCTCTTAGGCAAGACAGGTTGACTATTCAAATACCATATGACTATGAAATACTGCTGGATTCAGCACTTTTAAAAAAGGAAAAGCAAAGAGAAAAATCTAAAAAACACAATAACTGTTTCTTTTATTTTACGAATAGCCTGCATTATACCATTAGTTTGACTAGTTATACAATTTTCTCCCACAATGCTCATACATGCACCTTTTTTTCCCCATCATGGTAAGAGGCTTAAAGAAACTTCTTTCCTATTGTTATTATTAGTTCAAAAAAAAGACAAAAATTAACAATCTTATTTTCTGTTTTAACATTCACAGTGCATTCTAAATAACATCTATTTTATTAAAAATTGTATTAAATTTAGGCATTTAAACCACATTTCTAATGCTATTTTTTAAAGCTGAATAGTTTTACTTTAATTATAAAGAGTACTATAATAACATGTTCTAATATAGTCTATAAAAACAGTGATAAATTTACTTGCATCTGTGAGTGAGTTATACGGATTTTGTGCTCACCTTCTCTCCTCCATCTATGGCGACGGATGGAAGCTGTTGTAATTGCAGTCCGAGAAATCCTCGGCACTGTTGGAGTGACTTCTACCTTAAGTACTTTCTGGCCTTCTTGTGAAGAATCAGGAGCATCGAATGGTAATGAATTTTTCATGGCATTAGCAACCTAAAAGGATAATATAAAGCTGTTGTAATTGCAGTCCGAGAAATCCTCAGCACTGTTGGAGTGACTTCTACCTTAAGTACTTTCTGGCCTTCTTGTGAAGAATCAGGAGCATCGAATGGTAATGAATTTTTCATGGCATTAGCAACCTAAAAGGATAATATAAATCTATACATATTTACACCCTATATACAATTTATACTTATTCTACACTTCTTTATGCCCATGATTTTTTGAGTATGTATGTAAAACCTGTACTATAAAATATAAAAGTGCAATGTGTAAGAAATATTTCTTTATTATCCTGCACTCTTGTAGGCAGACTTTTCAAATGAGAATTTATTTTTAAAAACATCAGTCACCCTAGCAATTTCTTGAAGTTGTTGACTCTCAAAGAGAAAACACATTCTAAAGGAAAAAAAATTGTTTAACATTTGAACCCTGACATAAGAAAAATTATAATAAGTTTCGAATTCTTCAGATGATAAATAACACATAAAATCTAATCTGATAAAAAAGAATTAGCCTTTTCTCCACTTCTTTGTTTCCATTAAGAAAATTTCCCCAAATATGTCTGGCATTTTGTCCTATCACTTTTTGCCCTCCATCACTTTTGAGAGTAATTGTCATTGATTTGTGTTTCTAAATTGGGTAGTGCCAATCTAGCAGAGATCCAGAAGTAGAGTATTACCTTTCTCCCTCTTCCACTTGGATAAGGACAAGTGGAGTGCAGCAAGCCTCCTCTACCAACTCAAACATTCTCTCCAGGGGGCTGTTCCAAGGTCTAGATTGAGGGGTGGGGAGTAAGTCTTTCAATTGAGACATTATTAGTACTAAAGATGATGTTTGTTTCTCTCTTTGCCAACTATTTAATCTACTTATCATCTGGCTCTAGATGTGAATAGAGAAGAAAACTGTTGTTTATTAGGTTCCTCAGAGATCCCCAATAATAAAGAACTATATACCAGGCCTAGAGATTACTAATCTCTTTAACTATATTGGCTTGGAAATGCACCCTCTACTTAATTTATGAAATTGTTACAAAGATAAAGGTATGAATTTAAAGAGTCTCACAAATGCAAGGTATTATTATTATTATTTAAAAAATCTTGTTATCCATTTGTTTTAATGTAACCTTTAGAGTAAAATAAGAGATGATGACTTAGAAAAAAATGGAAATTTAAAACATAAAAAAAGATATAAAGAAAATGGCTTTTAAAAAGTATTATTTTAAAGTGATGCAAGTAAAAATAAGTGAACAATATTTTAAAAATCGCATTACAAAAATACTATACAAAGTTTAGAAAACAGAAAATTGCAAAGAAATGAAAATCATCCACAGTTGAATCACCTAGAAAAATTATTGGCCTTTTGTATGTTTCATCTGCCCCATCTAGATTTAAAAAATAGGTGTACATCGCTTTATCGCTTAATACAAACTAGCATCTTTCTTTAACATAAATTTTCAAACACAAAATTTCATCAAGCAAATATCATAAAACTTAATTATTCTTTGCTGTGGAACATCTAAACTGTTTTGATTCCTTTGAAATTAAAAATAACACTAATGCTGTGCTTACAACACATTTTAAAATTATTTAAAGTAGTTTTCTGGGATTTGTTGATAGACATGGGATAATGGGTCAAACAAAACAAATACATATTACAAAACTGCTTCTACAAAGGGTGGTGTTTACAGTTGCGTTATGCTGATACTGGTAACATGAAGGCCTTCCTTAGCCTACTATTAGATATTTACATTTGTTTTTAGATTGCTCATTTTATCTTTTGGAGATACATTTATTTTTTTGTGGCAGAGTATAAAATCTTTCATATAAACAAAATATTCATTGACTTTCTTGTCATGCTGGTTGGAAATATTTTATGCACTGCATATTAATTTTGTTTTTCAAACACTGATGGTTTTGAATTTAGATGTTTATGTGGTCAAAAAAAAAAAATCAACCATTTCTGGTGACTTGTTATTTCACTTAAGCTTAGAAAGTCCTTCTTCCTGTAGAAATTTGAGTAAATATTTATAACCTTTTCCTTTCTCTGTCCCTAAAAAACTTCAAAATACTTAATTCTTCAATTAATTTGAAGTTTACTTTAACTTACAGTAAAAGGAGAGAATCTAAACCAATTTTTGTCTTCACTCTAACAGTTAACCAACTGTTGCTATGGAATAAACCTTTTTCCTAAATGATTTGGATTGCCTCATATATTACATATTAATTTTTCTTTTTACCCACTTTTACCCTCAACAGGCATAGGTATGTTTAATAAAAAGTAAATATTTTCACTTACCAATAGTGGCTGAGAAAAGAGTTCTAGCTGAGCTCTATAAATGATATCATCAAGGACTTCCTGGCCAAGGTCCCACTGTCCATTATACCTAAGGAGAAGCAGACTGTTTACTACAGCAAGTATCTCTAATATTTAACAACAACCTTTTTATTGTTCCAAGTCCTACTACTGTCATTCTGAAACACGATTTTCAACATCAATTTTCACATCATTCCATTTCTAAACTAGCCCACTTTTAGTTTCAGGAACAAAATAAAGATTTCAGATATCAACATTTAAAAAAGTTTACAGATGTCTCTTCACATAAATTGGTTTTTATCGTGTGTTGATATTTAGGATACTCTGTTTATTGCATTCATGAAAACCTGGGTTATAAACTATATAGAGAGACACAGTTTTCCATAAAGAAAACCATGACAATTTCTAGTCTCCAATTTAATGACCACTTGTGTTATATTATGGTTGTTTTAAAAAACTAAAACGATTTTGATTTTGAAAAATTATATGCCAACAAACTGGACAACCTATAAGAAAGTGACAAATGCCTAGAAATATACAACCTACCAAGGCTGAATCATGAAGAAACAGAAAATCTGAGCAGACTGATTACTACAAGTAGGAGACTGAATCAGCAATCAAAAACCTCCCGATAAACAAAAGTCCAGGACCAGAGAGCTTTGTGGGTGAACATTACCAGACATTTAAATAATTAATACCAAACCTTCTTAAATTCTTCCAAAAACCAGAGAAAAAGGGAACACTTCCAAACTCATTTTATGAGGCCAGCATTAACCTGATACCAAAACCAGACAAGGACATTGCAAGTAAAGAAAACTACAGGCCAATATCCCTAATGAACATAGATGCAAAATTCCTCGCAAAAATATTAGCAAACCTAATTGAACAGTAGATTAAAAAGACCATAAACAATGATCAAATGGGTTTTAGCCCTGGGATGCAAGGATGGTTCAACACCTGCAATTCAATGAGAGACATCATATTAACAAAATGAAAGATAAAAATCGTATGATCTCAACAGATGCAAAAAAAATTTGACAAAATTTAACATCTATTCATGATAACAACTTTCAGCAAAGTGGATATAGAGGGAATATACCTCAACAAAATTAAGGCCTTATATGACAAGCCCATGGCTAACATCATACTCAACAGTGAAAAACTAAAGGCTTGTACTCTAGTCACTTTTATTCAACATAGTACTGGACAGTCCTTATAAGAGCAATTAGGCAAGCCCTGGCTGGTATGGCTCAGTTGGATTGAGTGTCAGCCTACAAAACAAAAGGTCAGTGGTTGGATTTCCAGACAGGGCATATGCCTGGGTTGTGAGACAAGTCCCCAGATGGGGAGTGTGAGAGGCAACTGATAGATGTTTCTCTCACACATGTTTTCCCCACTCTCTTTCTCCTTTCCTTCCTCTCTCCCTAAAAATAAATAAATAAAATCTTAAAAAAAGGAAAAAGGAAACCCTAAAGACACCACCAAAAAGCTGTTTGAACTAATAAACAAACTCAGGAAAATAGTAGGATATAAAATCAATATACAAAAATCAGTTGTGTTTCTTTACATTAATAACAAACTGTGAGAAAGAGGAATTAAGAAAACAGTCTCATTTACAATTACATAAAAAAAAAAATCAACAAACCCTAGGAATAAATTTAATCAAGGAGAAAGACTTGTACACTGTACCATTACAGTTTTTATATAAGATATTGATGAAAGAAACCGAGGAACACAAATAAATGCAAAGATATTCTATGCTCATGAACTGGAAAAATTACTATTGCTAATATTAATTAATTCTACTCAAAACAATCTAAGATTCCATGCAATCCATATCTAATTTGTGATTGTATTTTTCACAGAAATAGAACAATCCTAAAATTTGTATGGAACCACAAAAGACCCCAAACAGCCAAACAATCTAAGTGTCCACTGACAGTTAAATGGATAAAGACAGACAGACACACACACACACACACACACACACACACGCTTATTACTCAGCCATAAAAAAGAAAAAAAATCCTGCTATTTGTGACAACACAGATGGACTTTGAGGGCACTATGCTAAGAAAAATTAATCAGACCAAGAAAGCAAAAATACTGTATAATATAACTTATATGTGAAATCTATAACCACCACCACCACCACTACCACCAACCAAAACCAAAACCAAAAATATAAACCACCCTACCCCCCAAACTCATAGATACAGAGAATAGACTGGTGTTTGTAAAGGTGGAGGACGGGGATGGGGGTGTGTGGGTGGGTGAATGAGATAGGTGAAGGGGGAACAAAACATACAAACTTCCAGTTACAGGAGAAGTAAGTCCTGGGGATATGATGGACAGCTTAGTGATTATTATACTGTACTATATTGTGTATTTGAAAGTTCCAAAGAGCGTAAGTCTTAAAAGTTCTCAAGAAAAAAATGTTTGTAACTATGTGTAGTAATGGATGTTAACTAAACTTCAATTGATGTTGCCTTCTCACATTGATGTTTCTGTTTCTCTGTCCCTACCATCCTCTCTCTCTAAAATCATAAACATATCCTTGGGCGAGAATGTTTAAAAATAACAAAATAATTAAAATGAAAAAATATTGAAAAGTTCATATTAGAAAAATAAGATAATGGGTTCATCATGGAACAAAAAAATTCAGTATTGTGCAAGTGATAAGTAAAAAAAGAGAAATATTAGGTTTCCAAACATTAGGAAGAATGCTCCCAATTTCATAGTCTACCTACTTACATGGCATAATAAACCCCTGTGAGAAGCTGCACCATAAACTCGGGATCCAATACTATTCGACCACAGAGTTCTTTCCAGTGTTTTTCATGTTGCCGTGGAAATCCACTCACACAAACCCTAGGAAAATACAGTATTTATAATGTGTGATTTCCTGTTTCATTGAATCAGTTATTTTTGCTTTTATGAATTCCTCACACATTTACTGAATAGGTATGCGTAAGATGATAAAGATTCCTAGAGGAATGTAAGTTCCATGAGTTTAATTTACTGGTATGTCATCAGAAGTTATAACAGTGCCTACCATGCTCAATAAGTATTTGTCAAGTAAATAAATATGAAGGGTAATGATAATTATTATTCTCACCTGGAGCCCATCCGACAAAGCGATTGATAAGATGAAGCAGGCATATACACAATAGCAGAATTGTAACACAACATGAGAAAACTCAGGACTTCAAACCTAGAAAAAACAAAAACAAGGGGAAAGGATGATAAACAATTACTTCTACTAGAGATTCTAGTAAATAATTTCTTCACTGAATGGTTATAACAATGCCTTAATATTGACTTCCATGATTTCTCAAACTGATTACTACAGTCTCTTCCTCAATGCTTCCCATTTTCATTTTCCTTTTTAAAGGTCATACCTCTTGCTGCCATTTATATTTTCTTCCTCCAAAAATAAACCATCATGCTTGAACAGATGACTCTCCTATCTACATTAGTCCACTTTTCTATTGACTGAATGATGAAATCAAAACTCATCATGGCACACAAGGCCCTTTACAATCCACCCTCAACCTATCTCTCCAACCTTACCCTCCCTCCACTGCCTACCACCTACATACACTACACTACACCGATCTTCTACCACTCCACAAATATGCTATGACCTTTCATAGCAACTTGCTTCCATGCATGCTGTTCTTTCTTACTAGAATATACTTAGGAAACTCCTGCTAAGGTTTCAAGTCCTATCTCAAATTTTTACCTTAGACATAAAGCTGTTCTTAATTTCCCCAGCAAAGGAAACTACCATATTTTGCCGTGTATAATACTCAGTTTTTGCCCAAATTTGTGAGGGAAACATAAGGATGTGCATTATACATGGGTATAATGGTTACATGATATGGGCATAATAAGCCTGTGTATAAAGCACATGAAAACATGGGTGCACATTATACACAGCAAAATACAGTATTCCCATATCTTTGTAGCTCTAATATAACATCCCACTGAATCATAATTCTCTGTCTTTATCTGTTTTACCCATTTAGTAATAAACAACTTTAGGGTAGAGACCCTGATTTATTCATCTCTACTTCTAGTATTCAACACAGTGTCTAATACATTATGATATTATAATAAATACTTAATGAATGAATAAATAAATGATTTCCTAATATCTACAATGTCCAAGAAAGTGGCTCCTAAACCTGAATGCACATTATAGCTTTTTAAGGACCTTTTAGAAAAACACATCATTGTTTCTCAACCAGACTGACCCGTTAGAATCTCTGTGCGCTGAGCCCTAGGGAATTTGTGCTTCTAAAAAGCTTCCCATAGGTGGTAAAGAGTATGTTGAAACTCTTTGTAACATTTTTGAACATTTTTTGTAAGTCTGAAATTATTTCAAAAGGAAAAGCTAAAAACTGAGTTGAAAGTCTGACTCAGAAGCAGTCATGTTCAAGTCCCCTCTTCTCTGTATTGTTTGGTTTACTGAATATTTATTTTCTGAAATTTAAATTTTATTTGCTTAAGGGATAAAAGGGAAACTTCTACCTAGGAACCACCAGGCACAATTGTGGTCTGGGGTGGGAGTTGGAGAAGAAACGGACCATATTGAAAAAAAAAAAGGAATATTAAGTGAAACATACCTTACTGGAAATCAGGACCTCAAGCTCTCCTTCCCCACCTGGCCACCAGAGTGCTAGCAGCCAGCCCTCTAGTTAACAGACTACAAGAGTTTTCTCTAGGGAATGTGACCACCCTAAGAAGAAAGATTTAGAGATATGGACTTAGAAAGTTCCCCAACTGAATGGCCCAGGGAGCAGTGGTGAAGTTCATGGTCAACCAGCCCTATTAACGTGGTAAAAGCTTCTCAATTTTTAATCCTCTACTCTTAAATATAAGGAAGAGAAAAGATACTTGAGGAAATCCACTAACATGGAAATGAGATCAAAATTTAAAAAAAAAAAGAAAAAAAGTACAATGTGGAGGAAACATAATATACAAAGAGAAAAAACTCTGAGCAAAGCAAATTATCATTAATATTCTCAAAAAATACAAGAGATGTTTCCATACCAAAAAGGAAAAGAAAAAACCCAACAAAGCAAAACCATAATCTATTTTAGAAACTATTCAGAAAACAAGAAAAGTTTTTAGATATACAAAATATAATTGCAGAAATTAAAAACTCACAAAAAAGGACTGGTGAATGAAGTTGAGGATATAAATAAAGTAAAGCAGAAGGAAAAAGACATAGCATATAGGAGAGGAGAGACCACTCCAGGAGTTTCAACATCCAAATAATAAAAGCTCCAGAAGACAGATAATAAAAAACAACAACAGAGAGAATGGAGAGGCCAAACTAATTTAAAAAAATAATTCAAAAAAATTTCTTAGTCTCAAAAACATGAATTTCCAAATTAAGAGAGTCCACCTAGTGCTCAGCACAATGGAGGAAATAAACCCACCCCAAGTAATATCACAGTGTAATTTCAGAATACCAGGAACAAAGGAGGATCTATGGTACAACCAACAGTAAGTAGATCCACACATGGAAAAGATAAAGAATTTCCAGGATAAGAAGGAAGGAGATCCCAAGATAAGTGTATACCAGGCAAAGAGGGCAATACAGCCCAGTTTGGAGTAAGTGAAAAGACTCTAGGGGTCTCCTTTTCAGGAAAATAAAACTGAGAGAATGATCAATGTGAATGAAGACTTGAAAGGAGATTACAATAGTAGATAGAGATTTTGCAGGGATTGGATTACAAAGCTCTTTATAAACAAAGGAAAAAACCAATTTTTCCAAGGAAAATAAAAAAGGCATAAAGAAAAGGAAAAGTAACCAGTTAATCACAAAGCTCAGCACTGAATAGCTCTGAATGAACTGTGGTAATTCATAATGAGAAATCTGAAAAATAAATTCCCCACAATTACAACAAAACTACCTTGAAAATATAAGAGAATGAGAAAGGTAATGAGCTAAATCATTATCTTTCCTAAAAATACGTTAATAAATAATGTCTAACCGAAAAATTAAGAATCAGCAAGTTACTCAAAGATGTAGAGGTAAATATCAAGAGAGGCAATTGAAAGCAAGATTTTTTAACCTCAGCACTATTGTCATTTTAAGTTAGGTAAGTGATTGTTGTGGGGGGCTTACCAAGGCATTGTGGAATGTTGAGCAGCATCCCTGACCTCTACGCATGAGATACCTGTAGTAGCCCCTCCTCATTCCAACTGTGATAATCTAACAAGTCTCTAGACATTGCCAAATGTTCCTGGGGGCAAGGGTGGTGGGCACAGGTCTGCACTGGTTGAGAGCCCGTGTTGAAAGTCACTACTTTTGGGAAAGGAGAAATGGGAGGGGGAGTTGGAGAATGCAGTTTTTCCTAATAAACTGTGTATAACTAGTTCACATTTAACTTTGAAATATATGTGCGTGTATTCCTGATATAGCTGACTGTACAGAAAAACTAAAACATATGCAAAAACAAAACAAGAGCACAATGAGGTATCACTCTTTACTTAGGGGTAAGATGGCTATAATAAAAAATATGAAAAAATAAGAGTTGGTGAGGACGTGGCTGATTTCAGTTTGTACCCTTTCCTTGAAATAAACTATAGCTGTGACTATAACAGCTTGCATTCACTGAGTTTTGTGAGTCCTCCTAGTGAGTTATCAAACCTAAGAGTAATTATGGGAACTCCGCACCCAAACTTGCAATTGGTGTCAGAGTGAGGGTAAGCTTGTGAACTATGCATTCAAACTTTGCAGCTTGTCTAATTTCAGGTAGGTAGGTACTCTAATTAACCCATTCTACAATGAAGAGAGCAAGGTGTAGAGAGTAGATAAACTTCCCCAGAGGGCAAGCTTCTAAGTTTGGCTGACTTCATGCCTATACTTTTAGGTTTTACACTGTTTTATAGCAGATGACCATAACACAGTACCAAGCATTAAATGGATGGGTATTTTACTGCTATGATGTACTTCATTAGTATCACATATTTAACTTTTTGCCTATTCTCACACCAAACTTGAACCAAAGTAATTAGAATTAACTATTAAATATAAATTAACAATTTTTACTCTCTACACTTTTGACCATTACCGGTTTTGTGCAGTGAATGTTTCCCTCTGAGGATGAAGATCACTATAAACAACCCTGATGAGATCATGCTGACACAATGCGCCTTCCGTCAAAGCCATGGATCCAATTGTTGAGGGCTATAAAAATAAGGTAAAGTATGAGACTGTGTCTCTAAAATGAACTAAAAGTCTGTATCAAGTAAAGATATTTAATTTTATTTCAATGAAAGGCAGTTTCAGACCATTTCTTTTCTTTTAAAACCCTTTCCATTTTTTCAATTATACGAGGGGTGACCCCCCAAAACTGGAATTTATTTATAAAAAATTGTGTATTTATTCTTACACGTTTAAACTTCAGTCACCTTCAAAATACTATCCATTTAATGCAATACACCCATTGAAATGTTTTTCCTACTGCTCAGTTTTTGAGCTCATTGATTTTGATGCCTTTTTAGTGCTTCTGCTGTTTTTTGTTTCACTTCTTCCATGTTGGCAAAACATTTCCCTTTGAGGACTTTTTTTTTCATCCAGGGAAACAAAAAAAAAGTCACATGGGGCGAGATCGGGCAAATAGGGTCAAAAACTGCTAAACACTCAGCTCAGTGTGGGAAGGTCTGCTGGTGAATCACCCATCTCAAAATGTGCAAATGTGTTGAAAGAATCTTCAAAAAAAAATTCACTGAGGCCGAATGCAGCCTCTCACAACGCCAGCTGATACATTGATACAGATGGATTCCAAGAACACTCACCTAGAAGGGGAAGTCTACCATAAGGGGTCCACCCTCCGGAAGATAGTTCTGGGGTTTTTTGGGGGTTCCCCCCTCATAACATTCTACAGCTATTTGTTTTGTTTGTTTGTTTATTTGAGAGAGACAAAGGAAGGCGGGGGAGAGAGAGAGAAACATTGATTTTTTGTTCCACTTAACACATTCACTGGTTGATTCTTGTATGTGCCCTGATTGGGGGATCAAACCTGTAACCTTGGCACATTGTGACAACACTAACCAACTGAGATACCCAGCCAGGACTCCACAGCATTTTTTGAAAATTATATATACTTAAAATATATAAAACTAATAATATACTGATTTAATTTTTGAAAGATTATAAAGTGAATCTATACTTAGGGCACAGATAAGAATATTTGCTGAAAAGACTAAAGGTTACAAATACATGAATTTTAATTTGTTTGCACTCTAGAACAGCAGTCCCCAACCTTTTTGGCACTAGGGACAGGTTCGGTGGAAGACATTTTTCCACGGACCAGGTTGGGGGGATGGTTTCAAGATGATTCAAGTGCATCACATTCAAGCTCACCTCCTGCTCTGCGGCCCAGTTCCTAACAGGCCTGGACTGGTACAGTCCACAGCCCAGAGACTGGGAACCCCTGCTCTGGAACACAAGCAGTCTTGGGGACTGTGCGTTCAAACTGTGAAATTTATCTAACTTCAGGTAGGTAAGCACTCCCATTAATCCCACTCTACAATGAAGACAGTAAGACATAGAGAGTTATAATGATAAAACACAAACAATATTGAAGGCTATGATCAAATGTCTCTTTAAAAGTGACATAATTGAGTTCATGTTTCTACAGTTCGAAGAACCATCCATTCATAAATGTTTCACTATCCCCCATTTCATTTCATAATATGATACACAGAATTTAATTAAAATTAAAATACTCAGAAATAGTCTATGCTAAAATGAGTCCTGGCTAAATAAGAGGCATTCTATTTCCAACACAAAACAAAGTCCCAGAAGACTTCATTAAGGGAAAAAAAAAAAAAATAGCTGCATAGAGCTATGAGACAACAGGATACTGACTGTTGATAAGAAAATGGCATATAATTTTTATACCAGTCATAATTTTTTTAAATGCTTTCTTCATGACTTAATGCACTAAAAGCCACTAAAGACCAGAAGCTTGATTCATAACATATATTGTTAAAGAGGAGAGGCAGAAGGAGTTCTGCTCAACAGGACTCATCTACCTACATGATAATCAGTGTTTTCACATTGTTCAACCAAATGAATAATAGCAAAAATCAGAAATGTAACATTAGCCCTGGATGGTGTGGCTCAGTGGATTGAGTGCCAGCCTGCGAACCAAAAGGTTACTGGTTCGACTCCTGGTCAGGGCACATGACTAGACTAGATCCCCAGTTGTGGGCCTGCAAGAGGCAATGACTTGAAGTATTTCTCTCATACATTGATGTTTCTCTCCCTCTTTTTCTCTTTTTCTTTTCTTTCTCTAAAAATAAATAAATAATGTATGTCCTGGCTAGTGTGGCTCAGCGGATTGAGTGCCAGCCTGCGAAACAAATGGTTGTCGGTTCAGTTCCCAGTCAGGGCACATGCCTGGATTGCGGCCAGGTCCCCAGTGCGGGGTGCATGAGAGGCAACCACACATTGATATCCTTTCTCCCTCTTTCTCACTCCTTTCCCCTCTCTCTAAAAAGAAATGAATAAAATCTTTAAAAAATAAACAAATAAGTAAAATCTTAAAGATAAAGTTCTATGTTAATGAACAGCTAGAATGCATCAATTAGAGTCCTTCAAATGGAAATAGAATAATTATAGTGGTAATATTCTTCTAAGTAGCCATTTCCTAAAAAATAATAATACCCAAACAATCTAACATAGATGATTTCTAATTAATATGTAAGACTTTTAAAAAAGTAAAGAATGTTGTATGTCAACTGTAATTGAAAATTTAAAAATGTTTTAAATTTAAAAAATTAAGGAATATTTTTGAAAATTCATAGAAGACTAATAAAAAAGCCTGAAAATGATACTGGTGAAGAATATGAATAAACCAGAACTAGAGGAATATGTTCCATTAATTCCTTTCTGCCTCTCTTGACCATAGCTCAACTTTGTATCATTAACAGCAAACATCTACATTTAGGAATTAAATCAGTAAAGATGTGTTAGGAATAATTACCTCTAGTAATAAGTTGGATTTTATCTTTATTCAGTATAATTTAAAATAATTCTACCTTTTCAATCTTACTTACCTCATGGTATATTGAAGGCTTAGATAAGGAAGGGATAGTAAAAGATAGAACTTTATTGTTTCCATCTTTATCAGCAATTTCCTATAGTTAAAAAAAATACAAAGATAATGAAATAATCACAGGACTGTAAAAAATAATACTTTCTTAATTTACCAAATATATCATTGGTAACAAAGGAAGATTTTTAGAAATAGTAATATACTAAAAAATATTACTACCCTACTGTATCTTTGCTAACCTATTAGCAAATTTGTACATTTTGGTAGCTGAATTATTCTTTGAGAGATCTGAGTGCAATACGAAAGTAAATCAAATACAACATGACAGTAAAGACATAAATCAGACACACATATTAATTTTTATGTTAAATTTATATAAAGGCCAGGGAAGGTACAAGTGTTTAGATTTTTCAGTAGAAACATGGCTGAGTTAAAGTTCAAGGTCTTAGCCAAGAGATCCACACTTATTAAAATAAGGAAAGTAAATTATTCTAACAATAAATCCTGACTAACAGAAACTCTTAAAATTATTCAGCAATAAACTATGACTTGCAATAAGCTATATATTAACATAATCACTCAGTCTAAGTGACTAAAAATAAGTTCATATTTAGTAATTCTTACTGAATTGCAAGAAAATTCTTGTGAATTTTAAAAGCACTTTATCTTTCACTGAATAGGACAATGGTGTCCTTCATTTCTAGTCTCTGGTACATCCAAACTTCTACAGGTATTAATAAAAATCTGCCTACAGGTACCAGCAATTAAAGGAATGAAACGCTCCTCCTGCACCAATCTCTATCTCTACTGCCTCATTTTAGTTCTATGTTTCTTTTACAACTCATACTAGTAAACATAATGGGCATACAACTCATAGAGAAGATTGCCCTTACTAGACCTAGCAGGAAGGTGGTCAGAGAGTGACTAAGGAGTTAAACAACATAAAAGAAACAAACAATAATAAAAACAACTACCATCACCAAAACACAAACCCAAAAGGACATCCCTATAGGGCTTGTTTCTGAGTTTTTTATGCTATAGGAGAGAACTAATGATATGTGAATAATGGTCCTACCTCTAATTTTGGCAGAAAAATAGGTTTAAAAACTCCTTAGAGAAATCATTTAACTACTTAGTAGTCAAACTAGTTAACACCACATCTGGGCCATTGTGCCTCAGAGAAATCTAAGATGCTAAGATGAATGGACTTGATTTAAGTTAGGCTTAATAAAATTTTAATTTTTATTCCTAAATTTTAAGTTAAGCCAAATACTTTTGATGTACATTTGTATATGTGGAGAAGGATGTTCTGAAATTTCTTTAAGCTGAGGGCAATTAAAAACTCCCCTGAGGCTATCTTATACAAAGTAGTGCTAGAGAGGGAAAGATAAAGAGAAATGAATATATAAAAGAAAACCAGTTTGGTAAGAAAAATTGAGAACCACAGAGAAGGGAGAACACAGATATGAAGTGAATTAAAAGAAGACAGGAGCCTGAGGTTACATTTCTGATATATAATTGAGCAATTTTTTAATAGTACACTCTTTCTAGGATGCCAAAAGATAATTAAATGACAGCACCAAGTACTGTCAAGAACTTGTCAAGCATTCTGCTATACAAAATATTTTTGCTTCATTTGTCCCACTACTGAATTTTATTACACTAACCAAATAAATAATAATGACAGCATATTGCTAAACATAATCTAAAACACTAAATTCAATGATTAAATCAATAAACATTTACTAAGTACCTGTGCTTAGCACTAGAGAAGACACAGTGATATATGAAACAAACTTCCTGCTTTAAGTCAGACAAATTAGCAAAATAGAGAACTTTATACCTAGAACAGATTTTCATTTTAAAAACTCACCTTCAATTATAATACTACTGCTAATAATAATAATGATAAACATTTATTAAACACCGTAGGCATGATGCTGGATTTTTCTAATCGTTTTTAATTCTGTAATTTTTGCTTTACAGAGGAGGCAACTGAAGTCAAAATATTAAGTAATTTGCCGAAACTTAACACAGCCAACAAGTGGCAGGGCCTGCTTTTAGGCAAAATATAAGTAACTCCAAAGGCCATGCATGCCCCATTCTTCAGATATATGTCCTAATGATGGAAATGTGTTCTAATGATTTTTCAAAAAAATTTTATTTATTTTTAGAGCAAGGGAAAGAGAGGGAGAAAAAGAGGGAGAGAAACATCAATATGTGGCTGCTTCTCATGCGCCCCCTACTGGGGACCTGGCCTGCCCCCCAGGCATATGCCCTGACTGGGAATTGAACCAGTGACCCTTTGGTTCGCAGACTGGCACTCAATCCACTGAGCCACACCAGCCAGAACTGTTTGCTAATGATTTTTAAGGGATAATACTTAGAGGAGCAAGCACTGGTACAGAAGAACATTATTTATTGTGAGATTCAATATTTTATGGGGTACTTTATTACTTCTCAACTATACAATGCTCCAACTGGGCCTCCCAGCCAGGGTTCAACTATAAACCTTTATTTTATTATGTGGAGTGTTTGTTTATAAGGAATACTGAATACACAAAATACAATACTTCAAAGGGCAGGAGTTTCAATACTAATGTTCTAAAATGGGCATCATGAAAAATAAAACAGAGGAATACTGTTTAAGGTACTTAAGAATTCTTCTGAAAAGTTTCATAAACAATGTAGTAGCAGAGACATATTATCAAATAATTATTAAAAACAAATTTAAAAAATTTTAAATACACAGCATTTACAAATATTCAAGTAAAAGAACTCGAAGAAATGAGTCATAAAATATTAACAATGCTATCATTTATAATAGTTTTACCTACTTTATAAAATATATTATCAGCAATTACTTATTAAGCACCTCTGTACTCAATTTAATTAACTCTAATAGATTATTCAGTAGACATTTCAATTTTTTCTCTAAATATTAAGTATTGTTTCAGAGAACTTTAAAATTTCCCAAATTATCATATTTAACTTACCAAATTATAAATTCCTAACAGAAGTGCTTCAATGCAACCATTACTCTGTCTGTCTCGGCTAACTGTAAGCCGTAAATAAACCCACATCAACTCTGGCAAGAACTGCAGTGTGAACCTCTTAAGTCGAACTTCAGAGCTACGATAGAGTTCAAACAGCTGGTGGCAGACAGGCTCCAGGAGCTAAAAGAAAAATAAAGTGCATTAGTTATTTCCATTCTTTTGGCTACAACTGTATTTTTTAAAGGCACATATATAATATTTTCAAACTAAATTCTCAGCATTAATTCTTGCATATTTTGAATCAATGCAACCAAAACTTTAATCTCTATATACAGAGATTACATATTAAACTGACCAATATACTAACTATAAAAAGTACTCTGAGCCCATTTAATATCATCGTAACTTTTAATACACTGTACTATCAAATTATTAGATAATTAGTTCTTTAACCAATGTACTACACTTATATTTAATGAGTTTCCTTTTCTTTTCTTACTAACCCTTACTTATCTCCTATTTTTAAAAGTTTCTATTGGAAGAAAATAATTTCAAATGATCTTGTTGAAAATAAACTTTAAATCCTGACTTAAGATTATGATTAAAACAAATTATATACCACTCAATAGAGAAAGGGATATTTTCCGTACGTATATTTGGACATCAGAAATGCTAGCTAATATTTTATACTAATGCTAGCTAATATGTAAAACAAAACAGATTACTTTTATGTTTGAGACTGACAAATTTTACTAATTGTATTTATTTGAAATATTTTGAAAAGGAGGAAATTATACAGAAACAGGTTTTCCAATGTTTAATTGGGTAATTCTTCATATGATATCACACAATATGACTTATGAGGAAATTCATGACCTTGAAAATGGAAGAAAATGAATTTAAATAAATCTTCCCATGTACTGCCAATTTAGAATGGTTTTGTTGGAATAACTGCAGCCTAAATAAAAGTATGATTTTAAAATGCAGACAAAACACTGACAGAAAATTATAAAATAACGTTTAAAATTTAATACTAGCTTTAAAAATGAATTGACCAATTTATATGCTTACCTCTATTCTGAATGATTAAAATAATGCATATACATTTGGAAATCTCAAATATAGTTATATATATCTGTAATAATCTAAGACTCTAGAATAAAGTTACTACTTTCACAATTGTAAATTGAAAGTCAAATTCCATGTTGATTACACATGTTATATATTTAGATGAGTTAAGTTTAGCTCTTAAGGAACAACTCTACGGCTAAAAAAAAATTTACACATACACATCCTAGTCTAGTAACTTCTAACCCCTTTATGTGAAATCACTATCACTGCATTAGAAACCTTAAAAAACATTCCAGCTTTCCCCTTATAATGAAGTCTAGATCAGACAATCTGCCCAAGTCACAGAAATTGGTGGTGAAGGACGACTCTAGAATTCAGGTCTTCCAACACCAAGTTGATGTTCCCATCATACCCCATTTCTTATATTAGAGCAAAGGTGGAGTAGGAGGAGAGAGTTGTTTAATTACAAATGGTATATTCTACATAGTGCCAATAATGAAGTAATAAACTTTTGAAAACAGTCAATTGCAGGTATCTTTTTAAAGTACTGACAATAACATTCAGGTCTTTTGGGAAATTAAAAAGTGTTGCTCTCATTATTTATTAAAAATATATACAAGTTTTAAATCTACTTCTCTCTTTAGTGAACGACTGTAAATTGCCTTCTCTAAATGTTATTGTCCATGGAACAATTAAGATTTGTTTATGTTAAAAAAATCTTAACTTCCCTTCCTCAGTAGCAAGAACCGCACTGGCATGTAGGGGACTATATTTTAATTAAGCATAACAAAGAAATACAGAGTGAGGAAAATTATTACTCTTTTTTTAAAAAGTGGGAAGAGGAGTGGCTGGCAATCCTTTAACTTTTCATAGAATAACACAGCAAAATTAGACTGTTAAAAACTTGCCAATGATATCTCTTAAAAATCTTTAATTCTAAGAATATGTATCAGGCTATTGTGTTCTAAATTTTCAGTATCATAAATGACTCTGATCTCCCCTAACTGACACTATCACCCACATCGAAAGGTGTTAAAAGTCATTATATTATCTATCCTACAGTTAAAAAAAAGCATAAGAATAACTGACACCCAAAGTTAGCAAACAGTTTGATATGATAATTACTAAGAGGCAAGCTATCTGATGAACACACTGAGAGAGTCTTGGTGGAATAAGGGAGACTGAAGCTCAATTTGGGTTATAGAGAATGTGAGGTAAGGAAAAGGGATCAGTAGAAAGAGGCTATAAATAAGTGATACTTTATAAGGTTCACCTATGAAGAGGAACAGAAAAATGGGACAGATAATAAAAAAAGAAGAGGAACAGAAAAATGGGATAGATAATAAAAAAGAAGACAAATCAAAAAAGGTTTTTAAAAAATAGTATATGATTGTTTACCATATTCCATTCATCAGAAAAGGAAAAAAATCAATCATGGAGGAAAGAGAGGAGATTATTGCAGAATTAATCTTTGAGGTGCTAGAGAAGATTGGATCTAGGCCCAAGTGAAAGAGATGGCCTTTGATACAACCTGGGATACTTCATCCACTGAATAGCAGAAAAGGCAGGAAAAAGGATGGGTAGAGATGCTGGTACAGTGGTATATTTGAATGGAAAAAGAAGACAGCTCCCAACTACTTTCTTATTCTTTTTTAATGACATAAAAAGCAAGCTGAAGGTGAATTAGGTGAATTAAGAGTATGAGAAAAGAGGTGGAAAACGAACAGTGGAAGAGTGTACCAATGAAGTAAGACAGCAAGAGATCGTTAGTCTTGCATTTAAAGTGCAGAAAGATGGAGGTCTCCTTGAAGTGGAGGAACTATGAGAGTGACTAAGGTATCTGGAAGGAGGGAAAGGAGAAAAGAAAAACAGTATGTTGGTACAGAGATTAAAACTTAAGCTACAGTAATGTTGGCCATGATGTGTAATATTAAACTTCTAAGAAATATGCTTTTTTAAGAACTTCTATGGCCCTTAAAATAAAAATGTTTGTTAAGAGTGTCGTAAGTTTCAAATAATATTATATATGATATGTGACATTTTTCTGAAATAATTTCCCATGAACTAAATAATACATTTGATTATGTTTCAGAATACAACAAAATTGGAACTAAAAGGGCCTTCCTTCTAGGACTAAAGTCCAGAATTGCTTTGAGATTCTATAGAACCTAACATTCTGTTTTTCTGAAGTATCAACACATGGTTGGAACCTTATGACCTCATAGGAGAAAGAATGGACAGACAGACCTGCTCTGGCATGGTTGATTATAATCACTGCTGGGTTTTGACCTTGAATCTCTCAAGCTGTAATTTTTCCATTTCTACCCATGATTAGGTCTGACACATTAATATTTTGAAGTAAAATAATGTGAATAACTTTTTTTTTATATCATAGCTTCCAAGTATAACAGAAGAAAGGAAACTGGTGCTTTTTATACACTTGTTGAGTCCCAACGAAAATGACAACATTTTAGAATTGCATTTTGTATTTCACTATTCTTCTAATCAGTATTTATTAAATGTTCATTATGTACATGATAAAATACTGGATTCTAGGAAGTAGCAAATATAGAATACATGACCACTGCCCATGAAGAGCTTACAATCTAAAGAGAAAGCATAAAACAAATTTTAAAAAGCAAAGCTTATATGTTAAGACAGTGCAAAACAAGGGGTGGGGAAATACACACATTCATTATTCAAACAGAATTTTGAAAACTCCTGACCAAGGATATGCATATATGTACATTACCACATCTAAAGTTATAAAACATTCATAAATGCACAGCAAGAGAAATAAAAAGCATAAATGAATCCTGCAATTGCTGCTACAAATAGCAACAGATGCAAGTCTAACTGAGAGCCAATCCAAGTTTAGGAGATAGGAAAGAAAGAGGTCAATAAGCAAGCTTTTAGTGATAGGACAAAAATGAAGATGCACTTTAAGTTAAGCTGCTGGTTAGGAGATGATTACCTGAACTTCTTCAAACTCACTCCAGTACACAGCAGAGGCACTCGTGGAGGCTGTATCTGGGAAGATAAGAAGCTACTTTCCTGTGTGTTCCTTTCATTTTCACTTTAAATCATACATGAATCCAGTGGTGATAAAACTGTATGTCATACTATTGTGTTAATGAAAAGATAATGTGTGTATTTTGCATAAATTAACAAATAGATTCAATAGCTCATTTTTTTTCCTCTTATGAAAAAAACCTGAATAATAGGACATTCTTATTCTAAATTTTTAAATCTTTACTATTTAGGTTAAAAAGTGCTTTTTCTGATCATTTTCAAGCTAAATTTACTAGCAGTATCATTTTATGTTACCAGTCTAAGTTCACTGGTTAGGAGATTATAAATAGTTCTATATTGTCAATAAAATAACTGCAAACAATACTTAAAAAATAAATACATCTCAACCAGTGTATGGTTAAAATTTGACTTCCAGAAAAGGAAACATTCCAGAACAGGAAACTGAGAAAAGTTTCAAATTAAATAAATAATCTGAGATGATGGTTACTCGGGTGAAGAATCAAAACATACTCTCCTCAACAGTAAAAAAATTTGATCAAAACATTTAAAAATATGAAGAGAGAGGGCATGGGGAAAGCCAAAGCAACTATCAGAATGAAAACCAGCAGAAAGAAAGTTTTCCAGTCTCTTAAGAAGGATTTTTAAAAAAGAAAAAAAAAAAAGTAGGGAAAACTACAAAACTTAAATATATGTGTTTTAGTACACATATTTCATTTTACTATGTTCAAATTATTTTTCTCATAAACTTTCCTACCTCATTATTTGAATCTTGAATAACTTTATAGAGGGCTGGTACCAGTGTTTTTTTCCGATGTAAAGTTGCTGCATAATTGGTGATCTGAGTGTCAGGTAATGCCTAAAAAAAAAAGAAATCAAAGGACAATAAAAGTGAACTTAATATTTGAGAAATCAGAAACTTTATTTTAAAGGAATTCCTCTTGAAAATATTTACAATACAGTCAACTAAGAAAAAAAAATACCAGAAATAACCATGAATGTTAATAAAACAAATTAGGTTATACAGGATGGGGCAAAAGTAGGTTTACATTTGTGAGCACATGAAACACAGAATTTATTCTTGTACTGTTTATTAATTATTGTATTATTTATTTGTATTACAACTCTAAACCTACTTTTGTCCCACCCTGTATAATTCTAACTATTTAACCATAAAAATGATTAGAAATTACATATTATACCAAGATTTGCTGAAATGGCTCATCTTAAACTAATGTACTCTAAAAATGTAGTATAGCTATATTCTAATTCTTCCATTTTATGTTTACAAAACACGTATTTCCATGTTGTTCATAAATTATAGTTTTCAATCAACTCAATGAATGATTTTAGATTACAGGAAATAAAATATAAGGCAAAAAATCCTATTTCTATGCCTTATTAAAACTTGGAGGCTTCCCCTCTTTTATTCAAATAGTTTAAAATGTATATATCCTCTCAAAAATTCTAACAACTATTTTCGTTTTTACATATTATCTTGTATCATTATTCACATTAGTGCCTTTTTAAAGAGCTCCAATATAGAAACATCATTTCATATTTTGCCATTTCCATTTCATATCATAATATTTCAATTTCTCCAAAGAACACCTATTCACTGTTTGAATTACTGACATATAGAATCATATGACACACTCTTATCTCCAATCCAATTTACCTTGAATTCTGATAACCATTCTTCCACAACACCACGTTCAGATCCCAGCATCTTCTTCTAGCTTCTGTTACTCTAAACTCTGAAAGAAAAAAAAAGGAATGAACTGAGGGTGATAGCATTACTACTTATAGAAACTACCAAAGGTAAATGATATGCACCTTTCACTAAAGGAAACACATCCAGTATATATTTTATTTTTTTAATTTACTTATTTTTTAATTTATAAATGTTTATTCTATTACAGTTGTCTCAATTTTTCCCCCTTTACCCCTCTCCACCCATCCCACCCCCAAACCCTAACCCACAGTCAACTCCCACTCTGTTGTCCATGTCCATGGGTCATTTATACATGTTCTTTGTCTAGTCCCTTCCCCTTCTTACCACCACTGTCCTCTTTCCCCCTCCCCTCTGGTCACTTTCAGTCTGCTCCCTGTTTCTGTGCCTGTGGTTTACTTTGTTCATTAGTTTATTTGGTTGAATAGAGTCCACTTATAGGTGAGATCATATGGTATTTGTCTTTCAACAACTGGCTTATTTCACTTCGCTTAATATTCTCCAGTTCCATCCATGTTGTCACAAAAGGGAGCAGTTCCATCTCTCTCAATTTCTTTCTTTCTTTCTTAAATGCAGATTGATTTTATTTATTTTTTTAAATGTCAAAGTTAATTATATTAAAAAATTTAAAACCCTTATAAAGTCTCAGCAATTAAACCAACATGAAACCAGCACAGAAATCATCAAGTAGAGTAATGAAATATAATGAACATTTTAGAGACAAACGTATATATCTGCCTAACAATATATGATTAAGTTGACATTTCAAGTCAATGGGTAAAATAAGGCTTATTCAACAAAGAAGGTGCATGGACTACTATTACTTGAAATAAAACAAATATAGAGCCCTATTTCACACATTATACAAGAAATATTCAGGTGAGTTGAAAATCAGTATGTAGAATCTAAGGAGTTTTAGAAGAAAATAGAACTAATATTTTTCATGACCGGAAGTAAAATATTCAAACCCAGAAGCTATAAAGTAAATATTGACATTGACTATATTAAACATTTAACTATATAGTCATATACATATAAAAAAAGTTAAAGGACAAGGAATAGAAAAGTATTTGCAACATATCTAAAACATGGTTAATAGGGTTTTTTCTTTTTAAGTTCTACAAACCTTTAATCAATAAATGGATAAAGAATACCAAAAAGTCATTTGAAGCTCTTGAAAATTAATAGAAATAGGCAAGAAATATACTAAAACAGGTTTAGTTTCAACAAATAATAAAGGAACAATTAAAATAACATCATTGTCACAATCAGATTAATGAGTATTACAAATACTGGTAATGTCAAGTATTGGCAACTCTGAAAGGAACTGGGTATTCATAGAAACTTTTTCTTCATCTTAAAGCAGTCTCTAGTATATTTTGCAGTGCTAGTTTGGTGGAGGTGTATTCTTTTAGCCTTCTTTTGTCTGGGAAACTCCTTATTTCGCCTTCCATTTTAATTTGAGAGCCTTGCTGGGGAGAGCAGTCTTGGTTGCAGGCCTTTGCTTTTCATGACTTGGAATATTTCCTGCCATTCCCTTCTGGCTTGCAGTGTTTCTTTGAGAAGTCAGCTGCTAGCCATATTGGGACCCCCTTATATGTTACTACCTCTTTCTCCCTTGCTTCCTTTAGGATTCTCTGCTTGTCTTTGATATTTGCCATTTTAATGATGATGTGTCTTGGAGTGGGCCTCTTTGGGTTCCCCTTGAATGAGACCCTCTGTGCTTCCTGGACTTGTGTGACTTTTTCTCTCCTCCAATGACGGAAGTTTTCCATCATTAATTTTTTTCAACAGGTTGTCTATCCCTTCCTCATCCTCTTCTCCTTCTGGTATCCCTATTATACAGATATTATTATGTTTCAGGTTGTCCTGCATTTCCCTCAATGTCTCTTCATTCTTTTTGAGTCTTTTTTCATTTTCTTGCCCTTTCTGGGAGCTTTTTTCTATCTTGTCCTCCAGCTTGCTGATTCGATCCTCTGCTTCATTGAGCCTGCTTTGGATCCTTCTACTGTGTTCTTCAGTTCAGAAACTGTATTCTTCATTTCTTCTTGTGTCTTATTGATAGTTTCTATGTCCTTTTTCATGCTGATATAGTTTGCAGTAAGTTCCTTGTAGTTTCCCTGCAGTTTTTTGTAATTCTGTCTGAGCTCACTGAGCTCATTGAGCTTCCTTAGAATCGTTGTTTGGAACTCAATATCTGATAGTTGACTTGCCTCTATTTCATTTGGTTCTTTCTGGGGATTCCTCCTTTCCCTTTGACTGGGGCGGGGGCGGGGCGGTGTTTCTTTGTCTTCCCATTATTTGTGAGGCTCTTCTCTTTTGATTCTTCTTCTTAATTTGATCTGTCTTGATTTCCTGACTTTGTGGTGAACTTATATGGTTGGAGACTGCTGTGTTTTCTTTCTGGATCTGCCTCTGATGATGTCAGATGTTGACCCTGTCCAACCTTAGGCAGTCTGTTCAAGACTTCCAGTAATCTACTGTTTGTGGCTGTCTCCTTTAGCTGTTAATCTACTCTCTCTGTATCTAGTACATATTTTAGAAGAGGAGGCTTACTTTTAGAATAGAATTCAATTAAGCTAAATTTTTTAAAGAAAGAAATTCTATTTTTAATGGTACATTTGAAACCTATTTTCCTAATGCTTTTATATTTCCCACAACAATTATACTTTAAGATGGCAAAAACAAGTTTATTGCATGAAATTAAACTGCATGTTACCCAATACACAGTCTGGAGTAAGTTATACATCACAGAACAAACCATGTAACAGATTATTCATGACAAATACAGAAAAGCTAGAAATAAAGGGTCATAAATTCAGCAAACAATGTACATATACTATATGAAATAAAGCCTTTGAAGAAAGTAGATTTCTATGTTTTCTAAAATGGAAAAATGTCCAAGTACAAAAGCAACTTACACAAGAGTATGTAAACTGTAATTCTTTTTAAAATTTACATAAAATGCTTTTTAAAAAAATAAGCCTGGAAACATCTTCAGATGTAGGCAAAAGTAGGTTTACAGTTGTTCATATTAGAAAAAGAAAAATAATACAAATAAATTATATAATAATTAATAATACAAGAATAAACCATTTCATATACTCACAACTATAAACCCATTTTGCCTACCTTTGTATACACCAACCTTGAAGTGTGTGCCTCTGAAGGAAGGATTACTGATGATATACTAATTATGTAACTTTGAATTATTAAAAAGATAAATAGGCATGTATTATTTTTATTTTTAAAAAGATTTTATTTTTTTATTTTCAGAGAAAGTAGAAGGGAAGAAGAAAGAGAGGGAGAGAAATATTGACTGGTTGCCTCTCACACGCCTCCAAACAGGGACCTGGACTGCAATCTAGGCATGTGCCCTGACTGGGAATCGAACAGGCCATCTTTTGGTTCACAGGCTGGAACTCAGTCCACTGGGTCACACTAGCCAAGGCATCATGCATTAGTTTTAAAGTGAGAAAAATAATAAAAGGTTCTGGTTTTTAATTTAAGTCTCAAAAGCTAAGAACTAGAAGAAATAAAGAACTTCCTGTGGGAGGAGTGAAATGTCTTCAAAGCAACTGGACCTTCCTCTACTACAAAGACAGTATTTCCTAAGAGTGTGTCAAATTCCACACTAAGTTTCTACCTAAAAAAAAGGAAATCAGATTTTCTAATCTACCCCCGTCAACCCTAAAAGGATAAAAAATATCCCTATATAATGCACTCCACCAAGTACTATGTAAGCAAGAAGTACAAAAAGGAGTAATACACGACCCTTATTTTTAAATAGCAAATGTTCTTAAGATAGACTGATAAATTGAAACAGAAAGAGATGGTAGAGATACCTACAGATTAAAAGAGATGTAAAAAGAAAAATCAATATCAAAGTATGAATCTTATTTGGATTCTGACTCAAACAATTAAAAAGAGCATGACAAGTGGAGGAAGTTGAACATGACTGATTATTTAATGATATTAAATTAAGGATTATAGGTTATTTTTGTATTTGATAATTATATATAGTTTTTAAAAAACAGAGCTATCTCTTAGAGATACATACTGAAATATTTATTAGTGAAATAATGACTGGGATTTGCTTTAAAATAATCAGGGACAGAGGGGAGAGCCAAAGGAGGAGAGTGCAATGGGTATAGATGAAATATGATTTGCCATGATGGGTTGATAACCACTGAAACTGAAACTTAAGTTACTGTCACTTAAGTTTAATTATACTATTCTCTCTACTTTGTCACAGGTTTGTAATGTTCCATAATTAACTGTAAGAAAAAATAAAGAATTGATGAACTAACTCTATATATAAATCATGATATATAAGATACAAAGCAATGGTTCTTAACCTTTTAGAGGGGGCAAAAGCCGAAAGTCCCAGACCCCTTTCCCCTTTGAAATCCAAACAAAACTATGGATCCCTAATTCAGAAAAAGATAAACATGATGCTCATATGTATACAATTTTGCAAATAATTTTAAGGAGTTCATAGATATAGTAAAGCCATAGTAGACATGGACTCCCATGTTAAAACTCTTGCTGAAGAAATGAAACTCTTTAAAAACAACTTCACAAAATAGAGTACAACTTCACATTCGAATGATAATGTCCTTCAAAAAAGTAATTTTATCAGGTTCTTTGATTTATTACAAAGACTGTTCAAATTACTGTCAAAATTCCCTTTCAAATATCAGTTAAGTGGTACTAAATACTCTTTAAAACCTAATTCTTCACCTCAAAATGAATTTTATATGATTACTGTAAATCGTATTCTATGCAAATTATACCTCAATAAAAATCACAAGCATGGATTCACCATACAGTATAACTTCTAGTTTGAACTGTCTAAATATGCTAAGGTAGTTGAGTTCTGGAAGCATCTCAGAACTCAAGGAGACAACTGAGCAAAGGAGGGTCTGTTCAGAAATTCATTGATCTATCCCATAAATATTTAAGTACCAACTGTATGCCAGCTATTATGCTAGGAGCTAAAAATACAATGGTAAACAAAATCAGATGTGGACTCACTCTACTGGAGTATTTGTCTAGTGGAGATTATATTTTTGCAAAGAAATGTGTAAGAAGGAAAGGCACACAAAACCATAGAGCAAAGAAAACTAACATTGATGAAAGCAAAAGAGGTTTCTCTGAGGGAGTGCTTAAATAGAGATCTCAAAGATCAGTAGGAGTTAAGTAGGAAAAGAACATTCTAGAAAGAGGGAACAGCCTATATAAAGGTCCTGTGGCAAAAAAAAATAATACAAAAAACTGTAGAATCTGAAAGGAGATCCAAGTGGCTAGGAGCAAAGAAAGCAAGGGGCAAAAATTGAGGGTAGAGAGGTAGGCATGACCCAATGCTATAAACAGGACTTTCTACCACATTAAATATAGAGAGTGAACAAGGAGTTTAAGCAGATCAATAAAAAGATTCAAGGTTTGAAAAGCTATGTGGCTATGATACAGAGAAAGGCTAGTGCCCCTTTCAGAGCTAACTATAAATTTCCTAATAGTATGAAGACTAAAAAAATTCCAGGCTTGCATGTACTCTTGAGAGTTCCTACCAAGTCTCTGGAAATGAAAAAAACCTGAATAGTTACAGATAGTAAAAATGGTTTCTATTTACAATACCTGAAAAATAAGTAAGCTAGGTTCCATTTTCATTAAGCTTCAAAAAAAGTGTAAAAAGTTAACACAAAGCCTAATTAGTTACTCAGGAAATAGTTTTTTAAGGGATAAATTCTAACATCTTTTTTTTTTTTAAGAGAGTAAAAGAGTTTATTCACTCTCCAAGAAAAAGAGAGGGTCATGGTGTGAAGAGATACACCAGCCAAATTCTAACATCTTGATCTCTCTTTAATATTTCCCTTTCCTCCCAACCCTCTTAAAGTATAGGCAAAAGGGGCTGTTTTGTCAATATCACTTATAGCATCTCTTTTTTCTATTACCTCATATTGCTAATAAGTTCAGTGGACCGCAAAATTAAGAGGAAAAAAAGACTGAATTTGACATTCTCTTTGAGAAGTACTCCAGAAAAGGAGGTACTTTCAATAACTTTATTCTCATGTGAGGAGGAAAAGCACAATTTCACTGCAGCAGTGACAGAAAGGACTAGTTTTCCAAAATAATATAGGAACTTAAAAAACCTCCTATATCTCTATTGCTGGATATTAAGTTGTTGATTTTTATTTTTTATTTACTGGAAAATTAAAAATGCTATTCCTGCTCTATACTTTAACTATTATATCTAACTTTACAAGTATCTTTACCTACAAATATAAATTAATAGTTGATATTCAATTTTAAGTAATTAAAAAGTATTTATTATAAATAGTATATACTTGTAAAACAAAGGCACTAAGAAAGCCCAATTACTCAAACCACCCATCAAGATAAACAGAAAAACAGAATTAACCACGTGGTATGTATTTTTCTTCCAGATATATATTTATATATATGAATGTATGTATGAAAATGTTTGTATATATAGTTTAAATATAGTCACGTGTTCATCATGTAGAATGGAGTATTCTACAATATTCCATTTCAATTGTTTAAAATACATGTAAGACCTGCAGATCTCACTCTTTTTAACAGTCATAGAGTAATTAATTGTAAGTAAAATCATAACTTCTGAAATAATTTATTGAGAGAGTTTTCTTCAACTTTCTTATATTATTTTTTTTTAGAATTTTTCTTTTTTTTTTAGAGAGAGGAAGGGAAAGAGAGGGAGAAACATCAATATGTGGTTGCCTCTTGTGCACCTCCTACTGGGGACCTTGTCCTGCAACCCAGGCATCTGCCCTGACTGGGAACTGAATTGGCGACCCTTTGCTTTGCAGGCCGGCACTCAATCCACTGAACTACACCAGCCAGGGCTCAACTTTCTTATACTATTAAAACTGCTGCAATGAACACCCTTACACATACTTATGCATTTGTGTTCTCTTCTGTGGCATAAATTCTAAGTATTTGAAATTTTAAGGTCACAGCATATAAATATTATTGATAACATATCCAAATATAAATTCTCAAAAGAACATATGAATGTCACATGTATAGAATAATTTCCTCAGCATAGAATTCTACCTAAATATAAAAACTTAAATTGTTCTATACTTATTAGTATGATGTATATGATTTTTAAAACCAGAACAATAAAAATTGGCATCAGACCATCTGAATACCTATTGCCAAAATATTAAAAACTGAATACACAGTTTTTCCTTCTTGACTGCTTGGAGATTGGCTGCCATCATGAAAAACACAGTAGCTATCTGAACCAGGAAGTTCATGACCAACAGACTACTTCAGTGGAAACAAATGATCATTGACATCCTTTATTCTGGGAAGGCAAGAGTACCTAGGACAAGAATTCAGGAAGAACAAGCCAAACGTATAAGACCACACCTGATATCATCTTTGTGTTTGGATTCAGAACCCATTTTGGTGGTAGCAAGACAACTGGCTTTGGCATGATTTAGGATTCCTTGGATTACGCAGAGAAACTGAATTCATAGCCTTGCAAGACATAACCTGTAAAAAAAAGACCTGAAAAACAGAGAGAGGAATGCAAGAACAGAAAGAGGAACGTCAGAGGGACTGCAAAGGCCAATGCTGGTGCTGGCAAAAAGGAGTAACTCCCTGACCAGTGTGGCTCAGCTGGTTGGCCATCCTCCTGTAAAGTGAAAGACTGCCAGATGGATTCCTGGTCAGGGCACATGGCTGGGTTCTGCGTTTGGTCCCTGATCGGGTACTTATGAGAAGCAACTGATAGATGTTTCTCTCTCATATCAATGTTTCTCCCCCTCTCGCTAAAAATAAATAAGATCTTAAAAAAAAAAAGATTCTTCAGTGACGTTACTGATGTTGATTGTGCAGGTTTTTCATGCGAGGATTAATAACCTAAGAAGTTTCACGTGAAAAAAATTTAATACACAGGATACTATAATGTATATGAAAGAAAGGGACATGGCAAAAGATATCACAATATATTTCACTGTATTTTAAAAATCACTCTGTTTAGTTGAGGTTTGAATCTTCTGAAGTTAAAAACTATATATATAGTTTACTCTTTAAAGAATCTGGAAGTTATTTTATGAGATCTAACAATGTTTTTCTCCCAAAAGTTCTCAATTGTTCTAATATAGTGTTTGCATGTTCATTTTTTTCTAACTTGAAATGTTATTTTTATCATATACTAAAAGTCTCATATATTTGAAACTATTTCTGGGCTACTTTTTCCTTAATTTTGCACAAGGACTACAATGTTTTAAACGCTGTGGCTTTACCATGCACTTTAATATATAATAAGTCCTCTTTTTAATTATTTTTCTGAAAAATATATTTCATTATTAGTGCCTGCTTCAT
Organism: Pteronotus mesoamericanus; assembly: GCF_021234165.1. Lineage (NCBI taxonomy): Eukaryota > Metazoa > Chordata > Mammalia > Chiroptera > Mormoopidae > Pteronotus > Pteronotus mesoamericanus. The sequence continues at coordinate 22,133,934 of NW_026555277.1, read as the reverse complement.
TCTCCCAGATAAATATCAATTTTTGATAAGTTTCATTCCCATATTCCTTCCTTATGGGAATTAAATTAACAAATTAATTCCAAATGACATCTTCATCGTATTGAGTTATCCCAAACAGAAAGAAGCCTAGCATTGCTCTTTATTAAAAATCCTTTTAATATCTTAGCATAAATTTTTTGTTTTCTTCATACATGTCAACTCATTTCCAATAAAGGTGATTCCTTAATAGTTTATATTTTCTTGCTGCGATTGTGATTCTTCATTATATTTTCTAAGTAGCAATTGTTAACAAAAAAATAAACACTTAAAAAATCAAAATGAACAAGTTTTAAATAAATGTTTAAAATACTGGGTTGGACACAAAGTCCATTTACTTTTTTCTGTAAAATAAAAGAGACACATTTTTAATTTTTACCAATAACTTTATTGATCTGAATATATTGAGTACACTGGCTATCTCCCACTATTGGCTTCTAGTGGGTAGAGGTCAGGGGTGCTGCTAAACACCTTCCAATGCATAAGACAGCCCCACAGCAAAGAATTATTTGGCCAAAATGTCAATAGTGTCAAGTTAACTTCACGAACCACTTTTGACATGTTCAACCTGTCACAGCATCTTCTCTATTTACTGCACAAAAAATTTTTTTTGTATTTCAATTGTTTTTATCTTCCTTGAAATAATAAAGCATAATACACCAAAAATGTTCCATATTTTCTTCCATCTTCCATATTAAAATGGCTGCACAAAAACTCACCAATTTTGATAAGTTTTTTAAAAAATGCACGCTGATATGACAGCTGTCACAATACTATCTAACAAAACTGTTCCAAGTGAAGTTAAAGAGAGCTAAGCACTACTAGAGCCATCATACAGAAAAAAAACAAATGAACTTTTTGGCCAACCCAATGCTGAAATGGTTCAAATCAAGATTTATGTTTTAGGAACAATGTATAAACTAATAATTTATCTTTTTGTTAACTATAAAGGATTAGAACACTTTAAAAATGCACACTATTTTATAGAAAAGGGGACAAAACAACAACAATTAATGATTTTATTCAAATTCTCTACAAAAGTATCAACTGCTTTCAAAGTAAAAAAGAAACCCAAGAAACACAAATCTTTTAAATCTGATATATATAGCATCAGAATCCCTATCTGAAATAGGGCCTGGAATATATATTTTGAAAAATCTCCCCAAATAATCCTGAAGACAACCCTCAGTTAAAAAAAAAGAAAAAAGAAAAAAAGATATTACATTCAGGTTAGATTTCTTATTTTAAATTCCTATCTGCATCTCTCCTATAACCACAAATTTGGAGCACCAAATCACTTTAGTTTCTATCAATACCATTTAAAAATGACTGGAACTTCAACACACAGTGGTATCAATAATTATAATCATTTGACTTTGGGTGGTAGGGACACAATGCAATATACAGATTGTGTATTATAGAAATGTACACTTGAAACTTACATAATCTTATTAACCAATGTCACCCCCCAAAAATAAAATTGAAACACCATCATACTTCTTGAGCTCTATGATACTACTAATTTTAAGGCAGTAATTTATTAACAAATTTAAGTAGAAAAGAATATTTTATTTTAACTATTAAAATAAAAACACTAACTACAGGACAAGGGCATAATCTTATCAGTAAAATCATAAAGGAATTTTTAAAAATTATCCTTCACATTTCTAGCCATCTCTGGTCTTTCTACTAGCTACTAGGCAACTCTCCCAGCTCTCATATGGCTGGAAAAGTCTCAGTTCAAATGCCATCTCCTCAGAGAAGCCTTCCCTGTCTACTCTACTTACTTTGGCTCCCCATAGTTCCTCCTCCCTCCAATCCTTATTACTCTATTCATTTTCTTCACAGCATTTGGCATTATTGTTTACTTAGTATAGCCTGTTTTTTTCCACTAGAATCTGTGCTTACATGCTCATAGGGACAGGTGCTGTATCCCAAGTGCTAGGCAGATAGCAGGTACTCAAACATCTATTGATTTAATTACTTGTACTCATGAACTCGATGACAGTTTTTATTTTTGGCCATAACAAAACCTGAGATTTCTGCCTGCATTTTCAACTTCATTAAGCTTAATAATTTTATTTTTCCAAATTAAATACAGATGGAAGTTAACAGCTTCTTTAAAATCACTCAGTAACTTTGACAGGTAGATAGATATTCTCTTGGATGCATGAATCAGTCACACCAATTTTGCCCAGGTTTGACATTAAGAGACTGAGATATTTGGCAATTTTCCTGTCTTTGAGTTAATTGGCACGTGTCATGCCATCTGCTGAGACAATTAATTGTTCATAGCAAAGCTGTATTATACTATGGTATTTTGTAGACATTTTAAGCAACAGTTAGGGATGCAAATTCAATTAAAATTCAACCCCATGTAGGGCTACAAATATCAATTGAAATGATAACTGAGTAAATGAATACTCAAAGCTAAAGTCTCAAAATAGGGCATGACTTAGTGCAATTTCACAATTCACTTGCCCGGTTGCTGAAAAGTTTATTTGGACAAAACACATTCTGATTTCAAAAATGTTAAAATGTGAAAAAAAGTGTCTTAGAAGTGAGAGAAAAAGTTACTACTGAGCTTATCAAGCATAAACACTGTAGCAGCTGTTTTCTGTATTTTATCTGATTTAATGAGACAACAGGACAACAGAATCTAGTGGTTTAGAACAGCAATTCTCAACTTTTTGTCTCAGAACCACCTTTCAGTCTTATATTTTAACAGTTTATAAATTCATTTTAAAAAGTGATAAGCCCACTACATGTTAACATAAATAACATTTTAAAATTGAAACTTTACTTTTCCAAAAAAACAAATTTAATGAAAAAAGTAACATTTTACATTTTTTGCAAATCTCATAATTGCTTCTGTACTGTTGAAACACTATATTCATCAGAGAATGACAGTAAAGAAGGCAAATACTACCCAAGTATTAATATTAAAAATAGTTTTGATCCCATGGGCCCACATAACTGATTCCTGGGACACACTTTGAGCATGGACTCTGGAGCCAGATTAAGTTTTAGGTCACTTCCCCTAGCTGTCTTTAAACCCTCTTACCACCTTACTAACTATACTTAAACCGTCTGTACTTCATTTCTCTCAATTGAAAAAGAGAGATAATAGCAGTAATGTACTTATGTCATACAGTTATTGTGTACTTGGAACAGTTCTTATGACAAGGTAAACACTATATAAGTATTTCCTACAAGTATTATATAATTAATCTTCATACTATGTGCTATAAGACAGGTTCTGCTATTTGCATCTAATAGATAAGAAAATTAAAGTGTAAAGAGGCTGAATGACCCACACGAGGTAACACAGTTTAAGTTGCAGAATTCAGATTTGAATTTAACACCTACTCTAAAGCCTGATTGAAAAAAATAACCTGCCCCCTTTCTTATAGCTCATACTACTCCCCCCACCATCTTCTATGTTCTGGCCATACTCTTCTTTCAGTTTCTCTATGGCTTAATGCACATCTTCATCCCAGGATACTGGGTAGGCTGTTTTAGGCCTGGAATGCTATCTTACTCCTGCTAACTAAATCAGTGGCTCCCACCCTGGTTGAGTAGCTCAGTTGATTAAAGCGTTGTCCCAATACACCAAGGTTGCAGATTCTATCCCTGGTCAGAGCACATAAAAGAATCAACTAATGAATGCATAAATAAGTAGAACAACAAATCAAAGTTTCTCTCTCCTTTTCTCTCTCTCTAAAAAATAAATAAATAAATAAATAAATAAATAAATAAATAAATAAATAAAATAGGTGGCTCCTTTCAATCCTGTCAGTATTAGGTCTTTCTTCCACTTAGGCAGTTCTTTCTCCCTTCTCCAGTATTTTCCACTCCAACAAACATGGTTCATTTCCTCCCTAGGGCTTCGGATTTTGTACCTTGTTTATTAGATCTTATTACTTATTGTTTATCTTCTCCATCAGATTGTAAGTTCCTTGAGAACGGGGTCCATTTCTGCTTTGCTCACATTTGAGTGCTCACTCTGCACTCAAAACTAACAAGCATACTATAGTAACAGGACATATGTCAGGTACTTAATGCATATTTGTTGAATCAATGAACCACACTGCTTACATGACCTCGGACAAATCACTTTAACACTTTGGGCTCGTTTTCAACAATGATAAATTACTTTCTAAATCTAATATCCTATAAAAATATTTTAGTACCTTCATTTGAAAAATAGAATAATACTAAAAAATATCCTATAAATATATTTTAGTTCCTTCATTTGAAAAATAGAATAATACTGGTTACATACTGGTTACATAGTGTAATAATACTGAGAACTTTTGTAAATATATATTTCCTAACTAGACTCAGTATCTTTTATTATCTGGAGGTAGCTATGAACACAGGTATAATTATACTGCAAATTTTATTTAAGCAAATGACACAGAATTCTGAAGATCATTTCTCCTATTTTTAGTACACCCATTCCATCTCCTGGTATATATAAAAACTCTATATAAAAGCAAAAATCAAGCTGATATTCCAACATGCAGCTCAATTCAGCCCATACAGCCTTACTCTCAGGGTATATAACAAAGTAAAGAGGCTAACACAGATTATTTTCTTTTTGGTGACCATGGAAACAGCAACCTTTATTAGCAAGCCCTAATACAATGTGATGAACAAAATAATGAACTGCTGGAACATGATCTAAAGGAGGTCAATAACTAATTGCTGGGAAGCAAACTCATAGTACTGTACTCTAAGTTCTTCATTACCTACATGGATAAAAATTGTCTTAGCTGACAGTCAGCATATATCTTTTTAGGAATTGTCAAATTACGGAGAATCAGAATATAAGATATTGTGCAGCCAAGTGGTTAAAGAGTATGGGCTCTGTCCAGCTCTAGACTGCTGGAGTTTGGATTCTAGCTCCATGACCTACAAGCTATATGTCCTTGGGACACTTATTTGGCTTCTCATTTATTAAACGGGGATAATATAAGTATCTATGTCAAAGTTCTGATTTTTTTCTAAAGATTAAATAAGTTATATCAGTGAGCAAAACTAACTATAACTGCTCTTAATAACTGTTCTTAAGGGTTCCCTGTGGACCAGAATTATTGAATAAACAAACCTAACAAAAGTATCAGGACAGTATGAACGAGTAAAAAATGAATTTTGCTACTGCAAATTTTCAAACTTAGGACAAAGACTACTTAGATTAAGTCTGAAATTTAAACATGTAAAATGTGCTGTTATTTGTAAATACCAAGTTCCCTAAGGAAAAACCTAGAGCTATTCCATCCAATATAGCAGGCGTTTGCTGCAAATGGCTATTAAAATTAAAATTAAAATAAAATAAAATTTAAAGATTTAATTCCTTAGTTGCACTAGCTATACATTTCAAGTGCTCAGTAGCTCAATGTGGCTTGTGTCTCCCATATTGGACTGCACAGATAAATAACACAGATGTCATCATGGAAATTGTATTGGAAAGCACCAATCTATATATAGCTAAATAATACAGTTACTCTGAGGAAACTTGATAAATCAATAACTGTAAAGTTTAGGCAACAACAAAAAGATACAACTATTAAAAAGAAAATGCTTTCAAAAGTATTCAAAAGGCATTAATTAAGATGTGATTATTTCGAGTCTCCTAGATAAAATTGCTTTAAAAATACAAGATACCCTCTGAAGATTACCAAAAATTCCAATATGTGTAACTGTATGGGAAATTCATATTTTATCCTTTAAAAAGTTAAATTCTATAATTTTTACCTCTGTTCTGAGATCAATTTTCTAAAGGAGGAGGTGGCACAGGAATGCAGCACAGTTCAAGTATGGAATTCATTTGTTGAGACAAATATTTTCAAACCCTATAAAACATGAAAAAACTGTAAAATATTGAAAAATATTCTTAAAATGTAATACAAAGAAGAAAGAATAATTTTGGTAAGACATTTATAATGTAGTTTATCTAATTTAAAAAATAACTAGGGACTCAAAAGTTTCCATAATACCTAGCATACACTTTTGTACCGTTACCAAACCTCATTAAAAAACAAAACATTAGATTCAGAGAAACCAAGTGTGAGTTTTAGTTTCAAATTAGTCATTAATTATCTTTAATACCTTGAGTAGGTTACTTAACTATTCTGGAGCCTTGCTTGACTAATCTATAAAATTAAGATTTCCAGTCAATAATTCTTTGAATCCAATAATACAGTGATATCTCTCACACACACACACACGCGCGCGCACACACACACACAACCATTAATTTTAACATACAGTATAAAAGAATATAAAATCTTTTTGGATGAGTTTCAAGAACTGAAAATTTTATCATTTTAAAAAAAGAACACAGAAAATGCAATTACTTGAATTTTTGGTACAAAAATTGTTAAAAGTTTTTTGATTAGAGAGAATAATTTTCAAATTGCTGATACTGCTTTTCTCACAAACTAATAATTATTTTCATGTAGTTGCTGATCACGATGCTCTACCTCTTTGATTCAAAACTGTATCACAACTTTAAATCTAAGACACCAAGAGAAAATTAACATTTCAAAATATGTTCATTAAGTAAAATGTGATTTCTTTAAACACAAAAAATATATCAATAAAATTCTCTTGAAATTTAATTATATTATCATTATAATTCAATGTTTTTTCACACTGAAGATGTGTCAGGATGTTTTACACCAACCACAGCAGCTGATTTTCTTATATATTGGGGTAAGCAGGATCATAGTAGTAACTAGTCTAACAGACTACAGTACTTAATATCTTCTGTTCTCAGAAACTTGTTTCCAAGTTTAGTAGTCCTATTATTAAACCATAACCTCTCTAGGGCAGGGAGTATTTCTCAGTTGTGTTTGTATTTCTCATTCCTAATAAGGCCTAGCACATCATTAGCACTAAATTCATATCTACTGAACAAATGGCTTAACAGCAACAACTGGCCAGCCAGTGGCAGCCTCAGCAGAGAAGACAGGAAGCAAGCATGGCAAAGACTACTAGTTCCCCAAGGCAGGGATGTCCACTCTCACTTCTCTTATTCAACATAGTTCTGGAAGTCCTTGCCACAGCAATCAGACAAGAAATAAAAGGCGTCCAGATTGGAAGGGAAGAAATAAAACTATCATTATTTGTGGATGACATGATACTATATATAGAAAACTCTAAAGATTCCACCAAAAAACTACTAGAACTGACAAATAAATTTAGTAAAGTATTAGGATATGAAATATCCAGAAATCAGTTGCACTTCTATACAGCAATAATGACTACCAGAGAGGGGAAACTAAGAAAACAATCCCATTTACAACTGCATCAAAAAAAATAAAATACTTTGTAATGAATTTAACTAAGTATGTAAAAAACCTGTACTCAGAAAATTATAAGACAATGAAAAAAGAAACTGAAGATACAAATAAGTGGAAGCATATACTGTGTTCATGGATACAAAAAATTAGCAGCATTAAAATGTCCATACTACCCACAGCAATCTATAGATTCGATTCAATTCCTACCAAGACACCAATGGTGTATTTCACAGAACTAGAACATATATTCCAAACACTTATATGGGACCACAAAAGACTCTGAATAGCCACAGCAATCCTGTGAAAGAAGAACAAAGTTGGAAAAATCATGCTACCTTATATCAAACTATACTATAAAGCCATAGTAATAAAAACAACACGGTACTTCCAGTCAAGCCAACCCAAGCCAGTAGTATAGGTAAACATGGCTCAACATGACTCACCTCCTCGCACAAGCACATCAAAATTACAACTAAAGTATAGAACCGTCACTCAGAACTATGGGAAATCCAGTTGAATGGAAGTCTGACAACTATGGAATTAAAGAAACCACATCCATCCAGACTGGTGGAGGGAGGAGATACAGAAGTGGCTGGTTCCAAGCAGTTCCTCTTAAAAGAACCCAAACATGGACTCTGTTACTCACATTCACTTTCTCTGGGCTCCAGCACCAGAGTAGCAGCTTGAAAGGCACCAGTGGCAAAGAGGTAGAAGTGAAGGGTTTGGCATCAAGGGAAGAGCTGAGGGACAGCTTTCTCACAGATAGAGAGGCCACTGTCCCTATTCTGAACCCTCCCCCAACAGGGCCACAGAGCCACAGAGCTGGCAGCTGGATGCCATTATCTGAGACTCCATCAACCTGGGTAACACCATATGCCCCACCCTAGAGATCCCCTGAGACTTCATCCCACCCAGCTTGGTTGGGTTACAGGCCCAACCAAGCCGTAAACAGAAACTTTTTCATGTGAATGACTATTATTGGTTCATGCTTCACAACTTCCTAAATCCTCTCAAACAAGCAACAGCCAACCTCACTGAGTCCCCAAACCCGTAACCTCTTGGTAAATGGCCCCAGGCCTGGAACTAGACAAAGCCAGCCTAGATTCAAAGTTTGGCTTCCCCTGGGAATCTTCAAGCCCAGCACAAGTAGCAACCAGCTCAAATTGCTTTATAGCCCAGACAGGATGGCACCAGGCAAAACATAGGTGGGGGCTGACCTTGGCCTCCACCACCCAGGAAACCACAGAACCTGCACACCAGGTGGAGAGCTACAGACAATGATGGAGTACCACAACTCTGTGCCTGCACAGCTGGCCCTCCACAGAGGGCAGAGGTTGTTGGTCAGTGGTCACAGCCAGGTCTTGTGGCTGACTGGCCAGGGTAAATCCCTCCCATTGACCTGCCAACAGCATTCATGGCTCAGCTACAAGAAGAGGGCATACTCTGCCCCCACAAACGTGCTTCTTGAGTACCCAGCTTGGGTGACAGGGGAGGCTGTGCCACTGAATCCTAAAGGATATTTACTACATTAGGCCCACACTAACAAGACAGGGAGTCATAGTAGTTCTTCCTAATACACAGAAAAACAAACACAGGGAAGTTGCCAAAATGAAGAGACAAAGAAACATGGCCCAAATGAAAAAAAACAGATCAAAACTCCAGAAAAAGAACTAAAAAAAGGAGTTAAGAAATCTGTCAGATGCAGAGTTCAAAACACTAGTTATAAGGATGTTTGAAGAACTTAGTGAGGACCTCAAGAGCATAAAAAAGATTCTGTCAGAAATGAAGGATTTACTCATTGAAATAAAGAACAATTTACAGAGAAACAATAGTAGAGTGGATGAAACCAAGAATCAAATCAATGATTTGGAATATAAGGAAGCAAAAAACAACCAATCACAATAACAAAAGCAAGAATTCACAGAAACAAGGATAGTGTAAGCAGCCCATGGGACAACTTCAAGAGGTCCAATATTGGCATCATAAGCGTGCCAGAAGGAAAGAAAAAGCAGGAAATTGGAAATCTACTTGGAAAAAATAATGAAAGAAAACTTCCCTAATTTGGTGAAGGAAATAGACTGCAAGTTCAGGAAGCACAGAGTCCCAAAGAAGATGGACACAAAGAGGCCCACTCCAAGACACATCATAATTAAAATGTCAAAGATTAGAGATACACAGAGACTCTTAAAAGCAGTAAGAGAAAAGCAGTTAGTTACCAACAGGGAAATTCCCAAAAGACTGTCAGCTGCTTTCTCAAAAGAATCTTTGCAGGCTAGAAGGGACTGGTAAGAAATATTCAAAGTCATGAAAAGCAGGACATATAGCCAAGATTGCTCTACCTAGCAAAGATATCATTTAGAATTGAAGGGCAAATAGAGAGCTTCCCAGACAAGAAAAAACAAAAGGAGTTCATCATCACCAAACCATTATTATATGAAGTGTTAAAGGCACTTATTTAAAAAAGAAGATCAAAACTATGAACAATAAAATGGCAATAAATAAACAAACTAAGCAAATGCAAAGACCAGAGACAGAGTCATGGATATGGAGAAGACTATGATGGTTGCCAGATGGGAGGGGGTGTGGGGGAATGGGCGAAGAGGTGAGGGGATTAAGAAGTACAAATAGGTAGGTACAGAAGAGCCATGGGGATGTAAAGTACAGTATAGGAAATGAAGTAGCTAAAGAACTTAAATGCATGACCCAAAGATATGAACAATGGTATGGGGACTGCCTGAGGGAGTGGGGGTTGTTGGGTGGAGGGGGGCAAAGGGGGAAATACTGGGACAATTGTAATAGCATAATCAACAAAATATAGTGAAAGAAACAGCATGGTACTGGCATAAAAACAGACATATAGTCCAATGGAACAGAATAGAGAGCCCAGTAATATACCCATGCCTTTATGGTCAATTAATATTTAATAAAGGAAGCAAGAACATACAATGGGGTGAAAGCAGTCTACTCAATAAATGGTGCTGGGAAAATTGAATAGATATATGCAAAATAATAAAACTAGACCACTGCCTTCTTATACCATACACAAGAATGAAGTAAAAACTGATTAAAGACTTAAATGTTACACTCGAAACCATAAAAATCCAGAAGTAAGCATGGTCAGTGAAATCTCAGACATTTTTTGTAGCAATATTTTTTTTTAACATCTCTTTTTGGGCGAGGGAAACAAAAGAAAAAATAAACGGGACAACATCAAACTAAAAATTTTATGCACAGCAATGGAAGCCATTAACAAAGTGAAAAAGCAACCCACAGAATGGGAGAACATATTCACCAATACATCTGATAAGGAGTTAATATCTAAAATTTATAAAGAACTTACAAAACTTAACACCAAAAAAACACACAAATAATCCAATTCAAAAACAGGCAAAGGACCTGAACAGACACTTTTCCAAAGAGGACATATTGATGGCCAACAGATATATGAAAAGATGCTGAACGTCACTAATCATCAGAAAAATGCAAATGAAAACCTCGAGATTTCACCTCACACCTGCCAGGACGGCTATCATTAATCAATCAACAAGTAAGTGTTGTTGGCAAGGATGCGGAGAAAAGGGAACCTTCGTGCACTGTTGGTAGGAATGCAGACTGGTGCAGCCACTGTGGAAAGCAGTATGGATTTACCTCAAAATTTTAAAAAATGGAACTGCTTTATGACTCAATGAGTCCACTTCTGAGAATTTACCTGAACAAACCTGAAATACTAATTCAACAAAATATATGCACCCTATGTTCACTGCAGCATTTTTTACAATAGCCAAGATTTGAAAGCAGCCCAACAACCCATCAGTAGGTAAGTGGCTAAAAGAGTTGTGGTAAAAAATACTTAGCCATTAAAAAAAAGAAGAAGAAAGAAATCTTAACTTTTGCAAAAACATGGATGGACTCGGACAGTATTATGCTAAGTGTCAGAAAAAAGACAAGTAGCATATGATTTCACTTATATGTGGAATCTAATAAATAAAATAACAAACAAAATAGGAACAGCCTCATAGGTGTCAGAGGGGAGGGAGGTGGGGGCCAGGAGGAAAAGGTGAAGGGATTAAGCAAAACACAAAACAAAAACAAAACCCTCAGAGACAGGTAACAGTATGGTCATTACCAAAGGGAAATGGGGGACGGGCAGGTAAAGGGGGGACTAAATGGTGATGGAAAGAGACATGAGCTGGGATGATAAACACACAATACAACATATAAATGATATATTATAGAAGCGTGTACCTTAAACCTACATAATTTTATTAACCAATATAACCCCAATAAATTCAATTAAAAAATTTTTACCATGTGATTTTTCTCTTTAACCACAAGTTGTTTATTAATAAATTTTCAAACTTTCTAGCACAAAAAAAGATTACTAGTCCCCATTTAATATAGATTCCCACCTCGAACCCCATTGTTCTAGTCTGTATACTCAGCTAAAAGCCACTTCTGAACCTTACTTATGGCCGAATGACTTAAGTTCTGATCAATCAGATCAGAGGAAATATTGTATGGGGAAATCTACAATTATTTCTTGAAAGTGTGAGGTGTGCCCCTTTTGTCCTCTGCCTTTCTTTCTCCTTCCTTCTGCCTAGAACATGGGAACATGGATATCGCTGGATAACCATTCTTTGACCCTGAAAATGGAAGCCACATGTGAAAAAGAGAGGAGACTGGGTCTTCAACAACTCCATAGAGTTGCATATCAGTCCTACACAGCCAATTTCTGAGTATTTTTTCACAAGACAAAGAAATAATTACTCTTATTTTTTTTAAAGATTTATTTATTTTCAGAGAGAGGGGAAGGAAGAGAGAAAGAAAGGGTGAGAAACATCAATGTGCAAGAGATACATCAATCGATTGCCTCTCAAATGCTCCCAACTGGGGATCTGGCCTGCAACAGATATATGCCAACTGGGACTCAGACCGGCGACCTTTCGGTTCACAGGCTGGCACTCAATCCACTGAACCGCATCGGACAGAACTAAATTACTATCTTGTTTAAGCAACGGTTATTTCTAATCTTTGTTTCTAGTAGCCAAACACAATTCCTAACTAATAATATAAGAAAGATTTCAGCAACGAATATGTTGGTCTAAGACACCAGCAGCCATCTCAGCTATGCTTCAGTTTTATGCTGATAAAGTGTAAGGTGTTTTCACAGAAATGGGGAGTAAAGTAGTAAGCAAGCCTGAACAAAGAGGCTGTACTCTGTGAGGGTACACCACCATTACTGCTACGCTGGAGGGATGTTACTGTAGTTTAGTACACTGACAAGATTTCATAAAATAGTACTGTAATTTCTTACCAACATTTGGGAATTATGTTGTAGAAATGTAATTTGGCTTATAAAACTGTGACCATAAAGACCAAATTATATTAAAATAAGAGGTTAGGTTTAAACCTTTTCAAATAAAAAGTGAGTGACCTTTCTTCAGATTAACCTTCTTCAAGTTTTCAGGAAACACTGCTATTGCACAACAATCAGATAAGGCCGATTCTCTTACATATTACGCAGACTACTTCATGATTTCCAAATGTCCCACTTTGCTTGCCACTTATGTCTTTTGTACTTGCGCTTTTGTTTTTACTATCAAGTCTCAGCAAAACTTTTCACAAATTCTTACAGCAACTGTGTCATTTTTTGGACTGTTTTTCATCCTTACATTAAGAAAACGGAAAATAATATCTCTGTGGACTATGGTTATGGACTTTTTTTTGGCATCTCACCAAAATTCATATATTGAAATACTAACCCGCAATGTGATCATATTAAAAGGTGAGGCCTTCGAAAGGTGATTAAGTCACAAGGGTAGAGCTCTCCCAAATGTGATTACTGCTCTTATAAAAAGAGGCATCCATAGAGCTCTCTTACCCTTTCTGCCATGTGATGACACAGTGAGAAGACAGCCATCACAGAATAAAGAAGTGGGCCCTCAGCAGGCACCCAATTTTCTGGCACCTTGATCTTGGACTTACCAGCCTTCAGAACTGTGAGAAATAAATGTTTGTTGTTTAAGCCACCCAATCTATGGTACTTTGTTATGGCAGCCCAAACTGGCTGAGACAGGGGTCTTTCCAATAGAGTATGGTAAAGGGCCATTATATTAACATAATTCTAAAGCCTAAGCCTCAAAGAGGCCTTGCAATCTTGCAGCTTCTACCTTCACCTGTTTAGAAGACTAGCTTGAGAATGCCTTGTATGGGTGCCAGACCTGACTACTAGAGGATGAGAAGTCACACTGAGAAGACTGTAGCACTTTAAGGACAGACAGTCAATACCAAGTGCAAACATGTGAATGAGGACATCTTGGACCTTCCAACTCAGTCGACTCTCCAAGCAGATTCAACTGCGTGGGAGAGCCAAATGAAACCAACAAAGGAACTACTCAGCCAGAATCATGATTCCTACAGAATCATGAAAAATAATAAATCTTTTTTGTCTTAAGTCATTAACTTTTGGGATGGTGTGTAAAGCTGCAATACCAAACAAGTAAACTTTAAAACAATAATATTGAAGTTGAGAAAAATTACTTCAGATTTTTCGGTTTTTATCTTTGATTCAATTATTATAGTGTCCTGGAGGTCAAACTGACTGCAATGCTTCATTCCACTATGATTAAAAAAGAGAAATTGATGTATGATGGTACAATGGGGAGATGTTAAAAGAGTTTTGTGTGAAGTGACCAATATGTGATAGGCACTCTGGTTGCATTACAGAATGGACTGGAGGGAAGAAAGACTGAGAGCAGGGCGAACAATAAGAAGACTGTTGGAATGGTCCCAGAGAGAGGCATAACAAGAGGTTAGGGGCCTGAACTATCACTGCTGCTGCTATTATGTTTAATATGTACTTATGGTGTACCAAGCACTGTAATAAGAAACTTACACGTATTTGCTTATTTAATCCTTATAACAACCCTTTAAATTTAAAAAAAAATTTTGATATAATTATAGATAGGAAGGTACCATGTACCTGTTGCTCAGTTTCCCATAATGGTAACATTTATAATTCTATAAATAATCAGAGTCATACCTCTTAATATATTACATAATTGAGTTTTTACTCCTTTCTCCAAAATTAAAGTCTACTCATTTACTTCTTCCAGTACTTGTCTTTGTGGCAGATACTCAAACAGAAAGTCTAGAATGCATAAAAATGAACCATGAATTTCTAAACAGGACCACTGTCAAAGTCAACACATTCACAATTCCAAGTTTTACTACATATCACTGAGTGAATGTTTATACAAAAGCTAAATGTGTATCTTCTTTATATCATTGCAGTATTGCAAAAAGGCCTTTAATTGACAAAACTTCCAATTCTTATTTTCCAATTGTAGTTTGATTCTCAGACACATTGAGAGAACAAGATAAAAGTAAGTATCTGTGCAAATTAGCACAGGTCTGAATCATGAAAGAAGTTAGTTTGGTTTATGAAAAGCAGCTAAAGGCCAGAAAAAACTAAACCAAACCAAAACATTCAGCAAAATTTTTATTTCTGGCAACTTTAGCTCCTAACTAGAAAATCTATCCCAGCTATGACATTTAATGGTGAAAATGCATCGAGCTATAAAAATATTAGTAGATTTGGCAGCCCTTTCTCTCAAGAAAAAACTACTGTTACTGGTTCATATCACAAGTAAGAGAGCTTTGAATTAGATCAATGATTTGAAAGTGGAAGTCAATGGTGAACCATATCATCTGGGAGATTTTTTTTCTTCAAAATATGTGTATCTGTCTCCCTTCACATTCATCCTACCACTAAGATTCTGAAGGGTTGTGGAGATGATATAGTAGATGTGTGTGTGCCTTTTTACAAAACTCCTAGATTATTCTAGTTTTTTATATATATAAATATATATATGTATAAACTCCACAAACACAGAGATTTTCTGAATTAGGTCCAAGTCTATTTTTAACATTGTATCAATAGCAGGCTAAAGGAGCAGAGCTACAAAGTGACAGGAGCCCAGCAGAAGGCTCTGCAGATAAGGGGCTGTACTCACACCAGCTGTAAACCGCCTTCAGTGCTTTCTGTGCTTTCTGTGCCAGTTCCCTCCAGAATCCATTATATCACATTTTAGACAACGACAAATGTTCAGTTCATCATACAGAGAAAAGCACACAGTCTACTAGCCATACAAAAATGTAAAAAAGAAGCTATTTTGGACATCAAAAAAAAAAAAAAAAAGAAGCCACAGACATTAAAACAAAAAATTCATCTGTTCTTGCATTAAAAGAATAATAACAAAGTACTATTTTGTGCAGCTGATAACTTTTTTTGGAGACTTTCTGCTCATATTTTATCATTTTGGTTGTTTTATTATTTTGCGTTGGTTTTTCTATTATAAAGCTCAGTCAAGCTGAAAATCTTAATCATTCTAAAACTTATTAAACTACTATAAGATGCCAAAACTGTGCATCAAAAACAATCAAATAGACTAAATCTATTGTGTGTGAAGATGGCTTAAGAGTTGGATTTAAAAACAAGCTTTCACGGTCCATTTTAGAGCAAAAAATTATACTTCCTTATAGCCATTGTTGTAAATTCCTCATAAGAGCTCCAATACTGAAATGTGTCAGAAAAGTGGACTTCTAATGATGTATAAATAATCAACTAATTATTATTATATTTTAATTTGGACTAGTGTTTCTTAAATCACTTGATAATTTCCTACTCAATTGTTCAACTTTATTGCATTCTACAATGACATCTACTGGCCATTCAAAATCAGCCCATTAGTCCTCTAAGACAGCTTTAGTAGGCTGATTACATAATCTCACACACACACACACACACACACACACACACACACACACACATACACGCACGCACCCCCCACCCCCACTACATAAAAGCAGATTTGTTCACAGGTACTCACACTACTAAAATAAAAGCAGACGTATTCTTTGGGACTGAGACATAGTATTATCCTTGCAAAAAAGTAAAAAGGCAATGAAACACCAAGTGTCAAAACTTTAATCTAAAGCATTGGTAAATATCACAGTACTCCAAACATTTCTGAACAAACTCTAACGATCCACCTCTCCTTAATAAGTGATATTTAGACAAATAAATGAATTATTTAGGTTCTGGGACATACTAACATAAACTATTCATAGTATAAGGAAAATTATAGTACACTTGCTAATACTACATTAGTCCTTAACTTCTAAGTTAAAGGCAACATTTCAATCAGCTTACATTTTAGCAATTTATAATGCTCCTAAATTTATAATGCTCCTTTTAAAACTGTTTTCCAGTGAGCTATGAAACCACGTTTTTAATGTAGTTTGTCCTTCCATAACATAACTAATGAAGTTCTTGTATTAATTGTTCATTTCATTGTGTAAACAATGAATTATTAAAACCCAGAAAAAAACCCTGATAATTCACATTTATGTCTGTAAATACATTTTACCTCAGTCGAGAGGTTCAAAAAGCATATTTTTTAATCCTAAGAAATAATCCGTAACTACTTTCTCAGGCGTACACAGCAAGTTACTTAAAAGATGACTTCTGCATTCCCTCCTCTCCATTCAGACCACCACCTTATTTTCACAGACTCTAACATCCACAATATCTAGCGGTAAAAATCTAACAACGAAATTTCTACTCATTTTCCAATTTGCACTTACCTCCCACTATAGATTTTTGAGGCTCTCCACTTTCCTGGAGATGAGGAAAAGAAAAAGTATTTGTAATCAGCTTTGACCCTCAAGACAAATTCATGAACTACAAAACGTAACCCGACCACGCTCATCTCAAACTAAAGAATCTCTCAACCCCAAATCCCGTATTTGGGATAAGGTCTTCGTGACTATTCTATCCTTCATGCGTTTACGTTTACAGAGCCTGCGGAGCTCTGTAACGAACGAAAGAACTATTCTGACACATCAATAGGCTACCAGACCTCCTCTTCCAAAAGGGACAACCTAGCCGTTTGGGTCAATAACAGCCAAGGGTTACATAATGTACTCGCATAGCTATAATGAGTTTCTAGAATTCGACGGCCAGTAAATATCTTTCTTCTCCGCTTCCCCTTGCCACCTCGAGAAAAGGCCCTAGGATTTCTCTCGGGTGCCTGCAGTGCCGCATCCTTTCCTCTCTCCGAGCTTCGTGCAAAAAATTCCTCCAGCGCTCACGACACCGTCTTCCTCCCGCCTCCCTCCTCGCGTTGCTGGCGCCACCGCAGCCCCCCCACGCCCTAGGCCCCCCACGTCGCTGCACTGGGCTCAGCCTCCACCCTCAGCTGCCTTCTCCTCAAGACCCTCCCAAGCGGTTACCTGGTCTACGACAGGTTCCAGAACCACCAACTCTGCGGCTACACCTTCCCAGACCACCCTTGTCAGATCCCCTCTCTAGTTCCTGCAGCCAGAGGAGATGAAAATCCCTCCTGATGGAGCCCTCTACGTCTGCCAAAGACAGCGCAGCCGCCTACCTGTCACCCCGCTGTCTCTGGCTTCTTACCGCCACCGCCTCCCGCAGCCGCCAGCCCACTGCAGCGCAATAACCAGCCCTCTCAATGGGTGAGTCCACGCTCTAACAACAGCCTCACTTATTGGCTGCAGCATGTCCGCGGCCCTCCCCTCTGTGCAGTAGCTAAGAATTCCGGTCTCCAAGCAAGGAAAAGAGCTCTTCTTTCCTGCTCTTTGGTCCTCCCCAATTTCTTTTATTGTAGTTAGACCACGGATGAACAGCTGTGCGGACACACTGTCCACTTTCAGCTTCCTTCACGACATCTCCATAAATCTGTGACCCCGTACCGGAACGTTAAATAACTTCTTGGCTTTCCTGCCGAAAGGTACTCGAGATGACAATTTCCGTTTCCGTTTGGCTCCGGCTGAAGGGTTGAATATTGAATGTCCTGAGAGGTCAGATTGCTGTCAGGTAAAAGAGAGTCGGTGGGCCATAGCTTGAATGGGAATAAGAATGAAACTCTGTTCTGTGGAATTTAGAAAGGGAGAGGCTAAATAAAGAAGGATTATGAAGGAGTGTAGCTCCAGAGGGAAGGAGATCGATGAACTAGCAGGAGAGAACTATGAAGTGCTGGGGGTTGAGGTGGGGTCGGTGAGAGGTGGTTGTAAAACGAAGCAGGCAGAATCACTGTGGTCATGAATTCCAGATGTTTTTTTCCC
This sequence comes from Pteronotus mesoamericanus, assembly GCF_021234165.1. NCBI lineage: Eukaryota > Metazoa > Chordata > Mammalia > Chiroptera > Mormoopidae > Pteronotus > Pteronotus mesoamericanus. The sequence goes on along the minus strand of NW_026555277.1, from coordinate 22,115,440 downwards.
TCCTCTTCCACCAGTAGCACCTTCCTCACCCCGTGTTTTTGGTTTACCCAATTGAATAAAGGGAGAGCAGCCCCCCATATCGAAAATTTGTGAAGTCAGAATAGTTGTAATGCCTGGCTCACAAATATGTATACTTTTAAGTGAAATTTTTCGGTATGAATGTTTTTGACACTGTTAAAGTGAAAAAAAGTAGAATACAAAGTCACATTCATTTTTATAGTGATTTACCCTAAAAATTTTATTATTTTAAAGTTGCATCGAACATAGGTGCAGGGACTGGAAGGGACATTAAAACTTCATTTGTCTTTTATTTTAATGTCCTTATAGTATCCACAATTTTTTAAATGAGAGGAAATTGTCATATATACTCGAGTCTTTAGTAAACCCTAAAATTACACATAATGTAAGTGGCATTATCCTCGTATTTCCTTCTTAGGGATTCCAGCCCCTTTTAGTGGAGGTTGATCTTCATCAAACTTAAAGGTTCACACCAAACATAGGTAGATAGCTTTTTAAAATTTCATGATTTTATTTTTCAAGAAAAATCATGACATGGTTTTTCTTTTTTGAACTAATTTCCTTGGTATTGCTTGAACAGCTCTGAACTGAAAATAATCACCCGTGTTGAGTCCTTGGCATAATTTGTCACTTCATCTAACTTTACTTTTTAATGTGAAGTATATATAACAGGAGGGTATATAAAACATATGTACATTTTAAAGAATTGTAATTAAGCAAACACTTGTGTAAACCACCCTTCAGGTTAGGAAATAAAGCATTGGTGGTGATTTAGAACATGCATTCTCAAAAGAAGTGAATGACCTTCAAACAGGTAAAAATTGGTTTTGTGAGGATGGAAGCGGAGGTGAAAAGAATCTTAGATACTACAATGGTTTGTGGTCTTCCAAAGGACCATAGTACATAAACACATAAACAATGTATCTGTGGCACTAAAATTTCATTGGGGGTGGGGTGAGAATGCTATAAGGAAAACAACTGTCCAGAAAAACTCCTTTGGGGTACAAGAATTAAAAATAGGTTGAAAAACTGCCTTGAAAGCTCCCTGTAGAGCTCTGATTTTATCTCCTCCAACAAAAGGTAGCTACTATCCTGACTTCTGATAAGCATTCACTTGTTTTACTTTAATTTTCCGTCTGATGCATTCCTAAAAAATGAATTGTTAGGTTTTTCAATTTATATTACTGGGATAAAAGTATATGAATCTTTTTATGACTCACCCCTTGCCCATTGTTAGAGTTGTAAGATTCATTCATACTGTTGCATGTTGTTTTTCATTGTCTAATATTCTGTGGGAGACTGTTTTATAATTAATCAGTTATTGTTGTTGGATATTTGGGTTGTTTACAGTTAGGGGCTAGCATCAACAATGTGGTTAAAAGATTCTTATAAAATACATCTCTTGAAATACACACACACACACACACACACACACACGCAAGAGTTTCTCTAGAGCAGTGTGTTGCCCAATGGTAATATAATGCAAGCCACATACATAATTTAAAATTTCTTAATAACTGCCCTCACCAACCAATGCTCAGTTGGTTGGACTTCGTCCTGCAAAGCTAAAGGTCACCAGTTTGATTCTTGGTCAGGGCACATATCTGGCTTGTGGGTTTGGTCCCTGTCAGGATGTGTGCGAGGGGCAACTGATTGATGTTTCTTATGTTGATGTTTCTCTCCCACGCTTTCTCACCTGCTTCCCCTTTCTCTTAAAAAAAAAAAGAATAAGTTTCTTAGTAACCGTATTAAAAAGATAAAAAATAATAATATATTTCTGAGTACATTCAAAATATTAAGTGTAATCAGTTAAAAGTTACTAATGAAATATTTTTTCTTCATACTGTCTTCAAAACTGATGTATTTTATACTTGCAGAATGTATGCTGTTTTCATAAATACAAACATTTGATCTATGTTTATATTTTATCAAATTTACTGTTGATAAGTAAGTTCATATATTTTCCAATAACTAACTTGAGAATCTGTTTTGAAATTTAAATTAATTACAATTAAATAAAAAGTCTAGCTCCCCAATTGCACTAGCTACATTCAAGTGCTAGTGGCTACTGTACTGGAGAGTGCGGATCTAGAGTATATATACCTAGGAGTAGAATTGCTAGGCCATAAGGTATTTAAATATTCACTCAGCTTTTCTAGGTCATGACAAAACAGTTTTTCAGAGGGGTTGTGCTAAGTCACATTCTCACCACCATGGTGTGAAAGTGGAAGGCACATCACAATGTTCCTTCTCCATTTCTCACACTATTGCAAGGTAGGTTTTATTCTCACGTTATATGAATAAACTGAAATTTAGAGAGATTAAATGATTTGCCCTGAATTTTACAGCTATTAGTGGTGCATCTAGGATTTGATGCCAGATCTGTACAGCACCAAAGTCTGCACTTAAGTAGAGTTCCAAACTCTTCCCTTAAGTGATAAGGATGAATGATTGATTTATGTCTGTTCTGAAGTAGATATAATTTTTAAAAGAAAATGAAAAGTTTTCTAGAAATAGTGTTGTTCAGCTTTTTGAAAGGTCATTGAAATATTCCATTTAGTATGGAAATATTTTAATTAGGTAGAAGAGAAAACACATTACATTTATTAAAGGAAATTTGTTTAGGAAAAATTATGTATGTTTTCATGTTTTCTTCAAAAGGCTTAGCTTCCAAATTAGCTAATATTTTGAGCATAGTAATATTTTTTTAAACTTTTTTTTCCTCAAAGATTTTATTTATTTACTTCTAGTGAGAGGGGAAAGGAAAGAGAAAGAGAGGGAGAGAAACATCAGTGTGTGGTTGCCTCTCGCCCCCAACTAGGGAACTGGCTGGCGACCCAGGCATGTGCCCTGACTGGGAATCGAACCCACAACCCTTTGGTTCACAGGCCAGCGCTCAGTCCACTGAACCATACCAGCCAGGGCATTGAGCATAGTAATATAAAATTGAAACATACTATGGTAATGTTTCAGTTTTTAGTTTCAAAATCAAACTTCTTTGTCAAATAATTTTGATGTTTATTTTGTATTCTCTTCCAAGTACATTGATACTCGATTAGGATTAATATTCTAGAATTGACATTTGCCAAAATAAGGGTTTGGCCTATAATCTCTTCAAACATTTTTGGAATGAAACATTGCTTAAACAAAAAAAAATTTTTTTTTTGAAAACATGGTTTGAAGAGGCCAAGACATTAGTATTGTTATTAAACCATTCTAAAAGTTTTTTGTAATAAGGTATTGAATTTCAAAGGTCAGGCTGAAATCTAAAACCATAATTTTTTTCCTTTGTATTATTGAATCTACCAAATAAAAATGAAATAATGGATTAAATGTTTCATTCAGAGTTATGAGTGTTGTAGTTTTAACTTGTGTTTGGTGGGTATTGTTTTTATTCCCTTTTAAATGTGAAAATCATCAAGGTAGTGTTTTGTGGTATCTTAACATATCTACAGATATAAATATTAAATGTTAATTTGTCAGAATTACTATGTACAGTCTTCCCCTTATATTCTGGGAAATATAGTTTAATGAAATGAGCATTTTACATAATGTGTCTTTAGTATACATTGTCTAATAATTACTGCTGTCTTCCCAATTACAGTTTAAGAATCCTGCCTTATTATTGTGTCTGCTCATAGTTATAAATGCAAACATAATGGTAATAATTATTTGGTTTGGCTTTATTTCTGGAGAGCAGCGATTATAGAATTGTTACTGCTAACCTTATATAAATTTACGGTATAGCATTATTAATTTACACCCCCTTAATTTGAAATTCATAGCAGTTTAACTGGGGACTGAGCTGAAGTTTATTTTTTCATTATCTATAAAATAATGCCAGTAAGATGTTAAAAATAGAGGATGATGGAGGCACTTCCAGCCAAGATGGCAGCGTAGATAAATGCAGTACTCTTATCTTCCACAACCACATCAAAATTACAAGTAAAGTACAGAACAACCATCATTCAGACAACCTGAAATCTGGCTGAATGGAAGCCCTACAACTAGATTAAATGAAAAGCCACTGGAGACTGGTAGAGAGGTGGAGACATGGAATAGGCTGGTCCCACACCTACAAGCCTCAGATAAAAATCGGGAGGGATAACTCAGGCACCAAGGGACCTGCTGGGGAGCGTAGGGTCCCAGCTCCACACCAGGCCCCCAGGCTCAGGGGTCCAGTGCTGGAAAGAGAAGTGCCTATAACTTCTTGCTGTAAAACCAGCGGAAATTGAGGCTAAACAGGGCTACTGGAGTCCAAGACAGTTCCTCTTAAAGGGCGCACACATGGACTACGTCTTACTTCCTCTGAGCTCCAGTGCTGGGATAACAGCTCGAAAGGCACCAGGGATAAACGGGGAGGAACTGAATTGTATCACAGCAGTAAGAGATTGGGGGTCAGCTTTCTCCCAGACAAAAGTGTTGGCAGAGGCCATTGTTCTTTTGATGAGCCCCTTCCCCACAGAGTTTGCAGGTGGGTGTCCTGAGTTTATATCACCCTGGCTCTCACTGTTTGCTCCACCCTGAAGAATCCCTGAAACACCTCACTAAAACTTACAGGCCCACCCAAACTGTTTTTAGTGGATTTTCATGTGAATGGCCTGTCTTAACTCAAGCTTCAGGCTTTCCTAAAACCTCTCAAACAAGCAGCACCTGACCTCTGTCTATCCCACACCTCTCATTAAGTGGCCCCAGGCTCGGCACTAGTGGCAGCTGGCCTTGGTTTCCAGCTTGACCACCTGCAAACCCAGCACAAGTAGCAGCCATCTGCAAATCACTCTGTAGTTCACGCCAGGTTGCCCCAGGCAGGACACAGGTGATAAGTGACTTTGTACCTACTGGAGGCCTCAGAGCCAGTGTACCCAGAGGACAGCTTCAGACCATTCAGGGTTACAACTCTACCCACCACCACAAGCCACACACTCAAGCAGTGGATTCCGTGAGCACCAACACCCTACTGAAGCAAGTACTGCTTCATAGGGTCAATTCCAGCAGAGCAGCTCCTCTACTGTAGTCATAGCTTGTCTTTCCAGCTAATCCCCCTGGGAATTAATCTCTTCAAGTGATGCCAACAGCAGTCAAGGCTCAACTACAACAGGACAGTACACACAGCCCACAGAGGAGCACAACTGGAGCACCCAGCTTGGGTGACTGGAAAGGCTGTGCCACGGAGCCCTGCAGGACGCCTATTACACAAGTCCACTCCACCAAGTCTGGGAGACAGCAGCTCTAACCCAATGTTTAAAAACAAACAGGGGAGCAGCCAAAATGCAAAGACAAAGAAATAGGTCTCAAATGAAAAAAACAAAACAAAACAGGAGAAATCTCTAGAAAAAGAACTAAATGAAATGGAGGCAAGCAAACTACCAGGTACAGAATTCAAAACTGGTGATAAGGATGCTCAAGGAACTTAGAACTTCAACAGCTTAAAAAAGAGCCAATCAGAAATGAAGGATATGCTAACTGAAATGAAGAATAATTTACAGGGAATCAACAGTAGAGTAGATAAAGCTGAGAATCAAATCAACGATTTGGAATATAAGCAGCAAAAAACACCCAGTCAGAATAACAAAAGAAAAAAATCCCCCCCACCCCCCCAAAAATGAAGATAGTATAAGGAGCCTCTGGGATATACACTAGTTATAGAATAATAATGCTGTTTTATAAAATCTCAACTCAGAATTTTCAAGTATATTGGTTCTCTTTTTAAAACACTAATAGTAAACTTGGTTATCTGATACCTATAATGTGCATGTTTCTCTTATGTTAACCTTCTCCAGTAGCCATGGCCCATGGACATGGACATGGACATGAACATGGTCACAGTAAAATGGAACTTCCAGATTATAAGCAATGGAAGATAGAAGGGACACCGTTAGAAACTGTACAGGAGAGGCTGGCTGCACGAGGCCTAAGGGATCCGTGGGGCCGGTAAGAATAATTAAATAATTTAGAATTTAAATTTAAAGAATCGATCATAGAGAATCAGTATCTGTTTCTTTTTAATATATTTTCCTATTTAAAAAATCATTGAAAGCGACTTTTTACATTAAAGTTTTGAAATCAGTTTTATTGAACTATTTACATACAATAAAATTCACCCATTTTAAGTGTTTAATTTCTTGAGTTTTGACAAATGTATATAATTATGTAACCACCGCAGTCATGAAATAGTCTTTATTTGTATCATCCCAAAAAGTTCCTTCTTGCCCCTTTTCCACTTCGTGCCTTCCTACCCCTGACTCCTGGCAACCATTGATCTGCTTTTTGTCTCTATCGTCTTCCCTTTCCTGAATTTTATACATTTGTAATCATACAGTATGTAGCCTTTTGTTGTGGCCACTTTCACTTAGTATAATGACTTTGAGACTTATGCACGTTGTTGACTTATATCCATAGTTCCTTTTTATTTCTGAGTAATATCCATTGTGTACATAATACTTCATTTTGTTTACAGGTCATCAATTAATTGCCTTTTGGGTTTGTTTCCAGTGTTTAACTAGTATGAGTAAAAATGCAATAACCATTCAAATATAAGTCTGTGTGAACATGTTTTTATTTCTCTTGGGTAGATACCTAAGAGTGGGATTTCTGGATCATATAATAAGTATGCGTTTATATTCATTAAAAAAACTGCCAAATTATTTTCCAAAGTGGCTGTGCCATTTTGCAGTCCCACCAGCAATATTGTAAGAATTTCAGTTGTTCAGTGTCCCCATCAACACTTAGTATGATAGATCTTTTAATTTTAATCATTTTAGTGAATTTGATACCTCTTTATGATTTTAATTTGCATTTACATGAAGATTGATAATCATAACAGTCTTTTCCAGTGTTTTTCATTTGTGCTTTGTGTGTGTATATGTGTGCAATGGCTACTTAGATCTTTTACCCATTTATCAGGGTGTTTGTCTTTTATTGAATTATAGAAGTTCTCCATATATTTTTAATATTTAAGTCCTTTATCAGATATGTTTTACAAATGTATTTATGAGATCTTACTGAATCTATAGTATAATTGAAGATAATTGATATCTTAACATTGTAGAATTTTCTAGTTCATCGACAGTTGAGACCCTCTTTAATTTTTCAGCAGTGATTTCTTGCTTTATATATGTCGTGTACATATTTTATTAAATTTATCCTGAATTATTCCATATTTTTATACTATTGTAAATGATTTACAGTTGTTTTGGCTAATATAAAAAATACAAATGAGTTTTATATGTTGACTTCGTGTTATGTTCCCTTGCTAATTTCACTTTTTAGTTCCAACAGTTTTTTTTAAAGATTCCTTAGACTTCATAAAATAATCGTTTTGTGTACAAATATAGTGTTAATTCTTCCTTTTAAATTTATAAACTTTTAATTTCTATTTTCTTTGCATTATTTTACTGGCTAGCACTGCTAGTATAATGTTGAATAAAAGTGGTATAAGTGGACATTCTTGCTTTTTTCCTAGTTGGTGGAAAGCGTTCAGTCTTTCACCACTGAGTATAATCATAGTTGTAGGCTGGTCATAGATGCCCTTAATCAAGTTGAGGAATTTCTCTTTTATTCATAGGTTACTGTGAGTTGCTATTATTACTGTTATTGTTATTATGGGTATTGGATTTTGTTAAGTGCTTTTTTTGTATCTATTGAAATGCTCACATAGTTTTTTTATTCTATTAATATAATGAATTACTCTTACTGATTTTCAAAGATTAAACCAGTCTTGAATTCTTGAGGTAAATCCTGTTTCATCATGATATATTATTCTTTGCATGTATTGCTGGATTCAATTTTCTAAAATTTTGTTAAGAATATTTGTCTCTGTTCATTAGGGATATATTACTCTGTAGTTTTAAAGTCTTTGTTTTTGGTCTCTAAATTATATCTGATTAGCTCTCATTTTCTAGTAAGTCAGATTTTTAGAGTTAAGGGCTTTTGTTCTTCATAACATGATTTATTTCCACTCACTGTGAGAGAAAAGTTTTTTTTTCGCTAGAGGGCTCTGACTTCTGTTTATGTCTTCGTGTAGGATACTCAGAAGGATAATTGCCAGAGAAGGAAACCAATCTTCTAAAGTTCAGACTGCTATGACAGGGAAATTTATTAGCAGTAATAATAATGTCAAATGTTACATACTCTCTATGCCAAAATATATCACTATTACCCTGTTTATTCTTTATAGCAACACTATAAGGCAGATAGTAATCATTATTGAGAAGAAGAGGAAACAGGCCCTGACAGGTTAAGTAACTTGCTCTCCCTAAAAGATTGTGAATCCAGTATAAGTGGCAGGGCAAAGATTAATACCTCCTAACTACCTCTCCCCATGGTGCTGTAATGACTACTGTGGGCAAAGCCACACAGCTGACCTGTGATGGATAGGGCCAAAGGAAGTTTTGCATTTGAGAATTTTGTAAAATCCTGAGTATTATGACTGTGAATGTGAAATCAAGTGCTTTTTCTTCTATTTTTTATGTGAAGCATGGGCATATAGACCTAATTATCCTATCCCACAGAAATATTCCTATTGTAGTCCATTTAGATTATCTTATATAAGGTTGCATTTATATCTGTTAGAAAAACGAAAATTAAATATATTTTATTCAATTAATGTACATGGTTGTGTGTGATTATAATTTTTCCCTTTTTTTCTTCTAGCAATGAAGCTTGGAGATACATGGGTGGCTTTGCAAACAATGTTTCCTTTGTTGGTGCATTATTGAAAGGATTCAAGTGGGGATTTGCTGCATTCGTGGTAGCTGTAGGGGCTGAATATTACCTGGAGTCCCAGAATAAAGATAAGAAGCATCACTGAAGATAATATCTGGAAGTATCTTAGTGGCTTCTTAACTCTCATAAAAATAAGATTTCTTCACTGTAGGCTACTCATCTGTGTGTTTGTCCATTAAAGAATACTAGTAAGATTTAATAAAGAATACATGTGCCAGTCTGTTTTTGTCATTCTTTAAAAAAAAAAAGTGTTTCAAGCCATTCAGATTTGCTTTGGAACACATGGATGTTGAGTACAAGCAACAGTGTATTTTGCATACAGCAGGCAGCCAGCATATATTTGAACAAATGGGTATTTCTAACAGGGTTTTTTAAAACTTTTAAATTATGGTAAGATTTTCCATCTTAACTTTTGTAGTATACAGTCAGTGGTATTAAGTACATTCATAATGCTGTGCGACCATCACCATCATCCATCTCCATAACTATTTATCTTTTAGAACTGAAAGTCTATGCCCATTAAACAATAATTCCCTATCCCCCATTCCATTAGCACCTGTCAACCACCATTCTACTTTCTGTCTTTGTGGTTTTGAGTATTCTATTAAGCATCTCATGTAAGTGGAAACATATAGTATTTGTCTCTCTCTGACTGGCTTATTTCACTTGGCATCATATCCCCAAGTTTCATCCATGTTGTACAATAGCATATGGCAGAATTTCCTTTCTTTTTAAAGCTGAATTATATTCAATTGTTACATATATATCAATTTGCTTATCCATTCATTCATTGGTAGACTGGGTTGCATCCACATTTTATCTGTTAATGAATAAGGCTGCTATAAACACGTGTACTCTAGTAAATTTTTAAATGGGAGTTGGCTTGTCACTTTTACCATCTTCTGCAGATGGTTTAGAGACTTAGATTATACTGTTAAATACTTCCTGCACACTTCTGGTTGACATATCTATGTATCATGTTCCTTTGTCTTGTGACATTTTTACTCTTGCCTTAGTCCTCTTTCCCATGCTGTGAAAAGTTGACTTTTTTTCCTGTGTTTTTAAAAATACACTAGACATTTCCCCCACATCATTGAATTTTAACATTTTAATTAAATCTCAGACCTAAAACTATCAAAGAGGACTGCTTTATTTTGCTTGAGTAACAAAGCTAATATAAAACTTGGGTGGTTTTTTTTAAATTTTTGTTTGTAAATATAAAAGAGAAATCACTAAATGAATGAGATAGGAATTCCTAATAAGCTGACAGTAGTAGATGGAATGTGATAAAATGGAATAAAGACTGAAAGAAGATGAAGTTTAACAAGGAACAAAAAGCTGGGTAGAGGGAAGCAAAGGGGAAAAAACTGAGAAATTAATAGCACAAAAAATAGAGATAGCAAACAATAAAGTAGAAATAGCAAAATGGTAGATTTAAATGTAAATGATCTGAAATTTAAATCCTAAAACATTCCAATTAAAAGATTGCCTTGTCCTGGCCAGGTAGCTCAGTTGGTCAGAGCATCATCCCTATACGCCAAGATTACAGGCTCAATCCCCAGTAAGAGCACATAACAAGAATCAGCCAGTGAAGCCTTAAATAAGTGGAAAAATTAATTGATGTTTCTATCTACCCCCTTCCCCATCCTTTTCCTTAAATCAGTTAGTAAAAAAGATTGTTTTATGTTGCTTAGCATGATGCTCTCGAGGTCCATCTGTGTCACAAATGGCAATATTTCATCTTATGGCTGAGCAGTATTCCATTATATATATTAGGTATCACATCTTAAAAACAAAAAGACAGATTGTCAGCTTTGGCAAAAGCAAGGCCCAATTATAAACTGTTTATATGAAAACCCCTCTAAAGACAGCAGGAACATTTGAGATCTTGCTCCCCAATGTATGTCACCAGTTTGGCTCAGATATACAAGTTATTTACAGGTTTGGACATTTCTTACAGTGACACTACAGTCTTAGAAGACCCTCATCAGGATCTAGGTGTAAGAAGTAGACAAGAAGATTGATGGGTCTTGTGAGGAGTGGACAAAGGTATTAGGGCTCTTTATCCAGGAAAAAAGAACTCAAAGCAATGGTGTGAAAATAATCTTAAGACATTTGAAGGAGCTCAAGATGCCTCAATGAGGGGTGGCAGCTACTTTGTGACCATGAGGGGAATTGGCCTTTCATGAAACTAATCCTGTGGATTGCTAAGAGGGACGGTGAAGAAAACCTGGGATTTTAATGATACCGTCTAGCCCACTGAATAGATGTTGCTGTGAACAGAAAAACAACTCTCTTTGTGTCCCAGACTTCTTTCATGCTGTGACCTTTGACTAACCACTGCCCCTAGCAAACATGAAAGCCTTCTAGTTGATGATTTTCTGTGTTCCACTAAATATAGTCATAAATATTTTTGTTAGTAATGGCCAGAATGGCATGACAAGATAAATATCAAAATGGTGATAGTATCAACCATAAACAATCATCCATCACAAGACCACCAGGAGGTGTGGCCTCCAGCTCATTCTACATTCTTTGTCCCTTTGTCTTGTCAATCATTAGTACCTAAGTTATACTATTAAACAATATTAAACAGTTGTCTGATAGAGAATAATTTGTGCAGAATTGCTGGGTGATCTTTCTGCTTTGACTCTACATCCCTGTAAGTAAATCACCCTATAATAAATTGTCATATTAAAAAAAAGAAGAAGAAGAAGATATGAGTAAGAGAGTGGGACCTAGATTAACATGTTAATTACTCCCTGTAATTAAATTAACTTTAGACATTCACTTGTCAGAAACAAAAGTTATCTCCCTGCAATGCATTGCTCTTGTTACTTTGGCTGGCTCCTCAAAGGCCATATATCCGAGGGGACTGGTAACATAACAATAATTACAACAAAAAATAGCTAATACTACTAAGAATGTTATCATGTATCCTGCCTACCCTGTGCCTACTTCATACTTATTACCTCTCATTTTAATCCTCAAATGACCCTGTGAATGGGTACTGCTCACTATTGAAGAGATGCAGTTACAAGCCAAGGAACATGGAAGATTGCCAGGAACCACCAGAAGCTGGGAAAAGTCAAAGGAGGATTATTCCCAAGAGCCTTCAGAGTGAGCACAGCCCTGCTGACACTTCAACTTTAGACTTATAGTTCCTGTGAGAATAAATTTCTCTTAAAAAAAAAAAGACAGGGTAAAAATAAAAGAATGGCAAATGATATACTATACAAACACTAATTAAAAGAATATTGACAAAATAGATTTTAGAATAAAGAATACTGCCATAAGGAGAAACATTTCATAACAATAGAGGACTCAGTTCAGTAAGAAGACATCAAAATCTTAACTGTATGTGCACAGAGCTCCAAAATACATGAAGCAAGAACTAAAAGGAGAAACAGGCAAATTCACAACTATAGTTGGAGATTTAAACAGTCCTTTCTAAGTAATTGATAGAATGAATGCATAAAAAATTAGCAGGATCATATAAGACTTGAACAACACTATCAACTAGCTTGATGTAATATTTATAGACCACCCCGCTGAAAAACAGCATTCATTCTTTTCAACTGTACATGGAACATTTACCACAGCAGTGTATTCTGGTCCATAACACAACATATTAAGAGGGTTGAAATCACACAAAGTATATTCTCAGACCACAAAGATATTAGACTAAAATAACACCTGAAAAATCTACAAATATTTGGAGATTGGATAGCACCCCATGTAAATATCCCGTGCTCAAAAAAGAATTTAGGAAAATTAGAAAATACTTTTAACTCAATAAAATGAGAACAAAATATAAACATTTGTGGGATGCAACTAATAAAATTGACCTCTAACCCTGGCTGTTATGGCTTAGTGGATTGAGTGCTGGCCTGAGAACCAAAATGTCGCTGATTTGATTCCCAGTCAGGGCACATGCCTGTGGTACAGTCCAGGTCCCCAGTTGGGGGCCTGCGAGAGGCAACCAACTGATGTGTCTCTCACACATCAATGTTTCTCTCCCCCTCTGTCTCCCTTCCTTTCCCTCTCTCTAAAAATAAATAAATAAATAAATAAATAAATAACATCTTTTAAAAACTGACCTCTAGCTAGACTGGTGAGGAAAAAAGACACAGAATAAAAATTAGTAATGAAAGAAGAGACATCACTACAGATTCTAGAGACATTAAAAACAATAAAGGCATTTTACAAAAAACTTTATGCCAATAAAGTTTGATTCAATTGACAATGTCCTTAAAAAGACAAATTAACAAAGCTCACTCAAGAAGTAGGTAACCTGAATAATCATCAATAAACTCATTTGCTGGGTTAGGTAGAGAAAAGATAGAAGTGCAGTGCTTAATGCATTGATAGAGGGGAACAACAGTAGTTTTGCATTCCCACGTTAGAGGTGATTTTTCTTACCCATCATAACTTTTGTTAGCAGCAAGGAGTAAGGTTTTTCTTATATTTTGTTAATTTGAAAAGTATTGCCTGAACTCCAAAGGAGCTGCAAAACACACAAACCACTGTCATCTTAACTGTTGCCATTACTTGGACAGGAGTCAATTAATGTGATTATTTGTTCTTAAGATGTATGATCAAAGTACGATAGAAAATAATGCTTATTATGTGTTTGCTAGGCTCAAAGTAAGCACCATAGATGATTATACGTAAAAGTATTAGCCCCATTTTGTATGTATGGCAAGTCTACAGTAGAGTAACAAAGCCTAAAATGGCATAGTTAGTAAGTTTTAGAGACAGATTTTGAATTCAAGATTGACTCCACAACCCATAGTAACCACTGTATTATACTATGATATTGTATATGATAAGTACTATAAGATGCCATAAAATTATCCTTTAGATCTTTTTTGGAGGGGTGAGGGGAAAAATTGTATTTGCAGTTCTTCTCTGTAACAATAATCTGGTTATGAGCAAGATAGTTATATGATACAAGATAGTCCAATTGAACACATTTTACACTACAAACATTCATGAGGCCAAGTATGAAGATTATGGAAAAATGCTAAAGCCACAGGAATGCTGGCCAGAAAACCAGTTAGATATAACATCTTTCATAACCTAAAGTCAAAGGAATGGCTACTGTATATCCACAATCCTTGTGTATGCTGAGGAAAAGCAAAATGACTTAAAGAAATGAAGGACTGACACTGATACTGCTAATGCAAGAACAAGCAAACAAGAAGAAAATAACAGAGCCAAGAACTCTTTGTCAGCAACATTACCAGGCAAACACAGTGATCTCATCATAAATAAAAGTCAAGCAAAATAATAATAATAATAATAATAATAATAATAATCAAGAAGACCAAAATATGGACTTAGGCTATAAGTAGTACAATGATCCTTGTCCTAAAAGTGTGCTGATTTGATATACTAACTAATGATAGCATGTAGTCAACATGTTCAGCAAAACATTGAAAAATGTTTAGCCTTGCCTGGGTAAGCCAGTTGCTTAAAGAGTAGTCCCAATAGCCAAAGGTATGGGCTAGGTCCTGGTCAAGACACATACAAGAATCAAGCAATGAATGCGTAAACAAGTGGAACAACAAATCAATGTCTCTCTCTCTCTCTCTCCCCTACCCTTTCTCTTTCTCTCACACACACACCCACACACACAAGAATCAACCAATGAATGCATAAACGAGTGGAACATAAATCAATGTTTCTGTCTCTCTGTCTCTCTCTCTCTCTAATCAATAAGTAAAATTTTTTAAATGTTTAATCTTTGCCTTACCTTTAATTTCTATGTTTGTGTATTATTAGAGTACACAGATGATATTTGTATATTACTTATAGAATGTTAAGATAAAGATCAGGGTTTAATGTGATTTCTCCTCACAGTATTCAGTGTTAGTACAAAATAACATTCAAAGGACTCATTGGATTTTTAAAGTGTTTTTTAAATGTATAGTTTACTACATATTGTAAAACCCAGGCAGATTAGCAAAAAAATTAAATGTTACTTCTTACAACATCTCACTCAGTTGTTAACATGAGTTTCAAAATCTCATAGTGTAATCTTCATGGCTTCTAGGAATCTCTAGAGTTGCAAAATATTCAAATTCAAATAGATATGCTGAAGAGAGTGGAATCTTCCACTTGAGTCCTGGTTTACCTTTAATATCAGTTTGCAGGGGTGTGGGAATGGGTAGGAGAGGGTTTATATGAAGTGTTTTTTTTTCTTTTGTTTTTATTTCTGTTTTGGGTTAGAACATTAGCCTCAGAAACTCAGAGACTAAAACATGCAATGGAAATTGCACTTACCTGCCAATAATTCTATCAGAAAGGATGTACTGCAAAGAGGTTTATTTTAATGTTTTTATTATGTTAAATATAAAAATATGTTTTGTATTTGATTTAATATAGTATTAAGTTATTATATATTATAAATGCAGGGTGTGGCAAAGGTAGGTTTACAGTTTATATGGAAAATAATACAGTAATTAATAAATAATAATACAAGTCTAAACTCTATTTTGTGTATTCACAACTGTAATCCTACTTTTGCCCCACCCTGTATTATACATATAAAAATTAACTATTATTAAAAATGCTAACCCATATAAAGATTAAATTTCATCTTGAACTTGATTTAATTAACTTTGTCCCAAATAAACAATTTTTTCCATGTTTTTCTCCTCTTTATTCCCCTCCACCCTGCATCCCTCCCCACCAGCATTCCCCCCTTTAGTTCATGTCCACGGGTCATATATGTAGGTTCTTTGGCTTCTCCATTTCCTATACTATTCTCAACCTCCCCCTGTCTATTTTATAACTACCATTTATGTTTTTTATTCCCTGTACCTTTTCTCCCATTCTCCCCAACTCCCCACTGATAACCCTCCATGTGATCTCCATTTCTGTGATTCTTTTCCTGTTCTAATTGTTTGCTTAGTTTGTTTTTGTTTTTGTTTTTTAGGTTCAGTTGTTGGTAGTTGTGAATTTGTTGTCATTTTACTGTTTATAGTTTTGATTTCTTATTTTCCTTAGATAAGTCCCTTTTACATATAAACAATTTAAAACATGGCTTTAGCTATTAGAAAAAGACAAAATCCTTTGTCTCAAGCTCTGTACATTTTTCTGTTTAATTTCACATGCCAAAAATGAAGTAACTCTTTTTTTAAAAAGGTTTTATTTACTTATTTTTAGAGAGAGGAGAAAAGAGGGAGAGAGAGGAAGAGAAACACTGACAAGACTGGCCACCTCCTGCTCGCCCCCAACCAGGGACCTGGCCCAAAACCCAGGCATGTACTTTGACCAGGAATCAAACAGGTGACCTTTAGGTTTGCAGGATGACACTCAACCCACTGAGCCATACCAGTCAAGGCAGAAGATGAAGTAACTCTTTTGAAATATTTTTCAAATGTTGCTCACATATTACAAAACTAACTGAAAAGAATTTTGGTTGTTGCTAAAGACACGCTTCTGGGAATCATTACAAAATAAGAATATTATCTACAGTTAGATGTAAATCAAAATGTTTTATGCCATTTGGAAATGCCACCTATTTCATTTTCTATTTTAAAATTGAATGAATAATTCTTAATAATGCTCCACTGCTCTTTAAAGCATGTTATGGCTAAAAAAGAAAAATTTGGCTTTCAGATTTTTATCAGAGTATTTGCAAATTATTAATTAAATTTCATTGTAAATAAAGTGTTTAGTACCTCCTACTCTACTTTAACTCAGTTCCTAAACTCAATTTAGAAATAATAACAGCATTTAATTTACATTTTTCTGCAGATTTGGTAATTAATTAAATATCTTTCTAAATTTACTTATTTTAAATACATTGGTTATTTTTACCTTTTATAGAGTAGCTAAGAGGTTTTTTATAAAATCTTTGCATTATACATTTAAATTAATTGCACAATTGAGTGTTTTATGATTCTAGCACTTCTTGTACTCTATTTATGATGTATTTTATTTCATTTGTTCTCTTGCTACAGAATTTCCATGGAAAATACTAACAGTCCAGGGACAGAATACTGAAGGCCAACTCTGTGGTTCACAGTAACCATAGCAATAACTGTCCTAAAAATAAAGAATGCTTGTGTCAGCACAGATAGGATCCTCTGACTGAGGGAGAGTCAGGTTCACAGGCACTCGTATCACCTGGACCTGGGAATCCCACTCGATAGTGACATAATACAAGAGCATGAGGGTTAAATACAGCTATGAAGGCATATATTTAGACCAAACTTTCTACTGAAACATAATTACAAACTAAAACTATTTGTATAGATGCTAGATAAGTTCCAACAAGGAAGCATGTCACAATTCATATATTGAACAACACAAGGATTAAACTCAAGGTATTAATTTCAAGCTATTAATTTCTTAATTCATGACCTATAAATGCTTCTTTATATATATTTGATCTGGGTATATCAAAAATTATAATTCTGATATATCAATTTCTACACTTATAAGTAAATGAAAGGAAATTTTTTACAGCCTTAAGACATAAATTTCTATTATAACATTTATAATAATGCATCGCAATTATTCACTTACTTATTTGACTTTCTCATTAAACCATGGCCTCCTTGAAAACAGGGCCTATACCTGTGTACCTGTGGGATGGCTAAATACTTATTTAGGATGTCTCTGATGAATGAGTTAATAATTAGAGATCTAAAAGTACAAGTGTGGTAAGAGATGATTTGTCACAGATTAACACCTCTTTTATGAATCTATAAAGGGTTAGGGGGAATGAAGAATTGGAAATATATATTTTCCAATGTGTTTGAGGCTTCTTGCTCTCCAATTGCCTATTAGAAACCTGAGACTCTTTACAAAAGATCCATGATGGTGACCTGGGCACATATACTGAGATTAGAAGGCACTTTCCCAGTTCCAATCCAAAGACATTAGAATGGAGCTAGGCCTAATTTTTCTGACACATGCTATGTAACCTTCCCTACTTAGTGATGAACTGATGATAAAATACTAACTAACCATCAAAGGTCCAGACCAACTTCTACTAAAAGCAACCAATTTTTCTATGGTCATTGCATGGGATAAACATTTCTTCTTTAACACATTGGTCATTTTTTGTTCTGTTTTGTCAAAATTACAAGAAATAGAACGTTTGCATGCAAATAAGGGATCATGCTTGCCCAACCTGCCTCCAAGGTCCAAGGCAAGGTCTGCAGGGAGTGACAACTAGAGTAGAGGCAGACATCTGAACTTTTTTTTTTCAAATTCTATTCTTTCACTTACATACTTATTGAGCACCTCTTTTGTAGTAGGGATCTTCGTGGTCCTAAGGATACATCACTGAACAAAACAAACAAATTTCTCTCCTCCTGTCATTTACATACTTGTTATTATTTTGATATTATTATATCGGTACCATGTTTTTCCCTGATGCTGACTAACAGCGGGACATGTCACTACTGAGCAGGTACCAGAGACATTTTGTCCACATGTAGTATATTTTGCCAACCATACATCTTTTTCATGGGAACATATATCTGAAATTATAGTTTGAATCAGTGCCATTTGATTCTTGGTAATAATGTTTTCACCTGTAAAATACACAGAACTTTGTACCCTCCTAATAAAACATACCTTGCCTTATCTTGTAACTTAGATTTTTTTATACTTGCCTTATTCTTCTTTAGGAGCTTATAAATTCCTGAAAATCTTGCTTTATTTATCCTTTTATCTCCTACATAGTGCCTAACACATGGTAAGTATTCAACAAATATTTCATTTGGACTTAATTCTGTTTTTAAGCGAAGACTATCAAAATTTTTATAGTGAGTATAAATTCTCATTTAAACTACTTATATACAATTAAGCTATTTTTTCCCCCCACAGTGCTTTGTGGAAAGGAAACCCTCAATAAATATTTACTCAATTTAATTGAAAATGTTTAAAGTAATTTACTTTTTAAAAATGTTTGAATCAGTTTTTATGAGGACTATACATTTCCCTTTTGCTTGACCACCTAGAATTAACCATTTAAAAAGGAAAGAAAGAAAAGAGTAACTAAGGAAATAAAAACACAATCATCAGATGTTAAAAGAGTTTTAAAATATGTCACTTTTTATTCTATCCCATGTATACCACTCTTCTCTTTTAAATCAGAAATCTCCATTTTTATGAAACTAGATAATTTTATCCAATTTATGTGTTGACCACCTCTCCTTTTTATCTACTTACAAGCATTTATTATACTTGCTTCCGACATTAAATAATTTATTTCCCCTTTTCACTATTCTTTAAGGTCAACTGATTATTCTTACTAATGGAAATAAAATGTGTAATTCCAAAAAGTGACAAAATCTAAACTAAGGGCCTTGCGCACACAAACTTTGTGAAGAAATATAATGGGTTTGTGTGGCTGCCTGGGCTATAAGAGATGACCTGAGTATAATCATGGTGGAGTGAAGCTGGCCTGACTCCGTATGTTACACAGAACATTCTCTTCTGTTCTCAGGATCTTACTATCTCCAAAGGCCACAGGAAATACTAAGACATCTGTTCACTAAGCTACAAACCACATAGATTTAGCTTTAGTGCCATAAGGATTCCAAAGCTCAACATCTCGCAACTGGTTTAAGCCTAGGCTATTTTTCTGATTTCCCACATTCCCTTAACATTTCCTGGAAAGTTTTCACAAGAACACTGGTAGGAAAAGTGGTTGGCCTATCTGGGATAAGTCCTGAGGGTTGGGATAGAGAGTATTTAGCAAATCAGGTCTGGAGAGAATACTGAGAACCAAAGCCAGAGAAGCCTGTCCAAATAGATTGTTCAAGTAAAAAGGACATTAGCATAGATTAAAATTAAAAAAGATAGCCAAGTCAGGCAGGCAAAGAAAATAAATGGAACAATTCTGAACAGTAAATGGCAAGTTGTTTGGATGAAATCTGCTGACATCTGGTATTGCCTGACACTGGATCTCAGTGCTAGGAATGATTTAATTCATTTAAAGAGTCTGGAGTGGAACAGACACCAAACTTTATATTCTGGCAAAGTTCCAGGGGTACTGTTTCTTTAGCTTAGTCAATTCCAGTCCAAAGGGAAAGTTATGGGACAGAATAACAGGTCGTTTATATCCAGGAGCATGTCAGTAGTTTTAAGCAATTTATCATGTTATTTGGTGTAGTTTTATTCATGTGTATTATACTTGGGGTTTTCGAGCTTTTTTGATTTATGGGTTTCTAGTTTTTATCTAATTTGTAGTTTTCAACCATTATTTCTCCAAGTATTTTTTTTCTGTCTTCCACAGCCTCCTTCAGGGACTCCAATTACATATATATTAGGCTGTTTGCAGTTATATTCTAGCTTCCCTAATAGTGTTAACTTTTTTTCTTTCAGCCTTTTTTTCCCTGTGTTTTATTTTGGATAGTTTCAATTGCTTGGTCTTCAGATGCACTAATTTTTTCTTCTTTGGTATCTAGTCTGTTGCTAATTATATTTGCATTTCTGGGTCTAACTCTATTGATTGACCATAGTCATCATACAGGTTGTATATTTCCAGTTCTTTGCATTTTTGTAATTTTTAAATTAAATGCCAGATATTGTGAACTTTAACTTGCTGAGCACTGGATATTTTTCATTTTCCTATAAACATTTTTGAGCTTTGTCCTGAAAGGCAATTATTTATAAACGGTTTAATACTTTTGAGACTTGCTAGTAAGTTTTGTTACATAAGACCAGAGTAGCCTTTAGTCTAGGACTAGTTTTGCCCCACTACTCAGTGAGCCGTGATTTTCCTCTCTGGTACAAACTTGAACAATTCTCATCCCTAGTTGATTTTTGAGAATAGCATCCTCTGATTCTTTCAGGTAGTTCTTTCCCAGACCTGAGTAGTTTCCTTACTCCTATGCACTGATTAGAACTCAGAAGAGCCTTGTCTGGGTAGCTCAGTTGGTTAGAGCATCATCCCAAATACACCAAGGTTGCGGGCATGATCTCTGGTTAGGACACATACAAGAAGAACCAACGAATGCATAAATAAATGGAAGAACAAATCAATGTCTCTTCTCTCTCTCCCCACTCCCTCTTTCTCTCTCCCTTCCCCTACTCCCTAAAAATCAAAGGCCAGGGACTATTGTTTTCTATACCCCTACCCCTCTAACACACACACACACACACACACACACACACACACACACACACTGTACTTCTCATTATGACCATATGTTTAGTCTCACCAATGGAATGTAAGTGGAAATGACATGCTGACTGAATGCTGAGGATAACAAGTATCCTGGGAATGGTGAAGCCAAAATATGAAAAGAGTCTCAGTCCCTGAAATAACTGCATGGAGGGAAGCTGCCTGTCAGAAACACCTGCATTGATTAGTTAGATACTGACAAATTAAACATATTGTATTAAGCTACTGCTATTTTGGAGTTACTTTGTTAAAGCAGTGAGTGTTACTTAATTAATACAGGGATCTACTGTGAGCCAGGCACTGTTAAGTGCTGGATTTCCAATGAAAAACAAGAGTCAGGATCCCAGGTTCATGGATCTTAACATTTAGTCAAGAAGGATAAAAATAAACAAGGAAAGAAACCCATATACATTCACATCCTATAAAGCATCTGCCTGGTTCATGTCTTCCAAGTATAATGCATCTTGATTTTTAAAACCCAAACTTCTGAGAATATATTTTTGCCTTGATACTTGATTAGTTTTCTCACTAATATTTGTATAGAAAGTGTTTAAATCTCCCTAAAGCTCAACACATTTTAAAGAAAATGATGTTTATGAAAGAGAGTTTGGCAGCTTCTTACAAAATTAGTCATATTCTTGCCATAAGATCCAGCAGTCATGCTCTTTGGTATTTGCCCAAAGGAACTGAAAACTTAGGTCCACATAAGAGCTTGCACATAGCTCTATAACAGCTTTAATCATAATTGCCAAAACTTGGAAGGAACCAAGCTGACCTTCAGTAGGTGAATGGATAAACTGTAGTACTTTCAGTGCTAAAAAGAAATGAGTTATCAAGTCTTGAAGACTTGGAGGAAACTTAAATGCATATTACTAAGTAAAAGAAGCCAATCTGAAAGGGCTTCATATTATGTGATTCTAACTATGCACCATTCTAGAAAAGTTAAAACTGTGGAGACAGTAAAAAGATCAGTTGCAATAGTATCTCTACATGAGGTGGGTGTAGGGGCATCTCTGTTCCCAACATGATCACCTCTTTGGCTAACAATAGGCAACAGGACTCTCCTATAGCCTGGGCTCTATAGAGTTAGACTCCTCACTTTTGAACCCAATCTCTGCCGTTCATTACCTGTATGACTTTATACTCTGGTGACTTAATTATTCAGCCTCTCTAAGCCTCAGTTTTCCCATTAGTAAAATAAGAACGATCTCTATTAGACAAATACAAGGGTTGGTGTGTATAAAGGGTGTGATAATAAACACAGGCTAAAATAATAACTACCATTTACGCCATACTTACTTTTTTTTGATTCCTCACCCTAGGACATGCTCATTGATTCCAGAAGGAGGGGGAGGGAAGAAGGTAGAGAGGGAGAGTAACATTTATATGAGAAACATTGATCAGCTGCTTCTCATATGTGCCCCAGCTGGGGGCCAAACTCATAACCCAGGCATGTGCCCTAACTGGGAATCAAAAGGGAGACATTTTGCTTTGTGAGACAATGTCCAGCCAACTGAACCAGGGCCATATCTACTTTTAAGTGATGGGGTCCCTTGTCAAACTGTCTTTCCAAACCCCAGGAGTGACATGACAGATTCACTCCTGGAGTCTAAGCTCTGAGCCATGGGGGATTAGCTCAATCTCTAACTTCAGTGTTAGGCACTGAAGCAGTATGTACTCTTTGGTGTCTGACTTCTTGCACTTAGCACAATGTTTTCTTCCCCAACATTTTATTATAAAATATTTCATCATAAAGAAAGGAAAACCAGAGTGCTCAAGTGTTTACTTTGTGTAGGAAATGGCTCCTTGCTATGGAGCAACATCATAGAAGTAGGTCATCACAAGTAAGTAACCTCAGCAATATGACACAGGAATGACACATCTCTACCTAGATTTGTTCTCTATCTGTGTCAACATCTCCCTTCAGCCCTGGGACATTGCTGAACAAGCTGGTGGCCTTTGAGCCCTGATGATTTCTCTCACCTCTGACTTTGACCATTTCTCTGTGTCACACTTTGTACTCAACACATTCCTTTAATGCCTCATGAGGGCAGACAACAGATAGAACTCCAAGAGACCATGGGAGAAAATAGATGGACATGGAAGCTAGAAAAACACAGTACAGAGACGTATGATCACTAAAGCAAAAAGATAAATAAATCTTGGTTGACCAAAAAAATAGGGTCAAGGAAGAACCAATATTTAAGGTACATGCAAACAAACAAAAAGGAGGTCTATAACGAGAATGAGAAAAAAATAATCAGAGGTATGGGAGGTAAAACTGTAGAGAGTTGGGTTCTACAAAGGAAGAAAGGGTTACAAGAATGGAGCAGGTCACGAGTGTCCAACTAAGACAAGGGATGTCTATTGGATTAGGAAACCTCATTAATCTCTTCCCACTCCACTTTGGGAGTTCTGACAAACAGGCTCTTCCTCTGCAGGCAGATTAGAAGAGTCATCTCTGCTAAATCTTATAAATTAAAAACTTAAAAAAATACTGACAGTGGAATTTCCCTAAATTAATAGCACAGCTAGATTATCCACTGAGATATGCAGAATAGACTTGATCTTAAGAGCTCAGAGCTTCCAATCCACTTTTGTTTACCTGTTTATTTTATTTTTTTAATTATATTTTATTAATTATGCTATTAGAGTTGTCCCAATTTTACCCACTTTGTCCCCCTCCACCCAGAATGCTCCACTCCTTCAAGCAATATCCACATCATTGTTCATGTCCATGGGTCATGTGTTTAGGTTCTTTGGCTACTCCATTTCCTATATGGTAAATGCCTGTACATTTGGCTATTCGGTAACTACTTATTTATATTTCTTAATCCCCTCACCTCTTCACCCATTCCCCCATCTGGCAACCATCAAAATGCTCTCCATATCCATGATTCTGTCTCTGTTCTTCTTGTTTGCTTAGTTTGTTTTTTAGATTCCATTGTTGATAAATATGTATTTATTGCCATTTTATTTTTCATAGCTTTGATCTTCTTTTTCTTAAGTCTCTTTAACATTTCATATAATAATGGTTTGGTGATGATGAACTCTTTCAGTTTTTTCTTGTCTGGGAAGCTCTTTAACTGACTTTTAATTCTAAATGAGATCTTTGCTGGGTAGAGCAATCTCAGCTGTAGGTCCCTGCTTTTCATGACTTGGATATTTCTTGCCAATCCCTTCTAGCCTGCAAAGTTTCCTTTGAGAAAGCATCTGATAGTTTTATGGGAACTCCTCTGTAGGTAACTAACTGCTTTTCTCTTGCTGCTTTTAAGATTCTCTCTTTGTCTTTTACCTTTGGCATTTTAATTATGATGTGTCTTGGAGTGGGCCTCTTTGCATCCATCTTGTTTGGGTTCTCTGTGTTTCCTGGACTTGCATGTCTATTGTTTCACCAAATTAGAGCAGTTGCTCTCCATTATTTTTTAAAACAGATTTCTAATTTTCTGCTTTTTCTCTTCTCCTTCTGGTACCTTTAGGATGTAAATGTTAGAACACCTGAAGTTGTCTCCCCAGGCTGCTTACACTATCCTTATTTTTTTGGATTATTTTTTCTTCTTGTTGTTCTGATTGGTTGTTTTTGGCTTCTTTATATTCCAAATCATTGATTTGATTCTGGGTTTCATCCACTCTACTCTTATTTCCCTGTAGATTGCTATTTATTTCAATTAGTGAATACTTCACTTCTCACTGAATCTTTTTTAGGCTGTTGAGGTTCCTGCAATGTTCCTTGAGTATCCTTATAACCAGTGTTTTGAACCCTGCATCTGGTAGATTGCTTATCTCCCTTTTGTTTAGTTCTCTTTCTGGAGTTTTGTTCTATTCTTTCATTTGGACCATGTTTCTTTCTTTTTTTAAAATAATGAATCATTTTTTAAAAACGATTTTACTTATTTATTTTTAGAGTGAGGGGAAGAGAGGGAGAAAGAGAGGAAGAGAAACATCAATGTGTGCTTGCCTCTCACATGCCCACCCACTGGAGAACTGGCCTGCAACCCAGACATGTGTTCTGACTGGGAATCGAACCCATGACCCTTTGGTTTGCATGCTGGCACTCAATCTACTGAGCCACATCAGCCAAGGCTGGCCATGTTTCTTTGTCTCTTCATTTTGTCAGCTTCTCTGTGTTTGTTTCTATGTGTTAAGTAGAGCTGCTATGACTCCCTGTCTTGGTAGCGTGGCCTAATGTAGTAGGTGTTATGTAGGGTCCAGTGGCACAGCCTACCCTATCACCCAAGGTGGGTTTTCAAGGTGTGCCCTTTGTATGGGCTGAGTCCGCCCTCTTGTAATTGTATCTCAATTGCTGTTGGCAGGCCAAGGGGAGGGATTTACCTAGGTCATTCAATTGCAAGGACTAGCTGTGACCACAATACAAAACTCTGTATTGTGAGTGTTTTTTGTTTTTTTTTTAAATCATGTTTAGTCAATTACAGTTGTCTCAGTTTTTCCCCCTTTGCTTTCCTCTACCCATCCCCTCCCCGCTCCCACAGTCGATTCCCACTCTGTTGTCCATGTCCATGGGTCATTTATACATGTCCTTTGTATAGTCCCTTCCCCTCCTTTCCACCACTGTCTTCCTTCCCCATCCCCTCTGGTCATTTTCAGTCTGCTCCATGTTTCCATGCCTGTGGTTTATTTTGTTTGTTAGTTTATTTTGTTGAATAGTTTCTACTTATAAGTGAGATCATGTGGTATTTGTCTTTCACCAACTGGTTTATTTCACTTAGCATAATATTCTCCAGTTCCATCCATGTTGTTGCAAAAGGTAGGAGTTCCTTCTTTCTTCCTTTTTTTTAAATGCAGATTTATTTATTTATTTATTTAATGTAAAAATCCATGATAAAATATTAAAAAATTTAAATCCATTATAAAGTCTCAGCAACTAAAACAACATGACACCAGCACAGAAATAATCAAGTAAGATCAATGAAATATAATGAGCATTCTAGAGACAAACGTATATATCTAACAATACAATATATGATTAAGTTGATACTTCAAATCAATGGAGAAAATAAGGCTTATTCAACAAATAGGGTGCCTGGACCACAATTATTTGAAATAAAACAAATATAGAGCCCTATTTCACACATTATACACAAAATATTTAGGTGAGTTAAAAATCAATATGTGAAATCTAAGGAGTTTTAGGAAAAAAATACAAAATAACATTTTTCTTACCCTGGAGTAAAATATTCAAACCCAGAAGCTATAAAGTAAAATATTGACAATATGACTATATTAAACATTTAAGACTATATAGTAATATATGTACACAAAATGTTAAAGGAGAAGTAAGAATAGGAAAGTATTTGCAACAGATCTAAAAAAGAGTTAATAGTTTATTTTTTAGGGAAAAAATTCTGCAAACATTTAGACAAAAAATGGCTAAAGAATACCAAAAAGTCATATAAATCTTTTTGAAAATAATAGAAATAGGCAAGAAATATACAAAAACAGGTTTAGTTTCAACAAATAATAAAGTAACAATTAAAATAACACATCATTGTCACTATCAGATTAATAAGTATGAAAAATATTGGTAATATCAAGTATTGGTGACTGTGAAAGGAACTGGGCATTTATAGACTCTTTTTCTTCATTTTCTTAAAGCAGTCCCTTTAGCAGATTTTGCAATGCCAGTTTGGTGGAGGTGTATTCCTTTAGCCTTCTTTTGTCTGGGAAACTCCTTATTTCGCCTTCCATTTTAATTTGAGAGCTTTGCTGGGGAGATCAGTCTTGGTTGCAGGCCTTTGCTTTTCATGACTTGGAATATTTCCTGCCATTCCCTTCTGGCTTTTGTTTCTGTTGAGAAGTCAGCTGCTAGCAATTTTGGGGATCCCTTGTATGTTATTACCTGTTTGTCCCTGGCTGCCTTTAGGGTTCTGTTTGTCTTTGATATTTGTCATTTTAATGATGATATGTCTCGGAGTGGGCCTCTTTGGGTTCCTCTTGAATGGGACCCTCTGTGCTTCCTGGACTTGTGTGACTTTTTCTCTCCTCCAATGAGGGAAGTTTTCCATCATTAATTTTTCAAACAGGTTCTCTATCCCTTTCTCATCCTCTTCTCCTTCAGGTACTCCTACTATAGGGTTATTATTACATTTCAGGTTGTCCAGCATTTTGCTAAATGTCTCTTCATTCTTTTTGAGTTTTTTTTCATTTTCTTGCTCTTTCTGGGAGCTTTTTTCTACCTTATCTTTCAGCTCATTGATTTGATCCTTGGCTTCATCTAGCCTGCTTTGGATTCCTTCTACTGTGTTCTTCAATTCAGAAATTGTATTCTTCATTTCCTCTTGTCTCTTATTGATAGTTTCTATGTCCTTTTTCATGCTGATATAGTTTGCAGTAAGTTCCTCGTAGTTTCCCTATAGTTTTTTGTAATTATCTCTGAGCTCACTGAGCTCATTGAGCTTCCTTATAACCATTGTTTGGAACTCAGTATCTGATAGTTGACTTGCCTCTATTTCATTTAGTTCTCTTTCTGGGGATTCCTCCTTTCCCTTTGACTGCGGGGGGGGGGGGGGGCTGTGTTTCTTTGTCTTCCCATTATTTGTGAGACTCTTCTCTTTTGCTTCTGCTTCTTAATTTGATATGTCTTGATTTCCTGACTTTGTAGTGTGAACCTCTATGGTAGGAGACCACTGTTTTTTCTTTTTGGATCTGCCTCTGATGATGTCAAATGCTGACCCTGTCTGAACTTAGGCAGTTTGTTTGAGACTTCAAGGAATCTACTGTCTGTGGCTGTCTTCTTTAGTTGTTAATCTAGTCACTCTGCCCTAAGCAGTGAGGCTTAGGCATCACAGGGCGGGGCAGAGGCCCTCCTGGGGGCAGGGTTATTGGGTCCTTTCATGCTGCTACTGCTCAGGGGAGTGGTCTGCCTGAGTCAGAATGCTGCTGCTATATGGGGGAGGAGTTAGCACTGGCATCGGTCCAGCTACTCTCTCCTTTCTGTCCCCAAAGCCTCTGTCTCCAGATTCTCCTCAAGTGTCTCTAGACCACTCTGTGCCCCCTTTATCCAGGAATCTACTATCTGTGGCTACTCAGGAGTCAGCTTTAGCATTAGTGGGTTAGGGCTGCTTCCCTCCTGGGGACGGGGCTATTTCATCCTCTCACACTGTTGCTGTTCAGGGGAGTGGTCTTCCTGAGCAAGAATGCGGTTACGTATGGGGGATGGGTCAGCACCGGGATCCTGCCAGCTACTCTCTCAGTTCTCTCCCCAAAGCCTCCTTCCCCCAGTCTCTCCTCAGGCATCTCTAACCCACTCTGCCCCTACCTTTGCCAGAGACCAGGGTAAATGGCTGCAAATAAAAATTTATGCGTTGGCCCTTTAAAAGGCTCTTTGCATCTCCAGCTGCCCATTTCTGGTAGAGAGCACTACTGCCACTTTTTGCAGCTGGTTGTTACCTGTGTACTTTTTGGGCTCTGGTGCTGTGGGCTGGAGATCCCTGCTTATGGTTTAGACCTCACTCTTCTCAGGGGGATCCAAGTGGCTGTTTCAATGTCTTTCTGGTGATGCTGCCCACCCTCCTTCTCGAATCTCTGCTGCACTCACTACCAGTTAGATTGTGCTAATGCTGATTCTTCTGTCTGTCTGAGGTTATAAGGCTATAACCTTCAGGAAACAAAATATCAGGGGGAGGGAGCAAAAGAAAGAGAGAAAGAGGAAAAGAGAGAGAAAGTGAGAGAGAGAGAGGGAGAGAGAATATGAAACATGGATGGAAATAAATCACCAACTAAATACTTAAAGAAAGTTTCCGGGAATTGAAGGGTGTGTTTCAAGATTGAAGACCCTGAGCATCCAGTAGAGTGAATGTGAATTGTGGATGCAAGGCATACACTGTGAGATTGTAGAATACTGGGTGCAAAGGGAAGATGCTGTACACTTCTTGTATTAGAGTTCTTCAGAGAAAATAGAACAAGTAGGATATATAGAGATAATTTAAAAAGAAATTTATTATGAGAAATTGGATCATGTAATTTTAGAAGCTGACAAGTCCCACAATCCGAAAGATGGAGGCCCATGCAAGCCGATGTTGTAAGTTCCTGTCCAAGTCTCAAGACTTGAGAACCAGGAGCACCAATGTCCAAGGGCAGAAGAAAATGGATGTCCCCGCTAAGGAAAAGATAAAATTCATGCTTCCTCCTCCTTTTTTGTTTTATTCGGGCCCTCAAAGGACTGAATCATGCCCACCCACCTAGGAAAGAGCCATCTTCTTTATTTAGTCCAACATTCAAATACTAATCTCTGCAGGTGACACTCTCACAGACATACTCAGAAATAATGTTTTACCACCTATCTTGGTTTTCCTTTGCTCATTCAAGTTGGCACACAAAATTAACCATCATGCTGCCACAGAAGAAAGTGGGGAAAATTTCACATGTAAAAAATAAGAGTCAAAATGTCTTTGGATGATTCAATAGGAAAATTGATTGTTAGAAGACAGTGGGAGACTGGAGATGCAAGATGGTGAAAGAGTAAGCGGAAGCTACACTAACCTCCTCCCAGGACCAATCTAGAATTACAGCTAAATTGTAGAGAAATCTTCGTGGATAACCAACTGAACACTAGCTGGAGAGAAGTCTTATAACCAAGGACAGACAGAAGAAACCACTTCACTGCAATGAGGCTGGGCACTTAAAATTACAAACAACTTATTTTTCTCTCCCATGTATACTTTATGAAACTAGATGAAATAAAATCTTTGAATTTAAAAAAAAAGACAATGGAAAAATGCTTTCCATAGTCTAAAGAAAACTTACGTTCAATTTGGCATGTGTAATCCCAGAGAGGGAATATTAAAGACATTTACAGACTACAAATTCTTACCCATTCTCAGGGAGCTCCTGGGGGATATTGTTGCATCGTAATGAAGGAACAAATCAAGAAAGAGAAAGACATGGGCTATATGATATAGAAGATCCACATGTAAAAGAGATAAAGAAAATTGCCAGGTTAACGGTTTAGGGAGATCCCAGGATGACAGCTGGTGCTCCCTGTGGAAGTGAACCAACTAATACAGAAAACTGATGCATCTCCAACAGCTTTAGAAGTCACTTCTTCAGGAATCTGAGATTAATACTATACCTTATGTATCAATAAATTGAGACAAGATTTGGATAAATGACATAGTCTAGCTAGGGTCAAATTATTTAGAAAACCAAACAAAACAAGAAAATTATTAACTCCAGGGAAAACTAAAAGTTGCGCAGGTCATCATCGTTTGGTACAAGATTTAGCTGTGACTATTGTTTGCATGATTATAGTAGTATAAGTACTAAATATTAATCTAATCAAAATCAGACTATAACTGCTTGGAAACATGGTAAGATAAAAAGGTTGGAGTGAACATGAAGTGAAGGTCATGGGAAAAGAGTGCTGTAGTCTCAAACCTAAAATAGTTCAGAAGTAACAATATAGGCATATTTGTTATTTAGAAAAACAAATAAAATAATCGTCTAAAAGAAGTGATAGGTTACCTTTGGGGAGGGGTTAACTAAATGCAGAAAAAGCACTCTATCAAATTCAGCATTCACCCTAACCAGTGTGGTTCAGTTGGTTGGGCGTTGTCCAGCAAAACAAAAGGTCACCAGCTTGATTCCCGGTCAGGGCACATGCCTGACTTGTGAGTTTGGTCCCAGTTGGGGCACATACAAGAGGCAGCAGATAGATATTTCTCTCTCACATTGATATTTCTCTCCTTCTCTTTCTAAAAATAAATAAAATAAAAAATCTTTAAAATAAATAAATAAGCCCTGGCTGGTGTGGCTCAGTGGATTGAGTGCTGGCTTGCGAATTTAAAGGTCACCAGTTTAATTCCCAGTCAGGGCACATGCCTGGGTTGCAGGC
Source organism: Pteronotus mesoamericanus (assembly GCF_021234165.1). NCBI lineage: Eukaryota > Metazoa > Chordata > Mammalia > Chiroptera > Mormoopidae > Pteronotus > Pteronotus mesoamericanus. The sequence continues at coordinate 22,084,691 of NW_026555277.1, read as the reverse complement.
TGGGTCCCTCACTGGAGGCATGTGACAGGCAATGAACTGATATATTCATACATTGATGTTTCTCTCCCTCTCCTCCTCCTTCCCTTCCTGTCTCCCTAAAAATAAATGAATAAAATCTTAGATAAAATAAAATAAATAAATTCAGCATTCAATCATGATTTTTAAAGTTTCCCTTCCTTCTTCCCTTCTCCCTTCCCCTCCTAATAATCCAGCCCTAAAACCACTATATGGGGCAGGGCAAAAAAGGCACCCAAGCAGATGGCTGTCTTGTGTGAGGTGTCAGGGCCTGAGCAGATTGTGGGGAGTATACACATTAGGGGAGGACGGGTAAAGGCAGGAGTGGTAATCTCAAAATTTTTTTGCCTTTTATATTCCCTTTTCTGGGAATTGCCTCTCTCTATATTTTCTCACAAGCTTTTTACTATACATTTTTCTTTTTGATTGTAGTTTATATATACAAACATGGTATATATATGTATATATGTATACACACACACATATACACAGTGGTACCTCAGTACTTGTCATTAATTAGTTCTGGAACTCATGACAAGAGCCAAAACTGATGACTATTGAATGATGAGGCATCTTCTCTTGCTGGGTGGCATTGTGACTCATACAAGTTCTAGCAAGTGCAATGAGTCCCAAGTAAGTGTCAAGTGCTGAAACATTTTTTTTTCCTCATCAAAATGTGATGAGTACAGGGTTTGATGAGTTCTGAAGTCAAAAAGTACTGAGGTATGACTGTGTGTGCGTGTGTGTATATCTATACACACACATACACACACACATATATACTTAACAATATTTCAAGGTTTATCCATGTTAGGGTATATATCAGTACTTTATTCCTTTTTATGGCTGAATAATCTTTCATTGTATGGATATACCACATGTTGTTTATTTTTTATTTCAAAAAATTTTTTAAAGATTGTATTTATTTATTTTTAGACAGAGGGGAAAAGAGGGAGAGAAATGTCAGTTTGTGGTTGCCTCTCACGTGCCCCCCGCTGGGGACCTGGCTCACAACCCAGGCATGTGCCCTGACTGGGAATCCAACTGGCAACCCTTTGATTCGCAGGCTGGCATTCAGTTCACTGAGCCACATCCATCAAGAAACATATGTTGTTTAGACATTCATCAGTTGATGGAAATTTTGGTTGTTTTTGGCTATTATGAATAAAGCTCTTATAAGCATTTGTGAACAAGTATTTGCATGGGCATATGGTCATTTCTCTTGGGAGTTGAATTTGTGGTTCATATAGTAACTCCCTGTTCAATTTTTTGAGGACTGCCAGACTGTTTTTCAAAATGGTTGCACCATTTTACATTTCTACTATAGATACACCAATGTTTCAGTTTCTCTACATCCCCAACACATTATCTGACTTTTTGATTCTAGCTAGCTAGTTGGTATGAAGTAGTATATTATTATAGTTTTGATTTGTAGTTCCTTGATGACTAATGATATTGAGCATCTTTCATGTACGTATTGGCCATTTATATATTTTCCTTGGAGAAATGCCTATTCAGATCTTTGGCCTATTTAAAAATTATTTTATTTTTCTATTTATTATTGAGTTTTAAGAGTACTCTATATAATCAGAATACAAGTCCCTTACTAGATATAGAATTTGCAAATATTTTCTCTAATTCTATAGGTTGTCTTTTTCACTTACTTATACCTTTGAAGCACAAAAGGTTTTATTTTTGAGAAAGTCAAATTTATCTATTTTTTCTTTTGTTGTTCATGCTTTGAGTCCTATCTAAGACTCTTTGGCAACCCCAAGATCATTAAGTTTTACCCCTATGTTTTCTTCTAAGAATTTCATAGTTTAGTTCTTACATTTAGGTCTTTGATTCATTTGGAGCTGATTTTTTATGGAGTGAGGTAGTGGTTTAACTGCACTCTTTAAATTTTTTTTTTATTGATTGATTTTTAGAGAGAGAGAAAAGAAGGGCGGCGGGGTCGGGGGGAGAGAGAGAGAGAAAGGCTTATTTATTCATTCATTGGTTGCTTCTTGTATGGGCCTTACAGGAGATCGAATCTGCAACCATGGCCGATCGGGAGGATTCTCCAACCAGCTGAGCTACCTGGCCAGGGCTAACTGCACCCTTTTGCATGTAGAGACCCAGTAGTCCCAGTATCATTTGCTGAAACAACTATTCTTTCCCATTGAATAATCTTAGCATTCTTTTGTCAAAAATCAGTTGATCATATACATATGATTTTATTTCTGGACTCTTAATTCTATTTTATTGATCTACATATCTATCCTTGTGCCTGTACCACAGTACTTTATTTTTCTTTTGTTAAATTTACTCTTAAGTGTATTATTATTTTTTGATGCTGTTGTAAATCGCATCAAAAAATGGAATTGCTTTCTTGATTTCATTTTACACTGTTCATTGGAAGCGTGTAGAAATAAAATTGATTTTTATATATTGATTTTTTGACTTAATTAGGCATATAACCCATTTTAATTGGCGAAATATACAAACACTTAAAAAGATCATTTCACTTAGCCCACCATTCAGTTAACCAGTTCACACCTAGTATGTATCTTTCCCGATTTCCTTCTGTGCACATATATATGTACAGATATTTTTAAAAATATACAATCATACTAGGAATATCATCTATAATGGTGTCTTGGTGTTAATTCAAACCTGTACCTTATTTGGCGTGCATACAGGCCTGTATCATTAAAACTGCATAGCCTTCCTCTGGATAGATACACCAAAATTTATGTAATTCCTTGTTACTGGGTATTTTTGTTATATTTAGACATTGTAAACACTGCTTAAAACAACATCTTTGTATCTCCCTCTCCCTCTCTCTCTCTGATATAATTATTTCCTTATGATAAAGTCCTTAAAATGTGATTGCAAGGTAAAGAGATTATGAACATTTTCAAGGTTTTACGAGGTTGTTTTCGCGGTGTATCTGTTACATCTGGCTTCCAAACAAATTCCTCTGTGTAGCCAGTGCCCAGGCTGCAGCTTTCAGCACAGATGAAGCCAGTAGAACATCCCAATCAACACTCCACCTCAGTCTGTTGGCGTTTAGGTAGCTGAGCAGCTGAGAGGCTTGACCTGGAACTCAAATACACTCTTGGTATCACAGGCATATCATTTGCTTGGGGGATATTTTCACCAGAGCGCCAGATGGGGGCAATCCTTCTGTCTTATCTGAGAACCCGTTCTGGTTCTGGCGTTATTTTAGTTTTAAACTTCTGGAAAATTTTATCTTCCCTGGATGTACGTTTTGCCGTGGAACCCAATTCTTCCTCAGGTGCTTCACTCATGCTCCCTATAATCTCTAATTCACCTTTCCCCCCTGAAATTTCAGGTGTAATCTCATCTTCTGTTTCTGTTCCGATTTCAAATTCTGAAAGAAGGGATTCGTGGTCTGGAACTGCATTGTCCAAGTTACCTGTCTACAAGCCTGCTTCTGTACCGATCTCCAGTCCAGAGTCTGGTGCGCCTTTCTGCAGGGATGCGCCTGACGACACTCAGCACGTCTTGGGACCTAAACAGCCGCAAACCCTGCAGAGCTGAATGCACACGGATTCTTCCGTTTCTAGGGGAGGACACTCATGTGAGTAAGTCATCTCCTCGATAGCTGATGTCTTAAAACGCTCAGGCCCGCGCAGCAGTAAGCAAACGGCAGAAGTGGAACAGGTTGTGATGGAAGGGGACGGCTCCACCGGGCAGGAGCGCCCACAGCTGCAGCACCTACGCCTGCAGCGGCAGCACAGTGGTCGAGCCAGCCCAGCGTGGGCGGGCGGACGCCCACCTGGCGGGGTAACTACGCGCTGCTCCGCCCCACGCTGATGCTGCCTCCTTGAAGACCAGCTCAGCGCCCCCAAACCCCTGGGGGTGGGGGGCCGGGTTGTCCTTAGCACTGGGAGCGCCGCTGGAAGGCTGTGCAGCCTAGTTTGTGTATACCGATCTTATATCCTGCAACCTTGCTGAACTTGCCGGTTAATTCTAGAAGTTGGCGCGCGGGGGGGCATTCTATATACAAGATCATGTCATCTGCAGATAGAAATACTTTTACTTCTCCAATCTGGATGTGTTTTGTTTCATTGTTGTGGTTAGAACTTCCATATAATGTTGAACAGAAGGGAGGACAGCAAATTTTTTTTAACTGTATTTTTTTCATGACCATTTATTCCCCTTATACCTTCCCCCCAATCACTAGGCTGTTGTCCACATTCATCAGTCCTTTTTCTTTTTGCTCATCCCTCCATCCTCTAACCTCCTCTTCACCCTTAGCTGTCATCCTGCTCTCTCTGACTGCCTTTGTTTTGCTTGTTAGTTCAGTTCATTAGATTCCGCATATGGGTGAAATCATATATTTGTCTTTCTCTGACTGGCTTATTTCACTTACCATAATGCTCTCCAAATCCATCCATACTGTTGCAAAGGGTAAAATTTTGTTCTTTTTTTTTCTTTTACGGCTGAGTAGTATTCCATTGTGTAAATGCCCCATAGTTCTTTTATCCACTCATCTACTGCTGGACACTTGGGCTGCTTCCATGTCTTAGTGATTGTAAATAACACTGCAATGAACATAGGGGTGCCTATGTTCTTTTGAATTAATGTTTTGGGTTCATTCGGATATACTCCCTGAGGTGGGATCACTGGATCAAAAGGCAGATCCATTTTTAATTTTTAAGTAATTAATTAATTCTTAATCTTTACTGTATTTATTTTCCATTACCATTTAGTCTCCTTATACACGCCACCCCCCAGCAATCACCACACTGTTGTCCATGTCCATGAGTCCTTTTTTCTTTCTGCTCAGTTCCTACAACCCCTAACATCTCTGCCCCCATTTTTAATATTTTTATGTACCTCCATACTGTTTTCCAGAATGGCTGCACAAATCTGCATTCGCACCAAGAGTGCAAAAGTGTTCCCCTTTTTCCACATCCTCACCAGCACTTGTTTGTGAACAGACTTCTTTTTCTTGTTCCTGGTCTTAGGGGAAAAACACCCAGTCTTTCACCATTAAGTGTGTAGTTAGTTGCTGATTTTTCATAGATGCTCTTCATAAAGTTGAGGAATCCATTTCTGTTCTTAGTTTGTTGAGTGTTTTTTATCATTAAAGGGTGCTAAATTTTGTCAGGTACTTTTTCTGTGTCTAGTGTAATGATCGTGTACATTTTATTTTTTTATTCCATTGACATGATGTATAACATTAATTGATATTCAGATGTTAAACCAATCTTGCTCTCCAGAGATAAATCTCACTTGGTCATGATGTATAATTATTTTTATATATTGCTGAATTTAGCTTACTAGTATTTTATTGAGAACCTTTGCAACCACATGCATGAGATAATTGGTCTGTAGTTTTCTTTGCCTGTGATGCCTTTCTCTGGTTTTTCTCATAAGCTGAGTTGGGAAGTGTTCCCTTCTTGTTCTGGGCTGAGTTTTGCACCCCCATCCCCACCACATTTATATGTTGAAGCCCTAACCCCCAGTACCTCAGAACGTTACTGTATTCAGAGATGAGGTTTAAAGAGATGATGAAGTGAAAATGAGCTTCCTAGGATGGCCCCAATCCAATCTGACTTGGCATATTTAAAAGAAGAGAACATCTGGACCCTCTGAAAGACACTAAGGATGTGTTTATAGAGAGGAAAGACCATTCGAAGACACAGAAAAAAGGTTGCCATTGGCAATCCAAGGAGAGAGACCTATGAAGAAAAGACCAAACTGGTTGATAACTTGATTTTGAACATCTAACATTCATAACTGTGAGAAATAAATTTGTTGTTTAAGCCACCTAGTTTATGGTATTTTTTTATGGCAACCCTAATACACTCCTCTTTTGTTTTTTGGAAGACTATTTAAAGAATTAGATTTAATTTTTTCCTAAATTTTTAAAAATAGAATTCACGAGTGAATTTATCTGGGTAGGCTTTTCATTGTGGGTAGATTTTTGATTGCTAATTCAATTTCTTCACTTTTTTATAGGTGTACTCACGTTGTCCATTTCTTTTTGAGTCAGTTTTGGTAGTTGGTGTCCATTTCATTTAGGTTATTTAATTTGTTAGTATACAATTATTCAGTGTTCCTTTGTAATTCTTTCTATTTCTGTGGCATTAGTAGTAATGTCCCATCTTTCATTTCTGATTCTAGTAATTTGAGTCTATACACACACACACACACACACACACACACACACACACACACCCCACCCCCCCCCCCTTGGTCAATCTAGTTAAACTTTGTCAATTTTGTTCACCTTTTGAAAACGTCATCTTTGAGCTTAATTAATTTTCTCTATTGCTTTTCTCTTCTATATTTCATTAATTTCCACTTTAATCTTTATTATTTACTTTCTTCTGCCTGTTTTAGGTTTAGTTTGCTTTCCCTTTTTCAGTATCTTAACGTGGAAGAAACAGGAATATTGAAGGCTAAACCAAAGCATTTAACGCCACGCCGGCGTGGACCTTGTGTACCACGTCAGCTTCTAGGCTTTCGCTTTCTTTTTTCTCTTTTGTTCCTGTGCCTCTCAAGCTTCCGGGGTAGGGAATCCTGAGAGCTCACGGCCCGGTAGGATAGACCCCTGCGGACAGGACGGTAGGTGGCACCTCTCAACCCGCAGCTCCAACCCTCCTCAGACTCCCAGATCTTATTTTAGGTTTTAGCGTCACTATCGCTCACCCTGGGCCCCACTAGCCACCTCTCGCGCCCCTTGCCGAGCTCTCCAAACTTCTGCTTTCCGAACTGGCCCTGGGCGGAGGTGAAGTGGGGTGGGGTGCCGGGCAAGGGTCCGGGGAGGGGTGGCCCTTCTGGCAAGTGACTCAGTCCTGCAGATTCCTCATCTCTGGTTTGCCCAGGGGCACTGGTGGGGGCGGAGTCCCCCCTCCGCCCCCGCCCATTCCTGCCCAGGCTCCCACCACCTCACCTTGCTCTCCTGGCACCCCAGATTCTCAGGAGAGCTGCTAAAGGCTGCCGGGATCCCTGGTGAGGTCCGATTCACCAGATCCCCGGGGCGAAATAATCCTTGGCCCACACAGGCGGAAACAGGCCGCAAGCTCTGGTGCAGGTTGCCAGTGTCCTGTAATCTTTTGTTTATGATCCTTTTGAGAGTTGCCCAATACCTGGCGGAACTGTTCAAAAGATGTGGCCATTTTCCTTTCAAAAAATTGTTGAGAAAAGACGTTTTTTCCTGCAATAATATGTTCGCGCTTCCGTTTACTTGTCAGGAATTTTTACTTTCTCGAAATAGCCTAAAGTATCTCAAAGCAGTGTAATAATAGTATTTTGGCAAATTGCAAGAAAATGTTGCCCTGGGAAAGTTCAGCATAATAAAATTTATGTAAAGCCTTAGAAAAAACTTGATTTCAAGGTGTTCTTGCTGGATGGTGTCCGGGTTTGGACAAATGGCATGTTCTTTCAAATATTAACAGTGGATTGCAGTAGAACAAAGGTCACTGTAATCAGAATAAGTTTTTGGTTCAAGGAACAGAAAGTTCAAGGGACAGACAGAAGGTAAGTTCAAGGACGTTGAAACTCTCGCCAATATTTTCATTTGCTGACTTTGAAATTTGTTTACCCAACGAGAGGTAGTGCTAATAGGGTGATAGCATACGTCAAGCATTTTGGACTCCCGCAAATCCAGATAGTCTAAAAGTCACAACAGGCTCTGACTGGCCCTATCTGCCTTATTTGAAAGAGATTTCAAATAAGAACAGACTTTTGGGTATTTTCCCTCTGGCGGTTCCCTTACCTAATCTTATAAAAAGTTGCACTGGGAGGAGGAGCAAATCAACTTGGCCCAACTCCAAAACAAACAAAAAACCCGAAAACTTCTGTTTGCCATACTTAACTTTTCAGTTTTTATGCTAACACTTGTTTTGTTTACAGCTTCTAGGTTTGATGCTCTGATTAAAATGGCGTCTCAGAGACTTCGTGTTTCGTATTGTTTGTAACTGACATTCGCACTTCCTTTATTTTTTTACACGCAGCCTTACACCTGCTTTCTTAGGCGAATCCACCCGCAGGTCCGCAGAAACTGGGTGCCACTTGCGCCCTGGGGAGTCTTGCGCAGGGGCGTTAGGAGCGTAGTCGCGAGCAGATTTTTAATTTAGTTTAGTTTTTTCAGCAGTGGCAGAGTGAAACTAAAACTGAAAACTGAAGTATGTTTTCGTTACTGGGACGCCCTTGGCTCCCACCGCGGCCCTCGGGCTCAGTGGGGCGCAGCGTCAAGTGCTCACTCGTAACCATCTGCTGCAGGTTAACTTTCCCAGGCACCAGGGAGAGTGTACTATCCAAAGAGACATATCTGCCCCCTTTTAGGGTTTTAGGAAAGGGTCATAAAATTTTTGACTGGGCGGAGCTTTCCTAGAGGGCGGACTGTGGAGGAGGCGCACAGGGGCTCAGCAAAAACAAGTTTCAGGTCGCCAACAACCTGGTAGGCCACCTCCGACGCTCTGTCCCAGTTCGTCATCCCGTCCGGACAATTTTCAACTTCGATTTTTCGGAGAGTCAGATCCTAGGGCGCCTTTCCCGGCGGAGATCCAGCTGGAAGAGCCGGCGGCTGCCCCGGCGTGAGTAGACCGAGAACCCTCTCCACCCCTCTTCTTCCGACCTACGCCCCTGTGCTGGTATCGTCCTGGACTCTGGGGTTTCAGGGCACTGTCCCCCGCCCCACCCCGATCACGCAGAAACAGTACTCCTAGTCACCTGGTGTGTCGCTTTTTTAAATCTCCGGAATGGACACAGTTTGGCTATTTCTTCCTTGCAGAGGCCCCAAAGACTTATTAAACGCCTGTTTATGAGCTGAAATGCCTCCTTTCCTTTCAATTCATTATAGTCCTATCAATATTTATTAACTTCTCTACAGAGTTCTGAGTGCCGGGAACACAGAGATGGATCTGAACTTGGTTCCTTTGCTTTCCTTACTATAAACCAGAGGGACAAGGATTTATTATTATTATTATTGAAATGCTGTGTTTCCCCTTTATATTCGGCTCCTGTCACCTCCTCTAGGAAGCCTTCACAACCCGCCCAATGGGTTCCTATCCTCTATACTTGGATATACTCAGTGGCTATCTTTGCACTTAATAAGATTGCACTTAACACTCTGTACTGTCATATTTAGTTATTTATGCATTCATTTATGTTTTAGAGCTAGGGGAAGGTAGAGAGAAAGAGAGGGAGAGAAACATCAATGTACGAGAGATACATGATTGGTTGCCTCTCGGTTGCCCCCTACTCGGGAACCTGGCTCGCAGCCTAGGCATGTGCCATTACTGGGAATCGATCCTGTGAACTTTTGGTTTGCAGGCCCATGCTCAGTCCACTGAGCCACACCAGCCAGGGCATCAGTTTTTCTTTCAAGAACTTTTCAGTCAAATTGTATTATAATCATTTGGGTTAAAATACATGCAGAGTAAATAGAGGAAGCCCCCAGGAGTGCATTGCCTAAGATAACCAAAGGATACAACCTTTAAAGTGTTTTAAAAATATATATTTTCTCTTTTTTCCCTTATTTTGTATGATGTTTTTCCAATTGTATTCCAGAGCTGATGCTTTTTTTCCCTATTAATATGTCTTCTTTCCTCATGTAATTTCACTCCCCTCTGGCATTAGTGTTTCTAACAGAATTTTTTTTTCTTCTAATGACCACTTTTCTTGTTCTTGAGAATGTGTGTATCCACAGTTTACATTTCATTAATCTGCTTGTTCAGAAGCCTAAACGTTTTTTCTCCTTCCTCAACTTTGGGTTTAGAGAAATAATTTTTTTCTTTGACCCCATGCACATACAAATGAATAAATGACTATATTCACATATATAATATATATACTTTAATATTTTCTTTCCAGATAAAACTGCTTCCCCCATCCCCACTTTGACCTCGTTCAGTATTTATGTTTTCTGGTGGTCTCTGCTTTTATTGAGCCACTTTTTCTTTTTTGACCATTTAAGTTTTAGTGCAGAACAGACAAAAAGTTTCTTCATCATTTTCCTCTTATTCTAGATATTGGATTGTTGTCTTTAGTAATTCAGTATTTATAAAAGAACTAAACTCCACCATTTGATACTACATTTATCTGCATATCAAAGATGGTTTATGTCTTCTGCAGTGAACTCTTCAATTGGAAACATTAACTGATTACTATATATATCAATTTTTATAATTGTTATTTATATTTATTTCAGTGTAATTGAAAAATCCTCTTGTAGCTATGGGTTCTAAGGTTTAAAATATTTCCTAGGGTAATAGCGTCTGATTTTACAAATGGGAACTAAAACTTCCTTATGTACTTGGGAAATTCTAGAGTTTTTCTTGAACTTTTTTTTGGATTTTCCCTTTTGCTTATATATCTTTACTTTTTTACTTGAAGCATTCAAAAATAGTTTTAAAGTCCAAATCTTGTTTTAAATAGTAGGCAAGAGAAAAATATTACTTAAATTCAGAGAGGTTGGCCTGTTGCCTTTTTTTTTTGCTAAGGAATTGAAGTCTTGTAGTAAATTGAGAATGCCATGCATTGTTTTCTGTTTTTTCTCAATAACATGAGTGAATACAGCAACAGCTCATGGAAGATTAGTTGTCTGTTAAACTTACACCATCTTATACAAGGTATTAGTAATTTTGAGGCTGTCAGAAGACTGTCCTATTTGAGAAAAAAATAAATTTAAATTTCAGGCACTTTTGAGTTCATCTTAGGAAAATTATGCTGCATGTGGATGAGTGGCCTGGAGGTTTGGTAAAGATGGAAACTTTGACACATAAATCTTACAGTTTTAGAGTGTGATAAGTGCTAAAAATATGGGGAGACATACCTTTTGCTAAAAGGCCAGGGGATGTCTGGTGAGCTGGGCTGGAGATATTGTATTCTGCCAGCTCCCCAAATGCCCTACATAAGGGTTCGCTAGCTCTTACACTCAAACAAGAGCATGGTTACCTCATGTAATTGTAAGAGCTTTCTTTTACAAGCTCTACCTCCTGGATCTAAAAACCAAATTCCAACCAAAATACCTTACTTCACCACCAGCTCCATCATGCTTCATTGTAGGTTCTGAAATGATGAGTAGGCATTACATATGTGCAGGCGTGCTGAAGCTGTGTGGTAATGGCCAATTAGTTGGTTTAAGGCCTAGAAGGGTGAGCTTGGCAGACCTGGCCAAGCTACCACAGCCTAATGAAGATGAGTAGGAAATTAACCTATCACCACATGTGACAGGTACCCAAGGAGAATAAGATAAATGCCAGAAAAGAGTAAAACAATGTTATGAAGAAGGAGGAGATGACAAGATGGGATAGAGTTTTCCTAGGCAGAGACTAAGAAGAGGGAAGGAGCTTTCCAAATGGGGGAAAATACTTGAGCAAAGATGTTGGGACAGAAAAAACACTGTCCAGGGAACATTGAGATTTTTATTTGTCTTGAGTTAGATTATGGGTTGGGCAAAGGTGGGAGAAACTGTTAGGTGTTTGGGCTCTGTATGAGAAGTTTGCCCTAGTGAAAGTTGAACTTTGGTCAAGAAGGAGTGGGCCACTATATTAAATGGATTTAGCTTTATTGTCCCTAGTGACTCTGCTTAAGTTTCTATATTCAATTAGATAATTCATGATCTCTTTTTGATCTAGATCCTTTGTCATTCTGTGGTTCTTTCATTCCCTCATTTTCTCCAGCCTGGTTGTTACTGTTATGAACCAGGGAGGTCATGGACCTCAGTTACTGGAGGTCATGTTGTTGGAATCTGTGGGAGCTTCCCTGAGAGTCATGGGGCTGAGCCTCATCAAGGAACTTTATGAAATATACCTTTTAATTTTATGTCATTTTATAATTAAGATTGTCTATTGTTTGCAGGCTATTTGCTATAATTGAAATGCACTGCTTGTGAAGCCAAATAAGTTTTGATGTGTATTTTTAGCCACTGATGCATTATAATGATTAGTAACATCGTAATTTGAAATGTGTTTATACTTCAGCCTAAGCACATGGCCTTTTAGATTCTGTTTGGTATACATCTGCAGCGTTTCAGAAATTCCAGAAACTTTGTGATGAATGACCTCATTTTAAGTATTTGGGGGTGGAGCACAAAATGACATGTCACACTTGCAGGAGGAAAGATGTGTTCATCATATTAGCTGTTTGAATTGTTACACATACAGGCCTCCTCCACAGGCTCTGTACATGAATGGAGAAGGAAACTGGGTTCTGTTATCTTCAGGGTGAATGCACAGTGCTTGTGTGAGATGGCCACATTCTGTGTTGCCCAGGGGGTCATGTAACCCCTTCTCCTTTTTTTAAAATCCTCACCTGAGGATACGTTTATTGATTTTTAGAGAGGGGTGGGGGGAAAGAGAAAGAAAGAGAGACACTGATGGGCTGCCTCCCGTGTGCACCCTGACCAGAGATCGAACCTGCAGCCTAGGTGTGTGCCTTAATGAGGAATCAGATCCACAACATTTTGGCCTGTGGGACAACACTCCAACCAACTAACCAAACCCGGCCAAGGCATCCCTTCTCCTTATCTTTTCAGAAACTGCTGGGCGACTCCTTCAGGGACTTCATGTTCATATCTCAGTGGGGATTCCCAGACACCTGAAAGTTGCATTCTGCTCTCTGCAGCTGGCAAGACAGGCAGGTTTCTAGAAACTACATTTACTTCCATGCTGGGGCTCGGTGGACATGACCTTGCTTTCTTGCCATGCCATGACATTGCTTCAGGTAGAGAAGTGGCATAAAGAGTGGAATCTTATGTATGTCCTTGGATAGGTTAAGGCATCATGGGAACCAGTCAAGCTGTGCAACTGATTACAGAGACTCTTGTGTGTTTTGGATACCAGATGGTTTGGAGGCAAAGTTGACATTCTTTGAGAAGGATTGAGAAGCCTTACTAAGAGGGAACTACATTTTACTGTCACCAGTTAGAGCTAATGCTGGATGCTAAGGAGTTACGTACTTGGCAGAAGACGTTACTGACCAGGCCTGTGTGGGTTCTTCCCAGGAAAGCTTTACACAGTAGGAGACGCTTCAGGTGACGCTGAAAGCTGAGAAGGGTTTTGCTAGGCAGGTAAATGGAAGAGGAAATCCGGGCAAAGGCACAGAGTATGCATAGGAAAGAACTTGTTTGGTTGAAGCCAAATGGCAAGGTGTGTGTTAATGAGAGATGAGGGCAGGCATTAGACCACGAGAGGCCTTGAATGCAAAGAAAATTGGAGCTTGCAATGGGAGATGAGGAACCATTGGAAGGTTTGAATTAGGAAAGTGACTTGGTTCAAGCATGACCTTCAGAAAGTTTATCCTGATGGGAGATTGGTTTAGAGAGGGTGAATGCCACAGGCAGGGGGAACAGGAAGGCCGGGGGAACAGGAAGGCCAGGGGAACAGTATGGGTGAGAAATGGGAGCTAGGGCACACCCTCGTTTAAGGAGCAGGTGCAGAAAGAAGGTGTTGAGGAGTCAGAGGTTAGAGAAGAACTGTGTAGGGTATGGAGGTGCAAGGTCAACCAAGGGAGAAGGGTTTCAGGGAGGGGTTAGTCTGCAGGTCTTGGATGTGGCCCCTGCGAGGTCGCAAGTGCCTCAACACCAGCACTGTAGAAGGAATGGGACACTAGGGTGAGAAGGGGGAGGCACTCACCTCTGGCGCAACATTTAAGGGGATGCTTAAAAGCTCAGTAATCAAGATGAATATTTTAATGCGATATTTTGAAAAAAAATGACAGTGCAAAAAATCCACGAACAAAATACTAGAATTTAAAACAGGGATAGCATTAGTATTAATCATTTTTCCTTTGTTAGGGTCTAGTTTGGCTCTGCACAGAGTGTCAATGAGCAAAGGATATGGGGGGAGGGAGGATGCAGGTAGACGCATATTGAAGAGTGAATTGAAGTTGAAGTGTTTGAAGCATCGAGTGCAGACTCTTCCTTCATAAAGTCCCAGCTTCACATGAAAGGAAAAATTGCAAAGGATGGTCTCTCTAGGGGATCTCAGGCTTAAGGATTTTTTTAAAGATGAAAGAGACTTGATCATGCTTACAAGATGTGGGGAGGCGTCCTTGGAGGTAGGGGAGAGATTGATGAAAGAGTAGGAGCTCATGGAGCCAGGAGGACATGGGGAGTGGGTGGTCCTGGACAAGCCCAAGGACAAGTGCCAGCCCCACAGTGGGAATGTGGAAGGCTGCGGGAGCTCACTCCTGGTTAAGTGGCAAAGTCATTTGATGAGGAGTCATCTGATATGCGACGGCACCAGTGGGTGGCGTTAGTATGGAAAAAAGCAGTGAAGGCGGAGCCTTTGTGTGGAGCTGACCAAGGTCTTTTAAAAGCAGTCGTGGAGCAGCAGTAAGGGGCCTGCTGAGGTCGAAAACCTCGCAGTGTGGTGTGATCTTTTCCCATCCCTTCAGCAAGATTTGCTACTCTAGACATAGGAATGGAGGAGGCGCCCCACTGAGGATGGGATGCTGGGCTGACAAGCCATCCTGCTTTCCCGGAACTGAGGAATTTTCTGGGACACAGAACTTTTAGTCCCAAAACTGGACAGTCCTGGCAAATCAGGACCACTTGGTCACTCAAGGTGTCGCAGAGCTGGTGGTCAGGAGGCAAAATGGCAAGAGAGTTGAGGGTGCTGGCTGGAGTTTGTAGCAGGTGCTCTAGGTCCAGTCTGGGGAGAAAGGGAAGTGAGGCTATTACTTGGTAGTAATTTGTGAAAATTCATTCATTTGTTCATTCATTCATCCAATAGATAGTAATTGAGTGCCTACTATGAGCCAGGCACTGGGGTCCATGGAGAAGATTTAACCAAAAATAAGATATAAATGCCCTCATGCGCTATCTGTCTGTAGTGGCTAATGCCACTTGGTCCTCAGGACCCATCCTCACTTATGTCCCGAGAGTGAAAAAGGGCAGACTGCATCTCCCTGGCTTCTTTACAAGTAGGACGTGAACTTAGTTCTGCCACTTAGGTGCATTCAGGCAGAATTTATAAACAGAAGTGAGGTAGAGACCAATAGCTGGTTGCTTTTCTTAGTCTCTCTGCTGGCAAGCAAGCATTGGTGACCTGGGCACTTGGGCAGCAGCACTTACGTGTCCAATCACCAGCTTTGGAGAGTTTGGAGGCAGGTATGGTGGTGGTGGGCTGCCTTCTTATCTCTGGGTCACTGCAGGTGTTCTTTTAAAGAAAATTCTCACCAGAGAAGATGTTTATTGATTTTAGAGGGAGAAGAAGTGAGGAGGAGAGGACGGGGAGGGGAAAAAACATCGATATGAGAGGAACATTGACCAGCTGCCCTGACTGGGGATTGAACTGCCACCTAGATATGTGCCCTGACTGGGGATCAAACCCAAAACCTCTTGGTGCAGGGGACGATACTCCAGCCAACCGAGTGACAAGGCCAGGGCTCCCTGGAGGTGTTCTTGAGCTCGGTCCTCCCAGTGGCAGCCTCCTGATTCTCCACAGTCTTGTCTGAAACTCGGCCTTTGTGAGAGTCCCAGGAATCTTTCTCAGAAGCCCAGCCAAAAGCCCCTTCCTCTAGCTTTTGCAGCAATTTTGTTAACACCCATATTAAATGCCCGTCTAATGAAAATACCTGGTTCCTGTTTCTAATACCTGGCACCCTTTCTACCGGCCAGTTTACAAAAATCAGCTCTGGTAATTTAGTTCAGCTTTGTTTAAATGATAACTGGGATCCTCTCATGGCTTTCACTCAGGAAATGAAGCTGGAACTGTTTCAAGTCGATTGTGAAGATCAGGAACAGTTTGTACTCCGGTAAGGGTGTAGCAAAAAGGAAAGCATGTCATTCACTTGAAAGTTGACAGTCGCGGGGGCTGAGGGAAGAAAAGGGGAGTTTTTAAAGAATTCTGGACTATTCACACAGATACCAGTTTTGCCTAGATAGAGAAGTCTTAAAATAGTAGAGTGAAATGAAACTAACATGATATCAATCAGGAGGCCTGGGCATTTGAAAGCAGGAAAGGAAAAGGCTTGGGCTCACGTAGCTCCTCTACCCTTCACCTGAGTGGGGCAAAGCAAGTGACTCTGAGAGGAGGTGAGTGGAGTGCTGAGCAGGGCAGCTTAGGCGGAGGGTGGGAGTGGGGGCGGCGGGGGTCGCAAGTGATGGACAGTGTCCTTTTACTGAACTCTGAAGAACTCATTCTACCTGCTACCACCCTTCTTCATGCTCTACACCACATCTTTGGAGCACCATGTTAAATAAAATCTGACTTGTTCTTTTTGAACGTAACTTGGGGATGCCTCTAGGCTCTCTTGTTCAAAGGTTTATCTATGCATATACCAAGGAAGCCCTAAAAGCATTCTGAATGCTGTGAGATGTGAGTATGGCAGAGGCAGACACTGATTTTTCATTTTAAAAACCTATAACGTTTCCTTTTGGCTTGCTGTTGTTTCCTAATCTTCTTGTACTGTGGTCAGAGAATGTGGTATGAGGTATATTTATTTTAGTATCTATATACCTATTGTCCAGCTTATGAAGCAAAATATTACAAATTCAGTCATTTCCCTTCTGTGTTTTTATCTAGTCATGTTCCATTCATCCTGTAATGGAAAACAATTCAGTATTTATTATTACTATGTATGTTTTAATATTTTCACTACATATACACATATACACAAACTCCCTAAACAATATACAGGGTAGGGCAAAAGTAGGTTTATGGTTGCTCAAATGAAAAATAATACAATAATTAATAAATAATAGTACTAGAATAAACTCTGTTTCATGTACTCACAACTGGAAACCTACTTTTGTTCCACCCTGTATAGTATTATTTCGGAAACATTTAGGGTTTTGATGTATGCTTTAGCAATTTGCTTTTTGTCTAGGAAAAAATATTTGTTTTGCTTTTTGTTTGTGAGATTCATGTAGTTCTGGCTCATTTTCAGGGCTGTATAGTACTTCATTAAAGGACTATTACATTTTATCTAATCTCTTATTGGTAGGTTGACCTATCACCCTACCACTCCAACCCATTCTGACTTTCTAACCTAACATTGTCGCCTTGTTTTCATATAAATTTTTTTTCTACTTATGTATTTTTATGTAAGATGCTCCGAAACTTTTGTGAACTGAGATTATATATAAATAAAAATTTATTTATAAATAAAATAGATTCAATGTATATTTAGTGAGTCCTACCTCACTAAATATAGCTAGGTAAATATATAAATATACTTGTATGCAAATATGTAGCAGTAGTTAGCAGCTTGCCGTTGGGTTGTGTTTTCAGTTATTTATTTGCTGTGATTAACTTTTAACCTGACACGTGCTCTGATAGAAACAGACTAGGTACTCTCCCAGAACACAAACACTTCTTTACATATAAAACAGAAATTAAATTTTAGAGTAGATAGTGACTGACATTCACAGCTTAAAATTTGAAAGAAAATCAGTTGCTTTCCAATGGAAGAAGCTAAGAACATGCCCATAGCATGACCTCCCTACTGCTTCCACCCAGGTCCCATCCCAGGACTGAGATCTTTCCCCAGATCTTCTTGTCCACCTCCTTCCTGCCACTGGTACCAGCAGGAACTCTAGTGATAATTGCTGCCGTGCAGTAGGGTATTGAGAGGCAGGGGCCTCTGGCACTTTCAGGGGGGATGTGGGGAGGTGCTCTTGGCCAGAAGAGGTGATCAAAATTTGACAAGGTTCAGCTGTGGTGGCGGGTCCTATAGGCAGTCACGATGAAGCTGTGGTCAGGGCTTGGGACTGGCGGAGGATGGCAGTGAAGGTTTCTGCTTACAGGTAGAATGAGGGATTGTAAAGATGGAGAAAAACTAGGAAAAAGGGATGGGCTGGGAAGAGATGCCTCTTTCCACTATCATTTTTATATCCCACAGAGGGTGCCTTTTGCCATGACCAAGGCGAGGTCACTGGTTTCTTTCATGTAGTCAGCTGTTTAGTCACTGGGCTTTTCTTCTAGTGTGATTTCCCCTTCGCATACTACGTGGTCTACGCGGTAGTTTCTGATAAAGCATGTGGGAGGTATTTTTTCGAAAAACTTGTCTCTGGTTTCATTTCGTTTAAAATGTAAGTTATTTTCTTTGTCTGTGTTGGTTTGAGATGAGTTTCTTTATTAACTGAGGATTGCTTTTTATAGACTTAACAACCTGAATTTAAGCTGCTGGATTTGAGAGTCCAGTGAGAAAGGGAGAGCCCATATTTTGAATTTTAGGCATAAATTACATTGATAAGAGGCTTTTAAAAATTCCCTTTTAACCACAGAATACCTCCATTGGAAAGGACTCTGAGAGAAATGAAGAAAACCATCAGAAATGAAGTCAGTAGCCTTGTGGCCTTCTGTTAGCTGGACTGGTGTCTTCCTACTGCACTTCCTTGCAAGGACCCTCTACATGATGTCTGCTGAGGTCATCCATCAGATTGAAGAGGCACTCGATGAAGATGAGAAGGAGATGCTTCTTTTTCTGTGCCGGGATGTCGCTGCAGATGGAGCTGCACGTAATGTCAGGGACCTTCTGGATAGTTTAAGTGAGAGAGGAATGCTGTCTGCCATGGGCCTGGCTGAGCTGCTCTACAGAGTGAGGCGGTTTGACTTGCTCAAGAGGATCTTGAATACGGACAAAATGACTGTGGAGGCCCACCTGCTCAGGCACCCTCATCTTGTTTCAGAGTACAGGTAATCCTGGGATTGGGAGGGAATGAGGCAGTCTAGGCTTCTGAGCGAGAGAAACAAGCACAGTAAGAAAAGTCACCTCGCTGCTGTCTCTGTTCACTGATCCAGCTGATAGATAAGTTACTTCATTCCTTTATACTCTTTGCGTTCTCCTTTTTTCTTTTTTTTAAGATTTTATTTATTTATTTTTAGAGAGAGAAGAAGGGAGGGAGGAAGAGAGGGAGAGAAACATTGATGTGAGAGAGAAACGTCAATCAGTTGCCTCTCGTACGCTTCCCATCCCGGGATCAAACCCACAGCCCAGGCATGTGCCTCTGTCGGGCATTCAAACCAGTGACCTTTTGCTTTGTGGGATGACGCTCAACCAACTCAGCCACACCTGTCAAGGCAAATTCTTTGAATGCTTAGATTGTATTTGCTTAAAGTAATTGGAAGGGATAGATGGTATGTGTTTGCTGAATGAATTTAACAAGAAAGGTAGGAATGACTAAAGACATCATTAATTCTCACCAGCCTCTGAGATATGAGTGGCCTTTGTTAGCTTGATTTTCTATGATGTCAGACCTGGCGATTTTCCTACTGAGAAAGGAAGTAATTCTGGTGGTGCTCTTGCTCTGTGATCCCCTGGAAATCCTCACTGGTCTTTGGCCTGCTGGGGTAGCTAGTGAATTGGGCCTCCTTCTTGTGAAGACCCTGAACCCAGAAGCTGTGGGAAGCCCAAACTGAACATCTCTGCAATTAACCACCTCTCAGCCCCCATCAGTTCAAAGAGGAATGTCTGCTGGAGTCCTCTTTAGTTCAGACAGCCTTTAAATTGTTCCTTCTTCCTGTTCACACAGTATTCTCTTGGAGGTTCTGGGGTGCACAGGAGCCACCAGAAAAGCAGTTTTGGGGGGAAATGAAGAGAACTTATCTTAAATTAGCGGTTCATTTTTCTTCAGACCATCAGCCTTTAGTTATATCAAATAACGTATGTTTTGAGATGATGTATATTATTAAAACTATATTAAAGAGAGTTGAAAGCAGCATGGACTTTGGAAAGTATCTGAGACTTGAGGTCTGAAGGCCTGACTCAAGCCTCAGAATTGTCAGCTACAGGCCTGGTAGGCTGAGTCAGCCACAAACATTGGTTGGGGCTTCTCTTTCCTACTTGTAAAGCTAAGAATAATTTAATAACTAATTTCACAAGTTTGTTTGTGAGAATCAGTTGTGATAATTTAGTGGGTGAAGTACCTTTTAAAACTGTGAAGCTCTCTAAAATGTAATTGCTGTTGTTATTCTTGATCCTCTTCTACCTCTCCAACCATCATATAGCATCTATAATCTTAAAACCTTTTGGGAGGCACTGGCTGGGTTTTTGTGAATAAGTCACGGGGCATTCCCTCCATTTCCTGTTTCCTGTCTGTGGTACGTGGAAGCAGTTTTCAGAGGCCTCTGGGCAGAAAGGCCAAGGAGTGGGAGGTGAGTGCTAAATTCATTTATTCATCTGTTCAGTAGGCTTTTTGTGGGTTGTCATATGCCAGGTATTTGGGAAGTGCTAGAGCAAAATGAATGAAGACTCTTCCATCCTCAAGACTCTGAGGGTCTAATCGGGAAAACAGCCTTCTAAGCAGTGATGACAATTTTAAGGTAATAATGCTAATCATGAGGTGCCCTGGGATTCCAGATAAAGCAGGATAGTAGCTCTGACTGGAAAAAGGTGACTGACTCAGGAGGGGCTTCCTAGGGGACTACATCTGTGGTTATGGCCCTGAGGCTCTAAATGACCTTTACCCTTTGAGTTTCAGAGTGGGCTGGCACATCCCAGGTGTTACTTTGCTTTAGAATCTTGTGACTCAAAGAATAGTCCCTGGGTCATCATGAGTATTATCTGGAAGCCAGTTAAACAGAGAAGACAAGATCACTTTCAGTCCTATTTCTGTCTTCATCTTAGTCATTCAGGTTCTTTACTTACTTCTTCGTAACTCCTTGGGGACCTAGGGGATCTTCAGGAAAGTTTTTATTCTCTGAGTTGTTTTCAGAGCAGTTAGTTGGAAAGAAAGATACCATCTCCTATTGAAAACTGCGGGGGTGGGGGGGAATGAGTTTCCTTTTTGAGTTTCCTTAAGATCTCTTTTTACGGTAATCTAGGTTTTCTGTCTTATGGGGGGTACATAGAAATGGGGACAAGAATTAGTCTCTTTAAAAAAAATTTATATATTTTTTTGTTTGTGATATTGAAGTTGTCCCAATTTTTCACCCTTTGCCCCATCCTGTCAGCCCCCCTACTCCCTCAGGCAGTCCCCACACCACTGCCCATGTCCATAGGTCATGCATATCTGTTCTTCAGCTACTCTCTTCCTTATGCTGTACTTGACATCCCCGTTACTATTCTGTAACAAACAATTTGTACTTAATCCCTTCACCATTTTCCTCTGTTACCCTGACAACCCTCCCATCTGGTAAACCATCAAAACATTCTCTGTAACCCTGCCGGATGTGGCTCACTGGATTGATTGCTGGCCTGCGAACAGAAAGATTGCTGATTTTATTCCCAGTCAGAGGACATACCTGGGTTGCAGGCCGGGTTCCTAGTTGGGGTTATGCCAGAGTAACCAATCAGTGTTTCTCTTGCACATTGAAGCTTTTCTCCTTCTCTTTCCCCCTCCCTTCTTCTCTCTCTAAAAATAAAGAAATAAAACCTAAAAAGAAAATTTCTCTGTATCTATGAGTCTGTTTCTGTCCTGTTTGTTTATTTTAATTTTTAGATTCAATTGTTGATAGATATGTATTTATTGCCATTTGTGTTCATATGTTTGATCTTCTTCCTAAAGACCTTTAAACATTTCATATAACACTGGTTTGATGGTGATGAACGCCTGTAGCTTTTTCTTGTCTGGGAAGCTCTTTATCTGTTCTTTGATACTAAGTAATAGCTTTGCTGTGTAGAGTAATCTTGGTTGTAGGTCCTTTCTTTTCATCACTTTGAATATTTCTTGTCAATCCCTTCTGGGCTGCAAAGTTTCTTTTGAGAAATCAGCTAACAGTCTTATGGGAGCTCCCTTGTAGGTAATTAACTGCTTTTCTCTTGCTGCTTTTAAGATCCTCCCTTTGTCTTTAACCTTTGGCATTTTAATTATGATGTGTCTTGATGTGGGCCTCTTTAGGTTCATCTTGTTTGGGACTCTCTGTGCTTCCAGGACTTGTGTGTCTATTTCTCTCAGCAAGTGAGGGAAGTTTTCTGTCATTATTTTTTCAGATAGGTTTCCAATTTCTTGCTCTCTCTCGTCTCCTTCCAGCAACCCCATGAAGGAAATGTTGGTATGCTTGAAGTTGTCCTAGAGGCGAGTTACACTATCCTCAATTTTTTTGAATCTTTTTAAAATTCTAGTGTTCTGATGGGTTGTTTTTTGCTTTCTTATATTCCAAATTGCTGATTTGATTCTTGGCTTCATCCACGATACTGTTGATTCCTGTAAATTTTTCTTTATTTTAATTAGTGTATCCTTTATTTTTTACTGAATTTTTTTTATGCTCTTGAGGTTCACTGATCATTTTTATAACCAGTGTTTTGAACTCTGCATCTAGTAGATTGCTTGCTTCCATTTTGTATGGTTCTTTTTCTGGAGTTTTGTTCTGTACTTTCATTTGGGCCATGTTTCCTTGTCTCCTCATTTTTGCAGCCTCCCTGTGTTTGTTTCTGTATATTAGGTAGAGCTGCTACATCTCCCAGGCTTGGTAGAGTGGCCTAATGTAGTAAGTATACTGTAGGGTCCAGTGGCACAGCCTCCCCTATTACCCAAGCTGGGTATTTGAGGTATGCCCACCATGTGAGCTGTGCATACCCTCCTCTTGAACCTTGAGTGCTGTTGGCATATCAATGGTCAGCCACTGCCTGTGTTCTGTTAGGGGTCACGCAGCATAAGCTACAGAGCAATTTGAAGATGGCTGCTACTTGTGCTGGGTTTTTGGGTGCCTAGGAGAGGCCAAGCTTTGAACCAAGGCCAGCTACTGCTAGTGCTGGGCCTGAATCAACTTAGTGAGAGGTGTGGGAGATATTGAGGCCAGATGCTGCTTGTTTGAGAGAATTTAGGAAAATATGAAGCATGTGCCAAAATAAACCATTCATATGGAAAAGCCACTGGAAACAGGTTGGGTGGGCCCAAAAGTTGGGTGGAACAGGGCCTTAGGGGATCATCAGGGTGGGGCGAATAATGTGAGCCAGTTTGGTGAGTGTCAGATACAATGTATGCCTGCCAGCTCTGTGACTCTGTTGGGGAGGGAGGGCTCAGAAAAACAACAATGACCTCTGCCAGCACTTCTGTCTGGGAAGAAGCTGTCTCCCAGCTCTTGCCCTGATGCTGGACAATTCAGTTCCTCCCCACATGTGTCTGGTGCCTTTTAGTCTGCTTCCCCTGTGCTGGAACTCAGAGGGAGTGAGTCCAAGTAAGTCTTTGCATGGGCCCTTTAAGAGGAACTGCCTGAGACTCCAGCAATTTCTGTCTTTCACAGCCTCAATCCCTGCTGGGTTTTACAGCCAGAAGTTATGGAGACTTATCTTCCTGGCACTGGAACACTGGGCTGGGGAGCATGTTATAGGGCTGGCACCCCTCACTCCTGAGATATCCCTCCCGATTTTTATCTGCTACACATGGATGTGGGACCAGCCCATTCTGCATCTCCACCCTTCCCACCAGTCTCAGTATGGTCCCTTCCTTAATTCCATGGTTGTGGGATTTCAATTCTTCTTGATTTATGACGGTTCTGAATGATGGTTGTTCTACAGTTCAATTGTAATTTTGATGTGGTTGTGTAAGGAGTTGAGTCGTGTTTACCTACGTTGCCATCTTGACTGGAAGTCCAAGAATTAGTTTTTTAACCAATTATTATCAAAGAGGAGGCATAGACTCTTGGTATTCTCATTGGTACTGGTATCTGAATTTTAAAGAAACTTGTCTCTTTTACAGAGTGCTGATGGCCGAGATTGGTGAAGATTTGGATAAATCTGATATGTCCTCATTAATTTTTCTAATGAGGGATTATATGGGCCGAGGCAAGACAACCAAGGAGAAAGATAAGGTGAGGTTTTTTTTCTTGGTTCATATTCCCAAGAGCCTATCAGAAGTTGGAGGATACTCTTTACAGTGTGAAGAGAGGGAAGCAGGCATTTGAGCAGGGAGGCCCAAGATGGGGGTGAAGGCAGAAAGTGAGAAGAATATGGTTTTTAAAAAATTATTTAAAGATTTTATTTATTTATTGTTAGAGAGAAGGGAAGGGAGGGAGAACAAGAAGGAGAGAAATATCGGTGTGTGAGAGAACATCGATTAGTTCCCTCTTGTATGCTCCCCAACTGGGGATCAGGCCTACAACCCAGGCATGTGCCCTGACTGGGAATCAAACTGGTGACCTTTTGGTTTGAGGGACAATGGCCAACCAACTGAGTCACACCAGTCAGGATATTTTTTGTTTTTTAAATAATGACACAATGGTAAGAAAATTGGTTTATGAATTGAGAGGAAACAGGGAGATATCTTCTGGTATGGTCCTGTTTGTTTCTCTCATCCATGTTTTTTATTCTTTGCTTGTGTTAAATCCATAGGCCTGGCTTATACATCAGTTTTTGTCCCCAATTTGACAGATTGTCTGGTGTATAGGTGGTTTCAATTGCTCATGCTGAGTAGAAATAGGTGAGAAGTGTTAATCCACTCTCATCTTGCTCTCATACTTAGATGTCTTTCTCCTCAGCTAGCTCAAGGTCAGTGTGGAGTCATTAGGCTGCATGTGGAGATATGTCCTTGTGACTGATATATCCAGGGAATGGCATGAGTAGAGATTTGGGGTTGAAAACTAGGTAGGGGTGAAGATCTCAGGGATGCTGTGATTTCTAGAAGAGTATTTAAACTCCAGCTGGCCTTATATGGTACAGCTGACCTAAAGACAGGCCAGGAAGAACTCAGGTCTCTAGTATTTGACAGTACATCCATAAGGGACCTGTTGAGGAAATCATTGCTTGGGGATTCCCTCATGTTTCTCAGTGATTATAGTTTCTGAAATCCAGGAATACAGAGTAATTATATGCCCCCTCCATCAAATGGAAAATGGGGAAGGAAAATGAAAAAAATTGAACTCTTTTTTTGGTGTTCCCTAATCAACTTATCTCCCAGTCATTTATATGGATTTAATTATGGTTATTATATTTAAAAATGAACATAGCACTAAAGTAAGCAAATGTTAAACAGAAGGGAAATAAAACCAAAAGCAATGCCTATTTATGCAATATAGTTCTTTCACAATTACTGTGGTCTTGTGTAAATGAATAGCAAAGTGCCATACCCTTGAGATTTTGCCACCTCATATCCTCTGAGTTGGAGTGAGTTGAAATATCTGGCATTGATTAAAATGTGTCATTGGGATTTTTCTAGCAAGAACTTTCCCCAAACTACCTTCTCTCTTCCTTTTTCAGGAAAGCCCTTAGAGTTTTTCAGTAGAACACCAGCTTGACTTTCAAGAGAAAAAACTCAGGAGGATTTTACTTTATTTTTAGGCCTGCTCTCTCACCATACTCCTTGATGACACAAAATGGCCTATGTAGTCATCTCCAACCTAGGTACAGGTTGGCCACCAAAAGGCTTATGTCTACCTCTTTGCTGAGTAAAATTCAGGAGTGTAATTTGTATCTGGCCTTGGAGGGATTATCAAGCAGAGAGGTCTGGTTTAGGATCATGAAGGTGTGAAGGCGCTCCACTTGCCACCTCTTCTTGCTGTTGTGATCCACGGCCTGAAGTTTTGCATCTGGGGCTTAGTAGTCAGCCCTATTGACATTATTTCTTGTTGGTGCCTCTTTTAGAGTTTCTTGGATCTTGTGATGGAATTGGAGAAACTAAATCTGGTTGCTCCAGATCAATTGGATTTATTAGAAAGATGCCTGAAGAACATCCACAGAATAGACCTGAAGACAAAAATCCAGAAATACAAGCAGTCTGGTAAGCAGAATTTTGGCTTCTCAGTGGCCTAAGGAAAGTACCCCGTGCATGGTAGGTTTGGTTGGTAAATACTCATTGTTGGCTGGGTAGATGGAACAGAACCTGGATGTTCACAGCCCCTGCTAACCTGTGATTAGCGATCATATCCCTTTATATCCTTCATATCCCAGATCTGACTTCATTACTCCATGCCCATAACCACAGAATCTTGGCCTTCCCCAACATGTTACCAAGCAGTTCTTAACACTCCCGCCTTCAAGAAAGAGTTTGTACTCCAATTTTTTGCACCAGGTGGAGGTGCTTCGGACATTCAGGGCTTTTGAATATATGCCAAGCCATGCTGCCTTGCTCCAGTGTTTGCCCTGACCACTGTCCAACTCTGGGTGGTTTCTTGTCACTGGGGACTCATAGCTGCCATGCCTGTATTCTGAATTTCACAAAACCTTTTCATGAAAAAGGATATCTTTTCTGCTGATAACCCCTTCCTCTGTAAAGGGGACCAGATTCACACTGGCCTTCTCTTGTGTGCCACCCTTCCCCCTTTGACTTTTAGACTCAGCCTCAGCTTGGGCTCTGTTAGCAGTCTGCTGCCACCAGAGTCACAGCCTAAAGGGCATGGCTGACACCCAGTGATCTATAGACTCTTCCCCATGCACCCCCACACCTAAATGGTACAAAGAGTAGCATTTTTAGTCTATTCCTAAAGACACTGGTAGAGGAGTCATCCGACCTGATATTTTGAATTAAGGAGGTTGCTGGTAAGGTTAGGGTGTTTTCAAAGATGATGATTGACCTTGGACTAAACCATTGTTGAAGATTCGTTTGGTAATTGGAAAACCCTAACGCAGTCCCTCTCTCCTGCTTACAGCTCAAGGAACAGGAACAAGTTACGTAAACTCTCTCTCAAACCTGAGTCTTAAGGATCCTTCATATAACTTAAGGGTGAGTCTGGAGCAATATTATGGAATCCCAGCATGAAGGAGCTTCAGAAAGTTAATTAAAATATGCCTTTTCTCACAGCATGTACTTTATTATCTGAAAAAAATATGACAAATATGCATTCATTTTAATAATATGTATAACTTCTTATGATTACAATTCATTGAGATAATTGGGAAAACACAGAGATATATAAAAGAAGAATAAAAAAATTACCTCTACCCCACAACCCAAAGATAAGCACTGTAATCTCATTATATTCCTTTCTAATCGTTTTTCTATGTCTGTTGGTGTATGACATATATAATTGAACATTTTTTCATTGTTCACTTGTTCTTTTGAAAATTTAGCTTTTTAAATAAAATTGGGCAGAACATGTCTATGACAAAACAAATTCAAAATGGTACTAAAACTTTTTAGAGTATGTTTCCTTTTAGAAGCATCTGTAACTATCTTCTTCTCTAATCACCCAAAAATAGTCTGTACACATATCATATTTCATTTTTGTTTTATGCACATTGTCCTGTTTTGAGAATTCTTGGAAATTATTCCATATGAATCCTATGTAACTCCTATATTTGATCATTATTTTAATCGCTACACATGTTTCTACTCTTTAGATGTATAACAATGTGTTTAACCTTTTCGTATGTATGTATATGTAGATTACTCACAATCTTTTGTTATGCAAACAGTGCTTTAAAATAAATACCTTTATATTTACATCTCTGGGCATTTGCTTTTTATTGAGCTTATTTTAGTGATTTCGGCACAAGTGTTTTTGTTATTGAGAAATGTTACTGATTTGTGAACACAAATATCACATAGTCACTTCTGGTTTTTGTGTTAGTAGATGGTGCAAGGTATTCTCAGAATTATTTTTTGGTCAGTGTTTTATCCTGAGAAGTTAATCTTAGTGTAATCTCATCTTCGTCCCCATATAAAGATGTGTGGAATTTGTAGTGAGGACTTAGACCATAGTGCAATTTCATGGTTAAATTATAAACACTTTCATAACATAACTACCGTTGTGATGTAAATAGTTTCATGAAAAACATGAGCTGTAAAAGATACCACTGAGCAATGGAAATCAGAGCTAAAATGGATGTTAAGGATTATGGCATCCAGCCCCCTCAGTGAGCAAATAAGAAAACACAGTCCTACAGAACATTAAGTGATTACCCAACGCCAGCTATCACTAGAATTGGGCCCAGTCCCTGCTCTTTCCTCTGTACTGTGGTATATTTAATAAACTACTGACTAGACATGCCATCACTTAGATATAGCTATCATTTTTCAAGAATCAGTTATGATTTCCTTTGTCTTTCTGAATCCTTGTGATACAAAATCATGAGACAAAACTGATTTAGGATGCAGATCTAGATTTTTCTAAGCTTCCTCTGCTATTGTCTATCTAATATGAGTTGTATTACTGTTCTCAGTTAAAAGCCTGCCATATTTTTACTATTGTCTTTCTATTTTGTTAATGAAAGTAACTGTATTCATTGCTTATGTAGCCTATGGAGAACTCAGATGCTCTGTGTGTAAACTTCTTAAATTTGCTATGTTAACCTGTGACCTTGATTATTCATTCATTTAGTAATCAGGCACTGTGGCATAGGAATTCAGTGAATTTCTCACAAGATTTAGGAAATGAATATCTGGATATTAACTCATACAAAACTGCAAAAGTGCTTTAAAAATTACGGTGACATTAAATGACCTATGATACCAACATATTATAGAATCTAATCCTTTTTATTTTATATTTTTTGCAATATAATGCTATTAAAATCTAGCTTTGATGTAATGTTATAGATTTTTAATAGTATGCAGAAGTGAATGCATATCCATATGGGACTTGAACTTCTATTTAATATCATCTACCTATAGTTAAGTCACTGGTTTTTAGGGATAAAAGCAAATTACATGTTCTTCTTTAATTTAGACACACAGACTTAAAGACACAGGTTAATGAACAGTATACTTCTCTCTTTTGGCTAGGATAGCTTCAGAGGAGAACTGTCATTTGAAAGCTGAGCGTATCAAATGATTGACAGTATGTGATATGTGTACCTTACACAGGACCTGTCATCTGAGAAGAGAAAGGGTCGGTCAATCTTTCATTCTCTGATTAATCTCACTGTAGCTCTCAGAAGTGGTAGCAATTATCAAGAACCAAGCCCACATGTGGCTTATGTACAATTAGGCAATTATAGGAAAACAATAAGTGGGCATTTATTAAGCACTTCCATGTGCTTTGCATTGTCCTGAGTGCTTAATATACATTTAACTTTCACTTTTGAAGATAAAGAAACAGACATATAGAAGTTAAATAACTTGCTTTAAGTTACATAGCTAGTAAGTGGCAGAACTGAGATTTATAGCAAGGGTTGTTCGGGCTAGAGCTCCCACTCTTAACCATGAATACATTGCCTCTATGTTAAAGATCAGGTTGAAGGTCAATTGCATGTTTTAACAACTTGTTCTATCTTGGAGTTCTTATAGTAACTCCACCATAACATCTGACTTGTTTGAGCTGTTTTGAAACATTCTAATAGGCTAGTTTAGCATATTTATGCATTAATTGTATTTTTACTTTTTGAAAAAATAAGTTGCCTTGTTCTTTGGCTACAAGATAGAGGATTCATGGAGTTAATGGCTCTCGCTATTCCCCTTTAGATAATTTAATCTTGAATGTGATATTTTTATTTTTTCCTGGGTAAAAATCTTATTGAGATATTTAAAGAGATGTGCTATAATGTGACTCTGAAAAAAATAACAGGGAGTGTGACCTTTTTCTTTATATTTGAAGCTTCAGAATGGGAGAAGTAAAGAACAAAGACTCATGGTGAAACAGCCTGACATTCAAAGTAAGACTAACTTCTCTTTATATTTGTTCTTTATAAATGCTTGATAATTCCAGTACAAAATGTTTTATTTTTTAGAGTTGGCCGTTTTCTTTATCTATACATTCTAATTAAAAGCTCTTGAAAAATAAAAAGCAGTTAAACTCTTAAAATGTATTTGTTGGTATTTCTAGTTATTTACTGAATCCACTTACAGTATTTGAATTTAAACACCTCTTACTCTACCAGCATCATCATCTTGGCTATATATTTTTAAGAGATGTAACATTTCTGCTTGAAATGGAACAGTATAACCAGGCCAAACATTAAGCTAGCCATGATAATGAGCCAAGTTACACCAAATATCATGGAGTAGGATGAAGAAAGTTTACTAGGGTCTTGTTTTATAAGCCCACTTAATAAATCTAGGTACTCTATAGATGACATCCTCCTCCCCTAAAAAAAAAAAAAGAAAAAGAAAAATACAATAAAAATCTAGTTATTTCTATCTGTATGATCTCTCTCTTCTCTTAAAATATCAGCACTCAATCCCATATTTTTAAAAAAGTGTATTTCTTTTGCTTGTCTTGAGTCCTCCTTGAAGGGAGGGCTGAGACTCTGCAGTGGAGAGGGCTGTGCTTCGGATCTCCTGGAGGCAGGCAGGGATTGACAGGAGGGCAAGGAGGGCCCGCTCTGCCTCACCCGAGGAGCCTGGGCTTTGTCCTGCGTGCAGCAGGGATCACGAACATTGTAGTGGGGCAGTGGCCTGATGGAAGCCGTCTTTGTGTGGCAGCCTAAATGCTGTCTGCGTGCACCTGGAAACAAAGCCTTTTGTCCCGATTAGCCAGATGGTGAAGCTCATGCCTGTCATTTCCTACCTGAAGTTCCACTCTCCGGGAAAAGCTACTGAGAAGCGAATTAATTCCTGAAATGGCTTCATTTCTTAAAACACTGGTGAGGTGGTGAGAATTAGCATTCCCTAGTTCTCCTTCAAACAGAAAACTGTTTAAAGGGAAATAGGAGACTGGGTAGGTTTGGACAGGAATTAAAAGCAATCTGTGTTCTTTCCATTGTGCTCCCTGATGGCAGGTGTATCCTTGATCGGAATTATACAGGTGAGGTAAGTGAGGCCCCGACACCCTCGATGATACTGGGGGGCCTGCTTACCTGCTTTTGCCTCGATGTGATTTATTTGCTAATAAAAGAAGAAAACATTCTGATAACTTCACCTAAATCTAACAGAAGTTTAAAGTGATCATACCAAGTATTTATATTACTTTGGATTTCTGAAGAGATTTCATCTGGGTGATGATGATGATGATGATGATGACGACGACAAGGACTACAATTTATTACACTCTTACCAAGTGCCTTCAACTGAGATATACATATTATATAGATTATTTTGTGATTCGTTAATCTGTTTATCCATGATTGCCAAAATTGAAAAATATAAAGTGAAATTTCCTCTTAATTCCAAGTATCAGACATAATCACTATTAATGTTTGATTTATATGCCTCTAAGGCTCCTATTTTTCACCTGTCTATGTGTAAATATATGAACACAAATACATATTTTAAGTACAGTGGATCAATATTATATTCTTTAGTAATCCATTTTTACTTAATATATCCTGCATAGCTTTTCATGTCAAATATATGAAGAGCTCTCTTATCCTTTTTAATATTGCATAGTATTCCATTTTATGTACCATAATTTACTTACCCTGTTTCATCTTGGTAGATCTTTAGTTTCTTTCTAGTTTGGGGGCATTGTAAATAGCCATTCAGTGGGTGCCCTTGACATTTTTGCACACTTGCTCTGTAAACTTCTACAAGTAGAATGTTGTTTTAAAAGGCGTTGCTAGTTGTTTTTTAGAAAGGCTGTTTGAACTTTTGCAGCTTTGGTATTTGAAAGTGCTCATTTCTCCTAAACCTTATCAACTCTAACGTTATCTTTGCCTGTCTTTAGACATTATTTCCCATGTTTGCAACAATATTATAAAGTAGATACTGGTTTGCTCATCTTAGAGATTTAAAACCCCCCTGAGACTTCAGGGAGAAACTTGCCCAAGATCACAGAGCTTGCCAGTGCCAGGGCTAGGGATCAAGCCAGCCCTTCATGGCTTTGAAACTGGTGCTTTCTCTACCTCCTTGGGCTAATAGCCATTTCTGTCTAACAAAATGTGCTTTAGGCTCATCTACATTTGCTAAGCTCACTATCCCTTATCTTGCCATTGACATTTTATTTTACGATCTTCCAATATCACCGGACTAAGAAAACATGGCCATCTGTTCAGTCCCTAAGGCTGTTCCCTTGGGTGTTGTCCACAGTTTTAGCACATGTTGGAAATATTTATAATGTTTGCAGTGAAGTTATTAGATTCTCCCCATCAGGTTAAAAACTCACCAGTCACCTGGTCCTCACCTGGAGAAGGTCAAGGGAGAGCCTTCTTTCACTCGTTATTTAAGCAGTCTTTCTACATGACCCCTGTTTAGCAGGGAGACCTGGGTTTCCTTACCAGTTTTTCACTGAGGTTGGAACCTTGGGGCTGAATATAGCTGAAGAAAGTTGATAGGGGAAGAAAAAACAGGAAGAGACAATTGTGGTATGAAGAAATGCAGCCAGCATGGGAGTGGGTTTAGTTCTCTTTCAGCTTTGTAAATGGTTTCTGTCTCATTTTCTAGGAGAACCAGTGAAGACATCCATTGAAGAATCAGGAGCATTTTTGCCTCGGGTACAGAATAAATGATTGATTTGGTATTGTAGTGTGTGCACAGTATCTGTGGAGAGCCCTGACTTCTTTAAAAATATCTGTCCATTAAGAATTTGTTTTTGTGACAACAGTGGGGTTTTGAGAGTGTTACTCCACTGAGTACTTTTCTAAAGGGGAACCTTGGTTGTAGCAAAGAGAAGTGGATTTCATTAGTGGAATGCAGAAAAATTCCGAAGTGGCATGTCTCTTTTCAGCTGAGTGAGATACCACTTGCACAAATTCACGTTACTGAGAAAAGAGGTGATCTATCTTTTCTCTTTGTTTCAAATTATCTTTATCCTGCAAAGCTAAGACAACATGTATGGAGACTACAGTTCTCATTAAAATTAAATAAAAACCTGAAAAAGCTCGTTGTCTTCAGCACATTACCCGAATAGAGGAAAAATTTGATATTGATGGGAAATGTCAACTGTGATGACTTCAGGCTCTATCTGTTGACTGACTTACCTGCCAAAAGAATGTCCAAGAAAATCCAAAAGAAAAGATGGTATGTAGGTGGGACCTTGTAGAAACAGCAGTATCCAGAGTCTTTAACAATCCCTGCTTTCCTTTCCAGCACATACCAGAAGAAAGATACATGATGCAGAGCAAACCCTTAGGAATCTGCTTGATAATTGACTGCATCGGCAATGACACAGGTATGTGTGGCTGCTACAGATTAATTGAAGGAGAACTAAGCCCACTCCCACAGAGATCACAGTGAGATCACGTGCAGGCAAGCTGTGTTCATCAGTGTGATGACCACTTGCTGCTGTAACAAACTGCTGCCAAAATCTGTATAAAGGGGAATTTTTGTTCATGACACAGTCTAGTGTGGATTGGGCTATACCTGACTATTTAGCCAGGGCATTGACCTCAAATAACAAAATGAAAACAGTCAACATAATAGCCATCTGGTGTGAATGAATCAAAACTATACCTATTTTTTTTTGTCAGATTGATAAACAATACCTTTTTTTAGTGTGCTGCAGAATTTTAGTAATTAGTTTATGTGTGCCAGGAGATGAAAATGGTTGAAAATCGCTGGGCTAGGGGGAGCTTTGTTCCACGTGGCCATTTAGTAGCTTCATCATCTGAGGCCTTAGAGTTTTCTACAGGATCTTGTAGATCTAGCTGGTGGATAAAGAAGTGTATGATCTCACGTACATTTGTGGACCAGGAAGTACATTTCCATCCACATCCTGCTGGTCAGAGCTCACTCATATTGCTCCATCTAACCCCACTAACTAGGAACTTAGTCAGCTGTGTGTCAGCAGGAAACTGACAGGGGACTTGGGGAACAATAGTCTTTTGTCTGGCACAAATGTGTAATTTGTGAAAGTTAGTGAGCTTTCGTTTTTTTCTTTCCATGCTGGATGCTGTCGCAGGGAGGAGTCCTGGGGCCCTGGTGGCATTCAAATGGAAGGCTTTCTGGTTTCAGTGTTACCAGATGCCTCATCATGTCACCCACATAGACCATGAAAGTTTTTCTGGAGTACATTAAAGATATGATAAATGAGTGTTCTCTTAGAGGCAATGTGTCACTTAGTTCTGCTACCCTGTACTTTGGCTGCTGCCCTCCGCCTGCTACCTGGGTGCCACTATTGTTTGAATCTGAATGGATTCTTTTGTCCAGTTGTGGTTGGATGTCTGATTCAAACCAGATCAGTCACTGGTGATGCATCAAAAGGGAATGAGAAATGTCTAGATAAGTGGAATATGGTTATGTTTAATTATTCATCTCTTTGAAAAGGTTGGTCATTCTGTTTCCTTCCAGCTTTCCAACATTTAAAAAAATATATTTCATTGATTATGCTATTACAGTTGTCCCAGCTTTTTCCCTTTTCCCCCTTCTGCCTGGTACCCCCATTCCCTCCAGCAATCCCCACCTTAGTTCATGTCCATGGTCATGCATATAAGTTCTTTGGCTTCTCCATTTCTTATACTGTTCTTGACATCCCCCCTGCCTATTTTGTACCTACCCATTTATGCTTCTTAATCCCTGCACCTTTTTCCCCATTCTCCCCCTTCTCCCTCCCAGCTGATAACCCTCCGGATGATCTCCATATCTATGATTCTGTTCCTGCTCTGCTTGTTTGCTCAGTTTGTTTTTCAGATTCAGTTGTTAATAGTTGTGAATTTGTTGCCATTTTAGTTTTCATAGTTTTGACCTTCTTTCTCTTAAATAAGTCCCTTTGAAATTTCCTGTAATAATGGCTCGGTGATGATGAACTGATGGGAGACAGACTCTGGTCCGGCAAAGCCGCTCCGGGTCGCCATGGATGAAGAAATAAAATAAGTTGTTCCAGGCACTTCTCGGTCTGCCAGGGAAAGGGGATGGCAATTCCCTCTAGTGGAGAATGCCCCAAGCCCCTGTGCTCGATGGCTTTTATTGAAAGGGTTATCAGTGGAGCACAGGTAGGAGGAATGCACAGGTAAACGCATTACATCAGTATGTTAATGTTTACAGAGAATAGGTGATGTTTGAAGAAGACAAAGGGCAGGAACACACTGATCTGCATGGGTCCGAGACGAGTAAACATAAGAGCACCAAATGGTTTAGGGTCAGGGTCTATGAGTAATGTAAATTTCTTTTCCAGCTTGAGCCAGTTATCATAGCTTAGGAAAAACAAAGCATGTTTCAAGGAGAGTAATTTACTTCTAGGCCTGATTTCCCCCAGGAACTGCCCAATCCAATTTAGGGCTACCTCTAGTGTTGTTTCAAGCCTGAGCCAGGCGGGTGGAGCAGAGCAGCCAAGAAATAAAGGAGACTTCTTTCAGGTAGAATGAGGACTCTGGCCATAACAAAGCTGAAGGGTGAGGGTCTTTTGTCACTTCTCTGTGTCCCCCAAGTCCTTCCCTGATGGCTGCCATGCGGCTGTGTCTGTCTTAGGTTGCCCCTGCCATTGAAGGATCTTACCTGTTATTGACTAACCTGCCATCCTCTGGGGCCAAGCAGGGTGATGGAGGGAGGCAGGGGCATATGCCCCTGCCAGGGGGGACAAGTTTTGTTTCCTCAGTGGCCTATTTTCGCAAGGCCTCTTTGATTAGCTCCAGCCTTGAGTCCCTCTCACCTTTTGGTGAAGCTACAGTTCCTGAAACCAGGTGGGATGGTTCCCAACAATGGACTCCTTTAGCTTTATCTTGTGGCAAGCACTCTATCTGCCCTTCAATTCTAAATGATATCCTTGCTGGATAGAGTAATCTAGGCGATAGTTCTTTGCTTTTCATCACTTTGAATACTTCTTGGCAGTCCCTTCTAGCCTGTAAAGTTTCTTTTCAGAAATCAGCTGACAATCTTATGAGAAGTTCTTTGTAGGTAACTCACTTCTCTTGCTGCTTTTAAGATTCTCTCTTTATCTTTAACCTTTGGTATTTTAATTATGATGTGTCTTGGTGTGTTTGGGATTCTCTGTGCTTCCTGGACTTGGATGTCTATTTTCTTCACCAAATTAAGGAAGTTTGCTTTCATTATTTTTTCAAAGAATTTTTCAGTTTCTTGCTCTTCCTTTTACCCTTCTGGCATCCCAATGATTCAGATGTTGTTATGTTTGAAGGTGTCCCAGAAGCTTTTTATACTATTCTTGTTTTTTTTGAATTCTTCTTATTTCTTTTCTGGTTGAATGTTTATTTCTTCCTTATGTTCAAATCATTGATTTGAACCCTAGCTTCCTTCTCTTCACTGTTGGTTCCCTGTATACTTTTCTTTATTTCACTTGCATTTTGGGCCATATGTCTTTGTCTTCTCAGTTTGACAGCCTCCCTGTCTTTATTTCTGTGCTTTAGGTAGAGCTGCTTTGACTCCCTGTCTCAGTAGAGTGGCCTATTGTAGAAAAGACACCTGTAAATTTTGTAGGGGCAGAGCCTTAGATAATTACCAAGGCAGGGCAACCTGCTTTACTGCTTTGTGGCTCTGTGTGGGAGGAGGGCTTGGAGAGGG
Organism: Pteronotus mesoamericanus; assembly: GCF_021234165.1. Lineage (NCBI taxonomy): Eukaryota > Metazoa > Chordata > Mammalia > Chiroptera > Mormoopidae > Pteronotus > Pteronotus mesoamericanus. The sequence continues at coordinate 22,048,621 of NW_026555277.1, read as the reverse complement.
GACAGTGTCACTGTCAGCCTTCTGTAGGTTTGCCCAGAACTGTCCCCATTTCCAGTGACTTCACCTACTCCCCATATGTGACTGGTGCCCTTCCTGCTGTTGCCCTGGTGCTGAATCCCAGAGTTGGTGGGTTTGCATATGTTCTAAGATCATACAGGCCCTTTAAGCGGAGTCTCCTGAAAATCCCATAATTTCTTCCTCTGCCCAATCCTCACTGGTTTTTACAGCCAGAAGTTATGGGATTTATCTTCCTGGTGCTGGAACCCTGGGCTGTGTGGTCTGGCCTGGGGCTGGGATCACTTGTTCCCAGTGTATCCCTCCCAATTTTTATCCACTACACATGAATGTGGGACTGCCCATTCCACAACCGCCACCTCTCCATGCCACACTGCGTCTTATCTGCCTCTCCACCTGTCTCTGCCTCTCCACCCCTCTTACTTGTCTGGATTAATGTGGCTTTTTAAAATCCTTTGTTGTCAGACTACCATACAGTTCGATTTTATGACAGTTCTGGGTGTTATTTGTTTTGAAGTTTAGTTGTAATTCTCTCTGTGGTTGCACAAGGAGGCAAAGCGTGTCTACCTATGCTGCCATCTTGACCAGAAGTCCTTTCTTCTTAAAAAATGCTCTCCTGGTCTCAAGTGGGCTCTGGCTGACATGGGGTTCTGTAAAAACGTCACTGCTGTGGCAATCAGTGGCTCTCAGTGCATCACATTTTCACTTCCTGGATAGAGTTTGTCTGGCTTGGCTCCTTTGCCTGCTCCAAGGACACCATCTTTCTGAGGCCTGACTCATCTTCCAACATTTTCTTAGAACAAGTCAGAGATATCTGTTAGACTCACTTAAAATGTGACTGTGGTGAGATTTATGGGAAGAGAATCAAACAAGAGATCGAATTAACAAATACTAGGCCGAATGTCCCAAGATTTCAGATATGATCTCCTGTTCTCATGTCCTATTTTTGGTTAAATATGACACATGCTGTTTCCTTAGCTATTGATAAATGTTTATTTTTTTTATAGCTGTTAGAACCCATATAAGGAAGAGAAAATATTTTTTCAATGAGTAATTTCCTGCTTTAAAAGAGATTATATAATTGACTTGTATTTTCCATTTTAATCAGATCTCTTTCTCCCATTAAATTTCCCCTGGTGCAGGATGTATATCTGTTGTATAAAGAGAACTATAAAGATAAAGCCATGGTCTGCTGTGAATTTGTGGCTAAAATCCATTGTCTATGCTTGCTTCCCTTGCTAGGTTATGGGACTCTTGCCAGCAAGGACTGAATGAATATTTGTATATTTCTGCATTGCAGGAATATGGTTAGAGTTGGACCCTGTAATATGACTGCATGGGTGTGAATCATGGCCATGTTCTAGCTTGTGATCTTGGGCAATATTCTTTTCTATGTCTCAGTTTCTCTTCTGTAAAATGGGTTATTAAAAGGACCTACCTCACGGAGAGATTGGGAGGAGCAAGGGAGTAAAAGGCTTAGTGCAGTGGCTGGCACACTGTAAACACATACTAAATGCCAGCTAACATTATTTTTCCAATTTGTTGTTTAATTTTAGTTGCAAAGCACTGAGCTAGAGTTTGCATAGCTGTGTGCATGTTAAGTGGAGTCTGATCCCAGACGAGTGCAGGACTAGAGAAGTGGGGGCCCTGAGGCCTGCACTGGGCTCCACTGAGTGGGGCAGACCCCTACAGGTTGGATGGAAGCGGGATGGAGAGGATAACTTGAGAGGACAGTGACTTCTGAAGAAAGTCCCAGTTGGAAAGCTAGGCGGACCACTCCTACCTGTCATCAATATGAATGGGCCTGGCAGAGAAAGGATCTGAGCGCCAAGGCCAGGGCGGAGTGAGGGAGGGCGGGAAGACCTGATTAGAGAGAAAGGTGGAAAGGAGGGTAGAATTGGAGGTGGGGCGGGGCACTTGTGTCATTGGACTGAGGTATGAGCAGGTTTTGGCTTCTAGTGCATTTTTAGATCTGCTTCCTTGACTCAAGCCTCTAGGAACAAAACAAGTAAGGGCTTGAGGTCTCTTATATAACTCCTCCTGGGCTCAGGTGACTAATTAACAGGTACAAAATAAGACAGCACGATTTACTCCATTGTGCTATGGCTTTTTCCTGCCAAGGGGCCCCAATCCATCACGGGCCCAGCTGAGGCTTGGAGCAGCGGGATAGTGGTAATTAACGTGATGTGGAAGGCACAGTCTCTTCTCACACTCTCTCTCTAGGCCTCCAGCTCTTCATTTTCCAACTCCTCTCTTGGTGATTTTTCACTGAGGCCTGGAATCCCGATTTGGTTGACAGTAGTCTTAATTATACCCAGTACTCTTCATTTCCATCTAAACAGCGGGGGTGGAGGGGGGGCGCTTCATCTAGAGTGATTATGTGGGGTGTCCTTTGCCTCTTGCCTAGTTAACTTTGTCATGTTGTTAACATTGAACATTTGGGAGGATTGTAGGAGTCTGGTAATAAACATTATTGCCAAGTGAAAGAAGGGATCTGAAAGAAACTGACAGTAATACCATAATACTAACTTGGGAGTGGTAGTGATCAGAGTATAAAATTTATTAAAAATCTTCCATGTGCCAGATGGTAGGGTGGTTAGTGACAGGGATTGTGAAAGAATTTACAAAGAGAAGAAAGCGCAGAGAGCAAAGTTTTTTTTATTTTTACGTTCCCAAGGGAGGAAAAGGGCTCGGTCTGGAGATGTGCACTGGCCCCGAGGGGCTGGGGCCTTGGGCTTCTATCAGGTGATGGGGCAGTTGTAGAACAGGCTGTTTCAGTTGGGCCTCAACTTGTTCCGATGCTATCTTTGAGTACAGGGTCTGGTCTGGTCGTTGTTGCCTGGTCTGTCCTGTTGTGTAAGTTTCTGGTCGTTGTCCTCTGGTTTGTCCTGTTTTGTAAGTTCCCTGGAGCCTCTGAGCCTTCAGGGCCCTTCCAGTAATTTTCTAGTCCTGAGGATAAAGGCTCATAAAACAGTTAGGGTCAGTCACGCTTTAGGGGGTCTAACCAGCTCTGGCAGAGGGGCTTTTGTCCTATTACCAGGTACTTTGCAAATTTCTTTACATGGATTCTCACTTAATCTTCATGAATAATACTGTAAGGTCGGTAGGTACTCTTGACACGGGAGGGCTCGTGCTGTCACCACTTAGCCATGAAGAAGAGACAAAGACTGGGTTATAATTGTGCTTTTATTAATATCAGAGGCCAGCAATCTGAGAAGGTGGTGGGCAAAAACCTGAACATCCATCTTAACTTGAGTTTTCAGAAGCAAGTTTATGTAGGGGAAAGGTGGGAATTCTGGAGGGGGAAGTTCCTAAGGGGAGCGCAGACTTGCCATTTCTTTTCGGAGGGGTCCCTGAAAGGGGCCTCCCACAGCTCTTTCCCATGCTGGCTCCCTTTGTTCACATCTTATCTTTGCTGTTTGCGTTAGAATTCTTCTCCTCCCCCACACCTGTGTTCCATGGCCAGAGAGGCTCTGAACTCTCAGGTTAGGACAAATAAGGTCTTGTAATTCACCAGCTGGCTGTAAATTGCTCACACTGTTTGGCTTTGTTTAATTTCTTGTCCCAGTTTCCCCATTCCACTTGCCTAGGAATTTCCCTAGCTTCTTACTATACTGTCCCACTGTTATCCCCATTTTCGAGGTGAGCCACCAGAGCACAGTGAACTCCCTTCCTAACTTTTCTAGTAACGAACAGGACTGAGATTTGAAAGCTCAACTCCAAAGCCTCTGCTCTTAGCTACTTTGCTGTAATGTAAGTTCCATGAGGGTGGGGGGCTTGTCCATCCCTTTTACTGTGTCTCCAGTACCTGGAACAGTGCTTGGCACATAGGAGCCCGATACATACTTAGTGGGTAAATGAATGAAGGAATATGCCCTTCTAATCTCAGTGTGTTTCTAAAACCATTCCTTTGTATCTGCAGAATTTAGCAGACTCTCCTTATACCTATTTTCTGTCCTAAAAACAAAATGAGACTTTTATCCAGAGAGTACGCAGGTCTTGAAAACATGGGTAAGTTTATTCTTCCTTTGTGTCATAAATGTTTATCGAGCTCCTACTAGATGCAGGACACCATGCTAGGCCCTGTGTGAAGTAAATATGGAGGCAATGTAATGGAGTCTGTTCTCAGAGCCACGTTGTGAAAGAGGTGATTTTGCGGGTGGCTTTGTTCTTAAGAGGAATCCTCAGTAACCTCTTCTTGGAGCAGATGTGGAGGCTTATGGATTTGGGGTCCGTTCTCTCAGTTTGGCAAAATTAGAAAATAAGTCCTGGTGTTGCACCATCTGTGTCAGTGACCTCGCAAAGCCAGGTCTGTGTCAGGCCCTGATTCTCGTGGTACCCTGACACAGAGCTGAGTTTTGATCTTGTCAGGAATGCAAGAGTCCTGCATCACAGGCAGATAAACTCCAGGCTTTGATCTAGAGGTCTGGTTGGTTTGTAGGCTCCTGAACAAAAGATGGTATTTGCAGATTTTAAGAAGTGTTTCTTCCTCTCTCTTTTCTCCCTGGATGTTTATAGAAAGCTTGGGGATTTTTCTACACTTTTTAACCAAGCAAAGACTGGTTCTTCTAGCAGATGCTGCATATTTCCCTCATAAATTTTGAAAAAATAAACTTCCTCTTCTAACAGAGCAACAGGAAATATGAAAGCCAGAGGTTGTCTGCTGAGATGGTTTGCAGCGGGTGCTGACCTTTCACTTCCTAGACCCGTACTAACTGCACTGCAGAGTCTGAAGAAAACCCCCGTCATATCAGAAAGTTGGTTTGAAAAAACAATTCAAATTAACAAAGATAGGGCTGGGTCAGGAGTGGAATTTCCAGAGGGAGTAGAATGAGAACTGCAGTTTGTTGAAGTTTTTATATTCTATTCAGCCCACGAGTTTTTCTTCCCCTATTTGTGGGGAAGGACAAGGAAGTTATAATGCTATAAAAAGGCACAGAATTTAAGTGCCCTGAGCCCTTCTTAGTTTCGAATGTAGAGACCTCTCTCTCCGTTCCACAAGCAAGATACACTACAGGCTCCGCACTTTGTGATTTGAAATGGCTGCCTTTATTTTCTTAAAAATTAGTATCTTTTGTTGGTAAGCACTCACAGTTTGCAAAGCATCTTGGCAGAAACCTCATTAGATCCTCATAGCTTCCTTCTGAGGAACATAGTGTAGGCATGAGTATTAATCCCAATTTATAGATGAGTAAACTAAGGCTTAACTTGTCACGCTGTAACTACCCCCTTGACCCTATAAAATAAACTGGACTATCTCCATGTTCTTGCTAGCCCAACAAAGAACATTGCCGTTCCTAGCTGACACTGTCAGCTTTTCATCACAGCCTTACGGCCTGAAAGATGAAAGATATGATATTAATGGGAAAATTCAGCTGCAATGAGTACAAGCAGGTCTCTTGAGTGACTGTCTTTCCAGAGGGATAGTTAAAGGATGCTCCATCTTGGTCTGAGGCCCCATCCAGATTTGATGTTCTTAATTTCCTATTCTTGGCATTGGGGACTTGTATGGGTTTTGGCTTTGCCTCCAGCTTTAGCCTTTTTTCTGCTGTTCTATGAAGTAAGGATTTCCTTCTCTGACCTCAGATTCCCATCTCTTTCTTAGCCCCTCTGCTGATGTAAGCTAGTCCTTTTTCAGGACTTGGCAAAGTTCAGACCCAGCAAGTATGGCGAAGAGCCAGGACTTAAACTCAGATCTTGTGATTCTGAGACTGGTTCCTCTTTTGCCCGGTGCCACACAGCTGCCTGCTCACTGCCGCATGACAGCTGCTGCTCCAGCAGGAACCTACAGGGAGCCCAGATAAAGGAAGGAGATGGAAGGAACAAGACACTGTGCTGACAGTACCCCTGCATATCGGCGTGGAAAGATGGCCGGTGGCTTTCTTTCTTTTTTTGGCTTAGCCTTTTTATTTTTTTACATTTTTTTTTATTTTTCAGTTACAGTTAACATACAATAGTATATAAGTTTCAGGTGTATAATCCAGTGATTAGACATTATATAACTTGCCAAGTGATCATGCCAATAAATCTAATACCCATTTCATACCATATGTAGTTATTACAATAATATTGACTATATTTCCTATGCTCTACTTTACATCCCTATGACTATTCTGAAACTACCAATTTGTACTTCTTTTTAAAAAATGATTTTTGTTTGTTCTATTACAGTTATCCCAATTTTCCCCCCTTTTCCCTCCTCTGCCCAGTCCACCCCTGCCCGCCCGGCTCCTGCAGTCATTCCCCACACGGTTGTCCATGTCTGCGCGTTATTCATACCCGTTCTTTGACTTATCCCTTCCCTTTCTTTCCACTATTCCTTCCTCTCTCCTCCCCTCTGGCAGCTGTCAGTCTGTTCCATGTTTCCATGTCTCTAGTTTTGTTTTGCTCATTATTTTGTTCATTAGGTTTCTCGTATAAGTGAGATCATATGGTATTTTTCTTTCAAGGACTTTGGTAAGGGAGGACATCTATCAGCCAAGAGAGGGTTTAAAAAATGAACCTTCAAAGATAACAAGTAAACAAAGCTTTGAGCTCAGTATTTCCTTGTTTGCTTCTGCCCCCTAGAGGAAAAAAAATTCCATTATTACAGATATGTGAGTCCTGAAAGAAACCACTTGGAATAAAACAGCAACAATGGAACCCAGGACCTAGTCTAGGTTGTCTCGATGTACAGTCCTGGGTTTCATCCTGAGCGCAGTGCTGGGAACTGAAGCCTTGCCCACTCCCTCAGAGCGATGGCCAGAGGCCGCGCTGCGAAGGCTTTTCTGCTTCCCTGAGGTTCTGTGATGACCTGTGAGTTATTTAATAGGATAGCGGCAACCTGTGTATCATGTCCTTCATTTCCCTGGTAATACTTACTTATCACAGGGTTTTAAGGAGGTTGGCACCTTCTTTATATGTCTTAATTATTATGTGATATACATGATTCATTTTTTTCCATTTTGCCTGTGGGCTAGGCAGAGGAGAAAAGTTAGTCCCACTACAGTCCTAAATCTTGGTTATTGCCATTCCCTTTTCCTGACAGGAGAGATCAAAGAACTGAGCTGATGACTTATTTATCTAATTATGTATGCAACACACTCCAAAATTTAGAGGCTTAGAAGACCAAAACTGTTATCTCTCCCAGTTTCTGTGGGTTGGGAATTTACTAGTGGCCTAGCTGGGCTGTTCTGGCCCATAGTTGTCTTAGGAGGGAGTGGCCAAATGTCAGCCAAGGTCATCTGAAGCTCAAGTGGGGGTAAAGGATAATCTCAGGTGGCTCACTCATGTGGCTGGGGGTGTTGGTGCAAAGTTTTGGTTCTTCATGTGGGCTCTACATGGGACTGCTGAGTATTCTCAGGACAGGGCAGCTGGCTTCCCCTAGGAGGAGCAGTTCAAAAGAGAGGAAGAACCAGATGGAAGCCATATCCTTTTCGGGATCTAGATTTGGAAGTCATAGTATCCCTTCTGCCACATTCTACTCTTTAGAAACGAGTTACCAAGTGTGGTCCACATTCAAGGGAAGAGAATTTCTCTATATTTTTACGTGGTACCTTCTGTTATGTATTTCCTCTTGATCCTTTTCTGTGATGCCAAGGCTGGTATGAGATGGGATCCCTTTGTTCTTTGGTGGAAGTAATAACTGTTCTAATTACTATTGTGTTGTTTGGTTTGGGGCGAATGCAGTGATAGACTTCTGAAAGACCATTCCCCAGGGGAAGAAGAGCCGTAGGCATGTAGTCACATGACATGGAAACAAACCCAGAGAAGTTCATGGGTTAATAAGTTTGGGTGACAACCTGAATTAGGAGATACTTGTTTAGCCTCTGGGCTTTGGACAGAACAGGGTTTTTTTCCCCTGCAAATAAACTAAAAACTGGAAGCATCTCTCAGACAAGGAGCAGAAACTTAACGAGTGGCTCAAAAGAATGTGGGATTTTTGAGTGAGGAAGAGAAAGATGTCTCTCCACTATTTGGAAGATAAAACAATTCAGGAGGCTGTGTTTATTTCTCCCATGAAGCTAAACTGAGCAGATGGGAAAGAAGTGGACTGTGTAGAGTGTCTGGGGTTCTAAGGCCGTAGAAACTTCTAGAGTGTGGACACAAAGATTTTAAAAAAGACAATAGGAACTAATTTTCATTGAGTACCAGGAGCTTTATTTGTTTCATCTCATTCAGTCCTCACAGCGTTCTCATAGTGTGGGCATCACCACTTCCATTTACAGCTAGGAAGAACCATTTCCTAAAGATCGCGCTGCCCATCGATGTGGCAAGGTCAGCAGACTCAGTCTGCTTTTCCTCCAGTGTTCCACAGCTTCTGGAGTCAAAGTCAATCCAGGATTCCTGGAAACTAGAAAAATCTTTGGGGACACTGTAGGAAATCTTGGCCAAGGGTTCTCACTGCTTAGTTGGAGGTTACACTGGGAAACAGGTTGTGAGAGGAACTGGGGAGTCTGGAAATAGTCACAATTTACACCCTAGGGACCCCCATATCATCCCCCAGCAGGTGGAGGTGAAGGGTCTCGTGACCCATGCTACCCTTTCTTCAGCTGTTTGGATCTAGGTTTGGATCTGAGCTCTGCAGCTGTATCCATTCTTATGTACTTGTCTGTTTTTTTCCCCAGAGCTTCTTCGGGACACCTTCACTTCTCTGGGCTATGAAGTCCAATGTTTCTTGCTTCTGACTATGAAAAATATAATTCATATTCTTCACCAAGTTGCCCATATGCCTCGACACCAAAACTACGACAGCTTCGTGTGTGTCCTGGTGAGCCGAGGGAGCTCCCACAGCGTGTTTGGCGTGGATCCGTCTCCGTCAGGGTTCCCTTTGGATCGCATCAGGAGGATGTTCATGGGAGACACATGCCCTTATCTCTTAGGAAAGCCAAAGCTCTTTTTCATTCAGAACTATGTGAAGGCAGAGAGCCATCCGGAAGACAGTGGCTTCCTGGAGGTAGATGGGCCAGAAGTGAACAATGTGGATTCCAAGGTGAGGCAGCCTGGGCCTTGCATGGTTCACCGAGAAGCTGACTTCCTCTGGAGCTTGTGCAAAGCAGATGTGTCTGTGCTGGAGCGGGCCTCCACCTTGCCATCCGTGTACCTGCAGTTTCTCTCCAAAAAACTGTGGCAAGAAAGGTGAGTCACCCACACCGTGGCTGACCCTTCGACCACTTGTTTATTTTCCTGATGCTGATATGGAGGTGCCCTTCATGGCCGAGAAGAAAGAGAATTTTTTAATTCTCTGTTGGGGTTGCCTTAGGAATATGATATATACTCTGCATGGAGTATAAATGCTTCATGCTTTAGGAGGTCACTTAGTAGTCTGCTTATAGTTTCGATATTTTTCTTCAAAATGAAGAACTTTTAATTGTTATTTTTTTAATTATAAAAATGATACATACTCCATATTGGAAAAAAATAATTAAAAGTAGAGGCTGATAACAGAACATATGAAGCAGTTATAATCCTACTTTTAGAACCAACTTCTGTTAACCAAATTTTGATATATTGCCTTCCAGATCTTTTTTGGATACCCACACAATCATATATTAATATTTTTAAAGCCAAAACAGAATCACCACCTACTTTTACCTTATAATCTGCTTTTAGTTTGTGCAACAGTATATCACAAAATTTTTACATGTCAGTAGTCACATTTCTATAGCATTGTTTTAATGTCTGCAGAGTAACCCATAATATGGCTATAACATAATTTACTTGCTCAATCTTCAAATCACTGGACTATGTTTAGCTTTCACAAGAAGAAGGTGTTAACGTCTTTGTTTTCTTGGGAATAATCCCAGAAGTGGGATCGCTGTGTTGAATGATACGCATTTTTTAAAGCCTTTCATGCATCTTCTCAGGTCGTCCTCCAGCACAGTTAGACCAGCTTTGTCTGAGAGTACGTGCGTCCCTGAGCTCTCATCGACACTACATGCTTTTATATTTCTCTGAGTCTTGACAATTGGATAGGTAAAAAGTGGTACCTGACCATTCAGGTCTGCGAGTTTTTATCGTATAGACATTTTTGATATTTATTGGCAAAAATACTTTTCTAAGGGAAACATTGGTGACCTCGTTTCCGCTGAAGTTGATGAAGCTACCCTCTCCCTCAAATGTAAGATTAGCAGTCTTTTTTTCAGTTGCTCCCCAATTACAGTTTAGAATGATACTTCTAAGCCACCTGTGAAATGCATCCTGTTGTAGCTCTGGGGACCCAAGGAATAGATCTTGTGGCCTGAGACCCCCAACCTCTCCCTGGTGGTTCAGCAGTGAAGGTACTGCTGAAGCAGGAGTGACTGACTCTGCTTTCCAAGGTGGATGCTCTGTGGGCCAGTGGTATTATAGCCTTTTTATGCGCATCCTGCCTTTGCTTAGGCAATCCAGGTGGGTCATCATTTAGCTGTTATGTCTTCAGAGTAAGACTCAGGGGTCCCTTGACAAAGGGGACTGATGTCACTGGGCCAAAGTGCTGCGAGCTGGTTTGAATCATTCATGAAGCAGCTTGTAGAGTATTTAGAAACGTGCAATTTCAAAGCACTTTTACCTCAGTTGGCTCATTTCACCCTAATGACAATCTGTCTCCTCTTTGATATTTGTGTGGCATTAATTTTTGCCTTTCTCCTTCTCTCCAGAAGGCGACCACTTCTGGAACTCCACACTGAACTGAATGACAGTGTGTATAACTGGAACAGAGGCGTGTCTGATAAGGAGAAGTATTATGTCAGTCTGCAGCATACCCTGAGAAAGAAACTCATTCTCTCTTGCAATTGAAAAGCCAATTAATTCTCCACATGCTTCTATATAAACAAGTTCTTTATATAGAACTAAAATGTAGAACAACCATCACAAATTGAGCTCCGTAGACTTCCAGTTAAGATAGAGGTGTAGGAAGACACATTTTACCTCCTCGAACAACCAAAAGACCAACAACAAATTTAAAGACAAAAAATAACAAGAACATAAATCGAACTGTATGGAAGTCCAACAACCGAGGAGTTAAAGGAGCAACATTCATCCAGACTGGTAGGTGGGGCGGAGACAGGCAGCAGAGGCCGTGTGGCAAGGTGGTGGCTAGAGGACCAGGTGGGCGAGGAGGCAGCTGGCAGACAAATGGTCCTACATTTGTGTGCAGATAGACCAGGAGGAACAGCTGGGAAATGAGACAAATCTCACAATCCAAGGTTCCAGTGCAGGAAAAGAAAGCCTCAAAACCTCTGGAGGTAAAAATCTGTAGGGGTTGTGGTGGCAGGAGAAACTCTGGGCCACAGGAGAGTCTCTTGGAGAGACCTACAGGGTCCTAGAATGTACAAAAACCCACCCACCTAGAAATAAGCACTGGAAGGTCCAATTTGCTTGTGGATAGTGGGGGAACTGGCTGAAAGCCAGCAGAGAGCCAAGCAAGCGGCATTGTTCCCTCTGGGATGCCTCCTTCATACACAGGGTCACAGCTCAGTGACCTGGGTTGCCCTGCCCTGGTGAATACCTAAGACTCTGCCCCTTCCAATGTAGCAGGTGCACTGAGACAAAGAAATATGGCCCAAATGAAAGAACAGGTCAAAGCTCCAAAAATAGAACTAAGCGATGAGCAGATAGCCAACCTATCAGACGCACAGTTCAAAACACTGGTAATCTGGATGCACACTGAATTGGTTGAGTTTGGTCACGAAATAGAGGAAAAAGTGGAGGCTATGCAAAGTGAAATAAAGAAAAACATACGGGGAACCAACAGTAAAGGGAAGGAAACTGGGACTCAGATCAGCGATTGGGAGTAGAAGGAAGAGATAAACATTCACCCGGAACAGAATGAAACATTCAAAAAATGAAGAGAGTCTTGGGAACCTCTGGGACAACTTCAAATGATCCAACATCTGAATCATAGGGGTGCCAGAGGAAGAGAAAGATAAAAAATTGAAAACTTATTTGAAAAAAATAAAAGAGAACTTCCCCAATCTGGCGAAGGAAATAGGCTTCCAGGAGATCCAGGAAGCTCCGAGAGTCCCAAAGAAGTTGGACCCAAGGAAGCACACACCAACACACATCATAATTAAGTTACCCAAAATTAAAGATAAGGAAAGAGTGTTAAAAACAGCAATAGAGAAGGCGAGAGTTACCTAAAGAGGAGTTCCCAAAAGACTATCAGCTGATTTCTCAAAAGAAAGCTTGCAGGCCAGAAGGGGCTGGCAAGAGGCATTCAAAGTCATGAAAGGCAAGGACCTACATCCAAGATTACTCTTTCCAGCAAAACTATCACTTAGAATGGGAGGACAGATAAAGTGCTTCCCAGATAATGTCAAGTTAAAGGAGTTTCATCACCAAGCCCTTATTATATGGAATGTTAAAAGGACTTATCTAAGAAAAAGACAAAAAACTGAACAGTAAAATGCCAACAAACTCACAACTATCAACAACTGCACCTAAAAAATAAACAAAACCAGAAACAAACTAAGCGAACAACTAGAACAGGAACAGAATCATAGAAATGGAGATCAGAGGGGAGGGGTGGTGGAAGAATTTGGGGGGAAGGTACAGGGAATAAGAAGCATAAATAGTAGGTATAAAATAGTCATGGGGAGGTTAAGAGTAGTGTACGAAATGGAGAAACCAAAGAACTTATATGTATGACCCATGGACATGAACTAAGGGGAGGGTGTTATAGGGCGAAGGGGAATAAAGGGGAGAAAAAAAATGGGACAACTGGAATAGCATAATCAAAAATATATATATTTAATAAAAAAGTAAAGAACATTTATATTTATAAATAATTTCAGCATTAATTAAACAGGGAGAAAAAGTGAAATGATAAAGCAAAAACCATACAGCTAGAAAGGACCTCCAAGATGACATAAGCCCCTCATTTACAGATGAAGATCCTGGGATACCCAGAGAGGAAGTGACTTGCCCAGGGTCACCCAGGAAAAAAAGAGAAATTGAGCTGAATGGAAGTCTGACAAATATGGAATTAGAAAAACCATATCCATTGAGACTGGTAGGAGGGTTGCAGACAGGAAACAGGCTGGTCCCTCACCCACGTATGGTGGATAAAAATTCAGGAGGAGTGAAGAGTCCTACCCTGACACCAAGCAGATACGTCCCCATGAATTCTGGCTGCAAAAAGCTAGCAGAGATTGAGTTGGTAGAAGAAACTCCTGACGCCCCAAGCAATTCCTCTTAAAGAACCCACACACGAACTCACCTACTCAGACTCACTCCCTCTGAATTCCAGCACTGGGTAGCAGCCTGAAAGGCACCAGTGGCACACGGAGAAACTGAAGTGTCTGGCATCAAGACAAGCAGAGGGCCACTGTCCCTTTCCTAAACAGTCCCCTGACAGAGCTGGCAAGCTAGTGCCGTCTCTGACTCCACCCACTAGGCGAACACTGTTTGACCCATCTTGGAGACCCCCAAAGACTTTGTCCCACCCAACTTACAGGCCCACCCAACCTGCTTTTCCATATGAATGGCTGGTCTTGGCTCATGATTCACAACTTCCTAAATCCTGTCCAACAAGCAACAGCTGGCCTCAGTGATCCCCAGGTCCACCCTAACAGCAGCCAGCCTAGATTCACAGCCTGGCTTCGTCTGAGGATCTCAGCCCAGCACAAGTTGCAGCCATGTCAGGTTGCTTTATAACTCAGGCATGGTGGCCCTGGGCAAAACACAGGTCGGGGCTGACCTTGGCCTGCATCACCCGGGAAGCCCCAGGGCCAGCGCACCCAGTGGACAGCTACAGACCACTTCGCAGCACCACCACCCTGCCCCTCTGGACAGCTGATCATCCATTGTGGGTGGAGGTTGGTGGTGAGTTGTCTACCAGAAACAACAACAGTTAACCAAAACTTTGTGTATTGTCCTGCAAATTTATTTCTGTATACTGAAGATCTGGAAGTAAGGCAAGGTGACTGTTTTAGTCTGCTTGAGCTGCTGTAACAAAGTACCATGGACTGGACAGCTTAATCGAACATTTATTTCTCACAGTTCTAGAGACTGGGAAGTTCAAAATCAAGGTGTCAGCAAGTCTTGGTGTATGGTGAGGGTCTGCTTCCAGATTTGCATATGGTCATCATCAATTTTTGTGTCTGCACATGAGAAAGAGCAGAGAAAGAGGAAGAAAGCACTCTGGTATCTCCCAAAGGCCTCACTTTCCCCACTTCCTAATACCATCACATCGAGGGTTAGGATTTCAACTTATGACTGTAGGCTGGAGGCATACATGCAGTCCATGACCTTGGCAAAGCCCTTATGACTTGAATGGGCTTCTAGGCAGTGAGCTACAGGTTCTTCTTAGATTGTTATGTCTTGACTTTTAATTCTTTAAAAGGGTTTTAGATGCAAGTTGTACACGCTCATCAGCTTGTGAGACTCCCCTTTCACTTTATTTATTTATTTATTTATTTTGCTCTTCAACACTGATCTGCACCCTTTGCCCTCCGCAGCACTTGCCATGGGTCAGTACTGTACTATGTTTGATGTCGTCCTTAAATATGCATGCACGCAACCTTATAAAATGAGTTTTATATGCTTATGCTTTTAAATGACATAAATGACATGCTATAAACAATAACAACAAACAGTCCATAACAGTGGCGGTTGCTTGTCCATTCATCCAGGGACTCACATGGCATTTTACAGCTAATCACATACACTTCTCTTTCTCGGATTTGAAGGTGTTACCTAAAAGGAGACCATTGTTTAAAATATCACTTAAAGTTTTTATTTTTGTTGTAAGCAGCTCCATTTATCAGAGTCAATAAATAACTGACAAACATAACAAATTTAAATACATTTTCAAAAGCTTGCCTGTATATATAAAATTCACAGACATTGTTCTTTTAAAAAAATAAAATCTGTTGACAGCACCCTTGACATAAAAAAATGCCTTACTCTTGTCCTCTGACAGGACCACTTAGCAACATCTTAAAGTAGGCGGGCTCTCTTTGGAGAGGCTGAGGCCTCCTGGAGAGAAGGAAGGGTTTCTACTCTGACCGCTTACCTCACCCACGTCCATCTGAATTGTGATCCTTCTACAAAAAGCAGGTATATAAAAGCAGACTCAGTGGATTGGGCATTGTCCCAGATCAGGACACATGCCTGGGTTGTAGTCCAGGTCCCCGGATGGCAGCATGAGAGAGGCAAACAATCAACGTTACTCTCACTCATTAATGTTTCTCTTTCTCTCTCACTCTTCCCTCTCTCTAAAAATAAATAAAATTGTGAAAAAAAAGTGAATTAAAAAAGGTGACAAATAAAAACTTTAAAAAATAATACTCTACAACATATTTGAAAATGGCTGAGTATAGGTCTTAAAAGTTCTCATCACAAAAAAAAAATCTCTAACTATGTGTGGTAATGAGTATGAATTAAAATATTGTGATCATTTCACAATATATACAATGATGAATCATTGTGTTGTACACCAGAAATTAAAACAGGATCCAGCAGAAGTAACACCTGCTTGGGTCTGCTTGATAGAGTAATAATAGGGGTATAATAATTTATAGTTTTAGTTTGAACATTTCACCTAAAATGTCATATGACATGATTGAGTGTGATATTGTTACGTTACTGAATTATATGCATGTGATTTTGTAATAAAAGATTTTGTAATTGAAAGGGGTATTATTTTTGCTGAACCCTGTAGAATGTATGTGAGCCATACCTCAATTTAAAATTTTTAATAAAAACTTTTTACATTTAACAAATTAAAATGTTTTAAACACATTTAAAAATAGACAAACAATATTACAATAATTACAAAACTGATCAGCATACTTTTTTCTTGAGTTTACTTTTTATTTGACCATTAGCTTTATTTTTTATTTTTCAATTACAGTCCACAGTCAATGTTATTTTTGTAATAGTTTCAGGTATACAGCATACTCCTTTGTAATCCTATCCAATGAGAGAGTTCTTATGACTGCGTTGGTAATGTGAACATCATCATTATTATTATACCACACTATGGAGGAGTTATTTTGGAAAGGTTGAACAAAACCTTGAAAAGTTGGTGGAATTTTGGCAGGTTGAAATGGAGAAGAGAAAATATATTGCTGGAGAGGAAACAAATCAAGTGAAGGAACAGAGAGAGGAAATACAAGGCATGTTCTAGAAACTTGGAGTGTAACTTTTAGTTGGAGTGGAAAGTGAGCAGTGGTGGGGTGGAAGCCAGGATGCTGTGGTTAGAATGTTAAGAGCCTTGAAGGTCCCCATCTTTGTCTTTTAGTCAGTTATCATGTAAGTCATTTTTCTTACTCAGTAATGGAATCTATGACTCTTTTCTTTGGCACTTTTGTATACAAGCATTTGATTACTAAATGCTAATCTTAGTTTTCATTGAGTACAGTTTATTTTGGAAGACTACAAATATAGTTACTTATTATACATACATATCATGGTACACTTTTCACTTATATTGAGTATAGTTTTCAATGAAATATTTTATTTTTATTTTTTAAATGATAAAACTTTTTTTTATTTTCAGTTACAGTTGTCCCCATTTTCCCACCATTGTCCTCTCCTGTCCTGTCCAACTCCAATTCCCAAAGACAATCCCTTCCCCCTTGTCCTTGTCCTTGGGTCCTTTGAACATGTTCCCCTTCTTTCCCCTGCTATCTCCCTTTCCCCCTCCCCTCCGGTCCCTGTCAGTTTGTTCTTTATTTCCATGTCTGGTTCTTTTTGGCTCATTTTTTCTGGTTGATTAGGTTCCACTTATAAGTGAGATCATATGGTATTTGTCTTTCACCGCCTGGCTTATTTCACTTAGCAGAATGCTCTCCAATTCCATCCAGGCTGTCGCGAAGGGGAGGAGTGCCTTCTTTCTTTCTGCTGCATAGTATTCCATTGAGTAAATGTACCACAGTTTTTTGATCAACTCATTTACTGATGAGCATTTAGGCTGTTTCCAGCACTTGGCTTTTGTAGATAACACTGTTATGAACATAGGGGTGCATAGATTTTTTTTGAATTGGTGTTTCAGGATTCTTAGGGTATAATCTCAGCAGTGGAATTGCTGGATCAAAAAGCAGTTCCATTGTCATTTTTTTGAAAAAATTCCATACTGTCTTCCACAGAGGCTGCACCAGTCTGCATTCCCACCAACAGCGTACTAGGGTTCCCTTTTCTCCACTATCTCACCAGCACTTGTTTGGTGGCCATTCTGACCAGTGTGAAGTGGTATTTTATTATGGTTTTATATGGTTTTGATCTGCATCTCTCTGATGGCTAGTGATGCTGAGCATCCTTTCATATGTCTCTGGGCCCTCTGTATGTCCTCCTTGGAGAAGTGTCTGTTCAGGTCCGTTGTCGATTTTTTAATTGGATTGTCTTCCTGCTGTGGGGTCATGTGAGTTCTTTATATATTTTGAAGGTAGTCACTAATTTCTTGTAAAACAAACTTGGCCCAATTTAGCAAAAGACTTTGACAACCATCAATATTCTCCCAGGTTGCAGTTTCTATCTCTGGTCGGGGCACTTAGGAGAAGGCAACCAATCAATGTTTCTCACATCGGTGTTTCTCTCTCTCTCACTCCCTCTTCCCCTGACTTTCTCCATGAGAACATGCAATGATTCAAAAAAATCTCTGATTCTGATTCATTCTATTTTCCAGCGCTTGGTATCACCCAGTCCTTATCACACATCTCTCTGGGCTCTGGCAAAGGTGGGGGCAGAGTGGGCTAGAGATGCCTGAGGAGAGACTGGGGAAGGAGGCCTTAGAGAGAGAACTGAGGGAACAGCCAGAAGGATCCCGATGCTGACTCCTCCCCCATACAGCAGCAGCCAGTCTTGCTCAAGGAGACCCTTCAATGAAATATTTTAGACATACTCAAGAGAATTATATTTACATAACAATATGATGAATGCTCATGTGTTAAAATATATATGAAGACTCTTAAGATATTACCTTAAGTTATAGTCCTAAATGCAAAAGAGATAAATGTACTAAAATATTTTAAATCCAATAACATCCCCAAACTGAGAATTAGCCAAGTGTTCAATAATAGGGCATGGATGGTTATGAGGTGTCTATGGCTAGAGTTTTATGTAACCATTAAAAATATATACACAAATCATAACAGCTTACTTACATTCAGCTGTTAGCTCATTTTACATGAAGTATTTCATTTAATCCTCACCTCTTTTAGGTAGGTATTATTGTCATCACTATTTATTCCTATTGTGTAGATAAGAAAAATGGCATTAAAAAGCTGAATAGCCCGTTGTATAGATACACCACAGAGTGTTCATTCACTTATTGAGAAATATCTCATTGCTTCAAATTTTGGCATTATGAATAAAGCTGCTACAAACTTTTGTGTGTTAATTTTTGTGTAGACGTGTTCAAGTCATTTGGGTAAATACCAAGGAAAGCAATTGATGAATTGTATAGTAAGCCTGTGTTTAATGTTGAAAGAAAATATTAGTGTTTTGAATTTTAGCCTTTTTAGTTGATGTGTAGTGGTATCATGTTGTTTTAATTTTTGATTACTTAATGCCATATTATGATAAGCATCTTTTCATATCCTTGTTCGTATCCTGTATATCTTTGCTGAGATGCCTGTTCAACTCTTTTGCTTATTTTTAAATTAGCTGTTTATTTTCTTATTGTTGAGTTTTAAGAATTCTTTGTATATTTTATATACAAGTTTTTTTGTCAGATATGTTTTACAAATATTTTCTTCCAGTGTGTTGTCTTTTCATTTTCTTAATTGTGTCTTTTACAGAGCAGAACTTTGTAATTTTAATGAAGTTGAACTCATCACTTTTTTCTTTCATGGATTATGCTTTTGATGTTGTATCTAAGAAATCACTGCCCCACCCAAGGTCATCTAGGTTTTCTCCTATGCTATCTTCTACAAGTTGTATTTTGCATTTTTACATTTAAGTCTATGATCCACTGTGCTATGCTGAGCTGATTTTTTTCTGAAAGATGTAAAGTTTGTGTGTTTTTTTTTGTTTTTTTTTTGCATGCCTGTTGTTCTGGCACTATTTGTTTGAAAAAAACTACTTTTTCTGCATTGAAGTGTCTGTTCTTTTGCCAAAGATTAGCTGATTAAATTTATATGAGTCTATTTCTTGACTCTCTATCTATTCCATTGATCTTTTTGTCTATTCTTTCACCAGTACACTATTGTTTTGATTACTGTATATTTATATTAAGTCTTGATGTACTTAACATACAGGAAATCTTGAATAAACAACTGTATTATTTTCATTTTATATAGAATATGTATTATTGTAACTTTAAAAAATAAAAATTACTTATTGTATGGTGGCCTAGTCTCTAATATATATAAACACAATGTTTTATGTTAAACATAAGTGGAATACTATTTTAACAGTGTTCTCTCTTTTCATGTATGTGGTCATGTCTTTATCTCTATGTCTCTGTATGATATTTAAGTCATTCAGTTTTTCACTGTTTAAATGATGATATGAAAAACTTCTCCCACTGCCCCCCCGCCCCGCCTTGTTTGGTAAGAACTTCCTACACCAGACCTAGGAATCCCATTCCCTTCTTAGTCCGTCTTCTGCCATACCTCAATCCTCTTTGAAGACTGAGCATTATTTAAAGTGACTGGCAACTTTAATCTCTCCCTTTGTCTTTGATTCTTCAGTGTAACCGAGCTTTGACTCCCCTACCAAATAAAGTTCCTCTCTTTTAAACCACTGTCTTATGTAAATTTTAGGCTGGTGTCTACTTCCTCCACTTTTGCTTTTCCCATTTACTTCATACTTCCCTGCTATCTGGATTTCACCTTAATCATTCTACCAAATCTACAAGATCCAAGGGTGACATTGACCTTACTTCCCAAACCAGTGGTCCTTGGAGTCTTTGGGGTTATTGCCCCCTTCCTCTTTCTCCAGGGTATTTTATTATATAAGTTGTATCAAGGACTTCTCTGGCCAAGTCTTCGTGGCATCTTTCTCTTCCTGATCTCTAAATGTGGACATTCCCAAGGATAACTCCTTTTTTTCTCTCCTGACAACTTTGTAGCTTAAATAACTATTGCTATGCCTCTAACAGGATGTATCTTTCTAGCCCAGACTTGTCTCTTTAAGTTCAAATCTCACCCTGCAACTTTCTGGTATATGTTTCCACTTGATTGTCCTTTTTTCACCTCAAACTCATATTCCAAACATTAAAAAGAAACAAACAGCCCTGGCTGGTGTGGCTCAGTGGATTGAGCACTGGCCTGTGAACCAAAGGATCAGTAGTTCGATTCCCAGTGTAGGGCACATGCCTGGGTTGCAGGCCAGGTCCCCAGCAGGGGGTGCGTGAAATGCAACCACACATGGATGTTTCTCTCCCTCTCTTTCTCCCTCCCTCTCTCTAAAAATAAATAAACTATTTAAAAACATTTTAAATAGCTCTTCTTCCTGTTGCCAGTTTCAGTTTATCACATCTCAGAACATCATTTTCACCCTGGTCCACCTTATCTTGTGTTTCTTTATCCAGCAATTCTCCAAATCAGGTTCGTCTTGTACCTATAATGTCTTTTTCATTTCTTTTCATCAGTACACTTTCCCTGTCTTCATCATCTCTTCCTTGAAATATATACCACATCTTTATCTATTCATCCATTCATGGGCACTTAGGTTGTTTCCACATCTTGGCTACTATAGATAATGCTGCAGTAAATATAGGTGGCCTCTTCGTTGAACTATGGTAATAGCTTTCCCACTGATCTTGCCCCTAACTTCTTACTCCTACAATCATTCCATACATGGTAACCCAAAGAATCTCCCTAAATGCAGCTTTGTCATCTCTCTCCTTAAAACCATCAAGATTTTCCTGTGTAGCTCTGACTGGTGTGCCCCAGTGGGTTGGGCATCATCCCACAAACCAAAAGGTCGCTGGTTCAATTCCTCGTCAGGGCACATGCTTAGGTTGCAGGCCAGGTCCCTGGTTGGAGGAGTGCAAGAGGCAGCTGATCAATGCTACTCTCAAGCATTGATGTTTCTGTCCCTCTCTTTCTCTCTCCCTTCCCCACTCTCTAAGAATAGATAAATAAAAAATCTTTAGTCCTGGCTGGCATGGCTCAGCGGATTGAGGGCTAGCATGTGAACAAAAAGATCACTGGTTCAACTCCCAGTCAGGGCACATGCCTGGGCTGTGGGCCAGGTCCCCAGTTGGGGGCGTGTGAGAGGCAACCGGTCAATGTATCTCTCCCAAACATCAATGTTTCCCTTTCTTTTTCCCCACTTTCCCCTTTGCTCTAAAAATAAATAAATAAACTATTTTTAAAAATATTAAAAAATTATTTTCCAGTGCATACACAATAAGATTATGGTTGGAGGGTGGGATGAGGGATGGAGTGGAAGAGTGAGAGAGTGGAGAAGACCGCTCTTGTAAGTCCTGGAGTCCACAGGCCCACAGGGCCAGGAACTCCAGTGTCTGAGGGCAGGAGGAGATGAACATCCTCACTGAAGAAAAGAGAAAGAGAATTTGCCCTTTCTCCTTTTCATCGGACCCTTCTTGGATTAGATGTTGCCCACCCACATTGGTGAGAGATTTTCTTTACTCAGTTTACTGATGGAAAATGCTAATCTCTTCCAAAACACCCTCACAAACATACCTAGAAATACTACATACTGGCTCTTTGGGTATCCCTTAGCCATCAAGTTGATACATAAAATTAGCTATGACAAGGTTGTGGCATGTGATTGTGAAATATCCTAAATCTCATTTCCTTTTTTCATTGAGATATAATTCACATATCATAGAATTCATCCTTTTAAAGTGCATAATTCCATGGTTTTTAGTGTATTTACAGTTGGGCAATCATCACTATGATCTAATTTCAGAACATGTTCTTCTACCTAAAAAGAAACCCCATACTGCCCTGCCATACAGCTTAGTTGGTTAGAGTGTCATCCAGATATGCCAAGGTTGGGGGTTCAGTTCCCCACTCAGGGCACATACAAGAGTCAACCAGTGAATGCATAACCAAGTGGAACAACAAGTCTCTGTCTCTGCCACCCTCTCTCTCTCCCCACACCCCCCAAAAAAAAGAATGAAAGAAAGAAACCCCATACCTATTAGCCACCATTACCTATTCCTCCCACTCCCCGTCCCTAGCAACCACTAATCCACTTTCAGTTTTTGTGTATTGCTTATTCTGAATATTTCATATAAATACATACAACATATGACTATATGACTCTATGTGTCTGGCTTCTTTCATTTAGTATAATGTTTTCATCCATGTTGTGGAATATATCAGTATTTCATTTCATTTATGGATGAATAATATTCCAGTGTGCGGCTATACCACATTTTGTTTATCTATTGATAGAAATTTGACTTGCTTCCATCTTTTTGGCTATTACAAATAATGCTGCTATGAGTATTCACGTATAAGTTTTTGCATGGATATATGTTCTTTACTTCTCATGGATATATATGTAGGAGTAGAATTGCTGGATCATATGATAGCTTTATATTTAACTTTTT
Source organism: Pteronotus mesoamericanus (assembly GCF_021234165.1). Taxonomy (NCBI): domain Eukaryota; kingdom Metazoa; phylum Chordata; class Mammalia; order Chiroptera; family Mormoopidae; genus Pteronotus; species Pteronotus mesoamericanus. The sequence goes on along the minus strand of NW_026555277.1, from coordinate 22,026,171 downwards.
GAGAACTGCCAAACAGTTTTCCTAAGTGGCTGCACTACTTCACGTCCCCACCAGCAGTGTGTGAGAGTCCCAATTCTCTCCACATTGTTGCCAACACTTGTTATTATTTTTCTTTTTTCTTATAACCATCCTACTGGGTATGAAGTGGTATCTCATTGTGATTTTTTTTAATCCTCACCCAAGACTGTTTATTGATCAGATTGAGAAAGAGAGAGAGAGAGAGAGAGAGAGAGAAATGGATATTGATGTGAGAGAGAAACATCCATCAGTTGCTTCCTGTACTCGCCCCAGCTGAGGATTGAACCTGCAGACTCGTTGGTCCCCTGATCAGGAATCAAACCTGCAACACTTTGGCCTACGGGATGGTACACCAACCAAATGAGCCACCTGGCTAGGGCTCATTGTGGTTTCAATTTGCATTTCCTTAATGACTAATGATGTTGAGCACCTCTTCATGTGCATATTGGCCATATGTATATGTTCCTTGTAGAAAAATTTATTTAAATATTTTCCCATTTTTTTATTGATTGCCTGTTTTATTTTGCAGTTGTAAGTATTTATAAGTTCTGGATACTAGCCTTTTATCAGATATAAGCTTTGCAAGTGTTTTCTCCCATTCTTTAAGTTGTCTTTTCACTTTGATTCCCAAACTTTGTTTTAAATTTTTGCATTGTCATCTCTTCAGATTTCAGATTTGTTCTATTAAACTTACCATTTGTTTCTTATTTTTTCCTTTGACATATTTCCTGCTTGTTGTGCTCCCTCTGCAGATGTTCAGATCAATACCTGCATCTTTACCCTGCCATCCCTGAACTCTGGCCCGTTCAGTTTTGGGCACTAGGGACTGAAGTAACTACCTGCCCCTGCCACAGGAGTCCACAGACCTTCATCCCCCATGAACTTTATCCTGGGAAGTATGGGTTCTGTGACAGTCAACAGTTATAGCCATGTGGTGGGAGGAGTCCCTTTTCCTTGGAAAAGTGTCTTTTCGGTTGTTCTTTTTCCTACCGTTTGAGGAGAAATTTTCAAAAGTCTCCTTAAGAATTTTCACAGGAGGGGAGAGTATCTTGCATGCCTTTTTCAAGATTCCTTTGAATTTGCATGTGATCACTTAAAATTATAGAACTAGGTACAGAGTGCTATAAAAGTTACTGATTAAACTGGAGCAAGCTATGTTAGAACTAGGGTCATTGGAAAGCTTCAGCCTCAGAACCTGACCTTTAGTCAGTGGACTCCAGATAAAAATACACGTGAATAAAATGCCTAAGAATGTAACAGGGAAGAATACCTTGCTTGCTCATCTCCAAGCCATAAGGTCATCTAGCTAGAGCTAGATTTCAGAGAAATCAGGGTAAAAGAGCCCCCAAAGAAAGTTCCCTCCAGACTTCCTAAAGAGTTAACATACATCTATTGGGGTGGAGTTTTCTGGGCTATTGGTTTTTGAAGTAACTGCACAATAATTTTTATTTTTCAAGACTTCCAGAAAAGTCTATTGCCTGTACAGAGGAAGCTGAAACTGGGCCTGGGAAGTTGAGGTTCCATGTGTCTCCCTTTATATACTTTGAGGGTGGGGAATCTGGACCAGAGCCTGGATGTAAAAAAAAGCCACCACCACCACCCCGTATCGAGGTGGAAGGAACTACCAGCATTTGCCCTTTATCACCAGGGTAGTACTTGACTCCCACCACTATGAGACTATAAAGATCGTGATTGGCTTTTCATGTGGGCCCAGTCAGGAAACAGGTGCTAAGACATGTTTATTTCCATCAGCTCACCATCAGCACGTCCTCAGTAATTATGTTCTAAATGGAAGGAAGGATAAAATGCTGAATACAAATCACATGGCACACAATCTCACCTCTGTAACTTGGTTCAAATATTTCCCTGGAATACTAGGAGTACTTAAATAAAAGTTTAAGTTTACTTCAAATACCTCCTCCTCCTCCTAGACAGCCCTATCTGGATTCATTCCTTGCTCCTTGAGTCTCCTGTGGCACTTCGGTGAAGCCTCATTGCAGCATCACCCTCCCCGATAGTTACAGATATTACATTATATCATAAATAGCCTTGGGATCAAGAGCATGGGATTGGGAATCAGAGAGACCTAGGTTTGAATCCTGAATTCCCCTCTCGTTCTAGCTTTGGGGTGATGGCAAGATACTTTGCCTCTCTGAACTTTGATTTCTTCATCTATTGAATGTGGATAATAATGCTGACTTCAGAAGCTTCATCAGAAAAAAAAGGGATCAATAAATGGTAGTAGTAATAGTTATTGTGGAAGGCAGACACTTTTATCAATGTCTTCTTTCTAACTGTACCCAGTTCAGTGCTTTACACATAAGAAGGGTTTGCTAAATATTTAATATAATTGAAAAAAACCTATGAAAAAGTTAAGAAGTGACAGTTTCAGCAAGCGGCCTCCTGATATGGCCCAAGGAATGAAATATCTATAGTTGAACAACTGAATAGAAGACCAGGATTGAGGGCTTGTCTATCTTTACCCTTTTTTCCAATTGTGCTAATATGTACATAACATAAAATTTACCATTTTAACCATTTTCATCTTGATATGTAAGAAACATACAGATATTGTGCATGGAATCAGAAAGTCTCTAGATCTCCATCCAAAACCTACCTTTAGAGTTTAAAAAATATACATTTTTTTGTATTTAGGAACATTGTTATATCCATTTTCTCTTTATTATTTTTAAATTTAAATTGTTTTTATTTTTAATTCATTTGACATACAATATTATATTAGTTTTTGGTGTATAACCCAGTGATTAGACATTACATAACTTACTAAGTGATCATCCTGATAAATCTTATGCTCATCTGACACATATATAGTTAATAGAATATTATTGACTATATTTCGTATGCTATATTTTACATCCTCATGACTATCCCGTAAAGACTAATTTGTACTTCTTAATCCCTTCACTTTTTTCACCCATCCCTTCAACCCTTGTTCTATCTGACAACCATCAAAATGTTCTCTGTATCCGAGTCTGTTTCTGTTCTGTTTGTTTCTTTTGTTTTTTTAGGTTCAATTGTTGATAGATAATGTATTTATTGCCATTTATTTGTTCATATTTTTGATCTTCTTCTTCTTATTCCTCTTCTTCTTTTAGAAGACCCTTTAGCATTTCATGTAATACTACTTGGTGGTGATGAACTACTTTAGCTTTTCCTTGTCTGGGAAGCTCTTTGTATGTCCTTCGATTCTAAATGATAGCTTAGGGTAGAGTAGTCTTGGTTGTACGTCCTTGCTTTTCATTACTTTGAATATTTCTTGCTAATCCCTTCTAGCCTAATGCTTTTAAGATTCTCTCCGTCTTTAAGCTTTGGCATTTGAATTATGATGTGTCTTAGTGTGTCTTTGGGTTCATCTTGTTTGGGACTCTGTGCTTCCTGGACTTGTGTGTCTATTTCCTACACCAGGTTAGGGAAGTTTTCTGTCACTTTTTCCAAATAGGTTTTCCATTCTTTGGTTTCTCTCTTCTCCTTCCGGCACCCTCATGATGTGACTGTTGGTATGCTTGAAGTTATCTCAGAGGCTCCTTACACTATCCTCATTTTTTTTTGAAACCTTTTTTCTTTTTGCTTTTCTGATTGGGTGTTTTTTATTTCTTATATTCCAAATTGTTGAGTTGATTCTTGGTTTCATCTACTCTACTTTTGATTCCCTGTCAATTATTCTTCATTTCAGTTAAGTAGTCTTTATATCTGACTAATTCTTTTTTATGGTTTCCATGTCCTTTTTTAAACTGTTGAAGTTCTCACTGAATTCATTGAGTATCCTTATAAAAATTGTTTTGACCTTTGTATCTGGTAGTGTGCTTGCCTCCATTTCATTTAGTTCTTTTTCTGGAGAGTTCTCTTGTTCTTTTGTTTGGGACCTGTTTCTTTGTCTCCTCATTTTGACAACTTCCATGTGTTTGTTTCTATGTATTAGGTAGAACTGCTATGTCTCCCAGGCTTTGTAGAGTGCCCTTGTATAGTAGGTATTCTGTGGGGTCCAGTGGCACAGCCTCTCTTATCACTAAAGCTGGGCACTCCAGGTGTCCTATCCCCACCCTGTGTAAGCTGTGTACACTCTCCTGTTGTAGTTAAGTCTTGATTGCTGTTGACATGTCAATGGCAGAGATTTACTCCTTGGCCAATCAGCTGCAAGGGCTGGCTGTGAAGGATCAGCTGTGTAGGGACCCACCCCAAAAGGTAGTACTTACTTAAATGGGGCTTGGTTACCCACTGAGCCTGCCTCTTGAATGGAAGTGGTTGGGTGGCGCTTCAAAGTGGTCTGAAGCTGTCCATCAGGTAAACTGGCTCTGGGACCTCCCAGGAGGTTCAGGCCAAGGTCAGCCACCACCTGTGTTCTTCCTGGGGCTACCTAGCATAAGATATAAAGTGATCTGCAGGCGGCTGCTACTCGTGCTGGGCTTGGAAGTGCCAAAGCAAAGTCAAGCTGTAAACCAATACTGTCTGTTGCTAGTTCTGGCTCTGGGGCTTAGTGAGAGGAATGAGGCACACTCTAGTCAGATACTGCTTGTTAGAGAGATTTTAGGAAAGTCTGAAGCATGAGCTAAGATAGACCACTGGATGGAAAAGTTGCTATAAACAGCTTGGGCTGGACCTGAAAATTGTTTTGGGTAGGGTCCCAGGGAAATCACCTGGGTGGGGCTAATGGTGTTAGCCAGGTTATTGGAGTCTCAGATATGGTATCTGACTGTTGGCTCTTTGGGGGTGAGGTCTCAGAAAAGGAACAGTGGCCTCTGCCAGCACTTCTGTCTGGGAGAAAACTGTCCCTTCAGCTCTCATGAGATGCCAGACAATTCAGTTTCTTCCCATATGTTGCTGGCACTTCTCAAGGTGCCCTCCCAGTGCTGGAGCTCAGAGGAAGTGAATATAAGTAAGTCTGTGTGTGAGCCCTTTAAGAGGAATTTCTGGGACCACAGTCCTCAGTAGTTTTTGCAGCCAGAAGTTATAGGGACTTCTCTTCCTGGCACTGGAACCCTGGAATGGGGGGACTGGTGTGGGGCTGGGACCCTTTGCTCCTCAAGGGGACCTCTGCAGCTGACATATCCCTCATGATTTTTATCTGCCACACTTGGGTGTGGGACTTGCCAGTTCTGTATCTCCATCCTCTTAACAGTCTCAATGTGTCTTCTTTAAATCTTTAGTTGTAGGACTTTCATGGAGCTAGATTTCAGGTGGTTTTGAATGTAGTTCTTTAGTAGTTTATTTGTAATTTTGATGTAGTTGTGGGAGGATGTAAGTATTGCATTTCTCTATACTGCCATCTTGACTGGAAGCCCCATTTTAACCATTTTTAAGTGTACAATTTAGTGACTTTAAGTATATTTACACTGTTGTGCAACCATCACCACTATGTCTTTCTTAAACACCGAAGTTCTCTGGACGATGCCTAGGATACAGAAATGGCACTTTAACACATTTACTAATCAAACTTCATAATTATTACTTTTATTCAAAGATAAAATATCTTTCTAAGATTCTGTACTTCTTCCCAGAACTTGGCACATTTGAATTAGCTGAAAAGCAGTGCAGTGACTTAGAGCCAAACTTACTGGTTTAAGTTTTGGCTTTCCTACTAGCTCATTGTGTGACCTTGGGCAAATTACCTAACCTTTCTATGTCTTAGTTTTCGTGTCTTAAAAGGGAGGCCCTGACCCTGGGCAGGTAGCTCGGTTGGTTGGAGCATCATCCCATGCACTGAAAGATTGTGGGTTTGATTACTAGACAGGGTACATACCTAGGTTGCAGGTTCTTTCCTCAGTTGGGACATGTATGGGAGGCAACCAATTGATGTTTCTCTCTCTCATGTCAATGTTTCAGTTTCTCTCTTTCTTTATCTCTCCCTTCCTCTCCCTCTAATTTCAATAAACATATCCTTGGTAAAACGGGGCCTTGGTAATAATATTTACCTTAGAAATTTGGGATGATTAAGTAAATAAAGCATGCTTGGCACATAGTAATTGTGATGATATGTATTAGGTATTGTTTTTATTCTTAGAAATAATGTCTTCAAAGTCTCTTTCCTGTTGGACTGTGCTGTGAAGACAGACTTCATCAGTTTTGTCTACAGTTAGTTGAGTTCCTTGCACATACCTCAGATAGGCTTATATTTCAGCTCCTCCTCCTCTTCTTTTTTGCCTTTTTTTCTTTGTTTATTTGTACTTGGACTTATTGAGAAAAGATTAAGATGGCTCACTACTATCCATGAACTTCTGGGTTTTATCTTAAAGCTTAAGCAAGTTGAAAAAACTGACAGTTCTCTTTTTGACTTACAGAGGGGAGTATCCCAAGGGAAAGCCCAGAACAGTTGGTGCCTTCCAGGAGTTCAGTTGTAAGTCGTCCTGAGCTTCTTACCCAAGAAATAGGTCCCGAGCTCTACTGTGGGGAAAGTTGTATATCTGCCTTTAGAAGGTGCTGTTTATTTTTTTATTTTTTATTTTTGTAATAGGTTTTTAATTTTTATGTTTTTAATTTTTAAGATTGCTGTTTATTTTTTTATTTTTTATTTTTGTAATAGGTTTTTAATTTTTATGTTTTTAATTTTTAAGTCATGTTTATTCTACTACAGTTGTCTCAATTTTTCCCTCTTTGCCCCCACCCATCAATCCCACCCCCAGCCTCCGGCTTCCACAGTCAATTTCTACTCTGTTGTCCATGTCCATGGGTCATTCATACATGTTCTTTGTCTAGTTCCTTCCCCTTCTTTCCACCATTGTCCTCCTTCCCCATCCCTCTGGTCACTTTCAGTCTGCTCCACGTTTCCATGCCTGTGGCTTATTTTGTTCATTAGTTTATTTTGTTAAATAGATTCCACTTATAGATGAGATCATATGGTATTTCTCTTTCACCAGCTGGCTTGTTTCATTTAGCATAATATTCTCCAGTTTCACCCATGTTGTCACAAAAGGTAGGAGTTCCTTCTTTCTTTCTTTTTCTTTTTTTTAATACAGATAGATTTTATTTATTTTTCTAAATGTCAGGATCCATTATAAAATATTAAAAAATTTAAATCCATTATAAAGTCTCAACAATTAAACCGACATGACACCAGCACAGAAATGATCAAGTAGATCAGTGAAATATAATAAGCATTCTAGAAACAAATGTATATATCTGTCTAACAATGTAATATGTGATTAAATTGATATTTCAAATCAATGGGGAAAATAAGGCTTATTCAACAAATAGGTGCATGGATCACTATTACTTGAAATAAAACAAATATAGAGCTTTATTTCACACATTACACACAAAATATTCAGGTGAGTTAAAAATCAATATGTGAAATCTAAGGAGTTTTAGGAGAAAATACACAATAATATTTTTCTTACCTGAAGTAAAATATTCAAACCCAGAAGCTATAAAGTAAAATATTGACAATATGACTATATTAAATATTTAAGACTATATAGTAATATACATATAAAAATGTTAAAGGACAAGTAAGAGAATAGGAAAATATTTGCCACACTTGTAAAAAAGTGTTAATACTTTTTTTGTTTGTTTGTTTGTTTTTAGGGAAAAAAATTCTATAAACCTTTAATCAATAAATGGCTAAAGAATACCAAAAAGTCACTTAAAGCTTTTTAAAAATAATAGAAATAGGCAAGAAATATACAAAAACAGGTTTAGTTTCAACAAATAATAAAGGAACAATTAAAATAACACATCATTGTCACAATCGGATTAATATGTATTAAAAATATTGGTACTATCAAGTATTGGTGACTATGAAAGGAACTGGGTATTCATAGAGTCTTTTTCTTCATCTTAAAGCCGTCCCCTTAGCACCCTTAACATATTTTGCAGTGCTGGTTTGGTGGAGGCATATTCTTTTAGCTTCTTTTGTCTGGGAAACTCCTTATTTCACCTAGAAGGCGCTGTTCAATCAGGATCATCCTAATGCCAAAAGAGGGAAGGGAAAGGCAGTGACTACGTAAGCAGGAAATCAATCTGAAACTGAGATCCAGTTTCACTTCTATAGCCAGCAACGAGTCTTGAGTTTTCTTCTGTAAATCTTCTTGGAACTTGGAGCCCATAGAGGATTTTAATTTCATCAAAACTTTGTTTTCAATTTCCCTAAGAACCACTTACTTCCAGAGGATCAGTGGAATTTGATTTGAAGGTATGTTATTCACGCCTTTCTCCCACTGAGGTCTTAGACTTCAGCATTTTCCCCATGCTTTATGACATAGAAATTTGCAAAGTTTCTTGTTTTCAATAATGGCACTATTTCTTCCTGGATTTATCAGCCTTCCCAGGGAAAATGATAGTTTTAAAAACTATCTTCCAGGAAGGCTCTGACATAGCCTTTACTGGCAGAAATATGCTAATCTACAGACAAGAGACAATGCCTGGATGACCCACCAAAGGTATAGATTTAGGTTCTTTTTTTTTTTTTTTTTAAAGTGATTTTTAAAAAATATATATTTTCTTGATTATGCTAGTAGAGTTGTCCCATTTTTTCCTCCTTTTTATTCTGCTCCACGCTACACCGCCCAACCACCCCAGCATTTCCCCCTTTAGTTCGTGCCCATAGGTTGTACATAAAAATTCTTTGGCTTCTCCATTTCTTATTCTATTCTTAACCTCCCCTGCATATTTTATACCTACTATTTATGCTGCTAATTCCCTCTTCGCCGCCCCCCCTGCATTCTTCCCCTTCTCCCTCCCCTCTATTTTACTGTTCATAGTTTTTGATCTTCTTTTTCTTAGATACATCCTTTTATCATTTCATATAATAAGGGCTTGGTGATAATGAACTTTTTTAACTTTACCTTATTTGGGAAGCACTTTATCTGCCCTTCCATTGTAAATGATCGTTTTGTTAGATAGAGTAATCTTGGATATAGGTCATTGTTTTTCATGACTTCGAAAACTTCTTGCCTGCAAGGTTTCTTCTGAGAAATCAGTTGATAGTCTTCTGGGAACTCCTCTGTAGGTAACTCTTGCCTTCTCTATTGCTATTTTTAACACTCTTTCCTTATCTTTAATTTTGGGTAACTTAATTATGATGTGTGTTGGTGTGTGCTTCCTTGGGTCCAACTTCTTTGGGACTCTCGGAGCTTCCTGGATCTCCTGGAAGCCTATTTCCTTCGCCAGATTGGGGAAGTTCTCTTTTATTTTTTTCAAATAAGTTTTCAATTTTTTATCTTTCTCTTCCTCTGGCACCCCTATGATTCAGATGTTGGATCATTTGAAGTTGTCCCAGAGGTTCCCAAGACTCTCTTCATTTTTTGAACGTTTCATTCTGTTCCGGTTGAATGTTTATCTCTTCCTTCTGCTCCCAATCGCTGATCTGAGTCCCAGTTTCCTTCCCTTTACTGTTGGTTCCCCGTATGTTTTTCTTTATTTCACTTTGCATAGCCTCCACTTTTTCCTCTATTTTGTGACCAAACTCAACCAATTCAGTGTGCATCCAGATTACCAGTGTTTTGAACTGTGCGTCTGATAGGTTGCTATTTGCTCATCGCTTAGTTCTATTTTTGGAGCTTTGACCTGTTCTTTCATTTGGGCCATATTTCTTTGTCTCAGGGCACCTGCTATGTTGGAAGGGGCAGAGTCTTAGGTATTCACCAGGGCAGGGCTACCCAGGTCGTTGAGTTGTGACCTTGTGTATGGAGGAGGCATCCAAGAGGGAACAATACCTCTTGCTTGGCTCTCTGCTGGCTTTCAGCCAGTTCCCCCACTACCCACAAGCAAATTGGGACCTTCCGGTGCTTATTTCTACGTGGGTGGGTTTTTGTACATTCTAGGACCCTGTGGGTCTCTCCAATGGACTCTTCTGTGTGGCTGGGAGTTTCTCTTGCTGCCACAACTCCCACAGGTTTTTACTACCAGAGGTTCTGAGGCTTTCTTTTCCTGTACTGGAACCCTGGCTTGTGTGGTCTGTCTCTCTCTGCAGCTGTTCCTCTGGTTTATCCACAAGCAAATGTAGGACTATTTGTTTGCCAGCTGCCGCCTTGCTGTGAGTCCTTTCTGCCCCAGCTGCCAGTCTCCACCCCTTCTACTGGTCTGGATGAATGTTTCTCTTTTAACTTCTTGGTTGTCAGACTTCCATACAGTTCGATTTTGTGGCAGTTCTTGTTATTTTTTGTTTTTAAATATGTTGTTGTTCTTGTTTTGGTTTTGCGAGGAGGCAAAGCGTATCTACCCATGCCTCCATCTTGGCCGGAAGTTCATGATTTAGGTTCTTCAGAAACTTCAGGACAACTGTATGATATGCTAGAAAAGGAAGATGTCTCCAAGAAACCAATTATTTGGTTTCTAGTATATAGGGCTACTGAAGGGAAGACCCCATAGGTGATCACATAAAAATAGCATTCTTTTTGTTTCCTTTCTCTAATAATATAAGTAATATGTGTTCATTGTTTAAGATTTGATAAACTCAGACAAGAGCCCAGAAAAAAATTTATATTTTATATAATACCACATAGATATAACCACTCTTTGTTACTGATGTTTTGTTTTTGCTATGTTCTCTTTCCTTTAGAAAGTAGTTTCTTGTATCTAAATGGACAAGACATATAATGAGTATGTACCTTGTCCATATAATATGAATAATACTACTCTGAAAAACTATGTCAATTTATTGCTCCTTTTATTAGAATAAATTTCAGTGTAGAAAATACCACAGTTATGAAATGGTCATGTGGAAATATTGACTTGGTTAATTTGTGACTTTCTATATTGATTTGAACAATTCTCATCTAAAACCTTCCATTATTTCTGGGGTCTCAGATGATGGCTCCTCTTTCTGTGGGTTACAAGCCTGTCTTTTTATGGTTAGCAATGTTACCTCATTGTCTTTGGGTTGGTAGGCACTTTAGAAATATAAACCCCCAGATTTCTTTCTTTCTAAAATGTAGGGCATAAATCTAAGTGCCATTTCTGCCATTTGGTGGGAATGAATAAGAGCTCCAACCATAAGGGCTCTAATCAGGAGCTGTTCTGCTGAGTTGGCCTCCCTTTTGACCAGATTCTCTGGTGGACATTTCCATTTTGGAGAAATCTGGGTAAATGAGTTCCAAGAAAAGCTCACTCCAGATCTCCTAAAGAATTAACATGCAAGTGTTGGGGTCAAGTTTTCTGGGCTATTGGTTTTTGAAGTAATCACACAAATAATTTTTATTTCAGTAATTTTTACTTTTTAGCACTTCTAGGAAAGTCTAATAATTCCTGGAACAGAAGAGGCTGAAACCAGGAGAGGCCATGGGAAGTTGAGGTGCCTTGTGTTCTTACTCTCTAACATGCTACCTCAACTTTCTATCTTTCTCAGACTGGCCATGACATCTCAAGGTCAAAATTGGACTTCCAGTTCATTTGATAACGATGGAAAGAATTTTCGTGGAATGCTACTGGATATTAATTCAAACCTGGGAGATAAAGAAGTAGAACAATTAAAGTTTCTCTGCCAAGATTTCATTTCCCACAAGAGTCTGGAGAAGTCCAGCTCAGCCTCGGATGTTTTTGATCATCTCATCACAAAGGGGCTGCTGAGTAAGGAAGAACCCTTTCTCCTAGCAGAACTCCTCTACATCATGCAGCAGAACTTACAGCTGAAGCACCTCAACTACACAAAAGAGCAAGTAGAGAGTTTGCTGCCCACCCAAAGGAAGGTCTCTCTGTTCAGGTGAGGAGGAGTCTGTAACCAAGACAAAAGGGTTTTCTACTTGGTGTTCATGCAGGTCATTGGGCTCTGAAGGACCGGGATTAAGACCTCTTTCTTACCCACTTCTTTGGATGTTACAGTGATCTACACTAGGAGATTTCTCAGCTCTAGGTGCTAATGAGCGGAGAGGTTGGGCCTCTTGGACCTAGCAGTGGTTTCCTGTAGTTTTGTTTCTCACTGCTAAGGGAAGCTTACTTCAGTGTAGCAGGCCTACGTTTGTCTCTTTCCCAGTCTCCACACCCTCTGATGTCTTTTCTGTGAGCCACCCGGTGTGTCTGCCTATATTCAGTTATTTGAGAAGAAAAGAATACAACCTTGGAGCAAATCAGCAAAGTGAAAATGATGTCTCTGGGATAAGGGGGGATATCATTTATGGCATGTCCAGTTACATATTTTGGGTGAAATGCAGAGAGGTAAAATATAGGAATCAAGCCTATCATAATCAGACCTTAGACAACACTTTTTTAAATTGTTCACTGATATAGTATCTTCAGAGAACTTTACAAAGAGGAGCCTTTGAAGTGTAATTTTACCTAATTGCCTGGGTGATTATGACCTTCAGGCTTTAACACTTGGACTGGCTCCCAGAACCTGAGCTATCCTTGGGCCAGTGAGGGGATTCTGGAAATCATTTTTTTCCCCACTCTGCTGTTGAACAACTGATTTTCCTGAGACCAAAGAATGGTCTGTGGTATATGGAAGTGTTAGTGTGTGAATGAAATATTCAGTTTGTCTGGTAATTCATTATATGACTATCCAGAAGTTGCGGGAATGTCCTTCCTTCTTCAGCAGTGGACTCTACATTGCCTGGAATCATTTCTACAATGAAGTTGGAGATGAAATTCCAGAATTGTGTTTTATGTTTTTCCAGCTCTGGACTTGGCATCAGAAAGCCTGTACCTACCGTGTACTGTGCTATCTAAATTGAATAGGTCACGTTGAAGCTCAAAGTTTTAGTTTTGGGGTCTATAAAATGGGATTAGTAATTGTCTACACACAGGGTTGTGGTCATTTACATGGGAGAGAACATTTGTAAAAGTGCTTGATTTATTGTGCTGTCCTCTACAAGTGTGAGGCTTCATTTGTCTTTTTGGGTATGTATCTTAGAAACCTGCTCTATGAACTGTCAGAAGACATCGACTCAGAGATCTTAAAGGAAATGATCTTCCTTATGAAGGATTCATTACCAAAAACCCATCTGGTGAGTGGATCATATAGAATGGGGTCTTTGTGAGCATTGCTTTAATTGGTGTTTGGGAAGAAGCTGGAAAGGGTTTTCAAGATGGTTTATTTTATCTTATTTATTTATTTACTTTTTTATGGGAGACAGTATCATACAATGGTTAGGAACACCAACTTTGTGTCAAATGGACCTGGGTTCTAGTGCTGGCTCTACCACCAGCTCTTCCATATGTGATCGAACATTTCTGAGTCTCTACCTTCTCATATGCCACACCACTTCCTTCCAGGACTGTTCGGAGGGTTAGAGAAAATAATGTTCATAAAGCATTATCATAAGGCCTGTATATGACACACAATGACCATGCAGTAAATGATTAACTGCCACTGATATCCACTGTGTTTTATGATATAGAAATATTCAGGGCACAACAAGGACATGAGAAGGTGGGAAATAGTGGCAGAATGGGAATTAGTTGTTTGTCATCTAAACTATTAGAGATGTCTGAGGGAGTCGTGTGTCCTTTTCAGTGGACTTAGCAGTGTCTTCCATGTAAGGGTTCTGCGAAAATCAAATGAAACAGTTTGAGAATGGGCTTTGTAAAGAGCTGTATAGGTATAACGTTTTTAGTATTAATGTAATAATGTTATTTGCTAATATTCTTACTACATCGGTCACATTTGCTAATATTCTCTTTTAAAATGATACTTTATTGATTATGCTATTATAGTTGTCCTGATTTTTCCCCTTTGCCCTCCTCTGCCCAGCATACCCACTCCCTCAGGCAATCCCCACACCATTGTTCATGTCCATGAGTCATGTTTATCAGTTCTTTGGCTACTTTGGGCATGTACTTTACATCCCCGTGGCTATTCTGTAACTACCTATTTGTACTTCTTAATCTCTTCACCTCTTCACCCATTTTCCCATACCCCCCAGCCATCTGGCAACCATCAAAACACTCCCCATATCCATGAATCTGTCTCTGTTCTTCTTGTTTGCTTAGTTTGGTTTTTATATTCAGCTGATAGATTTGTATTTTTTGCCATTTGATTGTTCAAAGTTTTGATCTTTTTCTTAAATAAGTCCCGTTAATATTTCATATAATAATAATTTGGTGATGATGAACTCCTTTACTTTTTTCTTGTCTTGGAAGCTCTCTATCTTCCCTTCAATTCTAAATGATAGCTTTTCTGGGTAGAGCAATCGTGGCTGGAGGTCCCTGGTTTCCATGACTTTGAATACTTCTTGCCAATCCCTTCTAGCCTGCAAAGTTTTTTTTGAGATATCAGCTGACAGTCTTATGGGAACTCCCTTATAGGTAACTAACTTCTTTTCTCTTGCTGCTTTTAAGATTCTCTCTTTATCTTTAATTTTTGGCCTTTTAATTTTGATGTGTCTTGGAGTGGGCCTCTTAGCATCATCTTGTCTGGGACTCTCTTTGCTTCCTGAACTTGCATGTCTATTTCCTTCACCCAATTAGGGAAGTTTTCTTTCATTATTTTTCAAATAGATTTCCAGTTTCTTGCTCTTTCTCTTCTCCTGGCACCTTTATGAGGAAAATATTGGATCTCTTGAAGTTGTCCCATAGGCTGCTTATACGATCCTCATTTTTGGGGGATTATTTTTTCTTCTTCTTGTTCTGATTGTTTGTTTTTTGTTTCCTTTTGTTCCACATCATTGATTTGATTCTTGGCTTCATCCATTCTACTGTTGTTTCCTGTAAATTGTTCATTTCAATGAGCAAATCCTTTGTTTCTGTGGATCTTTTTTATGCTGCTGAGGTCCTCACTAAGTTCCGTAAGCAAACTTATAACTAGTGTTTTGAACTCTCTATGTGGTAGATTGCTTGTCTCTATTTTGTTTATCTCTTTTTCTGGAGTTTTGATCTGTTCTTTCATTCGGGCCATGTTCCTTTGTTTACTTGTTTTGGCAGCCTCCCTGTGTTTGTTCCTATGTATTAGGTAGAGCTGATTTGACTCTGAGGCTTGGTAGTGAGGACTAATGTAGTAGATGTCCTGTAGGGTCCAGTGGCACAGCCTCCCCTGTTACCCATGATGGGTACTCGAGGTGCACCTTTTGTGTGGGTTGAGTACACCCTCCTCTTGTAGTTGAGCCTTTGTTGCTGTTGGCAAGATCAATAGGAGGGATTTACCCAGGCCAGTCAGCTGCAAGAATTGGCTGTGACCACTCACCACCAACCTCCAACCACAATGGAAGATCAGCTGTCCAGAGGCGCAGGGTGGTGGTGCTGCGAGGTGGTCTGTAGCTGTCCACTGGGTGTGCTGGCCCTGGGGTTTCCTGGGTGATGCAGTCCAAGGTCTTCCCCCACCTGTGTTTGCCCAGTGCCACTCTTCCTGAATTATAAAGGAATCTTAAATGGCTGCTACTTGTGCTGGGCTAAGAGATTCCCAGGTGAAGCCAGTTGTGAATCTAGGCTGGCTGCTGTTAGTGAGAGCCTGGGGCTCACTAAGGCCAGCTGTTGCTTGTTTGATAGAATTTAAGAATTTGTGAATCATGAGCCAAGACCAGCCATTCATATGGAAAAGTAGCCTGGGTGGGCCTGTAAGTTGTGTGGGGAGGACGGAATCCCTGGGGATCTCCTAGGCAGGTCAAGCAGTGTGAGGCACAATGATGGAGACTCAGATACCGCACTGGTTTGCAAACTCAGTGGGCGGAGGATTTAGAAAAGGGACAGTGGCCTCTTCTTGCCTTGATGCAAGATACTTCAGTTTCTCTCTGTGTATCACTGGTGCCTTTCAAGCTACTACCCCAGTGCTGGAGCTCAGAGGGAGTGTGAGTAGGTGAGTTTGTGTGTGGGTTCTTCAAGAGGAAATGCTTCGGGCTCCAGAGGTTTCTTCTACTGACTCAATCCCTGCTGGCTTTTGTAGCCAGAAGTTGTGGGGACTTATCTTCCTGGCACTGGAACCCTGGGCTGGGTGGCCTGGTGTGAGGCTGAGACTCCTTGCCCCTGAGATATCCCTCCTGAATTTTCATCAATCACACATGGGTGGAGGACCAGCCTATTCCCTGTCTGCACCCCTTCTACCAGTCTCAGTGGGTGTGGTTGCTTTAATTCCATAGTTGTCTGACTTCCATTCAGCTCAATTTCTGATGGTCCTAAGTAATGGTGGTTTTATATTTTAGTTGTAGTTTGGATGTGGTTGTGCGAAGAGGTGAGCCATGTCTGCCTATACTGCCATCTTTACTGGAAGTTGCTAATATTTTTGCTAACTGGCAGGAAAGTAGCTGCATGTCTCTTCCAGGCCTCAAAGCTTTATATACCATATATAATTTTTTATTTTGACTTCAATAGCATCTTATGACAAGCAAGTTATTTAATTTCAGAAGTATCCATTTTCAAACTTTACCCTGTAATGGGACTTTCACTGTGTTATTCAACCACTATTTTTATTAGATTCTAAGTTATATAACATTTGATAACACAAAAGACTGCATATTACATATGTACATTATAAAATGTAGCACTAAGTGAACATCTATAAAGGTCCCCATCCAATTTATGAATGAGAACCTCAGAGATGCTCTTGAGCCTATGTGTGTAGCCCTGCTATACCGCATTCTCCCCAATCAACTTATATTGACAAATAGCTTTATTTTTCTGAATCATAACTGAGGAATGGGAAACTGTTTTACATGTGGTAGGTCAAATGAGGACCAGTTTGTAATGCATTAAACATGTTTATTGGTGTCAGATCTGTAGACCTGAGCAAGTTATTTTTCTGTTTTGGCTATACTCTGAGACATTTCCCCCCCATTTTCAGAGCCCTCAAGGATTTTAGCCTTTTGCATCCTTCGATTGATCATCTCTAGAGGTCCCTTCTCCCAGAGATTTGTCGTGAGTTCCTTGGGGGTGAGGGCTGAGTCTACTCATCATTATAGCCACAGAACCTTGCAGAATCTGTTACAAATGGTGCTGTGAATAAAAGCAGGAAAGAGAGTGATGATGCATCTACCCCTTTCTAGTTCTGAAAAAATGACCTGAACACTCTGTCTATGTGATTTTACAATGAATAACTAGGGGAATTAGCAGGATGAACTAAATCACAATGATGGGGATGTGAAAAGATATAAGATTCTCATAGTTGTTGCCTCTTGTCAAAATCTATTAATTTTTTCCCTTAGATAGCCCCTGGAAGTTTTTATTCCCTCCTGTTACTGTTTTATTTTTTATGCTCTTCTCATTTCTTTTTATTTTTTTATTCTTGAAAGAAAGCACCAAAATATGAGTACAGAAAACAACATGAACAAACATACAGCTAAATGAATTATTATAAGGCTAATACCTTTGAAACCACTACCCAGGTCAAAAATTGAATTTTACCAGCCAGTCCAGAAACCCCTCCATTTGCCTGATCTCAACCACAGCCCCTTCCCACCCTCTAGAAGTAACCACTGTCCTGGCTTTTATAGTAATTAGTTTCTTATATTTCTTTATGGTTTTATCACTTACCTCTGCATCTCTAGACCTCAGTTTAGTCTTCACCAGTTTTTTATTTTGAGTGTCCTTTAATTTATAGGTTAAACTCCCCTCTTACAGTCCTTTCTTTTGCTTAAAATTTATCTGTTGAAGAATTCTAGGACAACTGGCCCCTAGAATTTCCCCTCATCTAGGTTTTGCTGATGTGTGTGCTTGGTGCAGTTTAGCATGCTCTTCAGTCTTCTGCATTTCCTGCAAATTGGCAGCTGAAATCAGAGGCTTCATGAGACTCAGGTTAGATCCTTTTGGCAAGAACACAGTGGTATTGTGTCGCATTCTTTCATTGGAAGATGCACAAGCCCTGGCTTTCTATTTTGATATAAGCAACTGCTGATGTTCAACAATTTTGTATATCGATTCTTTGGGGTTTGCAAAATGGGGATTTTTAAATTCTATAATTTTTCCTCCTTGTCTATTATTTGGTTACCTTGTGATACAGTTTATATATAAATGCTCTATTCTTTCTTTTCTTTCTTTACCCAGTGTTTGTGATAATTGACTATTATTTTGTGATTCTCTGAAAGTTACCCATTATAAAAATATAAATTTGAATTCATAGATTTGAATGTATCTGGTGGGTTTCAATCCATTGCAATTATTATCCTTACTGGAGTTTACATTGTCTCATTTCACCCAGTGGTAGCCTCTTCAAATTGGTTCCTGAGTCTTTTTTACATTATGCTAGTGGTCTCCGCGGGCTTCCTTGGTAGAGCAAGAGATCACAGGTGCATTTTGTACAGTTTCTGCCCAGATCTTGAATCCATTATTTTTCCTAGTTTCTTTTCATGAGAAATGTTATTTCAAGACTACAGACTAGATGATGAAAATGCTCATTGCTTCTAGGTATTTTTTTTTCCAAAGAATAGTGCCAGGAAATGTGTGTGTGTGTGTGTGTGTGTGTGTGTGTGTGTGTGTGTGTGTGTATTCTGTGGTTACTATAAAATACTTCATGAATTCACACCATTATTTTTAAGTTGTATTAATGTTTTTCATGAATCCCTTATGTAGTACATCTGTGTCTCTTTTCCCTCCTGGGACGTGGTCCTCATGTCACAGTGGGTTATAAAATTAACTGCACTATTATTTCTTTTCTTCCACATCACACATACTACACTGTCAGAATATCAGTGCTTCTGCCTCCAATATGATTATTTACAACAGTTGAAACTTTTATTTTGTATGTGCTATACCTATTATCTCCCCATTTTTTTTAAGGGTTGAAATATATCTACACTGTTGGAGTATATAGCCACTATATACTAAACAATCTCCTTCTTTTCAAATTTTATTTATTTTATGTTTACACTATCTTTTAATTTTTGTTCAGTTCTCTTTCTATAAGTAACTATATGTGTGTAGAAACCTAAAACACCCCAGAAAGGTCATATTTGTCCCTCTAGTGTGACCAAGTGAATGTAGACCTCTTCCTTCTTGTCTGAAGGGCGTTCAGGTTCTTCTCCACTGGCTGGCAAAGAATTTATTTTTGTGATGAAATCTTTTGCAATTGCAATCTCAGATAAAACAACCTTATTAAGTCCTGGTATGAAAACCCAGATGAGTTTCCATACCAGGGCTTAATAAGACTGAGTATTGTATAAATATGGGACCTCCCAAAAATAGGAATTATATTCTGGAGACCAAGCCCCTTGCAGAACAGGCTTCCCCTGTTAGGTAAGTGTTCTAGGAACCCATCTGTATCAGTGTACCAGCTGGCATTAGTGTGAGAGGCTGTATTTGGCTTCAATGAATTTTTTTTTAAGACAATTTGATTGCATTTTCCCATTTCATGATGGCTGATTTATGAATGCACCTGCCCACACTGTGCTGGGCGACCCCCGTGCCCCACCCTCTCTATTCACCCAGTCCCATCCTGATGAAAAAAAGCCCTCAAAGGGAAACATTTTGCTGATGAGGAAGGGGTGAAACAAGAAATGGTAGATGTACTAAAAGGCATCAAAATCAGCAAGTTCAAAAACTGTTTTTAGCAGTGGAAAAAAATGTCTTGATAGGTGTGCTGCATCAAATGGAAGTACAATAAGATATTTTGGGAGAACCTTTATTACAGTATATTATTATAATTGTTCTATTTTATCATTCATGTTTGTTGTCTATCTCTTACTGTGTTAATCTAGAAATAAAATTTTATCATAGGTATGTATGTATAAGAAAAATAGTATATGTATAGGGTTAGCTATTATCCAAGTTTTCAGGTGTTTAGTGGGGGTCTTGGAATGCATTTCACCACAGATAAGGGGAAACTAGTGTGTAACACACACATATGCCATATACCCTAAAGGTCCATGAGTTCTTGGAGAATTAAAAAACCAGGGGATTTGTTTCAGATAATAATTTTTAATATGTTTGTGTTTACATTGGTTCAGAGCAATTACCTATTCAAATGACAGAATTTAACTTAAATGCAGAATTTCTCTACATTAGAGGAGGTTTCTGTAGTTTGAAATGCTCTCCAGTTTATTCTGCTAGTATTCTTCCCCAGCTTTGTACATCCTTTCACAATTTTTGCAGTTTCTGGGTTTATAAATAAAATGAGACCATGTTCTATTTTTACACCTCTCCCTACTCCATGGACAGAAGTACTTAGTCCTTGCAATCGGGTGGAGGATGGAGAGCTTTATAAAAGGAGTTCCTGGTATGCTTAACACTGAGCAATGATTTTATCCACTAAGAATAGCTAGGGAACGTACTTCTTCTTCCCCAGCTATTGCTGCGGGTCTTAGGCATATGCTTGAAGGCATTTGCGGCTACAAAAACATTTTTATGGTGAGGAGCATTCCAAACACTTCTCCTCTTTTAAATTAGCTTTTAAATCATCAAAACCTTGTGCTCAAGTAGCCAAATGATTTTATGTTTTTTGTTTTTTGTTTTCACTTGGTACAACAGTAACAGGATAAGTTGCTTTGTTTAGATGTGGCATAGAACTGCAGCATAACCTGGTCAAATTCAGGAAAACTGCATTTCCTTCTTAGAGTCCAAGTGATCTCAGCTTTATTCCAAAGGAAGTCTAATTGTTCACTTCAGAATTGTGGCTGAGTTATACACCTCAGATAATCCAGGTTGCCCTCTCTGTTGGACTTTGGGATCAGGCCAGCTTTCTGAAGTGTGTAAAGGACGATCCCTAAGCAACCCAGAGGAGTTTCCATGCTAGGGCTTAATAAAGCTACATTATCTGCAATTGCAATCGCAGAAGATTTGATCACAGACATAAATTTGTCACCAGCCACTGAAGGAGGACCTGAATGCCCCTCACCCCAAAAGGAAGGTTCTAAATTGTTATGGTTGCACTAGAAGGGCACAAATCCCTCTAGCACAACCTTCGTAGAGTGCCTTAGGTTTCTTCTTTGGTAGCTTCCATGAAAACTTAATAGCACTATAGCTGCCTTCAACTTTCAGGAAATCTGTTCTCTGTGTAGCAATCAACACAGAACGCTGATGTAAAGGAAACCACACTCAAATCTACTACCTTTTTAGGAAAAAAGCAAAGCAAAAAGCTTTGTTTTTTTATTTTACAATTTCTTTTTAATTATAGTTGACATAAAATTTCTTATTAGTTTCAGGTATACAATATGTGAGTCAACATTTATATACCTTACAAAGTGATTACCATAATAAGCCTAGTAACTATCTGTCACAAGGTGGTGTTCTTAAGCTAGTGTACAGACTCCATTTAAATTGTGTGTATATGTGTGTGTAGAAGCTGTCATTTAATAAACATTTAATAAACTCCCAAAGTATAATTCATTATACTTTGTCTAGAATTATTTCTTAGCCCTCTTTTCTCCATCTGGTAGAGAAAAGATGTTGTCAAGATAGGAGCACCTGTTTTGAGATTCAGAGAGAACTCATTTGCCCATAACTTACCACAGCACCTTGTGCGGGGTTCCCCCCAACCCTTGTGCCCAGCAGATCAGCTCTGGGTGAATCTTCCTTCACCCTCCCCTCTCCTGCTTTGTTCCCTGGCCAAGCTGTGGATGTGCTGGTGCCACTTGTCGGGGCACACACACTTCTTTGCCTTTTTGGGTCTTACACCTGTGTCTGGAATTTCTTGAAAATTTATAATGTCTCTTTTGATCAGATGAATTTATAATTCTGGCCTTTCCCTTGGTTGTTGGCATTTTGAGTGACTTAAAAAAGATATCTTATTGTTTATGGTATTACCATTCTCCCAATTTCCGCCCTTACTCCCACCTCCCAGCCCACCCCTCCAGATCCATAGTCAGTCCCCACACTGTTGTTCTTGTCTGTGGGTCCTTAGTAATGTTCTTTGACTACTCCCTCCACCTTCATTCAACCCATCCCCACTTGCCCCCTTCCCTCTTATGGCCGTCCATTTTTTGCACGATTATATGCTTCTGGCTCTATTTTGCACATTAGTTTATTTTGCTCATTAGGTCCCTCTTATAAGTGAGATCATATGTTATTTGTCTTTCACCAACTGGCTTTTTTCACTTAACATAAAAGTCTCCAGTTCCATCCATTCAGTTACAAAAGGTAGTAATTCCTTTTTTCTTTCTGCTGCATAGTATTCCATGTATAAATGTACTACAGTTTTTTATCTACTCATCTACTGATGGCCACTTAGGCTGTTTCCAGCCCTTGGCTATTATAAATTGTGCTGCTATGAACACAGCAGTGCATAGGTTCTTTTGAATTGGTGTTTCAGGATTCTTCAGGTATATTTCCAGGAGTGGAATCACCAGGTCAAAAAGCAGTACATTTTTAGTTTTGGTGGGGAATTCCATACTGTTTTCCACAATGGCTGCATCAGTCTGCATTCCCACCAACAGTGCACTGGGGTTCCCTTTTCTCCACATCCGTGCCAGCACTTGTTGTTTGTTGATTTATAAATGAGAGCCATTTTGGCAGGTATGAGGTGATATCTCATTGTGGTTTTAATTTGCATCTCTGTGATGGCTGGTGATGTTGAGTATTTTTTCAAGTGACTTCTTTTATTTTTACTTTTATTTCTTTTCCACATTATTCAAATTCATTTTATTTATGTGATACCTTTCTTTTCTACTCCAGATAGTTTTTGTCAAGCTTACATATCTTTTTAAAACATTGTTGTTCAATTATGGTTGCCCCCATTCCACCCCCCATAACTCTCCCCTGCCCTACCCACCCCCCACTTCCCATATGCAATGACTTCTTTTAAAACACACACACACACACACACACACAACTACACACACTGTAATTAACTTCCTCATCCTTACGTTACTGCTCTAATTTCCTTCTTCCCTCTACTGCCAAACTTCTTGGACAAATACTCTACACAAACTCCTTCTCCAGTGACTCAATTCTTGATCACATTCCAGTGTATTCCAATATGGCTTTGGTTTGCATCACCCCAATGAAACTATTTCTGCTGAAGATACCACAAACCTCCACATAAACAGCTTTTTAGTTCTCATGATTTCCCACATATGGTTTTCTTCGCCTTGAATGTCCTTTTCCATGTTGTCAAGGAAGGAATAGTCATCCTCCAAGATGTAATTCAAGTATTGCCTCCTATGTGCATCTTGTGTGAAGCCTGCTGTGTTGAATAGATGATGAATAAATAGACAGTATCACCATGTAAGTCATCTTTGACTCTTCCTTCATGCTCTCCCAATTGAGCTACAAAACTCACCAAATTATAATTCAGAAATGTTCTCAAACCCAGTGCTTCCTCTGCTTTTCTAATACTAGCTTTAGACCAGGTCTTGTTCATCTCTTCACCAGAGTATTTGATCTTTCTGACAATATTTTCTCTCTGATCCATTCCTCCTCCAACCTATCCCCAAGTCTTCTATTTAAAAACAAATCTATTCATGTTACTGTTCTTAAAAGCTACTACTGGCACCCCTTGACCCATGGCATACTTGCCCAAACCTCTCACATGGCGTGTGTGTTCTTTCACCATCTGATATCAGCCCACTGTTCCTGCCATGACCTAGCTCTCACCCATGACTCGTACTTAAAGCCTGCTTCTCCATATTCCTGAACACACTGTCTTTTCTCAACTGTTCAACCATCCACCATGCCTAGAGATCTCTTCCCCATATCCCACTCTGTTGATAGTGGGCAGATGTTCACATTCTGAGTAGCTTCTCTTTTCTGGAGGCTCTAATATAATTTTATTCATATATGTTTTTTCATAACCAGCTAAATACACTGAGAAACACTAATCATTGAAAAGATCATGATGCCTTATACCCCATATGTAATTCAATATTAAATTAATACTAGCCAATTTGCAGTTTTTCCTAGGATTACTTAAGATATTGTTTCTTTTAAAATACAAAATGTAAAATTCTTTTAAGACATTTTATGCTTATTTTCTTGGAGCCTCTGTTTTAGTGCTGCTCTAATCTATTATAGCTGTGAGTTACAAGTAGTATAGCTCAATGGATAAGAAGAGAGATTTGACATCAGACTGCCAGAGTTCAAATATCAGCTCTGCCACTTATTGGCTCTGTGACCCTGGACAAGTTATTGAACTCTCTGTGCCTCAGTTGTTTTATTTTTAAAATGGTGATTGTAGTAGGATCTATGTCATTGAGTTGTTTTTTGAGGTTAATACATAGCAAGCACTGTCTGGTGTATGTGTGTGTATATATACATATATATAAAATCTGGTATTAATATAGATTATACAGAGATTTACTTGGTAATGCCTCTTCCCCACACTATTGAACTCCCCTGGGATAAACAATCTACCTTATTCATCAGTGCAAAACCTGGCGTCTAGTGGCCACACAGATAGTGTTTAATGAATGAGTGGATAATCAGTAGGCAAGTAAATGTGACTCCATTGATTCTCTTGCAGACTTCCCTAAGTTTCCTGGGACAACTGGAGAAACAAGCTCTAATAGATGCAGACAATCTGACGTTACTGGAACATCTCTGCTCAAAAGCTGCACCTAACCTTTTGAAAAAGATAAGAAAATATAGAAGAGAGAAAGGTGACTAACTTATGCTTGCTTGCACCAGACCGTGGAAATTCTTAAACTAATTGGTCATATGATAATTGGTCACTCTGATGACATTCTCTTGGGAAAGCCAGAACTCTCCTGAATTTCTTTATTCACCTCATTTATTGAATGCATACTTTGTGCTAGACACAGTTCTAGAAACTCCTCTTGGGAACTTATATCCTAGAGGGAGGAAGTAGTTTTTAGACAAATGTCTTCTTCTTATTCTTATATGAGAGCGAGAGTATGGGAGATCGGTTAGAATGAAATAACAATAAAGGAGGCAGGATCGCCTAAGGATTATGTTAAGGAGTCAGGTCACTAGGACTTCATTTACTAGTGATGCAGTGGCCCTTTTCTCAGCATTTTTATGTCTCACTTTCCCTGTCTCTGAAATGGGGATAATGATAGTATTCACCTCATGTGTGTTTTTGAAGATATGCACTTTATATGAATTATAAATGAATTACATATGAATTATAAAATGCATATCTGGCACAGAGTAAAGCATTCAATACATGTTTCTATGAATGGTTTGTCAGAGAGAAGAGTCATCAGAATTTTCATGTGGTATTCTCAGAAATTACTGTCAGAGAAGATATTTATTATTATTCTTTTAGTCTGTCTTGTAGAAGTAGTATTGGTTTGGTATTATATAGAGGTATTAGCACAGAGCAGAAACAAAACCTGGCTGCCTTACTGAATATCAGTATGCTAAATTGGTGTTATTATGACTCTATTTTTCCACTGTTTAGCAAGAGCTATAGAGAACCACATCCATATTTTAGTTCAGTGAGTCAACCTACTGTGCAAATTTCTGTGGTTAAAAACAAAACTAGCCAAAAGGAAACTTCTCTCTAAGAATTCTATAAACACAAAATGAATTGTGGAACAAAATATATTGTTATTAAACTGATGAAATCTCAAACCATGCCTAAAGCAATGAATAAATGTATAATTTAAGTAAAACTTATGAATAATAAAAATAGGTGTCTAATCATTGAGGTTTCAAGTGCAAAATAAAAAGCAGGAAGTTGATGTTGAAAGTATATTTGGAATCCTCACTTGAACTCTGATCTCTAAAATTTTTTTATCTAAGCACACTGACATTCTCCTGTAATGTTCCCATAAACATAGGGGAGGTTGTCAGATTGTTTAGAATATCTGAAGTCTGCATAAGTCACTCTAGTGTTTATGTAGTAAATGCTTCCATGAGTCTTGAGGACTGAGTTTCATATCAGAAGAATTCTAATTTTGATTTTTCTTTTCTACAACCTATCTGCTGTGTGATTCCTTGGAATGTTGGGAGAAAGAAAAAAGGAACTCTTGTTTTCCTCTACTACTCTCATATCAACACTTCCGGAACACTTCTGACCCCCAGTGTGTGAGTTTTTCCACACCAAACAATTCTCCAGTTCTCTGCAGACACCAGCTGGGTGTCCTACATTTAACTCAATTTTGACACTAACCAGAGTTAGCGCAGGCCCTAAGGTCTCAGGCCCCCAAGACCACCCCCCACTTCAGATGCCACTTACAATTAGTGGGTCCCCACATTACACGCAGCATGTGTCTAATTTGGGTAGAAACTGGTAGTTTTAACGATGCCCCCCTTGGGTTCAATACTTTGCTAGAATAACTCCAGACTCAGAAAAACAGTTTACTTACTAGATTACTGGTTTACTATATAAGAAACAGCCAAATGGAAGAGATGTATAGGGTAAGGTATGGAGGGAGGGACACGGAGCTTCCAGGTCCTCTCCAGACAATTCACCCTCCCCACACCTCCACGTGTTCACCAACCTGCAAGTTCTGTGAACCTCTTCAGTTAGGGTTTCTTGTTTGTTTGCTTGTTGTTGTTTTGTTTTGTTTTGTTTTATTTTTTATGGAGGCTTCAGCTGTAGGTATGATTGATTAAATCATTGGCCATTATGATTAATTTGAACTCTAGCCCTTCCTAGTGGTCTGAAGGTAGCTTCTTCCAATCACATGGTTGGTTCTTCTGGCAACCTGCCCCCACCCCAAGGCTGTTCAGGAGCCCCCAACCATCAGTCACCTCATAGGCATATGAAAGACATCACTTCAGAGAGCCTAAGGATTTTAGGAGTTGTGTGCAGGAAAGGGAGCAGAGACCAAATATATATTTATTATTATATTATAGGTGTCAATGGATAGTTTAATAGTGACTTTCTACAGTCCTAAGAGTTTGGGTTTAATTCACTCAATACTTACTTAGATGTTTTTACTTTTAAACATATTTTGTTTCATCACAATAATACATCAACCACAATAAAGTGAGCTAAGGAATGGAAGGCCATCATGTTATATAAAATTTGATATAAAAGCTTGGAATCATGTTACAAATTAGATAATTAACAACAAAAATTTTAAAGTCCTATAAAGCTATTGAGAAGTTAGAATTTCATGTACATAATACATTTTAAAACATATGGCCCAAAATGTTACCTTTAGTATGTCCAAAAAAAAGTTCATCTTGGACTATAAATGCAATCAGAGAGCCGTAATATAAATGAGCTCAGTATTTTCAATGGCACTGATGCTGTGCTGTGGTATGACGCTCTGCCAAGTGACAGAAAGTGGACACTAGGAGAACCAATCTAGATTCATCATAACGCAGCAACTTAAAAACTTCTAACAATAATAAATACATAAGTGCTATCCTCCACTCTGGCTTATGTGTTGACCTAACACTTAAAAGTATTTATCCATGAATGGCAGTAACTGTGGCCATTTGCCAGATACAGAATAAGTGATCCAGCAAATAAAAGCAGCAAGAAAATCACAGAATACTCCTAACAGTTTAATATCTTTTGCTTGTGATTACCTTCTGTGATCTGAAACTTTTGTTTCATATGACATTGGAATTCTTGCAGTCCCTGCTCATCTTCAGGTTGCCACCTGTTTCCATGAAAGTCTGGTTCTGGTATGTCCCAGAGGCAACGTTCTTTTTAGAGACAGGTTATTTCTTCTTCCGAGAGTCTTCTCTTTCCTTCAAGTTTCATTCTCTCTTCTTGGTGAATTCTATTAAGCTGATCAAATTTAACCTGTACTTCTCTTTTAGCTTCTTCTAGAATGAATGGCTTCTTTCTCCATTACTTGCTGCAAAAATGTCTTCCTCCCTTTCTTCCTCCCTCTGATGTTCCCCATAAAATTTGTGTCTTTTGGTTTTGTAGGTCTCTTGACGTATTCTCTGGGCCCACATGCCCATTTCCTCCAGTTTGCAAAGCCTGTAAATTTCATAGTGCCTAGTATGGGTCTGTTCTCCCAGATCCTTTATGTGTGTAAAAATGAGCATTTCCCGGAGCTTTACGAAGTCTCAGTCATTTTCATTTTCCATTTGTAGAACACCCCAAGTGTGCTGGTGAATTTTGACCATATTATTCCCAACTTTTAACTCATCCATACTTCTGTCAACTGATGATCATTGGCACCAATTCAAGGCCTACAGGAATCCCCAAATTGGGGAGTGGTGAAGAAGGAAACTTTATTTAGTGCAAACAGTGATAGAGCACGACTATGAAAGTAGTGCTACATTGCAGCTGTTCAAACAGCAAGGCTCTGAGGCTGCCCCTGCGGCCAGGTGGCCCTGGGGCCAGACCTCTCTTCGGCTAGGCAGCTCCGCGATGGGCTGTTCCACTGTGGGCCGGACTGTCCTGCTCTGGCCAGACATCTTTGGTGTTTCAGCTCAATCCTGGGAAATGCAATCTTCAGTCTTTAGTGGAAAGTACACTCTGAGAGCCAAAGGGGAGCTGGTTTATATGCACAAAAGTCCCTGCCCTCGGTCCCCGACTGACCTGCCCTCATGCAAATGAGGGCTCTGTATCCTTAGAGTTTCATTGGTACAAAGACACTGCCCTGGTTGGTCAGAGCTGCGCAGCTCTGATTGGATGGGGAAAGCCTCTATCCTATTGGTTTAAATAGGGTTCTAGAAAACCTTTATAAAGACTTGTTCAAAGGGCAGAAACAGTGTGGGCAGGCAGTTCTGCATAGAGGGAAGCAGGTTAGTGCAGAGGCTTCTTTGCAGAGTGCAGTTTGCGTGAGAGCGCCTGTGCAGAAGTGGCTGCTGGGCTCTGCTTTTTAAAAATTAGAGCCCAGCTGGACACCAGAGGCCGTTCTCAGTCCTCAGTGTTCACACTTTCTACAAAAGGAAAATGGTGAGTGTCATTCATGGAAGCCTTGCTTTTAGTAATAGTTTCATATCTGTTGGGAAATGGTATATCTGGACACCATTGCTGACCAATTCACTCATGAGCTTTATCTTAAACTTCTGTAATTCAGTATTAGAAATTGCATCATGTTTACCTTACTGTCAAGGTTCTTCATGGTTAAGAGATCCGTGTCTTCAGAGAGTGCCTTGTTGGTGAAATGAAGCAGAGGCACACATGGATGTGAGAAAGAGAGAAGGCTTACTCTTCAGTTCTTGGAGACAGGCCTCAAAATGAGCATTTATGTAGTCACTATTGGTTGGTAGGTCTCTTTTTGTTTATTTGGTCACCAAATCCCACTGTACCCAACAATGGCCCATTTTAATTGAACATCACTTTCTTGGAGTTCATATGTATGAGCTTTAAATCTAACATGTGGATAAAATACAAGGATTCATGGTCTTCAAAATTAGTTTTAAACAGTGTACCAATCAGCATCGATTTTCTAGCTCCAGTCTCCCCAACACAGAAAATATTAAAACAGAAGCCTTGCTGAAAGAACATATTGACCAGTGGATCAGGCAAACCCTTAAAACCACTATATCCAGACACAGTTAAAAGAGCAGATATTTTCTCTTTTGCAGAAGCTGAGCAAAGCCAACTGGGGGCCAACGAAGTAGCATACTTTGAGGGGTGTGCCCCAGTGGTGGAGGAAGCCAAGGAGGGCCAGAAGGAAGAACTACTTTCTGTTTCAGATATTAAGCAAATCCTTCAAGCCTTGCCGGTAGGTACATTGCTGTGTTGGAAAATGTTTAACCACTATCTCCACCTCCACCACAAGCTCCCAAGAAAAAGAGAGGGAGAATGAGAGGAAGGGAGGTAAGGGGGTGGGGAGGTGGAGAGAGAGAGGGAGGGAGAGACTGATTTCCATGGCTGATTTCAATTTACCAATCTGATATCAACTGTATTGCAGAATTTTTGAAAATCTAACAATGGCTCTCACTAGCTGGTTTGAGGTGACTCCATTATGCTGCTGCTATGTTGTACTATGTCATCTTTTCTTATCTCTGGGGTTCAGTCAGGGCTGGCTTCATGGGCATATAGCCTGTGCAGTGGCATAGGACCCATGCTTTTTTAATGCTTAGCTGTTGCTCTTTTGAAATTCTTAATAATGTATGAACCTTTGTTTTGCACTGGGCCCTACAAATTATGTAGCCAAGCCTCCCCAGAGGACAAGAACCGAGTTTCTGTAGTGCCCAGCAAGGGAAAAGGGCGGAAGAGGGAAACACTGGGAGACATTGCACTCTGTTCCTCACAACATGACCATGGTCCTTGAGAGACATGTGACATTCTTCCCTGGGTTTTGTTTCTTTCCAGTGGACTTGGGCAGTTCTATTTTGCCAGCCTCTGTCAGCATCAGTGAAGTTAGTTTGGTCTTGGAAATTTTTGTTTTTGTTTTTAACTGTGGTAAAACACAAATAACATAAAATTTATCATCTTAACTGTTTTTAAATGTAAAGTTCAGTACTGTTAAGTACATTCACATGGTTATGCCACCAATCTCCAGAACTTTCTATTTTTCAAAACTGAAAACTCGGTATCCACCAAACAATAGCTGCTCATCTCCTGCCCCCACCAGCTCCTGACAAACACCATTCCAGTTTCTGTTTCTATGAATTTGACTACTCTATGTACCCCGTATAAGCAGTTGTACAGTATTTGTCTTTTTGTGACCAGCTTATTTCATTTAGTGTAATGCCCTCAAGGTTTATCCATGTCAGAGTTTTCTTCCTTTTAAAGGCTGAATGATATTCCATTTTGCTTATCCATTCATTTATTGACAGATATTTGGGTTCCCTCCACCTTTGAACATAGTACAAATACCTCTTCGAGACCTTGCTTGCAGTTCCTTGGGATATTTACCCAGAAGTGGAATTGCTGGATCATAGGGTAATTCTGTGTTTTAGTTTTTGAGGAAACACCATACTGTTTTCCACAGCAGCCGCATGGTTTCTACCAACAATTCAGAAACGTTCCAATTTTTCCACATCTTTGCCAACACTTATTTTCCTGGTTTTTGATACTAGCCATCCAAATGGGTGTGAGGTGGTATCTCCTTGCGGCTTTGATTTGGACTGCATCATTAATGATTAGTGATGTTGGGCATCCTTTCATGTTTGTTGGCCATTTGTATTTCTTATCTGGAGAAATGGGTTGTTTTCAAGTTAGGTTGTTTGTGGAAGTTTTATTTTTTTAAAAAATTTATTTATTTATTTTAAATTATCTGTTTATTGTTTAGTTGACTTCATTGGGGTGATATTGCTTAATAAAATTATATAGGTTTCAGTGGTACATTTACATTTTAAAGGACATAGTTACCTCCACCACCATCTTTTATTAAAAAAATGGAATTTGCCTCCTTTTTGAAGTGTGTGGTGTTTTCTTGTGATTAGATTCAAGCTATGTATTCTGGCCCGAATTTCACATAGATGATCTGCATTTCTCAACATCACATCTGGAAGCAACAGTGTCTGTCTGCCCCTCATTTCTGATGCTAATTTTGGATATGTGGTCCAAAGGTTGTCTGATTGGTTCATTATATAGATAGTTTTATAGAATTACTATTTTTCCTTACAACTAATAAACAAGTATTGGGGAGACATTTTAAGGTGAAGCAAATATGCTACTTTCTATCAAAATTTTCCTCTAAATTGAGCATCCATTGATCATTCTTGTGTGACTGAGTGTCTATTATGTTGATTGAAAAGCAATGATTCTCAAACTCCAGTATTCTCACCACATTTATAAGTCAACATTCAACATTATACTACGTTAGTTGAGAGCCCCCTTTTCTTCCCTCAAAGCTTCTTTTGCCCACTGAACTTAATTCTCCCCTATTCTTTCAAGTATTTTTGTGTGTGCTCAGATACTGATGTGTATGTACCACACGCATATGCACAAACACACATGAGACTTTGCTCGTTGTCTCTTAGAAATTCAGTAGTTTCTAAGGGCTGTGGCTCAGGCTCAATCTCTAAGTGCTGCTCTCTTGTTGACATTGGATGATTCTGGCCACAGGCAGATGAAGATGAAGATAGTTGTGAGGTGCTGGCAATGCAGGAGGCTTTGCGGGGGCAGCACCTAACATTATATATGTTCTCATAGACTCTCAGGGTTGAAAGGTGTATTAAAAGTTATCTAGGCAACCGTGCCCCTGTCCATAAAGTGGTGGGTAAAATAACACTGGATAAATCATCTCATGGTTCATATGCACCTAAGAGGTTTTCTTACATAAAAGAGCTCTGCGAACACTCGCATTTAATGAGAAGAAACTGTATTTCAAGCAATATCCCCTAATTTGATCTAAAAGCAAGTCAATATTTTTGAGTGTGACATAGGCTATCCTTACTGAACTATTCCAGAAAAAAAAAATGAAAGACCAAACATGACTGGGAAGCAGGTCATTCATTCATTCATTCATTCCTCTCTGACAAAGACTTGGTGGGCGCCAACAGAGGATGCAACATCCTCTGAGAAAGAGAGCCAGGCAGACCTTAAAGCTTACTTCCCATCCTTATTGCAGTTGATTTTATCCAGATTTGAAAGAGAGGAAACAAATCAAGGAAACCTGGGGTCTGGGGGCTAAGCAGAGCCCACTTCTGCATCTGGAATTACCCTAATTCCAGGAAACTTGCTCAGCTAATTTTAAAACCATCTGGACAAATGGGAAATAGCCTGCCAGGCCTTTGGATGTTGCTAATAAGGACTCCAGGTTTTTAAAGAAAGGGAAATGCGGCTTGTGAAAAGAAAGGCAGGAAGTCTTCAGAAGTGAAACTGAACGTCTTTGCATTTTGTTCCTTCAAAGAGCTGAGGAATTCTGCTATCGTGCACCTTAGGAGAGAGGCAGTGTACCTTTAATCTGAGTTGAAGATAAATCACTTCCTGTAGCCAGGAGCCTGGTGGCCCCAGCAGGGAGGCGCCCAGTGACTTGGAGGTGATTCAAACAGGTGTCCTGGTGCCACTCACCATGCAGCCAGTGGCAGGGTGAGCCCCTCCCCAGAACACCGTGGTCACGTCCCTCTGGGGCTTTCTGCTGCAGACCAAAGGCTGGGTTTGAGGTGGTAGGGGAGGACAATGCAGAAAAGCTGAGGTTCCTAGACTGTGTTTCAGTTTTGTACTTAGTTATAGAGACCATTTATGTAGCCCAAAGTAAAAACTATGATAGAGTACACACGGAGAAGTCTGGGTCGCCTCCTTGCCTCCTCCCCTCCCCCATAGATTACCATTTTAATTAGTTTTCTGATTTACCCTATTTTTACTTTCAAAAAAGAAAACCCAGCCATACCTCCCCTAGATTCTAAAAGAGATATCACACTAAAATACTGTTCTTTGCCTTACTTCCTTCATGTAACAGTATCAGCTGGAGAAGTGTATAGAGATTGACTTCAGCACCCTATGCTCACTGTGTGGCTATTCCTTAGTTCCTTCAACCACTCCCTGTTGGCAGATGTTAGAGTTACTCCTAGTCTTTAGTATAATGCTGCAATGAATAAATATCCTTGTGCGTGTGTCGTATCATATTCCTGCCACTGTGTCCTCATGAATATTCCCCTTTGGAAGAAGGGAGTTGATTCTGTTTTTGTTGCCTGCCAGTGACCTTTACGACGGCTAGAGATTAGGTATCTGTACTTTTCTACATCAAGTCAATTTTTTAAAACAGTTTACTTACCAGTTTTATGGTAAGGATACAACTCAAGACCACCCATATGGAAGAGATCTGTAGGGCAAGAGGTGAGAGTTGGGAGCGGCAGGGAGCTCCCGTACCTTCCCAGGGCGCATGTGTTCTCACACCCCAAGTCTAGATTTTCAACCCTTTCCCCTAACTCTGTGAATTTTCCGCATTTTATGCACCTCTTGTTTCCTCAGCGGGAGGGGCCCTGGCAGGATGAGCCTGCAAGGAGTAGTGGTAGATACTCTTAACACACCTTTTTAAATTTGGGTCACTATGGCAGAAATAGATATATTTGATACAGAGTTATTTAAGGTGACTTGGGAGAAGGGTTACAAATTAGTGGAGAACTCATTTCTTCTCTCAATTCAGAGCAAGCCACTGAATGCATGGATTATACCAGGCTTTTCTATGGGAGGATGAAGAGGTGATTTCTACTCTGAAAGCCTAGCATAGCAGCTTCTGGGGAATGCAGGCAGCCCTTCAGAAGAACCCTTCAGAACCCTTCAGAATCGCTCTGTGGAGAGCGAAGGAACCCCTGGCAGGGCTGAGGCCCCAGGCCAGCAGTGGCGGGGTGGGGGGCGGGGCAAGTGAGTGGGGGGTGGGCGGGGATGCTGAGTCTGAGGACGACGGTGCGGCTCCGCATGCTGCTTGCAGAAGCTGGAGGGAGGGACTTGGCCATGGTGTGTTTAGTTTCCTGAATCTTTGCCCAGAAACCATAACCTCAGGAAAATATTTCAGAATCTGCCATCAGGCTAACCTGCTTATAGACAAACAGGTTTTTGATGTTGTCTGTCTGTGATGTGTAAAGTTTATCAGATCTGATTCCTCATTTTTTTTTTCCTGTAAATTTAAATTTCAGAGTCCAGCACTCTCCACTTTCCTGGGAATCTCTGTTTTTGTTTTTTTGTTTATTTGTTTGTTTTTGCATAACTGAGACATTACATGATATGTTCTTGGTGAAGTTACCATTATAGAATATGTGTCATGTGCTAGGCATTGTTCTAAGAGCTTCCCCTAGGGCTTATCTCATTCAATTCTCCTGTCACCTGGACACAGGTGCCACTTTTATCATCATTTAATGATGAGGAAACTGAGACCCAACGACTCTAGTCTTTTGCTGGAAGTCACGCAGTTAGAAAGGAGTGGCGCTGGGATTTGAGCCTAGCGGTTGGGCTCCAGAGCTTCAGAGCAAAGACTTACTGTGTAGCTATAGGAGCTTAGGCAATGGCTTCACTTCCTTGAAAAATAAACAAGCTTCTTTCAGTCTTGCAGTTCTGCGGTTCTAAAGTTTCGCATGGCTTCCCTGGAGCATTACCTTCTCCCGAGGTGAGGAGGAATGTTCAGGGGCTCCGTAGGACTGCAGCTCGGGTCCTTTTTGGTGTGTTTTCAGGTCTGGGTGGTACTGGACTTGCTCAGCCTGAGCGGAGCACCCAGGACTGACCCTTAACCAGAGTTAATCAGTAACTCACTGATGAGGGCAGAGCTTGCTGGACTCTACCAAAAACTTGCTGATGGGAGAAGGAAACTTTAAGAGAAATTTTCTTGTTACTGTCATGTGACAAATAGCTCATCTTTGGCTTCCTCTCTATGACGGATTCTAATTTAGAGGAACCAGGGAGTTTGCAGGTACCCTTCAAAGCACTGAAATCCTCAGCTAATGCCAAAATCATGACTAAGTAATCTCAGGGCTATGGACTGGTTTTTGTCCTTCCCAGACTGAGTCTCTAGGCTTTTTTTATTCCCTCTTTCTTCTCCTCAGTATCTGGCCAGCCTCTCTCTAGCCAGTGACACATCAATGCCAATTCTTCCTAACCAAGCTTTCTACCAGAAACATTAGAGCTGATTCATGTGATGTTAACTCTCAGCTCAGCCCATGTAAGACCGTCTAAGTGGGGAGAGATATTGGAAGAATCTGAGTACTTCTCTTTCTAGGTGACAGAGTAACCCTGGTCTCCATGGAGATGTAGGGACCATCTGCTTACATTCTAACTTTTGAAACCAACACAGACGTCTAGGCAGTTTCTTCAGGGCATCTCCAACTGGGGTCTAGCCCGTAAAGATTCTGAGGGCTTAGAGTTCTTTGTGCCTGTCGTGGCTCTCCTTCCGCTCTCTCCGATTATCTCTGTCTTTCCCACCTTTCTCTGTAACCATCAGAAACGTGTTGACCTTTGGCTGTGGAGAGGATGCGCTCCCCCTCTCAGCCAGCCCTTTTAATTATTTTGAGAAAGGGAAATTTCTCTTTTAGTGACTGATGCCTCTTCTTTTCTGTTTGGATTCAAGAGGTACCATGTTTTCAGGTCATTTTAGCCAGACAGAGGCCCCGCTGAAGTCAACTCAGATAATTTGCAATCGTATGCTGTTTATAGTAGCCTTCAGAAAGAATTGCATATATTTTAAAATTCCTACTGTGATCTCTACCGAAGAGATTTCTCTGGTTTTGGAGGAATCAGATCACTCCAAATCCCACTGTCTGAAAAAAAAATTAGAATTTGATAGTTTTGTTGTCTTATTAGATCCTTACTTATGGATCCTTCACCTGGCTAATCTAAAAGGAAGATGCTTTTGCATAACCTGGGTTTTCTAAAGTTAAAGTACATAGTCTGTTACTTAACACTGAGGATTGACATTCTGCAATTAAATGAAGTGCAGTCTGAATTTTAATCAGGGCCTGGCCATTGACTAACTGCAGACCAGGGCCAGGGCCTGGAGAATTCCGTGATCAATGAAGCGGTTGGTTAGAAACATTAAACTCTTAAAGTGAGGATTCCCTAACAAGTGACTCTATCTCTTCTTCTTTCAAGGAGGAAGCTGTGTATAGGATGGATCGGAAATACAGAGGCCACTGTGTTGTTATCAATAACCAGAACTTTACCTCACTGAAAGAAAGAAGAGGAACCCAAAAAGATGCTGGTAAGAAAGGCTGTAAGAGTATATCAAATGCAAGTTGGGGATCTTAAAATAATTTTTTATTTCTTATTTTCTTTCAGTAATTTTTATCTTCCATTTAAATGTAAGGATGATATTATAAATATTTCTAAGCCTATTACGTAGCCCTAGTGTTTAAGTCCTTCCAGGCTGTGATATCAAACTACAAAGACTGGGTGGCTTACAGACAACAAACACTTTTTCCTCACAGCTCTGAAGGCTGGGACGTCTAAGATCAAGGTTCTGGTGTTCCAATGCCTGGTGAGAGCGGGCTTCCTAGATGGCCACCTTCTCATGGCTCTAACCTCACTTGGCAGAAGGGACAGGAGCACTTTTTGGGGCTTCCTAATGGGCCCAATCCTCATGGCCTAAGCACTTTCCAAAGGCCCCACTTTCTAATACCCTTTCTTTGAGGGTTAAGATTTTACATACAAATTCTGGGGGGACACAAACTTTCAGACCATGACACCTGGGGTGTCACCAGCCTGCTTAAAGAGCAAAAAGAATCCCTGACTGTTTATGGCTCTGTGGTTTGGGGGCGAGCATGCTGGGTCTGTATGAGAAAACCTGCATTTGGGCTCTAGCTCCACCGCTAACCAGGTTTGTAGCTGTGGGAGACTCACAGGACCTCCGCTCCCTCATCTGTGAAACAGAATGAACTCTGGCCTCTGGTGACCCTCAGGGCCATTGTGATAATGCTGTGGGTACTATAAAAAAGCAGATTACTTATAAAATTTTATGTCATGAAAGTAAAAATAAAAAAATCCAAAGTGTCAAGCTATTTGCTGTGCAACTTTTATAACTATTAGCATTGTTTGACCCATTCATTTTATTTTATTTCAATCAATTTCACTTCATTCTTTTCTTTCTTTCATTCTTTCTTTCTTTTTGACAGACTGCCTGATGCATGTGTTTCAGTGGCTTGGGTTTGTTGTAAAAATATATGATAATGTGAATAAAACAGAACTGGAGGAGGTTCTTAAGAAATATAAGAGTCATCCAGACCATGCTGAAGGAGACTGCTTTGTGTTCTGTGTCCTGACCCATGGAAAATTTGGAGCTATCTTCTCTTCAGATGAGGCCCTCATTCCCATTCGAGAAATCATGTCTCACTTCACAGCCCAGCAGTGCCCTGATCTGGCTAACAAACCCAAACTCTTTTTCATCCAGGCCTGTCAAGGTGAAGAGATACAACCTTCTGTATCCATTGAAACAGATGCTGTAAATCCTGAGTCCACACTCCCTCCCCTTCAGGACAGTGTTCCTGTTGAGGCGGATTTCCTTCTTGGCCTGGCCACTGTCCCTGGCTATGTATCCTTTCGTCATACCACAGAAGGGAGCTGGTATATTCAGTCTCTGTGTAATTATTTGAAGGAGTGGGTCCCAAGGTAAGAGTTTCACATTATTCAATTCACCTACCTGTTTGTTCATCTGTCTGTCCACCTATTTGTTCATGCATCTGTCCATCCACCCACCCATGCATACAATCATGCATCCACCCACCCACGCATCCACCCATCCATGCATCCATCTATTCTAACATCTGTCCAGCCATCCATCCACCCATCCAACAAACCTGTATTGAACACCAGTGTACAACTGGAAAGGAAGATATGGAATAAAAAAACAAAGAAAAAAAACAACAAAAAACACACCCTGGCTGGTGTGGCTCAGTGTGGATTAAGTGCCGGTCCGCAAACCAAAGTGCACAGGCCTGGGTTGTGGGCCAGATCCCCAGTAGGGGGCGCTTGATAAGCAACTACACACTGATGTTTTTCTCCCTCTCTTCCTCCCTTCCCTTCTCTAAAAATAAATAAATAAAATCTTTTTTTTTTTTTTAAAGACACAGTCCCGGCCCTCAAGTTGCTCACAATTTAGATGGACAGACAAGTAGATGGGGAAGAGCATTTTCCAGTGGTAAATACATATTGTGAAGCATAGGTGTTACAGGAATGCATAGAATTAGTACCTCACCCAGATTTGGAGGGTCAGGGGAAAACTTCTAATTGTGGTGAAAGACATGTTAAACACAGGAAACAACATGAATAAAGGCATAGGGGCCTTTTATTTGTTCCTTCCTTTATTCATTTATCAATCACTCATATTTACTGAGTGCTCTCATGCGATGCCTTGGACCTTGGTCACCTGCCTCTACTCAGACGACTTTCCTTCTGTCTCTGCTACATGCTCCTCACCTGGTACCCTGGAGATAGGCATTCGCCAAGGTTCTGCCCTGGACCTTCTATGCTTTCTCTCTGCAACCCCTCATGGCAGTTTTAGCTGTACCTGGAGGCCACTGGAACCTCCACGAAAATGTCTCCCAAATTAGTAACTCTGAGTTTCTGGAGGGGTAACTTCATTCAATTACATCCTTAGTGCCTGGCATAGTATCTAATATATTGTTGAGCTTGGTAACTATTTGCAACCAATGAATGATTGATTAAGTCAACCTCATTCTTAAGGTCAGTCTTGCACATTTTTTCACGGCCCACGAGTCATCCTACCTTTGTGTTGTCCTTGGACCTTACAACCCAATGAATAGTCTTGAACTCACCTTCTCAGCCCTCTCCAGGAGCTTCTACTCCTGAATCCCATTTCTAGAAATGGCCACAATGCTCTTCTGGGAATTTAAGATAGGGACTCAGGATTGGAGCCTTGATTTACCTAAGCTTTCCCCTCTTCTTTACTAACCTCTATAGTCCCAGCATAACAGTCAAAGGCAATGTCTTATGGCTCCATGGGGACACTGTAAGCCTGCTATAGTGGGTACTGAGCTAGGGACTAGAGGGACATTGTTAAGAAGAGAGACAAAAATGTCTTCTCCATGGAGCTTACAGTCCAGTGAGGGGAAGCTATATAATAAAAATGTAAATAAGTAGATATTTAAATTAATAAGATAATTTCAGATAGTGACACCTGCTATGAAGAAAGCAAAACAGGATAATACTACAGAGAGTGGTGGCAAGGAGCTACTTGAGAAGACTTCTTGATCAAGGTGATAGTTCAAGTGTGACTGAATGCTGAGAAAGAGGAGTCAGCCACAGGAAGGTTTCAGGACAGAGATAACAGCTCTGTGAAACAGGATAAAAGGACCAAAAACCAGGCAGGGCCTGCATCTCATCTGAAAAATAATGGTGATGATGAGAAGTAGTGGTAATATTAGTTTAGCCAAAAATCCATATGGTTTTTTCTGTAAAATAAAGTACTTATTTTTCATTTTCACCAATAACTTTATTGATTTGAATATTTTGCCAGCTATCCCCCACCATGGTATGATGTTGATTGTTCTCAATTAATGTCTTGATTTGATCACTAACAACTTCAACTGGTCTACCCGATCATGGAGCATAATCCAGCAAGAAATCTCCAGCACAGAACTTCACAGATCATTTTTGACATGCTTGATCAGTCACAGCTCCTTCTCCACACACTGACTGCACAAATAGTTTTATTGCATTTCAGTTGCATTTTTACCTTTCTTGAAATATGAAAGCAAAATATGGTGAAAATGCATCTTTTCTTCCATCTTCAATATTAAAATGGCTGCACAAAAATTCACCAATTTCAATAAAATTTTACAAATGTAAACTGACATGACAGATATCACAATGCAATCTAACAAAATTGTTTCAAATGAAGTTCAAACAACTAAGCACTACCAGAGCCAGCTTCTGAGAAACCAAACTGATTTTTTTTTGCCAAAGTAATACTACTAATAATACTAAAAATGATGGTCAATGGAATATTGTACCCATGGTTCTAAGTGCTTTACATAAATTACCTCATTTAATCTCATGGCAGTACCTAAAGTGAGTATTGTTATCGTCTTCATATTAGAGCCGAGAAAACCGAACACAGTAGTGACTTGCCTAAGACCACATACTCAGTCAGCAAGTGATAGAGCCATGATTCAAACCCAAGTCTGTCTCAAGAGCCTTTGCTTTGCTTCCAATAATATGCATTGCCCACTCCTGGAGCATTCATTCTAGTAAATGCTACATGCCCTACAAGCCCAAGTACAAGTGTTACCTCCTCCATGGAGCCTTCACTGCTCTCAGTCAGAAGTTCTGTCTTTCTCCTCTGAACTTTCAATGGAACTTTGACCTTCTTTTCATATGGCATTGATCACATTCTGCCTTGTATTATGAATTTGGTACCTATGCTATTCTTGGTACCCATTTTATGTCTGCATTTTAAGTGTTTAAGATTAGGAATTGTATCATATTTATCTTTGTATCCTTCCCCAAGCCAAGAACAGAGAGGGTATTATTAATAGGAGGCTCTCTTTCTCTATCCCTATCACCTGCCCGTCTTATCTACCTACCTACCTACCTATCATCTCTCAGCTCAAAGGAAGAACATGGAAAAATAATTATATGTAAAGTTCCTTTATGAACGAAGTACATTAAAACACAAGGTTTAATTATTATAATTTTCTTAAACACTGAATGTGGAATTGAAAATTTTATATAATTTAGCATTTGTTTTTCTATTTCAGAAAATTTCTATTTCTATTGCTTTCTATTGGGCAAGATTCCAGTTAGAATCTAGGCATGTTAGGCTAGGAAGAAGTCACATGTTTTAGGGTCTTATTTCTAAGACCTGGTACGTGATTACTGTCTCCTGATTGAAAATATATTTTCTTCTCTGCCTACAGACATCAAGATATCTTATCCATCCTCACTGCTGTCAATGATGATGTGAGTCGACGAGGTGGAACAAAGAAACAGATGCCTCAACCTGTTTTCACACTACGTAAAAAAGTCATATTCCCTGTGCCACGAAAATAACTTTTATTATGGTAGGGAGGTTTCATTGACTCTTAGACTTGAAAGGAACTTTCTCTTCTAACTTCCAGCCTACTATAGGAGATCAGTGACAGATGGTGAGCTGGCTTCCAGTCTATCATTCTAGTAATAAGAAGTGCTGTATTTTCAGACTCAGTAAATTCTGCTTTTTCTTTTCCCCTTTCTCAAAAAGTCTAAATGATACAAAACTTTTTTACTGATGCCTTGGGTTATAATCTTGGTTTTAGCTGTGCATCCTGAGAAAAAAATAATTGGCCTTTGTGTATGTGTAAAGTGAAAAGTGGGAACAGGAACATTTTAAGGTTCCTTTTAGATCTAAGAACCAGTATTCTTAGATTTCTCCTCCACATGACCACTCCTTGTTGTAATTCTCTGTCTTCCCTGGTGCTTTGTTTTGGACATTGGCTGACGATGAGATCGCGGTTTGCTGACCCTACCTCTCCTCCTCCCTTCCCAAGGATTCCTTTCTGCCCTACAACTGGGGGAGGGAGGAATTTGGTTTATGCCACGGCCATTTCCTGCTGTAGTGTCAGGGAAGATGTTCCTGCAGGAACTGTTTTTCCTGGGTTGCAAACTGGGTTGGCCCTAGGAAGATGACGGCTAAGTGTAAAGAGAGACACATAGTCAGCTCCTCTGGGAGCAGAAACTTTACAATCTGCTGTTATGTCCCTGTTGGTCAGAACCGTTCAAATGTTGGTGACAGAACACTCAACTCAAGCTGACTAAAGCAAAGAACTGATTGCATCTCTCACTTGAAAACAAGAATGCGTAGTGCTGACTTCCAGTGAGGCATGAGTCAGGACTCAGTCCTCAGTGCAGCATCTGTCTCTTGGCCAAGGGCCCTCAGGCTTGGCGGCTGCACTGTGCTGACTTTCGTCAACAGCACCCCCACCGCCTCTGCCTCCCCATCACAACACACTCTGCTTCTCCAGCCCCAAGGACAGGAGATGCAGCTTGAGGGACTGAAGCTGTTCACAGGGAGTGTTGCTCTCTCCTTAGCCAGAGAGGTGCCTGGCTATGCCTTGTGGATAGGGTGGCTCTGGAAGGAATACTTGACACTTTTAAAATTAAGGTTTTGAATGTTTTTACATATGTGAACTTTTTTTCTATTGCAGAAGGAATGTTTCTTTTTCAATTGCTGGAAAGAAGGTGATTGGAAGTGTTGTAGTTAAAGCCTTCATTTATAGATGAGGAAGCTGAGGCCCAAGGAGGCAGGGCAATTGGCTACAGCATTTCAGCCAATTATTGTTCACATGATCTTATTTCCCATGTAAGTGAACTGGACCATCATGGGGCATAATAGGACTTCATGAACATCTCTTTGGATATACAGATGCCCGTGAAAGATGTCAGGGAATGAAGAAAATTCTCAGTGATGTCTGATTTTATAAATTATTTCTGTGAAAGTCAAATTCATTTAAGGTGAACTTTCTATGAAAAATAGTCATGAGAACTTTATTATAATGTAGCTAGTAGTCACATGTATTTGAATGCAGTTTGGCAAAAGAAATGAATCTAATACATAGGTCAGGATGGTCTTCCAAATCAGTTGGTTGTGTAAGTCAAAGCTAACAGCTGGTGGTTACAGTCTTTGTTCACCTGGATATCCACAGCTGTTGGCCATTCAGCAGTCCTCCTGGGCAAGGGAAGCATGGTGTGGTTAAAAGGGAAGGGCAAGGCCTCTGGAAATGGAAGCCTTGGGTTTCTGTTCTGCCCTGTGGCTCCTTTGCTCTAAGACACTAATTCAAGCTAGTTGTTTGAGCCTTTTCTGTAAAGTAGAGAAAATATTATCTGCTGAGGAGATTAACGATTACATATATACAGGGTTGGGCAAAAGGAGGTTTACAGTTGTACGTGAAACACAGTATTACTATTTATTAATTGTATTATTTTTCATATGAACACCAGTAAACCTATTTTGCCCCATTCTATACATATTTTTAGATTGAATGGATATATTTTTAGAGATCTCTATTTAGATATATAGATAGCTAAATAGAGATAAATATATATGTATGTATGTGTGTATATATATATATATATATATATATATATATATATATATATATAATCTCCATTTAAATTTAATTATGGTGCTGTGCATATAAGGCCTTTAGATGGCAGATTCTTTTGGTAGTAACCTAAATGGCAATAGCAGAGTTTGAGTTCTCTTACATCTAATTCCAGCTGACTTTTAGCTGCAAATCAACACTAGCAATACCTACTGCAATCCTCGGCGTGAAGAGCTGGCTCTCCCATCACTGGTTCACAGTGTCCTCAGCAGCAACAGGCTGGCTCCTGGCTCTGAGTCCAGATGACCAAAACACTGCTGATGAAGTCTCCTTCATCAAAAACATTTGGGGTTTGATGTTTAAGTCCCGGGCCTGTGGTCTTTCTCATATTTCTATTTTGCTGGACTTTAGCACTCGTGCAAGATTAAATTCTAGAATCAGGAAGCACTCAATGGACTTTCTTTTCTGAGACCTCCAGCCAGGACTTTAGGAGTCACTAGGCCTTTATGGCTGTGGGTCACAGGTGTCTATACAGACACCAGGGGTGAAGCTGTCCTTGGTTCATTTTTCTTCAATGTAGTGTGTGCACACTTGTCCTGTGTGTGTGTGTTTGTGTGTGTACATTTAGAGTCCAGGAACAACAGGAGGTGATTTGATTACAGCTGTTTGGCTATAGCCATTGTCTGTCCAGACTTTCATGAAGGAAATGGGCAGACTGAGTGATGTTTCTGTATATTTTGCTTAGTTTTGCTCAACCTATAAGAGCTGTAGTTATTTTTTCTTTCTTTTCCCTTCTTTCTTCCTCAAAAGTTTAGCTTCTATAAAACAAGACACAAAAACATTTGATAGCATATTATGCAAATGTTTGTTATTTAATAATGGTGCTCCCAGTATTTACTATTATTAGAGCCATTAGTTGCCATGGCATTTTACTGGCCTCTTCTTCAGGGAATTTCTTTAATGATGGGCAGGTTTGATATCAAAGGGATGCCCCATAGCAGCCACATTATGTTCTGCCAAGGCTCAGGTAATTTAAACATATAAGCAACTGGTACACTGTGGATACTGACCAATCAGAATAGGCACTGACCAGTATAATACAGTGGTAAATGCTGCTGAATAACAGCCTTTATTAATGATCAAGTCTCCAC
Source organism: Pteronotus mesoamericanus (assembly GCF_021234165.1). Classification (NCBI taxonomy): domain Eukaryota; kingdom Metazoa; phylum Chordata; class Mammalia; order Chiroptera; family Mormoopidae; genus Pteronotus; species Pteronotus mesoamericanus. The sequence continues at coordinate 21,982,015 of NW_026555277.1, read as the reverse complement.
TGAGGTCAACCAAATTAGAAGATTAGCTCATTTTATAGATAACTTCTGTGCCATATCTAACTTACAAAGTCTTCCAGGTCAGATCCTTTCCCAGAGATCTAGTCAAGTTGTTCTTAACCTAGAATTCTTGGGCCCATTGGAGCTTGTGAATGTATTCCCAGGGTCTTTGAGTCTTCTACCTTCACTTGTAAATGTTGTCATTCCTTTTTGGTTATCATTTTAAAAAATCAATAGAACTGCATCCTGGCTTTTCTGTTATGACCACTTTATATTTGAGCTCTGCCACGCAGTCTGTGCCCACATCCTGGCATCCACGGAAAGTGATGAACTTTATGTGGAATTTTTAAAAAAAGGTAAATGGGTTGACATTGATTAATAAGATTATATAGGTTTCAAGCAAACATTTCTAGGATACATGATCTGTATATTGTATTGTGTGCCCATACATTGAACTTTTTAATGTAGCGTGGATGCAGATCTATGGCTGGAGGTCCTCGGATTTATTGTCAGGTGCCAATCTTTAATTGATCTGAAACCTGTTCCAGTCCATCCTCTCACCCATGACAGGGTGGCAAATCTTCCACTATCCTCCACCTTTGCCTCACTCTTCCAGCACAAAGGGAATTCAAACCACATGCAGAGTCATGGATTTGGGAGCGTCAAAAAACCCGGGGACTCTGTGGTCCAGCCTTCAGAGTGTTAAGTGACTTGGTGAATTCCCAGAGCTGTTAATGGAGGATTTGCAATCCTATGTATCTACTGCTTTGCAAACTGCCACTTGGTTTCACATTTGGACAGATTTTATTGTTCTTTTCTCTGTTGTATTTGAATCCACCTCCTTAGAATGTACTTAAAAAACTGGTTCTCATTCTAAACTCTGGAGTCATATAAAACAAGTGTAATTATCCTCTGTGGAAGTATTCAGTGTCCAGCAGAAGTAAAGCCTGCTTGAGTGTGGTTGGTAGGGTAATAATATGGGTGTAATAATTTATAGTTTTAATTTGAACATTTCACCTAAAATGTCATATGGTGTGCTTGAGTGTGATATTGTTATATTACAGAATTACATGCTTATGATTTTGTAATAAAAGATTTTTGTAATAAAAAGGGGTGTTATTTGTGCCAGACCCTGTATATTGTGAAGTTATTTAACTTGTATTCTGGTAGAGTATGGGCCTTGTTCAAAGTCTGCAGTTTTCTTTCAATGTTGTGTTAAGAATATAGTGACACACCTGTATCTTAGAACAGGAACTAAATTTTTGAAAGTGAAACTCTTTTAAAAACAATATTAGGGGAAATTCCCTGTTTAAAGAAAGACTCATTTGCCAATAAAAACAACCATTTCTTAACATAACTTTTGCATATATGATTTTTAAAAGAGAGTTTTTCTATTAAAGTTTTAAAATTGTATTAATTCTTAATTTTTAAACTTATTTTGAACAGGAAATATAAAAAGATAAGGAAATCTTTACATTGTTCAAAGATAAGGAAATATAAAAAGGTACCCCGGAAAAATCCTGCCTCTTGTTCTGCCTACCGTATGCCCAGTCCTCCTACCTCCTTATCTCATAAATAATTTATGGGTCTCAATGCAAATACAAATACAACAAATACAAATATGTATGTATTTTAAAATAGATATTGCTTGAAGCAAAGTGTATACACTGTGAAACTCACATTTCTCAATTGGTCTTATTTTAAGTGATTCTATGCAAGATGATTGGAAATACTGGTACAATTCTAGAATGGGATTATGAGCTTTGTGGACTGGATCCTTGTAAATAGTAGTAATTGACTTACAAATAAATAAAGTGATTTTTTCCTTTTTTCCTCTGATTAATACATTTTATTTTACTTAATAACTTTTTTTCTGCTTACATAGTCATGTATGCTCTTTGTGTAATATTTAGGAAATACAAGAACACATAAAGAAAAAGAGTTAATTCATTTGTAATTCCACTTTGGCATTTACTTTTCCATTATTTTACTAACTTCCATGTCTTCCCAGTCATGCAACCGGTAAGCTTTGCCATGATCAATATCTGTACTTCACCCCAAGTCTCAGTGTCGAGCATGCCCTTCCCCCCCTGACAACCACCTGCTATCTTTCTATCTCACTTCCTCTAGGACCCTGCCACCAGGGCCTCTATTTGTCCATTAATCTTATCTGCCATCTTTCCAATGTCAACACCACCCCGCCCATCCCTCCCTCCCTTCCCTCCTTCCCTCCTTACCCAGCTAGAGTCTGGAATAACTTGAAAGGCCAAGTTAGAATTTGTCATTTTTGTGTTGTGCAGAGTGTCTGCCCCTGGTCCAGATTCTGTCCCTTCTCTTCCTACCACCAGCTCCTTCCAGATCACCTGAAACCTTAATGTGTACAAGAAAACATGAAAAATGTACACCAAGTAAGATTAGTGCACCCTTGCACTCAGAATGTTGTGGAATAATTTTCTATGATACTAACCTAAAAAGTTAGAGTTATTTCCCAAAAAGTCCCACCTTTTTCTTTAACAACCGACTATAGATCTGTTATTTGTGAATGATGTAAGTAAACACACTTTCACCTCCTATTTCAAAATATCAAAAATGACACCAAAAAACTAAAGAATATATATTCTACAATTTCATAAAATAATTAAAAATCCAGTTAGATGTGAAAAAAAATGAACCAATAATTAAAAGAAAAGGAATATGCATAAATAATAAAGATATTAAAACATAATTTATTTCCTTAGCAACTAGAGAACTGTAAAAATAAAGCCACAATGAGATACTAGTTACACTCATTATGTTGACAACACTTAAAACCCTGTCAGTAGTAAGTATGGGTGAGGACATGGTGCAAAGGGAAGTCTATGGCACTGCTTGGAGAAATGTAAGTTGACAGAATCACTTTAGAGAACTACTGGCAATCACTTTAGAATACTGGCAAGAAGACTTGCACACAGTATGATCCAGCCATTCCATTTCTGAGTCTATGGCCTGAAATAAACTCTTGCACATGTACCAGGAGACATGGGGGAGAATTCTCAGAGTGGCGTTATTTGTAAGAAAAATAAAAAACAAACAACCTAATCAACCTAAATATAGAAGATTCAATTGTAATCACCTAAGAAATACTACCAAACTGTGAAACAAAATGAACTAGAATTATTAGAGAGAACCATATGAAACTGCCATTCTTCTATGACAGAAAGAGTGATACATTGGCAATTTTATAGAGCTTGAATACATGTATCAGGACACATCGTTTTTCTGGAGCTAGATGGTGATGGATATGAACATAGTGCCTATACTCAGTGCCGCTGAACTATTCTCTTTAAAATAGTTAAAATGGTAAATTAAAAAAAGTCTATTTAAAAAGAGAAATACAATCTTGAGCAAATAAAAGAGTGAATACAATGTGATACAATTTATACAATGTTAAAAACACACAAAGTATTCCTATATGTTGCTTATAGATTCATGCCTGTGTTGTTCAAATACAAAGATATGCATATGGCAATAAACAAAGAGTTTAGAATAGTGGTTACCTGGGGTGGGTCAGGATTTGAGGAGTGGGGGTAAAGAATGTAATGGAAAGAATTATGCAGGGGTTTCATGTTTTATTTCTCCAGCTGGGTGCTGGGTCTATGGGTATTTTCTTCCTTCTGAAATCGTATTGCTTGTTTTGATGCTTAATGTCATTTGGCCAATAGATGGGGTGATTTCTCAGCTTGTTGCACTGTTGAGTAATTGGCCATGTAGGGTGTGCAGGGTGGCTTTGTCCTCTTGGTTGGAACAGAGTACGTTTCTTCAATTCAGCACACATCTGTACTTTGGGTGGTGGTTATTTCTGTGGTTGGTGATATAATTAGTGTTACCCAAACAAGGATTAGGAGCATTGACTCACTTTTTTTTGCCCTGGGCCAACCTTGTTGCAAAGTAACCATTTCAATACAGTCTGGAAAAGTAAGCAAGCCTGCAGATGCAAACCTGCCTTGTGATGCCTCGGAGCACCCCAAACTTATTCTGACAGGTTAGTGTTAAGTCTAAGCTTCCGATAGAGACACAGCCTTCTTCATCTGAGATACACCCCTCCCTCGGCTCCTACTCTATTGCTGTGGACATTTCTTCTTTCCCAGGTGCATAGAGGCTCAGTACTATATCTGATCATCCTACATCGTTGCTTGTTTCATTGCTTGAAAGATTCTCCTCATCCCCCTGCACACTCATGCCTTCCTGGATCCCCAGCTCCGGCCAGTGAGCCAGTTTGGCCTAGAGGTATCTTAGTGCTCCCAAACTAGCAGCTCCAGCCCTTGAGTCTAGCCACTTGATGGTGCTGAAAATGGTGACTCTGTGAGAGTGACAGAGAGGTGTTACTCTCCCATTTTATAGATCAGAAAATCAAGACTCAGAGGAGATAAGTTATAAATAAGTTCACACTGCTAGGAAGTGGGAAGGACCAAACTTGAACCCTCTTTGGCTTATCTCTGTCCAAGGCCAGGTGTCTGTGCTTCCTGTCTGCCCCACACTGCTCCTATGCATGTATTTCCTGAGGGACAGTGTGGGGGAGCTGCATGGGGTAATTTGCACCCCACCCCCCAGTTCTGGAGGTGGAAGCCTGGCCTCTCCACTTGAGTTACCACACTGTAATGTCAAGGACATGCCAGTTTTATCAACAATTTCGGGTCCATGAGAAATGGGCTTGGCCAGATTAAAGACCACGATAAAATATTAAAAGAGGAAGCTCTCTTACTTACAAGAAAGGTGACTCATTCTGCCAGTAACTGAAAACACGGCCATCAGTAGAAGAGTTAGGCTGGCTTAACCTCCTCAGGCCATTGGCACTGATGCCTTAGGTTTGGGATCCTTGCATGTGACAAACCACTCAATCAGGCTTCCCCCGTTTTTAATTTAGTTAGTTAGTTAGTTCTTTGTATTTAGTAAGGGGTTAAAGTTTCTGGAGAGGAAAATGAAACTAATTCAGTGGCAGGAAGAGTACACATGTGGGGACACTGAGCAGACTCTCATATTTCTACCACCTCCCGTCCCAGGTCCGCCTTTGCTCAGAGGTCTCGCCCGCCCTCGGGCAGGCAGGGCAGTGGTTAACGGTTCCTTCCAGAGGCAGCTCCATGCGCTGCCTGACAGTCCCAGGGCCCTGAGGCAAGAAGTAAACCCTTTCCAGCCCCACTTTTCTATGTTGGAGCCATGGAATTTAGAATTCTGAACTTCTCTCTCTCTTACCATCTTATTGTTCACAGTTTTTCTCTTTATTTTTAATGTTTCCATTATAGTTTCCATTCAAGATTATTCTGTATCAGTTTCACATGTATGCCATAGTGGTAAAAAAACAAACAAACAAACAGAAAACCATGTACTTTACAAAATGGTCCCCTCAATGTTTCCAGCACCCGCCTGACCCCACACAGAGTCATCATGATATTGGCTATATTCCCTGTGCTGCCGTCTGCATCTCTCTGTTCATACTTTTGTTTCATGGGTACATGTGTCTAATCTTCCTCATATCACTGTAAATGCCTTTTAAAATTTTCTGTTTTATTTGGAAATATAACACAAGCAGGTGGCAAAAAACTAAAATGGTACAAAAGAATACACGGGGAAAATTAAATCTTACATCAACCCCTGTCCCCCAAACCTCCAGCTCTTTTCAGACATAATTACCATCTCCAATGTGTTGAAGCCCTTCAGAGATTTCACAAAAGAAATAAAAATGGAAAATGACATTATGAAAATGTGTTCGACCTTCTCAGTAATTGCACAAAACCAATTAAAACAATGAAATACTCTCCCTCAGATTAATAAAAGTTAAAGAAAAAGAGATTGGCAAGGGTGTGGGGAAGTGGGCACTTTTAAATCTTTTGGTCATATACATTGTGCGGCCTTTTAGGGAGAGCAATTCACATCTCTCAGAAATGTACCTGTACAAGCCTGTGACAGAACAATTGACTATGAAGCCGGAAAAGCCAGCGTTCGTTCAGCCTGCTGCTACCAGGCCCACTAAGCTGGGACAGGGACTGAATCCCCACGGGCGCTTTGTGCAGGTGGCCAGCAACCTGAGAAGACGGTGGATTATGTACACCAAGAGCCCTTCTGAGATTCCATTTTAAATGGACCCTTTTTCTAAGGAGCAGAAAAGTGTAGGTAAGGGGTTTGGAACTCAGGGAAAAGGTCAATCAAATAAAAGCTCCATATTCTTTCATCTGTGCCCTGGGCTGTGGGCGTCTCACCCTGGAGCACAATGGCTCATATGCCACCTTGATGGCTTGCAGGCCTCCTGAGACACGAGGTGGAGCTGCTTATGGTCTCTTGGAGTCCGGGTGGGTCATACCTTCAGTTCCTGAAACAACAGCTTTTATGTGCATTGATTACTAAGCTTAGTAGCCATTACCTGAATTAAAATTTTCCAACTCTTGAGTTTCCCATCAATTATTCTCCTAGAAATTTTTTCTTCAGATATAGTCACCTTTACAAAAGCACATGCTCAGTACTGCAGAGTGTGCGATAGCCCCGAATAAGAAAGCGCTATTTCCTTAAATAGGGGAATGACTAAGTAAAACTTACAAGCTTTATAATAATATACTAGGCATTGAATTAGGGCTGTATTTAGAGACCTGGAAAGATTTCCATTTCGTCTCATAAGTAAATCACACAAACATATGGTTTGCAGCTCACTTTCTTTATATGTACAGTATATAAAGTCCAGCTAGGGGTTCAGTTAGAGATGGAAAACACACCTGTCCCTTAAAAAGGACATTTGAAAGGGAAGAATTATTACCTAGTAAAAGAAGGCGGATTACTAAAAGCAAAGTCGCTCTAGGGGGAGGGAGAGCATCAAGGAAGAAAGAAATGCCGGAGGCTCCTCCCCGCCCGCCCGGCTGGGGACTCGGGTTGTTTGAAAACGAGGCCGTGCCCACTGACGCTGGGGACGTTCACTGAAGTGTCAGGAGCCAGAGTTTGTCTGCAGTCAGCGAGTGGGCACTGAGGGGCAGGAGGCTGCCCTGGCGTGCGACAAAATTCTCTAGAGGGCGAGCACCGCTGAGTCTTTTGCAAGCCGCTGATAGCTGTGCTTGAAGAGCAGGAAGGAGAGCGCCCTGAATCGGGAAGCGAAGCCCCGGCCTCTGCTCGGCCCTGTGCTGCCCCTCCAGCGCCCTCTACGAACAAAGCCTGAAAATGTTCCAGGGGCCAACGAGACATTTTTCTACCGTTTAGCCGCAGAATCACCACTCAGGATGAAGCAGAGACTTGGAGCTGCGGGACGACACACTGACTGATACTGGCACAAAGCACGGATCCTGCTTTTGTACACAAAATGGTGTTTGTGACATAAGTGCATAGATGCTATAATACTATTTGTTCCTTATTCTGTATTTACTTTGCATGCCAGAACCTGTTCTCAGGGCTTTGCGTGTATTAACTCAATTTATTGTTAACTTATTATTGATTTTCAGAGTAACCTGCAAATGCAGGAATTACTAATATTTCTATTTATGAATAATATGAATAGGGGAAGCACTGAGTTATTATGTAACGTGCTCAATGCCACACAGCTAGTAAGGGACAGAGCAAGAAACAGTATGGCTTTACAAGCACAGAAAAAAAGATGAAAAGCATCCAAATGCTAACAGCGGCAAGCTCTCAGGGCAGTGCTGAAGAGGCCACGGGGGAGGCTCTCACTTTTTAACCAGTGTTTCAAATAAATACAGTGCTAAAACCACTGCTTTTAATTTTGTTTTTGTGTATGTGGGTGAGGCCTTTGGGGGGGTATTTTGCAAAGAACAAACTAAAATAATTAATAAGTGACAACTCCCCATGCCAGTCAGTAAGAACAAGTGTCCGACAGGAGCCTATGCTTTCAGCAGTCCTCGGGAGGGGCGTTTCTGGGAGGGGGTGGCGGTGGCCTGAGCAAGGTTCTACAAGAAGGTGTCACACACTCTGAGCGTTGCCTTCCCATTCACAGTGTGTCCGGTCTGAGCTGGGCCTGGCTGTCCACACTGAGCTTCAGCCTGCCCTCCCCACCCCAACTGCTTCAGGGAGAAGGCGGTCAATGGCTGCCTGAAGGATGCCAGGGGGCAAGGGAATTGGCACTGATGGAGCACCTGCCTTCTGCAAGATAACGTAAGCAAGCACTGCGGATCTTGCCTTGCTCACTCCTGGCAGCAACCTGATCAAGCAGTCGTCATTATCCCGACTGTCCAGTGAAGCAAATGAAGGTACCCAGGTCCTCAGCAAGAGTCAGAGCCAAGATTTGTCTCCAGATATGTCTGATCCCAATGTCCGAGCTCAGTCTTCTACACCTAGCTGCTTTCCAGACTGTAGAGGGCTAGACCCCTTTCCCCAGCCACCTGCTTCTGGAAGGCTGCCCTGGATGGCTGCCCAGCAACTTTAGATCCTCCCTCAGAGGCTGCAGGTCAAGGTGTCACTAGGGGGAAAGCCAAGCTAGAGGGGCTGACTTTGGCTTTCAACTCACCATCATGTCTAACTTCCTTCTAGGAGCAGCCTTTGGGCTACATCCACTTTCAGACTGTGTGGGGTTGGGCCTGGGCAGCCTGGGTACAGCTGGTCACCTGCTTCTTGGGAACATCAAGGTAAACCCGGAATTTCTAGAGGAGATTATAGGGAAAGAAGTGGTGAGTACCACTGCTCAGTCCAGACACCAGATTGGAGCTGGGGCAAATTGGGGTCCACCCACCTTCTCCTTGGTTATCAGTCACTGTTATTACCTGCAGGATACGTGGGTGGAGGAGGACAGTATTCAGCCATGTTCTTGATACCTGTGCTATGAGCTAATGCAATGTTCCCATATAGTGTGGGACTCTACAACAGAGGAAGGATCACCAGTGATACTGGGAGGCACACAGACAATATGCATTAAACAACAATGGATAACATAGTGAAAAGTTATTCTCTTTATAATTTTCTTACATGGTTGGGGAAGGGGAATCCACAGCCAGTGCTAACATATCTTTACTGTGTTTCAAAACATGCTAACTTACCTTTTTAACAAAGGAGGCAGTAGACAATAATATCTAGCTTAAACTTAGTAACAGTGTTACATTTTCAATTTATTTATTTTTACAACTCCTTTTTTTGTAGTAAATATGATGCTTTTCGATTTATGGTAATAACGTAGACTTTTCTTTTTAACATTTACTTATGCATATATTTATTTAAGTAAAGAAAGCGAATCAGATAAAAATTAGACAAATAAAAGAATAAGTGAGTAGGGAATATGATAAAAATTGTCTGTCATCCAGGGATGACTGAAGTGGACAACTCGGTGCCAGTCATGATGAAGGCCACGCTGCTCTGAGAGACAGCACCTGAAGTGCCTAGCGGATGATTCAACTATGCAAGCCTAAACACTTTATTTTTTACTTTTTAAAGTAAAATTTATTTTTAAAGATTTTATTTATTTACTTTTTAAGGAGACTGGAAGGGAGGGAGGAAAAGAGGGAGAGAAATATCAGCATGTGAGAGATACATGGTGTCTCTCGCATGCCCCCAACTGGGGACCCAGCTGAAACCCAAGCATGTGCCCTGACTGGGAGTTGAACCAGTGACCTTTCGGTTTGCAGGCCAGCATTCAATCCACTGAGCCACACCAGCCATGGCTAACATTTATTTTTAAAAAGTTTACATGTCCATAGGGTAGGAAACTGAGAAACACAAGAAGCAAAGAACAAAGTCATCCACAATCACAAGCAGTTTACAGTGTGACATGTCTTTCTAGGTCCCCATGTGTATTTACACAACCAACCTTTCATTTTTACGTAATTAAGATCATACAGTTAGGAATCATGCTTTCTCATACATCATGAATATTTACCATTTCAAAGTCCTAAAGTTATATAATTATTTTGATAACCAAGAATACACTATTATCACCTCAGTCTGGAGGGAAAAAAATCTAATCTTTCCTTTCTTGGTGACAAAAATTTCATAAAGGACAGAAAGAGCAAGAGGCCTCTAGATAATGATATTGGCAGAGTTACAATTAAAATACTACATTTCCTTAGTGTTCAGTTAAAAATGAGACACAAAACAACAGAGCACACAAAGTATATGCTTCTAGGAGAATTCATTATGATCCATACTTTTTAAACATTAGCAATTTTCCACTGATATACTTAATGTATTCTTATAGTACAGCCAGAAAAGGCGCACACATCAATGGTTATCACCACAACCTAAGTGTGAACACACCCCTCCCTCTCTCCTTCCTCTTGCCCAGGTTAATGAGCAAGTCCTGATGTACATTTCCCAGAGATGGTTTAACAATTCCATGTCCAGGATCCTTCTTTTCTATCATTTACAACAAAAAGATATTTACAAGTTGGTTAATTCACTAGCTCTACTTTTTTTTTTAATCATAACATTGTCACCTCAGGACAACTCAAAAGTAAATAATGAATCTTGTCCACAATAAACACAGGTACTTCACAAAAATGCACATATAGACCTATGGCTCTTATCTAAAATCATCGTCTAGAAATGGAGATACTAGCAAAGAGCCCTTCCCTTCACTTTCCTCTTCTCCCTCCTCCACCATTCCAGGGACTAAGTATAGGACCACCTCTAGTTCCAAAACTTAGGTTAACAAAGACACTCTCAGAAGACTAACAAAAGGGCATTTATAAAGGGATTACTTTACTACCTCTACTCTTAATATGCATTGGGCTTTACGACTTGTTTATCCTACAATATGTGGCAATATTAACTAATATGCACATATATAACAATGTGTACACAGTCTGAATTTGTCTAAAGGCTCATGGGCACAGACTCTCCTCTCTGTACTTCCTTCCCTCCCCCTCCTCCATCACCCTGTGAATGGTTAGCCTACTCTGTGAGACATCAAGTTTAACATTTCCATTCCCAAAACACAACCATTCCTATGAATTAACAGAAAAAAATATTTGAAGAGTGTTATTTTAGCTTTTTACTTTTTAACATATGTTATGTACTTTTAAACATCTGGAAAGACTACATGTTTCAACTAAGGGTTTAAGTTTGGCCACTACGTACATAATAAATAGCCCAAAAAGTACATAGATAACAGCCAGCTGCAAAAAGTGGCAGGGTTGCTCTCTGCCAGAGACAGGCAGCTGGAGACACAAAGAGCCTTTTAAAGGGCCAACGCATAAACTGTTATTTGCAGCCACTTACCCTGGGCTCAGCAAAGCCGGGGGCAGAGTGAGCTAGAGATGCCTGAGGAGAGACTGGAGAAGGAGGCTTTGGGGATAGAACTGAGAAAGTAGCCAGAGGAATCCCAGTGCTGACTCATCATCCAAACAGCAGCAGCCATCTTGCTCAGGCAGAGACCACTCCCCAGAGCAGCTATAGCATAAGAGGACCCAATAGCCCTGCCCCCAGGAGGACCTCAGCCCCATCCTGTGGTGTCTCTAAGCCAGCCAGCTGAGCGCAGAGTGGCAGCCACAGATAATAGATCCATGGCCAAAGGGGGCACAGAGTAGTCTAGAGACACTTGAGAAGAGACTGGATATGGAGGCTTGGGGAGAGAATGGAGAGAGTAGCTCGCAGGATCCTGGTGCTGACTCCTCCCCCATATTGCAACAGCCATCTGGCTCAGGCAGACCACTCCCCTGAGCAGCAACAGCATGAAAGGACCCAATAACCCTGCTCCCAGGAGGGGCTCTGCCCGGCCCTGTGTGTCTCTAAGCCCGCTTGCTGAGGACACAGTGACTAGATTAACAACTGAAGGAGACAGTCACAGACAGTAGATTCCTGAAAGTTTCAAACAGTCTGCTTAAGGTCAGATGGGGTCAACATTTGACATCATCAGAGGCAGATCCAGAAAGAAAAAAACAGCACTCTCCTACCATAGAAGTTCACAACACAAAGTCAAGAAATCAAGACAGATCAATTTAAGAAGCAGAAGCAAAAGAGAAGAGCCTCACAAATAATGGGAAGACAAAGAAACACCGCCCCACCCCTGCCCCAGTCAAAGGGAAAGGAGGAATCCCCAGAAAGAGAATCAAATGAAATAGAGGCAAGTCAACTATCAGATATTGAGTTCCAAACAATGGTTCTAAGGAAGCTAAATGAGCTCAGTGAGCTCAGACAGAATTACAAAAAAACTGCAGGGAAACTATAAGGAACTTACTGCAAACTATATCAGCATGAAAAAGGACATAGAAACTATCAATAAGACACAAGAGGAAATGAAGAATACAGTTTCTGAACTGAAGAACACAGTAGAAGGAATCCAAAGCAAGCTCGATGAAGCTGAGGATCAAATCAGCGAGCTGGAGGACAAGGTAGAAAAAAGCTCCCAGAAAGGGCAAGAAAATGTAAAAAGATTCAAAAAGAATGAAGAGACATTGAGGGAAATGCAAGACAACCTGAAACGTAATAATATCTGTATAATAGGGATACCAGAAGGAGAAGAGGATGAGGAAGGGATAGACAACCTGTTGAAAAAAATTAATGATGGAAAACTTCCGTCATTGGAGGAGAGAAAAAGTCACACAAGTCCAAGAAGCACAGAGGGACCCAAAGAGGCCCACTCCAAGACACATCATCATTAAAATGGCAAATATCAAAGACAAGCAGAGAATCCTAAAGGAAGCAAGGGAGAAAGAGGTAGTAACATATAAGGGGGCCCCAATATGGCTAGCAGCTGATTTCTCAAAGAAACACTGCAAGCCAGAAGGGAATGTCAAGAAATATTCCAAGTCATGAAAAGCAAAGGCCTGCAACCAAGACTGCTCTCCCCAGCAAGGCTCTCAATTAAAATGGAAGGTGAAATAAGGAGTTTCCCAGACAAAAGAAGGCTAAAAGTATACACCTCCACCAAACCAGCATTGCAAGATCTGCTAAAGGGACTGCTTTAAGAAGATGAAGAAAAGGAGTCTATGAATACCCCATTCCTTTCACAGTCACCAAAACTTGATATTACCAATATTTTTAATATTTATTAATTTGATTGTGATGTGTTATTTTAATTGTTACTTTATTATTTGTTGAAACTAAACCTGTTTTTGTATATTTCTTGCCTATTTCTATTATTTTTAAAAAGCTTTAAATGAATTTTTGGTATTCTCTATCCATTTTTTGATTAAATGTTTGTAGAATGTTTTTCCTAACAACCACCCCCAAAATTATTAACCCTTTTTTAGATGTGTGGCAAATACTTCCCTATTCTATTACTTGTCCTTTAATATTTTTATACGTATATTATCTTAAATGTTTAATATAGTCATATTGTCAATATTTTACTTTATAGCTTCTGGGTTTGAATATTTTACTTCGGGTAAGAAAAATATTATTGTGTATTTTCTCCTTAAACTCCTTAGATTTTAAATATTGATGTTTAACTCACCTGAATATTTTTTGTATAATGTGTGAAATAGGGCTCTATATTTGTTGTATTTCAAGTAATAGTGATCCATGCATCTTATTTGTTGAATAAGCCTTATTTTCCCCACTGATTTGAAATATCAGTTTAATCACATATTATATTGTTAGATATATACGTTTGTTTCTAGAATACTCATTTTATTTCATTGATCTACTTGATCATTTCTGTGCTGGTGTCATGTCGGTTTAATTGCTGAGACTTTATAATGGATTTAAATTTTTTAATATTTTATAATGGATCCTGACATTTAGAAAAATAAATTAAATCTATCTGTATTTAAAAAAAGAAAAAGAAAGAAAGAAGGAACTCCTACCTTTTGTGACATCATGGATGGAACTGGAGCATATGCTAAGTGAAATAAGCCAGTCAGTGAAAGACAAATACCATATGATCTCACCTCTAAGTGGAATCTATTCAGCAAGATAAACTAATGAACAAAATAAACCACAGGCAAGGAAACATGGAGTAGATTGAATGTGACCAGAGGGGATGGGGAAGGAGGACAATGGTGGAAAGAAAGAGAAAGGACTAATCAAAGAATATGTATGAATGACCCATGGACACAGACAACAGAGTGGGAATTGACTGTGGGAGAGGGGGGCAAGGAGGGATGGGTGGCAGAGGGCAAAGGGGGAAAAACTGAGACAACTATAATAGAATAAACATAATTTAAAAATTTAAAAAAATTTTAAAGAAAGAATTACACCTTTCATCCATCTTCCAGGGTTGGTGAACTCATATATACTTGAATGAATGAATGTCCTAATTAGAATCCTGGAAGAAAAGTTGAGACCCTAAATGAAAAAAAAGAGCACACCACTGTGCACTCAAGTATTTGAGCTGAAATGACCTCAGAGATTGTCTAGTCTAACTCCCTCACTTTGCAATGTGGAAATTGGAAATTAACCAGCCCCGGCACAAGTCTGAGTACGTCACTTCTGAGCCTGAGCTCGTCACTTCTGAGCCTGAACTCTTTCCTGAGCTCTGAAAAGTACATGCTTGGACTGCCATGCGGTGTCTTATTTCCTGATCAGAGCCCCACCCTCTCACGCTGATTTTCAAAGTCTAGTTCAACTTTGGAAATTCCAGAAGTACTTTGTGCCAGCAGAATATTTCTCATTTGACTTCCATTTCCAGAAAGACGCATCTGCATTTGCCCACTGGTAAGATTTATCTAGAATTTTGGGGAGAAACCAATTTGTTTCTGGAATTGTCTATGCCGGAGGCACTGGGATATCTAGATAATACTTTTTTTTTTTTAACTGAATATATATAAATTACAAGTTTGGTTCCTTGCAGCTTTCAGGTCTGCTTTTTTGCACAGGTGGCTAGATTTCTCAGAGTACTCATCACAACTTATTAATGGATAACAGTCTCAACTTTTGAGCTCCACCCTGCTTACTTAATCATGGTAATTAATTCTTTCTCTTTTTTTCTCCTGTTTAAATAATAAACAAGATAAAAATATCCAGTCCTGACTAGTGTGGCTCAGTTGGTTGGACTGTTGTCCTGTTAATGGAAAGATTATAAGTTTGAGTCCCAATCGGGGCTCATGCCTGGGCTGCGGGTTTGATCTCCAGTTGAGGTGCATGTGAGTGGCAGCCAATTGATGTTTCTCTCACACATTAATATTTCTTTCGCTTTCTCTTTCTCTTTCTCTGTCTCTACCTCTGTCTCCCTTCCTCTCTCTCTAAAATCAGTAAGCACATCCTTGGGTGAGGATTTAAGAAACTATATCCCAAAGAATATTATAGAAAATACAGGGCAAGAAAGTCATGGGGGACTTTATTTTATGGATTAAGCATGCTGGGTTGTGTTAAGGGAGCTCTGTGTGCTAGCTAAATGACTCATCAGATCTGGTGTGAACATGGCCAACGGAGGTGGCCATCTTGCACATTCTAAAGTGGCGACATTATCACGTTAGGTTTTTAGACCGAATCTTTCAGTTGATACTCACTTCAAAATAAGGTGCAAGTTTTCCATCAGAAAGTCATTTGCAGGTTTTTCACTTTGGAAGCATTGAGCCATGACATTGCAGAAGCTGGAATGCAGAGGAGACATTATTATATGATTTCTAGTGGCAACCCCATATGTATCTGTTTATCATTCTAGCTATGTTGTTTTGCAACATCACTGTCGTTTACCAAAACATCTTTTTTTTAAAAGTATATTTTACTGATTATGTTGTCCCCATTTTTTTTCCCTTTGCCTTCCTCTGCCCGGTACCCACTTCCCTCTAGCAATTCCCATGGGTCGTGCATGTAAGTTCTTTGGCTTCTCCCTTTCCTATACTATTCTTAACATCCCCCTGTCTATTTGTCCCTAGCAATTATGCTACTTGAGCCCTGCACCATTTCCCCCTTTCTCTTCCTTTATCGCCCCAGCTGATAACCCTCCACATGAGCCCCATATCTATGATTCTGTATCTGTTCTGATTGTTTGCTTAGTTTGTTTTTATTTTTTAGATTCAGTTGTTGGGAGTTGTGAGTTTGTTGTCATTTTATCACTTAGAGATTGCTTGGAGATTGCTCCATGTCATCACATTTCTTCTCCGGTTCTCTGGCCTGCCTTTTGTTTTTGTTTTTTGTTTTTAATTTATCTTTTTATCCTCACCAGAGGATTTTTTTTCATTGCTTTTAGTGAAAGAAGAATGGAAGGAGGAAAGCAGAGTGAGAAACATAGATGCAAGAGAGAAATATCTATTGGTTTCCTCCCATATGCACCTGGACCCAGGATCGCACACAAAGGGACCAGGATATAACCCACAACCTAAGTATGTGTCCTGACCAGGAGTCAAACCCTCAGCGTTTTGGTTACAGGCCAATGCTCCAACCAACTGAGCCATACTTGTCAGGGCTCTGACCTGCATCTTCACTCATCTTTTGAAAAGAAGCTCTTAATTCTAATGCAGTACAGCTGATCACTTTTTCCCTTACAGTTAGTACTTTTTGTGTCCTATTTAAGGGTCTTCTTTTACTAAATATTATAATAATGACATTCTCTTAGAGTTTCTCATAAAAGCTTTGTTGCTTTCCTTTTAAAATATTAACTAATTAATTTTTAATTGTCCTTTTTCTATTACCATTTCCCTCCCCTGTGCCGCCCTTGCACTGCCCCCTCCGTTCCCCCCATCCCGCAGTTACCACGCTGTTGTCCTTTTCCATGGGCTCTTTCTCTTTTTTTTCTTTTTTGCTCAATCACTCCACTCCCCCAAACACCCCCGACAAGAGCTGTCAGCTATCTATGAGCCTTTCTTTATTTTGCTTCTAATTTGTTCAATAGATTCCAAATATGAGAGAAATCACATGGTACTTGTCTTTCTCTGACTGGCTTATTTCACTTAGCATAATGTTCTCCAGGTCTATCCATGTTGTCGCAAAGGATAAGATTTCCTTCTTTTTTATAGCTGAGTAGTATCTCATTGTGTAAATCTACCATAGCTATTTTATCACCTCATCTACTGATGGATACTTGGGCTGCTTCCAAATCTTGGCTATTGTAAGTAATGCGGCAATGAACATAGGGCTGCATATTCTTTTGAATTAGTCTTTTGGATTTCTTTGGGTAAATTTCCAGAAGAGGAATTGCTGGTTAAATCCATATTATTTTCCACAGTGGCTGCACCAATCTGCATCCTTGCCAACACTTGTTGTTTGTTGATTTATTGATGATAGCCATTCTGGCTAGTATGAGGTGACATCTCATTGTGGTTTTCATTTGCATTGCTCTGATGATGAGTGATGTTAAGCATCTTTTCATATGTCTATTGGCCATTTATATGTCATCTTTGGAAAAGTGTCTATTCAGGTCCATTGCCCATTTTTAATTGGATTGTTTGTTTTTTGGTGTTGAGTTTTAAAAGTCCTTTATAAATTTTGGATACTAACTTCTTAGCAAATGTATCAGTGAATATGTTCTCCCATTCAGGGGGTTGTCTTTTTCATTTTATTAATGACTTCCTTTGTTGTGAAAAAAATTTTTAGTTGGATGTAGTCCCATTTGTTTATGTTTTCTTTTGTTTCCCTTGCCCAAAGAGATACATCAGAAAAAAATTTTGCTACAAGAAATATCCAACACTTGACTGCCTATGTTTTCTTCTAGTATTTTTGTGGTTTTGAGTCTAACCTTTAAGTCTTTTTGAGTTTATTCTTGTGTGTGATGTAAGAAAGTGGTCTATTTTCATATTTTTTTAATGTATCTGTCCAATTTTCATAACACCATCTATTGAATAAACTCTCTTTAGCCCATTGTATGTTTTTGCCTCCTATATCAAATATTAATTGACCATAAAGTCATGTGTTTATCTCTGAGCTCTATATTCTGTACCATTGAGATGTATGTTTGTTTTTATGCCAGTACCATGTTGTTTTGATAACTATGTCCTTATAGTATAGTTTGATATTAGGTAGTGTGATTCCTCCAACTTTGTTCTTCTTTTTCAAGATCTAGTTTCATAACACTGTGGTCATAGCTGTTGTTATTCAGGGTCTTTTGTGGTTCCATATAAATTTTTGGAATATTTCTTCTAGTTATGTTAAATATGCCATTGGTATCTTGATAGGAGTTTCACTGAATCTATAGATTGCTTTAGGTAGTATGGATATTTTAATGATGTTAATTCTTCCTATCTGTGAACACAGTATATGGTTCCACTTATTTGTGTCTTCTTCAATTTCTTTCTTCAGTGTCTTATAATTTTCTGAGTACAGGTCTTATATCCTTAGTTAAATTTATTCCAAGGTATTTTATTCTTTTTGAAGGAATTATAAATGGGGTTGTTTTCTTAATTTCCCTTTCTGATAGTTCATTTTTGGCATATAAAAATGCAACTGGCTTCTGGGTATTAATTTTGTACCCTGCTACTTTACTGAAATCATTTATGAGTTCTAGTAGCTTTTTGATGGAATCATTACAGTTCTCTATATCCAGTATGATGTAATCTACAAATAATGACAGTTTTACTTCTTCCTTTCCAATCTGGATGTTTTATTTCTTCTTCTTATCTGATTGCTGGGGTTATGACTTCCAACATTATGTTGAAATAAGAGTGGTTAAAGTGAACATTTCTGTCTTGTTCTCGATCTTAAGGGGAATGTTTGTAGTTTATGTGCATTGAGTATGATGTCGACTGTGGGTTTGTTATATATGGCTTTTATTACTTTGAGGTATGTTCCCTCTATTTCCACTTTACTGAGAGTTTTTAGCATAAATGGTTGCTGGATTTTATCAAATGTTTTTTATGTATCTATTGATAGGATTGTGTGGTTTTTATCCTTCTTTTTGTTTATGTGGTGTGTCATGTTTATTGATTTGCGGTATTTTACCAACCTTGTATCCCCAGAATAAATTTCATTTGATTGTGGTGTATAATCTTTTTACTGTATTGTTGTATTCAGTTTGTTAATATTTTGTTAAGGATTTTAGCATTTGTGTTCATCAGGCATATTGGTCTATACATTTCTTTCTTAGTGGTGTCTTTATCTGGATTTGAAATTAGGACAATGCTGGCCTTGTAAAATGAGCTTGGGAGACTTCCCCTCTCTTGAATTATTTGGAAAAGTTTGAGAAGGAGAAGTGTTAGGTCTTTGAATGTTTGGTAAAATTCACCTGTAAATCCATCCAGTCCAGAGCTTTTGTTTGTTGGGAGTTTTTTGATTACTTCTTCAATTTCCAGCTCTTGTATTCATTGATCTTCATATCGCTTTTTTAATACTCTATTTCATTTATTTCTTTTATGATATTTATTATTTCCTTCCTTCTACTCACTTTGGGCTTTGTTTGTTGTTCTTTTTCAAATTCCTTGAAGTGTAAAGTTAGGTTGTTTATTTGAGCTTTTTCTTGAGATAGGCCTGCAATGCCATGAATTTCCCTCTTAGTAATTCTTCCACTGTGTCCCACAGATTTTGGGTAGCTGTGTTCTCATTTTCATTTTTTACATGGTATCTTTTGATTTCTTCCTTGATCTCATTGTTAACCCATTCATTGTTTAGTAACATGTTATTTAGCTTCCATGTCTTGGTGTGTTTTTCAGTTTTGTTCTTGTGATTAATTTCTAGTTTCATAGCATTGTGATCAGAGAAGATGCCTGATATAATTTTAATCTTCTTAAATTTATTGAGACTTGTTTTGTGTCCTAACATGTGGTCTATTCTAGAAAATGTTTTATATGCACTTAAAAAGAATGTATATTCTGCTGTGTTGGGGTAAAATGCTCTGAAGATATCAATTAAATCCTTTTGATCTAGTATATCATTTAAAGCTGCTGTTTCCTTGTTGATTTTCTGTCTGAAAGATCTATCCATTAATGTCAATAGGGTGTTAAAAATTCCCTAGTAAGACTGTATTATTGTCAATCTTCTCCTAAATGTTCATCAAGATTTGCTTTATATATTTAGGTGTTCCTATGTTGGGTTTATAAGTGTTTACTGGGGTTATATCCTCTTGTTGGATTGTTCCCTTATTCTTTATGTAGTGTCCTTCTTTGTGTCTTATTATAACTTTGGCTTTAAAGTCTATTGTTTCAGATATAAATATTGCTAATCCCAGCTTTTTTTTCCTTTCCATTTGCATGAAATATCTTTTTCCATCCCTTTACTTTTAGCCTGAGTGTATCTTTCATTCCAAGGTGGATCTCTTGAAGACAGCATATATGTGGGTCTTGTTTTCTTATCCATTCGTATACCCTATACCTTTTGATTGGGGCATTTAAGCAATTTACTTTTTTAGTGATTATTGATAAATACATATTTATCACCATATTATTTTTTAAACTATGTTCCTCTTTTTTTCCTCCTTTTCTTCTCCTTTTCCTCTTCTTCTTTCTTCAAGCAGACCCTTTAACATTTGTTGCAATAGTGGTTTAGGAGTAACAAACTCCTTTAGCTTTTTCTGGCCTGGGAAGCCCTTTATTTCTCCTTCCGTTTTAAATGATAGCCTTGCTGGGTAGAGTAGACTTGGTTGTAGGTCCTTGATTTTCATCACTTTGAATATTTCATACCCATCTCTTCTCTCCTGAAAATGTTTCTGTTGGGAAATCAGATGACTGCCTTATAGGAAGTCCCTTGTAAGTAACTAACTCTCTCTCTCTCTCGCTGCCTTTAAGATTCTCTCCTTTTCTTTCAGCTTTGCCATTTTAATTACAATATGTCTTGTCATGGGCTTCTTTGGGTCCATCTTGTTTTGGGACTCTCTGCACTTCCTGGATTTGTGTGTCTTTTTCCTTCACCAGGTTAGGAAGTTTTTGGTCATTCTTTCTTTAAATAGGTTCTCAATCCCTTGCTTTCTCACTTCTCCTTCTTGTACCCCTATGATGTTGTTACACTTCGTGTTGTCCTAAAGGTCCCTTAAACCATCTTCATTTTTTAAATTCATCTTCTTTTTTGTGTGTGTTCTGATTGGGTGTTTTTTTCTACCTTGTCTTCCAAATTACTGATTTGATCCTCTGCTTCATATAACCTATTGTTTATTCCTTCCAGTGTATTATTTATTTCATTCTTTATTTCTGACTGGTACTTTTATTATGGTTTCTATGTCTTTTTTTTATGCTGTTGAGCATCCTTATAATCATTACATTGAATTCTGTAGTTCATAAATTTCTTGCCTCCATTTATTTAGCTCTTCTCCTGGAGAATTCTCTTGTTCTTTCATTTGAGTCCTCTTTCTTTGTCTCCCCATTTTGGCTGCTTCTTTGTGTTTGCTTCTATGTATTACATAGATCTGCAAAGACTCTGGAGCAGATCTATGTCAGATGATGATTGTGACCACACCTGGGCAACCTGTTTGGAGCTATCAGCAATCCACAGCTTGTGGATCCCTCTTCTGGTCCTGGATGTGTGCTGAAAGAGCCAAGCTGCACACCAAGCCCAGCTTTTAACGTCACCAGGCCCAGCTTTTAACATCACCAGGCCCAAGAGAGGGTTGGCTAAAGTCTCAAAGCACCTAAAGATCTACCTCTGCCTACTGGCTGTCTGTTAGGCTTAGTCATTGAAAAAGCCTCTGGCTATATGCTTCAGCAGGGCTTAAGCTCCTGCAGGGTGGGATGAGAAGGATTGCTGTGGGTGTGTCTATTGCTTTCCCTCAGGCTGATGCCACATGGAAGGAGTGCTTTGCCCAAGAAAGATGGTATGGAGAATGACTAAGCACAGGGATCCTGGCTGCTGACCTTTCAGCTCCCTCCCCAGAACCGCCAACTTCCTCTAGAGAACCACCAGCCCTAGACTCTTTTTTTTTGAAGCTCTAGCCTACTCTGTCCTCCATCCACCAATAGTTCAGGGTAAGTGGCTGCAAACAAAATTTTGTGTTTTGGCCCTTTAAAAGGATGGCTGTATCTCTAGACATCTCTCCCCAGTAGACTGAAACCCTGCTGCTTTTCACAGCCCATGGTTATGTAGGTGCCTTTCATGGTTCTGGGGGTCTATGCTAGGGAACCAGCTTGGGGTTTAGACCCCACATTTCTCAGGGGAACCCCCCTGCAGCTGAGATTTGCCTCTGAAACTTCAGCTGCTGCCTATGGGAGCTCAACCAACCCTCTTGTGCCTCTGTACTTCTTACTGATCCCAATGTGGCTCTTTCTGTAAGTACTTGGTTATAAGGCTTTTCCCCAACTAGTCATCAGTTGGTTATTCTGGATGATTTTTCTATAATTTAGTTGTAATCCTAGTTTGGTCCTTGGAGGGGATTAGTGTAGCTTCCCCCTACTTCACTGCCATCTTGGATCTCTGCTTTTCTTTTAATATTTAGGTTTAAGTTCCATCTGGATTTGAATGTCTGCAGGTAGAAGATAAAGGTTCATTTTATTTTTTTATGTCTATCCAATTGATCTGCCATTTATTATAAAGACCGTCCTTTTGTTTGTTTGTTTCACTGCAGTGCCATTTTTATCCATTATTGAGTGATATTATATGTATGAGACTTTTTTAAAGTAATAGTTTTAGATTTACAGAAAAAAACTGAGCAGAATGTAGAGTTCCTATGTACTGTTCTCCTCAAACTTTTGTCTATTATTAGCATCTTGCATTAGTGTGGTACGTTTGTTCAAACTGATGAGCCAACATTGACACGTTATTATTAATTGAAGTCTATAGTTTACATTAGAGTTCACTCTTTTCATTGTACAGTTCTCTTGCTTTTGCAAAATGCAAAATGTCATATATCCATCATTACAGTGTCATATAGAGTATTTTCACTTCCCTCTAAAAATTCCCTGGTTCCTAACCTCTGGCAAACAATTTTTTTTTTTTACTGTCTCTGTAGTTTTGCCTTTTCCTGAGTGTCATATAGGTGGAAGCATATAACATATAACCTTTTCATACTGGCTCTTTCACTTAGCAATATACATTTAAGGATCCTCCACATCTTTTCAGGGCTTGATAGCTCATTTCTTTTTAGTACTGAATAATATTCCATGGTATGGATGCACTACAGTTTGTCATTCACATATTGGAAAACATTTTTGTTGCTTCCAAGTTCTAGCAATTATGAATTATTAATAAAGCTGCTGTAAACATTCACGTGCAGGTTTTGTGTGTTGGCATAAGTTTCCAACTCATTTGAGCAAATATCTAGGGACATAATTGCTGGATTTTATGGCAAGAAAATGTTTAGTTTTGTGATAAATTATCTAACGGGCAGCATCACTTTTCATTCCCACCAACAATGAATGAGAGTTCCTGTTGCTCCTAATTCTCACCAGCATCAGGTGTTGTCAATGTTTTGAATTTTATTTGACTCTAGAAGATGTATGGTAATGTTCCATTGTTATTTTAATTTGCAATTCCCTAAAATCATACTATGTTGAGCATCTTTTCCTATGGGTTTTCTTCCTTCCTTCCCTCCCTCCCTCCCTCCCTCACTCCCTCCTTCTCTTTCTTCCTTCCTTCCTTCCTTCCTTCCTTCCTTCCTTCCTTCCTTCCTTCCTTCCTTCCTTCCTTCCTTCCTACCTTTTTCTTTATTTTCCTTTCTTTCTTTCTTTCTTTCTTTCTTTCTTTCTTTCTTTCTTTCTTTCTCACCATTTGTACATCTGTCTGGGTGAAGTGTTTATTCAGATGTTTTGCCCACTTCATAATTGGGTTGTTTGTCTTCTAACTGTTGAGTTTTAAGAGTCCTTTGTATATTTTGGACAATAGTCCTTTACCAGATGCGTTGACATTTTCTCCCAATCTGTGGCTTGCCTCTTCATTCTCTTTTGAATAACAGAAGTTTTAATTTTAATAAAATCCAATTTCTCAATTATTTTTCCCATGGATTGTGTTTTCAGTGTTGTACATAAAACATTCATCACCAAACCTAAGTCACTGGGTTTTCTCCTATGATACCTTCTAGAAGTTGTAGAAATTTGTGTTTCACCTTTATATCTAAGACACTTTTTGAGGTTAAATTTTGTGAAAGGTGTAAGGTCAAGGTCTAGATTCTTTGTTTTTTTTGTTTGTTTGTTTTGAGGATTTTTGTTTGTTTGTTTTACAGGTGGATGTCCAGTTATACCAGTGTCAATTTCATGAAAAGGTTATCCTTTCTTTCAGCTAAGTCACTTCACCTTTCTGAGCTTTGTTTTCCTAAATGTCTTTGTAACACCTGTCCCACCTGTCTTAGACTAAAAAATGTAGTTACCAATGAAGACCAAATGACATAGCAGGGAAAATGTTTTAAAACTGTATTTTGTTTGCCCTGTCCAGGTAGCTCAGTTGGTTGAGTGTTGTCTTGCTATGCCAAGGTTGCGAGTTTGATCCCTGGTCAGGGCACATACAAGAAGCAACCAATGAATGCATAAAAAAGTGGAGCAACAAACTGATGTCTCTCTCACTCTCTATTTCTCTCTCTCTCTCCCTTCCTCTCTATAAAAATCAATAAAGTTAAAAAATAAAGTAGGTTATTGGTAGAAAATAGCTTAGGGCTGGGAGCTTGTGAGGAAAGCAGGAGTGGCTGCCAAAGGATAGGGGGTTTCTCTGGGAGATGATTAAAATGTTCTGGTAATGATTGCACAGCTCTGTGAAGATATGAAAACCCACTGAATTGTATGATATGTGAATTACATCTCAATAAAGATGCTTAAAAAAACTATCATGCTTGACAAATATGTTCGTATTATATCATTAAAAGTGGCTCTTGGATGGTGGTGATGATTGCTCAAGAGTATGGACGTACTTAATGCCGCTGAACTGAACACTCAAAAATGGTTAGAATGGTAAAATTTATGTCATGTATATTTTACCATTATAAAAACTTTTTAAATGACTCTTTACACTTGTCCTTAGGGTTTGAGGTGCTCTGTTTCTTAGATAGGACAGATAGTAAAGTAACAACACGAAGGACCTACACCTTGTCTATGTTCAGACCTTCAAAAAAATATTGAAAAAGCTAGATTGGTGACATGAATATTGATATCGCAACCCAACAATTATTTCAGTTTCCTCCTATCTAGATCAGTGGTATAGGTCTAAGTTTGCAGTAGTTTTTGATAAAGTAGAGGGGGCAGGTACTAGCCACAAGGAAGGTGCAGAGCACACATGTTGGAATTGGTGACTGTAACCTCTTCTATCTGCCTGTGACTGTCTAATCATCTCAATATCAAAACAAAAATAAAAAAAATTTAAAATCCCAGTGGTTAAAAACTTTTAAATAACTAGGTGAGTCTTTTCAAGCAAGGCCCAGGAGGTGATAAAATAGGTTGATTGGAATGCAATCTCTTTTCCTTTCCTCACCACTTCCTGGAGGGTGTCTAAGGCCCAGAACCAAGCCTAGTTGCTAGGGCGAAAGAAGGGTGAGGATAGGGCCTGTGGTCAGTTATGTGCAACTTAATGTAGAAGCAACAAAGAACATGCACGTTCTCAAGACTTTGTTTCACTGTCAGTATTTATTCTTGGCAAACGTCCTGTGGTTCAAATTCAGATCCATGGGAAGGGTGTGCTGCAGCGAGTTGAGAGAAGGTTTAGTCCTGCTCGGCTTTCTTAGGGAGGCTTACAGGTCCCAGTCTGCTTTTAGCACATAAGTAGGCCTGAATCTCCAGGGCAGGTCTTCAGGTGGGAGCTGAGATTCAGGAGGGTGGAAACCATTTGGGGATCAAGTCAAACCAGGCTGTGCTTTCCCTACACTAGGCAGGGACCAACTCCTCCAAGTCCTGCTGCTACTGCAACACCTCCAGGTTTTCCAGCTAGTCTAGGATGAAAGACCACCTACATTATTCATTTCAGTAATGAACAGACACAGACATATATCTGAAGATTGAAGCAAGAAACTGTTTCGAGCAAGTGACTTCGTAACGATCCTGGCAGATCACAATAAGAATTTAACTTCAGGTTCATGACTCACTAATTAATTATTCATCTTCCTTTTTAAAAAGTGTTAAGACTGGAAGAGGCTAGGATCAATATCTTACAAATGATACATGATGAAGCCCTGAAACACCTTCCTTTTTCCACACCCATCCTCAGCATGGGCCTCTGGATGCCCCTGTTGACCTTCAACAAATACATACCTAGATATTTCTCCAGCAAAATGGTTTTCTTCAGAAACAACAAAGAAATGAAATTCAGGACATGTGTTCTAATGGCCTGTTGCATGCAAGTCCAGAGAACAAAGGAGAGGCACACTCCTTTATGCTTTATGGACTTAGGAGGGGCTGGTACGAAGTCTGTTGAAACAAACTAAATATTCAAAGTGTAATGACTATACACCAGCTGAGCTATAGCAGTCTCCCATTGGCTGAGCTGTTTCTGGGCAAGGAGGAATCTTTTCTTCCTCCTCTGAGGTAGTCAAGCAGTGCCACTTCCTGTTCAAGATGCAAGATACCCCTCTTCCTGTTGTGAAGAGTGGTATGTCCCTGAGAGTTCTCTCTTTTGTCCTCCTGACTCTATTTTAAGTGAGTTTTCTATTTATTAATCTTCACACCTCCAGTGGCTCATCCATTTCTGCCAGGCTGGGCTCAGGTGCAGGCTAGGAGATGAGCGTAAATCCTGGAGTGAGATGATCTTGGGTTGCTTTGCTGGCCTTGCCATGCTCAGCTGATTGACACTGAACTTAGTTTCCTCATCTGTACACTATGTCTAATAATTAAAATAGCCACCTTACAGAGACTGTGAATTAAGTAACAATGGTGGTGAATATTTATTGAGAATAGTGGAAAGCCGAAGCACTACTTACTCCAAGTGCTTAATCTGTTTTACCTCCCATAATTATGCTCAGGTAGGAATTTCACAGCTGGGGCCTGAAAACTGGTATTTTTTAAACCTCTCCAGTTAGTTGAGAACCATGGCTGTGTATCAACGTTTAGACAGTGATAAACTGTTCAGTGTCTTACCGACAGACTTCATTCTGTTACTCACTAGCTCACTTGGCCAAGTCTTTCATCCTTTCCAGGCCTCAGTTTCCTCATCCACAAAATGGGAACAAAAATAGCATCCACTTCTGAGGTGAAACAAGCTAGTTTAGGTGACTGTATCTGGCACACACAAAATATCTGATAAGTGTTAGCTGTTATGATTAGGCCAACTCCTTTTTCTTAGGTGACTGAAAACCCAAAGATCTTCTGACTTTGTGCATGGGTCATTCTGAATTAGTTTAAATTCATTGCTTTCCTAGCCACATTGTTTATTTCCAAGTGTTGTGGGAAGGGAGGCTAGTATATTACTGTGGGAAAATCCTGTGTTGGGTGCAATAGGACTGAGTTTGAATCTATGTATCTGTTGGAGCCTCAGTTTCCTCGTCCATAACATGGGAAAACAAAAATGCTGCATTGCTATGAGAATTAGAGACGATGCGTGCAAAGGACACAGCATCTAGGTAATGCCTTATTGCCAGCATTTTGGTTATAAAATGTACAAGATGTGAAGAAAAAGGCAGGAAACGTTTCCAAAAATTCAAACAGGAAACAGAGACGGAGCATGAGCAGTGGATGAAGAAAAGCTGGAGTAAGCCTGGAGCTCAGGGTCCTGGGTCACAGACCTCTCTGTACTACCACCTCCCCAGGCTTGGCACTGGACAGGCGCTGGTCACTACTAACCTCAGAGCGTGGCCAGGGTCGCGAGCAGTGTTGTTACCCTTACTTGGGGCGAGGCCAGACCCACCCCTGTGTTTTTGTGCAGAATCTCCCTGCATTTCTGCTAGTGGCCTGTTTTGACCCAAGGACAGCCCCTGCCATCTGCTCTGAGGAGCTGAGCCAGGGCTTCCGTGCAGACCTGAGCTGCCTCTCCTCAGACCCCTTTCAAGGGAAAATGGCATTTTACTTGCCACAGGCAGAGTGAAGCCTGTCTTTAAAAATTACAAGAGTTCTTAATTCTAAACTTAGTCTGTATAAATGCTTTCCAATAAAGCATGTCCAGCTTCCTGGGTTTCTAGTTTGCATGTCGATTATTGTCAACCCCCTCTTCTGCATGGTTGGAAATTGAGCCTCTGTTCCTTTAAAATAGAAACATTTTTTGTGAGTCACCTCTCTTTTGTCTGAGGAATCAAGTTTATTCTCTAGTTCTTTCTGTTGAGGAATTTTCTCTCTCACCGAACACCAGATTCTGCCCTCTGCAGCAGGGCAATGCTTTCACGGTTGTCTCTTGTGATTTTTTTCAAGCCCTGCTTAATTTGCTGAGAAATTCTGAATGTGCAGGACAGAGAAACAGGAAGTGAGATTTTGGAGGAGTCAGAGGAGCCTGGTGAAAGGATCGAAAGTGAAAGAAAACTCCCTGGAGGCAGTTCCACCCCTACTGTTTCTTCCTGATCTGTTTCAAGGGATATTTCTGTGGTTGTGTGGCCAAGCCTTAGGAATTTGAGCAGTGAAATTGGGCAGTTCAGGGGGTCTTGGCATCGGGGACTTGGAGACTGTGATGTTCCTGGGACAGGGTGGAGCAGGTGAGTGCCTGGTGCAGAAGCAGCTTCGGGGACTTGCTGAGTGAGAACATCTGTGGGTTCTGCCAGGCTCTCCGAGTGGGGTTTCTCTCTGAACTACAGCCACCAGCCTTGCCACTTCTCAACTCTGGAAATCTCTAGTTCCTCTGCTACATCTCTTAGAGCCTCCTCAGAATCTTCTCAGTGGCCTCAAGTATAGACAGTGTTTCTCTCCTGCCAGATCAGTGTGGAGATTCCACAAGACTTTACTTTTTTGTTTTCTTTTCCATTCAGTCCTGGGACAGAGGGCTGAGTGAAGCCTTCTTCTCTCACATCCCGATGCCCTGGGGTCCTTGGTGTCTAAGGCCCACAGTCCCCTTCTCCCCATGCCCTGTTCTAGGAACTTTCTTGGTCCTCACTTCCTACTCCCCTTGATGGCTCCCAAAAGACAACTCTTTAAATCTTTTGATACATATCCCTGAACTGATCTACATCTCTGCAAAAAGTGCTGTTTTGTGTGTGTACACTATTTTTTAACAATGTGACCTGGAGCAAGTAAGTGCTTTCTCTATGTCTGTTTCCATTTCATTAAATGGAGTTACTACTACATCCTGAAGAGATGGGGAAGGATGTGAGGAGATATGCATGTTAATTTTTACAAACATATTACTTGAATTATTTGCTCATTCTTTTTCTTTCTCTTTCTTTCTTTCTTTCTTTCTTTCTTTCTTTCTTTCTTTCTCTCTCTCTCTTTCTTTCTCTCTCTCTCTTTCTCCCTTCCTTCCTTCCTTCCTTCCTTCCTTCCTTCCTTCCTTCCTTCCTTCCTTTCTTTCTTTCTTTCTTTCTTTCTTTCTTTCTTTCTTTCTTTCTTTCTTTCTTTCTTTCTTTCTTTCTTTCTTTCTTTCAGTAAGCACCCTGTATTTTGTGCTCTGTGTTTTTTGGCAGGTACCACTTTCTAATCATGCATGATGGACAGTCTCCCCAGTCCTGCATAAGGACTTGCCCTCCAGTCCTTGACCTGATCCAACCTGCAAACCTTTGCCAACGTGATAGATCTAAAGTGCGTATCTCGTTGCTTTATTTTGCATTCCCCATGTTACTAACAAGTTGGAGCATCACTGCACACACTTGGGCTATTTGAGTATCCCTGGCAGGGAACTCCATATCCCTGTCTACAGGGTTTTTTTTTTCTTGTTGATTTGCAGGAAACATGTTCTATATATTATGAGTCCCATGGCAGGTCCTGGGAACACGAACATGAAAAATGCAGACACTGCCCTGTGAAGCTCAAAGCCTGGGACGGGAACTAGTCACAGAACGGTAGGACAGATGCTGGGGTAGAGGCTCCAGAGGCATCAAGAAAGAGTTAGGGATACCTCCTGGCTGGGACTTAGCCACTAACAGAATTTCATTCTATTGATGTGTTTTCACTCAGACTTTGTGAGCAGAATCAAGTGATAGAGAAGGACATCAATGTTCCCGTGGCACCTTTACCTAGCCCTGGATGGGGGAGAGGCACTTTCAGGCACTCCACTTAATCCTATTATCTATAAGACAGGTCTATGTCCCCTGAAAACGTATTCTATCTAGGGAAAGAAAAAAGGCAGTTTCAGAGAAGAGAGGTGTTTGATTTCTTTGTTGGTGTTGTTTCTACTTTTAACATCAGAAAACATTTCACCTGACTCACAGCAAAAAGACAGGGCTAATGTGTGCTTTGTTCACTGTTACATCTCCCAGGCTCAGACCATAATGAGGGCCCTAGGATTTGCCTCTTTGATAAGTTTGGCTCGTTGATTCTAAGGTTTTCTAAGTCACTGAGGGCGAGATCTGGTGGCCCCAGGGTCCATGGAGGTGATCATTGTATTTGAGTGTCAACAGGAAAACCACGAGGGCGCGTGGTGGATGTTAGCAGACTCTGTGAGCTGTGGTGAGGGACCCCACCACACTTGAGATCTTGAGTTTTCACATCTCAAGATCTCTCAGAACTGATAAATCAATATTTATTGAATGGAAACATTAATAATAAAACCAGAAAAATCTGTAAATTCCTGAATTATGAAAGCATTCTTCGTTATCATTCAGTCCAACTTTCTAATTTTGAAATATGGTCAGGAGGCCCCTGAAGTAAAATGATCCATCCATAGTCATATACCAGCTACTTGTTTTCTGTCCCCAGTAGCTGTAGGAGGAGTTACTCTGTTGAAAACAGGAAGTAAGCACTCTTGCTTCAGTCTGTTTTACACCCTTGCCTTCTTTGCGCCAGTGAAAACAGGCAGCCGTGAGGGTCCTAGGATTTGCTTTCGGTAAGTCATTTGGGCTTTTTGGGAGGAAGGCCTTTGATTCTAGAGTTTTCTAGGTTGCTGAGGTTGGATCTGGAGCCTTAGGCCCATGAAAGTGAACCTTGATTTGAGCGTAGATGGGGGAACCATTAGCAGTCCCTCTAGAGCCCCTAGGCCCATGGATTCCAGGTTTCAAGGCCACTCTAGCGTAGGGTGATGCCTTCCTGGGGGGTTTTCTGGAATGCTCCAAGTACAGCTCTCTATGGAGAGGTCTCATCTTTATGCCGATGAAACTTGTTGAATAGGAACCAAAATCGAAGTCTCAACTGACTTTGCTGCTATAGCTAACCATTCATCAATACACACCCACCCACATATGTACACACTAACAGGAGCGCACACACACAAACACACTTGCGACAAGCACATAGCCCTAATAATTCAATTATTTATTTTTTGAGACATTAAGAAAGTACAAAACAGTACGGAGAATAATATAATGGCAAGCATAAAGTGACAAAATTTGAGACCATGCTTGTGGAGTTAAGCATTTATAGGTGAAGTTATGAATTTAGTTCCGTTTGAAATGTATAGGATTGGTTATAAACTTTATTGAGATTTGACCACTTTTACTGGGCTGCATGAAAGTGCTGGTTTCAGGGCCCTGGGGCGAACTGTGTTTGTGTGCAGAGTGGGCACCTGGAAGGTTCTGAGGGAATCCTCCTTTTGGAGTGGTTGTCCTGGCCGGAAGGGAATAGCCACACTTGGGCCTATTGACACTTGGGCCTAAGAGCCATTTCAGCTTTGGATGACATACAGGTTTTTGTATCAAAAGGTTAATGTAAGTTTTGGATTCATTTTCCCCAGTTATCCATATCCCTAGAGGAACTAGGACACTGCTACAATATTTCTAGAATTGTTTGTGATTAGGTGAAATTTATTTGTCATTAAATTGTGGCATATGAGGCAGCGGTGGAGTTGTGACTCTGGAATTCAGATGCTGGGTCTAAATTCAGGCTACAACATCGACTAGCTTGGCGGTAAGGTTATGGCCCTCTCTCTGCTACAAAGGATTTGTTAAGAATTTCTGTTTTTGTGTTTCAGGGTAGTTTTTTTGTCTTTTAAAGTTTTTAATAATTTTAATCTTTAAAAATATTATGATTATATATTTTCTTTTACTGGCTTTCAACTGCAATTAAAATAAAATCATAATCTTTGTAGAGTCTTGTCACTGAAATTTCGAGTAAGATGCTCAAATCTGAGTCCCTTCCTGACTTATTTTTAGACTAATTTTTCGCAGTCATAGAATGAGGATAATGATTGCAATTTCATCAGACACTTGTAGTAAAATGAGACAAGAAAAAATACTTTTACATTTATATGTATTATATGTCATAAACATGTATTTCAATATGAACATTTGGTTATAGTTATATACTTTGGGGAATAAACATATTATAAAATATTTAATATACTTATATATTATGTAATATAAATATATTTATGTGAATTCATTGTTTAACAATACTGTAGATAGATAATCAAAAGTAAAAGAAAACCTCCTGGAGGTGTTTCCATCCCCATCCCTCTCCTCTGCCTTTTATTTTAAATATTCATTTGAATATATTTTATATATGTATGTACATACTATTGACAAAAGCTTTAAAAAGGTTTATTCCTTCTCACTCCATAATATTATTACTAGGTAATTATTCTAAGAAAGTAATCAGAGCGTATAAGGAGGCGTTCATGTTAGGATCATCCTAAATGTAATCAGAGACTGGTTACATAAATTGTGGTTCATTCATATGAGTAGATGCTTTACAGATTTAAAAATCCATGCTGTAGAAGAAAAAATTAAGACATCAAGATGTATGTACAATATTATCAGTAGAAAAATACACTTATGCCTCAGGAATATGGTGTGTTCAATTATAAGGATATATGTATACACACACACATAAAATATGTGGTAGGGAAGATAGTAAAATATTAGATGCTTATCTTTGGATGATGGAATTTTAGGTAATTCTAATTTTTCTTTTTATCTTTTCTGCATTTTCTAAAATGAATACAGTAGGGGTTGTTTTCATTAGGAAAAATAATTGTGGAGGGAAAAAAGAAAATTCTGCTTGCATTAGACTATTTGGTTGATTTTATTCTGTAAAGGAAGATTTGAACAGTGGTTAGAACTGATTTAAAATTTTAAAGACACTGAATCATTTAATGGTACCAAATGGGGCTGGACCTAGTTTAGACACGTTCCAGTATATGAATGAAAATGGGTACTTAAATAGGATTTTAATTTAGATATATGTACATTTATAATGCGCATGGTAACAATTTTAAACGGGGGAAAAATGTTTCACTTTCCTGTTCACCCGTAGGCCTTCCCGCAATCATCGCTAGGCCTCTCTGTTTCCTCTCCTCCGTGGCAACTACTGAGCAGCTCCCTGTGTGTTTGGTTCAAACATCTGTGACTATACAAGTCTATACACCATTTAATAATACATTATATAGAGCACACATATCCAACCCTGTGGTTCTTTCCATTCTTTTTAATAGTTGAGTAGAGCACCACTGGATGGTCAAAATCTTATTTAATGCTTCTGATAATGATTAAACAGTTGTTTCTGCTCTTTTGTTATTTCAAGCAATTCTGTCATGAATAACCTCCTACCTATGTTTCAGTACACTGATGTTTGAGCTAATGCAGGGAAAAACAACTGGAAGTTACCTTGTGGGGGTCAAAGGATATGTACATTTTATATTTTGATAGATATGGCCAAATTACCCACCTACCTGTTTGTATTTCCACCATCTCACAAAACTGTGTATTGCAAGTTTTGTATTTCACCAACTTGATAGTTGAAAATGGCCTTTTGTAATTCCAATTTGTTTTTAAAAAATTTATTGTGAATGAGGTTGAATATCTTTTCAAATGTAAAAAAAACATTATTATAAAAATATAAAGCCACTGAAAGTTACCTTTCTCTGAACTCTCTGCTTATGATCTTTACCTGTTTATGCATTGGGTGGTTGGTTTGTCTTTCTCTTTTTTAAAAACTGGCTTATAGGAACCCTATTTTAAGCAAATTACTATCCATTTTTCCCAATGCAAGATTTATTTATTCTTAAAGTGATTTTTGCTCAATATTTTAGTTATTATTTAAAGACATGTATCAATCTTTCTTTAATGTCTTTCAGGTTTCCTGTTACACTTGGAAAGGTTCTTCACCTCTATAAGATTATTTTTTAAAAATTCTCATTTTTTTCTTTAGCATTTTAATTTTAAGGATTAAACCTTTGATGCATCTGTAGTTTATTTTGATGCAAGGAGTTCAGTTAGGATTCATTTCAGTTTGTTCTAGAAGTCTATTCATTTGTTCTAACACCATATGTTTAAAAGCCCCCTGAATGTGGATAAACCTGTTTTATAGTGTGTTTGATTTGGCCATTTTTCATTGTTAACTTATAATAGCCAGAAAACACAGACCATATTATTTCTGCTTTTGGGGAATCTATTAAGATTTTCTTTGTGGACGGTTTTTCTGAATATTTTGTATGTGTCTGAATGCATGTGTATTTTCTACTGAGAGGATATGCTTGTTAGAATTTGTCAACTGTGCTACACAAGTCTTCTATAGTCTTCTTATAGTTAACCTACTAGATTTTGTAGTCTCTGAGAGAGATATATGAAAGATTCCTGCTACTTTGGGGAAAGTAAGTTCTTTGAGTTCTCTGAAGTTCTTTTGAAAGTTTAAGTTCTAATTTTTTGTGTTTTTTGTTAATTTACATTATATTTTATTGTTTATGCTATTATTGTCCCAACTTTTACCACTTTGACCCTCTTCTCCCAGCCCCAACCTCCACTCCTTCAAGCCATCCCCACACCATTGTCCATATCCATGGATCATGTATATATATTTTTTGGCTACTATAATCCCAATGCTGTACTTTACATCCCCATGACAATTCTGTAACAACCAATTTATACTTCTTAATCCTTTCACGTTTTTCACCCATCCTCCTCACCCCCCTCCCATTTGGCAACCATCAAAACATTCTCTGTATCTATTATTCTGTTTTTGTTCTGCTTCACTTATTTTGTTTTAGATTCAATTGTTGACAGATATGTATTTATTGCCGTTTTATAGTTTATATTTTTTATCTTCTTTCTCTTAAAGAAGAGACCTTTTAACATTTCATATAATACTAGTTTTGTGGTGATGAATTCTTTTATTTCTTTCTTGTCTGGGAAACTCTTTATCTGTCCTTAGATTCTAAACGATAGCTTTGCTGAAGAGAGTAATCTTGGCTGTAGGTCCTTGTTTTTTTATCGCTTTGAATATTTATTCCCAATCCCTTCTAGTCTGCAAAGTTTCTTTTGAGAAATCATCTCACAGGCTTATGGGAGCTCCCTTGTTAGGTAACTGCTTTTCTCTTGTTGCATTTAAGATTCTCCCTCGTCTTTAACATTTGGCCTTTTAATTGTGATGTGTCTTGGTGTGGACCTCTTTGGGTTCATCTTGTTTGGGACTCTGTGCTTCCCAGACTTGTATGTCTATTCCCTTCACCAAGTTAGGGAAGTTTTCTGTAATTTTTTTCAAATAGGTTTTCAATTTCTTGCTCTCTCTCCTCTCCTTCTGGCATTCCTGTCATGCGAATGTTGGTACACTTGAAGTTGTCCCAGAGGATCCTTACACTATCCTCATTTGGGGAGATTCTTTTTTCTTCTTGCTATTTTGATTGGGTATTTTCTGCTTCCTTATATTCTAAATTGCTGATTTGGTTCTTGATTTCATCCACTGTACTGTTGATTCTCTGTGAATTGTTCTTCATTTCAGTTAGTATATCCTTCATTTCTGACCGGTTATTTTTTATTGTTCCCATGACTTTTTTATGCTGTTGAGGTTCTTGCTAAGTTTACTGAGCATCTTTATAACCAGTGTTTTGAACTCTGCATCTACTAGATTGCTTGTCTCCATATTATTTGGTTATTTTTCTCAAGTTTTGTTTAGTTCTTCATTTGAGCCATGTTTCTTTGTATCCTCATTTTGGCAGCTTCCCTGTGTTTGTTTCTGTGTATTAGGCAGAGCTACTATGACTTCCTGGTTTGGAAGAGTTATCTAATGTATTAGGTGTCCTGTAGGGTCCAGTGGCACAGCATCCCCAATCACCCAAGCTAGGTGCTCGAGGTGTGCCCACCATGTTGGCTGTGTACACCCTCCTCCTGTAGTTGAGCCTTGATTTCTGTTGGTGGGTCAATAGGAGACATTTACCCAGGCCGATCAGCTGCAAGGATTGGTTGTGACCCCTAACCACCAACCTATGACCGCTGTGGAGGATTGGCCATGCAGGGGTCCACTTCACAAAACAGCACTAACTTCGGCAGGTCTCTGGTGCCCACTGAGTTTGCCCCTTGAGTGTGTCACTTGTGGAGGTGGTTGGGTGGCGGTGTTCCAACCTGGTCTGAAGCTGTCCACCAGGTATGCATGCTCTGGAGTCTCTCAGGATGTGTAGGCCAAGGTCAGCCACCACCTGTGTTCTTACAGGGGCCACCTGGCATGACCTACAAAACAACCTGCATTTGGCTGCTACTTGTGCTGTGTTTGAATATGCCCAAGCAAGTCCAAGCTATGAACCAAGGCTAGCTGCTGTCAGTGCTGGCCCGGGGCTACTTAGAAATAGGCACAGGGCATGCTAAGGCCAGATGCTAGTTATTTGACAGAATTTAGAAAAATCTGAAGCATGAGTCAAGACAAGCCATTCATATGGAAAAGCCACAGCAAACAGCTTGGGTAGGGCAAACAGTGTGAGCCAGGTTGATTGAGTCTCAGATATGGGGCCCATTTGCCTCCTTTGTTGGGGGAGAGCTCAGAAAAAGAACAATGGCCTCTGCTAGCATTTCTGTCTGGGAGAAAGCTGCCCCACAGCCCTTTCCCTGATGCTGGACAATGCAGTTCCTCCCTATATGTCTCTGGTACATTTAAATCCGCTATTCTTCTGCTGGAGCTCAGAGAGAGTGAGCCCAAGTGGAGCTCAGAGAGAGTGAGTCCAAGTCAGAGAGAGTGAGTCAGAAAAAGGGTGAGAATGGGCCTTTTAAGAGGAACTTCCTGCCTGGCTGGTGTGGCTCAGTGGATTGAGTGCCAGCCCGTGAACCAAAGGGTCTCTGATTTGATTCCCAGTCAGGGCACATGTCTGGGTAGCAGGTCAGGTCCCCAGTGGGGGGCACGTAAGAGGCAATCACACATTGATATTGCTCTCCCTCTCTTTCTCCCTCCCTTCCTCTCTAAATAAATAAATAAATAATAAAATATTTTATTTAAAAAAGAAGTACTTCCTGGTACTCCAGCAGTTTGTCTTCCAGAGCCTCCATCCCCATGGGTTTTTACAGCCAGGAGTTATGGGGACATATCTTCCTGGCACTGAATCTCTGGGCTGGGAGGGCCTAGTGTTGTGCTGGGACCCCTCGCTCCCAAGATATCCCTCCTGATTTTTTATCTGCCACACATAGATATGGGACCAGCCCATTCCGTATGTCCACCCTTCCTACCAGTCTTGATATGGTTTCTTCTTTAACTGTGTAGTTGTAGCACTTCCATTCAGCTTTATTTCTGCTGGTTTTGAATAATGGTTTTTCTGTAGTTTAGTTGTAATTTTGATGTGGTTGTGTGAGGAGGCAAATCCCGCATTTATCTATGCTGCCATCTTGAACGGAAGTCCTTGTTTTCTTTTAGGAACACAAACGTAATTGTGTCAGTCCTCCATGATGTGGCCTCCTTGCCTAGTGGTGCCTTCCCTCAGCTTCCCAAAGAGGCTCATTTCCTTTCCTCCTCCACTCCCTTTGTTCTACTCCTTTAACCACAAGAACACACCCAAGCTAGTATTTTAACATGTTTTATTCATGCAGATAATAGCTGCACAATTTCTCTTTAACACATTACAGGAAAAAGTAAATTCCTTTTCCTCGCTCCTTCACCCCCAAGTTGTAGTTTTCTCCTCCATTTCACAGAAGGAACAACTTTATAAATTTATTATGTCTCTTTCCAGAGCTTGCTTTTACATGGATGTCTGTAATCACTAAAAATCTAATTGTATTGCTTTGAGTATTTTTAAAAAGTAGATGTATGATTTTCTTTGTTATATTGCAACTTGGTTTTTTCACTGCCATCATAATAACATATTTGAATCTCTATCCATTTTTAATTTCAGAAAGAATGCATTCCCTTAACCTCTGCCTAATATTGTGTAGTATGACTATATTTTATTTAACTGTCCCTTTATTAAAGAATGCATAAAATGTTTCTAGTTGTTAAGGATTACCCATCATGCTGTAATGAGACTCCACAAACATCACTACTTTTCACACCTGTTGAGCACACCTGTTGAGCACTCAGGTGTATTTCCATAGAGCGTGATTTGAGAAATGAGCTTGCCAGTTTGTCCAGCAGTTTTTGTTTGTTGCACTTTGAATATACGGTGTTAGGTGCTGACCCCTTATTTAAGATATCTTTCCTAACTAAAGGTATTTTCATGATAATCAATTGCTTTGCAGTGAAAGATCTGGGCTCTGCAGCCCTTGTGAATTCAATGCAAAGTGTATCTTTCCAAGATACTGTGCTTTAGTTTCCTGAATCAACAAAACTTGTCTAAATAATGATGTAAGCTCTAAATTAAAAGGGAGAAAAAAGGTTTTGCCCTATAATTTCAGTTCTAAGAAGGAAATAATCAGAGATATATACAGGATATATGAAAAAGCCTCTCAATGCAATATTACTTTTAACCATAAAGAAATAAAAAATTACTGAATATAAAATTTGATATATCCACATGCTGAGAAATCCAGAAATGTTAAAAATATGCCAAAGAAGAATATTTAATTGTAGAGGTATATATTTATTTTAACTATTAAGTGGAGAAAAAAAGAACAGATGTACACACTTGGTTATGTGGTCTGATTCTAATTTTTATATAAATGTGTGTGTGGTGTATGAATGATAACTGAGATGATGTTATAATTTATTTTATTTTGGGGAGGGCTAATTTTTTTTTAAATTTTTTTATTGTTGAAACTTTATTTTAAATAGTCACACTGTTTTTATAATCTAGGTGTGGACAGGAAGGTGTTTTTTAGAAGTTTCAAAGTATTTTTGGACACTTTGAAAATATGTTAAAGCTTACCTTAATGTGCAAATTAAAAATATTTTTATTTTAACATCATATGAACAAAATATACAGATCCTGGTTCATTACGTCTGATTAATACCTCTGAGTAATAGTTGGGATTTGTGTTTTCATTCAAGAATGTTACTAAATGCAGCAAGTTTAAAGATCAAGGAACCCGTTTGCTTTGTTTCAGGAAGGAAAGCAGTTCAAACAGGTTAAGGTCATTGAGGTTAAGGGGAGTGGCAAAGGCACGGAGTCTGTGGGATCAAGGAGAGGATGGCGCTAGACAGAAAGTTAAAGCTTTCCTAGCTCAGAGTTCTCAAACCATATCTCTCTAGGACCACCTCTTAAGTTAAGGGAGAGCCTGAGAAAGAGTTCAACAAACAGTTCTTCAACTTTGCAGAGTTTGAAAACCACTGTTTCCAACTGAATTTTCACATTTATTATTCATACTACACCTTGGTCACAGCTCTCTGACCATTGACTAGTTTGTATCCCTATCTTCCCAAACAGTAAGCTACGTAAGAGCAGGAAATTGGCCTGCTTGTTTTTTCTTCCGTGTATCCACAGCAAAATGTCTGACATGTATTATAGTAGATGTAATAGCATTTGATGCAGGAACAAACCAGTTAATGGTACTTTTCTTTTTCATCTGAATATAATGTTGCCTTTTGACTTAGGCTACTGCTACATTCAACTACCTCTGGACAAATATGGATTTCAACAATTGTCTCTTTGAAATTGGGGAAGATCTGAACAGTGAAGAGGTGGCCTCCCTCAAGTTCCTAAGCCTGGACTACATACCACAAAGGAAGCAGGAACCCATCAAAGATGCCTTAATGTTATTCCAGAGACTCCAGGACAAGAGAATGCTGGAGGAAAACAACTTGTCCTTCTTGAAGGAGCTGATATTCCGAATTAATAGACTGGATCTCCTGGAAAAGCACCTGAATACCAGCCAAGAAGAGATGAAGAAGGAGCTTGAGATACCGGGCAGGGCTCAGATTTCTGCATACAGGTGGGGGGATTCCCTATTACGTGAGCACTGGGAGGCGTTGGAGGAGTGGACACATCTTTGTGGGAGGGTTGATTGCAGGTTGCTTGCTGATTTATCATGACTGGAGGCTCTGGGAAGATGTTATATCAGGGCCAGATTAAGAAACTTAGAGACCGGATATATAATTCAGGAAAGAAAATAGCTAAAATCATAAAATAAAATTTTCAAAGTGAAACATTACCTGTAAGTATGCTGACATTAAAATAGACTTATTCTAAATGTCCCAATTATCTGTTATGTGCCTATTATCTTGGTGTTTCTGCTTTGCTGATGCCCACATTGTGTGCTTACTCTGTTTATTTTGGATAAAGCATCACTACTTTTCACCCTGATATCCTCCTCTCATCTGCTTGTGGATCACTGTGGAAATTCTCAATGGAGTTCCAGGCTTGTATCCACACTTGCATTACAAAATCCTCCAATGAGGTATATGCTGCCAGCTGTTTAGGATTGGCCAGGCCAGAGGCTGCTTAGCCCCTGTGAGGCTGGCTGCTGCTGAGAGAACAATGGTGACCTGGGGGTCAGTCCTGCCAAAGGCTTTGCAGCTCAACCTTTCTTCACTTGTGGGTAAGCTAAGGGTGATAACAAGTCACATTCAGTTACATCTTTGTGATTCTTAAGACTTTAAATATAGAAACATATTACCAATTTCTCTCTTTCAATGCCCCCTGTTCTCACACATTCCTTAAAGTTATTTTTAGCTTTCCTTTCAGAAAACTTCTACTCAAGCATTGGCTGCACCCATCTCAATGTCTCTGCTTGCTTCTCGGTAACTGTGGTCTGTGCAACATGAAGTCCTCACAGCTGGGGCTGAAAACCATTGTCTGCCATTTTACTGGTCTATTAGAATGCCCTGGTCTTTCTATTTTCAGAGACCTGAGATTCTGGCATGTTCCTTGTGATATGTTTCTCTACTTGAAATTTGACCATCTTGATTTTAAATGACAAGAGAGATAGTCTGGGTATATGTGTGTTCTAGGGTTGCCATAACAAAGTACCACAAACTGGATGGCATAACACATAGAGGAATTTATTCTCTCATAGTTCCAGAGGCTAAAGTCTGAAATCAAGGTGGCAACAGGGTTGGTCCCTTTTGGAAGCTCTATGGAAAAGCCTGTTCCATTCTCCTCTCCTAGTTTCTGCTGGGTACAGGCAACCCTTGGTGTCCCTCATTTTGTAGACTCATCAGTCCAGTCTCTGCCTCCACCCTTCCCTTTGTGCCTGTCTGAATTTCCCTCTTCCTTTAAGGGCCCCAGTCAGTGGATTAGGACCCATGCCAATCTAGTATGATCTTATTTTAATGAGATCACAACAGCAAAGGCCCTTTTTCTAAAGAAGGTCCCACCGACATGTTCTGGGTGAACATGAATTGGGAAGGATAGGGAAGGAGGATCTTATTTTAGGAATAAGAAGGAATGGAAGGAGGACCATTCAATACTGGGTAATTTTGGTTTAATAAGATTGTGAAGTTCTTTTAAGGTATTTTTAAATTAGGTACCAATTAATCTTTAAAAAACAAACCAAAACACCAAAACGAAAAAAACAGCCCCAGAACTAGGAAAGCTGGAAGATTTCATTTTGTGCCTGCCGTCTTGGTTTTCTAGAAGCCGAGTTAGACTGCCATGTGAGTTAGACTGAGACAAATTGCCAATGCCAGGCAATAGTCTGTACCTCTCTGTGGGGGGTGGGGCAAGAGTACCTAACAAGGGCAAGATCTTTCTGTTAAAATATTCAGCGTGTTAGTTTGGTAACACAAGAGTCAGCCCAAGTATAATCTACTGCTTGTTCATCATTGTTGGTCATTAGCCAGGAAATAAAAAATGCTCTAGGTGGTCAATTTCCATTTATAAGAAAGTATTAGACATTAAAATTTTCAAATTATAATTTCTATTTATAAAATAAGTATCTTCTAAACTATCCAAGTTTATTTCTAGACAATGATACTACAAGAAAACCAATAGGTTTCAGTAATGAGGAAAATAAAGGGGCAAAATACCTTGTAATAAAGTTAAAAAGGGCAATAGCTTTTGATTGGACCCTATCTTGGCCAAAGTGAGAAAGCTTTAGCAAAATACTTCTAGGGTAGAGATTTAATGAGAAGGATGGAGCAGATCACAATACTGAGTAACTTCTTTCTACACTATTTTTATCTTCAGACCTTTAATTTTCTAATTTAACTTTAAAGTTAATGTGTTTTTGTATTTAAGTTATTTGCTTTATACCATAATAATGTAAGGTTTGCTGACTTATCAAACATTCCTTTGTTCATTGAACAAGTATACCCCAAAAGTCTATAATAGGTTAGGAAATAATAATGCCATGTATTGAGCACTTTGTGTGTTGCCAAAGACTGGCTTAAAGCATTTCAGATAAACTTATTCATGTAATCCTCAACACATTCCAATGATGTAGATATAGAATTATCTGTAGTCTAAAACGAAGAAAACTTGTGTAATTTTTCTGAAGTCACACTGCTCGTGGGTGGTAGAACCAAGGCTCCAACATTGTTAGTCTGGGTCCCTTGCATTTAAACACTGCCCCTCACAATCTTCTGAGCTTGTGGAAACAACAAGGGCATGGACCCTGCTCTCAGGCAACTCGCACAACTTTGTAAGCAGATAATTACACGTTACCCTTTGGACAATCCAAAGTCACAGTGGGGTAAATGCAGTGCTTGAGGTCACTTAGGCAGTGCCTGAGCAGTTAGTGGATCAGTGGTTGTCTGAAGATAGATAAAGGAATAGGAGTGTGGGGGGCACGGATAAAGGGGTGGGGGCAGGGCACCCCTTCTCCATGTATGTTTGGAGAAGAGATGATGGGAAGGTGGTGAAGAGCGGCCGGCCGAGAGGAAGAGGTAGGCTGGGCTCAGTTCACAAAGGTCTGTATTCCAGAGCCTCTCAAGCCTTCCTACTGAAGGTAATGACTGGCAGAACACTGACAAGTTTTAATTAGGAAGTGATGATCTGATTTGCATTTTGAAAAGCATGATTTCTAAAGTCAATACTATTTTTTTTTATTGCAATAAGCTCTTGATTTTAGAATGAAGATGAAAGAAAATCACAATTCATTTAACAAAATTAACTGACGAACAAAGTTAGTAGAACTTTCAGTTCTATTAAAGGTGGGAGTGTTGGGC
This sequence comes from Pteronotus mesoamericanus, assembly GCF_021234165.1. Classification (NCBI taxonomy): domain Eukaryota; kingdom Metazoa; phylum Chordata; class Mammalia; order Chiroptera; family Mormoopidae; genus Pteronotus; species Pteronotus mesoamericanus. The sequence continues at coordinate 21,939,182 of NW_026555277.1, read as the reverse complement.
TTGAGTCGATAGTCTTCCATGTCACTACACCAGCCTCTTTTTAAGAACTCAACCCATAATCACGTTATTGGCTGGCTTTATTTTGAAGGGAGACCATTGGAATCAAGTCTGCTGTGACTCTATACATCAAGTGGGACATTATTTAAGAAAGCATTTCTCAAGTGTCTCCATTTCCCACCACAGGGTAATGCTATACCAGATTTTCGAAGATGTAAATACATCGGAATTAAAGTCCTTTAAGTTTTTTTTGAACGAGGAGATCGCCAAATGTAAACTGGATGACAGCATGGTAAGACCTGGTGCCATGTTTTAGTCCTGAGCCAGTCAATGGGGATTTCTAAGATGGCAGAGAGGGCTGTTTGGTAGAAGCAACCTGAGTTTTACTTTTTTTAAAAAAACTTGAGTTGAAGAAGAAAGCTGTCAAGCATGAGAGTTGTAGGTGTGATTCCTTTGTATGCTGTGAAGGGCTGCTCACATTAATTATCAGGAGCAAGGCAGTATCAGGAGGAAGGTAGAAGGCTGGTTGTGGGGGTACAGCACAATGTGGGACCATGTGGAGCCAGGAAAGACAGTGGTGGGCCTGAGACGTTTTGCCTGTGTGTGTGTGTGTGTGTGTGTGTGTGTGTGTGTGTGTGTGTGTGTGTGTGTGTGATGCCAGAGGAAAGGCTGGGTGTGAGCCAGTTCCTGGAGCTGCTGCTATAGGGGCCATGGCTGTTTCACAGCATTCATGTGAGTGTGTCCATAGGTGGTTTCAGCACAGAGCCTGGGTCCTGGAGACTGATGGCTTCTCCTCTTATCTTCTCGCTTCTGTATTTCTGAGCCAGAAACCACAGAGTTGCCTCCCTAGTAGTATATTGACTTAATAAAACCAGTATGTCTTCTCAGGAGGGTCTACTTATAAAGCTTAGGGTGGACCTTGGCTTGGAGAAAGTGGAATTTTTTTTTTTTTAATCGAATCTAAAAGCCAATATGGCCCATTTCCATCTTCCAACTTTATCTCTCCTCCCTTTAGAACTTGCTTGATATTTTCATAGAAATGGAGAAGAGGGTCATCCTTGGGGAAAGAAATTTGGACACCCTAAAACGAATCTGTCACCAAGTCAACAAGAGCCTGCTGAAGAAAATCAATGATTATGAAGAACTAAGCAGAGGTAGAAACAGCCTGATAGCTGTGAATCAGCAAAATGTATTTTTAAATTGACAAATCCCACTATGTCACAGTGTTTTTTTAAAAAAATTTTGTTTATTGATTTTTAGAGAGAGAGAGAGGAAAGAAAACAGAGTGGGGTGGGGGAAGAAACAATCCTGTACCACTTATTTACTCATTATTGATGCATTCATTGGTTGACTCTTGTATGAGCCCTGACCAGAGATTGCACCTGCAACCTTGCAGTATTGGGACAACACTCTAACCAACTGGGCTACGTGGCCAGAGACATCACAGTGTTTTTTAATAAAAACTATGTTTCTGTTTCAGTTCAGAGGTTCATAAATAGCTGAAGTAAAATCAATGAATCATTGTGGTGATTAATACAAATTGATTGTGCACACACTACAAAAAGACAGTTTGCAAACTGGGAGTATTCAAAACAAAACATGGAATGAGGCTCAGGAGTATACTGTTATAAAGCAGCTTATGGAATGAGAAAGCAGTGACTGCTTATTTTTCACAAAGACTGGTTATAATGTCAGAATTTTCTGAAATGATAGGGGATTGACCAGTGGTTATCTCATATCAACCAAAAAAAGTTCAAGTTATGCTCCTGATTTTCAGAGGCATAAGCAATGTCAAATTAGTCTTGCAACATAAGCTAAATTAACCTTTGCTTGTATGGTTAAATTGGTTTTGTCAGCTCAGGAAGTGATGTTGTTGTTGCTGTTAATTTTAACATCTTGAAAGAAGTCGAGATGAATTTTCAAGTGGTAATACTTTGAGATGTTTTCAAGACTTGTTTAGCCGATTTACTCTTTGATATCCTCATTCCTTCCTCTCTACAACCTCTACCATTTATAACCACATTTTAATGGATCTGCTGCCTAATCAGGATGAAAGCTAGGTGGCTACTTGTCACCTTCTCTATGTCCTAAAAGATGTGTAAAAAGACCCAGACTGTGTGGCCTCAGGCCAGCAAGTTTGAAATAGATGCAGAGTTAGACAGTCGTAAGAATTTTACTTATTCTGTGGATTGCAAGGATATTATATGTTCAAGGCAGTCTGTGAATTTTCCTTTTAAACGAGGCTTTCTGTTGTTCTAAGTGCTACATGTTTCTTTCCTAAAGCATCCTCTCTGCCGTGTCGCATTCCAGATGTGTCTCCATCATTTGTAGAGGAGGCGTCAGTTGAGATGCTGTCAGTGTCGGACAATTCAAAAGAACAGGACTGTGAGTCTTCAAAACTGGACAGTGAGTCACAACAGGTACAAGAAAACCTCCCACTACTTCTTTTCTTTACATTGCAGATTCTAGTTAGTCTATTTCTTAGCCTTGTTAGCTTCCAGATAAACTAGCAAGGGGAAGACACTTAGTAAATATTTTGAGGACTGCAGAAAAATTTCACAAAAGGACAAGCTTAAAGGGTGACTTTGTAATTTAAAAATGTCTGATCTCCTCAGTTTCTTATGTGTTAAATTTTTATTTTAAAAGCAAAGGCAAAGACATAGAAGGAGCTGGAGGGCAGAGGGGTGAGGAGTCTCCTACCTACCCCTTTCAGCAGCTGTATCAGCCTGAATGGCGGTGGTGGGGGGGTGCGGGGTGCTTTGGGGGAAGAGACCAGAAGGACTGGGAAAAGTCAAGCCTTTTCTTTTTAGCTTGACATTCCAAAACTGTTTCTCCCTTGTGTTAGGTGTGAGTGGCAAACGCTCATGATCTAGCCATCTCTGTGTTCTCACCTCCATGAGCGGGTACTGGAATTGCCTTTTTAGACATAATCCCTTCTGTTCATGTAACCTTCAGCAATTCACCAAAAACATTCCACCTCATTAGACCACTCCTCTCTGTGGCAGGAAGCAGAGGAAACCCTGAATGTTACAAGTCCAGGGGGAGACTTGAAATTAAGCTTGAGAAAAACAATTTACTAGTGGGCTCCTGAGCAAATTACCAGACTTCTCTGTCTGAAAATCAAGGATTAGCCAAAGTCATGTAGCACTTTACAGAGTAAAGCACTCCACAAGTGCTGCCCCCAAGAAACAGCTAAGAATACTGAGTGCAAGAGAGATTAGGTAACTTGCTGAAAGTTTTAAGGTTACTTGATGTATAGGGCCAAGAATTCCATGCCCTACCCCAGCCCAGAGCCCTTTTCTTTACTTATAGAAGCTGCATGGATTTCCCAGTAAATGCTGAATATCTGAGCACTGACCCAGCCCTGGGCGAATCAGGACACCCTAGGGCCACCACTGACTGTTAATGTCAGGTACTAGAGTCTGGACACTGTAACCTGCAGCATAGCTAAGACCTGCCTGACCAGTGCATCTCTCACCTTCACTACAGTCCTGAGAGCAGATGAATCCATCAGCTTTAAAAGTCCTGGGGCACTTTGTCATGTGTGAAGGGCAGGCCCTCAGCTGTAAGCCTGCAAACATGGATGAGTTGAGTGGATGGTCAAGGAAATCACAAGGTCATGGAAGGGCAGCCCAAAGAGAGCGCTGAGACATCCCATCCATTCATCAAGCAACTCCTGACTGAGCCCTCACAAATTAAGAAATCCTAGTTCCTGACAACCGATGTCATCTGCCTTGAGCAAAAATGAGAACAAATAATACATTGTGATGACAATATTAATATAAGTGCAAAGTGCTCATGAGGCCCAAGCATTGGGACATTGACTTTGCACACTAATGGTGGAGCAGAAATGTGGCGACCCTGTTTGAGGAGAATAGGTAGAAACTAACCAGTTCATTAGGGAAACTATGTCACCTGGGGTCGGAGCCATGGAATGAGCACTTGCAGCCCAGTTTGGCTGGGGGGACTGCCTAACCTTGTATCAGGGAGTTGTTTGTTCATGTCTCAAGTGTTTGATCCACAGAGTCAGCTCCTGGGTTGCATTTTTGTTTTTCAGACATTGGACAAATTTTACCGAATGAAAAGCAAGCCTCGGGGGTACTGTCTGATCTTTAACAATTATGACTTTAGCATAGCGAGAAAGAATGTGCCCAAGCTTCAGAACATTAAGGATAGGAATGGAACAGACTTGGATGCAGGTATAGTAGAACCAAAAAAGAAGTAAAATATTTCTAACATTTATGTTTTTATCAAAAGGGGAGAACAAAAGCTATACCAACAGGGCCATATGTTTAAAAAAAAAAATGGATGTAACCACATTTGCCTATGGAGGTAAAGGACTTTCTTGTATTTTTGCTAGTTTTCTCTTTTAACTTAATTTTAAAAATTAAAGCAATGTATATATAATGATAAAATGTTAAATCTTATTAAAAGGCTTATACTAAAAAGTAGCAGTATGTTTTGCTTTTAATCCAACTAAATGAATAGTGCTTCTGTTGAATGTATCAGGTATTACAATGTGTAAAAACTGCCTTGGTATCAAGACCACTTATAGAAGTTACATTTATAACACAGCACAGCAGAAATTGTAACTCCTCAATAGAAATAGCATTTTTCAGATATTAAACTAGACAGAAATTCTTTTGCTCATCTTATCTCAGCTAAGATTGAGAATGCACAAGTTAAATGAAAAAATAATTTGCAGTGTGTGAACACAGGAATGGCTACAACTAAAAGTAATAATAGAAATAATCTGCCTCAACCATTGTGATATTAAGCATTTTTATTTGATTAAATAATTTTTAAAAGTGATTTTTATGGGTCATAACATCAGGTAATGACTTATTTTTTAAACTGAGTAAATTTTAGAAAAGTAAGGTAGGCTGATTTTAATCACCAGGATTCTGCCAAAGATCTCTGTTAACATTTGTTTATTCAAGCAAATCTTTCTATGATTTTAAAAAGCCGCAGAGCTTAAGTCCATTGATTATACCATTGATCATCATACATCTTTGTACTGAAGAAAAAGTTTCAGGTCTTTGATTTCCATTCACTTATTATTAAAACTCATATATTAAATTAATGTTTGACTGTATATCTGGCATTTTGTCAAATGGTACAATCGTATAGTTATGTAGGTTGAATAAGTCTAGAGATCTAATGTACAGTATGATGACGATAGTTAATAATACTGTATTGAGCCCTGGCTGGTGCAGCTCAGTTCGTTGAGCATGGTCCCACGAACTGAAAGGTCATGGGTTTGATTTCCGATCAGGGCACATGCCTGGATTGTGGGTTCAGTCCCCGCTTGGGTGCATGCAAGAGGCAGGTGATCAATGTTTCTCTTGCACATCAATATTTCTCTCCCTCTCTCTCTTCCTTCTCCTCTCTCTCAAATCAATAAAAATAATACTGTATTGAATATCAGAAATATGTCCGGAGTATATTTCAGGTGCTCTTGTCACAAATACACATATATATACAGTAACAATGTGTGGAGATATGCTATTAGCTTGTCTAATTTAATCATTTCACCATGTATATCATCATGTTGTACACCTTAAGCATATACAATTTTTATTTTTTTTAAATGAATCAGACAGGCAGCCAGAAGATACTGAAAGACTTTGACTAGCTCTATGAGCACATTTTGGGGGAAAATAATGTTAAGTACATAGGAAAAAAAGCAATAAAAAATAGTGCAATCACTAATTCCAGGAAAGACAAAAGTTTAATAAGAAAGGAAGAATAATTAATATTATGTTTAAATAGTACTAGTAATACAAACATTACTAATGATTCAACTAAAAATAGTAAATAATTGTGTAAGAGCACCAAAGGCTCATCACCCATAATAGGAATTCAATACAAAAGTCAAAAACTTATCAATGAATAAATAGCAATATACCCAAATTTATTACAAAATGGAGGTTAATAAAAAATAGTAGTTAAAAGTTGAATTGCCTTCTTGAAACATGACTGGGTGATATGGAAGGGTAAAGAGGGGATAGTTTTCTCGTAATAGGTCTTTTAGTTCTACTTAACTTTTTAAACAGTCATATATTGTGTTTTAACCATTTTGAGAGGGTTCAGAATAAAATAAGTATGGATTTTTTGTTCAAATTTTTGTTTTTGTTTTTGTTTTCTAATTATGTAAGTAATACATTTTTAAATTGGTTTGGTAATAAGCCTAAAAAGTAGCTTACTCATCTTGTAGACTAGTTGAGATAAAACAACAGGCCAACAATAGTACTCCCCTTTTTATCTTTTTATTTGCCTCAAGACTGAGAAGTTTTTTCAGCTGGTGGCAATAAATATTAGAAGCTTATGGAATCCAGCCACTAACATAAAGGGTCTTATTCTTAAGTTCTGGTTCAAATTCTTATCTGATCAACATTCTCTTTAGCTCTGGGCTGTGGTGTGGGTATTATTGTGGTGTAATATCACTCTTTGTATTTCTCTTTTCAGAGGCTTTGCACAACACCTTTGGTAAACTACATTTTGAGACAGTGAGTTTCAAAGACTTCACAGCAAAGGAAATCTGTGGCGCTCTGAAAACCTACCAAAGCATGGACCACAATAACAGAGACTGCTTCATCTGCTGCATCCTTTCCCATGGAGACAAGGGCATCATCTACGGCTCTGATGGGCAGGAAGCCCCCATCCATGAGCTGACTTCTTACTTCACTAGTTCAAAGTGCCCTTCCCTTGCAGGCAAACCCAAAATTTTTTTTATCCAGGCTTGCCAAGGGGATAACTACCAGAGAGGTATAGCTGTAGAGACTGACTCAGAAGAAAAGGATGCCTATTTAGAAATGGACTCATCACTTCAGAAGAGATATATCCCAGATGAGGCTGACTTTCTGCTGGGGATGGCCACTGTGAACAACTGTGTTTCCTACCGAAACCCCACGGAGGGGACATGGTATATCCAGTCACTTTGCCAGAGCCTGAGAGAAAGATGCCCTAGGTAATTCTTGCCTATCCAACCCTTCATTCATCCATAACTGTCTAGCTGTGGATCGTTACAGCTGTACTTCCCAGGTCAGCTGCAAAGTGGGGGAGAGGACAAATCTTGAGTTCACAGATAGAAAAAAGTGAGATACTTACTGAGGAGTTCCCTTTTGTACCACCTCAAAGAACAATCAGGAAGGAAGGTGAAGTCATATAGCCCAGCTCTGTATTTAGGTAGAAACATGACTGACTATTCAACTAGAAAACTTCCATGAAGTTTTCCAAAAAGGCTGTAACCCATTTCAATGTCTAGCATTCTCTAACCCTGTCCAAAGTTCTATATAGCTAACAATCTTCAAACTCTCTTGGAGTACTATGAAAGAAAAATACCAAAGAGTACAAACCCTTTATAGTTTTACTTATTTATTTGGCCTCTTTTGAAGCCACAAAATGTAGGAAAATATCCTTTTCTTGTTTAAATATCCTGTGTTTCCTTTAGTTAAATGATGGTTTTATATGTTACAGTTCACCCAAATGTACACACAACTGATGGATAGCAAGCAGCCTTCTGCAGGGTCCTTCTAGTTCTGTGTATCATTATGTTTTAAGTGTATGAAGAGTGAGAATTTTTCATGGTAGATAAAGGAGTGAACCATGACTTCAACGCTGTTTTCATTTCGTGATTCAGACTGTGAATCCTGCAAGGTTCTCAGGGCTTTTTGAAGAGGTGGATAAATAGGTTGTCCAATTAAACTGATTAGAGAGGCTGGTGAGAAAGGGGTGAGTTGACTGCAGGAGACGTTTGATTTTCACCTCCCTTAAGTTTGCTTACATCATAGATGAATGCACAGAAGAAATGTCAATTTGAGGCAGAGAATGTTACAGGCCATTGAGCTGATTATGGATGGATCTAAGTAACTTAGTACATGGAGTAGAGTGAGGTACAGATTGGGAAAGGAAGAAACCAAATCTGATAACACTGAGGTTTCTGATGGTCTTTAGAGATCCTGAGTAAACCAAAGAAAAGTTATTAAGTTCTGAGACAACTCTTTTATCTGAAAAGCTGTGGTATGTCTTGGTTTAGGAACTTACTATTTCAAATGCCTGTTGTCTTGAGAGAAATAACTATCATAAGCACAGCAAGTAAGAGGGTTTACTCGGTTTCCTAACATATGGTCACAATGTTGTTATGTTTTTCAGGGGTGATGATATTCTTACCATCCTCACAGAGGTGAACTTTGAAGTAAGCAATAAGGATGATAAGAAAAATATGGGGAAGCAGATGCCACAACCCACTTTTACTCTGACAAAAAAACTCTTCTTTCCACTTAATTGATGTATAACACTATGCTTAATTTTTTATTATGATGCTGCTATTATGCTTTTACTTTATGCTTTTATTTACTTGCATAACACTAGGCTTAATTTAATTGTTATTGTGATGTTTCTATTTATCTCTTGCCCCCCCCCTTTTGTTTTGATGGCAGGAAGGGGAGAGAATGGGAGTCAAGACAATTTAATTTGTATGCAAATTGAAGCTCAAATATCTAGCTTTGTAACAACTGCTAGATATTTATAGCCATATTCATGATTTTAATTGTACTTTTAATTTGATAAAGTTTTTAAAAACTATAGTAGATACAAAAAGTACAGTAAGTTTAAAAGAAGGGTAACATCATAATGGTTCAAAAACAGTGGTAGATGTATTTCACACATCTCTCATCTGCTTTCAACCCATAATCGTTCAGTTTAACTCCCTTCAAATTGTTAAGAATTTTGTTTTGTTTTGTTTTGTACTTTCAGTCCCTCTCTTTCCAAGCCATCCTTCACACTACTTCACAAGACCTTTTTTTTACTTTTTATTCTTCCAGGTTCTTTGACTTGCCTGCTAATTAAATTGGCATAAGATAAATTAGCAGGAGAAAAATAAAATTAACTTTCATACATGGGGGGGGGATGAAAATATGAAACTCAAAGAAATAACTAAATCAGGCAGATTTTGTTTATAGACAGAGTAACACTAAATTTGTGAAGAATTTATAAAACAAAGAAAGTTGGGCTTGGGGTAGTAAATTAGTAAAGAAGGAACATGTTCTGTTTACACTGCCTTATTGGCCCTGCACTCCTTATCTCTGGCAATATGAGGGATTCTCTTCTCTTTGGACAGGGAGGGTACTTTTCACATAGGTATTTATTTCCAGCTTTCAGAGGAATATAACAGGGTCAGAGTGTCCGTCTTGCACGGACTATTCCTCAAGTAACTTTAATTCAAAATAATTAATATACCCTGAACCCCATTACACATTTCTTTAAAATACAAATTGGAAAAGACTATTTCGTACATTAAAAGTTTTTGGAAAACTTAAAAATGTTTTTACAAATCTGTTATTATCTTTTTCCAAACTCCCTTTTCAGACTTTTCTCTTATTGCTCTTATAATATATGAATGCTTCTATGTTTGATTTTCATTTTTGCTAGCATTGCTTTGCTTCTTTCATGCTTTTAAATTTATAATTTATATCTTTTGTTCATTTGAAATATTTTTAATAAAATATAATTGAATCTTACTGTCCCTTGGATGTTGTTTTGCTTATTTTGTTTTTAGCCAATGGCATCTCACAGGAGGAAAATGTCTAAATCACAGGTATTTCACTTGAGCCTCCCAATGTTGACTCACGCAGTTGTATTTTTAGAAAATTGTTGTTCATATTTAGAAATTGGGAAATGTCACATAAAAACCAGAATATCTTCTTTCAAAATTGAAATATTCGACCACATTGTCCCCATGCTCCTGTGCGGCAGCAATGGAATGAGTTTTCCCACTGCCCCCCTCCCCCACCCCAATGTCCTCTATTGAAGCTGCTGCCAATTACTGACTATCATTGTGTCTCTGGGATTGTTTCTCCATATGTCCAGCCCACTTCCCTTATTTATGTTGCCTGACCTGGGGGCACTTGAATTCTTGCAATGGTTTAGAGGAGGCGGTGAGAGTCACCAGGTCAGGAAACATGACCAAGATGTGGGAGAGCGGGGACACAGGTGAAGAAGAAAGGTTTCAGAATCAAACCAATCAATTCTTTCTTGCTAGCTAAACACTCCAAGAGGACAAAAGGTACAGTCCAAACCACAGTCAACATTTAATAGGAAGAAGATTTTCAAATCAGTGTCTTCACAAAGGAATACGTAACAGTAGAAGAGAAAATAGTACATCCAGAGACAGCTCAGCTCTAGGTATAGAGAATATCACTTTTCAATGAAGAGTCATGAAAATCCTATGTATCTGAGGTGAGAATTAAAACTCCCAACAACTCAGAGGAAAGCAAATTGTGAAAAGACAAAAGTAGAATCAAGGCACCCAAAAACCAAACTCATCATATGTGTTTCTCAAGAATACCTTACATGAGTCCTCTAGGCTTACACAGATGGCATTCCTACCACTTCTGATGATGGAGAACAATTTTTCTGCTCATAATTCTTGTCTTTTGCTGCTACTATCTTCTACAGTGTCAGAATCATCTTCATAAATAGTAATACAGGTTGATCTTCCAAATCCTTCTTCATAAATTTCTTCATTCTTGGCAATTATCTGTTGCCTATAAAGAAATAGAGGATGTATCACTATAGATTCAAAGGGTAGAAAGGGCCGTAAGAGAGAAATGTGGTTTCATTCTTTTATTGGAGGCAGTTTCACTCATTACTTGCAGTGGTTCTGAATTTAATGAAATATGATATTTGGGTGACCGAATACCCATATGAGGAATTTTCTACTAAATCAACACAATGAATAACTTCCTTTTATCAAAATTTATTTCAGTGATTTAAGATGCATCTTGAGGTAGCATAATTTCTGACCTGAAGCAGATTTCCACAGGAACCAAATGTGACTGCATCTAAGGGTAAACCACTAACACTCAAACCTCTAAACTCTCAGGGGAGATGGATTTAAAAATAACCTTTAGTCACAAAACTGAATACACTGAGAGATTCTCAGATAAATCTCACACATCATTTTGTATAAAAACTAAGACGTAGGTAAGGGAGAGGAATCCAGACACATTCCCAGGACCATTTCCCCTGTTCCCCTGCAGCTGGTAAATTCTGTGGCCAGGCTCACAGTGAATATCTTCCTTCCGAAAGTGCCTGTGCCTTGACTTCATTAGGGAATGCCTGGGTTCATCTCCACCTCTTCCTCATCCAAACTCCCTCTCACTTCCTAAAGATAAGCGAGTCATGTTTTTGTGCATTATTCACACCTCAGATTAATGTTTTCTTCTGTCAGGAGCTGTATGGTGTGTTTAAACTTCTCTTCAGATTCGGCAAGCTTGGACTGGAGTGTTTTCTCCAGATTTCCCACCACAGCTTTCTGAAAGACATGTAAATTTTAGTAACTATCTTTCCCAAAAAAGAACTGTATGGCAGAGCTGCACAGAGATCTGGGGTCCTCCCACAAACTCCCATCCCCATTGCAGCCAGGACTCACCTCTCTCTGGAGTTCCATCTGGGTTTGGTAGAGGGTTGTGTTAAGTGATTCTAGGATAATAACTTGTGCATGCAACTCTTCCTCTATGATCTGTGTAAGAAGAAATTCTTTTGGGTTATCATGATGGTATCTATCCACTTATTCCCTCTCTAGGCACCTGGGCTGGAATGGGAAGCATTAGCTTTAGCTCCTCCTTCTGCTGCACCATTCGGTCACTGTGCCCTGTCCATTCTCCCTCCTCCATGTCTCACCCACCCATTTATACCCTCCTCCATAACCTGTTGCCGCTGCCCCCGAGCCAGCCCTGACTGGAGCTCACAGCGGTTATCACAACAACTACCAGTCATTTATTAAACAAGTATTTACTAAATATCTACTACAGATCCCAACTATATTACATTCTGGAAAAGGCAAAACTATGGAGATAGTAAAAAATATCAGTGGTTGCCAGGGGTTGGGAGGGGCAGAGAGGGATGTATAGGGATGTATAGGTAGATAGAGAGGATTTTTAGATCAGAGGAACCCTGTAGAATGTACAACACAAAGAATGGACCCTAACGTAAACTATGAACTTTAGTTAAAAATTATGCATTAATATTTGTTTATCAACTGTAACAAATGTACCACACCAAATGCAAGATATTAATAACAGATGAAGTTGTGTGGGGGTGGAGAGTGTATGGGAAATCCCTTTATTTTCTGTTTAAGTTTTCTATAAACGTAACGGTACTTGAAAAAAATAGGCTGTTAATTTGAAAAAAACTCTTACTACTGTATTAGGCACTAGGAATATTATGATGAACAAGACAAATATAATTCCTACTCTTATGGGGACACATTCTAGTGAGGGAAATATAGAAAGAATTAAATAAACAAAATAATTATAATAATAAATTAAAAACAAACCAAGGATGCACGTGGAGGACACAGTATAAGTGATGGGAAGGCATAAGTGTGGGGTCTACTTTAGAGAGATGCTAAAGAGACTGTAAAAATGAACCAGATGGGACTCCACTTTCAGGTGTCAGTCTCATTTAACTCTTACCCGTGCTTAGAGCCCTACCCATGTTAATGAGCATAAACTTTGAAAGTACCATCATTTATTGGAACTGCGTTGTGGAAAGCATGCCATTTTGCAATTTTTTCATTTATTCATTATAAAAATCAGCTACTACTTACAGAATGTTTGACATGTATCAGCCAGTGTTCTAGAAACTGAGGATTAGTGGTAAAGAAAACAGACAAAAATCCCAGCTTTCATTGAGTTTATCAGGTTAGATGGTTATGAGTCTTTACAGAAAAATTAAACAGGGAAAAGAAAAGGTCAGGCAGGTTGTTTAGTGGCCCCTGAGAAGGTGGCATTAGAGTGAAGACTGGAAGGAAGTAAGGAAGTTAGCCATGTGGATATCTGGCAAAGAGCATTCTAGGAAGAGAGCAAATCAAGTGCAAATACTCCAAAATAGGAGCATCCTGGCCTGCTAAAGGGATAGCAAGGAGTCCAGTGCCACTGGAGTGTCATGATAGAGGAAAACAAATCAAAGGGAAGGTTGAGGGAAAGAACTGCCAGCATGAAGCAGGTAGAACAATCCTCAGAACCAACACAGGACTGGAAACAGTTCATATCCCCACCAGCCGGGGCAGAACAACCCTTCTAGATACACACAGCTTTGGGTAGACTGCTCAGAAGGGTAGCATCTCAGTAGTGGGGAAAAATTAGCCCTAGATTATAGACTGCTGTAATTCTGCCTGATATACCTTAAAACCAAAACTTGAAAAGCTCAAACTGTTTCCAAATAACTTAACTGAATTCCAAAACAAAGCTCAATGATATTTAAAGGAATACAAAATATTCAGCACCCAAAAAGGTAAACTTCACAATGGTTGGCATCCAATTAAAAAATTACCAGGCATGCAAACAAGCAAAAAAAAAATGTGACTATAAATACCTCTAATCAGGTCCCCATCTCAAACAACCTAGAGATCTGCAGCCAGAGCTGAGCATCCCCAAGCCTGAGAACAGACCAAACCATGAAGATCTGTCCAGAGTCAGGCATCCATGAGTCCAAGAGCAGACCGAACCAGGCAGTGAGACGGTCGGAGGTGTCTCTCACAGCCAAAACCCTGGGAAGGTGATACGCTTGGCACCAGGGTTTGTGAAAACAAGAAGAGGGGTTAAAGCTATCACTTTCCACAAAGGAGGATTCTGGCTTCACCCATCCCTGCTTCATCCAGCCACTCAGGAGCCATGGAGGGGGCAGAACCCAGCAGCCCCACCGAGGAAGAAGAGGAGGAGGAGAAGGAGGAACAGTTGGGGAGCCGAGGCCCCACACTCGCTCCAACCCTGAGGGGGCTGAGGACTGGGCACTGGGGGCCCAGGCCAGTGTGGGCAGCCCCAGTGAGGGTGAGGGTGAGGCAGCCAGTGCTGATGATGGGACATCCAACACTCTGGGAGCTGGCCCCAAGCCTTGGCAGGTGCCCCCCCCATCCTCTGAGGTCCAGGTGTGGATGCCAAGGGTCAACTGTCCAGAGAAGGTGATCATCTGCCTGGCCCTGTCGCAGGAAATGTCACAGCCAAAACTGGAGTTGTTCAACAGCTCTAATACCAATGCTCTCGATGTTTCCCAGAAGTTGATTGAGATGTTCGTATGGACAAAACACAAGATGGACAAAGGCCATGAGTTGGCACTTGTGGTGGTGAACGATGACACCACCTGGTTGTCTGGCCTGACCTCTGACCCCCATGAGCTCTGCAGCTGCCTCTATGACCTGGAGACAGCCTCCTGCTCCACCTTCAATATGGAAGGTCTCTTCAGTCTCATCCAACAGAAGACCGAGCTGCCAGTCGCGGAGAATGTGTAGACGATCCCACCCCAATATGTGGTCTGTACCATCCTTGTCTACAGCCGTGTGCCCTGCCAGCCCTACTTTTCCTTGACAGAGACCATAGAGAAAATGTTCCAGTGCCCATATTTCTTCTTCGATGTTGTTTACATCCACAATGGCACCGACGAAAAGGAGGAGGAGATGAGCTGGAAGGACATGTTTGCCTTCATGGGCAGCCTGGATACCAAGGGCACCAGCTACAAATATGAGGTGGCACTGGCTGGGCCAGCCCTCGAGCTGCACAACTGTATGGCCAAGCTGTTGGCTCACCCACTGCAGCGGCCCTGCCAGAGCCATGCCCCCTACAGCCTGTTGGAGGAGGAGGATGAAGCCACTGAGGCTGAGGCCACTGTCTGAACCATCCTTGCACGTCCAGCCTTGTACAATGCAACCCGTGGCCTAGAGTGCTAGTTGTTAAACTCCACTCCATGGGACCCTGGGGGACTTTAAGGAGGCACTCAGGATACTTAGGAGCCCTGGAAGGAAACCTAGGATTCCAGAAATCATCCCAGGGACTGTGGGCACCCATTCCCCATGTTTCCCAGCTCACATCTCACTCCCCAGTTTGTCAGTTGTAATTTGTTCTTCCCTGTGTGATTTTTGTCATTAAAATAAAAATCTGACAAGTCTCTTAAAAAAAAATACCTCTAATCAATTAATAGAAATAGACCCAGAAATGACACAAATGAGAGGATCAGTAGACAAGCTCAATAAAGCAGTTATAAGAATACACTGGACCTACCTTGTTCGCAAACCCTTCCCTTTCCTTCATAGGACATTGCAGTCTGTTTGCCCAACAATAATGAAGCCCTGCCTGGATTCTAAGGTATCATTCCATGCTTTCATAATGGCTGCTCATTTCCCAAATATGTCCATTCTGGATCCAAATTAAATTCTCAGTGAAAGAAGAACCACAAGGCACCTTGTATGTTTGAACAGTTTCCCTTCAGGTGTCTCCCAAATGGAAGTCTCAGAAGGAGAAAGTTCCTTGAGGAGGCTGTGGGGTGAGGTGCACTCAGAGTTTTAAGGAGAGGATTGGAATTAGGGTTCCAAGGGGGCAGTATTATACTTCTTAGATTTAAAGGAAGAAATCTGGCATTTAAGACCCCTTTTGTGGTTTGAGCCTTACTAGAAATGGAAGACATCTGACATTGAAGATCACACAGTATACTGCTTACATATTTGTTCAAATCAGGCTCTGAAAAGACACCAAATTGCTTTGTTTTACAGATAGTTCTAAAGTTCTTTTTGACTTATTGATTCCAGAAAATTCATCTTTAGCTTTTCTATTTTTTATCAGTTTTTGGAAAATTATCATTGATTTCATTTGATTGAGAGTATACAAGGTCTGTCTGGAAAAAGTCCAGTCATTCTTAATATAACAAGAATGGTTGTGCAACATCAATGTGATCTGGCAGCCAAGGAGAGTGGACTGGAATGCACAGGCATGAACAATGACGACTTCACTGTACTAGTCAGTGGGGGTGGTAGACACCATTGAGTGAGCATGTGTACTGTGTGTCCATCACATTCAAAATGACTGAGTGAGTAGAGCAACAAATCTGCATCAAATTTTGCCTTAAGCTTGAACATTCCTCCATAGAAACTGTGTGGATGATTCAGAAGGCCACAGCTATGGGCAACTGGTGATTGGCAGCTCCATCATGACAATGTACCTGCTCATGCATTACATCTCCTGCAAAGATTTTTAGCAAAACATCAAATCACCCAGGTGACCCAGCGCCCATATAGCCCAGATTTGGCACCCTGTGACTTTCCAAAACTAAAATCACCTTTGAAAGGGAAAAGATTTTAGACCATTGATGTAATTTTGGAAAATACAACAGGGCAGCTAATGGCAATTGGGAGAAATGTGTGCCTACTCTGAAGGGGACTGAGGCATCATTGCCCTATATACAATGTTTCTTGTCTCTTCTTTAATAAACATCTCTATTTTTCATATTACATGGGTGGAAACCTTCTGTACAGACTTCATATAATTTTACTGATGTATTTGTAAGATGCTAATTCCACAGAAAAAATGAGAAACCTTACCTCTTTGGTCTTTTTAAGCTCCTCTAATCGCAAGGTATCATTTTCATGTTGTTTCAAGAGTTCCTAAAAATAATTTTATTTGGAAAGGTCAACAGTAGGGTACTGGAACTTCTTTCAAAAACTAGGAAAACCAGAAAAAGACTCAGAAATATAATATTTACCAAAGTTTAGATATTGGTTTCATGAAGCACATATTTTAAACTAATGACATCACATGTAGATGTTAAATAATGGAAATCTTACTAATGTTCAACCTTAGTGCATTGACAAATACTAAAAAGTATTTTTATCAAAGGCTTTCTTTGTTCATACACAGATTTAATACTGTTAAATGTGCACTCCTCCAAAAATTGAACTTTATATTCAATTCAGTTCCAGTCAAATACCAGCAGGTTTTCAAGATAATTCTAAAATGTATACAGACATACAAAGGATATAGAAAAGCCAAAATAACCTTGAAAAACAAGAGCAAAGTTAGATTTTCACTTCCTGATTTCAAGCTACAGTAATTAAGACAGTGTGTTGTTTGCCCTAAGTAAGAGCAAATATTTAATAGAATGGAATAGAATGGACAGTCCACCCCTGCCCCTTCCCAAATATAACAAAGACACCAAGGCAACTCAATGGAGAAAGAAAAGTTGGGTTTTTTTTGGTTTGTTTTTTTGTTTTTTAACAAATCAGTCTGGAACAACTGGATGTCATTCTGGAAAAAAATGACCTATGACCTCTACCTCACACACAAAAAAGTATTCAGAATGGCTCATAGAATCACGAAAGCTAAAATTATAAAGCCTTTTAAAAAATAGGATATCTTCATGTCCTTGGAATAGACAACAGTTTCATAATGAAGACATGAAAAGCTATAACCATAAAAGAAAAAATTGGTAAGTTGACTTTTAATAAAATTTAAAACTACTACCCATTGAAAGACAAGATGAGCAAAATGAAAAGGTACTTGTACAGAATATTTATAACCATAGGCTGGGAGACAGAATTTGGAACACATACATCTGACAAAAAAATTTCTATCCATAATACAAAAATTACTCCTACATATCAATAATAAAAACATAAACTATCCATGTTTTTTTAAATGGCAGAAAACTTGAACCAACAGTTCATAAAAGAAAACATATATATGGTCCAATAGGCATATAAATAATTGTCCAACACATTTAGTCATTAGAGAAACTAAAACTGTAATGAAATACCACTTCATACCCATTGGAATGATCAAAATTAAAAGATTAGCAATGCTAGCTGTTGTCAATGATATGGAACAACTGAAATTCCCATATATTTAAGATGCAAGGGTGAAATGGTACACCCACTGTGGAAAATAGCTTGATAATTCTTCATAAAGTTATTACGAGGATGTACCTTAGCTTGTAGTAATAACACTCTTAGATATACCCAAGAGAAACAAAAGCATGTGTCTACAAAAGTACTTGCACAGAATATTTAGAGAAGCTTTATAAAAGTCAAAAAATGAAAAAAACCAAAATCTCCCCAAACAGGAAAATGGTAAATGCATTGTGTAATACTCCTATGAGGGAATACTACTGAACAATAAAAAGGAAGAAAATAACTGATATTAATAACAAATGAATAAGTTTCACAGACATTATATTGATGGCAAAGAAGCTATACACAAAAGAGCATATACTGTATGATTCCATTTATAAAAAGTTTAAAATAAGAAAAAAATAATCTATGGTGTCAGGAATCAAAAGAGTAGTCGGCTTGGGGCAAATCTTGGGGAGACAGGGATTAACTGGAAAGGAGATTAACTGGAAAGGGATTAACTGGAGAGTTTCTTGATTTGGGTATTGGTTACATGAATATATACATTTGTCAAAACTCATCAAAATGTACATTAATATCTGTGCATTTTGCTAAGTGTAAATCATATATATGAGAGAGGGAACACCCATTTACAGATTTATAGTCAGTGTCAATAGAGGAAGAAGAGATGCACACAAATGATCAAATTTCTCCCCACTAAGAGGAACTACTACTAGCTGCTCAGACATCTGAGCTCTCTAAACCCCAGAAGCACTATTACAGAGTATGCTCCATCTCCTTAGTATTGTTTTGCTCAGTAATATAGTGCAAGCCATAAATAGGCTTTTACTAGTGAAATTAGTGGCTTTTCAGTTAGCATAGCAGTTGGAAATGGGATCTTAAAAATGGAATATTCAAGATACCTAACATATTTTAGAGACACTTTCTCTACTTTGCATGAAATGGGTACAATTATCTAACAAGCCTGTAGCTCATACACTTAGGAATGGGGTCTAAGACTCGACTCCCAAATGGTCCTGTGTCCTGCTTTGGAGCAGCTCTGGTTGCCTGATGCTCACTACAATGGTTACAGAATAATCATTGGAGCCTACTTCTGCAATGCCAGCACTTATACCTACGATGAATCTTTGATGCACCCAATAACTCAGAAAACTGGTGGTATAACTGTTTGGATCTGCTAGCAAACACATGTTTGTGTAGTAAATGCCTACGTGTGTGGTAGAATTTGGTCTGAGATCTACTTTCATCATAACCTTCTATCAGCCTCAAGGCTGCAGAGGATTGACTCACAGGAATAGCCAACCTTCACAACTTCTAACTTTTAGGGAGCTGCCCTTATTTACTAAGAGTTGTACATGACCAAATTTGCTTAGTTTAATTTGCAACAATACCCTTTCTCTTCAGGCATAGTCAAGAATGAGAAGGACATTCAGAGACCAGGATTTTGGCAAAACAGGGAATTTCAGCTTCTGTCTATGTTTCACATTCTATTATATCTTGTTAATTATAATTTTCATTCCAATAACCCTGTGGTATGGCTATCTAGATAAAGGACACCAAGACTATCAGTCTACTTGCATATTTCCTAGGGCAGATGGGAAAGGAGAAATATTCCCAGAAAGACAAAAGCTTGACTAATCACAAGGGCACACCTGGGAACCAGATGTCCCACCAAGACGCACATCCAGCCATTGGCGCGCTTTGGGCTGAGTTACCTCTTTCTCTCGATTGCAGTTCTCAAGGACAGCACTGTATGAGTCATTTATTTTCTTCCTTTCTTCCTCTGACTCTAACTCAAACTTTTTTGTCATCTTATTTTCTGTGGAGGCAAGAGGAAATCACACAGAGGTGTAAATGTGGGGGAAAAAACAGGTGCAGAGAGAAAACCAGCATATCTGTAGATAATAGAAAGTCCAGAATGGGTCACACCCAAGGTCGTTTCAGCTTGGTGATACGGCTGATGCATGCCTGGAGAGACATGGGAGTGAGGTCAGCATGGTGGTGGCTCTCAACCACATCAGCCGTGTGGGATTTATTTCTGTCTCTTGTTCTTTTTGTGTAGTTTATTTTAGACCTGTTGCCTATTATTTTGTTTATTCTCTCTGCTGAAGTAACCACTATGCTTTCTTGAATATCCTTATCTTAAAGTACAGCTCTTGGCTAACTTGACTTTTACTGCAATAAAATTTATTCTGTACTTAGCTCTGGGGTAGAGGTAGTCCTAAATGGTTTTGGGGAGCAAAGGAACCTGCCAGCAGAGACCCAGTCAACACTGAACAGAAGGAACAAGGGATGAGTGGCTAACACAAATTTCTTCAGCGTTACTGTGCTGGGGATGGATAAGGAGTCAACTCCTGGCCTCACAGGATAATTCTGGACTGAGCTACACTCTGAGCAGGCTAAGCCTCGTCTTCCAAAACTGGTTGTAACATCTTAACTTAGACAACACGGAATGAGTGTAATGTGAGTAGCTAGGAGTCAGGGAGGTGCCCTGGGATATGCTACACCAGGATTTCAGGCAAAGCCTCAAATAGGAGCAGCTCCACAGTCCATTCCCAACCTAAACTCTGGTGTCTGCATGCTAATTTCTAGCAGTCCAGCATCCTTACTGGGGTAGGAATGGCCTTAAGAATTAGCTTTCCCAGGGAGTGTCTGTATTTAAATCAGTAATTTGCTAAAATCAACTAAATTTTATATAAATTAGGTTTGGGCAGGATGTGGAATAGGTTTGTAGAGGCCCCACTCCTGCCTCTATGCTAGGGAACAGAGTTCCCATAGATTCCTCTCTCCCTTTTGCATTTATGAAAATGTTCAGCTGAGTGGGAGGCTCACCAACAGAGCACTTCGTGTGATCCCAACTCTGCGCTAAGTGTTAGAAATATTAAAAATATATAGCAGTGTATAAATGTATCAAATCAATATATTATATACTTTAAACTTATGCAGTATTAATGTGTAAATTATATCTCAGTTTAATATATGTTTATATCCATATATATGTACCAAATATGGCTTACTTGGGGGTGGATGGGAATATAGAATACAATTCAGTACAATATATTGTATTGCTCCTCCCTCAACAACCCAATATTTAAAACCTAATTTAAGAACTTTTTTTCTGAAACTTTTGGACCAGCCTGTATCTAGATAACAAGTCTGCATTCTTACAGATGCCCCAAAGCTTGCTCCAGCCTATGATGGCCAAACTTAGAATCAGTGAGTCTTGGAAGGTACAGACTCAAGCAACTGAACTTCATAAAACACTCCATTCCTGTTGTCACTTTCTTGAAAACTCCAGGCACCTACCATTCAGGAGTCTAGCCACATGGCTCATCACTGTTAGTGAATCCACGGCTGTCTTCCCTGAGTCAAGACCAAGTTTAATGGCAGTTTTTTTGGTGCACCTATCGTCAAGAAGTCAGAAGGACTCACTTTGCTGTAGCAGGATCTTTTCGCGCTCCAACTTCTCATCCTTCTCCCATTCTGCTTTCTTCCTTGACCACTTATCTTCTAGCTCATCATAAATGCTGTCCTGTGGAGGCACAAAGGAATCATGAAGGGAAGGCCCCTGAAAAAGACTTCACACTGGCCCAAGGCCCAGCACTGGGCCCTTTGCAGTTTCTCTGATCTGGGACCCTTGTTTGGGGTGGGGGCGGGTGGTGCAGGGCCCTGTATGGGTGACTGGTGAAAGTAAATTCCAGCCCAGCCCTTTGAGAGCTAGAGAAGCCTAAAAGTCAGACTCTGCATGGTGTTTGCCCACTGGGACTGGGCTTCCTTTCAAGACAGGTACAGTTCCTCATGTTGAAGATTCATATGTCAGCTCTCTCTGAATTATGCATAAATCACTCATAAATAGCACATGAAGAAACAAGGGAAATGCCTAAAAGTTAATTTGAACATTTAGAAAATAATAGAATGTTTTTCAGAGAGTGTCTACTTCCTTCAGCAAATCTAACTTCCTTTGTGGTTGAAGTTAAATAAGCCTAACCAGATGTCATCCCCTGTGGGTTGGCTCAGATTTCATGATAGTGGGACCTCAAGAAGCAGAAGGCCCACTTCCTGGATACTGCCAATAAGGTCTCAGAATCTTGACCCTCTTCCTTGTTAGGTTAATGGCAGAATTCACACTGGGCCTGGCCATGAGAGCTCACTTTTTATTGTGGCCATTTAAATAGAGTTTCTCTCATCATAATCTTCAAGACTGGCAGGCAGCTCGGTTTCAAGAGAGGTCACACTCTTTGGAGAGCCCCAGCTTAAAGCACACACAAAGCCTATCTAGGAAACTGGGCAGTTTACCTGCTTGTTAACCTGACACTTCTCTTAGGCTCTGGTCTATGACACTTTCCCTGGCTGTATCAAGGTACATCTTGAAAAATGAGTTTTAAATACAAGCTCAAAACAAACTGTGAGTGATAAATAGGATTTCAGAGGTGGTGCTGGCGCTGAACTTTATTTCCTCCTTTGACAGGGTGATTAACTGTCCTTGTTTGCTTGGAACTGAGTTGCTTCCTGGGACTCCAGACTTTCAGTGCTAAAACCCCAAAGTCCTAGGCAAACAGACTAGTTGGTCACCACAGGATAGGGGCTTGCTGCCTCAGCCCTTCCCTGTCCGCTCCCCATCTCCCATTCTCTCTTTTTCTTAATGAAGAAATCCTGCCCTAACTTCGTCCCTGGGCCTCTATCAAATTGGCTGACTAAGTGAATGGGCGATGTTCTGGGATGACTAAGCATCCCCATGTTCTACTGGTGGAAGTAGTGCAGTATTTCTGGATGACAATTTGGCAACTGTATAGAGGCTTTTACAATGGTTATTCCTTTTGACCCAGCACTCTACTAAATCAAAGATATCACAAATTACAAATATTAACAGCCATTGTCTTGGGGTGGTAATAGTTTTTTGTTGTTGTTGCTGCTGCTGTTGGTTTATGTATTTCCTTTAAAAAAAAAGAAAACACCAAACAGGTATTACTTTTGTAATCACAAACATATTTTTCAATGGGTTTCTTTAGGGGCCTGGGTGACTGACTTGTCACACATGGAAGCCATCACAGTCCAAAGGTTCACTGTTCTCTCTGGGCCCAGTTAGTGTGTGCTGCTTAGGTCCAAGGATGTTAGGAATCTAATGAAATTATTTTCTGGGCCAGAGCTCTAGATTCATCCCGACATCATTGAGCAACAGAACAAGCCTTGCTTTTCTTACTCTCATAATCCAACAAGAACGCTCTGAATCTCACCTGATACATAAGAAACATAGTCTTCAAATACTTGTGTTCCTTTCCCATCTCCTCTGGACAAAAGGAAAACAGCAACATCATTACTGCTCTGAGACACACACTTTCAAATTCAAATGTGAGCTCTCTTGCACACTTTCCTCACCTCAAACTCATCCCCTAGGCGGTAAAGCCACAGTGTACCTCAAAAATCACTCTGGAAGCTTATCAGAAACTTGGATGCCTGGACCATCCCCCCTACCCACCCCCTCTAAAACCTCAGGAACTGAGCTCTCAGAGGAGAGGCCCAGTATCTGGCGATGATATGTTCCTCAAGCAATTCTGATGGACACTGAGTCTGAGAACTAAGCCGCAGGGTAAACCTGAATCTTTGGAAGAAGAGAAGCAAAATCTTATAGCATGTACCTGCCTCTCTCTTTTTAAAATAACATTTCCTAGCATACATTGGTTTTGAAAACAATACATAGTCTCTTTTAAAAACTGGGAAATGAGCAAGGTATAAATACCATCTTTAAAAAAATGAAAGGCAATAGAAAGAGAGAAGATTATAAAATTTCTCTTTCTCTCTGTTGGAGGTTAGTCTATAAACCCAGAATTCTGAAGAAGACACACTTTCTTCCTCTCAAGGGCAGCATGAACAATGGGATAAATGGCCAACGCAAATCAGAGTGTATCAATGAATTTAATGAAACACCATTATTTTGCAGGTGAGGAAACTTGTTGAATTAGAATAGTAGTATATTTGCAGAACTTTAAATATACTTTAAAAGTACTTTCTCATTCTGATAAAGGCAAGTATTGTCCTCAGTCTGTAGATGGGGAAACTGAGACTTGATATTAGGGGACTTGCTTGTATCTCAAAACTTGGTCGCAGATCCTTCCATCGTCTGGGTGTAGGAAGGACAGTGGTAGACATGGCTCTCCTCTTTTCAGTTTAATTCTCAATCACTCCCTCTCCCACAGCCTCAGGAGGAAACCTGGAAAGTCCAGTTATAGCCCACCCACGGCCACGCAAGTTCCTTAGCCCTAGGCCCACGTGGTCAGCCTCCTGCCCCTTCACCATGGTCATTCTTCCAGGTCCTGAACATACCTAGTTTTTCCTGGGCAGCCAACTTCTCTGCCTTTAAGATTGCTTTGTAGTTGTTCTCCAACTCCTTGAGTTCTGCTGCATGAGCCTCTTTGAGCTCCCTGTGGGGCTCCGGGAGAAGGCCACAATCATCGGTGAAAAGAAGTCCAGAGTTGAGCTGTATTCACCTGATCCCATCTCGCCTCCCTCACATAGGGTGCCAGTGGGCACTCTGGGAGACCCTCACTTTTTGATGCATTCCCTTGGCATTTATCCAGAGAAGGGGGAAAGGACTCTTATTTTCACCAATCACTATCTTGAATGGAGCCAAGGGGTTCCTTAGATGGTCCTTAAGAACACAGTCTTGAAACTGTGGGCTGCATTAGCTCCCAAGATGAGGGTTAAAATGAAAGGCTTTATGAGTTGTCAAGACAACAAAAGACATGGAGGAACCTTACCTGTGTATTACTAAGTGAATGAAGACAATCTGAAAAAGTTGTTAATGTATGATTCCAACTATTTGGCATTCTGGAAAAGGCAAAACTATGGTGGCAGTCAAAAGATCAATGCAGTGATTGCCAGGGGTTTGAGGGGAGAGAGGGATAAATAGGCAGATCACAGAGGATTTTTAGGGCCGTGAAACTCTTCTGTACAACACTATAATAGTGGATACATGTCATTATACATTTGTCAAACCCCATAGAATGTGCCCAGGCAGAGTAGCTCAGTTAGTTAGAGCATTGTCCCAATACTCCAAGGTTGTGGGTTTGATCCCTGGTCAGGGCACATGCAAGAAGCAACTAGTGAATGCATAAGTAAATGGAACAAGTAGAAGTGTGTCTGTGTCTGCCTGTCTGTCTGCCTGTCTCTCTCTCTCCTTCTCCCCCTCTCTCTAAAAAAATCAATGAATAAAAGTTTTTAAAAAACACGTAATGTGTTTTCACAACACCAACAGTGAACTCTAATGCAAACTATGGATTTTGGGTGCTAATGATGTGTCAGTGCAGGGTCGTCCACTGCAACAAACGTACCATGAGAGTTTGGGATGTCAATAATGGCATAGGCTGTGAAGGTGTGGGGTAATGGGGGTATGTGGGAATTGTCTGTTTTACACTCCATTTCACTGTGAACCTAAAACTGCTCTAAAAAATAAAGTCTATTATAAAATAAATAAGTTAATTAATTAATTAAAAATGTCTTTTTAAAAAGCAAGCCTATGACTCAACTAGGAAGGCTTCTCTCCACCAGGGCTTCTAAGGCTACTCTTGGGTTCAGCAGGTAGCAAGGAGGGGATTTTGTAGGTTTCCTCACCCACACAAACAACAGAGCTCATTACTGCCCCTTGGTTGGTCTTTGGGGCTCTGGTTCCTGCCCCTCCCATACCTCCTTCCCATTTTTCCCAGGCCCTGATTTAACAGCAGGGAAGGTAAGAGGAGAAGAGGAGGGAGATGATGGGAAAGAGCAAGAAGAAGAGGGGACTGGGCTGAGAACAATAGTTGTTTATCATAGAAATCTCATATAGAATAAAAAATGGTTCTTCTCAGCAATCAACAAAAAGGGAGATTATAATGGAAATAAATAATTGGATGAGAAAGTACAAACCGAGAATAACCTTTTCTGGGCTACATTTCAGTGGCCTCAAATCAAACAATCCTACTCTCCAAAGACAGGTATACTACCTCCCCTCGCCCCTTGCCACCCAACTCCATTTAGCTCTGTCTGAAATCCCAGTGAACTAAAATCCTGCAAGGATGTGGGGGACTTCAGGCCTTCAGCACACAAGGGCTTGTGCCAGAAAACATACCTGTTCTTGTTTTCAAAGTTCTGCTTCATTTCAGCACAGCGGAGATCCATTTCATCAGAGAGCTGGAAATGAGGCCATCATTAGCAACACAGGACTGAGGACCCCCACTCCAGTCTGCAACTTCTGAGAAACCTTCTCATTCATGGGGAACACCCCACTCCCCAGGTTTCTCCATCATTACTGAGGGAACAGAACAATTCCTGTCTTGCTCTATGTTGTCTGGTATGTAATCGGTTCGTAGTGTTGCTGTACAGAAACCATCTCAGTCACTAAAAGGTTTTGTGAGCAGGTCTGGTTTCCCCTGCTGGGCTGTAATCCCTTTGTAAGAGCATGGCCTCTGGACCCTCAGACACATAATTCAATTGAACAATCATTTCTTGAACAAAGGGCTTGGTCTGGAAAAGCCAAAGAAGTTGAAGACTCAGACCCTGCCTTCAATGAACTGCACATCAGTGCTAACAAATCCTTGTTGGCAGAATGGTTGTATCCCAGTAGGTAGGATTTGCTCACTTCCATTCTAACACATGAGGCCCTCTGGTCACTGTCTCAGGAGGGATGGACACTTCCAAACTAGTTAGGACCTGCTGTCAGCTGAGACAAGGGTTCAGGACTTGTCTTTGTCCCTCTCTGACTAAACAGTGGCATCAGCACACTTCCTTTGCACAAGTTCACACAACAGTTTGGGGTGTTTATAGGTAGGAAAATTTTATTTCTTCTTTTTTTAGGTGAGAGAATTTTAAGCATCACAGTCTGAGGTCCCTATATGGAAACAATCTCTAAATATGTCTTCAGCAGGACTGATGCTTCAGAGAGTGAAAATGAGCATTTTGCCCAGTAAAGGTTGTTTTAGTAGGAAAAACCCCATAAACCTGGCAGTGTTTTCAGATAAATATAGTGATGGCTTAGTAGCAGGGGAGGACTCAGTCTGAGTCACAAGCTGGGTCTCTGGAGGATTCAGAAGCATCTGGGGGGTATGAGAGGGTGAGGGGTGAGCCTGCTGGAGATTCAACCTTTACAGGTGTGTTTCAATAACAACAGGAAATATGGCAGGGGATTCTGATTATCACTCCAGACCAGGCCACCAAGCACACCTGCTCGAAGTGGGAGAGAAGACATTATGATAAAATAGATGGTAAAATCTAAAGAAAATGTCACCTAAATCCCCAGGAAACAGAGTGTAATTGATATCAGCAGAATCTTAAGTGTGGGTTTTGGTGGTTTCAATAGCAACAGGAAGTGGTCACTGGAGGTTTCTGCGTAGCTTTTGAGCAACACTAGAAGCAGTGACCAATGCTGGTTCCCAAATCAGGAGCCTTCACAACCTCTGGAACTTATCTCACCACCAGGCAGGAAATGGCTGGCACTCTCTAGTGTGGAGAGGACAGGGCCATTGAACACACTGGAGGCACTGGGAGAACTCCCAGAAATTGAGTTAGAACTTGAGGAAGAGCTGGAGTTCTCGAAATTATGGATGAGGATGTAGACAGAAAAAGACTACAGGGTGACCACAGTCCTCTCGTCAGAGCTCTTGTCTGGAAAACATGGGTCCCATGAGTCAAGTCTTTGGCATCATGCCTGGCAGATAGCAGGTGATCTGAAAGTCTTGGTCTTTCCCGTACTCGTAGGGATATCAGCTAACTTAAGGATCACTCACCAATTTTTCGGCAGACTGGTGGTCTCTGTTCATTTGCTCTATTAACATCGTCAGCTCTGAGATCTGCTCTTCTAGGTCAGTAATGATATCAGTCCTATGGGATAAGTAGTTCTTTGATCATCCACAGAACTTCTATTTCATGCAAGTCAAGCCTCTTCTTAAGCATGACCAGCTGTGGCCCGCTGAGAGCTGAGCCATGTCCTGCATCTGGTCCACTATCACTGGGGTGGGAAAGGAGGAGTAAAAGGGTGGGGAGAAGGAATTTGGCAGTATGGTAGTTGAGCCTTAAACATGACCTTTTGGGGTAAGCTAGCCAGAATTGAGTGGGATGATTTGGTTGCCTACTGAATAGAAGGGAAAGAGGAATATGTCATAAATCTTTTAGGGTTTGACCTTGATTTAGTAATGATAGTTGAAATGGAAGGGGAAGAATTTCAGATAATTAGGAAATGAAAATTTGAGGAATGAGATTGATGCTGACAATGAATCAGACAAAAAATGTGCCAGAAACTGGATGAGGAGAGAGTTTAGGAGTGGCTTTCAGGCTTGATAAAGGTTTTCTGTGCTTCTGGATCAGGAGCCTCCATGGTATCTAAGATTATTCAGCCCTATTTGGTTGACCTGGAGTAAACAGGGTGGTAGGTCGTGCTGTGTGCAGTGCAGTAGAGAGGAAGTCCTTGGTTCAAGGGGATGAAAGAAACAAAAGGATGTGTGAGGAGAGGGCCTCAAGGCACAAGAAAGAAGAAAGGGTATGAGAAAGAAGAAAGGGTATGAGAAAGAAGAAAGAAGAAAGGTAGATCCTAACATGATCTTCAATACAAACAATACGCAGGGCTTTACCAGGGTATAAAACAAGTATGAACTATTGTATTTTATTATGCCATAACCAGTGACAACTTTCTTATTGAATCCAAGAAGTAGTTGAGGGTGCTGGCTTGACTGTGGGTACATGGCCCATCTCCTCCTGCAGAGGGCCTTGGATGGGTAGAGCAAAGAAAACAGGGCCTGAATGTTCCCACTGGAAGGAAGAGAGAGACTGGAGTCTTTCTCTAGACCAGGTCAGAGGAGGTTGGCTCCACGCATGACCTCTCTCAACAGTGGGCTTATCCCCAGTCTGAATCCCTTCCCACTACTAATGGCTTGGTTGTATCCTTTTTATATGCTTACAAATAGAGAGGTGATTAATCTGTGTGTGTATGTTTTCTGTTATTATTGATCTTTTAAATTTCTGTCTTGAGAAAGTACTTTTCACAGCAATTTAAAGCCCAAGGAAGAGATACTCACTAGGGGGTCATTGCGATAGCGCAGGTAGGAAGTACTAGATGGGAAAGAAGAAGATATGAGAGGCTTCGGAGGTAGAAGATAAAGGATGCGGGGGCTGCTTTTACATAGCATTAGAGGGTAGAGAGTGTGTGGGACTTGAATGACAGAAAGGATGACAGCATATTCAGCTGGGATGGAGTTAGGCCAAAATCTTCTATGCTGCATCTCCCAGAGGGAGAACTAAGTGATACCTTTGGACACAATGAAAAAGGGATGCAGACTTGGGCCTCCCAGGAACCCTGACTTTACTTTTAGTTCTCACCCAACAAATTTGGATTATTTTCTGAATATTTCACCAGTTCACTACTTTCAGGAAAAATTGCTCCCCTTTAGTATGAATCACACTATACCCAGTCATTTTCCAGATCTGTCGGCTGACCTGATCTTTATTCTGCCTAGAATGGGACTGATGGAGCAGAGAGGCAGTGTGGAGAGGAATAGGCATGAAGGGACCTTGCGACACTTCCCGAACAGGGACTCTGAGATTGGGGTGGACATTTGGGGCTTTTCCTTGAGGCCAGGCCCAGCCAGGCAGGAATAGGTCTAAGGAGCTGGATATTGGTCCAAAGACATTACCTGGAAGTTTTGACTTTGTCCATAGTCTCTGATTTCAAATGCTTTTTTCTATCAAACATCTCATCTCCCAAGGTGACAGAAATTTGCTCCCTATTCCGAAACAGGCGATAGCCAGGTGACACGTTGATTACTTCCTGGACATCAAGGTAGAAAGTAAGATAACATTGCAGCATGCCGAGATTCCTCCAAGTCTACTAGTTCCCTACTCACATCTAAAAACAGAGACGGGATGGGAGTCCAGCGCTCAAGTCCTTCCTGTACCCTCTCCAAGTTACCATTCGCCTTTGTATCTCTAGATTTCTTTCCTGAGATCCAATCACAACACTCAACTGGATCCAAAACCTAACTGTTGACACCCACTCCGCACTTCTCACCCAGCTCTGTCCTCCTCTATGTTCTCCGCAGCTGAGTATTGTGGAAATCAGTCAGTTTTTAAAATTAGATAGGCCTGAGTTTAAATCCTGACTCTGCCTCCAACCATAGTTATTCAACATCTCTGTGCCCCAGTTTCCTCTTCAGAAAATAAGGATAATAACTCCCTCAAAAGGATTTTGTGAAAATAATACAAAATAACCTGTGAGAAAATGCTTAGCACAGTTACAAACAGTATTTTTTTAGTCAGTTCTTCCTCTGTTCCCTGCTAGATGCCCTGGGCAGGCCTACTAGCTGTCACAGACACACATAGGACTGTGCCTTCTAGAGTTGTGCAGAATAGCCCTGCAGGATACAAGACCTGCCATTGTTATCTCCTAAATGTTCCTCATCTTCATTCTGTCCTTCCATACTCCTGGCCCAGACAGCCTGAGGCCACCACCATCTGTCTCTTCAGCTCTGGGGATACTTCCCCAGTGAACCTCTCTGCTTTTAGTCTGGCTCACCTAAATTCACCATCCTTTCCATCTGGAGGGCTATGAATATATTTGTTTATTTTTTTCCTTACCATTAAGGGATTACATGATCCTTTTCTAAGGGGGTTGGGGGAGAAGGAAAAAAATAGATAAAAGCACAAAGTAGTAAAAAGCACCAATTATATCCTACCCAAGGGTATTTTTTTAATATATAAATAAATCTTACCTTGTCGCATGCATGTGTCAGACCAATAAAAGCTCCATGCATCAAAAGGATTGGGCCCACACTTCTAGACAGGTGTCAAGATCCCTCAGGGTTTGGTCCCATCTCTTTTTCCAAAACCTCCTGCTCCTCCGCCCCTCAATTCCTTGATGGCCCCTAGCCCAGCATTTGCGGATT
The DNA here is from genome assembly GCF_021234165.1 of Pteronotus mesoamericanus. NCBI lineage: Eukaryota > Metazoa > Chordata > Mammalia > Chiroptera > Mormoopidae > Pteronotus > Pteronotus mesoamericanus. The sequence continues at coordinate 21,908,606 of NW_026555277.1, read as the reverse complement.
CCGATGCGCAGCAGAGGGCTCCCTGCATCTACACATGAGCTGTCCCCTGGCCTGGACTGACTGCCACCATCTGTTTTCCCTGGGATACTCTCCTTGCCTTACACAAGGTAGTAAACAGGTCATTAAGCACTCCCTCTGGGGTCTGGCTGAGCCAAGTCCAAGTCCTGGTTCTGATGCTTAGCAGCCACACACTATAAGAAGGGCACAGCACCTCCTCATAGGATCATTGCAAAGATTCAATGAGGTGAATGCATGTAAAGGACCCATGCCTGCACACAGTAGGTACTCAATAACTGTTAATCCCACCACCCTCATCCCACTTTTACTCACATAAGGGAAATTATTGCTCTCCTCTTGTTTTCCTAAATGGGTTTTCACTCTGTAAGAGAAAAGCATGCTCAGAAGCAACCGAAGAGCAGCGAGAAGTTCCAAGCTCAGGAACTTCTGTGTCCTGACCCCACCACTCCTCTGTAAAAAGTGTCATTCCTGGGATGATCTTTGAGGCCTGTTTCAGCTCTCAAAATATTATGGTTTAGGAATTAGAGAATATTTAATGGTCCAGAGATCATTGGTACACAGGTTGTGATAAAATGGCAGGTACTAAAAAAGTGGGAAATTGACTAGTCACTAGTCTAATAGTAGAACCATTCCTAAAATAAGGACCAAGAGACTTGGAGTGAAGATCCAAAGGGCTCTCCTAAGAGGGTGGTGCATAATCTTAAACACACACATTTTTTAATGACATGTACATTGTCTGTACAACTGCCTTTCTTCTCATTTGTACCAGGATTTGGTGTTCTGGGACCCTGAAGTAGCCAGTTAAGTTAATTCAGGATAAGCAAAGTATTACAATTTTGAGATCTGGTGCTAACCCTGATTATAATGAATGTTTGTTTTCAGGTACAGAAACATGAGTATAATATCAGGGATTCAAATACCAAAAGACTATTTATAAGGAATTTCATCTAGAAGTTTGAAAGATTAGAATAAGAGTAACTACCTTATGATGTGCTGACAAAAATAGGTAGGTCTATGTATATGATGCTAGGGCCTCTCCCCTTGGCCTCAACATATACTCACACATGTACACATACCACTGGGCAGTAGCTGTGAAGACAGACAACTGAAACCTGTTCTAAAAGTTCCATTTACCCATGATCAAAACTCTGGCTGTGGTGAGTGGGGTTGGGAGGACATTTCCTGTGGAAGCAGTTCCATCTTGGTTAATACCCATCAGTCTGGTTTAGCTCCCACATCTCCCACCCCTACAGGAGGCCTCCGGGGAGGCACTCAGGACTCTCTTGAGAAAACCATTCCAAGGATTTGGCTACCTTAGATGTGACCACCAACCTTTGAGTTTAGCTTTCAATGGCAAAAAAAGAAAAGTTTCTGTGTGTTAAAAAATGGGCATGGGTGCGGAATATATATTTATAATACAGTGAGGTCCACATGTAATTTAAGAATTAAAACCATTTAAAATGCAACTTAAATCAACCATTTGTTCCCAATTCAATGGTCCCCAAAGATAACTTGGTCTGTTTCCTCTGAATTTAGGAAAGCCTTGTTGGAAACCACTGGGTCTCTTTAAAAAGCAGACCATGGATTTGAGTTTATGTCCTTTTTTTTTTTTTTTTTTTTTTTCGCTCTTAGTAAATCTCATTGAGCAAACTGAAACTTTCCACAGCATTGCATTAACTTTAGAATTTCTGGAAGGGTAGGAATGTGACTATATAGATATTCATTTTGTTAGATAACTGTATTTTTCTCATTGAAAAGTAAAAGGTAAGAACGATCCAGAATAACTCATCTTTCTTTACTCTTTCTGTTCTTGTCAACCTGTTACTCAGATTACTCAAATTATACTGACCAAATTTTGACACTTTGTTGACATCAATCAACATTTGCTCATTTAATAAATTCAATGAGTGGTTAATATATGCAAACCACGGTGCTTCATACCAAGAGAAATGGAATGAGTTTATGAGAGAAAAAGGCACATAAATACTGGAAAAAGAAGCAGAAAAAAAGTTAAGTGCCAGAGAGAAATGCAAACAAAGTGATTTGTTAACTGTGTCTGTCAGGTGTTGAGAGTGCAGAGCTACTGCCATTTTTCAAGGCTCCTGATATCATAAAAAAACAAAAACAACCCCCAAGAATTGCTGAAACAGTGTTAACAACAATTGAGTTATATCTCATGTTTAAGAATTAAAAACTTTTGATACAAAAAGCATATTATATGTTTGCAAGAAAATTTGAGAATTCACAAAAAGGATGTAATTCAGAGGGCTGAGATGGCATGTTTGAGGACAGAGACCCAAGTTAAGAGTTGATTGGTGAGCAGTTTCTTCCTGTGTTCATTTGGAGGTCATGTCAACAAGTACCTGAGCCTCTTCCCAAGAGTGAGGGCAGAAGCAGCAGGCCCTCCTGTGCCTGGCTGCACCATTTCCCTTCCCAAGTGCTGTCTAGGCAGGACTTGGAGGCTGGCCGACATGGAGTCCAGGACAGCCTACACTGACCAAGCGTGTCTTCTCTGAATTGGTTTTAGAAGATGGCAGGGAGTTTGCCTTGAAGGGCCTACTGGAAAGTCATAGATACAATCAGCAGGTCTTTGATAGAGAATTTTAAAAACACCCACTAAGTTTTCCTCACTATGTTGCAAAGACAGAGGAGGACAGTATTGGCAAGGGTTAACGTTGGCAGCCAAAGTTGGAGCTGTGGGTATTAGTGAGTTCTCTCCCAAAAGAGACACTGGGTGACTGAGGCCTTGAGCTTGACTATTAAAATGGAAGTAGTATAAGATCCACAGGTATGATCATGCAGGCAGGGTGTCAGCACATAGAAGGCAGAAAATAGGGAATTGTTTCACTCATACACAGGATCCCTTAGAATCCCTTGTTATGAATGGATCCAATTCCCATCAAGCTTTGCCAATACCACTCCACTGAGACAATTTCCTTTGCTGTCACCAAAATGCAGGCTACTAAATCCAATAGTACTGCCCAGGCTTCTTCTTAATTGACTAGCAGCAGTTTTTAACACAGATAATTCGACCCTCTGTCTTTGAATATTTTTATCTTTTGCTTCCAGGACACTAGATAGATGATTCTTCATCTGTCTCCCTGGCCACTCCCTCTCAGTGTCCTTTTTGAATCCTCTTGTCTCTCCCACCTTTCAACAGGAGTGCTCTGGGGCTCAGTTCTCCTACCTCTTCCTACCACTATCTCCACTCCCTGCCTTGGACATCTCACCTGGGTGCAGGCTCTGAGCACCACATGCTGATGACTCTTGAATGTGTATCTGTAGTCCAGACCTCTCAGATCTGCTCACCCAGATGCTTACTTGACATTGTCACTTGGATATTAAGAGGTATTTTGAACTTCCTAAGCTCAATGCCCTACATAGGTGCACCTCCTGGAGTCTTTTCCAATCACAGAAAATGGCAACTCCACCTTTCCTATCACTCAGCCAAAAATTCTGAAGTCAGTTTTGACTCTTTTTGTTTTTTCTCATATTTTTTACCCATACCATTAGCAGATCCTATTGGTTTGTACCTTCAGAATGTGTCCAGAATGCAATCACTTCTCACTACTGTTTCCACCAGGTTCAGTCACCATCATACCTTGCTTGGGTCCCTGCAATTAGACCTCACTGGGGTCTACACCTTGGCTTCTCCTAAGGCTTCTATGCTTGGCCTGCAACACTCCTCATTCTTAATGCAGTAGCCAGATTAGTCTTTCCAAAAATGCAAGTTGGATCATGTCACTCTTCTTAGAATCTTCTGATAGCTTCCCAGCTGTTAAGGTCTTAGTTGTGTTCCCACACCCCCAAATTCATACATTGAAGCCCTAACCCCTGGTATCTCAGAATATGACTATTTGGAGATAAGGTCCTTAGGTAAAATGAGGCCATTGGGATGGGCCCTAATCCAATCTTAATGGTGTTCCCATAAGAGAGACAAAGACACAGAGAGACCCCGGAGATGCACATGTACAAAGGAAAGAACATGTGAAGAGGCAGCAAGCAGGCAGCCATCTTTAAGCCCATGAGAGAGTTCTGAGAGGAAACCAACCTGCTAATACCTTGGTCTTGGACTTCCGGGCTCCAGAACTGTGAGAAAATAAATTTCTGTTGCTTAAGCCATCCAGCTTTTTGTTGTTGTTGTTGTTGTTGTTGTGGCAACACTAGCAGCTGATACAGCATCCTTTTTAGAGTACAAGCCAAAGTCCTTACAGTAGCCAGCAAACTTCACTGTATAAATTTCATATTGCTGCTATAACAAATTACTGTAAGTCTAGTGGCTTTAAACAATACCAATTTATCTTACAGTTTTAGCGGTCAAAATGGGCAATGGTCTTACTGGGCTGAACTCAAGGTGTTGGGAGTATTTTGTTCCTCCTGTAGACTCTAAGAGAAAATCTGTCCCTTGCCTTTTCCTCCATCTTCAAAGCTGGTAGTTGCATCACTCCGGCCTCTTCTTCTATTGCCACATCTCTTCTGACACTTTGACTTCCTCTTTCACTTATAAGGACCCTTATGTTTATATGAGGCCCAGCTAGGTAATCCAGGATAATCTGTCCACCTCAAAGTCTGCCGTTTAGCAAACATAATTCTATTTGCAATCTTAATTTCCCCTTGGCAAGTAGCAGAACATGGTCACAGTTCCCAGGGATTAGGATATGGACACCTCTGGGGGACCATTATTCTACCAACCACATTAATCATCTCTTATTTCTCTGAGCCTATCTCCCAACCACTCTACCCTGACTTTCTCCATTCCAACCACACTGGCCTCTATGCTTTCCTGGAATAGGCCAGATGTGCCAAGCAAGCTCCCACTCATAGCCCTTGGCCTTGCTGCTCCCTCTGCCAGGAGTACTTGGCCCAGATGTCAGTGTGGCTTCTGCTGTCCCATTTACAGAGGGACTTTCCCTGATCTCCATACATAAAATAGTAACTGTAAGCTCCAAGAAAGCAGAATCTTTGTTGTGTTCACTGATGTTCTCCGTACCTGAAACACTGCTTAGCAAATAAAAGATGCTCAATACATGTTTTCCAAATAAATAAATGAATGGAATACAGAGACTCATGTAAGACACAAAACTAAGTCCCACTTCTGAGTTTATAAAATATGGGCAAAATTTTAAATTTATATGTAAAAAGAGTTATAATTTACATAAAACCTTAGACACAGGAAAGTAATCAGTAAAAGGATAAACACCATTAATGGGAGGCCTTTTGTCTGTGACAGGCATCATGAATTGTGACTTTTAGGGCAGGAAACTGTTGTCAGGGCACCTCAGATGAGAGCTCATTCAGATGAGAGCTCATGTGTAATGATTTTGAATGCTGTCGGTACAGCTGGCCATAGAATCTGTATGTAGGATCTGAGGTTTGGGGGAAATTACAGTGGGTTCTGGCAATTCTCTGATCTTCCTGGCATCAATTAGTTCAAGTTAAGCAAGGGTGTGAAGGCTCAGGAGAGACTGTTTTATTCACATAATTCAAACCATTCCCACCCCATGGACGTGCAAATACTTACCTTGGGAAGACAGTAGGTTTTGTTGTTGGTTGGATATAATTTTGGTTTTCTGAAGCTGGAGAAAGAAGAGTTGGCCTAAAAGGAAAAAATAAATAGCAAAAAAAGAGAAAATTGAAAATCTGGAAACCTGTTTTAGGACTCCCAGATTAGGTAGATCGCACAGTGACCCAAAATTGGAATACATGGGCTGACAACAGAGAGCTGAATGCCTTGGCACTTGTTCACTGTTCTGGGGGGTCCTGGGTTGGCAGTACAGCTTGTCCTCCAGTTTCCAAAGCTCTTTGTTCCTCATGGAGGGGTAGCTGCCATGGGGCCCTTTGGTTGGGAGCCCCCCTTTCTCTGCTCAACTAACTCTGAGACTCCCTCATTTAAAATTACACGAAACCTAGGCAGGACTGGCAAGAGCAATGTGCAGCTAACAGGCTGGCAGGGAAAGCTGTGCAAAGCTAGGCTTCCTGACCCTCTTGGGAATTTTGCTACTAAATTGTTTTGGAAATCTTATGAAAGAAAGAGGGCTGCAGATGGACCCCAAGCTCCCAGGCCATAGTCTAGCCCAGGTAATTCTTACTTGGGCTTCCCTGTGGAGGTCTTTCTTGGTGGCTGAGGGGTCTTGATTAGCTTCCGTGGTCCCAAGTTCCAAGGGTCCCAGCAGGTGCAGTAGATGAGAGGGCTGGGGTACATGGCAGGAGTATGGGGCAGTTTTGGCTGCTAGGTCAGGAGACCTTTGCTGAATTAGGGGAGCAAAAAATGGAGAGTTACATCATTTAGAGTCAAAGTAACAATATTTAGAGACAATTGGGAAAAACCCAGGGAAGGCTCAAAGCACGGATAGTAGATTCTGGAAGCCATTGATCTGGTACAGCACCTTGACTATAGAATCACACTTCGCCCTTGATCTGGGACAACGTCTTGACTATAGAATTACACCTCCGCCCTTTACCATCCAGTAGGCTTGACTTGAAAGTAATTTAAAACTTGCCGTAACTGAGTGCTTACTGTGAGCCAGGCACACAATAAGTAATAGATTATTCTTATCCCAATTTTACAGGTGAGGATACTGAGGATCAGAGAGGTCATAGAGGTAGCAAGCTGCAGAGTTGGGAACAAATGGAAGTCTACCTGACTCCTAATCCCTTGTTCTTCCATCGGGTCACACGAGCTCTCACTAAAGTAAAGAGAAATCTCTGCAGCAGTTCCTGCACAGAACTTTCTGGAAAATTAGTTCTGTTACTCAAATTAAACTGGATCTCCCAGTGTTTCATTCCTGGCCACCTGCCTGAATCACAGTCAAAACTCTTTCTTCTTGGCTCCACAAAAAAACCCCCCAAAAATCCCTGTTAAGAATTTTGGCATGAAAAACAACTACCAGATAAACGTGATCACACTTGATCACGTTTATCTTTTTCTTTCCAGAACCCCACTAACATGAGAGTGCAGGATTAAAAGAGGTTTCATGTCATAAGAACAAAGAGAATGGGAGAGGAGACAGTATTGTGGAAGTGATGTCAATACACATTTGGCACAATAACTTCCTCATTTAGCACACCATAAAAAGCTACAGCCTATGTTTATGAACTAGAAAGAGCCAAATCTCATGTAAAAGACTCTATAAGACTCAGAACTTGACCCTGGTAAATCATCCGGTGATAGTAATAGGCATCTCACAGATCCGTTGGAGTCTGTGGTAGGTCAAATAATGCTCTTTCTCCCACCCCAAAAATCGATGTTCTAACCCCTGGAACCCATGAATATGTTACTTTTTTGTTCCGAAGGAACTTTACAGCTATGATTAAGTCAAGGATCATGAGATGGGGACATTATCTGGATTGTCAGCGAGAGCCCAAAGTAATCACAATCACAAGCGTCCTTATAAAAGGAACGTGGGGGAGTCAGAGCCAGTAAAGGGTCAGGTAGGAGTGAGGAGGAAAGGGTCATGAGCCAAGGAAAGTGGTCAGCCTTTAGAAACTGGAAAAGGAAAGAAAATGATGATTCTTCCCTAGAGGTTATAGAAGGAACAAAGTCTTGTCAACACCTTGATTTATAAGATAATAAATTGGTGGTGTTTTAAGCCACTACATTTGTGGTAATTTGTCAGAGTATTTGTAAATGAAAAGAAAAAAAAAAACCAACAACACAGAAAATTTAGTGAAAATTAGCAATAGAAACATAGAAACCTAAGAAAAGAAAAGTTGTATAATTACTCCAGGTTAAAAAAAAAAACTGTATAAGAAAGCAGATATAATCATAGTAAGGTGCACACACACACACACACACACACATATATTTAAACACATAATACTGATTTAACAAAAACATGATTTGTGACCACAACTGTGGGGAGGGTAATAAGAGGAGAAAGAATGTGTGAAACCCTCATCTATCATAGCAGGAAGTCAATAAAGAACATATAAAATTGAAAAATTAACAAACAGATTAATTATTTAGAAGTATAATGTTAAGTTCCAAAGAAATAGCTTAAAGAGGTGAAAATAATTGCCTCTCGGGAAACTCTAGAGAGCACACTGAGGAGCAGAACTAAGAGGGGTGGGGAAGAAACTGCAACTTTTCATTAATGAATTTTTAACATGATTTGATTTTTGAATGTCTATGGATTATTTGATAAAAATTAAAACACCACAAAAAAATGCTATGAGAGCCAAGAGACCAACAGGCAATACAACAACGGATTTAACTCAAATTTTGAAGTCAGTGACTGGTTTCTATTAGTTCATTGGAATAAATTTTCTTAAGAATCAGCCGAAAAATGAAACGAACCTTTTTCTCTAATGTGACTAATGCTTGAGAAACCCAGTTACAGCTAAACGGGACCTTAACATTAAACCATTTTACAGGTGAGGAAACTGATACTCAAAGTCATGGATGCCTACACATTCTCACTTAAGAGCATAAATACTTACAGCTCCTGCTGTGAGTACCATGCTAGATGCTGGGTACTGAACACTTGCACCTTGCTCTCAGAAAGCATGCAGGTACTAGGGTAGTCTCAGAAAGGGAACTAAGTGAACTGTGGAACCAGGGCAAGAGACAAGGCCTTGAAGAAAGGCAGGAAGTGCCAGTGGTCTGGGCCCAGGGTATGGTGTGGAGTAGAGGTTAGGGCTAGAAAGGAGGCCAAGAGTCTGGGTAAACAGCAAAGACCTAAATATCAGGTGATAGGGCTGCCAAACCCAGCTGTTTGTGCTCCCCTGTGTTTGGCGCCCTAGCCAGGAGATCTCAAGGAGATGAGGTCAGGGAAGCAGACGGGATGGAGCACCCCAGGTGAGAAGACAATGCCACAGGGGTTAGAATTGAGGTGACAATCTGAAAGGATACTGCAGCACTAGCAAGAGAGTAGCTTTGCTTCTGCTTAGGACCTGGTATCTGCTTCCTGTGAGGACAGGGGCCGATTCTGAGGCAGGAAGTGACAAGTGAAGGCAGGCCAGCTCCCAGTAACCAGCTGCCTTCCCTATTCCATTTCTTGCCTGCCCATCTGGACTGCGCCATTCCTGAAGGCCTGGACTTCACCACGTCATTCTCTGTGCCCCCACGGGGCCCTGGCAAGGCAACTTGTCTGAAATGCCTACTAGATAAATATTTGTTGCTGAATGACAAACTGGGTGATTATCATCACAGGGACTAGCTCAACAAGGAGAAACTAATCCACAGGTGAAACTGCAAAAATGTAACGGTCACTACATTATAAAAAACATTAGAAATTTGAATTATAATAGGCCGGTGGACCACCTGGGCCGCCGACAGGGCCTAGGGACCGCCCACATCCGACGTGCCCGCGGCGGCTGCGAGCGGCGCGTAGCAGAACTCAAAGGTCCTTCTAAAGCTGCGCCTACGGGCCCTGGGCGTGGAGGAGTGGCTGCTCCAGTCCCGCCACTAGATAGATACAGTTCAGGAACTGCCGCAGGGCCCGCCACTTTGGCTATCCCGACTCGCTCTGGCCCCGGGGCGCGGTCTTGCGGGTCTGCGCAGGCGCAGGCCTGCAGCGCACGCACCTTTTTTCCGCGCGCACGTCGCGCAGCGCGCACGTTCTTTTGTGGGACCGGTTCGGGATCCCCTGAAGCACCTCGTCAGCTGGAGGGCATGGCTGGCCTTGAGAGTGGTAGGGCTAGTGAGAGGGCGCCGCGCGTACGCCCTCCTGGAAGGGAGCGTGGTGTGGAGAAGGGTGGCAAAAATAAATAAGAACAAACACAATGCTACAATCACTCAATGGAATTTTTTGCATAGATTTTAATTTACCACTTGAAAGCCTGTGGAAACATGAAGACGTGCTCATGCACAGATATTAAGTGTAGGCAGTGGATACAATTATGTAAAACAATATACCTACACGGAAAAGGGTTAGAAAAGAATATATTAAAAAGTGAAAATTAAATCGAGCTAGAATGTCAGAGTTATGATTTTTTTCCTCAACATTGTTTACTTAAATTTTCCTTGGGCTTTGGGGTCAGGTGGCCCCAACTTTGCATACAGGCTCCTCTGTTTACCAGCTGTGGGACCTCAAGAAATTAACTTTTAGTTTCCTGAGTCTCAGTTTCCTAATCTGGAAAATGGGCACATGGGAAGTCAGTCCCTACTGGGCAGTCCTGCACGCGAAATGAGACTATATCAGCAAAGCTCTTGGCACATTGCCTTGCACACATTAGGTTCTCAAAAACTGTTAACTGAGTTTAGAAATATAATGAAACTCAGTGGTATTTTGTTTACAATGGAAGCTTTTATTTCTAATTTTTGGGGGAGAATAGGTTTACTTTGTGTGTGTGTTAAATAAAATAGGCAAATTGTAAAGAAAATTATAATCTGAAGGAAGTAAAATTTATCCAAAATACTAACACCTAGAAAAGACCGCTGAAAATACTTTGGTTAGTGTCTTCTAGAATGGTCTCTAGTCTAAAGAATAGATTTACATAATTGTTCATACACAGGAACGAACTCTACATTCTAGTAGATAATCTTTCAGTAATGTCATGAGGTTCTTTGAAGGTAACTATACATACATCATCTTTAAACTTGATTACTGTGGAGAAATTTTTAAATGTACAAAAGTAGAGAAAAGAGTATAATGAACTCATGGATCACCTAGCTTCAACAGTTAGCAATTTGTGACTAATCTCATTCTTATGTACCCAGCCCATTTCTCCAACACCAGGTTATTTTAAAGCAAACTTAAAACAAATCTATAATTTACATTATGCTTAAAGAAAATCTTTAAAGCAAGTCTGTGATTTGTTTCTATATCATCATGACTTAATTTATGTTTTTGTTTACATTTTTGTCTTTCATTGTTTTCTTTTTAAATTTATTTTTATATTTTTTTGTAATTTTTCCTTTGCTTTTTTCTTTCATTTTGTTTTGTATTTTCCCCATTTATATTTTTAACCAGGTTTGTATTGATGAAAGTTTTGTTGCCTTTTTTTCCTATTATAAACCATGCCATGGTGTATATTCTTTTGCTCAAAAAGTAAAGGCTTCTCCCTCCAAACACCCATGAGGATGATACTCAAAATACTTACCAACCATGAGACAAGTTTATCACACAATCTGAATAGATATGGGGTTACAAGGCTGTTAGAGGGTCCTGGAGGACTCTACTTCTACCCTTGTGCTAGGCATTAACCCCTTAGTTGCTGAATCATGAGGAAATCTGGAGGGCCGAAGGGAGGACTTGGGCAACCCAGGTGGCAGGGAGGACATTTGAGGGTTTCGGACAATGTATACTTATAACTAGTATGGCAGTATTTCATTATTTCAGTAACGTGCGTACCAAGTCAACATCAGCCTTCGACTTTCAGTACTCTCCCAAGAAGTAACCACTGTTAGTTTTTTTTAGTATCCTTCCAGAAATTATATATAACGTATAGATAAGACCTTTCATGTCTTTACATAAATGAAAGCATACTTTACTCCCTATGCCATACCCTGCACTTTTTGCATGAGAATGTTTCCATATTAGCATCGATAGATCTAATACCTTCACAGTTGCTTGGTATTGCATTGTATGGCTCTAGGAATATAAGAATGCATGTGTGCGTGTGCACACATGCATGTGTGATTTAGGATTTTTTCACCCCATTATTGTCTTTCTTCTCCCTGCTGGTTTTACCTGTGGCTGAGTGGACTGAAAGTGCCACCTGGTGGTTATCCGTGAGCCAGCTGAGGCTTCAGAAAGGTCACTGGTTAGTATTAATAATCCAAAGAAAATAATTATATAAAACATTTTTTCCAAAGAGCTTACCTTGGACTGCCCAAAGATTTGTTTTTCCCATATGGTTTCTTCCCACATCCAGAGTCTTAAAGACAACACAGTGGTATAGAGAATTTGTTTTCCATCAATACAAAATCAGAATTCATTTTAGGTCAAATCCAGAGGTTCCAGAATTTAAGACTTCAGTGGTCATTCCAAGTGACTGAAATTCCAAAGCAGAAATTGCAGAGTATGTGCAGTGTAGAGAGACAGACTTCCAGTGAATCCAGTCACAAGCTTTTAAAAAGCCTGAACTGGCATGAGCACAAATGTCCGTTCAAAAAGAATGGACATTTTAGTCTTTCAATATTACAGTGAAAGCCTAAGTAGGGGAGAAAGTCACTCATACATTCAGACTTTCTTGACTGGGGCCTTGAGTTGTGAGGGTTGTCCTTGGTAGAAAATTGGCAAAGGTTTGTTTCTTTTATTGCTATGGAAACAGAATGGCAGCACCTCATTTGCTCAGGCACTCTGCTCTTACAGAGAGGAGACTGAAAGGACAGCCAGTTAACAAACTCTCAAGATGTAAGACAAAATACACTTAAGGTATACTTTCAGAGAAAATAGAATTAACCAGTACACCTAGGCTTAATTGGCCTGTGGCAGTAGTTGCCAGATAGAATCTGTGATGGAGTTAAAGCTTCTGTCATTTGCCCACAGAACCCTAAAACTCTGAAGTGGACACTTTCTTCCTTGAATTTCAAGCTTTGAAATCTGTAAAAGTGCAAATCCCCAAGACTAGGAGTCTTTTTCAGTTACTGAGAGTTCAGACTTTTTTTCCTAAATAAGGCCATTTTTCTCATTATAGAAAAAAATGCTGCTTACAGACCAGTGGCTTTCATTTTATTTTACAGAAACTCACCATAAGAAATAAACTTTACACATTTTATAATAAACAGTTGTATGAAGTAATACCCTTGTTACATACTATTCTCATCTATTCTTTTTCTTTTATTTAAAATGAAAGCTGATTATAAATCCACTAGATTGATTTCATGATCCACTGATGGGTTACAACCTATAGTTTACAAACACTGTTTACAAATTCATCCATTCATTCTACTCCACATTATTATTTACTGCATGCTAGGCACTTGTGAAGTGTGGGTATATACGAGGTCTGTCCAGAAAAAGTTCAGCCATTAATATAACAAGAATGACCTGCATGAAACCTATGTAACCTGAAGCCAAGGAAGGTGGACTGGAATGCACATGTGTGAACAATGATGACTTCACTGTACTAGTCAATGGTGGCAGTAGACCCCGCTGAGTGAGCATGTGCACTGTGTGGCCATTGCATTCAAAATGACCAAGTGAGGACAGCAATGAAAATGCATCAAATTTTGCATTAAGCTTGTACATTCCTCCGTGGAAACTATTCGAATGATTCAGAAGGCTGCAGCTATGAGCACCTGGTGATGGGCAACTGGTGATTGGCAGCTTCATGATGACAACACACCCACTCATTAACTACATCTCATGCAGAGTTTTTTGGTGAACATCAAATCACCCGGGTGACTCAGCCCCCCTTACCACCCAGATTTGGCACCCTGCGACTCCTGGCTTTTCCTAAAACTAGAATCACCTTTGAAAGGAAAGAGATTTCAGACCATCAACGAGATTCAGGAAAATATGGGGGAGCAGCAGATGGCAATTGGGAGAACTGAGGACTGAGGCATCATTGTCCTATGTACAATGTTTCTTGTATCTTCTTCCGTAAATGTCTTTTTCATAGTGCATGGATGGATACTTTCTGGACAGACTTCGTGCTCCACAGAGCTTCAAGACTAGTGGGGGAAACACAATAAATTGAATAAAAGCACAATGGAGCCTACATTAAGGTCCTTACCAGATGCAGTGGGAATGTATGGCAGGAATTTATAATCTAATGAGTCGGAAAACAGTTTTAATCAGAGAGGGGATCTGACTGGTTTTGCATATTAGAAAGATCATTTTGACTGCAATGTAGAGAAACAATTAGAGGGGCCAAGATAGGAGGCAAGGAAACCAGTTTAATGGTCAAATGAGGCACAATGGTGGCCTTAAATTGAGGGAGTAGCAGTGGGATAGAGAGTAGAGTATGCAATAGGACTTGATGATCAATTGGATGTCAGGATGAGGGAAAGGAGGAGGCAATGATTCCTTGGTTTCCAATTTAAATAATTGAGTAGATGGTGGTGCCATTTACTGAGATGGGAGAGTCTGGGGGATAAAGAGGCTCAGGAGAGTAGAGCCCCATTTCAGGCTTGGACATGTTGAGTTTGGTTGGAAGGGAGACATTCAAGTAGTAATGTCTATTACATGTCTGGGAATTCCAAAGAAGAGTCTGGGCTAGAAACACTTTAGGGGTCTTCCGAGTACATATTTAAAAGCTAAAGGAATGGGTGAGATCACACAGGGAAAGGGTGTTGTGTGAGAAGAGGGTCTAGAACAGAGCCCTGAGGAAAACCAAGATTGCTCAAAGCGTAGGCCATGTGTAGGTTAAAACATGTACTACTATCACCTCGATGAAAGTGGCTCAAATCAAAGAGGCTCATTAAGTTCATGAACTACAAAGTATGGAGGCAGTGTTATGAGCGTTGAGGCATATTCAGCTATGTCATTGAGGAGCTGGGTTTTTTCCATTTTTCTGTCACGCCAACCTCAATATGTTGACTGAGCGCAGTCGTGGTTGTGTTGGCAGAGGTGAGTGGCACCAGATGTTAGGTGGGTGGAGGCAGACAGGACCTTTGTTTACAACCTTTGTACTTGAGTTCTGGCTAGGAAAGAATTTGGAGCCAAGATGCAAACTATAAGAGAAAGCTTATTTAAAAAGTCACTGAGATAGAAGAAGTGAGCAGTAGAAGAAACGAGCTCAGGAAACAAGTTACAGAGGCAAAGGAAGGGGCCCTTGGAGCTTAGGTGAGAGAAGGGTAAATGTAATGTGTTGCGGGGCGGGGTGGGGGGGTGGATGGGGGAAAAGGAGGGGGATGGGAAAGGCAAGCTCCCAAGGGGGAAAGTACGCTGGGTCCTCCATCCTAAGGGCTTTTAAGGGTGGGGATTTCAGGGGAGGTCGCAGGGGAGGATCTCAATAGAACATTCACCAGCTTTTCAGATGCGCCCTTTCAGGGTTGGGTCTCCAGTGATTGGTGGGTGCCAGGGCAGGGGGTCATTAGTCAGTGCAGCTGGTCCTGATGGCAGCCATGGCATCACTTCTATGGTTTTGCTGTTTTTTGGGGCTTAGAGCTGAAACACAACTAAGGCCTAAATGTTATCCCTAGGGGTTAATGCTTAAGGGAGTGACTGCAAGGACCCATATGGGAATGACATGAGACCATCCTCTGGTCCCTTATTCCTCCTCCAAGGGGGTCTACCACATGATTAGCAACATGCCAAGGGAGGAAAGGTCAGGGGAGAGTCTGAATCACATAACCAGTGATATGAAAGTTCAGGGGGTCTAAACTGCATGACCAGCAATACACTAGGGGAGGAAAGGTTACCCTGGGGGTGAGGTCCTTGTTTTCCCAGTTTTGCCCATTGCAGGGCACCTGGGGCTTTCCATCCTGGTGCCTTTCTGTATCTGCACCGTTGTCCTTGCTCTGCTCATGTATGTGTAACTGCTACCACAGCTGCACTGTGGCTGTCACAACTGCAAGCGCCAGGAGCAGGTTAGATGGAGACAGACCAAAGCTAGAAGGAAGGGAAGGAAGTTAGGAAGAGAACAATGGATAGATTTGACTAGTCATCTAGTCAAATCCATCTCCAGCTAGAGATTGAGTATTTACTTTGTGTCTGTTTATTGTGTTAAATTTTATGTTTAAATGCTCTCATGATTTAAAAAGAGCAGGATTTCAGTCTTATGTGATCATCGGCTAAAAACAAAGATACAAGTGTCCTGAAGGAAAACCCAGCCACTTGACCTCGCCAAGGCTTAGCACTAATTACTACTACTTGGAGGGGTTTTTTTTTCCTTCTTTTTCTCATTTTAGTCATTAATAGAACTACTTGGAGGTTTTTTTTTTTCCTTCTTTTTCTCATTTTAGACATTAATAGAACTCTAAATGGCAGAGGGGAAGGAAATAAAGCCTTTTAGGGGCTAAGTGCAAACTGCTCTTCTCTTTGATTGAATTTAGGGAAATTCTGGTATTGCATTAAAGGTTCGTTTTTTTCCAAAGACCCAGAAAGAGGACTGATGCTACTAACATTAGTGATTTTGCTAAGAAAGCAAGAAAAATACATTTTAGGAAATAATACTTTGATGTTTATAATTTGGCTCTTTTGTATTTTTCTCTTATCTCACATCTCCTTTGGTGCACTTTACTCATACTTTCTTACATTAAAGAACAAAAAAAACCAAACAAACACTTCATGTTATTGCTGGTAACACTGCCTTATATTTTGTAGCACCTTTACCGAACATGCACATTTGTTCATTTGAAAATTTTATGGCACTTGGCTCTTATTTTTTTAAAAAATAGTGGAAAACAAAACTTGATACTAGCACAACTCAAACTTAATAAAAACAGAGATGGAAGTCAATATGATGCTGAAAGCATCAAATCTTTACCCTCATCAGAAGATTATTGGACTGACTTTGTATATCTACTGAGAATGGTTTGTGAAAGAAAACACAATTAAAGATGCTGGAAGTATCACTAAATAGTCTGTCAAAGACGTAGAGACTCATATTTCATTTAGTCCTCACAAAATGTTCACAATCCTAAATGGATATTAAATGAATTTTAAAAATATACTGCAACTAAATTGTGGCAAAGAGAACATCAAATAACTTTTTCTACTGTATCTACTAAATTTTCAAATTTTGTTGCTTGGAAAGTTTCTAGATAGCTAAAAATTGCTATTAAACTAAAGGGATCCGTTGGCCTGTGCACATCAAAGCCCAGTAAAACATGAATGGGAGTTTCCAGGAAAGAAGGTATGCATTTATTTTTAGGAAGTGGCCCAGGCTCGGAGCCACAGGTGAGCTAATGTTCAAAGACCTGGCTCCCGAAGGGTTTCCGGGAGATGTGTTATACAGGGAAAGATCATTAATCATGATGACTAAGGGAGTTAGGGTTATGGTCTCTACCAGTGGTCAACACTAGGGTAAGGGGTAGTTAGTTGATCAGTAGCTCTGGTCCTGATGGCAGCCATGGCCTTGCTTTGTCTGGTTTTGCCACTTTTCTGGGCCTGGAGCTGAAACAAAACAGAGGCCGAGATATTATCTCTACTTTGATGGAAACTCTTGTCTCTGAGGTCACTCTTGTTCCTAAGATTATTTGATGCTGATCAGAATCTCATTGTTCTGAGGGCTTAATGGTTAAGAAAGTGGACAAGTAAGGCAGGAGGAAGCAGGTGAATCAGATGCTTGATGAGGCCAGTTTAGATGGAAAGAAGGGAGAAAATATCTGTTAAAGAAATGAAGTTTCTGTGTGGAAAGATATGATATTCTGTGTTACAGAATATCAACAGTATGTTGTAGACACCAAGAACTGTTTCACACACCCTCTATACTATTTTTTAAAAATATCTAAGAAAAATACAGTAAGATCTGTTTACAACTTATGACTATTGTTGTTTTGTGTTGGTTTGGCAAATAGAGGGGGTTTTCTGTTCAGGAAAAAAACCATAATGAAAAGAAAAGACAATGCAGGACTATCAGCAAAAAGAACTGGGACAAATACACACGAAGACAAATGAAAATTTAAGGAGATACTCATGTTTATTATCTGATTTACATTTGACAAAGCAAAGGTAAGTGTAACAAAGAGCTGTTTGACAAAGTCAAGCCCCAGATATCAAACATCAGTATTTCCCTGGCAGCCGCAGAGGGCGCATTGCCTCTCCCAGGAAGCTGTGCCCTGCAACGCACACCGCTCAGCGTCTATGCATTTGGAGTACAGGCCTGCAGGCACCTGCTATCAAAGGAGTGGACCATTAAACACTCAGAGCTCTAGTTCAGACATCAAAAGTCAAAGTTAGTAACTAACAAGTACTACTAATTATGTACTAGAGTGGTAAGAAAAACAAACAAACAGGCTTTGAATACTGTGTCTAATACACCTGCAAGAAGTGGCTCTTGTGAGCTGCCTCTAACTTATTTCTCCCCTTTGAGAAGGCCTGTTCATTTGTGTCAAATCAAGACATAGAGTATAAAACTTTTTAAAATTTTACTTTAACAATGGTCATTAACTTTTCCCTAAAACACATGCCTAAGATTATTTACAGAAGATTTGGGATCATCACAATTCAGGAGAACGTCTAATTCTTAGCTTAGGAAGGTATCCTTCCTACAATAAATATAATAGGATACTCAGAAATATCTGAGGTATAATCACCTTCTTAGAGGAGGAAAAAAAGATTGGTGTTTCCTATATTGGCATAAAAGTACATACACAGTTGATACAGAAAAAACTAAAATGTTGAGGAGGAACTTGCTACAAGGCTCTAGTTCTTACTATACTTTGCACACAAGTTTGTTACAATAGAGATTCTCAGGCCGTACCAAAAATGATTTCAGGCAGAAACTTTGGAAAACAGTAAAATACAATTCAAGACAGGATTCATTTCTAGAGACAAACATGCACCAGTATACAATGACCATGTTTCTGGTGGAACAGCAACATTAATCTAATTTTCAAAAACTTAAGTCTGGTTCTCTTTAATCAGATGTGCTTTATTTGGTGTGAATATGCCCTTGCCCTGCCTCCTAAGTTACCATTTTAGCATTGATTATAGAAAAGTATACTAATTATACAGAATACTCCAGAATCTTATAGATATTTAATTTATATAATAAACATAAATCTGATAATTTAACATTTTGTACCACTCTCTGGCCCTACACCTTCTTACTTCCTGATGTCTCTTAGAAACTGGCAACAGGAAGATTATTTTCTTAGAGAATAAATAAAAAACTTGAAGAATCAGCCAAAATAAGTACCCCAGAGTTACTTATGAAGTAGAAAGTCAAACAGTATTTTTTAAAAAGCAAATTGGGATATATTGGAAACATAACATCAGGAATTCGTCTGGCCAATTCCCACCACATTCAGGGACACTTACATTTACTGATGCACCTGATGAAATCCTTTCTAAACATGTGTACCATCTGCTGACTTCAGCATGACTGAGTGAAGAGAAGAAAAAGGAGGAGGATACTTTCTGTTTTTAAGAAATTTATCTAGAAAAGCTTTATTAAAAGGTTATAAAAAGCATGGAAAATTCATACATTCTTGCCACTACATGCATGTGGGTTTTTCTACCCCTTTGAGCACATAGCTCTTCATGTAGGAAAGGCACCTCAAGAGGAGCGAGCAAGGGAACTCCTTTGACTCAGGAATAAGTGTATCGGTGGGAACCAGAGGAGTGAGACTAGTTCAGAAAATTCAGTTGAGTAGAACAAAGGAGCAAAAGATCTGTAAATTAACCAGCAAAAAGTCAGTGCCTCCCATTTTCAAAAATAAATCAATTAGTCCCTTCCTTCATCTTCTCTCCATCATGCCTTCACATTAGGGTACTTCTTCCTGAACTGCCCTGTCTAGATCAAGCCATGCCATCTGAGGAGCAGTCCCTGATCAGCAGTACCCAGAAAACAGATCCACTTCTTCCCAGTTCACAGCCAATTTGTCACAAGGCTGAAGCCTAATTTCCCAAGTTTCATTTTGCCATCTCACATATTTTGTAAAAAAAAACAAACAAAAAGAACCAGAGAAAAAAGCAAGAGCTTTGACTCTCCCATTAAAAAGTTCATTCTGTAAATTCACAGATATCTAGAAAAAGGCAGATGTGTTTTAATTTTATTTTACATTTAAAAAACTAGTCTCAAAGCAAGCACCTGGGTTTTTTACTTCAGTTTAAATAAATAATTTAATGTGCCTGAGAATTTTTGTGCAAATACATGTCATCTTTCATTAAAAATATGCATAGAACACTTTCAAAAAAGCTTAGCTGCAACCAACTTTCCTTATTAAAAAATGTACATACATACATACATATACAACATTCTCTAATTCCTACTGATTGTACTTCTGATTTAATCCCATCCAAATTCCAAGGAAATTCAATTATGTTCATACTCCTTGGCCACTAAACTTATCCAGAAGCAATATTCTGAAAACAAGTTTCTCTGATTCCAATTTACCCACATTTCCTTCTTAAAACAAACCCTTCCAACCTCCACACACATTGTGTTTTAGGATGTTGTATAAAAATACAAATTTAAAAAATGAACTTTTGTTAATCACAAATACAAAAGGAATTTGGGTGGTGCTTGGGCTCCCAGAGATTCAAAGACCTGAAAATAGAAAGCAAAAAGAGAGTCTCCACTACACTGATCTTATGAAAAAAGCAAAATTCCTCGATTGCTAAAGCTGTGAGTTTGCCATTTGATGGAAGTGTAATTTAGCCAGACATCAACAAGGGAAAACATAAAAGCCACCTCACTCTTGTCTCAGTAACAGACTTCCAGAATGGCTTTCTCTAGGCAACAAAGTTGCTCCTTTTCTCTTCCCACCTCCTCTAACCTGGGTGTTCTCTGCTTACGCTTACCAAAAAGGCAATGTGCTAGCGAATTAAGTATTCCTGGCATACTTCAATATCACTGAATTTATTTTCTCATCACTTTTTATTTTCAAGACAAGAACACCCAACCGAAGGAGTGTATTAAATCTTTTTTTCCTTTTCTGTCTCCAAACACTCACGACCCATTCATTTATACTTTTAATTTATTAGACCTCATTCCTTAAGACCTAATCTCAATTGTTTCCGATCTCTCACTTTCCTCTTCCCACATTCACAACCCATTTGCAACATTCCTTTTCTCTCCATCAGACCAGACTACCTTTATCAGTGCAAATCTATCCTTCGTGTGCTAATTTATATAGCAGGTCAGTTAACTGCTGAACCTCAGTCCTCCTTCAAGATATCCATTTTGGATGAGGATGTGCAAATTGAGGGGCCAAAGCTACCCATCATGATTGGAAGACTCTGATTCCTCCTCAATCCACTCAATAAATTACTACCTGAATTTAAATAAACAGTAGAGTCTGGTGTCTGAAGACCAAGTTCTGCCTCTTGGCTTCTTCCATTTTCCTGGGCATCAGGGGTCTTGATTGCTCTGGCTATCCCCAGTCTCTTCAGCCTCTCTACTAAGTTCATCTTCAATTGGCACACATCAGGAGGGTTCTGGGAAGGTCTCAAGCCATACATCTCCTGGAGGAATGTTTCAGCCGGTCGGGAGGCCAAAAAATTTTCAGAGAGATGTACTCGAGGCTCAAAGGGCAAAGGAGAAGGGCAAGGTGAGTGAGATGGTGAATTTGGGGGTGTGGAAGGGATAGCCAGGTCTTTAGGCAGAGGCTGAAGGAGCGAGTTCTCTGAGACTGGGCTGTGGTACACTTTAGCAGAGATGCCTCGCTCCTGTAGAAGTTTGGCCAAGCTCATGGTGCTACTGCAGGTTACAGTGGAGTCTCGTCGGTTGGTGATTGATTCACCAATGCTCAGTCTATAGGACATAGCAGGAGAATTTACCGCAGTGTTTGATGAACTGCTACTGCTACTTCCACAGGATAATGAAGGGAACCCAGAGCTTAAAAAAAAAAAAGAAATGCAGGAGAGACAGTTTAAAAATAAAAAGCCATCTCCAAGTCAGTATTTAAGTAATTACAGTAGTTATCCACAGAAAATATAGAGGATTAGGCAACACATTAATAACTGAACTCTGTGGCAGAGATCTGAGGAATGAAAATTTTGATCTTACTTAAATGATTGGCTAATTATTTGTAATTTGTAACTTAGTTATTAATATTAAAACATTTAATAGGATATGAAAGTTTACTTTACTCTTAGATAAAATTATTCTTAAATGTTAACTCTATATAATTGTGGGAATATAATTAAATTGTATGGTAGACATCAAAGAAATTTAAATATTAAGGAAAGTAAATTCTAGAAATTCTTGTTACTATGTCCATTCCAAAAAGTGAAATATGCCAAGAGACAACAATCTATTAGTAAACAATGAACATTTTAGAAAACACAACCTTTCATAATTAAATCTGAGAGATTCTTCTAAGGAGAAATTTCTTTTTAATCTTTAAATTTTATATTACTGAGAACAAATAAACTTCTAACTGTTAAATTTCTATTTTCAAGAATGTTAATTCCAAACAAGAGTAGAACAAATTTCTCTCAGCTTTGACTTAGAACATATGTTTCTGGACAATTAAACCTTAAAGCTTTAATACTTATTAGAATCTTTCTTTTTTTTTCCTTTTTTTAACAAATAAAAAAAACCAAGTAAGAAATGGTGATAGAATGGGGAGTATATTTCTTTACTCAATCCCTCCCCCCAAGTTACTGTATTTAATAGGTAAACTTTCACTTCATCAAAAAATACTCAGTATATCAAGATATCAAGATTTTTGAAGATTATAAACAAAATGCAAGTTTAGAATGACTAAATAAACTTCTCAAAGTATTAACTCAATCAATTGACTGCTTAGTTAAACTAAAAACCTCTAAAATGATGAGGTCCAGTATGTACTGCTAGGGCCCCACCTCCTTGTCCCTATTTTACTGTAGAATTTGCCTGTTCTTCCTGTTCTTTCCCAAGTTGTACACTTCATATGATGGAATCAGCCTGCATTGAGAGTGCCCTCAAGAACCAATTTTATAAAATTTATCTTGTTGACTATAAGAACAACATAGAAAGATTGCAGATATATCTGTTTATTACAGGCTTTATTGGGATCTTCATTGGATATCACCCAAATGCTTCCCTAAACAACTGCTTTGCTTCTATCTAATAGACATTGTGAATCAATCTTATTTCCCTCCACATTGGCAGCTGGAAAATTAAGACTCAAATGCCGGGCTCATCTTAGCAAGTATATAAAACTTCACACTAGCTTTACTCTTTTATCCATTTTATAGCCTTACTCTTGATTACTCTTTGCTTTATTTTTCTTCTCTCCTTCCAGTTAACAGTATCACTGCAATGTTATACATATTTTTGAAAACTACCTTAGATTCTATTTGGGAACTGGCAGGATAGGAATAGCAGCAATATGGTTTGTTAAGTTGAGATTCCTCCAATATATGTTGGAATATCCATGTTCTTGCCTATGCAATAAATCTTCAGCCTTGCCTAAAGGGGTCTGGCCTTTGTGCTCAGCCTCTGGGAAGCAACCTATGTCATATCTCGCAGAAGTGTCTTTGTTTAGGAGCGAGGCTGGCTACAGTAGATCCTGGGGCAGGCCTGGACACACCCAATAGTTGTAGGGTCAGGGCTGACCATGTCAGAAAGACCAAGCATTTGAATTAGGGCAGTGGCTTTGGGTCAGTGGACCTAGAGGAGAGTTCAACCATATAGGTAATCAATCGATCGATCGATCGATCATGCCTATGCAATGAAGCTTCAAGACAAAATCTCTGGACACTGGCTGGCAATGCTGCATGTGCACGATCATACATCAATGCCAGGGAATTAATGAATCCTAAAGACAAGGGAAGCTTTGCAAGTGAGACCCTCTCAGACCCTGATCTATGCATCTCTTTATTTGGCTAATTTTAACCTGTACCCTTCGTAGTAAACAGTCACCATGAGCCTAACAGTGTTCAGTAAAGTGCTGGGTCCTTTTAGCAAATTAATTGAACTAGAGAGTAGTTCTGGGAACCCCTTGACCTTGCAGATGCTGCCAGAAGGGAGGATACTCCGGTGTGGAGAGGACTGGTCCCTCGCAGTCTGGCTAATGGTAGGTATAGTCCCAGCTGGGCCATTTATGACCCGTCTGCCCCTGGACCAGTCACATGAACTTTCAGTATCTCATTTTCTTTATTTACACAACACATACTCCCTTTCCCTGCCTACTTCAAAGACTTATGAGATCAAATGAGAAAATACAATGTGAAAATATTCTAAAGACAAATTATCACAGAAAATTAAAATTCTGGGAATTAGAATGAAAGTAATTTTTAAAATAAAATCATAAAAACATAGGTGAGGAAAGAAGTGAGGCCTCAAATTGCCCAGACCTACCTGGGGGTAACCTGAGTGATATCAGAGGGATGTAATATCCTACAGGTGGTGAAGGTGAATGTCAAGTTTGTGCATGACATACACTTTCCTGGGTTTGAGGTTGCAACTGAAGTAGAGGTGTTTAGGGAATCAAACACAAAATTGAAAGAGCAGGTTAATAATGTAAAAAAATTCATTATTATTTATTAATAATGCAGCACTTATCAAGCGTTATTTATATAAAAATCCCCAATCTGAAATAAAATATATATAAATATGGTATTAGTATTGACTGGTTAGTATTTAGGTTCATCCTTCAATACTTTTAGAGTATGATTTAAAAGGATTAAAAATAGCTTAGAAATAGGAGAAAAACCCACTCTGAAAAAAATATATTAGCAACCAAGATCTAGTCATTCAATCTTTCTAGCCAATTTATCTATTCCAGCGGTTCTCAAAATGTGGTTTACAGACCTTGTTGAGGGAGTCTATAGATCAAAACAACTTTCACAGCAATGCTAAGATACCATCTGCCTTTTCGACTGGGTTGCCATTTGCACTGCTGGTCCAAAAGCAATGGTGGGCTAAACTGCTGTCTCTTTACACAAATCAAGGCAATGGCACTAAGCTGTACTCGTCACTGTTGTCTACTCACAGTATTAAAAAACAGCAACAAAACAAAATGCCAAATTCACATAAGAATGTCTTTGAAGAAGCAGTAAAAATTATTCATTAAATCTTTGCTCTTGAATCTTTTTCATACCGTGTGAGATGAAGTGGGAAGTAGGAATCAAGCGCTCTGCTGCGCGCCAACATGCCAGAGGAAAAGCGCATGTGCAGCTGAGTTAAAGTATTTTCATGGGACACCATTTTCACTTGAAAGAACCACGAATAGCAAACTACAGTTCTTTAGACTTGGCTATTTGGCAGAAATTGTCTTAAATATGAATGTAGTGGAACTGTCTCTTCAAGAAAAATAGTTGACAGTATTTGCTGCCACTGACCAAATTTAAGCTTTCAAGTGAAAATGAGATTTTGGAAAACTTGTATCTACCACTGAGAGCCTGAAAGCTTCCTAATACTAAAAGACTTATTTGATGAGATATATTATGTAATAAAATGTGTCAGCATTTGGATGATGTGCATAACTCAGTAGAAAAACCAGCATTTTCCAAATGACCAGTGCATAATGTTATAAAATCATGCATGGGGAAAAATGCATTAAAAATGTAGGATAGTCCAAAAGATTTTAACACAACAAAGTCTGAAAAATTCACTGATAGGGTTTCAGATTCCGTACTGCTACAAACCTTAAACTATCATTTATCACATTTTGGTGTAAAATCGAAGAATATCCACAAATACCTGAAAAGGCTATTAAAACACTCTTTCCTTTTCCACCTACATATCTTTGTGAGGCTGTATTTTCTTTGCACTCTTCAACCAAAACAACAGATTATAATAAATTGAATGTGGAAGCTGATACGAGAATCTATCTTCTATTAAGCCATAAATTGAGATTTGCAAAATTGTAAAACAAAACCATTCTCCTCACTACTTAAAAAATAGCTGTTTTTCATAAAGCATATTTGTGTTAACATATAATTACTATTTTTAAATGAGTTAATACTTTTAGAATTTCTCAGTTTTCATTTCTAATATGGTAATTATCAATAGATACAGCCTGCACAGACAAGCTCTCTGGAATTCTCGATGATTTTTAAGAGTGTAAAGAAGTCTGGAGCCCAGAAAGCTTCCAAGCCAGTGATTGAATTGATTTCTCTCTTCTGCCTTTTCTATTTATGTGACCTGGCTATGACAAAGTCGAACTAGAAAAGCCACTAAGTGCTATAGATTTTTATTATCTTACATTACGTTACAAGGCTAAGTACACTGCCATGAGACTTAGTAGAGACAGTCAGCTGACCATACAGTAAGTCAGGATGCAAAGTACAATTAGTTACTACACTATATTCAATCAAGCGCTCTTCTTACCTGTAGCTGGCCCACCTATTGAAGTAATGGGTGGTAGAAAGATTCCTGTTACCGGCTTGGGATCTGGAGGCTTCTGTTCTACTTGGAAAGGTTGCTGAACCTGAAAAGTGATACCTTCCTCTTCATCCTCTTCTAAGTCTGAGAGGTGATAAATGGCATCCTTGGGCAACTGGGTAAAGCCTTTAGTGATAACACCTGGTCGTGGGTCAAGAATGGTTCCTAAATTTGGTTGAGCAAGCTGCTGCCAGTGGTGCAGAGTTTGTGATCCTGAACGTGCAAGAAACAAACAAACAAACAAATAAATGGCATGTTATAAATTTCTCACAAAATTAAATCTTGAAACAGAAGCTAAAAATACATGTGTAAAAAAATGTAATAATAACATAACTACTTATTTGGTCTTAATATTTTGGCATAATTTGAAAACTAAAGTTCTCTGTGAAGGACTGACAATTTTGCTGAAGATACAAATAATAATCTTTCTATTTGAAAAGTTAACTTTAAAAAGGATATCTAAAGCAGGGGTGAAAAAACACGACAAAACCCTTAATAGGAACTCAGATCGGAGGCAGAGATGAGAAGGAAAATATGTGCCTCAGAGGTGGGGCTGTTCTTTTCCCAGGTGACAAAAATCAGTACTTTCTTGGCTTATAAACTTTCAGGTCAAAAGTCAGGATCCTAGAATGGAAGACACCTTGACTTTTTCAGAGAGAGAGAGAGAGAGAGAGAAAGAGAGAGTGTGTGTGTGTGTGTGTGTGTGTGTGTGTGTGTGTGTGCACTTACCCACCTTGCTCATGCCTCACCTTTCCTGAGGCTTGCAGGGAGAGTAGAAAAATGAAGGAAATGATAAAAATAGGACATCACCCCATGTTTCCTACCTATAAGCCCTGGTGAATGATTATCCCAAGAATTTGCACCAGGTGCATTGTCTAATTATGACACCGTAGTCATTTCATCCTAAAAATGGCAACTCTGACAAATACTTGCACTAATCATTAATGAATAAAACTAACATATAGAACTTGTGAGTTTGAGGGGTCCTACTCAAAACTTTGTCTGATATAGACTCTCTTGTGATAGTAGTAGAGAATCATTTGAAGACTGCCAATTTTGTATAAAAAATGAAATTTATTTTGAATTCAAGTTCTATCTTAGAAGAGAACAGAAACTGAACTGAAAATAACAGACTTGAAAAGAAAAATACAGGAACATATACCTCTAAGTAGATGACTTTACTGGGGTAAAGAACTCTTTTTTTGAACAGGAAGATAGAGGTGAAGTATTACATCTATATTATTTTTACTTATCATATCCCATTCATCTTACCATAAAAACTCCCATCAATAATATTCCTTGGCAAAGGACAAGAAAAGATTATTCTTCTTCCCTCATCTTTATATTTTAAAAAAATCAGTAAAAGTGAACTAATGGCGATGGCCTGGAGAACTCATTCATTTTCCCACAGAGCACTACCCAGCATTGCCCCCCGAACAGCAGTTAGGGACGACAAAGATGTCTTCTGCATGCAGTGCTCCTACAACTACAGTACAAATCTCAATTCTAGGGGAAGGAAAGGCCAATAAGGAACATGGCTTAAAAACGGCCTTTACTGATTTATTACCTTCAAGGGGTTTGACGATTTGTAATTTTTCAGGCATAAAACACCGAAGGCAGCTGGCACTGCTGAAGTCTGTGATCTCCGACCGGTCAGTGCAGAGAGAGGCAAGGCTCTCCGTGGGGGTGCCACGGCCACTAACCCCGTCTTTCTGGTCAGCCAGAACCTGGATCTTCCGCTCCCATTCTTCAGCAAAGAACTGCTTCTCACTTAAATAGTTCTGTCGCCGCAGACTAAGGCGATGCAGTGCTGTAGCCAACTCACTATCTCCAGAGGGTTCTGGTTGACCCACCTTCTGAACGTTCCTATGGAAGAATCACATTCATGGGCTGTAAGGACTGTAAGGGTCATGAGCAAAACCTAGACTTCTCCTTTCTGTAACGGTGAATATTCAAAAGACTGATCTCAAAAACAGTACTTTCTCTTAGATATCTGGAATACAGAAATAGTAGCAGCATACCGAAGTCATTAGTGTTATATATCACTTTTACAGATCATTTCAAGTGACTTTGGATAGGCAAAAATATACATATTATTATGTTATGTTTACTCACTTTTCTATTTCACTTGATATATGAACTATGACCATCTATAAATTCAGTTTAGTCAAAAATTAACTATTATCATATTTCATGAATCTATAGTATCATTGATTACAAAAGGTACCATTATTTTATGTACTACTCAGAAAGAAAAAATGCTACCCATTAAACTATAACATGTTACTAGCTGCAAAACATAAACAATTTCAAAAATATTAAAATGTGAAAAAAACTGCTTCGGGCCATAGAGTCCCCTATGAATATTACAGAATATTTAAAAAGCAAATAACAAGACTTATAAATACTGCATTTTCATAGTCCTGTGATACATTTTTTTCACTTTTCACCACTTTTTAGATTAGAGGTATCTTATAATTGAATATCAAAAGGAAGAGTAGCAAGCTGAGTTGTAGTTGCTCCTGGCTACTGTGTGTGAATTCACAGAGATCTGTTTGTTCAATCTTCTAAGGTAAGGTATTAACACATAAAGCTATGTGGGTGCAGAACATGCTCACTGCAGACCAGGCAATACAACTGAAAATCCAGAGTAATGATTTCTATGTTGGGAAAGATTTCTCACAGGTGCTAAATACTTACCTTTCAACACCTTTCAGCTGACTTTCCAGTAACTGCTATTTAATTTGTAGTTATTAGTTATTTAATGCTAGTTATTCAGTTCAATGAAAAAAAGGAAGGAAATCAGTTTAAACAAATATGAAATTATAAGCAAGCTAAGTTTTCCTCAATAGGTATTCATGCTTATTGTTTATCTGAAAGGCATCAAAGCAGTTGAGATTATGAACATGGGTTATGAGAAACTGTCATCTGTTACTATGTATAAACTACCAATGACCGAATACTTTCAAACGTATTTGAGTTTGAACATGAAGATTTAAACCTAAACTTTGCCACACCAAAGAAAAAAGTAGTAAAGAATGTCAGAGTTTAATGCAAGCTCCATTTGTTAGTACACTTAATTAAATGTAACTTTCTTACTCCAAAACACTTTTATAATACCAATGATCAGTCTTACAAATACTGAGATATGGCATCATTACTGAATGGAAACTGACAGTTTCAGAACTTCTGTGGGAAAGCACAGAGCAATGCCGGAATTTGAGTATGTGAATCTGTTATGTTGACATCACAAGAAACATACCATGAAACTTAGATTTTTTTCCCACTAAATTTAAACTTAGATTTTTTTCCACTGCCACGGTCTATGTTTCTTACCCTGGACCCTCCTCCAAGTTGCTCCGCTGGCTCAGGAGGGTTTTGTCCTCTGTTTGTTGTAAACCAGACTCAAAAGGTTTTGCTGTCATGATGACACTTGAACGGTTGGAGCCTGGAATGGCTAGCAGAGCTGGGAATGGGACAGAGCGGCCCCGTGTGTCATTGGCAATCCTGACAGTATCAAATACCCGCTTCTGCTGGGCTCTGTTAAAACAGAAGTGTTCATTATTGCCACTCTCTGCTGCTGGAGTGCTTTAGAAAAGAGACATGTATGTGTAATTCATTAAAAATAAAGCCACCCTGAATAGTCTCTAAAGCTTAGGAAAGATCATTAAAAAATAAACTCCAGAACAAGAGAACTCCCACAAATGTGAATATTAAGGGAAAAAAAAAAAAAACCCTGAAAAGTAAGCAGATTGACTACTGCATTGCATAATGCCTATTGCTTTGGGTTGAGGCTTCCTTTAAATTTCTATCCCAATGGTTGAATAAGAACACATGTATGTAATTTCTACTTACTTTTGTTTACAGAGAGAAGATTCCTCATCCAAACTCAATTTTTTACGCATGGTCCCCTCAATCTCAGATGCCAGAGATTCCTAAGAAAAAAAGTTTGAGATTCCTATAATAATTATGTAAGAGGCCTGCTAGGAGAAGTGAACTGTCCTTAAATTTAGAGTCTCCAGAATCCAGTACGTTTAGTGTTACAATAAAAGAAAATACAAATAAATATAGAAGAAAAAAAAAAGACATTCTGGAAGTGCAACTTTTAAACAAGAACGAAGTACTTTTTCAGGCAAAAACCAATATGATAAACAAATACTACATATGCAGACACAAAAATAAAAGGTACAAGAGGCCATAAATTAAAATGTTACTAGTGATTCTGTAGAGGGCAGCATTTGATGGTATTTAACAATTTCTTTTGGTTTCTCTGTAATTTCTAATTTTCTATAACAAAACATGGACAGCTTTTATAATATAGAAGAACCTTTACAAGAAAAATAAGCAATCTTCTCTTTCCCCTGCACAGGGATCAGAATTCAACTAGCATGGGTGGAGTGCTCGGCAGGGCCGAGCTGACAATGACTGGAACTGGAGGTATTGGTGTGAACAGTATGGATGGAAAGAATGATATAGAACGGTTTGCGTGGGTTTGTGTAAAAACATATGTATATTTCTCAGCTTTATCTACTGAAGGGCCTGTAAGCAACAACACTCTAGTGGCAATGGGCACATGGCACCCTGATCTTGGATTCTAAATACCATTCCTCATCAAAAGTAACTAAAGCAACGTGGAGAAATGGCTGATTCCAGGACTGGGACAGGGGAAGGGCAAGATGAGCTTGAAGGAGATACCCCTGGCCAAACCTGGGACGACTGGAATACCAAAATAAAAAAAAATAATGGGAAATAATAATAATGAACTAAAATGGGATTATATGAGTTCATACTGAAATAACTTAGTGAGCAATCAATAAATGAGGCAGAAAAGCTCTAACTTACAAAAGAATAATAGTTAATAAATGTTGAAAACATGAAGAAATTAGAAATCACCACTTGGCATTAAAGCACTGTATTGATGTCAACTTTCTGACACTGATGGTGGTGATGCGGTTCTATAGGAGAGTGTCCTCGTTTTTAGTAAATACACACTGAAGTATTAAGGGAAATAGGATGTATCTGCAACATAATGTTAAATGGTCCCGAAGAAAATAAAAGAATAGAGACTGTAGTAGAATGTTAAAAATTGACGAATTTAAGTGAAGGATATATGAGAGGTTTTTTTTTAAACTATCATTGGAACTGTAGTCTAAATTTTAGATTATTTCAAAATTAAAAAGTTAAAAAACAAAAATGTGCCCTCAATATTCTTCAGAAAATCTACTATGATTTATAGTTTCCGTTTTTAAAAAAAATTTCACAGGATTACATGTACGTGTTTAAAACGAACTAGATTGCTAAAATAAGTCTTTGAACCAACATTATAAATTCTGGCATAAACTTAGTAGTTTTCATTAAATAAACATAATTCCCTACTCTCATGGGGCTTATACTCCAACTGAAGTTAAATACACCAAGAAACTCCGGATCTATTGTAAAAGGTTTTATTTGAATAAGTGGGATGTAGTGTGGCTAGGGTAAGGATGACCCAAATTTAAGGAGTTTGATGGTCCACAGACCTGAACCTAATCTGCCCAGAGTTTATCTCATATATTACAATAAATGTGGGTGATCATCTGTTACAAAGAAGGCTAGAATAACTAAGAGTATTAAGATAGAGATATGCAAATTAATGCCTAAATCAAAGGACAATTCATGTTATCTCTTCTTAAGATGCTTTACACACCATCAGAAACTGTACCACTCTTAGGACAATCTAATTTTAAGCAAGTTTCCTTAAATACATAACATCTTTCTTAGTCCCTTACCCCAGAAAATGCTCCACATGATTGGGAGAAGTAGAGATGAGCAGCAGGGCCAGATCTACTACGAAGTTCCTTTATTTCTTCTTGGGATTCATGTAACATTCCTAGGCACTCCATATTCCTGTCTTGTAACTCATGCAGCTGAAAGAAAGGATGGTAATTAGTGCAGTTTATTATATTCTGAAATGACAACGGGAGAAAAAAACCCCATTGGCATAAATATTAATTTTATCCAGAGAGCTAACTAATCAATACAAAGACTCTAAAACAAACTAAGCAAGGACAGTACATATATATTTCAAGCTGCCAGAATCAGGTGAGTCTTGGCCAGAGTATACATAAACACAATTTCTTTTTTTTTTTTTTAAGATTTTATTTATTTATTTTTAGAGAGGGTAAGAGAGGGAGAAAGAGGAGAAAAACATCAATGTGTGGTTGCATTTCGTGCACCCCCTGCTGGGGACCTGGCCCACAACCCAGGCATGTGCCTTACACTGGGAATTGAACCAGCGACCCTTTTGGTTTGCTGGCCGGCACTCAATCCACTGAGCTAGGGCCAAAAACAGGATTTCTTAAAATTCCGAATGTAGCTGAGACAACTAACTATATTCATCAATTCAATATTTAATGCTTCATACCCTTAATCTCACAGAGGAAATATAATAGTTATGGTCAAGTCAGATTTAGCATACCGTTAGATACGTTCTGTTTTCAACATCATTCTGAAGCCTGTAAATGACAAGACCAAGTCTACAAAGTATTGCATATGACGTCAGGGTGCTCATACACCCTAACAAAGTAGTTTCCTCTCCCTTGTTTTAGAACCTTTTTTGTTAGAAATTTTTGAAGTTAAAATGTACTCTGAAAAGTATGTACATTCACAAGCATCAATAGAGTACATTCACAAGCATCAATCTAACAATTGATGCTTGTGAATGTACATACTTTTCAGAGTACATTGTAACTTCAAAAATTTCTTGAAGTGTAGTATGTTGACTATATTATCAGCAGCACCAGGACTGGGATGCTTATGAAACATGCACATTCTAGGCCCTCCTTCTAGACCTACTGAATTAGAGACTTTGGGGGATGGTGCCATTTCAGACTCACCCTGCCAGGTAAAAGAACCATCAAATTATATCTAATACATAAAATTTTTATGTAGATACTAAGTAAGAGATTTTTGCTATTTCTCCTGATACTTTAAAAACTGTTGGGTTAGTTAGGGTAAAGCAGGTAAGAGGGTCACTTATTCCTAAAGAATCTTATAAAAGTCAAGGTTTTCCCCATTAGTCAGTATGGATGTTGCTATGTTATTAGTTTTAGGGATAGAATTTCTTAAACGCTTTACTTCTTAGCTCTCATAATTTCATCTTGATCTTTTGCTGTTATTTTAAATCTTATTCACAAAGATGAAAGAAACTATTCATTCCTCCTCCTCCTCCCATATCATACAAGATAAAGGAAGATTTCATTACCTCCATTGTCAGTTGCTTTTGGGCATCTTTGGAAGCTTGTAGGTGAAGTCTCAGTTCTTCCTTCTCAATCACATGCTAACAACATATGATAAGAGACATGTGAAGCCTTCCCATATAAAATAGAGGCTACTCTCTTTAAGGGTGCCCCTCAGGGATATAGACTATGCTGAAACCTATAAAAAGCTTACCTTCCAAAAGCCAAATAAGAGCAATAAAATGGCCAGAACACAAAATCCATCAAGATGTTCAGAGGCCAATGAACATGAGTCAGTAATTCACATCACAATTTTCTGAGAAAGATCCAACCCCCTTTTACTGTAACCAACCCCGCCATTCTTTTAACGTTATTTCTGCAAATGATGACCTGTTAACTAATAGGTGACTGCAGATAAACATCCTCTTTGCTTAAGAATCCTAGGAACTAACTTCAAAGAAGCAGACTTCAACCTTTAGACATTCCAGCTTTGGGAGATCTGCTGACCTTGAATCAATTATCTGAACAGACTGTGTTAGCTTGCCTATGGTCCTCTCAATGGAGAACTCTCAGCCCCCTTCTTAGGATTCCTTTGCTCTGTTGTTTTTCCTTCCTTCCCCCTCCTTACAAAGACCCTTGCCCTTGTCCAATTGTTAAGCTGGTCTTTGAGATGAGGGCTCCGCCATCTTCTCAGGCAGTGGCTCTTGAACAAACCTACTTTCCTTCTTCCAGTCCCCTATCTCTTGATCACTGGCTTTTGGGCTGTGGATAGCAGCCAACCTTGGGTTTGGTATCATTGTGGAGAGAAATAGTGACTTCAAAGCAGTTATCCATACATCATGACACAGAGAAGACCAAAACAGTGATCAGATTAAAGCACTTTAAAAGGACAGGGACCATGATTATTTTGATTAATCTAGCACTTGGCACAGAGCATGGTACTAGGTCAGTGCTTAACAAACATCTGTTGAATGAAAGAATGAACTTACTTCTTTAAGTTTGTGCTGAAGATCTACTATCTGAGACAAAAGATTGGAGATCTCTTCTTGGTATCGAATCAGTTCATCACTCTTCCCAGACAATTCTTCAGTCATTTTGGACATCTGAGCATTTGTTTCACCTTAAAAACAAATAAGAATTTTAAAAATTAATATAAATGTTGACTAGGGGTTGGCAAACTATGGCCTGTGGGCCAAAACCTGTTTTATAACAAACACTAAACTATCACAAATACCTTTTTGTTTAACGTAAACTTAAAAAATAAAGATTCTTCTGAAATAGGCTAATCTTAGGAATCGAATATGAGGCAATAAAGCTAAAAAGAGGTGTCTTGTAAAGGCAGGCTAAAAGTTTTGCTTCAATCTTTTTTTCATTATTAAAAAGATACGTACTCAAATCTTTTTCTTTATGAAAGACAAGAAGGCTTGAAAAGATATAGGTGGGTTATATTTCTTTGCAAGTGCCAAGACATAATCTCATTTCTGTCTTTGAGAACTCTTCAGGAATGTAAATAAACTCCCACAAGCAATGAACATTAAACTTAACAAGTCTAACAAAGGAACATTTCCAGAATGGAACAGCCACAATCCATTAAACCTATTGACAAAGCTACTGAAGTGCTTCTGTAGGAGACAGACTTTCTGAGATACTTGGGAAACTGAATAGGGCCTCTAAAGCAATTCTTACAGCCTAGCATTCTTGAATGCACATGAGATAAAAGCCTAGAATTCCACTGAGGAAATAAATCTTTATTTCATATAAAAATTTTGATATCTAAACACAAGTGGCAGAACCTTTTCTCAGTGTCATATTAAACTATTTTTTAATTGACAAAAGGCCAGTAACATTTCATAGGATGGCAACAAGATGGAAGAAGACCAGGATCTGAGCTCTTGGGCAAGTAATATCTTCTCTGTTTTTTAAAGTAGAAAAGGTGGGTAATGAGAGTATTAATGGAGAAGATTCAATTTACCTTCCCTCTGGTTCTCTAATATTCTGATATTCTAAGTTATCGCATTCTGAGGCCCCACCGCCCAAATGAACTGATGTGATGTTACATTTTCTCTTTCAACATAAAACGTTATAAATTAATAGAGAAATTAAACATCTTTCTCCAGTAAAGCTGATCTTTTTCCAAGTAATTTATTTTAAAATTTATTTTAATTAACAGTACGTCAAACCAAAATGTATTCCTTTATAGACATACAGTTGGTACTTAATAAATTACACACTGAATGTAAAGCATGGCTTTGCCACTTATCTATCATTTCCTGACTCTGGCAAATCACACTCTCTATGGGACTATTTTCTCATCTGCAGAACAAAAGCTTTGGTTTCTTTCACTCTTAACATGCTATAACTAATAGAAAAATGGGTCTTTATTTAATGATGATGGCAATTGAAACAAAGATATTTCTTAAAAGTACATATGGTATTTTATTTAGAGTTGTGGGCTCAATGTGATAGTCCAAGATCTTCAGTAATTATTTAATACTGTTTCTTGAGATGTTTCTACAGAAACCATTGACTTAATTTCTGAGTTGGAGATATCCTACCAAAGAACTGCCCAAAGGCAAAAAAAGTATGTTAATACTTACGAAGTTCTTTAACACAGTCATTGACAAGCTGTTGTTCTTTCTCTTCATAGGTAATAGTTTCTGTCTTTATGTGACAAGCCTTCAAGAAAAAGAAAATAGTATGTGATATCTTCTAATTATTTTACAGTATTAACTTAAAAAACCTTTAATTCTCATTTGAAGAGAAAAGTTAATCACTTACAAAGGAAAAATGTTAATCATTTATAAAGCTTTATCTACCATACAATAAAGGTATGGAAAAGTGTATGACAAACATTTCTGCCTCATTCCTCTCAGGGCTGTTGTAAATGCCTATTCATCCCTCCAAACCCCACCCCCCCGCCACTCCCCATATGTCTCTGCCTGGCTTAATCCCTAGCCTCAGCTAAAATGTCACTGGCTTAAGTAGAACTTCTTTGATTCCCAACTCCATCATACAAGCTCACAGAACCTTGAAAGTTTCCAACATAGTTCTTACCACAGTTTTATTTAATTATTTATTTAAGCTCCACAAGATATATATTCTATGCTGTGGCTTTCTCTATTTCATCTGTCAGCTTGCCACTATCCATTTTTCAGTGGGATCAAAGAAACAATAGAAGGTAAATAAATATATGTCTTCACTGCCACTCCCTAACTAGAATGTCAGTAGTAATCCTTAGCTATGTCACAATTCACCTCAACACTACCTGGGTTTAAACCGTAAAGGAAATTGGGAATTAGGTTGAATGTACCTTGGATCGAAGAGCCATATTCTCTTCTTCCAGTTCCTTGAGCTTTTCTTGCAGCATGTCCAGCTGCAGCAAGCCTTGAGATAAGCTAAAGGACTCATTGAACCGAAGAGGTGTAGAACAGCTGGAATCAGTTTCACTCTCTTCAGAAGCAATGGAGACAATTCGAAGTAACTCATCTTTCTTGGATAGCTCATGCTGCAGTTGATTAACCTGCACAGCAAAACGGCCTGATTTACAAGATGTCTTTTATATTGCATTATTTCAGATAATATATGTAATATAACTCCTAATTCATGAAGCAATTATTTCTCACCATAAAATATGATTAGCTGCTAGATTTTACTGACTAAAGTAGCAAGTGCTAATAAGAGAATAAATCATCAGATACTTCTTAAGCTATCATTTTTGAGCATTAACACAACGAATACAGCTTTTTCTATACTAGGTACGAAGGAAAGCCAATTTTCACATTCTATAAAATAGACATATAGGAAGAAATTTTCACATAAGATGATACATTCACAGTTAAAAACAAAACAAAACTGATGAAACTTCAAAGTATCAGAATACATCCCTACTTTAAATTCTTATCGTAAAGGCTTATACTTTTTAAGTTCTATAACTCTGCATGACCTCCTAACTTTAGCTCTAGGGAATAAATATTTTAACATAAAGGCTCAAACATTATTAAATATAATGCATTTATAAAATATAAATGAAACTAGATAAAAATAAATTACAGAGAATTTGAAATTTAATCATTTGAGTTAATAAAAAATCAGTTTTCACTAAAAATATTTATTACTTAGGAATAAATACATTTTAAAAAATTTTTGGGGGGGTTTTTGAATAAAGATTCTTCACTGGGTATCTATTGGGGATATATTGTTAAAAAATAAAGTTAAGAAGAGATCATACACAAAGTCTATACAAAGGGGTGAGGATAAAATGCTAGAATCTAAGCAGGGTGCCGCAAGTGTGCTAGGTATCGAATACAGGCTTTTACACTGACTAAGGCAGACTCACAGAAGCGCACCTCTGCGCAGCACCATTTCACTTCTCTACTGGTTAGTTCAATGGTGGCCAAGGAAGTCCACATGTACTGGTATTATTTACCCATTTATTGTCATCAGTTCAAGGACACTCAGGAAAAGAAATTCCTCCATTGTGTAAGACCTAATTATTTCATGCTGCAAATACTTGATCAAAGACTTACTTGATCAAAAGCTTGTCCTAGCTGCTCCTCCAGGGCTTCATTCTGCTCAGACAAGACATGGTTCCGCTTTAAGAGAGCTTGTCCAATTCGAGCAGCTAGCTCCAGGTCACGATCCCTCTGTTAAAACACCAAATACACTTTTCTTTGAGTACCAACAAAATTAGATGGTGGTTTAGAGATTTTTGTAGTCAGTTCTGCTAAACACAAAAGCAATGTTCTAGAAATCATCAAGATTCATTTTAATGCCCAGATACCAAATAAACACAGGGCCTGGCACATAGGTGATGTTTAATACAGGGGTGGGCAAAAGTAGCTTTACAGTTTTAAGTATGTGAAACAGAGTTTATGCTTGTATTATTATGTATTAATTATTACATTATTTAGTTGTATTATAACTGTAAACCTACTTTTGTCTACCCCTGCGTATGCTGGTCAAATGAATGACCACTGCACTTATAAATGCAAGTGGGCATTTCTTGACATCAAGTGAGATTTATTCATTAATCAACACTATTAATTAGAATTTAGCAACCCAACCTTGAAAGTTACAACTTTGAGGAATTAGAAAAATCAATGTAGTCTTTATAACTGAGGTCAGGGTCTGGCACACAGTAAAAGCCCAACAAATATTTGTTGAATGCATCTGTCTATCAAGCATGGCAATAATGCAGAATTAGGTATTTAAGATGTGGGGATCAGGTAGGTATGCTAAAAAGTTTCATTTAGGGCAAACTTATATGGATTAAGAAAAGGAAAGCACAGTCAAGAACCCTATTGTTGGCTGGTGCAAAAATGATGATGTGAAACAAAATAGGGACAAAGGTCTAAAAGTTTTGAAGCTACAAGGTTCTGCTCAGAGTTTAGAAAAAAAGGGAGTCTAAAGAAGTTGGTGGTAATGATGCAGGGATGCCTACAGAAAAGCCAAGCAAAGCAAGAGTTAGTTACTCTTTCTGGGTACATGGTGATACTTGGCAAGAACACAGAAATCCCACCTGCATGGTAGTAGTGAGGACTGTATTCTGTAGGATGGGAAATTGTCAATATACATTTAACTGCTTTCTATATGGTATGGGTTCTGCTTACATTAATCACTATAAGTAAAATTAAGCTTCTGTTCTTTCACTCCATAGTACATGAAAACAAGTGGATGGGTTATTTCCAAAATTTAACACCCACTTATTTTCAATGTAGGCTAAGTGGCATACACAAAGTCATTCTAGGGAACTGGAGGCTAGGTGGGGAGAGGGAAGGGGTTCTTCAAAGAGAAAGACAGTCTTCCATAAGATCAACAAAAATTGAAGTCTAAGGAGATCCCTCTATGACTGCCAATTGGAAAAGATAACACCATACATATTAAAAATGTCATGGACAAAGTGAACTAAAAAAATAACCCAAACTGAGAGCAAAAATCTTTGGAAGATTTTCCAAACTGCAGTTGTAGATTTGCAAAGGAGCTGTTTCTTGAACAGGCAACTTTGCTCCAGATTGAGTAACAACATCTACTTTTCCAGGATAGGGAGGCCAGACAGCACCATTATAACAACAACAAAAACACCCCTAAATCTTCTATAATTTCATAACAATTAACTTCAGGAACCATCTGCTTTGGAATGCCAGTTGATATGCCAATTGTTCCAATTCTAACAGCATTATATTAAATAACCCACAGCAAAGACATCATTTTTCATTTGATACAAAAGTTTGATAGATTTCAAATGATCTTCAAGTATTAGTTTTTTGTATTGGAGAAAGAAAAAGTATATTCCTACCTCTGCCAGGAGATGTGTAACCATGTCGATGTCATTGTAAGTTCTGGTCATCTGCTCTACCCTGTCTGTGCCTAGAACTAAGATAGTTAAAAATAGTTATTTAAAAATAACAGAAATTTTTAACTATTCATAAGAACTGAAAGATACCAGCAATAACAAACCCAGGCCTTCACAAAAAGACATCTAGAAGAATAAAAAAATGTATGAAAAGAAAATGTTTCATGTTTTAGACAATCTGGAAATAGACTAATTATTACAAACAAATGTGTGTCAAACAATAGATCAAGAAAGTATCAGAAGACCACAACACAGTCACCTCCTGACTATCTCCTCCTCCCTCGGTAAGATTAGAACTTTAGCCCTCTCATACTAGAGAATGTGAGCTGGGAAAACGCATTAAATCACCAACTGTTTTATATCCTAATTTAAATTAAAACTACTGAGGGGCAAATCACCATTGTTTTATACCCTAATCTAAATTAAAGTTACTGAGGGGCAAGTTTTACAGTTACTAAGGAATTCAATTAGAATTCCATTGTGATTGTCTTGATTATCACTATCATGTGAGTTGATATCAATAAACAAGGAACAAGACTTGTAGGAGTTCTTGTAGCTCTGGTAAGAGCCATAATCCTCTTTTATCTTAATTAAAAACCCTTTATAATAATCCTCATATCCAGGCCTTTGTTATAAAATAAATTATATACTATATTATTACTTGCATAATTCAAGCCCAGTATTTCTGCACTTCATAAGCTCAGGAACTGCCAATGCAGTTGGATAATTTAACTTCAAAGAGAAGGACAGCTATGACTCCAGTAATTCTACAGTTACAACAAGCAATATCTTTTTAAGATAAAGATGATGCATAATATAAAAGGAATCTTTTTTTAATCCTCTAATCTTCATATGAGGATATATTTATTGATTTGAGAGAGAGAGGAAGAAGGAGAAAGAGGAGGTAACAGAGAGAGAGAGAGAGAAACATTGGTGCGAACAAGAAACATCAATTGGTTACCTCTCATACATACCCTGAACAGGGATCAAACCTGAAAACTAGGTATGTGCCCTGACCAGGACTCAAACCTGCAACCTTTTGGTGTACAGAATGACACTCCAACCAAGGTAGAAAGGTAGAAGGAAGGTAGAAAGAGAGGGAGAGAAACATCAACGTGTGAGAGAAACATCCATCAGTTGCTTGATCGGTTGCCTCTCGCACGTGCCCCAGCTGGGGTCCTGGCCTGCAACCCAGGCATGTGCTCTGATGGGGAATTGAACTGCTGTCCTTTTGCTTTGCAGGACGATGCTCAACCAACTGAGCGATGCCAGTCAGGGCTTAAATAAATGCTTACTGACTCTTACCTTGACCTTTCATTTTCAGATTAACAAGACTCAGTCAGTTAAAAACAGTTTTTATATAACTAATTTTAAAACTACATGACATGGCTTATATTACATGACTGACCAGAGGTGAAAATGCAGTGGCAAATTTAATTTGCAACAAAGCCAGTAAGTTAAGGACGTAAACAGCTGTGAGCTACAAGTGACACAAAATAAAAGAGGAAGAGAAAATGAAGGGCACAGTAATACATAAAAGAAGTGTTTAGCATAAAGCATGTTTTAGTGAGGCAAAACTAAAATGTACTTCCTATAAATGCTTACCATCTGTCATAGTCTGAAAATTTAAAGCTGAACCTTAAGAAGTTAATCGTGTTTAATGATCTCATTTTCTTGTATGAGGAATCTTGACTGAGAGGAATTATATGACGTGTCCAGTACCACAAAGCAAGCCATTAGCGGCAAAGCCAGGATCGTAATGGCGTGATAGTAACACCCATCCCAGGAACGGAAGATAAAACTCGGGTCTGCTCATTCCCGGTAAGGGGCCCTCAGATCATCCTGCTGTTTCTACCACTGCCTCACCAAGATCAAAGGGTCTTTAGCTGATGAAGTGCTGGAGTCTCCACCTGTTATAAAACAGCACAGATCCCAATTTTGTCCTTTAAAGTATGAGCATACTTACATACGAGAGGCTGGAAGGACATACATTAAAATGTTAATAGTGATTATCTCTCTGGAGGGATTATAGTTGGTCTGTTGTTTTTTTTATTTCAGTTTTTTGCTAATGTTCCATGCAGAACAAATGTTATTTTTGCAATAAGAAAAAAAGTAGCTCTTGTTAAGAGGTTTCATAAAGCAAACATAAATTTTTAAATGCTTAAATAATTATTATGGCAAAGAAGTTCGATAAAGCAACCAGAATTCTTTACTTCCTATGTTTTAAGTGAAACACGCTATATACTACCAAGCCCCAAAGGCTGAGCTGCCTCAATTGTAGAGTTGCTCAATCAATTTCAGTCATATAGGAAGGAAATGGATTCCTCCCTGAAGCCTGATGAGTTCTGTCTTCTCTTCCTTATTATAATACTCCTGATAAGGACGTGTTGCTTGGGATGATTTCAAAAGTACTCAGCACAAAGCCCTTATATGTTCTCTTGGCATTTAGGTATTGTGATTAAATGCTTCTAAAACCATAGCCTGATTATTCACCATAATTCTGTAACTAGGAATGAAGAGATAGTCAAGCAGGCTGACTTTATTACAATCAACCCCATCAAATCCTATTTTCCCTTCAGTTCTCAGCTGTTAAAACAGAAATATGTTTAATGGTACAGAAATTAGCAATGCCTCTTGCTTGTTTCCAGACATGAATTTCCCTAAGCTAATTCTCTCATCACGGAGATGAGAAAAAATAATTTTTTTAAAAAAATTTATTGAGGTATAATTGACATATAGATAAACATTTTTTTACAGAACAATTTTATAACTTGGTTTTGAAAGGTTGTTAATTCATGTTCAACATTTCTGGTATAATATTTAGAGAATCTAATATACCTTATACATACATATATATATATATGTATATATATGGGGGTTAATGCACTTAAGCACTTCACTCATCCTTTCTTTACTTTGCACCAGCTATCCCAATTTCACATTTTTTTCAGGATGGGAAATGCCAATGGTAATCCACTTTGATATCTGCTATATATATGTGATGATGCTTGATTGTTTTCTCAGATGTCCCCTTTTCAAGATTTAGAGTTTTTACCACAACTACTAAATTTTGAAAAGACTTCTAGTCCTTCATCACTCTCCAACTCTTCCACACCACAAAAGAAAAACAAACCAACAAAAAACAAACATGAAACACAAAAACATCACCCATGTGGTATCATAAAAGCTGCAATAGCTGCTGACAACTGCAGACAGGTCTTGAGGTTTTAACCCTAAAGAAGTAACCGCAGCTTTTGCTGTTATACAGAGAACATTTCTGCAATACAAAAAAAAACAACACAAACAAACAAACAACAAAAAAACAAAAACCAACAAAACAAAACAAAACAAAAAACAGAAAAACCCTGACTTCAAAAGAACGACAACAGACTAAAAAGGAGACTGATGATATACCACTTATACTGATGATATGCCATTTTTACTGATAGTATACCATTTAGGGCAGCCTTTCTCAGCAGAGTTCCCGGAGGAATTAAGCCCTACAGATAACGATTTGAGTGACTATTTTCCCAATTCTCTCAAGGAATGTACTTAGCTAGTGCATGACGCATAGGTGATAAAGCAATCCATTAAACATAGATGTTTTAGGGCATATGGACTAATTATTTTGTGGAACTGGCTGAGAAGGCTG
Organism: Pteronotus mesoamericanus; assembly: GCF_021234165.1. Classification (NCBI taxonomy): domain Eukaryota; kingdom Metazoa; phylum Chordata; class Mammalia; order Chiroptera; family Mormoopidae; genus Pteronotus; species Pteronotus mesoamericanus. The sequence goes on along the minus strand of NW_026555277.1, from coordinate 21,865,549 downwards.
ATTTAAAGAATCATATATCTGCTCATCTCTCTGACCTGACTATGATTAATGCTTCCCGAACATTATCAGTTATAGTTCCTTTCCTGCAAATACAGGTCAATAATATTTGAGGGCAGAGCTTGAAGAAAAGTATAACTACCAACCAGAAGTCATAGTTTTTACCATGTATTTTTCTACAAAAATGTATTCCTACTCCTTAAATTCTCCAATTAATGTCACTGTGTAATGGCCAGTTAGCTCTGCTTGACGAAGCTCTGCATCAGCCGTTATGAAACCTGAGCGCGCACTAGCACTGTCCAGAGGACTTGCTCAAACAGACTGCTATGCCCCAACCCCCACCCTGCCCCGTCCCGTTTCTGATTCTAAAGATCTCGGGTGCGGGCCCAAGAATTTGTCCAAGTTCCCAAGTGATGTTGACGCTTTAAATAAAATTTATGCAATCAATCACTCTCCCCATTCTTTTTCTTATGCATTAGGAAGTGGTACAGGTGATTCCTTATTCCCAAATAAAAAATATCCTGAAAGGTAGATCAGGTTTCTGTTCTGTTTCTGTAAACATGAGCAACTACTACTTTCTGTCATGTGTGCTCTGGCAGTACCACTCACTCCACAGCTCACTCTGGGTCTCATTCTTAATAAAATGAAGAAAAACCCTGGAGTGACTGTTCTGCATACAAAACATCCTTTTGAGTGTCTTAAACTTTGTCTATTTATGGCGTGAACTAAGGTGGAGTTTTTTTCTTTTGGGGCCCATCCATTGCTATCATGTTCTATTTTAAAAGTAAATAACCGCTTTCTGGTTTCTTTGATGGGGCTTCAGAGAAGAACCAGTATCATTTCATTCATGTGAGATAGGCTCCCAATCCAAAACCTTGCCCATTTTTCCTTCCAAATTTCTTTATTTTCTTCTCATAATTCTTTCAGTTTCTTTATGTTATAAAAGAGAGAACATGCTACTTCCTTTATTAGCTGTGAAAATTCACTTTAATGACCACAGAATCTACCAGCATGTGTGGGAAGTAGAGATAAGAAGGGGCTGAAGTAGCACCAGGGAGCTTGTCAGGGTATAATAATTACTTAAAACCACAAATCTTGAAATGTCAAGGGGATAGAAAACTGTAGGAAAGGGTGAGAGAATGTTCTGTATCTTGCTTTTTAAAACCTTAGTCAATTGCTAAATAAAATAAATCACTTATCTTTTAAATCATAAGTTGCAAATTCATAATGAAATTTATTTATGAGTGTATTGTTAACCCAAAGAATTAATACCTTTAAAATTATAGTGAAATTAAAGTACAGTACAAAGATAAAGTATTAGTGGACAATTATAATCCCAGCTTATTTGTTTCTTGATCTTAGGTATATCAACATACAGAATATACTTTAATTTTCAAATTGTTGAAATGAAAATAGTGCCATTTGACTAAAGGAATAGGATAGTTTTCCAGAACGTGGAAGGACAGAATATATCAACCTATTAATCTTACATTTTTTCTTTTTCTAAAGATGTTATTTATTTTTAGAGAGAGGGGAAAGGAGGAGAAAAACATGATGTGCAAGAGAAACAGCGATCGGTTGCCTCTCTCAAACTCCTAACTGGGGACCTGGCCAGGAACTCAGGCATGTGCCCTAACTGGGAATGGAACTGGCAACCTTTAGGTCTGCAGGTTGGCATTCAACCCACTGAGCCACACCAGCCAAGGCTAATCTTAAGTTTTAAATTGCCATCTTGGACATTATGGTCTGTTTTGTATAAAGTCCTAAAAAACCAAGTTTTTAAAAATTTGCTTATCTTTTATTTTCTAGTTTTTTTCAATTTAAAATTTATCCTAAAAATAATTCCATTAAATCATGATCAGAGACATCTTTCTAGCTACAGTTCTTCCCCACCCCCACCTCATGACTTACAAGACCAAGAAGAAGTAAACTAAGGGATACTTTCTGTGCCACTTTATCAAAATAATGACAAACAAAATTTATTGTGATGGAATTTCAGTTTGAAACTTCCTTCTCACAAATCTGAAAACTCATGGAACAAAGGGAAATGAAAATCAAAACAGTGTTCCTTCAAAAAAGCATTTTTTAAAAAGTTTCAAGCAAGCAACTTCTCAAACTAGAAAGTTAAGGAAACTTAAAGAGCTATTCAGCTATTTAAAAAAATTACTGAGAACAGAAGTACGTTTTACTTGAGTTTCTTGATATTCCAATTCAAGTTTAAACGATGTTTAGAATTCTTTTTCTGAGCAGCGAATAACCTTGCTCTAGAAAACTACTATTAAAAGCAAGTTAATGATTAGTATGAAAATGAGTATTTCACAACAATCATTCTCCAGCCACAATCTTCAAAAACACTGAAGCACTGACTGGGAAAATCTCTGGGACCTGATGCAACCTCATATCTAATTCAAATGAAAAGAATTTCACAAACATATCAGCGTTGGACTGACACACCTTTATTATATATTACAACAGCTATTACACACATAACATTTGTATAAGGAATAAGAAAAAAGGAAGCTCAGCCTGAATTCAGATCTTTGGAATGGGGTCAAAAACAAAAATGTCTCCATAATTTAAACTTTAAAAAGTACTCTATTTAATTTTGTCATTTCTAAGAGCTTGGTGTAAAACAGACTTATTTTCAGGACAAATCTGGCTTAGCCTTTCACTGAAATATTCTCTGTGAATTCTAAGTAAATAATTAAGTTTACTATATAATGTATATTTATTTCTTCTTGGCATTATTAAAACTACTTATGCATCCAAGGACTATGCTTCTTAATGATTGACATAGTTCCTGTGACTGTGTTTAATAGGGAAGATAAAGAGTCAAAAAGCAGATGGCTTAGGATTTCAAACTACTGGGATAATAAATGTCAAGTGATATAAAGGAATATTAAATTTTTAAATGATTTCACCACCCTTTTTTTTTTTTTAGGTTCCCTTTCTACTCAGTTGGAGGAAGGATCAAGTAAAAGATGGGAGAAGTGGGAACCTGTGGGTGTGCCTGCGACCCTGGACACGACTCTCAGAGTTGTAAGAATGACAAACTTTCTGCATTCAGACAATTAGAATCATCACTTTGTGGTGTTAAATTAGCTCCAGTCAAAGCCAGTACACACTGAACAATGGCTAGGGGTGTCAGACACTTTAAAAGTCAACACCAAGATAGTGATGATTTTTATTTCAATGGACAAACTTTAAACGGGTAAAAAAAATACTCACTCATATAACGGAAAGTCTCTTCGGCAAGGACTGGAGAGAGGGCACCAGATGCATGCTGCTGCTGGTGTGAGGACTGAGCCCAGTCTTGATTTTCGTATAGAAAGAGAGAGTCAACTTTTAGTCTATACTGGGGTAGTTGTTCTTCTAGCAGACTCACCAGCTCAACTTCAGGGAGATCTTCATTGGAGCAGACATCTGAAGAAGAGAGTCCATGTAAATGATTCCAATGTATTTCAGTTACTAGGCTACAGAGAAAGATCACTGAAATAAGTTCTGCCAAAGTAGAAAAATCTAAGACACATTAGCCAAGATCAGTTCTCCACTGATTTTTATTAATGTATCCTGGCATTATAGTTGGTCTTTCTCTGGGTTTCTTTAATATGAGAACTTCTATAGTAAAAATAATACCATGAATATCTAAAAATATATTGCTTAGTATACATGTTTTTAAAGTTTAAAATGAATTTAGACAAATTTATTATTTCCTCTTTATCTATCTATTTAGTGCTGGTTAAAAGAGATCTGATTTCTAATAACCTACATGCTTGGCTGAAAAAAGGCAGCACAAAATAACCAGCAGGAGACAGTTCTAAAAAAGTAACACTACATGTTCTTTAGTAACAGAATTTGAACTTTGCAGGAAAATTCTTCAAAATCTGGAAAAATTATACTTTAGTGTATTTTCAAAGCAACTAGACATAAAAAAAATTAACATTTACGGGTTAAATATTAACCATTAACATTAACATTCTAGTACAGTGTTTCTACACTGGTATTGGACTAAGTAGTTCACCATTTTTTTTTTAAAGATGTAGTACATTTACAGCCACGAATACCTTTCATATCTCTACTCACCTGCACACCTCTAACTCCCCCACCCCACCCTATACATATCTCTGAAGTTGCCTGGGCTTCTTTGTCTTTGCATGTTTGTTCCTGACTTTCTGTCTGAAATAATGCCCATCATTTAACACCTCCTAAATTTAGCTGTTTACAAGAAAAGCAAAGTTATCCCTTGTAATATGCTTAAAATACTAGGGCTTAAAATAGAGAAAATACAGGATGTCACACCAACCAACCAACCCTCTCACTTTTTTAAGAGATCTAGTATTTCCTTTGTGGGTTGTATAAAGAAACATGTCCTAACTATAACAAATAACAACAAATGAAAACATACCCTAAAAGAGTAAGTTTCTACTACTTGACCTTGACTTAACAATACCAACTTAATAAATCAATTACAAGGAGGATGACTACAAACTACCCTATCCACCTAGAAGTACATGCTTTGGCTTCGTAACCACAACGATGAGATACATTTAAAACCTTAAATATGGTTTTAGAGGAGCTCTTAGCAGATTTCTTAAATTTTGAGCCCTAAAACTACATCAAATTCTATTTCCATGAATTCCATGTGATTATCTGAATTTTTCCTGCCACAAATACATCTCATACAGGTTGCCACTGTAACACCTGCAGGAAGAGAAGCTGGTTAAATACATGTGGAGGCATTCAAGGGTATGATGGAAATAAAGAACAAAAGTAACACTTAAAAACCTACCATTACCTAGAGATGTTCTTTGAATAAGCATTAATGAAATTCTATGAAAATTCAAAGTTATGAATTCTCCATTTCCAAAAGGTAATTAAAATAAATGAGAATACAATCACAGTTTAGTAGACTAAATTAAATATCCTTCAGACTAGTTCTTTTGCTTCTATGTTTCTGATAATCCACTACTCATTACTGTCCTGATTGTCCAATCCTAACAACTTCCTCTCTACCATTTTATTCTCCAAATGTCTCTTTCACATGCACACTTCTTTCTAGCCACCTTGCCTCCATTTAGGTTCAAGGCCTCCTTTTCTTTCTTTTGAATATGGCCTCCAAACTGGTCTGCCCTCATTCCACTCAAATTTGCCTCCACATCTTCATATCTTAATTACATCATTCTCCTACACAAGGTCATGTGGTCTGAATTTCATCTAGCCAGAGTAGACAAACTTCATGAACAGTTGGGACAATCATTAAAGATTCTAGAAGGTCATGCCTATCAGTACTAGGGCTAAATTAATGCTAGAATAAAGCATACTAGGAGTATAGTATAGAGTATGATCAAGAGCGCCACATAACCAAAGATTAAAAACAAGCTTCAAAAGGATCCACCTCATCAGTAAGTAACTTAAGGACCTGCCAAAACAAATTTTAAGTCTTCCAAGGAAAACAACCAAATCCAAACATCTAATAATGTAATATTTATCATGTTTATCATTCAATAAAAATTATTAGATACACAAAGAATAAGTAAATTGAAATCCATTAGCAGTTGGAAAATGAGTCAACAGAAACAGGCCCAGTAATGAAAAACATGATAAAATTAATAAGCAATAATTTTAAAATAGCTATTACTAATATGCTCAAAGGTTTAAAATGAAAATATAACTTGATGACAAGAGAAACAGAATATATTTCTATAATTATAAAACCCAAATAGAACTAGGGTACACTAACTATCAGAAATAAAAAGTTCACTTGGTAACATTAATAAATTAGACATTCTCCAGATGAACAGAACAGTAGACTTGAAGGCATAGCAATGGAAACTACCTAAAATGATGTACAGAGCAAAAAAGATGGAAATGAAATGAACAGAGCATCAATGACTTGCATCACAATATCAAGCATTTAATATACATGCAATTGGAGTCACAGAAGAAGAGGCAGGAACAGAAAAAATATTTTAAAAAATACAGGCTAAAATCTTCCAAATTTAATTAAAACTATAAATTCATAATTAAGTAAGCTGAACTACTTCAAACATAATAAACACAAAGAAAATCCAAAGAGAAAATCTTAAAAGCAACGAAGGGAAACAAAAGACATTACATTTGAGGGAACAAGGAAAGAATGACCCATCAGAACCAACATACGGGAGATGACAATGCAAGGTCATTAAAGCACATATAAAAGTCAACTTAGAATTCAGGAGCAGTGGAAACACCTTTCAGAAAAGATGAAGTTTTTCAGACAAGCAAAAAACTGCAACTATCCATTGCCAGCTGAACTACAGAACAAAAAATTCTTCAGGCAAAAGAGATACAAGACAGATACAGATTAATTTATATGAAATTCTAGAAAAAAGCAAACTTTATCTATAGTAACAGAAAGCAGATTAGTGGTTGCCTTGAGTCAGCAGTAAAAGGTGGTGAGTACTGGGTACGAGGGAGCTTTTGGGGGCAATAAAGATGTTCTACAACTTGATTGTACTGGTGTTTACGTAAGTGCATATATGTAAAAACCAAAGTGTACATGTAGAATGAGTGCATTTTATTGAATCTTCATAAAGATATCTCAATAAAGCTAAATAAAAAAATGGGAAAAAAACCTTTGGGTTTAGATGGGTTTCAGAATTTTCTGGAGTTTTAGTAAAGTAGTACTGTGCATTGACTGTATGTTATTTAACATCCCCAACTAGTTATACAGCAGTACTCTGTACTTAAATACACTAACACACTTTCAGCAAACATAAATATCTAAACTGAAGTGAGGTAAGTTTACAAACAGCTATTTCTAAATAGGTCATATTTCTAAACAGGTCAGGTTTTGTGGCCCAATGAATTTAACCAAAGTTTAGCAAACCCTTTGGGTGTTCAGAGTTTTTTTTCATTTAGTCTTGCAAATGAGGGCTTATAGTTCTTCACCTGTTGTGTGTACATGAAGTGTGTCCTGACTGCCTCTTACATGTCAAGTGTTCTTGTCAGGTGCTTGCAGGGTATACAAGCACAAGCAGCTTTGTCCTTGACCTTCGGAGTTAGGGAGACGAGTATGACAGCTCCTGCTGACCCGGGGCTCGCCCGTTACAGCGAGTCAGACCCAGACAAGGAATGGCACGCAAGGCATATTTTGATAATACGACAGGAGACCAGGGGATGAAGGAATTAATTCAGTTGGTTTCTGAGAAGAGGAGGCTAGAAAAGGAAGCTAGCATTTTATCACAGGGATATTAAATGTTGGATTAAGGCGTTTGCATTTTATCCTCTAAGCAGTTCAGTACTTATTAAACTGGACTCACCAGTGATGCTCTCTGAGTCTCTGTGATTGCTATTCATGAGGTTTTCTTCACCCGCTGGTGATGTAAAAATGGCATTCTGGGATTGATTCATGCAGGATCCTTTCTTGCTTTGGTTGAGAAGGACAGCTTTGGTATGAATTAGAGTAAAGGAAATCCATCAAGCCATTCAATAAAAAAATGGATCTGGTTGTATAGATATTTTCTTTTAAACAGATTTTTTTTCTGATGTGACAAATGACATCTGCAGCCACGAGTGCTCTCAGGTCATTATCATACCTTGGACAGTCATAACCTAGAACAAAGAATACATCACATGACTTTGAAAATCAGCATACTCTTTAATAACAGCCGTCCAATTACCTGTAATGTCTGTCGTTAAGAACGTTTTCCTAATCATGCACACGACATTGATACATTTCAAAATAACTATGCTGGATGAAAGGAGTCAGACTGAAAAAGAAGATATAGTTTATGATTCTATTTATATAAAATTTTAGAAAATGTTAACTTATCTATAATGGCAGAAGGCAGATCAGTGGCTGCCTGGGGTTGCAGGAGGGGTTACCAAGGGGCAGGGGGAAGGTTTTGGGGATGATGAGTATGTTCATTATTGTGATGTGGTGATGGTTTCACAAGTGTGTATATATGTCCAAACTTACCATATTGTACTGTACACTTGAAATATATGCAATCTAATGTATGTTAATTATAGTCAACAAAGCTGTCAAAATTTAAGATAACTGACTGCTCATTGTGGGACCTATAATAAATGTAAAAGTAAAATGTACTACAAAATAGCACAAAGGCCAGAAGGAGAAAAATGGAAATATACTGTTGTAAATATTTTATATTACATGGAAATAGTAACATATTGCTTGAAGGTAAACTGTGATAAGTTAAAGATGTATATTACAAACCCTAAAGCAACCAATGAAATAACTCAAGAATTACGAATAATAAACCAACAAAGGAGATGAAACGGAATAATATCCCGTTTCAACCATGACACTACTGACCAGATAATACATTGTCTTGTGCTTTGTAGGGTATTTACTGTTTCACTCTTTATAGAAGAAGTTTGCCAACCCTTGATCTAGTAGTAAAATACATCATATATCAAATAATCATCTGTCTAAATCAATGATTTCCTACATCAACTTCTTAAACAGAGTTCTCCCTACATTTAGATACTTGTAATTAGATCACTACCTCTAGAAGAATTCCAGTAAACTAAAGAACAGACCTCTTTTTACACCTACAGGTATATTTAAAGTTATTTTCAATTTCTAAGAAAGCATTTTAAAAAATGTCACAAATTTGCTTGCGAAGAAGAGAGGTGAGGGAAAGAGAAAGGAGGAAGATGAACAGGGAGAGGATAAAATGCTTCTCATACCAGTTCAAGTTTGTTCTTAAACAGAACTGTGGTTCCTAATCATATTGGAACCAGATAATATATTGAAAATTCAATGATAATCTGGAGACCTTCTGCATGACATTCTGTTTCATACCAGCTGGTTTAATCTTATATTTACATTACCATTCCCACTTTTCCTGTGACTTTATATTTACATATATCTCACAGGAATCACACACATGCACACACACATAAACCCTATTTATAAGTTTCAACTATGGACTCCAGATCTTTGCTCTAGAAGAATTGCTTCTTAATCAGTTTTGAAGCTTGTTAATGGGTTCGCCTTAACTCTTGCATACAAGAACAGAGAAAGCCACGCTGAACAGAGAACTAAGTCCATCTCCAGAGTCACACAGGAAGAATCTGGACCTCCTGGGCAATGCAAGAATCTGCCCAACCTGCAGACTGTGGAGCAGGTCAGGGATGATTTGGAAGTATGTTCTTCCTGACGACTCTTTAGAACTAAATGAACTCTTTGATTATGTCCTGGTCTAGATCTGAGCTCCTCAGTAGGACTAGCCTGGAGTAGCAACTGTGAGTATAGAATAACATCTATAACTTGGCATTAGACGAGCCTGAATTTTCAACTTACTTACTGGTTTTCTGACTCTGAGCACATTATCTAACAGTGCTAATTGTCAAGACAGGAGTTATAATTAACTACTTACTCTTTTTAGGGAGGATCGGGTACAAGGACTAAAATGCTCATTCCCTTTAGTTTCCCCTCCCCCCTTTCATTTGAGCCTGAAGAAAAGATGATACCTTCAGCCTAACATTTAAGTTTCTGACTCAACAGCCAACTCTAAGCCCAGAATGGCTACCCTGGTTGAGTACAGAACAGATATAGTGTAAAGATTACATCTGAATAATCTTCATAAAGAGGTAAGACCTGAGAAACTGTGTCATAACGAGACAAGTGTCATGAGGCGGGACTGCTGAGGTAAATTATTACTGAAGCTTATTTCTTCATGGAGTCTGGGGAAGGGCTGCTGATGATAAGTCTTCACTGTAACTGGTACCATTATCCATAGCATAGTGGCTGTATTAGTTTCCTGCTGCTGCTACAACAAATTACCCCAGGTTTAGTGGCTAAAAACAACAATCAATCTGTTATGCTACACTTCTGGATGGCAAAGGATAAAATGGTTTCAATGGACCCAAATCAAGGTGTTGCCAGGGCTGTGCTTCCTCTAGAGGCTCCAGAGCCCCCTCCTCCATCCTCAAAGCCACAGCACAGCAGCTTTAAATTTCTCTCTCTCGTTCTATGTCAGTTACCATCTTCTGCCATATCTCCCTTTATCTCTCTTTTCTAAGGATAAATGTGATAACATTTAAGGTCTGATGGGATAATCCAGGACAATCTCCCCATCTCCAAAATCCTTAATTTAGCCTCTTCTGAAAAATCCCTTTTATCATACAAGGTAATAGTCACAGGTGCCATAGGACTAGGATCTGGATGCTTCCAAGGACCATGACCCACCTGACCACAGTGGACTCTGGAACTAGACTGCCAATATCTGATTGCCAGCTCCACCACTTACTGGTTGTACGGCCTTGCAAAAATTACTCAACCTCGTTTATTCATCTGTAAAATGAGTCTAATAACAGAGCCTATTTTGTGAGGTTGCTATGGAGATTAAGTGAGTTGAGAGAGGAAAATAATAGCTCCTACCACAGAGGGTCCATAGGGAATTACATGAGTTAATACATGTGAAGCTCCTAAAACAACACTTTAGAATACAGTGAATAGTATGCAAATATTAGTTATTATTTCTATTACTACCAGTTAGTACTATTTTATTGTCATAATTATTATTGTACTTTACACAAAGTGAAGCACAATGTAAACCTTGCCCATGACTCCTTAATGGCAGCTTTCCTCAACATCAGAAGTCCCATTTAATTCTTGCCCTCTTACACGTGGTATTTACTGCTATTAATCATTTTCGTTCTACTTCTCTGATGCATGAATAAAGGGAAAGCGTTCAGAATCAGAGTCCTAAATGTAGTAGAAACTAAACTTTGGCAAGTGGAACAACACATTCTCAGTGTCTTTCCTAGTTTGTACACACACATTCTAAGTACTTCCTTGAGTACCATCTACTTTCTATGCTGGATCTCCATTCACTCTTTTTAGGAACAACTTTGCTGCTTTTTCATAAAACAATCAATCAAGCATGCACTATTAACAAGAAACCAGCCTTTGTAATTCATGCACATTTAGGAGAAAATGAAATAAAAATGGCCAAGTGACTTATTTTAATAAGAATAGGACTTTAAAAAGAACCACCAAAACATGGCATTGATAGAAACATTACTGGCAGAAAACAACATGGTTAATAACTTAGTTTAGCTTAGCCATGGAAACTAATCGTCAACAGTGAGTGTCTAAATATAGGCCCTGTGCCTTAAAAAAACTTACTTCCTTAACACAGGATACTCTGGTCAAAACAGCCTTCAAGAAAAACTAAAATAACTCAGGGAAACTTTATCTTGACAGGGGCACAGGTGTACAACAATAAAGTTAAATTTTATTGTACAAATAATACTTTGGGGATTAATTTAAAATGCACGTTGGCTGCTGATCAGCATGCGGAAGTAGGAACAGTGCCCGTCACCAATTCCAGCAGCAGCTTTTTTAGGCAGTAGCAGCCCTAATCCAGACAAAAAATAAACTGTGTCATTTAAAAAATAAATGTACATTGTCCCTACATTAAATAATAGATTTTTTTTTTACAGAGACTCACTAATTTTAATGTATCTGGCTACATCAAAGATAAGATATGCTAAATAAATTTTAAAAACCACGATCATTTCAAAACCAGACACTGAATCACAAAAGACTATATATGACAGCTTCAGTGTTAAGAGCTAAAAAGAAAAAAAAAGCAGGGTGAAACCATCAACAAAATCCAACCTGGGCAGTGAGCAGCGGCCTGACAAAGAAAGAGACCAAACACCCACACGAAGTCCAGCTGCACTCGTGTGCCACAGTATATATCGCATTGGCTACACAGGTCAGCTATTCTACCAGCCATTGTAAAGTTCATCCTGAGGAAATAGGATTTGCGCCCAGCAAATATTTTGTCTCTCTTCATTTAGTGCCACTCAATGAAAAGATCTATAGGGTTTTCAGAATATGAAATAAAGGGGCAGTTCTACTTACAAACAGGTTGAATTCCAAAAGGCTGTTAAATCCACCAGTTTAGAAGCCAAAACTGTGAGTGAGATTTAAGCTTATGGGGCCCTCATTTCCTACTGATATTTTGAGCGTAAAAAAAAAAAAAATTGCCCTGTTATGTTTAAAATGAACTTTTGCTGAGGTGGGCAACCCCTCCCTGCCACAATCTCTACCAACAGGAGATGGGAGGGAACCGCTGGCAGCTAAGGAACCCACATCTGCAGATTAGAAAAGGACTTGACCCCGTGATGCCATCTGTGGCTTCTGATGAATTCCCACAGCAGCACTTCCATTCCTCATACTTGGCCTTTAAGTTCCTGAACGCTTGATTTTAACCTTAACCTTTGACTAAACAGATATCCCACTTTAACAATGACCCTCTGCGAAAGCCTTTCAGACATTCACAGTTCTTCATCTTTGGTGAACTGTCAATGGCACAGATATATGTATTTTTTTCCCACACTGTGGAACAGTTCTTCATAACCATTCTTATTGTCCAATCCTTTATTTAATATGTATAATTTTCTCATTTTCACTTTTTACACGATTTCTACTTCTATGGAAATCAATTTATCATAGCCCTGTTTTTAGAGAAAAAAGTAAGGTTTGTAACATCTATAAAATACTTCGGAACTATATACATATAAAACAAACATACCATCTATAACAGTAATGGTTGAGTTGAAAATGACCGCTTGTTGGTGATAGCAGAGCTGAATCCCTTGGTCTGGAGCATACTTTGTCCCTAACCAGAAAGTTCATAAATTACAGTGTCAGGTCCGACCCTTCCACGTTGTTAATAAATAGCTCTAGCTCTCAAAGAGCACATGCTCTTGTAAAAAGCATGGCTATGCCTCTCATCTGGAGCTGCCTCCTAGCAATAATCCAGAGTTCTAACAACTATTCTTACCTAAGGTAACCCTTTCCTGGCACTAACTACTGGTATTAGAGAAACTCATAAAAATTTCCCCAAACAAAAAACCCATGATGGGAATGCAGATCAGTGCAGCCATTCAAAGAAACCATCAGAAATTATGCAGCCAAATTAAGTATTTATGTACCCAAAGCCCCAGCAACTATGCTCCTGGGTACATGTACCTTAAAGGAATTCTGATATCAGCCCACAAAGAAGCATTTCTGAGATTCTCTCTTGGATCTTTGTGATAGGTGAGGGCCTATTCGCTGGCGAGTTGATAGGCAAAATGTGGTGGATACATACCACAGAGCAACATAGCACTATGAAGACAGTTGTAAGCAAAAAATGCAAGAAGCAAAATGAGAGAGATACCACAATGTCATTTACATAAATTCAATTTTTCTGTCATATTTATAGACATATGAAAATGCTTGTCTTAGGGGGAAGAAAATAAGAGGGAATTTGGGACAAGGTATGGGGATAAAAGGGAAAATTTAAAAACCTATGGAAATTCTACTGCTCGGTTAGCAGGCTACTTACCATACACTTATACTGCGTCTCTTCAGTCCTTAAAGTCTGATCACCAGCCTGGATGCAGAAACATTTGCTGGAGACAATCTGTGAAGAACTCACAAATCCCAGCAATGTAAACTATGTGGACCCAGTTCCTGACAACTTCTTAAAAGGCCATGTTGCTTTTATATCACCACTTAGCTGCTCTAAAGCAGTATACTTAGATTTCAGCTAAGGAAGTGGTAGAAAAACAAAATAAAACAAAACAAAAAACAAGTGAGATGAAGTCTCAATGTTGACATTTTCAGGTGTTTGGTTATCTGATAAAAGCTCTGAAGGGAAAATGTTTAAGTTCAAAGATGACAAAAGTTTAAAAGTGGTACATAATAAACTACCTTCCTTAAATACACAGACCTCTGATTCTCATTTGATGAAAATCAGCCACAGGCTACAATGGAAATTTCCATTCAGTTTCTTTCTCTTTAAAACACATAAACACAACACAAACATGTGCGTGTTTGCACCTTTTATTCTCATTATAAATAAAGTAATGTGTTCATTCAAAAAAAATTCAGGCAGTATAATATGGCACATAAATATGAAGTGCAAATGAAAGCTAGTTGTAATCTTTTACCAGGTTTCACTGGGAAGTAAAATATTAACACGGTGTTTATCAGCCTATTCATTTATCTTTCAATGTCAAGTTATTATCAATATATACCATCATTTTAAAGTAATTCATTTCTGAATTACATAATATTTAGAATATACAATTATATAATCATTGATAGTTTCCATTAGGGACTTCCTAAAAATGAACAGGTTATTCATCCTCTTTAAAACTCAAGAATCGCTAACAAGGGTCAGTAAACTTTATTGTAAAAAGTCAGGCAGTAAATATTTTAGGCTTTGCAGCCATAAGGCTTCTGTTGACTATTATTTTTTTTCAACCCTTTAAAAATGTAAAAAACATTCTTAGCTAACAGAACTGGCTACATCTGGCCCACAGATATAGTTTCCTGACCTCAAGTCTATACCCTAAATCATGGTATTTTTGCATCACAGAATAAAAGATTACAATGACACCAAACTATTATAGAAAATACAACAAATAGTCAAATAAGATATATCAACATCTTTTAAAAACTACTTCTAGACAGGAATTCCATCTTTTGAGTTTCAAACGTGTTTCTATAAAAGATTATGATTGGCTTGGCAATATGAAAACCAAAGCACATTATTATCTGGCAGTTTAAATAATTTAGTGATGTCATATAATAGTTTAGTCAAAGAAAATAGAATAGAAAACAGCTCAAAAGTACTAGATGCAAACCTCCAAAGGGTTGTAGACTTCAGCCTCACATTCACAAAACAGTCTTGATTTATTTCTCTAAGAGAAAGAGCAACTTGATACTTAAACTCTATCTGAAATTCTGTATCCTTTTAAGAGAGCACTATCTTCTCTGCACCATCTGGCAAAAGAGCTACAAACAGTTACATAGGATATTCAATTCTAACATTGCCAATGCACTTAAGAGGGTTTTCTTACCACTTCTAAAGAATGGAGATTGAGTTTAATAGGAACTATTTAAATATATGTATGAAAGTTTGATAAATGGAGAAAATAATAGCTACCTGAAGGGTTATCATTATCAAGTAATGCCAAATAAGGTGCACATTTCATCATCTTAATATGGGACAGCGGAGCTCTGAGGATAGAAATAATTTTTGTTTGGGAAAATACATGGAAAACCCATTTGTGGTGGAAGGTGAGGCCTTCAAGCATCAAAAAGGAAGCTAAAATCCTGTGCATAAGACTAGGGAAATAATTGTTTGTTCTCCCTTTCTTTGGATGGGGAGAAGGAAGAGAAGGGAAAGAAATCCCATCCAGATGACAGTAGCTCAGAGGCCATAAGAACACCAGGAATTTACAGAAATCTTTGGGAGGGTTTTGGCTTCCCTATAACATGAAACAGAAGGTTTAAGACAACTTTGTAGTACTTAGAGTCTGGACACTCAGCTGACATTTGGGTTATTGACATATTAAAATATTTGCTCATAAGAGCAGTTGCTGTCAAGAATTTATATTCTAGAATATTAATAAAATCATCATAGCTATTATAGTTTAAAATATTCTTTAAACATAGAAAATTATGACCCTTTAACTGAAGTACTGGTTAAAAAGGGGGGGGACAATTATGTCTTCAGACATGAGTAATGCAGAGTAAATGGCATTATAGAGTCTGGATTTCCTGTTCTCTCAATTAAAAATGGGGAGAAGGGTGTCTTGAGCAGAGGCATTTTATACAATAGATTCTGTGGATACTAGTATATACTCTACTCCTAGAACCAAAAATTTCTTCTCCACTAAATTAGAAAGCATTTTTTTTTCAATGTTGACTGGCAAAATTTAGGTAGTAAATTAAATTAAGAGACACCATCACCCGAAAACCTACAAACACTTCACAGATTAAGAAATAAACTGGGTGCGGGGGGGGGGGGGGGGTATTAAGGGGCTAAATGGCAATGAAAAAAAAGAAATAAACTGAACAGATATAATTATGCTAGCAGACTTAAGATTACTGTGTAATATGTTCTTTAGGATTTATCTTCAAATCAAATAGTTACGAAGACCTCCTGAAGTAGAATTTTCATATAGCAGTAAACACAAATTTTAAAAACAGAAATATTTCAAGAACAGGTAGAAAGTCTGTATCTTCTTTTCTTTTGGTCCCCTTTAACAATCACGTGTAAACATGCTTTTGCTGGCCTACACTGATCCTAAATCTTTCAGTGATTTTAAATGTATAATACTTAATGTCTTCAGAAGTACAAGCTTCCAAAATATGCCAAAAGGAAACTGCAAGCAATATAGCTTTTTAGATCAATAAAGTAATCAGGGGCACCAGGACATGCAATCTTAAATGACCAGGAACAGGGTGTAACTCTAAAATGGGAGTGAGTGATGTCACGGTAGAATGTTTATTACATAAACATATTTATATGCACATATAATTCTAACATAACTCTAGAATTCTGCATATCTAAGACATATAACCATTTTAATAATGTAATTCTTCTAGGCAAAAAAAAAAAAAGTGTTCAAATTATATTATGGTTGAGGCATAAGCACAAGACTCATTATTTTCCAAACCAGTTGTCACAATCAATTCCATAACTTCATGATAAGGTTACCTTTTGAGGGAGAACTGACATATAATGAATGATTCTGGTTTGCCAATGAAATTCAGGAACAGAATAAGGACATAAAAATTTTGAGATATGGATGTCGGCTATCTGCAGTTTAGGAGACAATCAAGATTCTCAAATGAACTTGATGGGCCTGATAACTGAGTAGCTGATGAAACTTAGGAATCTTACTCCTCTACTTCCCTGTAATTGCTAGTATTCCTAGTTCTTCAGGATTTTATCACGGGCCCTCTCCTCTCTCAGAAATTCCATCTACTTCAAAGGCCTTAATTCCTAATTATGTGATAATTACTTCCAAAGTCTCTACCTTCATCCCACATTGGCGTTTCTTGACTTTAAACTGGAATTCTCAATTATCAACTTATAGTTAATACCATAAATTTACCACATTCTAAACAGAACTTATTATCCTCTCATGAAATCTGTTTCTTCTTGCTTTACTAATTAGCGAGCATCATCAACCCACCTGACTAGCAGAGCCAAAACCCTAAGTCATCTGTCTTCTCCTCAGTCCCTGCAGTCCATGCAGTTCCCAGCTACTGTCGATTTGTTTTTCAAGCCTATTAGTATGGCTTTATCCAAGCCCTCCTAACTGTCCCTGGCTACTGCGACAGCTTCCCACCTCGGCCCTCCTTCTCACTCTAAGCTCTCCTGGTTCTTGTAATGCACGCTGCTGACTCAGTCCACCCTCTCCCCCCCATTCCCTTAGCTTCCAATGTCCTTGTGCTTCAAATGTCCTTGCCTCTAAATGCACACACACAAGGAAATAACTTCTGGTAACTTGGTTTCTCATGCACATTTTCCTACAAGGGAAAAATATACTAACTATGGGAACCAAAACATGTGATCCACTTGACAGTTTTACCGTATATTAAGAGCAGACACTCTTGCCTATTTATCATTCTTTAGTGAGCTTGCTGAGCGTATCAACTGAATACAAAGAGAAAACTTCAGTTTCTAGATCTGAATAACTGAAGAGACACCACAGCCCTGTGAAGCTTTTCCTGAGCAGAAACTAGTTCTTTAGACACTGAGAGCAAAAACCAAAACCTCTTTGTTAAATTCATGACTTTACTGTAGAATATACCTAAGTTTCCTGAGATTGGCTTATTATGGTAAACAATTGATAATAAGGACAGAAGAGCTCTGTATTTCAAAAGGAAAATACATGATAGAGAAACAAATTCTCAGTTCTACTCCTAATTCAGTCTTTCCTAAAAATAGCTAACACTGATAGAGCACTTACTATGTGCTAGGCATTGACTTTATTCTTCTCCTATGGTATCTGTTTTTGCATTATGCACGTGATCCCCCTCTCATACTCACAACAACGACCCCAGGATGTGGGTATTACTGTCATGGTTTTATAGAGAACACTGAAGCTTCGAGGTTGATGAGAATCAAGCTAGTAAGAGCCAAGAATCAAACCCAACACTGTTCTTCCAGAGCTGGAGCCTCTCACCTCTGAGCACTATGCGGAAAGACTGATGGGGGGAGGGGGGCCGGAAGTGTGTGTGGTTTGAAAAAGCCTCAGAGATAATTCTAAAATAATCCTATCTCTCCACTCCATTTTATAAAAATCACATGACTACTAAAAGAGAAAAAAAGCAACCAAGTGCCCAATTTTTTAAAAAAATATTTTATTCATTTATTTTTAGAGAAGGGAAAGGAGGGAGAAACAGAGGGAGAGAAACATCTATGTGAGAGAGAAACATCTATGTGAGACAGAAGCACTGATCAGTTGCCTCTCCTATGCTCCCCAACCAGGGACCAAACCCACAGCCCAGCCATGTCCCTGACTGGGAATCAAACCAGCAGCCTTCTGCTTTGTGGGATGACACCCAACCAACTGAGCCACATCAGTCGGGGTGCCCCGAATTTGTTCTCATGTGGTTTATAATATGTTTTCTTCTAGAAAAAAATGAGTCATCTGACCCCAAAGTTGGCTGTGTTTATAATGAAGCAGAGTGATCGTTTTTATGTTTATTATCTTTCTTTAATAAGACAACTCTAAATCTGAGTTTGATTTTGCCATTAAATGACTATTCAACAATATTGAGACAATAGTGATAATACAGATATATTACTGTAAATTGGGAATAATTCTGACACTTGTTCTGAGCTGCTACATATAAGTAGAATATAGATCAAAACAAATTTTTGTTGCAATAAATTAAGTCCATCTACATCGTAGTATCTTGCAAATGCCACACATTCAATAAATATCTGTTAAATGAATAAATCCATCAGTAGTCCAGTTAAGTTCTTGCAATCTCTAGTAGAGTCAAAAACAGAACTACATGAGAAATTTAAGATTGTTAAAGCATTTGAAAATTGAAGGTTTTCTTGGCCCAATGTACAAAAATCTACTCAGGCCTCTCCTGGGTTTCAGTAAGAGCTCTGAGAATGCTACAGGGCTATATCGATTAAGCCCATCAGTTATAACAAAGTTGCAAACATTCCCGAGAGAGATGTTTTTGAAAACACTGTGGCAAAACCTACAGATCTTTAATTCCGCCCCCCTCCCATCAGTTTTCTTATTTGGAAAACATTGGTTGTGAGATGTTTCCCTACTAAAATTGAGGCAAGGTGATGAGAAAAGTCTAACTGCGATGGGGGTTTGGGGGGAGGTAGAGCCCTGAGATAGAAAAGACTGACAGAAGTTGACGACTCAGGTCATTACTATGACTAAGCCATTACTGTGTAATATAGTGACTATAGGAATATCCTCCAAGATTATACGCTTTTAAAGAGCTCTTTTTTTCCTTACACTAAATCATCTCAAATTTCTTTTTTTTTAATTTTTGAGATTTTAAGTCCACTGCTAATTTTGTTTTCTGCCTCACTGTGAGGCAATCAACCATCACACTTTACTATTGCCAGTCTGCCTCTCCTCTTTCTCATCTGCTGTTAGCTGAGAAACCAGATAAGCAGGTTATCAGAGAGTCCAGAAAGTGTCTGCTTGAGACTGAACCTCAGGACCTGTTTTTCTGACCCCTGGCTGTTTCCTCAAGGACTTCTTTCTTTCATCCCTCCAGCACTAGGGATTTAGTTGGCTTGCTTCTCTTCTTTAGCCAAGTGCTTTTCTCACCTAGTGATCTTTTCCCTCGGCTGGTTATGAATACACTTTGTCCTTTTTTTTTGCTGTCTCCCAAGAAAAGTATAAGTCCTCCTCTTTTGTGAGAATTTAACTGTTGTTATACAGAAATATAGAGTAAACATGGAAAAAACATGGAAAAACATGGAAACATGGAACAAACATGGAAAAAATGTTTGAGAAATCTTAAAACTTTTCATTGTGATTTTGTTCCTTAATCAGTGTTCACAGACTCCCCCCTTGAATGCTCCCAGAAGACTATGTGCTTTCTTCCTCACCTCACTGTGAGCTCCTTGAATGAAGGTATCTTATTTTTTTATGTCCAAAACTTAAAAGCTACTGACCCATGGTAGGCCAGCAATACATGCCTAACTACAAGATTAATGATTTAAAATGCCAATATACAAAATTACAGAAGTAATTTCATGAACAAAATTGCTTATTAATACATTTCAGTCCAATATCAACTAAATGAACTGCCTTGAAAAACAAAATCTTAAGCTAAGAGTGACTACAGGAATATCCTCCAAGATTATGCGCTTTTAAAGAGCTCTTTTTTCCTATATTTGAAAGAAAACATTGTTTTTACTTTATGAAAAACTATTTTAAGAGTTTGCTGCTAAAGCGTGATTTGTCATTTTTATAGCAATAACGCAGGGTCCACTTTTCTTGTAATAACTAAAAAAAAACTGGTTGTCAATTTCATAGAAAAGTTACAAATGAATTTTTGGCTCACAGCTTAGCTTTGTCATGTCTTCCACTAAGAGCATTTCCAGCTGTTTATATATTGCATTTAAAATTAAGTCCCATATCAAATAAGAAATGAGCAAATATCTACTTAAAAAGCTCAACATTGCTTATATGTCTCTTTTGCAGTCTTTTGATTTCTGTGACTAAAAATAAGACAATGGTTGGCCTAGGATCTGCTAAAAAGATGATAATAATGGGGAGAAAATTTTAAGTTGTTGAATTATGTACTTTAGGAACAGCTGTTCAATCTCAGAGACATTTTAGTTGGCTTCCAGTCTCCTTCTCTTCCTTTATTCCTTCAGACAGAGAGTGCTCTTTCTTAACCAACAAACTTCCC
Organism: Pteronotus mesoamericanus; assembly: GCF_021234165.1. Classification (NCBI taxonomy): domain Eukaryota; kingdom Metazoa; phylum Chordata; class Mammalia; order Chiroptera; family Mormoopidae; genus Pteronotus; species Pteronotus mesoamericanus. The sequence continues at coordinate 21,844,830 of NW_026555277.1, read as the reverse complement.
TTTGTTTTGATTTATACCACTGGCCTAAATAACCCCAAAGCACCACATAACATGCCTGTGACTGAAAGCAATAAAACAGAAAGCAGAGCTTTGGGTCCTTGGACCCCAAACCTGTACATTACATAAGTGATGAATTTGTAAGTCCATTTTCTAAGTTGACATGCATTTTAAATATAAAGAGGTATTTAAGTTCTCCTGAAAAGGTTACAAAACCACGTGAATGGGACTGTTGCAAATTTGTCATCAACCCGAGCCTCACACCACCGGCATGCCCTCCAATGTCCTCTTAAATGTCCTTTTCTGAGATAATTCCATACCATGCCATTCCCACTCATCTCTGAAACTCTGTCTGTTCTCTCCTGCTTTTACTCTCATTCCTCCCACCAATAAACCCACAAAATCTACAGTTTGTCTTCTCTCCAAACTCTGAGAATTAAGTACAAACATGATCTCAGTTATGCACTTGTGTACTTATTGATGGGGGTGTAAATTAGCAATCCTCTCCGAAGAGACGTGGTTGGAAGACAGAAGGGGGAGAGAAAATTAGTTTTCATACTACACCTTTCCATTTTTCTACCATGTGTATATGTCCACCCAGTTAAAAAATAATGAAGTATGTTATAATACGTAAAAGTCTCTATTCCTGCCTTTTCTCAACTTTGCTTCACTGGGTATCTCTTATCCTCCCCTCAGCTTCGCCCTCTTCCATGGCCTATTATCATGTTCAAAATTTTCCGTTTCATTTAAATTAGATAATAAAATCTCAAAAATCTCCCTTCCTCAAGAAGGTTTCCCCTATAACTATTGCCCTCTGTTCTCAGCCATGCTTCTTTAAAGGGTATTTACTCTCATTCTCTTCTCCCCAGCCCTCACTCACACCGCAGCTCCATGACAATCTGAATTTTCAGAAACCGCTTGCCCTTCAGTCGCCAGTAGTCTCTGCTGACCAAGCCAATAATACCTTCTTGGTTATTATTTTATGTCATCTCTGGTGCAATATTGTTGACGACTCCCTTCTTCAACTTTCCTGCTGTGGCTCTTACAATGAACGCTCTTTCTCAAACCCTTTCATTGCATCACCCTTCGTCTGTAACGCAGGGGCTGCCCAGAGCTCCAGCTGCAACTTCCTTCTTTATTGTTGCTGTTTTTCATTTACCTCTCTGCAAACCAACCACTGCCACAGATCAAACTACTTCTTATCACCCAGTGTGGCTCTTAGGCCAGTCTTCTTCTGGAGCGCCACAGATTTCTCCCCCCAAACGGATCTACTGCACAGTAGATGCCTGCTTTCTCTCACCTTGCTGTGTCCAATATATTACCAAATTAGGCGCAGTCAAATGCCAATATATACCTCAAATTCACCCACTTCTCCGCAGCCCCTCTCCTAGCATCCCAATTCACGCCGTCATCATCTCCTAGACTATGAACCAACTCCTAACAGGACTTCATGTTAATCTCTTATTCCTCTCTATTCTCCATAAGGCAACAAGAATCATGTTTTTGAAACTAAATTCCTTTTAAAAATAAACCAAGGGTTCCCATAATATCTAGAATAAAATCCACTCTTCAAATCATAGTCTACAAGGTCTGGCCAAGCCTGGCCCCGACTACTTGCCCCTCATCTTGCAACACTCCCCTCCTTGCTCTTACTCAGCCACAAAGACACAGACCTTTTGTCATTTCTTTTCACTTTCTCATCACATTCTTTTCTCTGGGCCTTCGTAACTGTTTAAGGTACCTGGAATACTCTTCCCTCTTGTTCTTTACAGGGTAGCCACTCCTTACCCTTCAGGTCTCAGGTGAAAAGTCATCGTACAGGAGAAGTTACCAGACTGCCTTATCTAAAGTAGCCTCCTCTGCCATCTTTATTTTCTAATTCAGAATCTAATCTGTTTCTCTTATAATATATACTACAATGCACTTCCAGGAAGGATGGGGGAAGGTGCTCTCTTTTCCCTTTCCTCCTCCTTGCAGATCAGAATGGCAATGTAAAGGCAGGAGCTCATGCAACTCAATAAATATGTGTTGTGGGACTATCAACTGAACTGGTGGGTGAATTCTTTCATCATTAACATGCATAACTTATCAGCTCCATTGTTACACAACACAGTGTGACACTATTAAATTAAACTCTATTTTATTTGAACCATTCCTTCCTCCTTCGTGACTTGTCAGAAAGTTTTCTGAAGAGAAAAAACTCAAAGTATGGCAACCACTGACAAAGACATATAGATAAGCTTCAAAGACCTCAATAAGCTTTACAACATGAATTAGTTCCACCTCTATACCATGAGTAGACTTTATATGCTCATTTTCTATGCATGAATAAACCATAATACATGGTAGTCAAATAGGATATGCCCAAGGTTACATGAGTCCATAGTCAAACTAGGAATAAAATCAGATCATTATATTTTAAGAAGTAAGCCAGTTTTTTAAAAAATTTCAATAAAATGACCTCAATTAACAACTGGTCAGTCAGCTATTTATTGGACAGCTTTCAATGTTTCTTGAATTAAACTAAAAACACTGAAAAGATATTTAAAAAATAGTATACCATAGCCTCTGCCCTAATGGAAATTGAAGATCTAAGAAATCTAAGAACTAATGGTGAGAGCTCTAATGATCTCTCTGATTTACATTCAACCTAAGAATCTAATAATCTGAAGAAATGTAAGAAAATAAGATAACACAACCTGATTTATTATTTAATGAGTATTAGGACAGAACTGTTCTACTGGGGGGGGGGGGGGCGGGGCAGGGGACAGGGGTGGAGCTTTTTCCTAGCTGGAGCGGTCTGGCTTCAATAGGAGTAAGATTTGAGTGAGTTCCTCAAGGACAGAAAGATTTGGATAGTAAGAATAGGGGCATCTGGTAGGTAAAGACAAAGAAAAAAGAGGCCTGAAAGAAAATAGAGCCAGTTTGGCAGCAGTATACAGGCCAATTAAAGTGGGAATGATTATGGGGAAAGTCCTTGAGGCTCTAAATTTGACTAGCTCAGATTAAGAAATCTAAATTTAAACTAACAGGGAACAAATTTCTAAATGGAAAGTGACATTTGAGAAATAAATCTAGAGTCAGAATAGAGGATAAATTTCAGGAATAGAGGGATGAGAGACAAAAAAAATTAGGAAATTTTCTCACAAGGTTAATGGAAAGTGACCTGGAAGACAGTGAAGTCAGGACTTGATCCTGAGGAGCTGGGACTGACTAGATGAACTTTATCCTCTCCTAAAAGATCATTAGTATAAGCCTCAATCACTTGGCTTAAAACCTCACAGTTTTCCTTGCTCTTCAATCCCTAAGACTTCTCTTTCTCAGACATTTGCTATCTTCCCAGCCCCCAAACTGGCTTCTCCAATGACGCAATATACTCCAGCCAAAACAAAGAATTGTATTTACTAGTTTCCTAGACACACCAGGAAATTCCCAATCCTATAACTTTGTCATGCTATTGTTTCTACCTTTAATGTCCTCTTTCCAAAGTCTAGACATTCTTCACACTCCAGTTCAAATGCCAGTTTTTTCCACCAAGCTTTCCCAGAAGCCCCAGTAATCACTGCTTCTCAATACTCCACTTTTCTCTACAAAACTTTAAAAAAAAACCCCAAAACTTATGAAGGTTCCTTATCTCCTCTGATAAATTGAACACTCCCTATGGAAAATATACCTAATTTATTTTTGTATTCCTACCTCCTCTTTTCATTGGTAGTTGAAGATCTTAATAATATATGGCAACAGCATATAATGGCTAAGAGAACAGACTCTGAAGACAGCTTGAGTGTGGATCTTAACATTGCCATTTGTTTAGCTATGTGACCATGGGCAAGTTACTGGACCTCTCTGAACTTCAACATCTGTAGGCATAAAATGGATATAATAACAGCAGATATTCCATAAGGTTATCAGGACTTAGATTAGAACAGTGTAAGCACCATAAAGATGTCTATTAAATACAGTGGAAAAACAATGAAAATACTGTCGAGTGTTGAGTAAATCTTTATTTATGAAAAGCAAAATGTCAAAAGCGAAGCTAGTCTTTAGGTACAAAACAAGTATATACAAATTCTTGCTACATGTTATGTATGCCCTAAAGGTTAGCTGTGCCTTTTAAAAATCTTCCTTATCTTAACAATGGTTCTATGTTTGACATTTGACATTCTGAGAAAATATTTAGTTCAGTTTCTTGTGGCAAGAGACACATAAATTGGTCTCCTTGCTTCCAGTCTTATTCCCTTTAATCTATCCTCCGCAAGGTTCACAGAGTCATCTTCCTAAAATGCAGACCTAATGTTTATCCACTGCTACAAACTCTCTCCATCCCATTCCCTTAACATAAAGATTAAACTTTGCATCTCACACTAAGTTGTCCTAACATGGCCCCTGCCTAGTCTCCAGCTTCAATGTCAACACCTCTTACCACAAAACCCAATTACCTGGCCACACCTAAAAGGCTTTTTGTCTGTCATTTCATTTGTCTAGAACATCCCTGTATTAATCTGCTAGGGCTGCCATAATAAAACACCACAGGCTGGGTAGTTTATACAACAGAAATTTATTTCCTCAGAGTTCTGGAGGCTAGAAGTCCAAGATCAAAGTGTTGACAGGTTTGGTTTCTCCTGCGGCTTACGGATGTCCTCCACAGGGTTTTTTACTGTGCACACTTTGCTGGGGCCTCTTTTTGTGTCCAAAGCTCCTCTTATAAGGACACCAGTCAAAATAGATTATGACCCACTCTAAAAGGCTGCAGTTTAATTTAATCACTTCTTTAAAGGCCCTACCTCTAATTATAGTCACATTCTGAGGTCATCTGGATTAGGGCTTCAACATTTAACAAAAGTTTTGGAGGGACAGAGTCAGCCCATAACAACCCCTTCTCCTTTTCTTTGTCCAGGCTAATTCCCATTGTTTTTCCAAACTAGCCCAAGCCTTTCCACCCCAAGAAGATTTCAGTGCCTTCTCTCTGTGTGCCCACAGCTCTTTCGTATGATGCTCTCTGAATGCTGCTATCCTATTACCACTCTATCACAATTGTCTCTTTCCCTCTTCAGACTGTGTTTCTTAAGAGCAGAGACTAAGTCCCTAGCACTTAGTACTTAGTGCTCCTTGAAGGTATTTAATAAAGATGTGATTATTGAGAGAAAGTATAAATAACCCATGAACTTGAAGAAAGTCAAACGTGGGTTCAAATCCTGGCTTTACCATTTAATTATCTTGAGACTTTGGGCAAGGCACTAAATGCCAAACTTCTCTTCTATATAAGGTAATTGTAAAGGTAAATGACCTAATTATAATAAAAAAAATCCAGCTGTGTGGTTGGTACACAGTAGGTTCTCAATAAATGTTAAGAATAAAGATTCTGAGATGCCTGAATTTGACACCGAGTCCCACCACTTAGTGGCTGAATGGCCTTGGGTGTGTTAACTTATCCTCTGCTTCAGCTGTCTATGTATAAAATCGCCCCTTCCATCTAACTTATTTCACTTAGCAGGATACTCTAAAGATCCATCCATGTTGTCTCAAATAGCAGTATTTCAACCTTCTTTTTATGGCTGAGTAGTATTCTTGTGTGTGTGTGTGTGTGTGTGTGTGTGTGTGTGTGCGCGTGTGATCTTCTTTATCCAATCATCTGTTGAAGAACATCTAGGTTGTTTTCATTTCTAGGCTATTGTAAATCAAATCACAATTAACACAGGGGTACATATGTGTTTTCAAATTTTGGGGGTAGATACCCAGAATAGGGATTGCTGGGTCATACAGTAGTTGCATTCTTTGAGGAACCTTCATACTGTCTTCCATAGTGGCTGTACCAATTTACATTCCTACCAGCAGAGCGTGAGGGCTCCCTTTTCACCACATCCTCTCCAACACCGACTTTTCTAATTGATAAGAGCCATTCTAATGGGTGTGAGATAGCTATCTAATTGTGGTTTTGATTTGCATTTCCCTTACAGCTACTGTAAGTCTGATGGAAAAGAACAAGAACCAAGAACCGCATGATTTTAGTCATATGTGGGATATAAAACAAACACCAACAAACGAACAAACAAAACAATCTCCTAGACACAGACAAAAGAATGGGGATTGCCAGAGGGGAAGGGAAGTGGAGAGAAGGCAAAGAAGGTTTAGGGGGTTAAACACAAGGTGTTGCAAGGACACTAGATTTTGGGTGGTAAGCCCAAAACAGAGTATACAGATGTTGTATTATAAAGTTGTACACCTAAAAATTATATAATGTTACTAGCCAATAAATATAATTTTAACAAAGCACCTCATGTGTTTCTGTAAGTTAATATAGGTAAAACATTTAGATGGGTATCTGACACATAGTAAGTATTATATAAATGTTTCCTATTATTACATGAGCACTGCAGGTCTGAACAAATATGACTGGAAACCATGAATAACTTGGTTCTTTCAATACTAAATCATTTTAAATATATTAATCTCTCAGATTACTTACCAACTAAATGGGATGGTAATTTAAAAGGTTCAAAAATTGGTAGATAACAGAACTCAAAATAAACATGATTATATCTGTCTCTTTCCTTGTATTGGTTTTTAACATATATCCATATTGAAGTAAAATTTTGAAGAAACAAGCTTTTGTACTCTTAACACTTACAAGTATTAAGCATTTTCAGTGGAGAATAACACTCCTTGGCTCATATTTTCAACTGCAGATTCACTAAAACTTTGAACCAGAAAGGACCTTTGAGATGGAAATCTAATCCTATGCTTTACATAAGTAAACTGGGGGTGGTTTGGAATGTGCTTTTAGGGCCTTAATGAGCAACTCTCTGCAGGACAGAAATTGCAAGCACAGAGAACAACTGGGTTAAAAGTACTGAAGCAGGGGTTTGGACTTAATCATAGATGCCCAAAGTAGGTAGAAACCAATATTGAGAAATAACACTGAATAATGCCTTTAAGATAATTTCTGAAATAAGTACAAGTTACTTGATCTGTAACTTCGAAGCAAGGCAAATCTAGGTTTGAAAATCCACTTAAGGTCTTTGAGCCGCAGATTTAGTGCCAAAGAGTTATTACAGTGAGTGAGTGAGTGAGTGTATGTAGAGCTTATAACTGGGGTGCCTGGTGGATTGAAGATGCTCAAGTGTTTGGTCTTTCCGACCCCTTCCATCATATAAATAAAAATCTGTAAGGTAACAAAACAGTGTCTTTCAGAAAATGTATGCTAGCTGAAAGTGTAAGGCTTGTGGAACATTACTTAACTTTAAAACTAGAAAGCTGAATGAATGCTGAGATGATAAAGTATCTTCATCCCTGCCCTTTCTCGCCACCAACCGTCCTTCGCGATTTGTTTTGAAGCGTCCCGTCACCACCATTAGCAATGCTATTTGGACACCATCGTAGCTCAGGCATCCAATTCCACAGCAACGATTCGAAGGTCAAGAAAAAGCTTACTGAAATATATATATATAGTAAAAAACTGAGAGTCCATTTCATTCCTATGGTCCAGTCTAGTTTGATGAATGGCCAGTGAACGATTAGTTCACTGCAATTAGTGTTGTGTTTTTGTTTTTGTTTTTACGGCGCAGAAACTGCAGGTTTAAGTGAAAGGGCTGCGGTAAGGTGCCTGAGTTAGTTCACCACTATTTTGACCTAGAAATCTTTTAAGCGAGAGGTTATCTTTATGCCAGCGCTAAAAAGGACATCTGCTAGTATCCATTATTTGCGCTTGAAACTCAAGTCAACTGCTTCTTTGAAAAGAAGTGTGATATCTGCCTCAAAATCAATCGCAGGAAAAGTCCAACTCAACTCGGCTCAACATAGAAAGAGCTCTTTCCAATACCCTCTCCTCTCGCTCACAGCACAGACGGCGACCGAGGCTTAGGGTTTATAACCTCCAGGCACCAAAGCCGCTCTTCTCTGAGGGTCGGGGGCCTTGTGGATAATGTCCCGCAGGGGATGAGAATGCTGCCAATCGTCAGAAGCGGGGTGCACCCGGAAATCAGGGCACAGTGCCCATCACTTTGCACTCACACTTGGGAAACAACCCACTTCCCACCGCCGGGCGGGGACACGGCGAGGACCCTGCCGCCCAATACCCAGCCTTGCGCTTGGGTGTCCGTGCGCGACCTCGGAGGACTGGGAAGAGCGCGAGGCGGGACGTCTCCTTCGTTTTCCAGGGAAGTTGGCCAGGGCAGGCTCGGGTCGTGCACGGGAAGGTTACTTACAGGAATGGCCCGGAGTCCTCCGCCCCCGTTCCCTCAAGGAGAAGCTTCTAAAGCGGCAGCAGCCTCAGAGTTGCAGCCGGGCGGCTGCCACCGCCTGGAACCGCCCGGGCGTGGCTGGGACGCGCGAGCGACTTCACAACATCATTACACGGCGACTTCAGTTCTACAGCGACACCGGGTCAATGGCAGTCCCCGCGCATCTGGGGAAGAGCAAAAGAACCCCACTCTCCCAGCAGCCCCCACGGCACCAGCCTTCGCCTTGCTGGGAATTGTAGTTCCCTGTCGACCCTGCCCCCCCGTCCCCCAGAGTTGTAGTTTCGCCTTTGCCCCGCCCCGAAGCCCGAAGGCCACGCCCCCTAGTTGCCTGTCCCTCACGCGGGAGGCGGGTCCGCGACCCCGAGTCGGGGTGGGGCGAATCCCGTCCCGACAGATAGCCTGGGACTGGGGCAGAGTTCCTGGATCGCCGCCCCAGTCCGGGTCGCGCCGGCCTCCTGCGCCCCGCGGCCCGCGCTGGGAGCGGGCCTTGAGCGCCTGCCGTGCCCCTCAGCACTGGACTCCCACGCCCGCCGAGGCCCCGCATCGCTGGCCGCCTGAGGAAGAGTCACTAGCCGTGATCGCCTCCAGGGTAATGAAGGGAGGCCGGCCAGGGAGGGGACTGTCAAGGGGCCGGTCGGGGACGGGAAGGAGGGCGGCTGGGTCCGCGCAGGCCACGGGAATCCCGGGGCTGACTCGCCGCTGCGACTGGAGCGCGGCCCCCCGCCTCCGGCGCAGCTCCGGCTCTGCCCGGATCCCCTGGGGACGCCGTGGCAGAGGCACCTGCGTGCCCGGTGGGCGGTGCCCGCTGGTGTTGGGGGCGCCAGATGCGCGAGGTCCGAGCTCGCCGCCCCACTCTCCACCCCCAGTTCCCACCTTTGGCCGCGCTCACGGGCCTGGCGGAGTTTCCGGACTGAAGACACCCTCTGACCCGGGATCCATGTGCCACCGTCTGCGAGCTCATTATACAAAGCCCGCCTCACCCCACCTTTCCCCCGAAAAAGCAGGACTAGGAAGGAACTTTTTGCAAAAGTAAATGTCTAAGCTTCCTTTTATCCTTAGTATTTAAGTTCAGCGTTGCGTTTTTCCCTCGTGGGTTTGTTGTGTCAGGTACCCTTTTCCTCTAATCTTAATCAGAATTTGTGACACAGCGCCTACCTAACACAGGGCACACAGTAGGCGTTCATTGAATGTTTTTTGAAAGCATGAGTCACGATACTAAGTTTGGAAAATTCTACTGAGTTGTGCGTCGCTATAATTTTTAAGATATTATGGGTTCCCAAGATCACTTTGAAAATTACAGTAATTTTAAAGCTCAGCAAAGAGAGTGAAGTTTGTTTTGTTTTGTTTTGTTTTTTGCATTCCCTATAATAATGGACTGTTGGATGCTAAAATTGACTCAAAACCCAAGTTCTGTAAAAAGGCGCAGCTCCTCGTTTTCACTGAAAGTGTCAACCTTTCAGAGTAAAACTAGCATTCTATTATTAAGTTATTTATAAAAACTTTATCCTAATTAGCTTTTTAGATACTAGTGCAAGGGACCACACTGATGTGAGTACATTTAGAAAACTGGGTCTCTAAAATACGGATTTAAAAAAAAACACATTTATATTCATACCTAGTGAAAGAGCATGTAGAGAAAAATATGACAGCAAATCCCCACCCCCTCCACACACACACAAACACACACACCTCCCAGCTCCTTACTAAGTGCAGCTGCTGCCTTGACTTCAAAATGTCTTGTAAAATTCTCTCTTAATAGACTGGCATAGCTAAGCAAAAACCCCTGGGATTAAACTACCCCATGTGGACAACCCCTTTAGTACTAATAAATCTCACAGATTGTGCACATTTCTTCTCAGTTTTTCTGAAAAGTAGTAAGGTAATGAAACTTAAAGTTTTTGTTGTTACTGTTGTTAAGAAACTACTGATGTTAAGTGGAAAAAGCAGGAAACAACATCCTAATAACCAGAATATTCAGTTCATCCTGACGTCCCATGTCTTTCTGCTCATGGGTAGGTAAGTTACAAGTGGTCAGGGCCTTATCTGCCCTGTCACCAGTGACTGTCCCCAATGTCCAGTGCAGTGCTCAGTCCACAGTAGCCATTTATTAAACAACTGTGGAATGAATACTTGGCTGTTTCACATAACAGTATAATGACTTTCAATCTGTATGTGGTTTTTTCATTTGCTTGCATATTTCTTTAGAATAGGTTACTAGAAGTGAGAATTTTACTGGGTCAAAATGTATGAATATTTTCATGGTATCAAAATAGTGCCAACTAGCTATACAAATGAGCTGTACCATTTTGCACTGGTATATTTGAGTGTGCCTTTCAGAGCATCCTCTCAAGCTCTTATATTGATACAGTGTTTGGTAGTTACGGGTACTTTCAGAGGAAGTATTTCATTTGATCTCAGGCACCCTGGAAGGTGGCCAGGACAGGCATGGCATTCCTCCTTTTGTAGCAGAGCAACTTCCAGCGCCTGAAATTGTTACAGTTGAATGACAGTTAACAAAGTAATCATATACTTTCAGGTTCTTCCTCCCATTCTTTACCTTTGGTTTGTAGTGAACATCTTGAATAAATTCACATCTTTCCTTAGCAATAAAATTGGATACCACTCTATAATATCAGTGGTTTACAAAATCTTCCTTTTCTTTCTCATTTTGCTCGATATTTGCAGATACTTTCATCAAACTTGAGGACTTCGTGAAAATGAAATAATAAAACACAATTTATATGAAAGAAGAGAGATTTAGTAGGTAGAAGGAAACAACCAGGCACTATCAAGTTTAGAACATTACTACCCTATTAGGAAAGATCTGGAAACTTTTGTAGCTCCTCAAATCTGAAGAAGTTACTCTTAAATCTCTGAATCTGTTGCAGAATCTTCATAAACTATTTAGCTTAATACTCTATTAGTGAAAGTAGACAGGATTCATTTCCACAGTTATCTGTATATCTTTCATATCTGTCAGTAAATTCCAAGAATAGAATTGAGAACAAAAAAAAAGGTAAAAAATATTCAATCTACCAGAAATATTATTTTCACATGAAAACAAACAAAAAAAAAATTTAAACATGTGGCAACAAGAAAATATTATTCTTAGTTTGTTACTAATCCTGATCCTTCCAAATTTGCTAGTCAGAGAACCCAAATAATTTAAAAGGTAATTAATCTGAGAAGGAAGTTTTGGAAGTTTCAAAGTATATTTATAAATGGGCTTCCTAAGGCACCATTTATATCAAAAGTGGGTCCAACATTGTTTTTCCATATTATTTTCACAGTTACTTAGAGTTCTTTTAAAATAGTACAGAAAAAGACAGAGGAGGAGAGATGCTGATATATTGACATTTTGAAAATATCCAGAACCTCCCTTCAATTTCCCTCGGTCTTTCTGTCATGATGTCAGATCCCAAATATTGTTCAGTAAACAGAAATGCTCTTCAAAGACTTTCCAGTAATGTCTCTATCTAGTCCTTGCATCAAGGGATTGCTGCCTAAAGTGTTGTGTGGGTTTATGGCAATTAGTTCTTCAAGAAACTTTTATATAAGTCTGAATTATTTTGCTTTTGTTTTTTATAGTAGGATATTTCTGCACCTTCAAGATAAGCAAAAATCTTCTCTGCAATAGATGGATTTTTGTCACTTTCTGTGAACTAAAGCGATTCAATGTCTCTTCTGGTAAGTTTTTGTTAATGTTGATCTAATTTTGTTAAATGTTAATGCAGAATCATAACAAAAGGCATATTCTGATGGGATATTCTTTACCCTGAGATGTTGTTTTGACTTGGATGACTTATTGTTTTAAAAAATTGAGTTAAATTCTCATTGATCTTTTGTTTCTTCAAGAGAGTCTCTCCTATACTTTTCTGATATACTCATTTTCTTTTCCTTTGACCCATACCCACTTTTTCTCATACATATTCTGTTCTTGGATATGCCTCTCTCATCCAGTTAGCTATGCTTTATTATTTAAATCTTTCAAAAATGTCCTGTACAAATTTCCATCTGACTAAAGACAGGCAAAAGAAGAAATTTTTTGAAATAAGCCTCTTGACTTAACAAGACAAAAAACATTTGAATCAGTGTGCAATATGAGGTATAGATACCACCTTGTTTTCTATTAATATAGATCCATGTCTAATGTACTTTAGATATTGGCATCTACTTTAGATTAAGTAGTTTTGGGACTTTCATCATGTCTTATACAGATTACAATACAATACTTGAATATTTGAATTATATTAAAGCAACAATCATTTAAAAAGTGATGGGTACATTTGTATGAGGACTTGTAGTTTATAGAAAACTTTTATACATTATATCTCTTTCAGTCTTCAAAGTTGTGAGTGATTGGCAGGGCAGGTGGTATAATCCTTATTTTGAGTTTGGCCCAAGATTGCAAAGAATTAGAGCTAGGTCTCAACTCCTATCTGCCAATCAACACCTTCATTTGCCAAGTCTGAGAGGCAGTACTAAGAAGTTAGAAGAAGGTATTATTAGTAATACAGAATGCATTTACTTTATGTTTAAAGTATACCTTTTCTGCTTAAAAGGGGGAGCTTTATATATCTGGAAAATACATTGAGGTGAGATACCTACCTCATTTCCAAAACAAGGATCGGCAAACTTGTTCTGTAAATAGCCGGGTAGTATTTGTGTGCTATATGGTCTCTCTTAAGTTACTCTTCTGTTTTATTTGGTGTGAAAGCAACAATAGGTGATATGCAGATGAGTGGGTCTGTGGGTCAGTTGAATGACCCTTGCTCTAAAGGATTACTTAAGATGTAAAAGGGGCACCCATTTATGATCAAAACACTCAGCAAAATGGGAATAAATGAGGCATTCCTCAACGTAATAAAGGCCATATATGAAAAACCTACAGCCGACATTGTACTCAACAGGCAAAAACTGAAAGCTTTCCCACTAAGATCAGGAACACGACAAGGATGTCCGCTTTCACCACTTCTTTTCAACATCGTATTGGAAGTCCTAGCCACAGTGGTCAGACAAGAAAAAGAAATAAAAGGCATCCAAATACGAAAGGAGGAAGTAAAACTATCATTGTTTGCAGATGACATGATAGTGTACATAGAGAACCCTGTAGACTCTACCAAAAAACTCCTCAACCTAATAAGTGAATTTGGCAAAATAGCAGGATACAAAGTCAATATTCAGAAATCAAAGGCATTTTTGTACACCAGCAATGAAAGAGAAGAAGAAGAAATCAGAAAAAAAAAATACCATTCAATATAGCAACAAGAAAAATAAATTTAACCAAAGAGGTAAAAGACCTTTACGCAGAGAACTATACAACACTGAAGAAAGAAATTAAAGAAGACACAAATAAATGGAAGCATATACTGTGCTCATGGATTGGAAGAATTAATATCATCAAAATGTCCATAATACCCAAAGTAATTTATAGATTCAATGCAATCCCTATTAAGATACCAATGACGTATTTCACAGAAATAGAACAGACATTTCAAAAATTTATATGGAACCATAAATGACCCCAAATCACCACAGCAACTTTGAGAAAGAAAAACAAAATAGCAGGGATCACAATACCGGACATCAAATTATACTACAAAGCCACTATATTCAAAACAATCTGGTACTGACACAAGAACAGACCCATAGACCAGTGGAACAGAACAGAAAGCCCAGAAATAAGCCCAGGTCTATATGGGCAACTAATATTTTACAAAGGGGGAAGAAACATAAAATGGAGCAATAATAGCCTCTTCAACAAATGGTGTTGGGAGAGCTGGACAGCTACATGCAAAAAATTGAAATTGGATCATCAGCTGACATCATACACAAAAATAAACTCAAGGTGGATAAAAGACTTAAATATAAGTCGCAACACCATAAAAGTCCTAGAGGAGAACATTGGCAGGAAACTCTCAGATATCCCACGCAGCAATTTTTTCACTGATATGTCTCCTAAAGCAAGGGACATAAAGGAAAGAATAAACAAGTGGGACCTCATCAAAATGAGAAGCTTCTGCATGGCTAAAGAAAACACCAGCAAAATGAAAAGGGAGCCAACTGTATGAGAAAATATATTTGCTAATGATACATCAGATAGAGGTTTGATCTCCAAGATACGTAAAGAACTCGCTCGACTCCACTCCAAGACAAATGATCCAATCAAAAAATGGGCAAAGGACCTGGGCAAACCCTTTTCCAAGGAAGAGATACAGAGGGCCCAGAGACATTTGAAAGGATGCTCGGCATCACTAGCCATCAGAGAAATGCAGATCAAAACCACAATGAGGTACACTCACACCGGTCAGAATGGCCATCATAAACAGATCAACAAATAGCAGCTGCTGGTGAGGCTGTGGAGAAAAGGGAACACTAGTCCACTGTTGGTGGGACTGCAGTCTGGTGCTTCCATTATGGAAAGCAGTGTGGAATTTCCTCAAAAAGCTGAAAATGGAACTGCCTTTTGATCCAGTGATTCCCCTGCTGGGACTATACCCTAAGAATCCAAAAACACCAATTCAAAAGAACCTATGCACCCCAATGTTCACAGCAGCACAATTTACAATAGCCAAGTGTTGGAAGCAACCTAAATGCCCATCAGTAGATGACTGGATCAAAAATTATGGTACATTTACACAATGGAATACTACACAGCAGGAAGAAAAAAAAGAACTACCGAATTTCACGACAGCATGGATGGAACTCGAGAGCATTGAGCTAAGCGAAATAAGCCAGGGGGCGAAAGACAAATACCATATGATCTTACCTATAAGCAGAACCTAACCAACAATACAAAGATGCAAGGAAAATAAGACCAGCAACACTGAAAGGAAAGGAAACCAACAGAGACAAGAGGGAAGGAGGGGGGAGCGGTGGGGGGAAAAAGAAAGGAAAGGGCAAGTCAAGGAACATACAGCAAGGACTCATGGACAAAACCAAAGGGGAAGGGTTGAGGGAGGGAGGAGGAAGGGGGCAAGGGAAAGTGGTGCGGGGAAGGCAGAGACAAATGTATTTGAAAAAAGTAAATTAATTTTTAAGAAATAAAAGATGTAAAAGGGCATTTGATAAAGATCCTGAAATGATTCAGAGGCTTATATGGTTACTCAGGGCTTCCAGATTTTGGGAAAATGAGATCATTTATCTATTTATTTATTTAAAATGTATTGATTTTCCACATTTGGGGAAAATGAGATTATTTATTTATTTATTTTAAATGTATTGATTTTAGAAAGTGAGGGAGAGAAACATCAGTGTGTTGTTCCACTTTATGCATTCACTGGCTGATTCTTGTATGTGCCCTGACAAAGAATGGTACACCCATCCTCGGTGTATCTGGATGAGCACTAATTAACTGAGCTACCCAGCCAGGGCTGGAAAAAGGATATTTTAATCTATTCCGTAATTATGGATTTTGTGAAAACTAATAGATATCATAATGGGTGATTTATATTCATTTAATTTATTAATAGTTTTACTTTAAATGATATTGCTGCAATAATGAAATATTTAGAATCCTTTGACTCAAAATATTCATGTTTTTTCCTCAATGAGATATTTGTGCAACTGAGAGTTGGTATTTTTACTTATAAAGGACATTTCCCCGTTTAAGTTTTACCTTCTGTTTGATAGTTAAGAAGTGATGTTTTCAAACATAAGTAAAATATTTTCCTTTTAGGTTCTCTACAGGGTTAACTGCTTTTCACTTGGCTGTTATGATAATGGGAAAAAAAATCACATTAAAAAATATTTTGGATGGTTTTAAATCATTATACTGCCAAAGATATTCACATGTAGATTTTTCACGAGCTGTTATATTCAACAGCATTCAATTAATTCAATGTGGATATAAAAAATATTTTTTAAGAATAAAATATGACTATTTTGTGTGGGCAGCTTTCTTGCCTTGTGAAAATTTTATATAAAGATAATGAAATGTAAGTTTACTATGTTAGTTTATAAAATAGTTTCTATATTTCTATAAGTAGAAAACATGGATCGTAATTCTTATTTTGAAAATAAATTATGGTTTAAGTTAAAAAATATGCCTAATATATCTTAAATTAACTTCTTTTCCATCCAAAAAGGTGATGAGTATTTTTTAGAGAGAGATTCTTTTTATATGCTTGAATGTATTTTGATAGCTGTGTTAGAGGTGCCTCCCAACCTGCCCCTGCCAAGTCCACTTTGGGGTTTGGTGATTCGCTAGGAGGACTTGCAAAACTTGGCATATAGTCATACTCACAACTAAAATTTATTGCAACAAAAGGATACAAAGATACAAAGCAAAATCATCAAAGGGAAGAGGTACATGGAGTGAATTTCGGTGGAAACCATGCACAAACTTCCTAGAAGCCTCTCTCAGTGGAGTCACATAGGATGTGCTTAATTCCCCCGGAGTTGTGACAACATGTGTGACATATTGCTCATAAGAGACTCATTTTCAGGGTTTTTACTGGGGATTGGTCATGTAGGTGCCCTCTGCTAGCAGGTAACTAATTCCAGACTCCCAGAAACAAAGCAGGTGTTAGCATAAATCATACTGTTTGCACTAACAGCTTAGGCACCGTGAGCTATTGTTATCAGAGAATGGTGGGAACCTTCCCCAAATTTAAACTCCTAGATATTAGCTAAGGGTCAATCTTGCAAGCAGGGCTTTTCAGACGACAGCATTTTAGGCCTGCTGTGTTCACTCTTTTCTGCACAATGGTGTTACTTATTATTGAGAAAAATTTAGAGTAAATGTTGCAAAAATATATATAAATATCAAATATAATGTATAAATGACCTAACTGATGGTTATTTTCAATATGAGCAACAGTAAGAAGTGACTTCATAAATTGGTATTGTCAAGTTCATTCACCCCAGGCAAATCAATAGAAATTTTGCAGCAGAAATGATTCCACAACTATCTTGACGTTGTTAGCTTCTGTTCTTCAAGGGTAAGATTTACTTAAAACAGTGGGGATATATGGCAAATTATTGTGATATGGTTGATAAGGTATATCAACTGTAGGAATTTAAAATAATCTGTAATTCAGGCTAACTGGGAAAATGATTAGCATGATTAATTTGATATTCTGGCATATTTTAAAAGAAAGGGAGTTTGATTACTTTTAAGTAACTGCCTACAAAGTATTAATGAATGGATTTATAAAGACCCATTTGATGTTAGTACTTTAATGTGCATATAAAAATAAAGGTTCATGAGATGCTTGAGAATAATTTATTATGAAAATCTATTTCATAGAATTTGTTTATAGCTTTCTTTTGACTTGTCCTTTTTTCCTAAATAGTATAAGGTCAGTTGCACCCTATTAAATGATGATGTGATAAGTCACATATAGATGTTACCTGTCTTTCTTGGCAATATGTGACAATAGGACCATGGGTTAAAATGCAGGAAAATGTAAATCGTGATAATGGAACTATCACGATTTGAGTTGAAGTTAATGATGTTTGTCACCTTAAGAAACAAAAGTGGTTCCAGATAGACTCAATATGTGGTTTAATGTAGATCAAAATGGTTCCTACACTTAAGAAAAAAAAGTCTGAGAATCACACTTTTATAAAATGATTGTAATGGGCACAGTAGAATAATCTTTAGCTATAATTCAGAAGAAAACTGCAAAGATGATGGAAGTGTTAAATATCAACACCAGCTATAAAAATTGATACTGTGACCTCCAGAGAGAGGACTAGGATCAGAGATATCCCTTCTCTCCCTTCTCTCCCATACTGAGTACCTCCACAGTAGGAACCCTGGCTTCAGTTGCAGGTCCCTGCATGCTATCCTTCCCCTCTGTCCCTCACTCCAGTCACTAGACATTTTTGTATCCACACACCACCCCTGCTTGCCTTGTGGCTTATTTTTCACTTATGTAATTCATTTTTGAATTTCCAGAATTGTTTCTGCACTTCAAGAACACAAGTTGAATCACTCAGACCTGAAAAACAGTCTGAAACTGGTATCCATCAAAACTTGGTAAGAAAATGATTGAATACAATTAATACTCCTCCTTTGTCTTCTGTAATACCATTCGCCCGTGGTTCTCCTGTATCTCTTCTTCTTTACTGTGTCCTTTACTATTTCTCCTTGCTCTGCTCCTGCTTTTCTCCAAAGGTCTATGATTGACCTCTGCTCTTCTGCCTAAACCAGCTCTCCTTGAGCAGTTTCTCCCGTTCGTATGGCTTCAGTTGCTCAGATTTCAGATTATCCTGGAGCTGCCTCAGGTATTCTTTCAGGTGAAGAGGGAACCCTGGCATCAAAGCAAACTGATGATTTTCAAATTTTTACCTACCACCCTGGCTCTTTCTTGGGCACCAGAGGTGTCTATAGAATACCTTGCATTAGGGTTTGCACAGGCATCATTACGCAGTTTGAGTAAAACCTTGAATCTTCTCTCAAACTTCACCAACACATTGTGTTTCCTTCTTTGGCTAATGAAAACCCATCTGCTGAGTCATCCTAACTAGAAGCTGTGGAATTATTCTCACACTGCATGTACCTCTGCTCCCACATCTAGTTATACACCAAGTTTGATGACTCTGTTATACAGCAAGTTGGATGACTCTGTATCTGAAACACCCTTGAATCTATGCCCTCCTTCACCTGATCGCTAATGCCACTCAAGCCTCATCATCTCTCACCTGGAATATTGCACATAGACTCATTGCCTCTAGTCTCCTAGACACACATACAGCCTCCTCTCATCACTCAGGTCAGTATTCAGCGCTGTTACCAACCCAGGCCTGCTTGAATCACTTTCCAGCTTTGAAGTTTTCATTGGTTTCCAAAAGCCTATAGGTAAAGCCTAAACTTTTTTTTTTTAAATCTAGGAAGTTCATTGGGAAGTTCTTTTTAGACCAATAGTTGTGAGGGGTGGTAGAGGTAGAATTGGTTGTGCCCAAGAAATCTGAAGAGCTATCTTAGCCGTTCCCATGAGTATCTCTGAAGCTGGCATGGCTCTACCTAATTGTCCTAACTTGTCCAAGGCCCCTGGGCATTTGTACTCCTGTATCCATCAGTCTTGGATACAGGCAGCCCCTAGGAAAGTGGCATAACCTCAGGCAGGGCAACTTCTTTCTGAAGAGGGCAATTCCCTGTACAAGACTCAGTTGCCTTGTAATTGAAGAGACAGGAGCCTCCATTCTGAAAGGAAATCTGGCTGTATACCGTAGTATCCACCAGAGGGAGAATCAGTTAATGAGTCAAGGACAGGAGATACTACTAAGAGTCTTAGGATACTAACAGAGGTTTTCTAAGGGAGTGAAGGGGAAGCCCAAACTTCTTAGTGTGGTATAGGGACTCTTAGTGGTATGGATAAGAATAATTTTGAGTTTTATTTCTTGCTACTGAGTCTTTGCACATACTCTTTTTTTTTTCTGCTTGAAAAGATCATTCTCCTTTTTCTGCCTTTAAAATTGCACCTCATTCATAAAGAGTTGGCTCAAATAGCACATCTCTGAAGGCTTTCCTCTTGTACCTTTTATCTCATCATGTTCCTACATATCTTACACAGCCCCATAAAATGGCATTGATTATAGTATCTCACAATGATTGATGTATACACCTCTCTGACTATTACATGATCCCCATAGAATAGACATCCTGTCTTTTTTCATCTTTGTCTCCCCCGGGCAATGCCTGACGTAAATAATATTTAAAGAAACATGCTTGGGAATAAATACTTCTCTGGGATCTCACCACCCCCCTCCCCCTCCACCATCCTTACTTCATACTGTAATTCTCACTGCAAAATGGAACCTGCGTTGCAAACGGCTTGTTTCTTAAAAAATAAAGTAATCCCATTTAATCCTGTTTATACATTTATCCTGATTCTATCTTCAGTTGTCTTCATTTTTGTCATTTTACTTTTTACCCACGAATTCTCTAAAGCCTTCCAGTTACCTGCCCTTTTGTACAATAGGATGTAGTGTCTAATCCTAGTTTTCATTCATATATTACCCTTCAGCCCTGACCAGTGTGGCTCAGTTGGCTGAGCATTGTCCAACAAACCGAAAGGTTTCCAGTTCAGTTCTTAGTCATGGCCCATGCCTAGGCTGCAGGCCAGGTCCCCAGTTGGGGGCTTGCAAGAGATAACTGATCAGTGTTTCTCTCATACTTGCTGTTTCTCTCCCTCTCCCTCCCTTCCCCTCTCTCTAAAAATAAATAAATAAAATCTTTAAAATATATATTACCCTTCCGATTGAGATAGTGTTCGGAGAGTAAAGTGTCTGTTGTTACCTCCTTGCTGTTGCCAAGAAAGAGAACTGAACTCAGAAGACTTCCACTGTGTACTGCCTATTTTTTTTTTTTTGTATGTGCTAAAATATATGTAACTTAAAATTTACCATTTTAACCATTTCGTGTGTACAGTTCAGTGATATCAAGTACATTCAGGATGCTGTGCAACCATCACCACTTCCATCTCCATAACTCTTCATCTTTTAAAATGGAAACTCTCCACCCATTAAACAGTATGTCCCCATTCCCTCTCCCTCCCATTCCCCTGGCAAGCACCACTCTACTTTCTGTCTCTATGATTTTGAGAACTCCTAATACCTAATATAAGTGGAGTCACACCATATTTGTTTTTTTGTGAGTTATTTCATTTAGCATAATGTTCTCAAGGTTCATTTGTGTTGCAGCATGTTTCCTTACTTTTTAAAGCCGGGTAATATTCCATTGTATGTGTTCTGCGCATGCATTCATCCGTGGATGAGCATGGATTGCTTTCACATTGTAGTTGTTGTGAATAATGCTGCTGTGAACATGGGTGTACAAATATCTCTTCAAGACTTTGACTTTTTTGCTTTCTAATTCTCTAGTCATCAAATCAAAAAGAAAAGAGAGATTAGTTTGGGATGATTTACTCTTAGTAAACCTATGTGGTCTTCTTACTATTACCATGTTGTTTTCTTAAGTATTCATAATTCACTTATCTAGTAATTTGGTATCAGACTTGACTGGGTAACTGCAGCAAGCTGGCCCCTTTGCTTAGTTTTTCCCTTACTTGGAAAATTGGGTCAGGATTTTGACTATTTCCATTAATATCCTAGATTTAATTGTCTTTGGCCTGAAAGTTTGAACCTATTTAAAACAATAAATAGGCTTCAGCTAGTTTTTTACAACCTATGAGCACCCTTTCCAGTTTACTTTTTTTTTAAAAGATTTTATTTATTTATTTTTAGATGGGGAGTTAAGTTGGGGGGAGAGAGAGGGAGAGAAACATCAATGTGTGGTTGCCTCTCGTGTCCCCCCCACGAGGGACCTGGCCCAGAACCCAGGCATGTGCCCTGACTGGGAATCAAACTGGCGACTCTTTGGTTCCCAGGTGGGCACTCAATCCACTGACCTATACCAGCCAGGGGATGCCCCTTCTAGTTTAAAGAAGATTTTTTCCCTAATGGAGAAGATGAAAGCAAAGTACCGGTTGATCAGTCTGATTTCAGTCCATCAACCTTGTGCGATTTTTTTCAAGCAGTGAGCTATCAGCCTCAGTTCATTCTGTGCTTTGGCCTGCCTGCCTGGCTTACAGGTGATCTCTTATTTTTTTTTAAATTGTTATATGCTCTTCTTTCTGTCTCTTACATGTGTTCTTTAAATCTCAGTTTATTTGAAGACTACCTGTTCTAAGGAAATTAATCTGATTTATTTTGTTTTTATCTTCTTTTTTCTTCATTGAGATTATTTTCAATTGTATAGTAGAATTTCTTTTCATAATCTGTCATCCTTCTTTAACAATATTCACCTTTATTCATCTTTAGCCATGAGCTTATATTTTTTCTGCTCTCTTAAAACATTAGGGAACACGTAGAATTAAGGATATAAAAAGTAGTTCACACAATTTCTGGCACATAGTAATATCATTTCTAACCCCCTTCTTCATTCTCCTTGCCTTGGAGACAGTAATAAGATTCTAGCCACCTGCTGGTGCCTGTAAGGCTTCTAAGAGTCTTTTGGAGCCCTGGTGTCCTTTGGGAGCGCCTCATGGCTATCATATGACACCAGTGGCATTGGCCTCATTTTTCTCCTATGTGCCCGTTTCACTGCCACTGGGATGGGTGCAAAGCTAGAACTTTGACTCTGGAGCACCCTGTGAGCTGCCCCGTATTGCTTCATGGTCATTAACTCAGGAGGTATGATTTTTTCCCCCCCGATCTCTCTTCTGATTCACTTCATCTTGTGAGAAATATCTTCAGCAATTTTAATAGACTGGGGTGTGGAAATTGCTACTTGACAGTTAATACATCCACTGGCTGAGAATATGCCTGTCTGAGCAATGGATAAAACTTGTGATCACTTGAAGCAGTAGCACAAGCATAGAATATTACTCACAGGTTCCTGCAACTTTTCCTTTGAATATTTATTTATTACCTCCCTTGAAGACTTAAAAACCATTCTTAACAACTCCTAAAAATGCATACTGGACATTGTGCTGGCGAGTATCCTTCGCTACCTGTGAATCTGTGTTTCCTGCCTTCTCTTCCTATACAGGCTGATCGCTTTTTAACTGACATCAATCATTAGCAGTTGTAAATTCTTTCTAGATCTTAAAATAGTGTCTTACGTCACCTTTCAATATGTCCTTCTAATAAGCACTTGAGTGTTTGAAAATACAATATCTGTATTTTCTATTGGGGCAGGGTACCAAATTGGGAGACCAAAAAGGTGTATACCTATTTTGTTTTCATCTTTTCTAAAACAACGCAGGTTGATGAGCCAACCCGTTCCAGGTTGCCTCCATCCACTAGACACAGTGAAGTGATTTGTTCCACCAACGTCTCTCACTATGAACTCCAAGTAGAAATAGGTAAGAATCATGGATTTCATATCATTGATCCTTCATTGTTAGAAATGAAATTGATGACAAAAAGATCTTTTTAGTCATAGTCCTTTAACCAGACTACCTTTTTTTTTAAACTTAAAAACTTACCTAAAATCCCATTTGTAATAAAAACCTATCTCTGTCAAGTTTGGAACAGGATGGGTATTATGTGTAGCCTTATACATGTGGAACATTTGCTCTGAATATTCAGAAACATCCATCAAGTAGTACAAACAGGTGCTATGTTAGATGCTAGGAACATAAAGCCATGCAAAACACCTGAGGAGTTCACATCCTCTCTGGGAAGATGAACACATTAGATAGCTTTGCTTCATCCACTAGAGGATACTACAGCAGAGGTGTGCTGAATGCTTTGGGAACAGAAAAGATGGAGCAAAGAGGAGCTGGATCCTGAAGAATTAGGAAGAGGTTGCTAAATGTTCTAGTCGAAGTATTTGTTACAAACAACAGAAAGCAATCCTGGCTAACAAGCAAAAAAGAAATTTTTTAAACAATATTGCTAACTCAGAGAATTATTGGCTGGAGAAATAAATGGCCTGGAAGAAGGCAAGAAGAGCTACATGACTGGAGCCACAGCCGGGGCCACGGCACAGGCGCAGCCCAGGTCGAGTGGAATCTAGTAGGGTACCGGCAGCACCCCGGGACCCCGCGGCACTGAGTTCCGACTGCCCCTGCTGCTTCATGTCACTCGCTGTGTCCTCTGGCTGGACAGGCTTAGCACATTGACCCTCCGTGCCAGGGTCAAGGAGACAAAGGGAGAATAAGGATCTGGCCTTTTCTAAAATAGCACTAGTGGAAGTGCCCTAATATTAGACAGGAGGTTCAGATGGGGTCAGTTCAAAAGAGAGAAAATATATTGGGCTGGCCGAAAAATTCATTTGATTTTTTTCTCTAAGATGGCTCTAGTAGCTCTTAATTGTCTTTAACTTCATTCAGAACAATTTCGTTAGATCGTATTGTGACAGCTGTCATATCAGCGTGCATTTAAAAAAAATTATCAAAATTGGTGAATTTTTATATAGCCATTTTAATAGTTAAGATGGAAGAAAATATGCAACACTTTGGCATATTATGCTTCATTATTTCAAGAAAGGTAAAAACACAACTAAAATGCAAAAAAAGATTTTTGCAGCATGTGGAGAAGGTGCTGTGACTGAATGTGTGAAATGTGGTTTGTGAAGGTATGTGCTAGAGCTTTCTCTCTGGATGATGCTCCACAGTCGGGTAGACCAGTTGAAACTGATTGCAATCAAATCAAGACATTAACTGAGAACAATCCACATGATACCTCATGGGAGATAGCCAACATACTCCAAATATCCAAATCAATAAAATCATTGGTGAAAATGAAAAATGTGTCTTTTATTTTATGGAAAAAACTAAACAGACTTTTTGGCCAACCCAATATTTACTTCAATAGATGACTGAGGAAGGATGGTTAGGAAGAGACTACCACATAGTTGCCTAGAAGAGGGAACACGGGGAGGGCAGGCAGTGGTAGGAGATAAATCTGGGAGGTCTGGAACACACTGTGAAAGACTTCCCATGGCATATTTAGAAGTTCAGGCTGTCTGTGTGTCAGCCCCCACAATGTATCAATTTTATCACTGAAAGGACTTAAGGCAGAAATTTGGCACTTCCCCTCTCTGTGCTAGAAAGACATTGTAGAACAGTGATGATGGTAATAATAGCATCGAAATAAGGCATTATATTGAACATCTTATATAGATTTTTCATTTTACCCTTTACCACTCCCATTTTGCAGGTAAGAATACTGACGCTCTGAGATTTGAAAGCAAACCTTTCTGACCGCAGGATCTAAGCTCTCAGCTGCTGCACTATAGTATCTTTCTATTATTAAAATGCTGAATTTAGAAGGACAACCGCTAGCAATTCTAAGCAGCATTCCGGAAGATGTAGTAGATTAGTTATAAGGAAGTATCATCCTCATCACCTGGGTCTTTTTAAAAATTACAGTGCGCATGTCCCATTACAGGCTTACTGAATCTGAATTTCTGGTGATTGGAAGCCAGCCGCGGGATTTTGAAGGGGTTTTCTCGGTGGTTTTGGTGCGCGCCCTGGTTCAGAACACAGGGCGCAGCGAGGGAGTCACTGCCTCTCTCCAGAGGAAGAGGACAGGACTTGAACTAAGGCAATGATGCTGACACTGGAGAGGAAGGGACGACTTTGAGACTAATGTCTTTTTAAAGATAAAAGTGGCAGAATTTGGTGACTGGAAAAAGGGAGGGAGCTAATGCTTATTAAGTGCCTATTAACAGTGTTTTCTTGAAAAGCTGAAGTTTTTAATGTTGATGAAATCCAAATTATCAATTTTTGTCTTCTCTGGTTGCTAACACAAGTTTTACCTCTGATTGTAGGAAGAGGATTTGACAACTTGACTTCTGTCCATCTTGCACGGCACACTCCTACAGGAACACTGGTGACTATAAAAATTACAAATCTGGAAAGTTGCACTGAAGAACGCCTGAAAGCTTTACAGGTAACAGTATGAAAAAAAATAATACATTTAGAGTACTATCTGTCTGAGGAGTTAACATCTATAAAAATTTTTCTTCCAAATTATTGTTTTGTTGGAGAAAAGTAGCTTTCTTTCTTCTAGCAAACATGAAATTACAGAGTTAGAAAGAATACTAGGAAGCCAGATCCATGAAAGAATAAATATACTCAAACTTTGGTAACTACTATAAATTCCTTCAAATAAATACCGTATTTGAAATGCTGGTCTGAAGATTTACAATACTCCTAGTCAGTCCAATCACAAATAGTCATATGGGGAAATAGAAAGAAACAAAAGCAGATAGTTTCCTTTCCAAATAGTTAAGTAAAATTCACTTCTAGATTGATAAATTTTAACAGAATTGCCTTTCAGGAATATTATCATACCATTTTCGTTGTCACTAATCATTTTTGATATAAAGAAGGAAAGGGTTTTGTTTTGATATTGTCCTCATGCATATTTATACACAAAAAATTGGAAGTTAATAGTTGTTTTCTCTGTGATGCAATGTTAGCAGTGACTTTTATCTTCATGTATTGATGTATTTTTAAATGCGTCCAGGCTAAAAACATAGTATCATTAATGAGTATGACCTCTAGAATCAAACTAAGGTCAAATCCCACTTTCACATGTATTAATTATGAGCTCTCAGACAAGTTTTCTGGCTTATTTCTAAGTGTCCTCTTCTGTCAAATGGTAATTCTAGTATCACAGTGTGTGGTGGTTGTGAGATTTAAAGCGATGACAGCACTAAGAACAGTGGTTGGTACTAATAAGTTTTACTGAGTATTAGCTGCCATGACTGCTATTATCTTTATCATAAGGAAAGAAAAGGTTTTCAAACATCTTCAACGTCTTCTCTCTCATGCGTCTCTCCTAGAGAGCTGTGATTCTATCCCACTTTTTCCGGCACCCCAATATTACAACTTACTGGACTGTTTTCACTGTTGGCAGCTGGCTTTGGGTGATTTCTCCATTTATGTCCTATGGTAAGAAAACTCGTTCTAAGTAAAATAACTCATACTTTAGCCTAGATGCTATAATTATAAGGATAAAAGGGACCTTAGATTTATGATGAACTCAATTCCAAATTTCATGATAATATTTCTGTTTCTGGTTCATGTTGAATTTCAGTTTTCAGAAAAAAGCAGAATAGGTTTGATGATCAGTGGACCACCACTGCTTCTCCAGGAAGCCCACGCCGTGGCGCCTGCTGTCTCTTCCCTTCAGTGTCCTTCCTCTCTGTCTCTCGGTGGAGAGCTACCATTACCCTTCAGGCACATCTTCCCCTTCCCTGTTTCTCTACATGGTAAACCTCTTTTCCTGTACTGGAAACTTCTGTGCACGTACCTGGCTCCTTCACTGGATTTGAGCTCCTTGAGGGCAGGATTGCGTATGTGTTTATCACATGGGGCACCTGGGTGCTCATCCAGTACCGAGCACAAAGCAGTGTTCAATAAGTGTGTTGAATAATTAAATGAATGCTCTAGCACTTTAATTTTTAGCACAGCTTTTGTGAATTATCTCTGGATTTAAAAATATTTCTTCACATGTATATACACACAGTATGTACTTTTTTAGTAATATTGAAAATCATTAATTTTCTTTTCTGATCTCTAGAGTGTCATTAGAAAAGTCTTTTTAAATATTCTTGAAGGAAAATTACCTTTGCATAGGAAAATGGTTAGACTGTAAAATCTAACAAGGGTGTGTGTGTTGCGGGGAGGGGGGCGTGTTTATGGTTGAAAAGAACATTTAAAACATAGCTAGAAGCCAAATCACTTTCAATATTCACTTTAAGATTTCAGGGGTTTCTTTCAGGTTCAGCAAGTCAACTCTTGAGGACTTACTTTCCCGAAGGAATGAGTGAAACTTTAATAAGAAACATTCTCTTTGGAGCCGTGAGAGGGTTGAACTATCTGCACCAAAATGGCTGTATTCACAGGTATTTACTTATTTGTATGTTGCAAAATGAAAGAATTTTAGTGGAAGAAATTTTTTAGGGAGATTTTAGGAAGGAAGGGGCTGTTGAGCGTCCGAAGGAGGAATAGGAAACTTGTAAATAAAAATCGAGGGAGGAAGGGGCAATAGCTACTGTCGATGTGAGCTCACATTTTTGTTCATTCGCCGCAGTGTGCAGACCCCGTCTCTGTGCCGAGTGCTGTGCCCGGTGCTGCGGAGAGCGCCTGCCCTCCTGCGGCTCAGGTCTCAGTCTAATGCGGGATGTAAGCTGTAGGGAGTGGGATCCTAGTTAGCTCTTTTTTTTCCTTTAGCAAATAGCTCCTTTATCTGTTTTTTGTCTTTAAGTCATAGTTATGTCATATACAAATTGTGACTAAATCTTTCTTTGATTTCTTAAATATTTTGTAACAACTTGAGATTATCGTACTAAATATCAGTTCTTATGACCAAACTGTAGGTGCAGAATTGGCTAAATATTAAAAAACAGCGCTGTTCTAAGATACTCTGGGACTTTGTTTTCCTTTTTAATTTACTTTTAAATAAGCTTTTTTTTAATTGTTTGTTTCTATCTCCTTCAAGCTTTTTTTTTCTGTTTTGTATTTTTAGCAGCACTCTGTTAAATGAGAATTTATAACACACTCTACTGTAATTAATCAAGATTTTATTATACTTTACCAGACTATTATTGGTCATCCTACTCTATTTGTCTGTTTGAAACTCTATTAGTTTCCAAATCCAGTGTTTTAGATGAAAAACAAAACTTGTTTATAATTTCTTTGACAAAATAGTGTTAATACCATGAAAGGCTGTCTTTTTTTTTTGGATAATATTGCATTTAGCTTTATGCTTTAAATATTAGTTGATTTTTTAAGACTTCCCCTTGGGTGTTTTGCAATACCATCCTAAAAGAGTGAAATTAATCATTTGATTCCATTCCAAGTTTGAAAAAAAATGATCACTTCCAAACATGTAGCTGTCAGTTATATCTTTCCTTGTCCTAATGCTATATTAAACAGCTGGAAGGATTCCTTCATTTCCTATATAGAGAGAGCGGTGTGCTGCTATTTTATAAAGAGTATTTAATTTCCAAGAGAATACATGGATTTGTTCTGACCAGATTTTTATTCTCTCTCCATTGGCCAATTTCCTAGCATTTAGGATTGTTTCTTTCTGTTCTAGGAGTTTTAAAGCCAGCCATATCCTCATTTCTGGTGATGGCCTAGTGACCCTTTCTGGCCTGTCCCATCTGCATAGTTTGGTTAAGCACGGACAGAGGCATAGGGCTGTGTATGATTTCCCACAGTTCAGCACATCAGTGCAGCCGTGGCTGAGTCCAGAACTGCTGAGACAGGTCAGGTGTGGCCGTTGCATTGGGTTGTCTGTGCGTCTCGAGTGTCTTATAAGCGTGACTATAAAGGACAATTGTGACTTTATATTTGGATTGGTGAATGGACTGCTACTGCAAGACTTTTTTCTTTTTCTTGTCAAAATTATTATCTTAGGAATTTTAAAATGTGTGCCATGTATTAGGTATAGCGTGATTTCTTATGAGTTTTCCCCCACTTTTGTTCACCGCCCTTTATCAAAAAAGCACATGTATGTAACTTTTAAAGTTATCTAACTAAAGGACTTCAAATTAATTGTTCTACAGGATTTACATGGATATAACGTAAAGTCAGATATTTACAGTGTTGGGATTACAGCATGTGAATTGGCCAGCGGGCAGGTACCATTCCAGGACATGCATAGGACTCAGGTAAATGCTCCTTAAATCCCTGAACCACCTTCCTTTCATATGATCCCTTATATTCTAGATGCTACCTGTTGAACATCCTTGCTATAAGACTCTTAGGATCCTTATTGTTGTTGTTTTATAAATTTTGCCTGAAAAGAATTGAAGGAAATGTTTCTTTTAGATGCTGTTACAGAAACTAAAAGGCCCTCCTTATAGCCCATTGGATATCAGTATTTTCCCTCGGTCAGAATCCAGAATGAAGAATTCACGATCAGGTATAGACTCTGGGATTGGAGAAAGTGTGCTGGTCTCCAGTGCAACTCACACAGTAAATAGTGACAGATTGCAAACGCCATCCTCAAAAACTTTCTCACCTGCCTTCGTTAGCTTGGTACAGCTCTGTTTGCAACAAGATCCTGAGAAAAGGTAATACTGCTTACTTCTAATTAACAGAAAACATGTTTTATATTTTATACAAGTTTTATGATAGTCCCTTCCCACCAAATGCAAATTTTTAATCAGTCTTTTGATAAAAACAATTATGATCTAATCTAGACAGTATCAATGCTAAAAACAAGTAGAGGCAGTGAGCAAATGGGAAGAATACAGCATTCAAAGTCAGAACACTCGGCTCTAGCCTTAGCTGTTTTATTTCCTAACCAAGTCACCTTGTAAAAATCAGTTAATCTTTCTGGACATTACTTACTACATTTATGTTAAGACATTTTAGAAATTTCCAAGCAGTATAAAAATGTTATTTGCTGCTATTATAATAATATAATTATCACCATAAATAACTCTATATTATCATTAGTATTTTGGAAATAAGGTGTATGTCCTGTCTTTTTTTAGCCTCTTAATGCCTAGTATAAGCTCCTTATAATTGATAAGTGCCCAGTAAATGTTGAATTTTGGACTAATTGAAGGATATCTCTAGAATTAATTCTTCTCATTAGTCAAGGATGAAGCTAAGAATTAGGCTTCCTGAGATATATTAGTTTTCCTTTTAATTTATAGTTTTGGATTTTATAGTTCTAAACCTAATTTCTAATATATTTTAACATCTAAAAACCTACATTCTAATATGAGGTTCTGTTTTTTTATAACTTTTAAAATTTTTCAGGCCATCGGCAAGCAGTTTATTATCCCACGTTTTCTTCAAACAGGTAAGCTGACCTTTTTCTGTTGTCTAGGAGTTTTTAAATATTATTAAAAAGTCACTTCATTTTATTGGCTTAATGGGACAGTTTGGTTACCAAGGTTCTTAATAATTTTCTTGAAAGATCAAGTTAAAATCAAGAAAACATTTTGGTAGTTCAGTTACAGACTTTCTAAAATACATCCATTCTGCCACAACAGGTAAAAACAAATGGAATATCATCATGTATTACTATATTCTCAGTTTCCTTTAATTCTTATTACTTTAATTTTATTTTTCTATATTATCTAGAAATGACTTAAAGGCAAAATAATCCTGATAAAAATCAGTTTATTTGGCTCTCACTTCTTCCTGTTTTCAGATGACCAGAATCAATGGCATTTTTAGTGAAAACCCCTAAAAACAATTTTAAACACTTTTAATGATTTCTTTGGGCGTTATTTATTGCTAACAAAACCAATGTATTGAGTTTATAAACCAAGAGCCTTATTTTGAGTTTCTTCAACAGATGAAGGAAGAGAGCCAGGATTCCCTACTTTCACTGTTGCCTCCTGCTTATCACAAGCCGTCAATAGCACTGCCTCCAGCGTCACCTTGGATTGAGCCAGAATGTGATTTTCCTGATGAAAAAGACTCAAATTGGGAATTCTAGGGCTGCCAAATTCTTTTATGTCCTACATACTTGACACTTTCTCCCTGCTGCTTTGCTTCTGTATTGCTAGGTACAAATACTAGGATTATACTTGAAAATACAGTTGGTGCACTGGAGAACCTCTCATTTAAAACCACTCTATTCAAAGGAGCATGAGTCTGTGGCCCTTCGGTTAGCTCAGAGTGCTATTACAACTCCAGGGAAACTTCAGAATTATAAATTCAGCTACATTTAGTGTCACCTGTTCTCAGATTTGTTCCCCAAAGCTGTGACTAACTCTTCTTGCTAAAAACTCTCAATATATTAAGTTTTTGAGCCAGTTAATCCTTTCAGCATTTTGCTGCCCTCAGGGGAATGAGCCCTCAAAGGACAGTGCTTCCAAGTACATTTTTTTTTACTTCCAGATTCTCTAGCCTTTGTGATCACCTATTGTTAGACCAACAGGCTAGTTTATCCTGGCATCAAACTCTTTTCTGGTAACAGGGAGAATGTTTATACTTTCCCATTTTCCTCTGTTAATACTTATGGTAATATGAAACTGAGCCTCACTCACATTAAATGATTCACTTGAAATATATAGAGATGTTGTGGGTTTGTTTTTCTTTTTTTAAAAGGGGCTAAAGTAACACTTTTCTACTTATATAAATCATGGATCCTGAATTCATGCACCCCGTGGGAGCTCAATAAAGATTTATTGAATTGAGTTTATGCTTTTACTTACTTTCTTTGTGTGGTTTGATAAAACCTAAAACATAGATTCGAATTTGTTTTGCCAAGGAAAGCCGGTTTGCAAACAAATAGGTTTATTTACAGAACCTGTGAATTGGGGACAACCTGGTATTTGATTCAATGGAGGGAGATGTTCTGGTCCTTTATATGATTATTCTTGCTCCTGTAGGTGATGCATCATACAATGACATGGAGATCTTAATTCATGGTATTACCATAATAGCAAAAGAGAAATGCTGTGTCTCAAAGAGAGTATGTGGTTTGAACTGTGGTAAATTGGGACCTCTCTCAGCGGATTTTCTTAATCTGTATGCTTTTACTTAACATTCCATTAAAATTATTTTAAAATGATTGGCTTAAGACTAAAAAGTTAAAACCAACGATACAGTGTATAAATTACTAGACAATTGGAAACAAACCTTTTCATGTTTATTGGCTAGCCCCCATCAAGAATGTTTAGGTCCCTCCATCAAGTAAGCCACAAAGACCTGCCAGGGTGGAGGAGGGAGAGAGAAGAATGAGCAGAGGCCCTCAGATCACATGTAGTGATAGGGGCTACAGTAGTCCTCTAATCTTCTAAATTCCCCTTCAGCAAGAGGGCATCGCAGATAGCATCGAGGAGGTTCTCCAGAATCAGGTGGAGTGTTGATAGGCGTAATGCCAAAGAGGGCTGTGAAGACCATGGAACAGTGCCCCTCGGATCTCCTGAGGGTGTATTACTGTTCTCCAGAGAAACAAAACCAACAAGAGATGTATTATGAACTGCCCCACACAATTAGGGAAGCTAACAAGTCCCAAGATCTGCAAGGTGAATGGGCAAGCTGGAGGGGAACCTAGAACCAGAGGTGTTCCAGGCTGAAGACCCAGGAAGAGCTGATGTTTCAGTTTGAGTCCAAAGGGCAGGAAAAAGCAGATGCTCCCGTTTGAGGTGCTCAGGCAGGAGGGGTTCTTTTCCTCAGGGGAGGGTCAGCGTTTTTGTTCTCTTCAGGCCTTGAGCTGGAGAGGCCCACCCATATTAAGGAGAGCAATCTGCTTTATTTAGTATACAGACTCATGTTAATTTCATCCAGAAGACCTCACAGAAACACCCAGAATAATGTTTGACTAAATATCTGGGCACCCTGTGGCCCCATCAAATAGACACATGAAATGAACCATCATAGTAGCTATTGTATTGAACAATATTTGACTGATAGCCTTACCCTGAGAATGTCTTAAATTTTGTACCACCGGATCCCTGCTTGCTGTATTAGTTCTCTGTTGCTGCTGTAACAGATTACTGCAAATTCAGTGGCTTAAAACAACACAGATTTACTATTCTACAGTTCTAGAGGTCAGAAGTTTAAAATGAGTTGGCAGGGCTGTGTTCCTTCTGTAGGCTCGGGGAGGATCTGCTGCCTTGTCCAGCCTCTAGAGGCTGCCTGCCACCCTTGGCTTCATGCGCCAGCATTACTCCAACTTCCGTTTCCGTGATCACATCTTTTCTAATGCTGACCCTTCTGCCTCTCATTTATGAAGAGGCTTGGGATTATTTTGGGCCTACCCAGGTAATCCAGGATAATCTCATCTATAATCTCATTGCAAGACTCCTAATTTAATCACAGATGCACAGTCCTTTTTGCCATGTAGGTTACCATATTCACAGGTTCCCTGAAGTAGGATGGATAGATGGTCATTCTGCTTTCCACACCTGCCCAATCATCGCAGTGTCGGCTTTCTGAAGGACCCGAGCTAGCACAGGCGCCTTAGCTAAAATGCCTTCGTGTGAGCTTCTATATAGCCTTTCCCAAAGAGCGCTGATACAGCCCTATTATAACCACTTCTGTGTGTATGTCTCTAACAGTTTGTGGACTCCTTCAAAATACTCTTATTCACTAGACTATTCCTAGTGTGTAGCAAAGTGTTTGGCATATTATGGACATTTAGTATATATTTAAGGAATTCAACATCGAATAAAGGTTATGAGATTTTTTTTTTAAATAACTTGAAAATTTGAGATTTCCATGGTAGGAAATTTTAAACTCTTTTGTGTGTCACAGTATTGCCAGTAAGAGTTTAAAGTGAGTCTAAGGGATTTCAGATTTCCATCTAGTGTTTCCTCCTTTACTGCAAGCCTGATCAATGGTCGTCCTTTTTAGTACTGCCGGCCATCAGCCTGTTAGCTCTTAAACCCATTTCTCCCCCCTTCCCTTGCTCCGCTTCACTGGGAACTACAACACATTTCCCACGCACTCCCACTCTGGTTTCCAGGGGGGCAACAGTGGAAAATCAGAGGGCAAGGACAGAGAGGGGAGCCGTGCTATTTCTCTCCCTTTCCCCCGACTCTTCTGTTTGTTCTCATGTCTCTGGCAGTGACTGTATTCTTTTCTTCTGGCTTTAGGACTCTGCTGGCACCCCTCGCTCCTGCGGTCTCTTCCGTGTGAGGGGCAGTCGTACTCCCTGCTAATGTCTGGACTCACCATCCCTTTTGGTTTCTTAGCCATCATTCCATCACTCATGAAACCAATTCCCTGTATTTTTTTCTACTTGAAAATTCAGAGTTATATGTGTTTTCCCAGTCACGCTGTGACTGATACAAGTGCAATTTAGAATTACTAGAAAATCTTGGTCTCCCCCAAAAAAAAAAAAAAAAAAAATTACAGCCTGGATTATACCATTAAATGAATGAGCAGGAATTAGGTTTTCCATCAGCCAATGTAGTTAAACCCCATAGTTTTTATGATTTGTGGGAGAAAAATTGAAACTGACAAGAAGTCTATAAATTAAAGTGTTTGCTTCTCAAGAATGAAGCAAAGTTCAACGCGATCCAAATACTGTACTTGACAGGAAGAGAGCCAATTTTCAGAAGTCTCGGATTTAAATCCTAGGTTGTGTAGATAACTTTTTTACACAGTTTCTGCAATTTTATGCAGTTTCTTGAGTTTTGTGTTATTAAAGAGGCCCTTTCATAGTTTTTAAATTAAGAAAGTCACTGCAGTGTAGGAGATGCCTCGAGAAGTATTAAATCTGTTCTTTATTATCTTTGCAGTATAAAAAGTTGTAATATCCAATATTAAAATGAACAAGTTCTATAGGTCTAGAGAATTGCATTCTGTTGAAACAAGAAATAGAACTAAGGCTGAAGAGTAAAAGGCTAAATAAATGCAAATACAGAACCTGAAAACCGGGTGGGCAGGGATAAGTTAGAGCATAACAAAAATTTGAGAAATCAGAGAACTGTGAAATGGGAGTGGTATTGTTACATAGTGAAAAAGAGGAAAATCGGGTATTTCTTGGTTTGTTCCTGAAGGCTCATAAACAAAAATACATTTACATCAAAAAGTGTTTCTTTTCATTTTAATGAAAACAAAATGGTTCTAACAAGATGAAATTTGGTTGCTGACTTCTATCACACAGAAGGACAGACTCCACACCATTTTGTTAATTGGAGAAATGGTATTCTCACTGTTGGCCTCACATACCATTCTGAACTCTTTAACAACTGGATAATATCACGAATGAGCAAACATTTTTTTGGGCTGTGTTTTATGGATATCATAATCTGGGATGGTATCATTTCGATGAACTAAGCCTGCTGAAACCATTCGAGGACTTGTACATTTTCCAGTGTAGCTTTCCCGTCGTTTATTAACCTCTGGAGCAGTATACGGTCTTGCAGAGTGTTTTAACCGATCGTGGTTCTCATCTGGGCTCTTTCCTGAAAGCCTTGCTCTTGATGTCAATTTTCCAAGATGCTGAAAAGAGGTCATAGGTGAATCCTCAAATCTATCCGAACAATCCTAAACATTAAAATAAAAGGTCAAGTTGGTAAGTTAGGCCTCTAATGGAGGGCACGTTGACAGCTAGTGGGGGGACGTGGGGGGGGCAGGGAGTATAGCGGGGGAGGGATTAAGCAGAAAGGAAAAAGGACCCATGGACATGGGCACCAGCGTGGTGAGTGCTGGGGGCAGAAGGGTATAAGGGGACTAAATGGTAATGGGAAAAAAACACAATAAAGATTACATTGAAAAAGTACATTTTAAATTTATAAGGACCAAAGTTTGTAATATCCACAGTTAAGAAAAAAATGAGAGCTAAATTCATATCCTACACCCGATACCTCTCATTAGAAACTCTAATATTATAGAAATCATGCTTTAGAAAAAAAAATATTGTTTCAAAGGATCTGTTTTTTTCAAAAGAGATAGAAGATACAAAACTTGAAACCAGATAAATTTAGGGCAGCTGTCCTCAGGGGTCAGACTCCTAGGCAAAGCTGGACAGCATGTTATCTCATTCTTTTCCTCCAAAGTATGTCTTCGCCAACCCCAAGTATAAATTATGAACTCAGATTTTACTATTTATATCATCCAAACTTTCATTCCTTAAAAGTTCATACACATATATAAACATGCACACAAAGCCCAGTATCTAAAAATACAGTTATTATGTTTATATTAAAAATAATAAAAAATTTCATGTACATTCTGAAAGTTGAGTAAGTAAAACATTCAAGAAAATAACTAAAAGACATACACCAAAAATAATTTTAAAAAATGGTAGCCATGTTAGGGTGCTGGGATTATGAGTTTTGTTTTCCTTTTCTCTTCAAATTTTTTATGATATGGCTATATTTTACTACGATAATAATCTACGAGTGCCCATAAGAAGATACGGAGCTATTAGTCGTTCTCAAGTTAGTTTCCTCTGCAGTATAAGCAGCTTGTATCTTAACACTTCACTGAGATGGCCACAGCCAAGGCGTGGGCTGCTCTCATTTGGAGAGGAAGCAGGAGTTGATTATTGGAATTGGAGGGCTGGGGGAGGTTCCGCAGCACTGAGAATAATTAGACAGCAATAAAGAGAAGATTTACAGAACAGGATGTGTTAAGAGTCTAAGAACAAATTCGACCTACTTTCCCTTTTGCATGGGTTTGCGGAGGGCAAGGAAACATTCCTCCTTCCCCCTCTTATGTACACAGAGCAATTAGGTAAGCCTCATTATTAAGGGAATTTGTTACACTGGTGAGCAATATATCATTAGTGCTTTCCAGTACGTGTTAACAGATTGCTAGAGTTCCAGTGGCGGTGCATGGAGACCCACACCACTGGTTATTTTTCTGGATGCTCCTACGACTCAGTTTCTCAGTCTTATGTTTGGATTGCTTTGGGGGGATTCTTGGATTTTAGAGAATCAGATGAGCAAGTCGTTCTGATGACCTGAAAAACTCCCTCTTACCATGCAGTTCTCTGTTGTCAATGTCCCTAGAGAAAAGTTTAGGTACTATTGGTTTAACAAAGGGAAATAAAGATAACTCTATCTGCCTTGCCCACTCCTAGGATAAGGATTCTGAGATCCCATATAATCTCAAACCATATAACATAAACATAATTTCTTGTTTTGTTTAAAAATGTACTATATGAGTCCATTTTTCTGAAAGAACTTCACAATGTTTTTCTTTTCCAAAGACTAAAAATCCACCTTCTTTCTATTCCTAGTGTGCACCAACCTTCACATCATATTCGATAGTAAATTACTGAATTTAGATAGAAAAAAAGGAATCCAAAGTTGGGAGTGTAAGCTATATTACCCTGCTACTAATTTGCTTTATTGTGGAAAATCAACCTACTATAAGAATTCAACTATTCTGAAATTAGGTCTATTTTCTCAAAAATAGAATTACACATATCAAATATCATTATAATATCATTGTAGAATGTATTATTTTCCCAATTGTAGGCCATGCCTGTTTATATACACCAACAGGTATGAGCAGTGGTCAAGAAAAGTAAAATTCATCCTTTCCATTCCTAGATTTTAACTTTCTTTAGAATGGTTTGCAGAAAGTCTAGTAGGAGATTTACACCTTCCTATTTTATGTAAAGTTAAAAAATAGATTTGAATTCCCAAGTTTGTCAGCACACAATATAGCAGTGGGGTGGTGGTAAAAAGAAGAGTAGAAGTTAAATTAAAATGTTGCAGTTCATGATCCGACTCTGAGTTTTACACACCCTAATGCTTAGCAGATTAACTGGCACAGAGTATCTTTGTTTGCCCAACCAGATAGTTCAGTGACATGAAAAAGACTATATATTTATACTTATATCTGTATGAAAGAAAACCCCAGCTGTGTTTCCACTGCAGACAGCCACTGCCAGCGGGCATACAGGCTGTCTAACAGCCCCTGGCGCACAACTGAGCTGGGGCTGGGATCCAGCCAGTTTTCCATAGACAGGGCCACGGGCTCTGGCTCCAGGCTGGGTCAGCCTGCAGGATCTTCCTCGAGGAAAGGGTGTCTTTTTCTAATTCATATTCCAGAGGGGCTACCCTTTATCTATTTTGTACAAGGGTATTCGGTGTGTTAACAGTCCCCTGACTTAGTGATTGTATTTTGACTCAGGTGAGGTGATGTTTGAATGTCAGGAGAATGGTTTTTTTTTTTTTAAATTTCAAGGTATGCATATCTTGGGACAATGAAGGTTACACACACATCTGCATGCAGACATATATATACACACACATATGTATACACACATATATGTGTGTATATATATCTTAAATTAGATTATTCACAGGACTTTGCAAAATACAGAAGTAGAAGACTTAGGAAACCATCATTACGTGTATAGTGCTTCTCGCAGTCCAACGGAGCACTGTCCTAGGAACAGATTTCCTTAGCGTTCTTGTGGTGGGCGGTGTGGTTGGTAGGACCTTAGCTATCTTAAGTGACTTTTTTTGTGTGTTGACATGGTCTCTTTCTTTTCGGACCTTGGCCTTTAGATTTTCTCTCTTTATTACTTCTGGGAAGAGGGATGGTTTTGAGTCTTTCTCAGCTTTCACAGCTTGAAACGATTGTGATTCAAGGGCCTTGGCATGTCTTTCATTGCAAATTTCACTTGGTGTTATAAAAAGAGCTTGTATTTCTTTTTTGTAATGTGCAAATGTTACTAAATGATGTTTTTTATTATTGTTATTATATCCTTTCAGTCTCTGACAAAACTGATGTTCTAATTCTGAGTTCTCTTCAGCCTCTGAATTGAAACAAATTAAAGTGTTACTCTGCCTGGAAGAAAAAGTGAATTTATTCATGTATTTTTCATCTTCATTTGGCTTTTTGCAATAAGGAATTCTAGGACATGGCGACAACACTGCTTCAGGTTTTTCCTGTACCACCGATTTATAGATGTTACTCTGCTCTTTTTTTCCAAGGGACTTCATTTTTGGTGTCCTTTCAAAGCAAGCGTTTGATTGAGTTGTTTTTGACTTACCACTCCAACTATGCGGGTCTTGAATCTCTGTTTTAATATCAAAATTTTCTGCTTGAGGAAGCTGCATAAAGCCATGTTCTTTCCTTTGTTTCTTAAGCACTATATCTGTAAGTTGTTCTGATGATTTCTTTAATGGAATTTCTTGGGCATTTTTGTTGGAAGCAGGTTGTACTTTAATTAAAGTCGGTGTTTTAGCTCCTTTAGGGTAACATCTTTTCTGTTCTCTAATTGTTGATGGATTTTCTTTAGTATGCTGTAAGGGAAAATACTCCTTTTCTTCCTTTCTGGTCAATTCTGTTTCTATAACTCTAGCCTCAGGAACCTTTTGTAAAGCGGCTCTATGAACGATTTCTGAATATTTATTTTGCTTTTCTGAATGTTTCTCCATAAACTGATTTTCATCTCTAAAAGATAAACATGGCTTTATACATTTTAATGACGTGGAACTAGAATTAATCAAATTTATATGGTTGCTTATTCCTTCTAATTGTCTTTCAGTGATTAGCCCTGATTTTGAAAGTTTTTCTATAAAAAACCTCTGGATGTGTTTGCTTAAATCAGCTTTTGCATTTAATAATTCACTTTCTGATAAAGCTATGAGATAGTTTTGCAGGGGTTTATTTAAAGGGTATGTCATGTTTACTTCAAGCCCTCTACCAAAACTCCCCTTTGAAATATCTTGTCCTAATTTGTGAAAAGATATTGAAGCACTTCTGGTTCTTAGAGAAGATATGTTTGAGTGCATAGGTTCAGATTCTGTCTCTTTAAATAAACTGCTTTCTGAAAGGTTTTTAAGGAAATAATTTTGAAGAATTTCACTTAAAAAAGATTTCAACTTTATTTCCAAATGTTTATTTATGAAATAATGATTAAAATTATTCACAAAAGACATGGTTTCTTTTACAGTTTCTGAATATTTCTCCAGAAAAACATTTTGCCCTTTTGGTTCTGCTCTCTCATTCATCAAATACAGATTTTGATAGATTTTTGGTAAGTCCGCTTTGGTAATATGTCCTGATTCTGAAAGTCTTTCTATAAGATAATGCTGGATATGTTTACTTAATTCAGATTTTAAGTTTTTTATTTCTGACTCTGAGAGTGCTTCTAGAAATACACACAGCTTTGGATTCAAATGAGGTTTTCTGTCTAATTTGTCTGCTTTATCAAAATCCTCTTTAATTCCTTTAAGGTCTTCTATATTATTTGGAAACGGGTGTTGAATTAGTCTTTCTAATTCTTTTTCTGGTTGTCTTCTCTTTTCAGACTGATTATATTTTAAAAAAACATTAAATATGTTTTTGAAAAAGGATTTTAAAATTATTACATCCGACTCATTAAATTTACTCAGTAACAAATTATTTAAATGTTCTAAGGTAGAACTTAGATCATCTTCTTCTCTATCAAGTCTCTGACTACTACTTGGCAAATCCGTTTTTTTATCTGGCATTGATGGATACTTTGAATCCTGTGGGGATATATTTTGGCCTTTGTCTATAAATTCGACTCTATTTGAAGAAGAAGTGCTTTCTTTAGGAATGACAGGTATATTCTGCTGTGAAAGAGAATTTGTTTTCCATTTGATTTCTGAATAATCCTCTATGGAATCTTTTGGCTTTTCTCCAGCAAAGGCTGCCTCTGTATCCAGCAAAGAATTTTCCTGATACTCTTTATCTAATTCTACCACTTTGATTACCCCAGATTCTAAAAGAGCATCTACAGGAAGTGCTTGCATTATCTGGCTTGTGACAGATTTGGTCTCTGGCAATTCTATTTCATCGTTTTCTTCATAGTGAACAAGATCATTTGAAGACAAATTCTCCCAAGCTGCGCGTAGCTGATTCTGCCAGCTCATCTGTGTCTCACTCGTTTCTTCTACTCCCATCTCCAGCTTGGAGAAGGCTGGGGCAGTGAATATTTGCTTTATAACACAATCATGTGCAATGCCACTGAAACCTGGTTTAGAGCTAGATATTTCACTTTCTAAATGTTTCTTTTTAAAACTACTCTTTTTTTCCATTGGAAAAGCTATCTCACCAGCCTCTAAGTGTTCTTCAGAGACAAGTTCGCTTTCTACCTCTGGAGACGTTCCTGGACCACCTTCTGAAAGTGAAGCTGCGGGAATATCTTTAATTATTATTGGATTTACAAGACACTTTGAATACAAAATGTCTCCTTTTGAAAGCCGGCTATTTAAATCTTGGACTGTTTCAAATATTTTGTCTTCCAGACTACTTGATGGTTTATCATGAATACTTAGAAGTAGCGAACTATGACTTTTTTTTCTTGCTTCAGTGTCCACAGGAAATTCTGGTTTAGAAAATAATTTCTCTGAAAGGTCTTGCAGATTTTTACTTAACACTGACTTGAGCACCACTGATTGTTTTAAGTTTTCTATGTGGGCAGTAAGACTTAATGATTTTGAGAAATGACATGTATTTACATTCACATTTCTAGTCAGTGATGATTCTCTTTCCAAGTTTGGCAAGGATACATTTGGTGGTCTTTCCTTTAACTTATTCTTAATATCTAAAGCCTTTATTGTGGAGATACTAGGATCACAGGCTAAATTATTCTTAGTATTTAAAGTCGTTACTGTGATGATATCAGGGTCACAGGTTAACTTTTCCTTAGTGTCTACAGTCTTTATTGCAGCGGTATCAACATGAGGAGGCCAGGTTTTATCTGTAGGCCTTGGAGTTTTTGAATGTGTTGGGTAAGGAGGGTCTTGGTCTTCATGTTCTATAAGCTCTTCACTTAAACTATTTCTACATTGGGACATGTCTTGGTCCTTCCTTTTTCTGACTGACATTTTGTTCTTTATATTCCTTTGAAAAGGATCAAAACTGTCCTTGGTGTTGAAATTCTGTAATGTTAAAAAAAAAAAAAGTAAGACATTCTGTAACATTTCAAATTTATAATAGATTTTCTATCTAATTTTCTTTGAGCAATCTGTCAATTTATCTGTTCATCCTTGTGCCTTTATGAAGATAAAACTAATTTTAATTATTTATAAAATATTTGAAATTTTAATGGAAAATTTTCAGATTCCTAACTCTAATACTATTTTGTGTCCAAGAGCTTTTTGTTACCTGGAATATTTGTAAATAGTTAAAAGGCACTCACAAATAGTTTTTTTTAAATAATTCAATTTTCAGTTAGCTGCATTTGCTTAGACAATGGCTAACATCAGGATCTAAGTCCTATCCATATAAATATTTACCATTTAGTATCAATATAGGAAATTTTTAAAACTGCAAAGTATTATATGTCCAATTAAAAGTATCATAAATATTCTTTAAAGGCTGACGGGACATATGTCATCTGAGAATTTCAACAGTGATGAGTTCCACTCAATCTTTGCACATAACAATGAAATCTTACTTTTTGATGAATACTATATACATCTCAAAAATGGTTAAGATACAGCACTCTACAAAATTCTGGATTACAGTGAAGTTTCAGTGTAATATCCATAGGCAGTTTTGTAGCTCTGAGATTGGATTAGTCTCTCACTGAAATAACCTTCAAAATGAAGTTTCTTATTCAAACCCTTTGTTCATACAACTACTACATCATCCAATTGAAAAAAGCAAAATGTGAAATGATCAGCCTAGGATATATTTTAGCTTATTTCACCTTAGTAATTCAAGCTTCATTTTAATGGATATAATTCACTATAACTGGTTTCCAAATGGTAGTTGACACCCAGGCGGCAGCATAATAATCCCCTTGGGTTTTTTGAGAAGTAAAGATTCCTAGGCTCTCTTTCCAGACTGAGATTCATTT
The DNA here is from genome assembly GCF_021234165.1 of Pteronotus mesoamericanus. Taxonomy (NCBI): domain Eukaryota; kingdom Metazoa; phylum Chordata; class Mammalia; order Chiroptera; family Mormoopidae; genus Pteronotus; species Pteronotus mesoamericanus. The sequence goes on along the minus strand of NW_026555277.1, from coordinate 21,801,952 downwards.
AGTTAGAAGTGAGACCTGGAAATATGTATGTTTAAAAGATAGCCTGGTGTTTCTAATTGGTAATTTAGTTTTGGAGCCATTGAATCACATAATATATTAGAGAAACTTAGTATTTAAATGTGAGGTGGGACACCCAAAAAACTGGAATTATCTTCTGGAGGGCAGGCCCCTTCTAGTACAGGCTTCCCCCACTGGGTGAGTGTTCTAGGAACCCCTCTGTATCAGTGTACCAGCTGGCGTTGTTGTGAGAAGCTGTATTCAGTTTCAGTGAATTTTTTTTTGAAGACTCTTTCAACGCACTTCCCGATTTCATGATGGGTGATTTGTGAGCACACCTGCCCACGCTATGCAAAGTGTGTAGCGGTTTTTGACCAAAAACTGACCCCTATGCCCACCCTGCCTGTTCACCCAATCTCACCCTGAGTGATTTTTTTTTTTGTTTGCTTCTTTGTTTCTCCAGATGAAAAAAGTTCTTAAAGGAAAATGTTTTGCCAATGTGGAAGAGGTGAAACAAAAAAAACAGCAGAAGCAGTAAAAGGCATCGAAATGGATGACTTCAAAAACTGCTTTGAGCAGTGGGAAAAAACATCTCTATAGGCATATTGCATCAAATGGACAGTATTTTGAAGGTGACTAAAATTTAAACATGTAAGAATAAATACACAATTTTTATAAATAAATTCTGGGTTTTGGGAATCCTTCTTATATAATTGGTATGGGGATAGGATAACTCAGCACTCACCTGATATTTTGGTTTGAATTCTATGTATTCTGGCCTCAAAGATGGTGCCCTGTATCCTTTTTGTGAAAAAGCCACCTTATAAAAAGAGAGGTTTTGAACAACAGTTAAAAATATGTTGACAAAAAATAAATTAAATACATGGAAAACAAATAAAAAGAGGTTTTTATTTCTGACTGCTTGTAATAAAAGGGTATTTTCCAAAATAATTTATTCTTCCAATAGATATTAAAGATAAAAAATCTTTGAAACCTAAATAAGTTTCTCATAACTACTATACTTTCCCAAGTATCAAAACCAATCTGTGTATATAGATACACAGACATATATAATCTTAGCATCCTTGATACTGCAATACTTATTCCACTGAATTGGTAAGGTCAAAATGATGCACACAACTTCAAGAAGAAACAAAAGTAGAAAACAGAACTGTCAGAACAAATTGTAATCTAATTTTAAAAAGATTGTGAAATGCTTTAGATAACAAATGGCATCTGTTATTATATTGAAATAGCATTTTCAATGATTCTCAGCCTGTAATTGTTAAATGGGTACTTAACATTGCCTAAGAAAGCACTTGCTGCCAAATCAAAGTTTATAGAAACAATTGTAGAATCACAGACCCATTGAATTTTTAGAGATAGAAGGCACTGTAGAGAGAATTCAGTGCTACTCCTTGTTTTACACAAGAATCTGAAACTGAAGTTTGTTGCTGCAAGTGACCCAGATAATTAGAAACCTCTATCCTAAGTACCCTTCCACCACATAATCAAGACTGCAGTGAGGAAGAATGGGGCTTTGGAAGCATCACAATGTGCAGATGCACTAGCAACTCGTCTAGAGAGAACTTGACTCTCTCTTTGTTGCTGGCTGCTTGGACCCTTCAACACTGTTCTCTTTGGCACACACACAGCACACACTGCTGCTGCTTTCCTATGCATTATCTCCTTTAGTCTCTAGAAGGTCCATTAAGTATCAGGTTAGCAGAAATAACAATACAATGAATGATGTTTTTGTAAGAAATACTTTTAAAAATTGTATCTTTTTTATTGAGGTAACATTGCTTTGTAACATTATATAAGTTTCGGGTATACAACATTATTATTCAACATCTGTACATGCTTATAGTATGCTCAGCACCAAAAGTCTAGTTTTCATCCATCAGTAATGAATACCTACCTAAGTGTTCATTATTATTAAGCAATTAATAACATGACTTTATTTTTAAATCTTCAGTGGCTTCCCACTTTTGCTGTTATTCATTGCCCTCATATACTGACTCTAAATTATTTCTGTAAGTTTTGCAATATTCCCCACCCTACTTCCTCTCTTCCAGGAAAATGTGTCTAACTCAGAATTCTTGAAATACAGCTCATACATTTCCACATCTGCTGTTTGGCTCATTTTGTTTGAATTTCCCAAAAATCTCCCTTAAATTCTAACATTTGAAGGTTTATTGTTTTAAATGAATTAGCAGATAAATTAAAAATACATGAAATATGTATGACAAGAAAGTAGAAGAGAAAGTAGTAGAAAAATACCTCATTTTTGTAAAATATACAAAACAACCCAAAACTCCCCCTTTATATAAGCATAGAAAAATGTGTAAAGGGATACAAGATACTAACATTGTTTTCTCAAGGGAGTAACTCTGCAGGAGAGGAAAGAAAACACTCTTTTACCCTGTTAAACTCTGTGTTATTAATTAGATAAATATATAATACTTCTGTCAATAAAAAGCTCCAGTACAGTTTTACTGGAAGGAAATACTCTAGGTATTCATTTCAGGAAGATAGAAAGGACAATAAACCAATCTAGGAGTTTCAAGATAGTAAACTGAATGGGTTTACTCTTTCTTACTTCCCAAGGTTCAAGTAAATTAACATAAAATAATACATGTATTTTTAAATTGCATGGCAATATGAAAAATTAGTAAGGCAAGGCACTAGGATTCAGAAAGTTGAGAAAATTCAGAAAATATGAAAGCAGATGAGGTTGACTTAATGGAAAACCCCAATCAAGAAAACCAAGCCTTACATACAGAGGGCCGGCCCATAGGCATATGAAAGGATACTCAACATCACTTGCCAACAGAGAAATGCATATTCAAACCACAATGAGATACCACTTTACACCAGTTGGAATGACCATTATTAACAAATCAACAAACAAGTGCTGGGGAGGTTGTGGAGAAAAGGGAACCCTAGTACACTGTCAGTGGGAATGCAGGCTGGTGCAGCCACTGTGGGGAACAGTATGGAAATTCCTCAAAAAATGGAACTGCCTTTTTGATTCCACTGCTGGGATTATACCCTGAAACTCCTGAAACACCAATTCAAAAGAACCTATGCACCCCTGTTACAGCAGCATTATTTACAATAGCCAAGTGCTAGAAAACAGCTTAAGTGCCCATCAGTAAATGAGTGGATCAAAAATATGTGGTACATTTACACAACGGAATGCTACATAGCAGAAAGAAAGAGGGAACTCCTACCTCTTCCGACAGCATAGATGGAACTGGAGAGCATTATGCCAAGTGAAAAAGCCAGTGGGTGAAAGACAAATATATGATCTCACCTATAAGTGGAACCTAATCAACAAAACAAACAAACACACAAAAAAGAACCAGAGGTATGGAAATAAAGAACAAACTGGCAGAGACCAGAGGGCTGGGGGGAGTGGGATAACAGGGAAAGAAGGAGAAAGGTTGAGTCAAGGAACATGTGCAAAGGATCCATGGACAAAGACCATGAGGTGGGGATTGTCTTTGTGAGGGTATGTTGGACGGGGCAGGGGAGAGCAATGGGGGGTGGAAATTGGGACAACTGAACAACAAGAAAGGAAAGAAGAAAGGAAAGAAGAAAGGGAGGAAGGGAGGGAGGGAGGGAGGAAAGGAGGGAGGGAGGGAGAGTAGGAGGGAGGGAGGGAGGACAGAGGGAAACCAGAACCTTAAACAGCAGAAATCAGGTGGGTCTGAGAAGCAATAAACTCAAGGCCTGAAAATACAAAGCAGGTCAGATGATGATACAACTGTCATAGTTATTAATTTAAGTGCTATATTTGGAACAGCTGGATCACTTGGACCCTTTTCCATCACACAGAGCACACACTGCTGGCAGCATTGCCTTTCCCCAATCACCGACCAAACAACAAAAAATCCTGCTCTCTAAGGAATGCGTGCCTCTGCCTAGGTGGAGATCCTACTTGAGTTTTGAGTCTTTACAGAGAAGCAGAGTAGAGCTTGCTGCCGCTCACATTTCCACATCAGATAACTGAAGGAGAATAAAAAGAAAGGAAAGGAGGTTCCATTCAGGAGAGAAACACATTGGTTCTTTGGAAACGTTGCAGGGTGCCCAGCTATGTGCTGCCCTCTTCCATCCCACACACCCTTCAGGGGAGCCTGCCTGCCACGCCGAGCAGACACCTGTACGGCCAGCATAGTCACTCCTCATTCCCAAGGATGAGCCAACAAAGTTCACCAGATACATGAAAAATGTCAACACACATAAGTGAAGAGTCAATAAGAACAAACAGACTAACTCCAGAGTAAATAGAGATATTTCCGAGGGAGGTGGCTGGAAGGAGGGTGACTCTTGGAAAAGAATCTAAATAGTATCCTCAGAGATATTCAAAAAGTATTGATTTCCACTTAGCTGGACAGCAGGCGCCTCAGAGGTTATGTAAACAGAATAGTTTTATAGATTACCACTCCACTTCGCTTCCCCCCAAAAAATCCACAACTCTTGGCCTTTTTCTATTTTTCCTTCTCAGTTAATAGTGTTATTATCTACTGAACTGTTAGGCCAGAAACCTGAGAATCGCCTTTTATTTTTCTCCTCCTTCTGTTTTCCCCATCAAATCCAGCATTAAGTACTAAAGCTGCTACCTTCAAAATGTATCAAGTGTCTAATCACATCTCACAATCAACTCCACACCCCTCGTAGTACAAGCCATTATCATCTCTCCAAACAATAGTCTCCTATCTAGTCTCTTACACCTTGTGACAGGGACTGATAGTTGCCTTTCCCAAAATACATATTATCTCAAAAACCTAATTTCGGGCGTGAGGTGGGGGGGATGACAGAAATGTCCCCTGCTAAAAAAGCTACATGTTCTAGCCTCCTTCGAAGACAGGAGTGGCTATGTGACCCAGTCCTGGCCAACTACGTATAATTGCAAGTTATTAGGAGGAGCTTCTGAGAGAGAATCTTATAGCAAAGGCAGACTCAGGTGACAAGTACCTGATTAATCCTTCTCCTTTTCACTCTTCCTGCTTGAAATATGAGGTCTGTCTGGAAAATGTCCAACTATTGTTAACATAACAAGAACAGTTTGTAGAACATTGATGTAACCTGGCAGCCAAGGAGAGTGGACTGGAATGTGCATGCATGAACAATGGCAACTTCATCGTGCTAGTCATTGGGGGCTATAGACACTATCGAATGAGCGTGTGTACTGCGTGGCCATTGCATTCAAAACGATCTAGCGAGTAGAGCAACGAATCTGCATCAAATTTTGCGTTAAGCTTGAACATTCCTCTGCAGAAACTATTGCAATGATTCTGAAGGCCACAGCTATGGGCAACTGGTGATTGGCAGCTTCATCATGACCATGTGCCCACTTATGCATTATGTCTCATGCAGAGATTTTTGGTGAAACATCAAATCACCCATGTGACTCAGCCCCCCTACAGATTTGGTGCCCTGAGATTTCTGGCTTTTCTCAAAACTAAAATCACCTTCGAAATGGAAGAGACTTCAGACCATCAATGACATTCAGGAAAATATGATGGGGTAGCTGATGATGGTGACTAGGAGAACTATGTGAGGTGTCAAGGTGCCTACTTTGAAGGGGACCAAGGCGTTATTGTCCTATGTACAATGTTTCTTGTACCTCGTATCTTCTTTAATAAATGTCTCTATTTTTCATATGTCATGGCTGGATACCTTCTGGACAGACCTCGTAGATTGTGATGCCTTGGGGTATAGAGCCCATTTTATGTTATCTACAGTAACAAGCCCACGCTGAGGATAGCTGTCCAAAAAGAAAGGGAACCTGGGTTCCTGATGACATCATGAAACTACCGTGCTGCTATTTAAGGCACTGTTTCTAAGTGGTTACTCATAACTAAGCATAATTCTAAACTGATCCAACAGCTTCCATACATACCAAGTCTTCTATAATGGGATGAAGCCAGAAATAAAAAATAGAAAAAAACCAAAGTAAAAAATATGTAGAAATTTAAAAATTCTTAAATAACCAATGGGTCAATGACTAAATCTCAAGGGAAATTAGAAAACACCTTGAGACAAATGAAAGTGAAAACACCATGCCAAAACTTATGGGATGCAGTGAAATCAGTGCTAAAAGAGATATTTATAGCTGTAAACACTTAAATTAAAATTAAAGATAACAAATCAACAACCTAACTTTGCACCTTACAGAAATGGAATAGGAAGAGCAAACTAAACACAAAGTTAGAAGTAGGAAGGAAATAATGCAGAATAGAGATAAATAAAATAAATAGTAGAGAGGCAAAAGAGAAAAATCAACAAAACTAAAAATTGGTTGTTTGAAAAGATAAACAAAATTAACAAATTTTTAGCTAGATTGACTAAGAAGGAAAGATTCAAATTACTAAAACCAGAAATAAAAGTGAGATAATACTACCAATTTTACAGAAATATAAAGGAATATAAAAGAGTACTATGAGCATTTGACACACAGACATCAAGCTAGATAATTTGGATGAAATGGGCAAATCCCTTAAAAGAGCCAAACTACAACTCAAGAATAAACAAACAATCTGAATAGACTTGTAACAAGTAAAAAGTTGAATCTGCATATGAAAAACTAACTCCTCTGGGCCATAAGATAGTCTATTGTACATATCTACGCAGAATTTCTTAACCCTAGTATCTACAGTTTTGTAATTTCCTTGTAGTGTGTATGACCAATGTCCACAGCTTTTCTGTCTGCAATCCAAGTTTTGTGAGACGGAGATGAACTGGTCAGTCCTTCAAGTATCCCCACATAAGGGTAGAACACACACAAAATAATTTGCAAATAAGGTCTGTTGTGTTCTCTCTCTACTTCAGTAAAGGAGCTGGGCTGCCACTGCTCAAGACCAACAATGCTGCTGTTCTGGAAGGGGGATGAACAAGAGTGAATACAAATGCCACTAAACTTTCCTACCATTTTGAAGATGCCTTTTTATTAATTGGGTATTCTGCTTCGTTGCTGTAAACATTTTATTGTTTTCCATAGATCCTAAGAAGTTGGCCCAGACAGCTTCTGGTTGTTTTTCAATGTTTTTCAGGAGAACAAGAAGTTGGAGCTTCTTAGTCCACCATTGTGTAGACATAACACCCCTTTAAAGTTTCATGTGATGGCTGGACAGTGATGAATTCCCTCAGCTTTTGTTTGTTGAAAATATCTATTTTACCTTCTATTCTAGGTTGACATTTTTCCCCCTTTGATTACTTTGAAGATAGCATTCCATAGTCTTCTTCCCTCCATAGTCTCTAACAAGAAGTCTGCAATACTTCTTATATTTGGTCCCCTATAACAGTGGTCTCCAGCCTTTTTGGTACTAGGGATTGGTTGTGGGGAAGACAATTTTTCCATGGACCAGGATGGAGGGCATGGTTGCAGGATGGTTCAAGCGCATCACATTCAAGCTCACCTACTGCTGTGTGGCCTGGTTCCTAACAGGCCATGGACTGATACCAGTCTGTGGCCCAGGAATTGGGGACCCTTCCCCTATACTAAACATGTCTTTCCCTTCCCACTCCCCATCAAGTATCTTAAGGTTTTCTCTTTACCATTGGCTCTCAGCAATGTGATTATGATATGCCTTACTGTGATTTTGTCTAGTTTTTTTCCTTGGGGTTTATTGAGCTTCTTGAATTTTCAAGTTAATAAATTTTTGTCAAAATAAAAAAATTGACCAGTATGTCTTCAAATACATTTTTCAATTTCCCCTCCTTATGAGTCTCCAATTACATATATGTTATACCACTCAGTATTTTCAATCAAGTTGCTAATACTCTGATTTTCAAAAGTCTTTCTTTCATCAGTGTGCTTTTTTTTGTATAGTTTCTCTCTTTTGGTCCATTGGTCTTATCTTTTGCAGCATCTAATATACCATTAATCCCATAGGGGTTTTTAATCCATTTCAGATATTCTATTTTTCATCTTTAAAAATTACAGTTGATCTACTCATACCTTTCATCTATCTCATTATGCTCATGTTTATTCTACCTTCTTGAACACATGAACTATATTTATAATAGTTCTTTTAACATCATCTTCTGTTAGTTCCATCTTCTTTGTCATTCATAGGACCATTTCTATTGACTGAATTTTCCCTGCTTTATGGGTCATAGTTTCTTGCTTTTTTGTATGCATTTTTTTACTTAATGTTTAGAATTATGAATTTTACATGTTTGGTTGCTAGGTTTTGTTTTCTTCTCTAATATAGTGTTTTATTTTATTCTGTACACATCTAAATTACTTGGAATCAACTGAGCTTGCTTTTGGGCCTTATTGGTAAGTGTGGTTTATTGCAGGGTTGCCTATTGCAGGGTTTATTGTAAGTGTGGTTTGTCACCTATTAAGGTGATGGCTTTATACTTGCTGTCACATTTGTTATGAGTCTTTCCACGGTGGCATAATGGGAACATAACATTTTTAGCTATGTGGATCCCTAGAATTTTCTACTTAATCCTTTCCACTGGTTTTTTCCACTACCTCCAGTAGTCCATTATTCAGATCAGTACTCAGCCAGAGATTGAAAGGGAATGCCTTCATAGTTATCTAGCGATATCTTGCTCTATAATTCCTTCTTCGTTGGTACTGTACTCCACAGACTCTACCTCTGCTCACCAAAACCCAATCTCTGTTTCCTCAACTCAGTGAGAACTCCAGGCTCCATTTTGCCTCCCCTCTCCTGAGGCTGTGGCCTTCAAAGAGTAAGTTGGAGCAATTGTAAGGCTCTCTTTGTCCCCTTCTGTAAGAAATCGCAGTCTTATGCTGCCTTCTTTGCAATGTCTGAGAACCACTTTGCCGTAAGTATTTTCCAGGTTGATTATTTTTTTAAAGCAGAAAGGTAAATCAGGTCCCTGAGACTCTATCTTGGCTAGAAGCAGAAATGTGACATTTACTTTCCATGGATCTATCATATATATATGCTACTCGGCTCAGTGCTGATTAAATTATAATAATCTATAAATGAATTTTCTTGAATTTGAAATATACTCAATGTATAAATAAAACATAGGATATTTTACTATAACAACACAAACAGAATGTAAGTCTTAGAAACCTTGACAAAGGAATTACAACATATAAATAACAAATAAGTAGTAGATGGAGGAGACAGGAAAATGAAATCTTTTTAAACACCTTTTTCATCATTCACAGAAGGAAACTGGTAGACAATGTTCATTGGTTTACATACCAAGACATACTTGAACAATAAAAAAAAATTAAAGTTAAAATATAGAAATAACCCCCCCTGAAAACACTGGGAGAAAAAAAGAAATATTTTAAATATATTTCTTAAAGCCTTATAGATAATCATTAGAAAGATAAATGTAATGTCTAACAAAACTGAGAAAAATTATAAAGGTAAAGTTTGAAATATTATAAATGCTCTAAATTACTCCTCTTTTCAAGAGTAATATCCACACACTCTACCTGAAATTGATAAGTTGAAAAATCAAATAGAGTTTCAACTACATAATTTAAAAATATAATGAAACTTATTGGGAGAACTATAAAGCAAACTGATAAAAGTAGTCATCTTGCGGAAGTGAGACTGGTAGTGTGGTTGTAGGTAGGGAAGGATAACTTTCATTTTTTATTTTATATCCTGTGCAGACTGAATTTGGTGGGGGGCGCTGTGTGGTATAGCTTTAATTTTTTTTTAAAAGGCTTAACTATGTAAAAAATAATAAAGGGTATTCTTAATAGGGCATTGAGTACATAATTGTTGTACAGGCTCACAATGAAAGACAGAAGCATTTGTTGGTTTGCAACACAGACTCCACAGCCAGTCTGCCTATCTATGTTTCAAACCCAGGTTTACCACTTGACAGCTAGGTGTCCTTAAGACAATCAATTATCCCCTTCATCCATAATTTTCCTACATATAAAATAGATATAGCAATAATATCTACCCCATAGTATTATTGTGAGGATTTAATGAGTTACTACATTAAGGTGCTCATATAGTAGCTTGCAATGGAAGTATTGACTATTACTATTAAAACAGAAACATTTTAGCTATTTAAAGTAATGAAGTAGATATGTAGGCTGTATAAACAATGTGATATTAAGTAGCAAATTAAGATGCAGTATAACATGGCTAACCACGATAAGCAATCTGGAACAATGTTGGTGGCATAAGGGAAGTCTTTTTTGCAAAACTGACTCAAGTAGAATGAAAAAACTTAAATAGGCAATATTTTAAAAATTGTTTAAATAATTAAAATACATGACTATGCATTCATCAAAATTTATTGAACTGTATTTCACAAAGAGTAAGCATTAATGCATGCAAACTAAAATCAAATCAATAAAAAAGGATGTTGGGGATCAACAAATAAGGTGGACAGCAACAAAGGAACCTAACTGTAGTGCAAATGTAAAATATAACCACACTGAAAGGAGTAGGAGAAAAGAGGAACTGACCTTGGTAGCTGGGTGTTTTGACTGGGAATTGTAAGGCTACCGATAAAGTCAAGTGCATATAAATATTGTACATACTCTGGTAGGTAAATCTGTTCTTCATGGGTATAGTACAAGTTAGTAATCTGAAAATGCTTTGTATATATATTGGGGCTGAATCAATAATTAAATGGATAGTGAATGATGAGATCCAGATTTCTCACTCTTGGAGAGAGAAGTTACATTACAGACAAACAAGAAAGGAAGGCTAGAATGAACTCTGTGATGCTGGAACAGAATCGGAAACAACAATATAAACTTGCATTTAGCTAACTATATATAAAGATAGTTATATAGAGAAATAACAAGATTGGGGGGATCTGGGAGTATGAGTAGAATCATACACATATTTGTCCTTTTGCAACTGGCTTATTTCACTTAGCACCATGTTCCTGAATTTTATCCATATTGTAACATGTGATCTGATTTCCTCCTTTTTAAAGGTTGCATAGTATTCTGTTGTGTGTACATACTACATGCCTTTATCCATTCACCTGATGATAGACATTTGGGTTGTTTTTACCTCTTGGCTATTGTGAATGATGCTGCAATAAACGTTGGTGTGCAAATATCTCATTGAGATTCTGCTTTGGATTATTTTGGATATATACCTAGAAATGGGATTGCTGGGTCATATGGTAATTATTTTTAATTTTTAAAGGGACTTCCATATTGTTTTCATAGCAGCTGTACAGTTTTACATTCCCACATTCTTGAACAGAGCACAAGAGTTCCAGTTTCTTCACATTCTTGCAATACCTGTCTGCTTTTTTTGGGTAAAAGTTAATGAGGTGATATCTCACTGTGGTTTTTGATTTGCATTTCTCTGATAATTAGTGATGGTGAGTATCCTTTTACATACTTGTTGTCTATTTGTATATCTTCTTTGGAGAATTATCAATTCAAGTCCTCAGCCCATTTTGTAATTGTGTTACTTGTTTTTATGTTGAGTTATAGAAGGTCCTTATACATTCTGGATATTAACTCTTTATTGGATAAATGACTTTCAAATATTTCCCCCCACTGCATAAATTGCCTTTTCACTCTATTTATTGTTCCTTTGATGTGCAAAAGTTTTTAAGTTTGATGTGGTCTCATTTGCTATTTTTACAATTGGCATTAAATGCTCTATAATGTAGATCTCTCAAGCCATACCTGGATAAGGGCCTTGCTAATTTTCTCATGAATAGAGATAGTAATGTCAAAATCATGCTTGATTTATTCTTAGAGTGACAATTCCATATAATATTGACTTCATACAGGAAATCCTGTTATTTAAAAACATCTACTTTAGTCCTGGCTGGGTGGCCCAGTTGGAGCATCATCCCATACACATGGGAGGAATAGGGCCATTCCATCTTGGTAGAACTGAGGTATCTTCATTTTAAAGAAAACTTCTGAGGATTTGTAGGTTTCTTTAGCACTGCTATTTAACTGCTCAATGCTGTTATAGTAACAATTTTTATTTTAAACAGTAGCAATATCAGATTAATGATTTGTAAAATAACTTAGGATGTCTTTACTTTAGGAATTAGATCTCATCTTGCTTCCTATTCTATTGATACATGTCTTTCATGTCTTTGATTAGCATTGGCTGTCTTTCTCCTCTTTCATTAGCCACTGTGCTTCTCCCAAAAGCCATGATAAGTCCCTCTTTTTCCTTTATCTCTCATTTATCTTTTCTTCTTCTGCATGTATTTTACAGTGGTGAACTTTTGTATACCAATTATGTAAACGTTGTATATGTGTTTGAGTGAGTTTTATATCCATCATTTGCAGGGTCTTAGCTGAGTTAAACACCTTCCTCCCCGCCAGGGCCCTGTCGCCCACAATCTGGATCCCCGGGGAGTCATGGAATGCAGTTCCCCACACCCACAGGTGGCCTTTGGCCTTGGCTGCAGGTCTTCTTAGAGGGAGTGAGGAATGTGGTATATCTGGGAGTAGGAAAATAGAGTATACTTGTGAGGATTTGCTTATCACTACCAACACCTTTAGGGGAAAGTCAGAAGGCAGGTTGGTTCACAGAAACTATCAGTGGTAGTAGCAATAAGCCAAAACACATATGGCAAATAAACAAAATACAACATCTACCAGATGTCTACTTTAAACTATCGTGCCAGATGCCAGAAGATAGAAAGATGAGTGAGATAAATATCTTGCTCCACATTTGTCAAGGCTGTGATCACATAACTAGTTACAAAAGATGAGATGTTGTTCTGGTGCCAAATCACTTGAGGTGCCATAGTTAATATGGAGTCAAGCCCAGTCTCAAGCCAGATCATCTGTTAACTGCTAGTGAAGCTAAGTCATAAAAAACTGCAAGGAAAAGCACTGATGCTTCTCTTAGGGCTTGGAATCTTCTCCCCTGTGTGAGCATGGGTCATAACTATGGAATGCAAAATATGAAGTAGAACAAGCTTTTCTTTCTCTTCTTCTCACCTTTCATCTCAGTACTTATTTCTTGCCTGGTCCTCATCCCAAGCCTCACAAGTCCTGTTCCATTTCTGAAATACTGCTGTAGCCTGGCATGTAGGCAGTTGAATCTCAAACAATTAGGGATTTTCAAAGAAAGGAATCCAATACAATTAATTTCAAGTATTAATGGGCAAGTGGGATGAGGAGAATGGCTCTTTAAAATCGTTCATATCACAACTGATGGGAAGAAATAGTCTATGCTTTCCTGGTAATATTGTGAGTTGCTAATAAGCAGTAACTGTTTTGGGGAGGCAGAAGTAAAGAATTCAAAAAGTCTGCTTAATAGTCTTCTAAAGTTAGTCTGCTAAAGTTAATGTTACATTTATATTGCTTTATAATAATCTATACATTTATAATAAATGATAAAATAGATATAAAATAAAATATTAATTCAAAACTGTGTAAAATGTTAACAATGGTTTTAAAGGATATATTGTTCTACTTACTGATTTTCCTTTTTTATTTGTATTTAGCCATCCACAGGTCTTATCTGGAAAAAAATTTTTTAATAATTATATAAATAAGTTGGGCCTTGTGGCATTTGACAAACATGTTCTACACACGTCTTTACCTACTGACTGCGCAGCACAGCCATTAAGAGCACAAGGCCTGTAGCCGGACGACCTGTTCTCAGGTAGTCTCTGCAACTAACGAGCCCTCTAACTTCGGATAAGTTATGTTGACTCTCTCTCTCTGTCTCCTTATATGTCAAATGATGAAGACTCTCCCTTCATTGAGTTATTGCGTGATTCATAATAAGCACAGAATGAATGCGAATTTTGTTGTCATTGTGACCATCATTATTACTCCCTTTTCTCTAATCCCTGACACATTGCACTCTTGGGTCTGTCACTAATAACTCCAATTTCTCTTTTCAACAGTATTGTTAAAATGCATACAAGTGATTAAAATTAAATGTCATCATGCCCTATACTTTTATGTACACAAAAGCTTGTCTGTTAGTTAGAATATGTCAATGTTTGTACTGAGTACTTCTACTTTTCTGGCTCTTAATGCTAGTTCAGAAAGCGAAGTAAAAACTAAACAAGCAAGCAAACAACTCATCATTGCACTCTAGGTGGTTCTGAATGTTTTCGTGGCTGTTAAAAATGAAGCACATTACTCAAACTTGTATGCTCAACTGGATGTTTAAAAGATTGCTTTTACTCATCCGTCTGAGAGCCTCGTTTTAGCCCATCCTCTAGGAGCCCCTCGGGTGATCTTCCATCATACATCTGCCATACTACCCCACTCTGTAAAACTCTGTGCATGGTAATCTGCATTCTACATAGCTGTCATGAATAATGCTGTCATTTCCTTGAGAATTCAATTCATGACCCTAGAGAGAATTCTTATGTAATAAACTAAAAGCATTGATATAGTATGGAGAGGAACAACCATGGTCTTCAATGAATTGTGGTTCTACGATAAAATACATGTGCATAAATATCAGGAGTTAGAGAGTATCTATGAAAGCAGCTGCAAAGTAACTGAGCTGGGCTCATGCCTTTAATCTGCTTACAGGTAAGATAATTCAAGAAATTCAACAGGAGCGCCATATGAGCCGTACTAAATAAAGTCTTTAATGTACTGCATTTTATTTTATATAATGTGTCTATAGAAGTATTGGGTTAATTATATAAGACTGGTCTGCATGAATAAACTGAAAAGCACAACGCAAAGCACCAAAAAAACCATTTAAAATATATACTAGAAATCTTAAATAGTTTATGTCCAGTAATGCAGACATTTAGATAAATAAGAGATTCTCATAGTCACGCAGGGGGGTCTAACCCATGGCCGAAGGGCTGCATGCAGCCCAGGATGGCTATGAATGCAGCCCAACACAATATTGTAAATTTGCTTAAAACATTAGGCGGTTTTGTTGTATGTGATTAAATGTCGCAACGTACTTAATGTGTGGCCCAAGACAACTCCTCTTCTTCCAGTGTGCCCCAGAGATGCCAAAAGGTTGGACACCCTTGCAAACCATCTCCCTCATTTTAAAAATGAGAAAAAATCCGGTAAACTTAATGACCTGTCTAAGAGCAAGATAGGAGTGAACAATAAGAAAATAAGCCCTGTTTTCTACCATAAGCCTTTGCTTTTATAAAAAAAGATATACCACAGTTTTTCTTTCCAATTCTGCATTTGATTCCAATTCTGCATTTGATTTGACACTGCTTGTAAATAAATAAATCACTGCTTGATTTGAGGCTGTTCACTCATCAGAGGAGAGTGAGCTACTACTGGCTTGTTTCCTATGCTTTCTACAGAGTTTTCAAATTACTCAGCCTTTCCCTACCTCAGCCGCCTGACCTGTAAAGCTGGGATATTAGTGTCAATCTCACAGGGTTGTAAAAAGATTAAATAAATTAATATATATAAAGTATTTACAAAGTTATGATGATTAAATAATGCAATATAAGGCAACCACCGGAAGTACTCAAATACTTATTTTTTAGTATTTAGTTCCACTCTTTCATTTTTTAAATGGGAAAATTAAGGCTTTTGTAAGACAAATGATACCCTAAGGTCACAGATGTAGTTAGTGTCCAGGCAGGTGTGAGATCCAGTTTATACTCTCATTAATATTTTAGTTGGGAATAATAGAATAAGGAGTTTGCTTGCTGTTCTACTAGGTTTGCTCCCAAAGTTTTTCTAGCGTTAGAAGAATCCCAAAGATATTAGAATAAAAGTTTTATAGAAATCATATTATGGTTACCCAAGTATCCCAATCTCCCAAGATACCTTATTACTATTGAATGTTACTAACAATGGTCATTTTTTCTTCTACAGTAGAATAAATAATAACTTAGGTGTATTTTCAATTTTTCATGACATTTAAAGTATTAGCTCTGAAACTGACATATGTTCCAAAATAACTTCCTGCACTCCAATATGTTCTTAGAACTGTTATCATTGTATAGAACAGATATATAAATACATATACATATGTGTATATATGTATAAATACAAGAAACATATGGTTAAAGCATTAACTTCTAATCATTTTTGTTTTACCACATTCAACTATTCAAGATAAGCCAAATTTCTCTTTTGGGTACTTTGTTCTAAAAATATACTTCTCTACAAACTGATAGTTACAAAATGGTCATGGGGATGTAAACGGTAGTAGGGAATATAGTCAATAATATTATAATAAAGATGTATGGTGCCAGGTGGGTACTGAATTATCAGGGGGATAACTTTGTAAATTGTATAATTTTCTAACCACTATGCTGTACACCTGAAAATAATATAAAATAATATTGAGTGCCAATAGAAATTAAAAAATAAAACTGAAAATTATAAAATAAAAATATATTTCTCATTACACATTCATTGATACTTTTCCCCATAGGTCCATAATCGGAGAACACTCTCGACAAACCAGGGATGCTTGCACGTTACAGAGAAACATGTTTGCTTGCTCATCCTCCCTGACAAGTGTTCTATCTATCTTCTTATTTTTTCTTCATTTTAATTATATCACTACAGTCCCCTCTGGATGCCTATTCAGTCACGACACAGTTAAGACCGTTCCAACGATTAAATATTAAAACATTTCTCTACTGATCTGTAAAATGTTGCTGCCTAAAAACGTTCCAGCACCCATTCTCACATTCACGGCCCTGCTACCTCCTCCCAGGGTTCTCCCACATCCTTCAACCCCAGCTGGCGCAGCAGGAGGCCTCCAGACCTCCCGCCCAGCAGTGGGGTCTGATTCGGTTACTCCATGCTCATGCTGTACCAGTTGTTCAATGTTTTGATTATCACCTTCCGGTTTTGATTATCACCTTCCGGTTTACTGATATGTTGAATATCTTCATAATGATATCACTGAAAAACTAACTCCTTGATTTAGAAAAACCTCTTAACTAGATAGATCTCCAGGGTACACAGATAAACATAATAAGTGGTTAAGTAATATTATAATACATAAAAATAAACATTATCTAGGATTTTAAGGCCACCGGTATTTTGCTTTGTTTGATTTCCCACTAATATTGTAATTCCATAGATTTTTCATGCCACTTATCAGAAAATAATGTGATTTATATTTTGAAAGTCTTGATAATCATTGTTTTACATTAGTTCATATTTTAAATTCACTGAATATTTAAAAATTACAACTATATGTAAATAATGACTTACCTACATGATCAGAGGCCCTTCCAAATTCATTCAATGAGCTAAGGGAACAATATGAACTCTGAAATAAAGCACCATAAATAGTTAATAGGAACAATAATTAAATATCAATATGAATTTTAAACAGCATTATTTATGGCTAAAAATAATAATAAAATGAGATTCAATGTTACCACTTGGCTTTATCTTACATAAGAAAAGATAACTTGCATGGCTGAAGCGCTGTATTAGTAGGCTGATGAGGACATTTCAAGCATCAAAACAAACAAGGAAAAAACCCACGTGCTATTACTTTGTATATCATTGACCCCTTCTTGTTTTCTCTAAGCCTCGAGGGGAAAAAACTAATAATGTAAAAGATAAAATAAAAATAAGATTGATACCAAAGAAAACATATGTCAAGAAGGCACAAGGGACATTATAGAAAGTGGTGGAGTCAGCTGCTCAAAGAATTGGCTCCTCTACTGAAACAAGTATAAATTGTCAAAGACTGACAGATCACTTATTTCAAATTCCAAAATCTAATACAAAACTTACAGCAGCAGGGGACTGTTTAATTATAAAAGGACAGATAAATTTTGATATTTTAAGAAATCCATTAGGTCATTACTTGGCTACCAAGAGAATGGAACAGAGACTTCAGTGACTGACCAGCAATGACAAGGAATACAGTCTTTTCAAAAATAGTTTAGATAAGTCACAAAAGAAACAGGTGACTGCAGCCCTCAAAAATTAACAGTAATGTCCCCTGGAGAAGGTGGATAATCTAAGTTCTAGAGTTACATTATAGTATTTATTTATTTCTTTTTCTTTTTTTCTTGTATTTTTTCCATTACCATTTATCCCTCCTTCCACCCTCCTTCCACCTCCACTCACCTCCCTGCCCCCACAATCATTGCATAACAGTTGTCCGTGTCCTGCATTGATCAAGTCTCTGAGCTCCATTTTTCCAACAAACTCAATGACAGTCAGCATTTTTAATGCTGAACATTTTCTATAATTACTATATTACTTCCACATTCAGTAAAAACCAGAATGTTATTCTTTTTAAGTTACAGGGTTGGGTTGTTGATCTAGGTATTTAAGCATAATTCCCTGACTAGAGATACATAAGAAAATTACATATTTTTGAATTTGTTAGGGAATTTAGAAATGACCTAGTATGATCCATCATATAACAGATGAGGAAAGAGGCTTAGAGATTTAAGTGCCTGTGCTTGTTAAAGTATTTAGAGGCAGAGCCTCACTTATAATTCAGATTGTTTACCCACTAACCAATATACATTTTTACACTGTTTTATGAGCTACCTATAATAGTAATTCAAATAAGATGTAAAGATCTAAATAGAATACACTGTAACTGTTATTTTGATAAAGGCTTTACATTTACATTCACATTCAGATAATTCTATTGTAAACTATAAAATTATTTCTAATAGGGAGAACATATGTTATTCCCTATTATATAACAGTTACATTAAAAATTTCCACTGAAGTAACTTCCCAAGCTTTTAAATTTCCTTTGAATTTACATTTTGTTATTGTTTTTACTCTTTCAGCTGAATTTGACACCAACCCATGAGACTAGTTTGTATTTCTGATATTTCTGATCACTTTGCTTTTCTTCTTTAAGATTTTTCCTCCTTGATGAGTATAAATAGGGTAATAATGTTTAGTATACTTCGACACACTTCCACTCACATACATTTAATTGCATTTTCAATTTACTTGTATTTAATTTATTATGTTAAGTGAATCAACTTTGTTTTCCCTAGTCTTATACGTCTAATGTGTGGGCAGACACCTTTAGTACAAGGCCTTGCTTTGGATCTTGGCTTTGAAAGCTACATTTTGATTTTGAATCTGGGGAAACTTAACAGTGCTCTTCCTTCTAGCTAAGCTTAGATTGTTACTTTGCCACCTAATTTCTGTTGGAGATGAATCTAAGTTCTTTCTATTTATTCCACTTGGACTTATTAGGAGTACTTTTCAACATTACCTCTGATGCAGATGCAGATGAGTTTGATTTTGAAATTTTTGGATGTTTATCTTTTAATTTTACTTTTGGTTTAAAGTGTACATTATTCAGTTTTCTCTCTGTCACGGCTTCTAATTGGTCTTCTGAAAGCAGTATTTTGTTCTTTTCTGTTATTGTCAGGCTGGGAATAATGAGCAATGGAGTAGCTCTTTGTTTTGTTGATTCACTACTCTTAGAAGCAACAGCATTTGAATGATCTTGATCCATCTGGTTCAATGTTGGTAGAGTCAGGTCCTTCTTATCATCATTATCCAGTAACTGGAAAATATATTTTTAAAAAAGCTACTAATTAATCATCACTGATTAGAAAATATTTAAAACTGACAAAACTGGACTTAAAATCATTTGTACCCTTATCCTTTAATCATAACAAGTTACCATCAATATTTGTAAATCATTACAACCCTTATTAAAAGAGTTGAGCAATTCTCTACTTGCCTGAGACCATGGACAATTATCCATAAAAATGATCATACTAGTTTATAAATCAGTGGTTCTCATATATTAAAATTTAATAAATTAGCAACATCTCAGAAAAGAAGATTGAGGGATCTAACATTTTATTATTATACTATCACCAATATATCATAAAAAGAGGAAATTTTAATAGCAAAATATTACAAAGAATGGTATCTTATAATAAAGGACGGACTATTAAGCTAAATATATTGAACACTGTGAAAAATGATCTATGTTGTCTTTTTTGTCCCTTTCCTTGGACTGGGGAAAATAGTACATATGACTCTTCAACTGGTTTTGGCAGCCAGTGACCCAAGGATGGAAATCATTAAATCCCACCTGTTAAGTAATATAGAAGAATCATTTATTTTTTATTGGTTTACATGGGGATTCACTATTTTATGGAATATATCTTCTGGAAAATTAGATAAAAAGCATATAATATCATGTTAACTCTATTTTTATTTATTTGTATTGTTAAAAAATAGATTATTATTCGATAAGAAAAAGAATGTGGTCAGGTGGGTAGTATCCATTTCTAAGATCATTGTGCAGAACTTCATGTTTTCTTTTATTTGTATCCCCCTTCTCTTCATCAACTCTTCTTGTCCCCCATCTATATATATATATTTTTTAAATGTTACTATTTTATCCTGAAACTTCTTTTTTAAGTGTGTAATTTTACTTAACTGTATGTAACTGTAAATATATTGCCATAACAAAAATAACCAGGATAACCTGAATAACTTCTTGAGTGCTTTTTTCATCTAGAAATATTTCTCCATTTATAAATATTTCACCCCTTTAAAAAAATGACTATAAGTCATCTTTCCTTACCTCACTTGAAATAATTTCAGCTTCCTCATTTACAAAAGAGATATCTGTTAACAAATTAATATATTTTATTACATGTAAAATAAACATATTATTTATATGTATGTACAGTAATAAATTATTATTATAGTTTTTCTCACCAAGAACAAAGAAAAATTAAATCAAAGCAGCTATACAAACAAACACTATGTAGTAAAAACAGACTGATGAATCTCTTGGAAGATGAGGGAGTAGTAAATGTATGAGAGTGAAGATAAGATGAAAACATATGTAAAGTGATGAGATTTCAGATCTATCAATTAAGACACAAAAACAGGTGTAGAGTATATTTTGTTAAAAGCCAGTAGTAAATAAAATAAATCCCAGTTGGTTGTTAGTAAGATAGGATTTGAAAAAGAGATTTGAATAAACCAGTGAAAAAAAGGACCATTGAAGAGATGTAATTAAAGCACTTGTGAAATTTTCCTAGAAATACAAAGAATACATCTTTAGCAAGTAGAAAAGGAAAACCTAAAAGAAAGAGAGAGGGAATAAAGAATTGAGATACAAAGGAATGTATGAGTTTAGTAAAAAAAGAAATTATATGGTCATTATTAGTTGCGTGCTTGTGGTCATCTCATTTTTCTGAGCTTTGGTTTTCTCATATGTAAAATGGGCTAACAGCATCTTATAGATATGATACCAGTATATGTAAGATGTGAGCATCAATATGGTTAAATGCTTGAGCTCTTGGGTCAAAGAGACTACGCTCAAATTCAACCCTCATCATTTAATGGTTGTGTGACCATTGATTGGTTTGATCCTCAGTTTTCTTATCTGTAAAAATATGGATAAATAATAATTGTGCCCTCAACTGATTGCTGAGGATTGATTTATGGAACCCAAATAAAGTGCCTGGAAGGCTGTGATCAATAAATGTTAGCTACAACTATAGGAAGCCAAAAGAACACCAAAACAAAAGAAGTCACTAGATGACCCAATGGGCCTTAAATAAACTTTTTGGATAAGTGAAAAAATATAAATAAAAAAGGAAAAGATGGCCACGACTGGTGAGTAAAAAAGGTTAACTTACAATCTTCAACAACGATATTGAAGAGTTAAATGTGGTTCCCCTACACCTAAAACTTGAATGTTTTAGGTGCAAAGTAGGCTAAAATTACAACAGCTCTGCTAGGCTGAAAATACGACAGCTCTGCCAATAAGCCCACTTCCGGATATATATCCTAAAATCCCAAAACACCAATTTGAAAGAACATATGCACTCTTATGTTCATAGTAGCATTATTTGCAATAGCCAAGACTTGGTAACAGCCCAACTGCCCATTAGTAGATGGGCAGATAAAAAAGTTATTGTACATTTACACAATGGAACACTACACAGCTGTAGAAAAAGAAGGAAATCTTACCTTGTGTGACAGCACGGATGGACCTGGAGATTATTATGCTAAGTGAAATAAGCCAATCAGAGAAAGACATAATACCATAGAATCTCACTTATAAATTAAATATAATGAACAAAATAAACTGATGAACAAAATAGAAACAGAGGCATCGACATATGGAATAGTCTGACAGCTATTAAAGGGGTCAGGAGAAGGGTAGACTGGATGAAAGAAGGTGGAAGGATTAGCCAAATAACGTATATGCATGACCCATAGACAAGGACAACAGCGTGGCGATGGCCAGAGAGAAGGGTGGGGCAGAGGCTGGGTGGAGGTGGGCAAAGGCGGGGAGAGAAGCGGAGACACCTGTAATAGTGTTGACAATAAAGAAAAAAAAATATTCTGTTACCAGAAAAAAAGTCTTAAATGGTAATTGTGGTATATTTGCAAATTTAATGCTAATTTCCTGTCCCTCTCCCCCTCCTTCTTTCTCTCTCTCTCTCTCACATACAAACACACACACACACACTTCTACATGATAGACCAACAGCTCTACAGATAACAATGATTAACGAAAATGCCATGTCTTTTTTTCTTTTTTTTATTGCAGTTCAGTTACAGGTGTCCTGCCTATTTCCCCATTGTTCTCCCCTACTTCGCCCCCCGACTCCCATAGTCGATCCCCCCATCGTCCATGCCCATGAGTCCTCTATTTGCTCCTTTGTTTGCCCCTTCCCCTTTTTCCCCGCATTATTCCCCTTCCCCCTCCCCTCTGGTCCCTGTCAGTTTGTTCTTTGTTTCCAAAAAATACCTTTTCATAAATCAGAGTTGAAATTTAACTTTTTTCTTGTCCTTAAAGGAGTAAAGGAACATTAAAAAATTAAAATAACTCTGAATTAAGTTGAAGCCTTTTCTTTGAAGTGTTATAAATGAATACTATATACCAAAACTATAATGAAACACATATGTATTCCCTATCAAAATATGAAATCCACTTAAAGCAAATTATTAATTTTATATTTGTTATATAACCACACTGTTTTTAATTATCTTAATAATAAATTCAAAAAGTAAATTAGTTTTTTAACCTGATGTTACAGTATCTTCAGACTTCTCTTCAAGTTGCCTTTCATATATCTCATTGGTATTACTTCTCTAAAAGCAAAAAAAGAAAGAAAATATATTAAAATATACTGGGTGAAATGTCCAAAGAGCTCAAACATTTCTGTCTGCCTTCAAACTTTTAATACATTTTTAAAAATTTACAGAAGACAAGAGGGATATGTGTTTGTGAGACGAGCAACACCCTGGCCAGGAGTTGAAGTGCCAGGGAGAGGATACCTAAGAATTGATAGGGTACTTAAATGATGAACGTGTGAGAGAAAGAAATTACAAGATAAATGACATAATGTAACTTTAAGGCCTATAAGAGGATACCTCCAAGAAACAGATTACCTTTTTATTAAAATGCATTATGGTTTATGAGTTGAAACGTGATGTGGCTCTTTACAAATTCCAAGAAAAATCATAATATAGTGTGATTATTGGCTCTTGTAAAATACTGATTTTTCAATAAGAACCCGAAGTCCATAGCCCCATTAATTAAGAATCCTCCTAATTGTCCCTAAAATATCAATTCTGTTTGGTAATGCTAATCAAATTATTCTATAGCAACACAACTCTGCCCAATTATAGCAGAAGCATTAAAAATCATTAATATATCAATATAAGTACCGTTTCTTTTCAATGTTTTATCTATCTACTGAAATCCCTTTAAGTGCTTTATTGCCAGATAAAAATGTATAGGTTAGACTGGATTTCTAAATATGAAACCTTACTTATATATCTAATTGAGGTCTAGTATCTAAAATATGTAAAGAACTCTTACAACTCAAAAATAAAAATATAAATAACCCAATTAAAAAAATCAGCAATTGATTTAAATAAATATTTACCCAAAAAAAGATACACAAAGGACCAGCACATGAAAGATGCTCACATCATTGGTCATTAGGGAAATGAAAACCAAAACCATAATGTGATACCACTTCAAACATCCTGCGATGGGTTTGACATATGCTACAACAGGAATAAACCAGGAAAACACTATGTTAAGTAAAGAAAGCAAGTCATAAAGGACAATATATGGTGTAATTTCATTTATATGAAATGTCTACAAAAAGCAAATCTAGGGGACATGAGTATTTGGAGGGTATAGACTAAGGTGTCGGGTTTCTTTGTGGGGTAATGAGAATTTTCTAAAATTAATTGTAACAATGGACACACAGCTCTGTATATAATAAGGGTCACTGAATTGTGTACTTTAAATGGATGAACTATACATATACAAATTATATATCAACAAAACTGTTAAGAAACTAAATCTTGTAAATTACCAATTAATATTTGTTGAATGTCCCATTATCAAAATAATAAGTGTATGGACCATGAATAACATTTTATATATCAAGAACATAAACAATATCTGATCATCACTTTAATTATCATAATCTTTTAAAATAAAAAGTATTAAAAGCTATATATGGGAGGACATATTATGTTAATTACCTCAAGTTCATTATGTTCCAATTTAGGGGCAAGAACTCCTTCTAAATATATAACTTTTTCTCTCCATGTATGCAGATCTCTATATTCTTTTTTCATGTTTTCCAGCCTAAAGAAAGAAGAGTTATAGATTTAAGAAGCAAGAATATATATGTTAGATTCACAAAAGAATACATACAGTGTGATCCATTTTTTAAAAGTTCCAAAAGAGGCAAACCAACAATATAAAGATATTATATTGTTTAAAGATATAGTCAAAGAAAGAGGAATGATTACAACAAAAAGCAGGGTAGTAGTTACCTGGGACAGTTGGGGAGAGAGATGTAATCTTTTAAGGACACACATAACACATTTCTGATATTGTGGATGTTGTATTTCTTAACCTGAATTATAAATATCTAGGCAATTGTTTTCCTTTATTTAAGCCATACATATATGTTTTTTAAATTATTCAATACATATTGGTCTCATAACTATATATACAGACTTCCAGCCAAGATGAAGCCATAGGTAGATACGCTTTCCTTCCTCGTACAACCAAAAGAAGGGCAGCAACAAATTTAAAAACAAAGAACAACCAGAACTTCCAGAAAATCAAACTTTTTGGAAGTCCAACATCCACGAAGTTAAAGAAGAAACATTCTTCCAGACAGGTAGGAGGGGCAGAAACTGGCAGCTGGGGCAGAGAGGATGTGCAGCAAGGCTCAGCAGAGTGGGTGAGGTGGTGGCTGGAGGACAGGGTGGTCACACATTCACGTATGTATAAGCCAGGAGGAACAACTAGGGAGCCACACAGGCTGCGCAACCTAGGGCTCCAGCGCAAGGAAATAAAGCTTCAAAACCTCTGGCAGTAAAAACCTGTAGGGGTTATGATGGCGGGAGAAACTTCCAACCTCAAAGGAGAGTTAGTTGGAGAGACCCATGGGTCCTAGAATGTACACAAGCCCACCCACCTGTGAACCAGCACCAAAAGGGCTCAATTTGCTTGTGGTAGAGAGGGAAGTGACTGAAAGCCGGAGGAGAGCTGAACAAGTGGCATTGTTCGTCTCTGACCCCTCCCCCCCATACAGTGTCACAACACAGCCAAGTGAGTTGCCCGTCCTGGCAAATACCTTACACTATGCCCCTTACAACATAACAGGTATGCCAAGATGAAGAAATATGGCCCAAATGAAAGAACAGATCAAAATTCCAGAAAAAGAACTAAGCAACAAGGAGATAGCAAACCTGTCAGGTGCAGAGTTCAAAACACTGGTAATCAGAATGCTCACAGAAATGGTTGAGTATGGTCGCAAAATAGTGGAAGAAGTGAAGGCTATGCAAAGTGAAGTAAAGAAAAATATACAGGAAACCAACAGTGAAGGGAAGGAAACCGGGACTCGAATCAACAATTTGAAATAGAGGGAAGAAATAAACATTCAACCAGAACAGAGTGAAGAAACAAGAATTCAAAAAATCAGGAGAGGCTTAGGAGCCTCCAGGACAACTTTAAATGTTTCAACATCCAAATCATAGGAGTGCCAGAAGGCAAAGAGGAAGAGCAAGGAACTGAAAACTTATTTGAAAAAATAATGAAGGAAAACTTCCCCAATCTGGCAAAGGAAATAGACTTCCAGGAAGTCCAGGAAGCTCTGAGAGTCCCAGAGAAGTTGGACCCAAGACGGAACACACCAAGATACATCATTATTAAATTACCCAAGATTAAATATAAGGAGAGAATCTTAAAAGCAGCAAGAGAAAAGGAGACAGTTACCTACAAAGAAGTTCCCATAAGACTGTCAGCTGATTTCTTAAAAGAAACCTTACAGGCAAGAAGGGGCTGAAAAGAAACATCCAAAGTCATGAAAGTCAAGGACCTACATCCAAGATTACTCTATCCAGCAAAGCTATCATTTAGAATGGAAGGGCAGATAAAGTGCTTCCCAGATAAGGTCAAGTTAAAGGAGTTCGTCATCACCAAGTCCTTATTATATGAAATGTTAAGGGGACTTATCTAAGAAAAAGAAGATCAAAACTATGAACAGTAAAATGACAATAGAATCACAACTATCAACAGTTGAACCTAAGAAACAAAAACAAACTAAGCAAGCAATAGAACAAGAACAGAATCACAGAAATGGAGATCACACAGAGATTTATCAGCAGGGAGCAGGAGAGAGGAGAATGGGGAAAAAGGTACAGGGAATAAGAAGCATGATTGGTAAGGACAAAATAGACAGGGGGAGGTTAAGAACAATTTAGGATATGGAGGAGCCCAAGAACTTCTATGTACAACCCGTGGACATGAACTAAGGGACGGGGATGCTGGTGGGAGTGGGGTGCAGGGCAGAGGGGGAGAAATGGGAGAAAAAAATGGGACAACTGTAATAGCATAATCAATAAAATATGCTTAAAAATAAACTACATATACATATTTTATAAATTATTCAATATACGTATGATATCTTTCACAGAAGAACAAATTTAAAAATAGAAACTTAGCTTCTAATCCAAGAAAATATCCAAGAAATAAGTTTATAATCCAAAGGCTTTAAAAATCTAAATATATAACTTGCAAGAATTAAATGAAAACGGGGGAATGTTTCCCAAATTCATTTTATGATGATAAGCCCTAACCAGGACATGATAAAAAAGGAAAATTAGTTTAATCTCACTCATGAATGTAGATGCAAATGTTACAAATAACATAATTTTAGTACAAAAAAATTCAGTGTTGTAAAGATATTATAGCATAAATAAACTGGTTTTATTACAGGAACACAGGAATATTTTGAATTACCATTAAAAAATAAAGCCATGGCTGGTATGGCACAGTGGATTGAGTGCCAACCTGCGAACCAAAAGGTCACTGGTTTCAATTCCCAGTCAGGGCACATGCCTGGGTCGCAGGCCAGATCCCCAGTGGGGGGCACGCAAGAGGCAACCACACATTGATGTTTCTCTCTCTCTTCTTCTCTCTCCTTTCTCGCTAAAAAAATAAATAATTTAAAAATATATATATATATAACTGAAATACAATTTAACTGATTAAAAGTGAAAAAGCATTTGGCAAAATCTAACATTCATTCATGTGTAAAATAAAAAGAGAACTCTTAGAAAACTAGAAAAGAAGGAAAGAATTTACTTAAGCTGGTATAGGATATCTACTAAGAAGCATATAAAGAATGCTTTTGACTATTAAATGCTAGAAGCATTGTCTTTAAAGATCATAAATGAAACAAAGATATCCCCCTGTTCTGCTATTCAAATCAGACACTGACTGGACTTCTGGTTAGCATAGTAAGACAAAACAAAATTAAAGAGTAAGGATTATGAATAAACAAAATTGTGATTTGTAGATGATTGTTTAAATAAATTTCCCCTACAGAAAAATTTTATTAAATATGAAATATCTCTAAAGAGGGAAATTCTAAAAAGACATTGTCAGCAGAGGTAGCAGAGTTTCTGAATCTTCCCAAATATCTACCTAAAAATATTCAGAGCATCTAGATACCAAATCCAAAAACTTACAAGCAACATTTACAACAATATCATGTAACAAGGTATTCCTGTGAGCCCCTGAGCATATAAATAAGGCCTGCTTGAGCGTGGTTGGTAGGGTAATAATATAGGTCTAATAATTTATATTTTTAATTTGAACATTTCACCTAACATGTCATATTGTGTGCTGGAGTGTGATATTGTTATGTTACATAGTTACATGTTTATGGTTTTGTAAGAAGAGATTTTGTAATAAAAAACAGGCATTATTTGT
Organism: Pteronotus mesoamericanus; assembly: GCF_021234165.1. NCBI lineage: Eukaryota > Metazoa > Chordata > Mammalia > Chiroptera > Mormoopidae > Pteronotus > Pteronotus mesoamericanus. The sequence goes on along the minus strand of NW_026555277.1, from coordinate 21,773,819 downwards.
GCCAAACCCTAGACATAAGATCTTCATGGTATTAGTGTATGTATGGGAGAGAGCAACCAGTATAAAAGGAGTGTCTGATCCACTTGAGAATAAGAACATCCCCAACAGCTACCATTAGTCACAGGAGAGCACAGCTGACCAATTTAAGAATAGCAATTAGCCCTGGCTGGTGTGGCTAATTGTGGATTAAGCACCGGCCTGTGAACCCAAAGGTCACCAGTCTGATTCCCAGTGCAGGGCACATGCCTGGGATGCAGGCCAGGTCCCCAGTAGGGGGCGTGCGAGATGCAACCACACACTGATGTTTCTTTCTTTCTCTTCCTCCCTCCCTTCCCCTCTCTAAAAATAAATAAATAAACGTTTTCTTTTAAAAAAAGAATAGCAATTAAAACCGGGAAGGGTTTGTCCATTCAAAAAGTAAACGAATGAAAACGATTCATGGCAAGAACTAAAAGGACTGAAGCAATTTAACCACTGTGAATGCTCAAAGCTGACCAGCCAGGTCTCTACTCCAGTACAGGGCCTCAGAAAAAAATCTTAGAAATCAAGTCTTTGTATTTTTTAAACACCGGATAAAAATATCAGAAGTGCGAGCTCTGTGAAGCTGAGAAAGCTTTCTAAACTGTCTCCCTACAAAAATTAGGAAAATTAACTTCATATAAACTTGAGCAACAGAAAACTATCAGGGCCAAATTCCAAGGTAGTTATAAGAAGAAAGAGAATAGGGAAAATAACTTCTCAAGATTATGAAAACATACAACAAAGATACATGTGAGTCAGTGGGCAGAAAGTGCAAGTGACCCACTGAGACTGATTCTGTCAGGAAGAAGGGAGTGGAGGAACGCCGCTACTCAAAAGAAAGCCCAGCACAACCCACCGCTCTCACTGTGAGCCAGACAAGCCACGGTTCTGCAGGCAGAGCTTGGAGAGAAAGAACCAGTGAATTATAAAATAGGTCAGAAGAAAATATGTAGATTGAACTATAGAGAAAAAAAAAAGATATACAGAGCAGAGAATGAGAGACCTACAGAATATATTGTTGAGTCAGGGGGCAGAACAAATATATTTTCTCCTGTGAAAGCATTTCTATCTAAAATGGAACTGGAGGATATAAAATGGAAAATCTCACACATGTGACCTCAGAAAAACAAAACTTAAGGACTGAGAAACCAATTTCCCATAAATCTTTGATTTACAGAAAACTGATAATATCGCAATTTTCTTAAATGATAGGGAATTGGTCAGGGTTGCCTCATATCAACCTTGAGGAGTTTTATTTACGGTTTCTAGGTCATGAACAAGAAATGACCCAAGTCAAGTTGGCCTTTAAAAATAAGCTAAATTAAGCACTGGACGGGTGGCTCAGTGGGTTGGAACATTGTCCCCTGCACCAAAAGGTTGCAGGCTCAATTCCCAGTCAGAGCACATGCCTAGGTTGTGGGTTTGATCCCTGGTCAGGGCATATACAGGAGGCAACCAACTGATGTTTCCCTCTCTCTTTTTCTCTCTTCATCTCTCGCTAAAATCAGTAAAAAAAATATATATATCTCTATATCTCTATATCTATATATCTATCCTCAAACAAGGATTTTTTAAAAAGGCTAAATTGAGCATTGTTTGTATGATTGGCTGACTGGTTTTGTCAGCTCAAGGAATTTTTAAAGCTGGTGTCCATTTGTGTCTTATTTTAACAGACTCTAACTGAACTTTTCCCTCCTTGCATATAAATTTCCCTGCCCATAAATACAGCTTACCCCAAACCTTCAATGGACTCACTTATAGCTTGCTACAATTTGCATGTCCTGAATTACAATTCCTCTGTTATTCTTAAACACTCATCTTTTTACAATTTTGAGCTTGCCTCAGTTTATCTCTTTATCTTGTTGACCTTACCTTATAAATGAGTTCTCACCTCTTTTCTAGCCATAGCACTGACTTTTTAAGAAACACCCAAATATGTTAAGCAAAACTCAGGAAAAACCTCTGAACCCATGAAATGCAGCCACAGTGAAGGTTTCTGAACTAACAGCAAGCCCATGTCTCAAAGGAAAAAACTAATATACCAACAACACACAAATAAGATTTAAAGACTTAAATCTTTGTTTTTTACCTTTCCCGAGGTGGTTGCTGAAGTTTTTCAAGCCGCACTGCAGAGGGCTGGTTGGATTGGGGTACTGAGGCTGGCGTCCCAACAGTCACATTCAGGTCTGGGGATAAGAATGCTGGATATTCTATCAGCTGTGGTATAATAACATTTCTGCAAAATGGTAATAAAGGTAAATACTGAAATTATACAAGACACGTCTAAACACAGCGGTAGCTATCACTTTTGAATTGCTCTCTTTTTTATGCTGTAAACTCACCTATTCACTTCGGGCCATCAGAAGACAGAGTTAGGAAAGAGGACCAAAGTCAGAAATCCTGACAGAAGTGCTGTCTTGAGTACTCTTACTACTAAAAGTATGGGCAGCAGAAATGGGAAAGGAGACAAGAATATAAAGTTCTAGGGAAGCTGAAAGTGTTCCAGCCTAGACCTCTCTCCCAATCTCTAGATCCAAATCTTTATCTCATGGCGCAGTCAAGGTGACACATAAAATTAACTATCACAAGTCCACCCTTTGTCAATTTGGCACCCATAAGCATTTCCTTAAAATGCTTTTAATCTCCAAATGAAAACAATAACAAGGTCATAATTCCTCCTACAGCCATTCTGCACACAACCAAAAGCTCACTATCCCCTTCCCCAGAAGAGGAGGTGTAAAGTCCTTGGGCATTTACCCTTCCCCTTGATATCCTTAAACTTAAATACTATGATATAACTTAAATATTAAGATATAAAATCAATACATCTTATGTTAAATGATAAGAAATAAAATAAAGTTATTTGAGATATATAAAAAAATACACACCCATATATATATATTCCCCTGAGGTCAGTTGGTAAATGGGCCAGAGCAGCACACCCAGATGAGAAATATGTTGCCTTCAAAATCCAGAGCCCCACTAGATGTTATGCATATGTATATTTTGGTTTAGGATGATCCAGACACAACTTACCCTTTACCTTAGCAGGAATATCTTGACAAGCCCCCTACCACTGGATTCCTAAAATTTCTCTGCGGTAGAAGGCCCCTGAATTTTGTCAGACTTATTTTCCACCCTGACATGCAAATATCTTACCAATAAGTCTAGAGGTACATATAGTGCCAGGAAGGTGCTAGAATTATCACGCTATTAACTATATAATTGTCCAGCCACTATTCTATACACTTGAAACTAAAATTTTTTTTTAAAAGGTCTAGTTCTTGCTCACTTGACCCAATCAGCATGATGTCATCGCTGCGAAGGCCTGTGTGATAAGCTGTGTAACGGAAAGGTGATGATTCTTGTGAACTAAATTATGACGTAGGAGTGGAGAATGGACATACCCCTTGGGGAGAACAGTGACGGTGTGTTATTGGTCTTGCCAGCTGAGAGAAAACTGCTTGATGGTCTTTATTAACAAGCAGGGAGAGAGAAAGCATTCACAAGATCAACAGCTGTACACCAGGTACAAGGGGTTGTGTTAATTTGCTCAAGCCATGAAACCACATCTGGCATAGCAGCTGCAATTGCAGTCACTACCTGGTTAAGCTTACAATAACCCACTCAACTGTCATTCTCCAAAAGCCACTTGTTTTCTGCACAGGCAAATAAGCAAGTTGAGTGGGGGTGTGATGGGAATCACCTCCTGGATCTTTCAAGTCCTTGACGATGGCACTAATCTCTGTAATCCCTCCAGGGATGTGTTGTTGCTTTTGGTTTATTATTTTCCTAAGTAGAGGTAGCTCTAGTGGCTTCCATTTGGACCTTCCCAACATAATATCCCTCATTCCACCGGTCACAAAACCAATGTATAAATTCACCAACTGCTCTTTATGTCTATTCCAACTATATATTCCGGAATCAGGGAACTAGAGGATGGGTTCGAGGACCCACTGGCTCCCCTGTGGGACGGATCACAGTTAAAACTCCACTGATCACCTGACCTCCATAAGCCCCTACCGTGGTGAACAATAGTGCTGTTTTTGATCTTCTGAAATTAGCGTCAGTTCAGAGCTAGTGTCCAGCAATCTCTGAAAGCTTGGATTATTTCCCTTTCTCTAGTACACAGTTACCCCAGTAAAGCACTAGGAAAAAAGTTAACATTATAAATTTTTAGTAATGTGCCAGATTCTCTCCTCAAGACACCAGGCCCCCCCTTCATTCAAGGGGTTCTGGGTCTATAGACTGGCTTAAATTGGGGATGGGTTGAGGAGCTGTGACTCCGTTTTTATGATTCAGGTGAGACTTCTGTTCACTTTACCTAGAGCTTTTCTGCTTATACAGATCAAATACAAATTTAGTGGGCTTCCTATGTATTTTTTTTCCCTAAAAATATCCTGATCAACGAGCCAATGTCATAGGTCTGTGTGACTCATACTATTCTGACTGCTGCGTTGACTGTTGTCCATTACAGTAACCACTCCACCTTGCCTTCTGTGGTTGAGTGCTATCATTTGGCTCCTGCCACGCTGGCACTCAATTACTCCCAGTTCAGTGAGCGCGGTTCCCATCATAAAGTCTGGACTACAGAGAAGAGCAATCACAGAACCCTTCAAGAATGGGTATGAAAAGTTCCTTGGCTATGTCCCTTAGTTCTTTATGTTTGCCTCTACAGGGGTTCTTATCTATTTTAATAATTTTTTTTACAGGTTACCTCTTCATCAAACCATGAGCTACTTGAGGATAAGGACCAGGCCTCATTTATATTTGTATCTGCAGTGCCTTGGGGGTATAGCAGACTCAGTAAATGTTTATTGAATCAATGAGAAAATGGATAAAGAGGGAACAATCAATAAACATAAGAAAAACATTCCACTTTACTATTTCAACAAATCACCAGTATCAACTGGATAAAATTTGTTTTTAAGAATAATACCCAGTGTTGGTGAAACTAAAAAATAAATACTTCAGAATATAATTTCCTCTCTTATATCTAATTCCCTAATTCCATTTCAGATATTTGCCATTTCTGATTCTTAGAGAGCACTATAGATTAAAATGTCTCTCTCAGGTGCTCATTTTTCTTTGATCTATTTTTTACTGTTGAAATTTCAAGACCGGTTGACATGTTATATTTCAAGTTACTTTTGGTTTCCTAATGACATATATTGACAACAGACTTGCCTGGATTTAAAAATAACAAATGGAGTGTGTGGAAGTCAGGTAAACACTACTGTACTGCAGAGCAGAAAACTAAAACAATTAAGACAGCTTGATCTTAAAAGTCCTCACTTCTTTCTACAAAAGGAATATCTCTCTGGCCAACTTTCTTCATCAGGCTACCCCTCCCCTCCCACCTTCAGCCGCGAAGCTGGCACCCACCTCCTTTATTTTTCTTATCTCCAGGCTCCCCACCGCCCACCAGCTCTCTTCAGCGCTATACCCAGAAACTCAAATTTTCTCCCCCTTTTTAAGCAAAACAATTCACTGCTCTCTTTGGGTGGAGTCTAACCCATTCTGGCCATGTCTTAACACAACCAAAATACCCCATCAAGCGGTGAAAGGTTTCAAAGGCCCCACGATCCGACTGTGTTAACAAGACTTAAAACACTTACGTGACAGGGTCTGTTCTTTCTGGAGGTGGTGCAATATTCATAAACATGGATGGTTCCACAATTTTTTGAAGAGGTTTTAACTGAAGAAAATGATATGTATATTTTAACACTGTTTAATGACAGAGTTCACCCTAATACCCCTATGCTCCAGAGCTATGAAATAGGCCTTAAACAATACATATAAGGAGAGAAGGAATTAAGAGAGGAAGAACTAACATTTATTGAATGCTAAATATTTGCCAAGAATCTTTTATCTTTCATATTATTTAATCTTCTCAGTAATCTTCTGTAGTAGATAACTGTTCCTATTTTACAGATAATATTGGAGTTCAGTAATACGTTCCAGGGTACCCAAAAGGCAGGAGAACCAGGATTTCAATGCAGCTTTATCTGTCCTCAGTGTAGTACTTTTTTTGGACATTATCATGATAAGTAAGTAGGGAACTATATTACCAAAAAGTTCATACACAGAAAATTGAGGTGAACTTTTATTATACTTCCCACTCATTTCCACCTCATACCTTTGTTCTTCGTTTTTAAGAGTCCACCTACATAAAACACTTGCCCAGTTTTATTTGAAAAGGCTATTTCTCCCTAGGAATGGAATTGTTACATGTTATATTCAAACACAAAACCTGCCTCTGAAGTTAATATTCATAAACTGTGACTGTCACAAAAAAAGACTAAACAATTAGGGGCCCCATCAGACCTAACTGACGATAAGAAAAGATAATAAGCAGAAGGGGGAAAAAAATCAAAGGAGAGAAAGAAAAAGGAAAACAATGTTTGTGCCTACCGGCTTTCATCTCTATATTACCTACTTCTGACTCAAAATGCATTAAAAATCATTATGATCTACCACAGAAAAAATTTAAAAATACATTTTATGGCGATTTCTCAGTTAACATAGTGGCAGACTTTTCAATAAGACTATCCACTTTCAATTTGTAATTGAAAAAAACAACCAAGACTATAAAAAATAGCAAAAACTAAAAATGAAAGATTGTTTGCAAAAGATAGGAGTCCTTTCCCCTATACAACCACAGCACTAATATGACTGAATTTATAAATGTGCCAAAGCTGTGATAATGCCCAGGGATATCAAGAATTCTTTCAAAATTTGATGAGACTATATGTTGGTACAACTTTTCTAGAACAATCCTTGAAAAGTTCATTGTCTTGGACAATAATTTCCATTCTAGAAATATAACCTATGGACACAATGAAAGGACATAGGTTAATGTACAAAAATTTTCACTGCAACATGGATATATGCAGTGAATTTAAAAGGACAGGCCAAAGCTAGGAAGGTATCTTCTTCGGGCATATTACTTTCTTGGTGAATCAAGGAAGATATAAATAGCACTAGATATTGAAGTAGTCATGGGGGAAAGGTGCATATATAATCAGAGTACAAATAATACCTAAATAACATCAATGACTCCATTTTAATATGTAGTTTTAGATCTAAAAATCCACACTCACTTCTTGAACACTGAAAAGTTTTGTTTTAAATTACATAAGTATGTGTATATACACACACACAAACAAGTTTATAATAAAGATATTTTGAATAAAAGATCATTATTTTAAATTGGATAAGCAAATAATGGCAAAGTTTCATTTTCTTTAGGCTGGAGGAAAAAAAGCATTCTTTTAAAAATATTTATTTTAAAGAACTTATCAAATTGGAAAGGCCTGAGGCTCCGAAAGGTATGACTGACTGAAGAGCTGTAATACAGGAATTTTTAAAAGGGGAACTAACCTGATGCGAAAATCCAAAACCAAAGTTGCCATAGGAGAACATAAATTCCACCTCAATCCTGCAAATAAACTAAACATGAGGCAAATTTATTTTATTATTTGATCAGAAAGATATTTTAATAAAGAAGTAATAGCAAGTGATATTTTAACTTCACAAATCTGTAAGTTAGAAAACTGAAGCGCGAATTTCCTGATTAAAAAGAAAAAAATTACACAAGGAGCTCCTATAGAAGAAACTGAGGAGATCCTGAACTTTAAAAAAATTTTCTGTCAAGTTAAGCAATATCATATCACTAAAAATGTGGAGAATGTTAGTTTATAATTGTTAGCAGGATTATACTAAGATACATATATATATGTATATATATTCATATACATGTATACAAGTTATATATTTTAAAGTATTCACTCACACTTCTCCCACCTCCACTTCCCTTTTCAGATATTATTTTGATTTACATTCTGAACCCAGCTCGCTTATGTGTGAAATGAAGGAGGGTGTCAGAGGTCATGACCTCAAATGTCCACCATTCTGGTTTTTACGTTCCTTGTCCCTGTTTTGGCTATTGGCAGCAGAAGTCTCTCTGAATAGAAGGTCAATTAATCAAGGCAATGATTTTTGAGCACTTAAAAAATTCAAGTAAGGCCTGTCAACAATGCTTTAGAAACTCCTCAAGGAGAAAAATGTTTCCTCAGCAAGTGGGGCTCCCAAGGTTATGCAGTCCAAGAAGCATTTTAATCTCCTACCCAATAATTTCTAAATTTCTTGTTCACAATGCAGCAGAGAATTTGTTAAAAAGTGGAGGTGAAGACTTTGTGAATAAATATTGTACTTTCTGTTTAATATATTTCCATTAATCAAACTGTGTTTAGTAGGGTAACAAAAAAATAAAAATAATATCAGAGGCTACAAACAATATCAGAGTCAAGTTATATGAAATGTTAAGTGTAGAGGCAAAACTTTCAAAGTTTCAGTAAAGCGCTTACTGTGTTTTTATGCAAAATTTGAAATTCTTCAATAAAGCACCCTTTCTAGAATAAATAATAAAATTCTTAAATATAGACACACTCATGTATATAATGTAAACTATTTCATACATTTTTAAAAAATCAGGTAGTGATTGTAAGGCACACATTAACTCAGTAGCTAAAATACAGAGAAAATAAATATTTGAGAGAAAATCAAAATTCCAGCTTATACCAAAAATAAATGTTAATATTTACTTTAATATTTTAAACAAAAATGTCCCTGCCAGTTATAGTCCCACTTTTTGAAGTCTTAGAGGAACTGCCTACAGTACTTTGGAGGATCTTTTCTGTAGTTAGTTATTGAAGGGTTGCTTATACATAAATCGACAGGATAAGCTGACTCCTGACAGAACTGAGGTTTCTTTTGTTTTTCGGGGACTGTTGGTACCTTTTAAACCTGCGGCACCTGTGGTCAGCACCTCTGGTCATCTCTGCTGTGTTATCAGGTCTCCCAACCAGGCCAGCATCCCACAGTTGCCTTCTTGCCAGCATTTTCCACTGCAGCTCGTGGAATTCCCATTCCAGGATTAACAAACAACCTTACATCTTTTACGGATCCACTAAACATCACTGCTTTGCTTTACCTGAGACCTGGCTCACTACTAAGGATGTTGCTTTCCCTATAAGCTCAAGTGAAGGCCCATGTACTTCAAGGTCAGGAGATGGAATAACACCCTCCACACTCCTTCCTATTGCTTCCATGTAGATGTAAACAGTTTTCCTCTTTTAAGCCTCACACTATCTGGGATGTCTTTCAGATACTCTAGTCACTAATTCTCATTAGTGGAAAGTTTGGTATCTGGTTCACATGTCTTTTGTGCTCCTTGCACACCCAAAACATAACAATCCATGAGAACCTATTTAATACCTGCCCTCTCAGTTCTCAGTGAGACATTATAATGAGGGAAATAACAGGTGGTTATAATGGCAGGCATCATACAGAATTAGTATATCATAGACAGTGAGTCCTCACTCAACTTTAAGCCATATGACGTATAATGATACCAATTTTACCATAGGCTAATTGATATAAACAAGAGTTAAGCTCCTACGGCATGTCATCAATGTTATAACAAAACGATGTTACTTGAGGACCTGCTATATGTTCTTCATATAAAAATCACAAGATTTATCTTGGCTGGTGTAGCTCAGTGGATTGAGCACTGGCCTGGGAACCAGAGCATTGCTGGTTCAATTCCCAATCAGGGCACCTGCCTGGGTTGCAGGCCAGGCCCCCAGTAGAGGGTGCATTGAGAGGCAACCACACATTTCTTTCTCTCTCTTTCTCTCTTCCTTTCCCACTGACTAAAAATAAATAAATAAAATCTTTTAAAAAAATCACAAAATTTCTCAGAAAATTCATAAATAACTGAAATTGAATTCCTCAATGATTCTGTCAATCTGCTCTCTATAGCTTCCTTTCCTTGATAACTTCCCTTTTCCTAAGTGGGGTTGGAGGGTGGGGAAATATCTAACTGTTCTAAGGCTGCTTTTTTCTTCTTATTTTCTTTTATACTCTTTGTCTCTGCTTTTGATCAAAGATCTTAACCTATAGACTCACCTTCCTCATATAAAAGTTAACTTTTAGTAATACTTTTAACTATTGTAAATGTCTTTGAGTTATTTCTGGAGATCCCACACACATCTGCCCAACTGAATGAGCCTCCATTGGAGCCTATTAAAATATTAATCCTGAATGTGCACCTCATCGAAATCCACCGAGCTTTAGGCTTGTCTTCACTTAGCTCCTCTGGTGAGTCTCAATGAATGGCAATGAGCTATTTGGCTCCCTGTCCTGAATTTGACTCTGCTCTGCCCAAAGCAAGTTACATGGCTAAGCCGAGCGGGGAGGGGAAACCTGTAGACTACTCAAAGTATGGATACAGAAATATATGATTTTTTAGGGGGCATTACTCTAACAATCTTCCATACCTTTGAATTCTCTGTTACTTTCCTCAAGTAATTACAGTGGCTATCAATCTGCCTGTTGAATTTATCACCTAGCCTTAGGCTCATCTGGTAAGGGTCATAGAACCAAACCAATAAACACAAATAGTACTATAATTCACCACAAATTTAATAATAACCTTGCCTTTTATAACCAATACAGCAATATTATAAACTCCAATATGCTCATGTGTTTTATTGGACTCTAAGCCTTAATAATTAGCTCGTATTTCTGGTTTCTCTCAGAACCTCAAAGGAACCCCACATGTATCAGGGATACGAAGGACCCAGGGATTAATGATTTAAACCACAGATCAATTTTTTAATAAAGCTATTCAAAACCTAATATATGATTTGTTTAATTCAGTTCAAGGTGTTTGTCCTCCATAATGACGCTGAATATATTCAGAGAGCAATTGATACTAATTGGTAATTACAAGAAAAACAAAACAAAACACTTGTGTCCTCTCCATATATACCACAGAAGATCACTGTTGTGCTTCCAAACATGAGCTGTAATTTGGGTCTGGTCATTAGGTCCCTTTACCTCATCCAAGCACTAGATTCTACCACTCTCCACTGAGGATTTCCACTAATACATTTCAGAAAACATAATTAAACATCCTTAATCTTTCAGGTTGTATTACTGGCCTTCCAGAAAATAAATTTTCAACAAACCAAATTTTTTTTTTTAATAGCCAGAGGGAGATATTGTTTCCTGAGCACATGAGTTTGAAACCAGATAATAATACAAGGAATCCATCAGTTATAGATAAACCTTAAAAATAAACACCAACAGGATAATATGATACCAAGTAAAAAATTATCTTGATACATACCTGAATTACCTCATAAAGGTGTATTTGAACACTCCCTAACATGAGAGTGTATTTGTCTTCATTGTCACATTGCATTAGATCCAAGTAAATATTATTTCGTACATCATCTTGCCGTCTGGGAACCTTGATATAAATATATATAAAAAAGCATTAAAGCCCTAGCTGGTGTGGCTCAGTGGATTGAGTACTGGCCTGAGAACCAAAAAAGTATTACATTTTCAGTATGCATTTCAGATATAATTTCTGAATAAATATGAGACCTGTCCAGAAAAAGTCCAGCCATTATTACTATAATGAGAACGATTTGCGTGACATCAATATAACCTGCCAGCCAAGGAGAGTGGGCTGGAATGCGCATGCATGAACAATAACAACTTCACTGTACTAGTCAGTGGAGGCAGTAGACACTGTTGAGTCAGCATGTGCACTGTGTGGCTGCTGCATTCAAAATGACTGAGTGAGCAGAGCAATGAAACTGCATAAAACTTTGCGTTAAGCTTGAATATTCCTCCGTGGAAACTATTAAGATAATTCAGAAGGCCACAGCTATGGGCATCTGGTGACTGGCAGCTTCCTCACGACAATGTGCCCACTCATGCGTCAAGTCTCATGCAGTTTTTTGCCCAAACATAAAACCACCCAGGCGACTCAGCCCCCATACAGTCCAGATTTGGCACCGTGTAACTTCTGGCTTTTTCCAAAACTAAAATCACCTTTGAAAGCAAAAAGATTTTAGACCATCGATGATATTCAGGAAAATATGAGGGGACAGCTGGTGGCAATTGGGAGAACTGTGTGAGGTCCCAAGGTACCTACTTTGAATAGAACTGAGATGTCATTGTCCTGTGTACAATGCATCTTGTATCTTCTTCAATAAATGTCTCTATTTTTCATATTACATGACCAGATACTTTCTGGACAGACCTCACACATCCATAAACTATATTATATTATTGTCCATATCTAATGATTAGTTTTCATGTTATTAGCCTTATAATTTTCTAATCTCAGAGTCACATATACCCTAATGCCAATAAAAGTCAGGATTTTGTTTATGTCTAATGTAAATTACAGTCTTTTTGAAACACCGATGCCTACATTCTTCCTTTTAACTCTACACAGAAGTTTGGCTTCAACATCAACCAAAAATGTAATATCAAAGGTAATCTAATATCCAGTCCAAATAATCTAGATAATCCGAAAATCCAATACCAAAAGACACCGGTATTAATATCCTTTTCAGTCTTTTTTCTTTAACTTTTTGATAAAATGTACACTGTTTTCTCAACTTGGAACTTTGAAATCTGTAATACAATACCGTATTTATGTCACCTTTAAAATCCATACACTCTTGCCCTGACTGGTATGGCTCAGTGAATTGGGCATCGTCCCACAACTGAAAGATCACCAGTTAGATTCCCAGTCAAGGTACAGGCCTGAGCTGTTGGCCAGGTCCCCAGCGGGGGGCATACAAGAGGTAACCGTTTCTCTTCCCTCTCTCTCTCTCCTCCTATCTCTAAAAATAAATAAAATTTTTTTAAAAAATCCATATACTCTTGCTGATTAGAAAGAAATCTCATGCCTCCCCACCCAAGATTCTAAGTGTCTTTAAAAAATAAATTTAACTGAGACATAATCGACACATAACATTGCATCACTTTTAGGTATATAACATAATGATTTGATATTTGTATATATTGCAAGATGAGTATCACAATAAGTTTAATTAACATCCACCACCACACAGTTACAATTTTTTTCTTGGATGAGAACTTTTAAGATCAACTGTCTTAGCAACTTTCAAATATACAATTTTATTAACTATTGTCACCGTGCCATACATTAGATATCCAGAACATATTTATTGGGTTGGCCAAAACAGTTCATTTGTAAGATGGCTCTAGTAGTGCTTAGTTGTCTTTAACTTTAATTCAAAACAGCTTTGTTAGATTGTATTATGACAGATGTCATATTAGCACACATTTTTAAAAAAACACATCAAAATTGGTGAATTTTGGGGTAGTCATTTTAATATTGAAGATGGAAGAAAAATAAGCAACATTTTTGGCATATTATGCTTTATTATTTCAAGAAAGGTAAAAACGCAACTGAAATGCAAAAAACAGATTTGTTCTGTGCACGGAGAAGGTGCTGTGATTGATCGAACATGTCAAAAGTGGTTTGCAAAGTTTCGTGCTGGAGATTTCTGGCTAGACAATGCTCCATGGTCAGGTAGACCAGTTGAAGCTGATAGCGATCAAGTCGAGACATTGAGAAAAATCATTATACTACGTGGGAGATAGCCGACATGCTCAAAATATCCAAATCAATAAAATTATTGGTGAAAATGAAAAATGTCTTTTATTTTATGGAAAAAAACCTAAACAGACTTTTTGGTCAACCCAATGTCTTGTAACTGGAAGTTTGTATCTTTCGACCACTTTCAGCCATGTCAGCCACCCCAGAGCTCTGCCTGTGGCAACCACCAATCTCTTCTCTGTGTGCATGAGTGAGGTTGCAGGACTTTTTTTTTAGATTCCACATTTATGTGAGATCATGAAGCATTTGCCTTTCTCTAACTTATTTCACTCAGCACATTGTCTTGCAGGTCCATCCATGTTGTTGCAAATGGCAGGATTTCTTTCTTTTTATGACTGAATGTTTCATTTTTAAAAGTGTTTAAATCTATTCATCCTGGATGGCACTTATGTTCTTTTCCATGTAAATAATGCTGCAATGAACATGGAGGTGTAGATACCTTCTCCAGATAATAGTTTTGTTTTCTTCAAATACCCACAAGTAAAGTTACTGGATCATATGGTTATTCTATTTTTAATTTTTTGAGGAGCTTCCATACTGTTTTCAATAGTGGTTGCACCAATTTACATTCTTGCCAATAGTGCACAAGGGTTCCCTTTTCTCCACATCCTTGCCAATACTTGCTATTTCTTGTTTTTTAGATCATAACCATTTTAACAGGTGTGAGGTGATATCTCCCTATGGTTTTGATTTGCATTTCCCTGATTATTACTAACGATGAGCACCTTTTCATGTACCTGTTGGCCATTTGGATATCTTTTCTGGAAAATTGTCTATTCAAACCCTCTGCCCATTTTTAATTGGATTATTTTTTTTCTGTTAAGTTGCATGAGTCCTTTATATATGTATATATATTTGGATACTGATCTCTTATCAGATATATGACTTACAAATATTTTCTCCCATTTTGTAGGTTGTGCTTTCATTTTGTAGATGCTAATGAGAGTTATATATTTGAGGGGGGGATTGTTATAAAGACTGAAGAGATTATTCCATGCTAAAATAATTGGAGGGATTTTATATAAGAAAAAAGGAGAGAGGGAAAGGGGGAGAGGAGAAAAAAAGAAATGTACTATGAACTGAATGTTCGCATCCCCTCAAAATTCCTATGTTGTATCCGAAATGTCCAGTGCGATGGTATTTGTAGGTAGGGTGTTTGGGAGGTAATTAGGCCATGAGGGTAGAACCCTCATGAATTGGATTAGTGCCCTTGTAAGAAGAGACACAAAAAAGATGATCTCTCTGCTCCCTGCCATATCACTGTGACAACAGGAAGAAGGCCATCCACAAACCAGGAAGCAGGGGAAGCAGGCTCCCACCAGACAATGGATCTGCCATCACCTTATCTTGCTTCCCATTCTCCAGAAAGATGAGAAATAAATGTTTGTTTCTTTAAGCCACCCAGTCTACAGTAATTTGTTAGAGCAGCCCAAAATGACTAAGCCGGGGTAGGAGAGGGTAGGTAGATGGGAGGGGAAGAGCAAGACAGAGAAAAATGCATGTGTGATAAACCACAGGCAGTAAGATGTCAGGGAAAAAGACCACCAAGATTGTGCATTTTACAGTAAGCTATTCATTTAAAAATACATTAATTAGTTTAAAATATATAAATAGAATACTGTAAAATATCAAGTAAAAAGGTACTGCTTTTGTTTCTTTCCTATCACCCCAAAATATATAATTAATTTAGCATATTTGAAACAAATGCATCCTTATAACTAGAAAAGAGTGTTAACATTACCTGTACAGAAAAATACTTCACTTCATCAAACTTAATTATACTTTTCTTTTTATCATTGTTTTGTAGTGTGTTCTGGGGTTGCAAGGCATATGCTTTTGTACATTTCACAACATTGTTTACAGAGATGCGAACGCACAAATTACTGCAATGCTGCAAATCAACTGAAAACACAAGTATTTAGGAAGCAAATTTTGTTGTAATTGAACAATAACATATTATAAAATTTATCCATTAAACAACGCAGGCTAAAACCTAGGAATCAACCAATAAATAAAGAGGCAATTGTAAAGTATATTAAACAATAAAAAAAGTCCATTAAAATAGTGTTTTTGTCCATCAATGTTAGTTAGGTACAGTATAAGTAGGAAAAGGTTGATTCTTCCTTAGATCAATTCTCATATTTTTATCCTTACATTTCCATTATAAATCTTTTGTAATTTTTCTACATTTTAAGGTGAATAAACATTTACATTATATTGTTGAAAATTTTTTCAACTATAATTATATAGAAATTCAAGAATATGTCATTTGAAAGCAATTTATTTTTAATTTTAAGACATCAAAATTTAAAGCAGCATTCTACTCTAATTCACTTCACTATATACTTCACTTATATTATACTGGCCTGCATTTTTATCTTTCATAGCACTCATGCATTAAAACAATTTTGTTTTTATGATTTAACTATCTTCAACAATCTCTATATTATATAGAATTCTCTTCACTAAATCATCTATACAAAAAGAAACACCAAGTCTTCAAATTTAGACTGGGTTAATGCCACGATAAATCTAATCCTAGGTATTCAGCTTATTTAAAGGCACTGAGATAAATAAATCCTTTAAATAATGTTTAAGAGAAGCACAGTCATTACTTATATATAAATTAGTACTATAAATTCCAAGATACATATTTCTCTTTTAACTTATATGGTGACTGACGTGGGTGACAGATGACGGAAAATCTTTTGTCGCTCTCCACGTCACACAGTGGAGTCCACACACCTCTGTGCTTAACTCTCGCCTGGGCCTGTGACTCCTTGAACACGCAGTGGACATGCCCAGGGCTGGGACTTGGATAAGGTCAGAGAGGGGCTAGCCAGGGTGCAAAACCTAAGAGGACACCAAAAACTTCAGCAATGAAGATAAGTAATATTTTAATGTAATATATTTTTAAAATCAAAATGAATACAGAAAGAATAATAAAAGACAGGCCCTGGGGCTACACAGAAAGGAAGTTCTAACAGTTTCCGCATCCAGGCTCAGTCCCGTCTCCCGGGCATTCTCACTAAAGCACCAGACACATAAATGAGCCAGTTTAGATATTCCAGCTGTTTTGAACCTCAGCTGTCATAATGGTACACAAGTACTGCCTAGTGAATGCACAGAGAGTGATTAATAATAGTTAATGTCTGAAGCCAGTAAGTCTGAGTGTCTTGTAATGCAGTAACATGTAACTGAAACAGTGATACATGATCATAGCGTGGTTCTTGAATTTTAAAAAAAGGATACTCTGAGGTGTAAAATAACTGCAGTTCTTTATATGAATAGCCAGACAGCCAACCTATAACAATCAAAATAAAAACACAGTGAATGAATTTTTTAAAGTTAACTTTTCTTCCATTTTACTCTATACTGAACTATATATTTTTTAAAAGCTCCACTTTGTTAGTCTTTCTCATTAGAAATAATTTAATGATTGGAAAACACCAGAAAGCATAAATACAGAAAAAAATAGGCAGGATTTGTTCAAAATAAACCTAAAATGAATAAGAGTACAAAGCAAAACAATGGTTCATTACCAACTTAAATCCTGTAATCACTCTTTGAGTAATTTTTATTTTATATTAGGTTAGACGTGGTAAAATGTAACATCTTGCATATCATAATAAGAAATATGGCTTGCTTGAGATAAGCTTTTTTATCCAGTATCCTAAAACCTCTTTATTCATTCAACAATCATTCATTAACTATAATATGCCAAGGACTGAAATATTCATTTTCTCTTATAGAAAGTGTTTCTAAATGTTAAAGAAAATTGTATCTAGTGTTTAACCATAAAATTAAATACACAATGAATACAGAAGCACTTAAAAGTGACATGCAATATTAGCCAAATATATTTAGCATGTTTGTCTTTTATAAAAAAGAGCAAAAGTAACAACAATATTATATTAAACATTATGAAACAAAATAAATGCCCCAACAATATTTTTAAATGTAATGTAATTGGCTGGATAGCAATACAGAACAAGAGGTTAGCATTCAATATTTAATTAAAAGAATACTGTACCTTAATGAATCCAAAAGAAGAAAATATTATGGTCCAATTCTTAAGGAAACATAGGTATGAAATATTAGGGTAAAGAAAAGATTCTACATTTTCAAATTCAAAGTGGGATGGGAGTAATGCCTATTATATAATCTAGGAGGGATTTTAAATGTTTTTGCCGTATGTGATTCCATAAATCATTGTTTATTTCTTAAAATTGGGTTGTATATAGGAGGATAGAACAGGAAAGTATAGCTATAATTTTGTATTGTATAATTCTACACAATGCAAATCACTGACTGCCTGCCAAGAATCTCAACGTGAAGCCATGAGCAACAACCTTAATTTTCCTTATGTTTCAAGAGCTCTTTATATTTTTACATAATAGATCCATAATACAGAAAAGATAATTTCTATTCAAATATAAAAAAAGATTTAACACTCAAAAATATAATGATTATTCATAGATTTTCAGATAACAAAAAAATATTACCACAGAATCTGAGACCCACCTGCAGCCCAAAGCAATTAACCATGTCAGGATCTTCACCCCCAAACACTCTCAAATAGGCGTTTAAAACAAGAAAGCAACCAGAAAGCTACTCACAAAAACACTTCCTGTGTCCAATTTTAGGACACAGGTTTTTCAGATCTTTTTCTGAAAATGGGGTGTGGCTATCAGAAGCAGGGGTAGTGGGTAGTGACGTAGTTATCATTGTTTACACACATGCAAACCTTGCCAAATATTTCAAAATAAGTCACAGAACTTTCAAAGAGGAACTGGTGAGACTAAATCATGAATTGGGAAGAGCTATCAATTACATGCTAAACATCTCTGTCAAAAACTTCCAGTGGACCTTTAACAGAAGCTTTTTCATATCTAGCAACATATAATTCAAATGAGGGAAATACAAATTAGAAAGTTATAAAGTGTGAGTGAAATCAGAATGGTTTTCAATATGTCAGTTCTCAGAAGATGTAGAAGTCATATTCAAGAGTATGGATTATAGGTTTGTTTACATTGCTCTCAGATCTAGCGGCTGATTTCTGTATATGTTCCTCCAAGATGGGGAAATCCTTCGCCAATTTAATGTGCAAGAAGGACTTTCATCCCACCTCCAAATCCAATATCAAAAAAGTATGGATGGCAGAACAGAAAATATCATATGATAAGAAGAAGCAAGAAGAATTAATGCAGCAGTATCTGAAAGAACAAGAATCATATGATAATAGATTGTTTATGGGAGATGAACGTGTAAAGAATGGTCTTAACTTCATGTATGAGGCTCCGCCAGGAGCTAAAAAAGAAAACAAAGAGAAAGAAGAAACAAAAGGTGAGACTGAATACAAATTTGAGTGGCAGAAAGGCCCGCACGAGAAAAATATGCCAAAGATGACATGAACGTCTAAGATCAGCCCTTTGGTATTCGGGTTTGAAATGTGAGGTGCATTAAATGTCACAAATGGGGCCATGACAACACAGATCGAGAATGTCCTTTGTTTGGTCTTGCTGGAATCAATGCAAGTTCAGTTCCTGCTGATGGCTCAGGGCCATCCATGCACCCCTCTGAGCTAATAGCAGAGATGAGAAACAGTGGGTTTGCATTGAAACGAAATGTACTGGGGAGAAACTTGACTGCAAATGATCCATCTCAGGAATATGTTGCAAGTGAGGGTGAAGAAGATCCAGAAGTCGAATTTTTAAAGTCACTGACAACCAAACAAAAACAGAAACTTCTCAGGAAATTGGATCGACCTGAGAAGAAAGAAAAGAAAAAGAAAAAAGATAGAAAAGAGAAAAAGCTTCAGAAGAGCAGAAGTAAACAAAAAAAAAAACCCCATAAAAACAAATCCTCCTCCTCCTCCTCTTCCTCTTCCTGTGGTGAGACTTCAGAAAGCAGCAGTGAGAGTGATAACAAAGAAAAAAAAATACAAAAGAAGAAAAGAAAGAAAAACAAATGTTCAAGAAATAAAAACAGTGATATAGAAGAAAAGGACAAGCCTAGGAATAGAAAACTTTATGAAGAACTTTCTAGCAATCACTGTAACGAGGAAAAAGCCAAGGAAGAGTCTAGATTTTTAAAACAAGAGAGTTCTAGGGAGACTAGCAAATGGAGTCATTCTGATTTTGACAGAGTCCAGAAGCTATAACCACAGCCTAGAGAAGAGAAGTTCTGAAAGAAATGAGAGGAGCAGCAGGAGCCAGAGCGGAGATGAGAGGAGCAGGAGAAGCCGGAGCAGAAGTCACAGTAGTTACAAGCAAAGGGAAATAAAACGGCCACAGCGAAGTCCCAGTGAAGAGCAGAATAGAAGAAATGACACCAGAAGCCATGGCACAGATATATACAGAAAAGGAAAAATGCAGAGAGAACGTAGCAGAAGTAGAGAGTAAAGAGAGACTGCATGTGACAATTACCTGGGAATAAAAATATCTCCACTTCTTTATCAAATACCTTTAGCAAGGGCTAATATGTATTATTGTCTTCCTAATAAAAAAACTATTTTCATTCTCCATCTCTGTGAACTGTCATATCAAGTTACAAAACTACATGAACCTCATAAGGATAAACTTTGCAAATATTTGTAAGTAATATATTTTGGAGGTATAAAAATATTTTCTGTTGATAAGGGTTTTCTGTGCCCTCTATACCTGATAAAAACCCCATATAACTTGGTGACATTTTCTTTGTTCTGAAACATCATTAAAAGAATGATAATACAATAGAATGGGTAGAATTTATTTCTTTAAAACTTTTTTTAAAGTTTTTACGTTTTAGTTATTGATTTTAGAGAGAAATAGAAAAACAAAGAAAAAAGTATGGATTACAGAAATTAGTATGTCAACATAATGATATGCATAATTGTTTATGGACAAAAGTGATTTCAAAGAATCTTTTCTAAGTTTAGATTCAGACAGTGAAGGCATATATTCCAACTTTGATTGTGACATAAGAAAAAAAGAGTTCTTTATCTTTAAATGGTGGGCAACACTATTTGTAGTATCATTTGTAAAAACAAAAATGTATATGAGGTATATTAGGTTAGAAGTGGTAAAATGTAGCATCTTGCATATCATAATAAGAAATATGCATTGCT
The DNA here is from genome assembly GCF_021234165.1 of Pteronotus mesoamericanus. NCBI lineage: Eukaryota > Metazoa > Chordata > Mammalia > Chiroptera > Mormoopidae > Pteronotus > Pteronotus mesoamericanus. The sequence continues at coordinate 21,753,174 of NW_026555277.1, read as the reverse complement.
TGAGATAAGCTTTTTTATCCAGTATTCTAAAACCTCTTTATTCATCAATAATCATTCATAAACTATAATATGCCATGGACTGTGAGCTGTAACTATATTGTATATGGTCATTTGTAAAAACAAAAATGTATAATGAATATAACCTTATTATTTCCCCCAAAAGAGTTGTGTTAAATTAACCATGTTTTTAATCAATAAAATATATTAGTATATGAGGAGCTAGAGAAGAGGAATAAGAGAAACTCTCATTTCACAGCCAAAAATTACTCTCATAGTGTTCAGAGAAAAAAGATAACTATAAAAGAATACCACCATATTTGATAGCTCTAAATATACAGAGATCCTCACGTCCTATACATTATAGCACTCAAAAGAGAAAACAGATTTTTCTGGTCCTCAGTCTAGATATTAGGTCCTACCTGTGTGTTCATGTATACGTGTTTGATTTTTGTTTCAGGGGTTTATTATATTTTGGATGAAAGACAGGTGTAGGGTCAATTTTCAAACTATAGCTCAAAGGTTCCTAAATCTGACAATAAATACAATCACCTGAAGAGCTCAATAGAAATACGGATTCCTAGGCTCTATTCTCAAATTCTAAGTGAGTGGATTTTAGGTTGGGCCCAAGAATCAATGATTTTAAAAATTATTCCAGGTGATTCTTATGTAACTTGGGTTTGGAAATCCCTAATAGTACCTAATATAGAAAACTTTTTTTCTGTGAATCACGATGTTTTCCAAAATTTCAGTGATTATTAGAATGCTTTTCTGACTCATGAAAATGAAAAACTAATGAATATATCATTAGAGAGTACCATTTTTTATACATACTTTTTGATTACCAAATACTAAACATTGACTATTCTTAATGTAAAGTAAGAAATAACTTGTACAGATTTATTAAGATTAGTCATACTTACCACATCCCCAAATGGCACCAAATTTGCTGCTTCAGGTGTTATATTCGGTTCTTTACTTTCACTTTTTCTCTGCATCTACAATGTAAATAAATTAAGATTTTAGAAGGCAAAGAAGAACATAACTAAAAGTTTACTTCAATTTTCTAAGTATCTAGTATCAGGTATTACATTAGGAAGTAGGATACTAATATGTCTAGAAAACTCATCCGTACCCTCGACAAGTTTATCAATAAGTTAGCAGAGAGACAAAGGAGAGAAGTGCATGGCAGCATAAACAATGACTTCTTGCGATCTAAAAAAAAAGACCATCGTTACAACATTCCAGCTAATCTGATGTGGACTAGGTACTGTAGCCTACAAATGTAGTGATTCTACTTGCAAATTGTCCCAATATTCCTTCAGCTATCAGTCAAGGAAGAAACTGGAATTTAATCCTTTGTAATAGTTAGTACACCGGAATGAAGCAATGAACAGATAGTTTGGGGGTCAAAGTTAAATACCAACCCACTAATATTTGTGAGTTGGTATTTAACTTTTTTCTAAGGGCTCCAGTCATTACACACAATGGTTAGTCTTTAAAAACTGTAAGACATTTTAACATAGATTTTAAAAATAAAGAGAAAGGGGTAGGGAAAATGGAGGGGAGAGGTGAAGGGAATAAGGAAAATTGCCTATTAAAAATATAACTTGAAAATTGCCACTTGCAAAAACATGGGTGGATATCAAGAAAATCATGCTAAGCAAAATAATTCAGACAGAAAAAGTTAGAATCATATGATTTCACTCATATGTGGGATATAAAGCTGAAAGCAATACATGAACAATGAAAACAAACTCATAGACACAGACAAGCATGGTGATTATCAGAGGGAAGGGGGTGGGAGGTGGTGAAGGATAAAGGGAGTCAAATAAATGGTGATGAAAGAAGACTTGACTTTGGGTGGTGGGCAAACAATACAACATACAGATGATGTATCATAGGATTGTACACTTGACACCTATACAATCGTATTAACCAACGTTGCTCCAACAAATTTAATTTTAACTCTCTAAACTTGAAAACAAGTATATTCACCCCAACCTTTGCTGAACTTGAATTAATATGACTTTATTTATAAACATTAACTTCCCCCAAATCTTTGTTGTTATGTCTTTCAAGAATTACTGTTGGATTTTTAAAGTATATAATAAATCTTTAGTCATGCTGAAATTTTTGTTTTAAGGTATATAATACCTTAGTTGTATCAAACGATTTGTTTTCTTTTTTTTTGATTTTTTTAATTTATTTTAATTTATTTTTTCAAATACATTTGTCTCTGCTTACCCCCCACCACTTTCCCTTGCCCCCTCCCTCCTTCCCTCTCTCAGCTCTTCCCCTTTGGTTTTGTCCATGAGTCCTTGCTATACGTTCCTTGACTTTCCCCTTCCCTGTTTTCTATATTTTGGATCATTTTGCTATTGTTGAGTCTAACTGGTTTAATATGTTTTATATACAGGATGGGGCAAAAGTAGATTTACAGTTTTTCATATGGAAATAATACAATAATAATACAAGAATAAATTCTGTGTTTTGCATACTTATGACTGTAAATCTACTTTTGCCCCACCCTGTATATGATTTAATTTGTAGTTTAAGGTAACTGAGTGACAATTACTGTACTGTCACAAAAATAACAAACTGTGGTACATTATATGTGTGTTTAGTGTGGAACATCTTTTTAATATTTTGATAACCTTATTATAAAGTCTACTTCAAATGTGCTTTTATTACTTTTTTGAATGTGCATCTTCTTAACAAATTCAAATTAGGAAAAAAAACTTTAAAATACTGATGCTCAATTTATCCTTAACAAAATGGCAGAAACTCCTACCTCTCCCCTCATTTTCCTAGCTTTTTATTTTTTCTTCCTCACCTGAGCAAAATTCTCTTCAATGACAGCAACATGAGCCAACCAATCATTTGCCAACATGCTATTAGAACTTTGAACGGAAGTTCTAGGAATCAGTCTCATAGCCTTCTGACGCCACCTAGAATTTCTCCTGAACCTGCAGAGAATCTTGATTTGTTGCTTCTACTATGCCTATCCTCTCTGTCACTTTTGGCCCTACCCTGAATAGAAGTCCCTTGGCATGTCTATTAAAAAGTCTGTACATTCACTCACACTGTTTTGCAGTTTCTTTCCCAATGATCTTTGTGATCCACTCTCCTCCATTCCAGTTTTCTTTGAAAACCACTAACCTACAGGCTTACCTTCCCGTAGGAAAATTCCTGCTTCCTAGCCCTAATGGAAACCTCAGTATCCTTACATTACGTATCATTTATAGCCATATGCCTGACATTGTGCTGATTCTAGCTTGAAGTGTTCCTGCCCTTAAGAATTTCAGCCTGGGACTGAAGACAGACAGGTGGAAAAACAATTACAGTTTCACTATAAGAAAATCAATTGCCAAGAAGAGAGAATTTTATCTTTATCTTTGCTCAACCCAGATCTTCTACATGGGAAAAAGAGTATTTTATTTGATTAGTCAGATCTTGCCATTCATTGTGGGAAAAAGAGTACTTTATTTGATTAGTCAGATCTTGCCATTCATTGTGTAAGCTACAGGTACATGGAGTTATTAACTCTAAAAAAGGGTTTCTTTTAATCTTCTCTTTCCCTGCCTAAGCTCAAGAGCAATGGCTCCTTTTCACCCTCTTTGGTTTTCTGTCCCCCCAAAATAAGGATACTCACAGCAAGGCCCAAGGATGATCCCCTACAGTAGCAAGGGAAAATATTAGAATTTAGCAATTTTCTTTAACAAGTAAGAAACTATACACATATAGCTGACTCTAAACAGTATACAAATAATTTGAGGAAAAGTGTGAATTTCATACTCATGCTTTCAGGGTATTGTGTTGGCTAGTTAGGTGGATTAACCAACTATATGACCTTAAGTAGTAGACTATTTAGTCTACTTTACAAGTAGATGAGAATTGACCATAAAAAAATTCATGGAAAAACATTTTTAAAAGTTGGCAAACATAAAGATGTATCATGCTAAGAGGTGTGAGGTGTGTAGTTTTAATTTGCATTTCCCTAATAGCTAGTGAAGATGAACACCTTTTCATATATCTGTTGGCCATGGGTACGTCTTCTTTGGAGAATTGTTTGTTCAGGTCCTCTGCCCAGTTTTTAATTGGCTTTGGTGTTGAGTTGTATGAGTTTGTTTGTTTGGTATCGAGTTGTATGAGTTCTTTATGTATTTTGGATATTAATCCCTTGTTGGAGCTGTTGTCTGCAAATATTTTCTCCTATTCGGTTAGTTGCCTTTTTGTTTTGTTGGCAGTTTCTTTTGCTGTGCAGAAGCTTTTTAGTTTGATATAGTTCATTTATTTTTGCTTTACTTCCCTTGCCTTTGGGGTCAAATACATAAAATCTTCTCTAAGACCAAGGTCCATAAGTTTAGTACCTATGTTTTCTTCTATGAAATTTGTTGTTTCAGATTGTATATTTAGGTCTTTGATCAATTTTGAATTGTTTGTACATGGGGACAAACTGTAGTCTAGTTTTGTCCTTTTGCATGTGGCCTTCCAACTTGCCCAGCACCATTTATTGAAGAGGCTTTCTTTCTTCCTTCCATTGCATGTTTTTGGCTCCTTTGTTAAAACTATTTACCCATATACATGTGGTTTTATTTCTGGACCCTCAATCTGTTCCACTGTTCATTTTTCTGCCATACAATGCTGCTTTGATTATCGTTGTTTTGTAGTGTAATTTGAAGTCACGTAGTGTGATACCTCAGCTTCATTCTTTTTTCTCAGGATTGCTTTGGCTACTCAGAGTATTTTGTGATTCCATGCAAATCTGATGATTTTTTTGTTCAATTTCTTTTTTTTTAAATGTCATTGGGATTTTGATGAGGATTGCGTTAATCTGTACACTGCTTTGGGTAATATGGACATTTTAACCAGACAGATTCTCCCAATCTATGAACACAAATTATCTTTCCATTTTGATGTGTCTTTTCAATCTCTTTTAATAATGCTTTGTACTTTTCAGAATATAGATCCCTCACATCCTTTGTTGAGTTTATTCCTAAATATTTTATTTTATTTTTGTTGCAATTACAAAAGGAATTATTTTTTCATTTCTTTTTCTGAAATTTCATTGTCAGTATATAGAAATGCAGTGGATTTTTGAACATTGATTTTTTTATCATGCAACTTTACTGTATTTGCTTATTGTTTCTAATAGTTTTTTGGTCAAGTCTTTAGGATTTTCTACATGTCAAGGATCGTGTCATCCACAAAATGTGACACTTTTTACTTCTTCATTCCAATTCAACAAGACAAGTATTAATAAGTGTTGAAGAGGTTGTGGAGAAAAGGAATTGTAAACTTGTACAGGCACTGTGGAAATCAGTGTGACTATTCCCCCAAAAAATTAAGAATAGAGTTACCATATGACCCAGCAATCCCTTTTCTGGTTACCAACCCCCCAAATTTGAAAATATGTATTCACAGAGATGTAAACACCCCTATGGTCATTGCAGCATTATTTGTAGTGGTTAAGACATGAAGACAGCAAAAGAGTATTTGATAGAGGACTAGATAAAGAAGATGTGGTACATTTATACAATGGAATACTACTCAGCCACAAAAAGATGAAATACTGCCATTTGCAACAATGTGGACAGTCCTTGAGACTATCATGTTAAACAAAATGTCAGTCAGAAATACCTAGGAACTTTATGATTTCACTCACATGTGAGATATAAAACTGAAACTCATATAGACACAGACAACAGTATGGTGGTTACCAGAAGGAAGAGGGTCGGGGGTAGTAAAGGGTAAAGCGGGGCCAAGCATATGGTGATGGAAGATGATGTAACTCTGAGTGGTGGGCACACAGTGCAATATACAGATATGCATCATAGAAATGCACACTGGAAACCTATATAATCTTATTAACCAATGTCACCCCAATATATTTAATTAAAAAAAAGACATATCATGCATTTTGCTTTTACCAAAAACAAATGTTTCAAATTTTCTAATCTTTTCTGTGATAACAAATTGCTGTCCATAGTATGTAAACTAGAGAATATTTTAAAATATATATTATCCCCCCTTTCAGAGTAAGGTAACGACATTTTTAATGAATGTGAAAATAACCATCCCTTTGAGGGAACTCTCGTGCACTGCTGGTGGGTATGCAGATTGGTGCAGCTACTACAGGAAACAGTATGGAGGTTCCTCAGAAAATTAAAAATGGACCTGCCTTATGATTCAATGATTCCACTTCTGGGTATATATCCAAAGAAACCCAAAACACTAATTTGAAAGAATATGCACCCATATGTGCATTGCAGTATTATTTACAATAGCCAAGATATGGAAGCATCCCAAATGCCCATCAATAGATGAGTGGATAAAAAAGAGGTGGTACATGTATACAATAGAATATTACTCGGCCATAAAAAGAGTGAAATCTTACCATTTGCAACATCATGGATGGATCTAGAGCATATTATGCTAAATGAAATAAGTCAGTCAGAGAGACTAATACCAGGTCACTTACGTGTGGAATTTAAAGAACAAAATTAATGAACAAACAAAATTGAAACAGACTCCTAGATATAGAGAACAAACTGATGGTTGCCAGAGGAAAGGGGGTTGGGAGTGTGGGTGACAGAGGTGAAAGGATTAAAAGTACAAATTGGTTGTTACAAAATAGTCACGGGGCTGTCAAGTACAGCATAGGGAATACAACAATATTGTAATAATGGTAGCGGGCCAGGTGGGTATGGGAAATATCGGGGGAACACTTTGCAAAGTATGTGATTGTCTAACTAATACAAAATAGTATTGAATGTCAACTGTAATTAAAAAAACAAATTCTAAATTTAAAAAAGAGAAGAATCATATCTTTGCAATAAATTTGTGTTAAGGTGATAAAATTTTGAAAATTATTGGAAATACTCCTATCTAATGTTATTTGTGGGTATGCAAATGTGTTATAACTAGAAATTCATGCTATTACACTTTAAAAACTTAGAAACAAGTTTCTTATTTGTTTAAAAATCTCACAAGTGAAAATTTCAACAGGTTAAGAGACCATTTTTCCTTTTAAATGCAAAGACGCAATGCTTTCCAATTAGTTTGCCAGAACTAATTAATCAGAAAAGATGATATTTTACTGATAATATCTGAATTAAAATTTGCAAAATAGAACAGAAATGTAAATAAGAATTGTGATTTACTAAGCACAACCAAATTGTACCTCTTCCATTTTGGAATTTAAATCTTTGACAGCATCTTTTTCAAACATAAAAAGCATTCAAAACAAGTACTGGAATACACGTGCCTTAGAACCAGACCTTCAAATCACTACATAACAAAGTATTAAATCAAGCTTTTCAAAAAAATAGTGATCCTTATTGACTTTTTACCACTAGTAAACAAAATGAAATTAAAAATCATTTACTTTTTAATTTAACTTTGTATATTGTACAATTTATACAGTAGATTGCAGTATGTTGTATAATGTACAAGTAAATATACAAACATTGGTGATGCTCGTACGATTTTTACTGACAAGACTGTGCAATTAAAGAAGTATGGAGACCATGGATATAGAGTCACTTCTGTGTGTCTATAATTATGTCTCACTGTCCTAAATCCGTCTTTTCTGGAGGCTTTAAGCTGCCAGTTTCCATGCCTATGTCCACCTGGGCACAGTCTGCTTAGAACGAGTGAGGCTCACGTCTCCATTTGACAGCCCCACTGCCTTCAGTTTAAGATGGAGATAGGAGTTGCCTAATAGTTTTCAGTTCAGACTTATTACTAGGAAGGCTTGGATAAAGCTGAGACTTAGTTCCTCATTTGATTTCCCACTTTTTTCACAAATACTAATGGTTGCGATGCTGGCACTAAAGAAGAACAAGGGGTAAGATTTTAGTACCAAGCCCCATTCAGAATGCCCTAGAACTATCTCGGAAACACAGGGCAAATAGGGTGTTGGGGAAAGAGAGTCAGGGAAGGAGATCATGATACTTCAAGTGGGTTTGAAGAAGTAAAAAAATCAAGAAGTAGGAGAGGAGCCCAAATAGAAGAAACACGTGTAAAAGCATAAAGAAGCATGGCACGGGTTACATTATATATTATGTTATATTGATGTAATATACAGAAATTGATAAATAGACCAGTGGAATAGAATAGAGGGTCCAAGAAAAAAAATAAAAATACATATGGTAACTTAGTGTAAAGGTGACATCTCCAGTCATTAGGGCAAAGATGGATTTTTTTTTTAAAGATTGATTGATTGATTGATTCTTTTAGAGACGGGAAGGGAGGAAGAGAGGGAGAGAAACATCAATGTGTGGTTGCATCTTGCCTGCCCCCTACTGGGGACCTGGCCTGCAACCCAGACAGCTGCTCCACCCTGGGAATCGAACTGTCTACCCTCCGGTTCACAGGCCGGCGCTCAATCCACTGAGCCACACCAGCCAGGGCCAAAGATGGATTAAAAAAAAAAAAAAAAAGTTAGGACAACTTATTTGGAAAAAGAAAACCTCAGGAACTGAAAACAAGGGTAACTAATGTTTCCGGAGTTCAGTGCTTTTAACCACATAAATGAAATCCCAACGACGATGAGGACAGCAGCTCACATTTATGGACTCTACTCAGTGCTTTGCATTGTTAAGCACTTTATATCGTTATCTCCTTTAGTTCTTCAGATAACCCTATAAGTAAGGTAGGCAGTTATTGTCTTCATATAACAGTTAATAAAACGAAGCTCTGACAAGTTAAATAACTGTCAAAATCTTTCTCAAGTATTACCACCTTCCAGTTTCGGGCAGGTCTCTCTCCCTCCCATCTTCATGCACTGACCCTTTTGCCCTTCCCTGGCCCTCTAGGTGGTCGGGTTAGGGACAGGCTCCCCTGGTGGGCGGGGGGACACTCACGTCGATCAGGCAGCGCCCAGTGCCCTCCTTGGCCTGGTCCTCAGGCAGGCCCGTGGTTATTACCAACTCCTGGAAGTGACGGACTGAACAGAACTCCGATCCTCTGATGTGCGTGCTTTCCAGGCAGGTACGGGAACTCCGCTGACCGTAGGGGCCCTGAACAGGGAATGGACCCGCCCACCGTGGTTATCAGCCGTGTTGGAAACCTTGGTCATCTGTTGGGGAGGATCCTTCCCTCCATCCTCTGCCCGGAGGGTCTCTGCCTAACCGACGACGGCGGGCTACTGCGCAGGCGCGGCCCTCTCACGGCTTTTCCCGCGCTCACCCGACCCACTTCCAACCTCCCCCGCCCCACGCACACACGTACAACACTGCGTGATGTTCACGTGTAGGGCCGGCTCCTGTACAGGGCGGGCTTTGGGGGCGTGCGAGCTTAGTGAGCCCAGAGGGTCATTTCAGGTTCCCCTGGAAGGAAGTCAGGACATGCTGGTGAGCAGCCAGGCTGCTCAAGCACAGTGATTGATCACCGTAATTCGTTTTCTGGTCTGCCTCCTAACCCATCATGGGCCCTCCTCCCTGCACCAGTTCTTTCTGGGAGATTTACAATATGGATCATCACTTGCTTTCACTATCCCCGAGTTCCCGGTGTTATATTTCCAGCAGTCTAGTTGAATACCTTGATGGATCTCCAGGGAATTATGCTGAATGGAAAAATCTAATGTCAAAAGATTACATCCCTTATGATTCAATCTGTAATTACAATTCTTTCCTAGAGTCTTCAACTCCCATACCTGTCTTCTGGCTAGATTATAAGCCCCTAAAAGGCAGTTACCATGTTTTCCTTTTTTTCCCCCACACACAGGCTTAGCAATTTAAGATCAAATCATCTATCTCAATCCAAGCTTTATGTTTCATAATAGATTGCAAATAAGCCAGAGGTCCCAAATGCCCTCAGGTCTACTTTGCTATATCACAATCACCTGGGGTGCCTTTTTCTAAAGGTAGCTTTCCAGGCACCATCTCAGATCTACTGAATCTGAATCTCTGGGGATGGGGCCAAGAAGCCTATATATTTTGTTCTGCTTGGGAGGAGTGGAGAGAGGCAGGTATTAATTACTGAACACTTTACTTTGCACACTAAAAAAAATTAAAAACTTCACTGGGGATCTTGTCTGTTGACACCTCAGTAGCTCTACTAAGTATATCACTCTATCCTCACTTAATGAGAGGAGAAAGGTGAGGAACATGATTTGAAGCCAATCATGCAAATATACATGAGCAATTAACTTCTTCCAACTTTCCCTGTCATCATGGCCAAAGGTTTTTTGATAGACACCGCTGGGTTTTCCCTGATGAAAATTTGTGCAGGTCTACCAGTTACTCAGGAGATTTAAAGACCAAATCATACTTCCAAGACTTAGAAAATTCAAAGGCAACTATGCCTACACTGGTTACAGTATTATCAATGTAGCTAGCTTCCCAATGGCATTCACAGCAGCTCTAGAGCGTCTCTATTTTCTAAAATGCTGGGACCAAAACTCCTTTCAACCCTGTATTAACTTTCTTTTGCTGCCATAACAAATTACCACAAACTTAGTAGTTGAAACAACACACATTTGCTATCTTACGGTTCTATATGTCAAAAATCTGACACCAGTCTCACCAGGCTAAAACCAAGGTATCAGCGGGGCTGAATTCGTTTCTGGGAGTCGTAGGGAAGAGTCTGTTTCCTTGCTTTCAGGATGTTGGCAGAATTCTGTTCCTTAAAGATGTAGGATGGAGCTCATATCCATCTCCTTGCTGGCTGCCAGCCAAGGGCTGTTCTCAGCTTCTAGAGGTCACCCACACTCCTTGGCTTGTAGCCCCCTCCTCCTTCTTCAAAGCAAGCAACATCACAATGCTCTGACCCTTCTTTCACCATCATATGCTAATGGAAGTTTAAGGACTCATGTGATTACACAGTGCCCACTATATAATATGGGATAATCTCCCTATTTCAAGGTTCACAACCTTAATCACATCTGCAAAAATCCCTTTTGCCAGCTAAGGTTCCATAAATTGGAACATGGAAGGCTTTGGAAGATATTATTCAGCCTACCACAATCCCCCACGTTGGTTTTCTCATATTTTTCCTTGAAGACAGTGTTCAGGTGTGGTGAGCCTCAGTTCTAATGAGCATGGCTTCCCTGGAGTTTGTTGACGAGAAGGATCATGAACTCCTGCACCACCAGCTCGCTGCCAGCATGAAGGCTATCGCTGATCACAGTGAAAGCTGGAAATGGCAGCCTGCCAGTGGATTCAGTTCTGACAGCAGGGGAAAGTCCCTTTTCGGCTACTCCAGCCTTACAGAGAGCAAAATACTCCTGCTATGATGCTTAAACCAAAATCAGACCTGTTCTCAGACATCCCTCTCTATCATCAATTTCTCAATCCTCTTCTGTTCTAAAACATTCAGTTGCTTGCTACTCAGGGCTAGCACAATAGTTTCACTGATGAATTCCAGAGCCTTTGAGCTTTGTACCTTCCCCCAGAGTTTTTTTATTATCTTGAGCCCTAGGGTTTCATAACAGTTGAGGCACCACTGGATACAGCTCCAAAGAGACCTTTTCCAGTGCAGGACCCACATCAAGTGTGGAATTTCAAGAATCAAAGATCTGACAAGAGCTTGAGAATAGGTACAGTGAATTTCTACTCATACTTCTTGTCGTGCAAAAATGGAGGCAGGGGAAGGGGTTCTGCAGAAGTCAACTGAGTGTTAGCTCAACAAGCTTCCTTGGCCTCTCCTTTCTCTCCCTGTGCGCTGGCCTACTCAGCTTCTCTTTTGTTATATTGTTTTTTTAAAGTTCCCTATATGAGTCTGATTTGCAATCAGCTATGGGAACCACTGATACAGGTTTAAAAGGGAACTAAACTTTTTCGGTTAAAAAACTTTTCAAATGAAAAAGATATATTTTCTTTTTATTAGCCAAAAAGTGAAGCATCTTTCAAGCTAAATTACATTACATTATACTTATTACATGATACACAACCATTAAGTCAGTTTCAAAAAAAAAAGACAAATTTCATATTTCAATTAGTTCAGAAAGGAGACATCAAAAATAAATAATGAAGGACTCTTTTTTCCTTTTCCCTTATTCCCTAAATTTATGTTTAAACCTGATACATCTTTTGTACCATTAAAGTTACGGCTTTTTCTGTATTACTGCTTTTTAAATTAATGATTATAAATGCACCTAATTTGAGAGAACAGGAAAAAAACACTTTCACCTACTGGTTTCTAGTTCATTATCTCCTTTGTCATTAAGACAATATGCTATTATGCTAAGCAAAATAAGCCAGGGGATGAAAGACAAATACTATATGATCTCACCTATAAGTGGAACCTAATCAACAAAACAAACAAGAAAAATATAACCAGCAACATTGAAAGAAAAAAACAAACAGAGTAACGAGAGGGAAGGAGGAAATGGGTGTAATGGGGAAGAGAAGGGGAAGGGTCAAATCAAGAACATGTATAAAGGACCCATGGACAACGCCAAAGTGGGGAAGGATTGAGCGTAGGAGGTGGGGGTGGGTGGGGTAGGGGAGAGTGGTGGTGGGAAATGGAGACAAATGTATTTGAACAATAAAAAAATAATTAAAAAAAGAAAAAAAGTCACAATTCAAAAAAAAAGACAATAATGCTATTGATATTAATGTTACGTATAAATTGCAGATACAATTTTAACATTTTCCATAATCTTGAGAATTTTTTCAGTATTATATAATCAAAAAATCAATTCCAAATACACCTGTACATATCTTACAAAAATATATTTAAAAACAAGAATGAGAAAAATTCTAAATACTGAGTTATTATTCCTCTGAAGGTGAGTTGGCATTATGAAGAGGCTTTGATTCCTTTATCTTTATCAGGATATTCTTCCACATCAGAGGAGAACATCAACTCTGGAAGAGAAAATGAACAGACCATATTTAAAATGGTTTCCCAGTAACTCAAAAAGAGTTTTCCAGTTTAAAATATCAAAATAATAAAAATTGAAAGCCCTCAAGTACAAGAATTCTTGATAGTAAAATCTGATTTAAAAGGTGAGCTAATGACAAACGTATAAGTTTTGCATTTAAAATTTTTCAAAAAGTAAAAATAAAAATTTTCAAGTTTTAAATGTAGTCAATCCCTAAAAAATAAAGCATATATAATGGAGAGAGTATAATAACGTTCACCAGGAAATTTAATCACTTGGAGAATACAGGATCATCAAACAGCTGAAATGTCTAATTCTGCAGTGATCACGACGGCCTCAAATGTAGGGGACAGATGTAGGGGAAGGACATGGAACTAACAAATGAAGCGTGTGCCAGAATATCCTAAATGTGTCCTCCCAATTAATCACCATAATGGCTCTATGAGTGACATATTTCATCCTGACTTTATATTTACTTTTTATCCACATGGAAATACAATGTTATATTATTCCCATGGCCCAAAAAGAGAGGATTCAGTAAATATTTTGTAAGTAACACACACCTTGTGATTTAGACTGAATACTGCATAAGCCAGATCAATCCCAGCTACAGTATAGAATGTTATTAGTTGACATTTCTACATTTAAACTGTTACTAGCATATATATGTAATTTATTAAAATATCAACAAATATTAAAAAAGAAAACCTGAGGAACCTTAGATCAGTTTTCTGATCTAAGTATTAGAGGAAATAAATATTTGAATGATCAAATGAAAGAAAACAGCAAAATACATAAACCTTAAGAAGATTTTTAAAAATACTTTACATATATCAAAAGAAATGAAGCAACATAAGAACAATGATACAAAAAGATACATTCATAAATGAAAATACAAGAGTGTATTTTTTGTCTTGGTTTTTACAACTGGAAGTGCTGGGAAGGGTCTCAGTTGTGACTTCTGAGAGAGTTTGTAATTAGATGGTCAAAGTGCAGTTAAATGCTCAGAATGTTAAACAATCAAAAACATAATACTAACCAAAGTCCAGAAAATACCATAGAGATTCAAGTGTGAAACTGTGGAACATCTGCCAATGAAATACAACTTACAAGACAAATAGCAAGCAGTTCCTAAAGCAGTGCTGAAGAACTAGCGGTTTGCTAATATGGCTCCTCTCCCTCAGCGGCTCCAAAAGGGGTCTGAGAACTAGAGATTAGTAAATCTTACTGCACACTGGTCGCACTAGAGATAAGGTTACTAAACACTTTATTAGACAATGAAAGGTTAAGAATTTGTTCCACGGAGAAAAAGAGGTAAGAATAATTCACTCTAATATGCATCTGACAGAGGCTACATACATGAAGGATTATTTATTTCAAATTAAAAGATATTTTGACTTTGTGAAGTCTATGATTGACCACTGTGCTGTATACCTGCAACTAATACAAAATAATATTGAAAGTAAACTGTAATAAAAATTAAAACAAAATATAATAGATACTTTGATTGAAGGGAGAGTGGGAGAAATGAAGAGCTAAGACTTTCTATAAAATTCCCAAAGGGTTAAAAAACAACCAACCAACCAAACCCTAAATAGGCGCCAGGGCCACAGAAGGCCCTCATTCAGTTCTTTGAGGTTCCCACTCTCCTAGACACTCCTCCCTGCTTGTCTCAGCATCTGTCTCACCAGTTTGTTGTCATGTAGTTATTTTAACTACGTCTTTGCTTTCACAATATTATAAACTATAGCCATTAAAAGATTTCTAAAATCATTATAGAGGATTTCATGATACACTCATACTATTTGTTCTTTAATACCTTCACTAAGATCCATGCCTGGCCTATAAGACAAAAAAAGCCAAGATAATCCAACCAGAACGGCCACCACCAGATTCACCATGATCCATGGCTGGAGAACCTGTTCCTCCACTCCTGCTGCCCTGAAGGACAGAAATACTCATTATTAATGTCTCCATTTTTGTTCATATCTCTAAATATATCCATTTATTAACTTAAAAAACAGTAGTCTTCATCGACAGAGATAACAAGAATGAAGTAAAATGATATCCTATAAAATACACCATATGAGTATATATCATGAGGACAAAGGTTCAAAGGTTACTGAATTCTAAACAGATCTGCTTCGTACACTGACATAAACAGAATTTCAGTGTTGCCAAAATTTTTTTTTAAGTTTACCTTCCAACTACTATGTTGTTACTTACTCTTCATGAAGTCGCTGGTCTTTCTCTCTTTACCTCATGCTTCTAGCCACTCTCTCAAAAACGACTGCCCCTCTGAGTTTTGTGAACTGGACGGCTGGCCACTGATGTGTGGAGGCTGGCGCTCCCTAGTCTGCTGTCCTAGCACGGCTTGGTTTTCCTACTCTATCCCAGCTCCTCACTCCCATCACCATTCTGGGGTTTTAGGCTGCGGATTGGGGGTGAAAGTGCAGGGTTCTTCCAGTTCATTGTGTAATGACGCATTTTAAAACTGTAACTTAAGGGATTTAAAACAGATTTGTAAAAAGAAGACATTTCATTAAAAATGCAAGCGTTCATAACAATAGTCATCCATTAACCAATGGAATAGTTCTTTTCTTTTTTCTTTTGGAATAGTTACTTTCTTGCCACAATTTTGGAGACAAAAACAGGGCCTTTATTATTTTTTATAGATCAGGATACCACTCTAATCCTTCCACTCTTTTACATATATGTGTTACTCCCACTATCACTGTTATTACTCCCATTATCACTGCTCATTACTCCAGTTATCACTGTTGTTACTCCCATTATCGCTGTTATTACCACCATTACTCCCATAACTGCTGTTATTACCATCAACAATTGCCAGTGCTACTGCGAATCTTACCAGAGGCTGCCATTAACAGAAGACGGTGTGTAAAGGTGTATTCTGTCACTTGTCATTTGCTGACTCAGAGATAGTGTAAGTGCAGTAAAGTACACTAAAAAAAAGATAAATGACATTACTAACAATGTATTTTTAACAGCCAAGTTTATTTTGAATTTAGAGATTACTTTAAGGTAAAAAATAATCTGTACTTTAGGGAATAATGATACAGAAGAAATCCATTTGATCAATTTCAACAGGCTGGATTATTTTTCAAGAACACAGAAGGGTCTTTTGAGGTGCTCACTATTCCATCATTAGAACTGACTAGAACCTAGAATACCTTTTAAGAAATTAAGTAACTGACTCAAAGTCCTAAAACTATTTTTATTAGTTTTATAACTAATAAAATATTTATTTTCATAACTTAGAAAATATATTCCAAATTATCCAAAAGATAAATATTATATATTACTGAAATCTCATGCCAGCTGTCTGTTTAATGTGAAGTAGAAAATACAATTTAAATATTACTTAATATAGAACAAATTAACTTTTAAGTTATTTAGTTCAACCTCTATTGAAAAATACTTTAATCAAAATTATGCCTACCATGTTTTTTCAATTACAAATTCTACTGAATATCAATAATATAAAAGCTTTTTAAAAATAAAACTTTTCCGTATTCAAAAGTACAATGTAACTCAAGTATAACACAGTTGTCAAATTAAACTATTTACTCACAGAAAGATGCTAAAGCCGTTGGATCTAGGGCAAGAAAATTTCGGATTGCTACTGATGTTTTGGCAAAGTCAATCCTAGAAAATACAAAAGTCTTTTGTCACAGTGCAACTGTAAACCTCTTACAAAACTGTATTCTCTTGACTGTAGTGTTTCCTTCTCTATTCTGATGCCATTGCATTTATTGTTTCTTACTAAGCCTTAAGTAACTACAGTTTATTTGGAAATTGGGTGTTTACTGATTTGATCAAGTTAAATGAGGCTATTAGAATGGGCCATAATCCAAAATGGCTGGTGTCCTTAAAAGAGAGGAGATACACTGCCCCGGTTGGGTGACTCAGTTGATTGGAGCATCGCCCCACACACCAAAATGTTGTAGGTTCAATTCCTAGTTCAACACATACCTGGGTTGCAGATTTGATCCCTGGTCAGAGAGTGTATGGGAGGCAACCAATCAATGTTTCTCTCTCTCAGCCTTCCTCTCTCTCTCAAATCAATAAAAACCGTATCTTCAGATGATGATTAAAAAAGAGAGAGAAGAGGCCCAGACACAAAGATATATGGGGATGCCATGTGACAAGAGAGGCAGAGAGTGGAGTGATGCATCTCTTAGCTAAGGAACATCAACAATTGCCAGCAACCACTGGAAGCTAGGAGAGAGGCATGGAATAGTCTCTCTCAGAGCCCTCCATAATGGAACTGACCTCGCTGACACCTTCATTTCAGACTTCTGGCCTCCGGTTGTGAGAGAATTAATTGTTATTGTCTTAAGCCCCTCAGTTTGTTGTATTTGTAACAACAACCATAAGAAACTGAGACAATATGCAAACTCTCATCTGTACCTGATTCAGATGATTTAGATTTTATTTGGAAGAAATTTTGAACTTAAGAGTTGATGCTGAAATGAGTTAAGACTTTTGGTTATTTTTTTCCCACGGTATAACCACTCTGCACCCCCACAAAATAACAAAAACAGACTGGCCTAAAAATAAGTCAAAATAATATTAATATCCTATAATTCTGTTTTGAAAACTGTCAGTGACAGATTTTGCTCAACATTTCCTCCTGAAGAAAAGTTAGCAGGATCTATAGTCATAACAGTCTTACCTGTCAAAAGCTGAAACTGTACTTAGAGCCAAAAGCAAGTAGAGAAGACTCTGGAATGGATATGCTAAGGTCTTGTATTGTTGCAGAAGATTCGAGAGGTTAGAAAGCTGATTTCCTGCTAGAACATATATCACAATAATATTCCACACAGCACAGCCAGCCAAGAAACCATGAGAAAAGAGACCAACCATCCTGAAGGGAGAAGGGTTTTATTAGTATTCATGAATTACTAAAGTAAAAAGCTAAAATATTTGTACAATCTATTCATGAAAGAATAAAATTTGCCAGTTAACAAAAAATAAAAAAACAAGACTTCTCTTTTTATTACACTGAAGGCAGATTATTTACCAGTGCTGAACAATCAACACTTTAAGATAAATAAATATACATATATATATGCTTGTTTTAAGAAAAGTCCAACAAAAGCAGCCACCTGAAAGCTCGGTGCACTGAAAGTGCAACATCTCTGGTCGTCCAGGAAGGCTTCATGTCCATTGACATATCTATGTTTTCTGTGGTCTTTATCAACTCTGAACGATCGGTGGCCTGGAATCGCCCTAAGAACACATTACACAATAATCAATTAACAAGAGAGAACCCTGATATTCTTTTTATTATTATTATTATTCTTCCATACCTAAGGAGCCTTAGATAGAGTACAAAAGTTTGCTGTTTTTTTCCCTCTAAAATCCCTCCTTCACTCGGTTCTTATTTCATAAGGCTCTTTTCTTTCAGTTGCAAACACAGTGCTTTTTTCATCTTTAGGGAAAATAAACAATGTCCTTGTGCTTTCTTCTCAAACCAAAATGATGTTGAAATGTAATAGTTTTGGAAATTGATTATATTTAACGAACTACAATAATGAACTACCAAATAAGAAAAACATCTAGAAACCTTTAACCTGACAAAGTCTAAAATATTCTGATTTAGAGATTTTAGGACTGGAGTTCAAGTGTCAACCAAATAAAGATAAGCCAATATTTGAAAACACTTTACATTTCTTAGGAAAAGATACCAGCGTATGTAGCATAGTGTCCTGTGATGGCAGAAAAGAAATGGGTTGTTTCATAAATTTCTTTTAAGGAGATCCCTATGAAAAGTATCAGTCAAGTGTCAGCGCTGCAACACTGTGTGAGCAGAGCTTTACCCTTTTACTGTTGCCAAGGAGGCCCCTTCTCAGACATTTACCAATCCACAAACGGACCTCAGGCAGCAGCAAAGGTTCCATTTCAGTTGTGCTTGCCAAACCTGGCCACCAGGTATTTTGGAGAACAAAGGCAGAGGTGCATCACCTAATTTCCCTTAAGCAAGGACAACTTCTAGACAATTAGTATTTTTTATGGCCAGTTACTCTAGTAAGGAAGTTTCTGTGCTAAGGGAAGCAAGAATAAAAACGAATAAGGGATACTGCTTGATAATAGCTTGAAGTAAAATAAACTAAGTGGCCACATGGTATGCTAATAAAAGCGCTTGACTGGAAGTCATAAAACCCTGAGCTCCAGGTCTGCACTAATCAACTGTGAGACCCTGGGTAAGTCAGTTAGCCTCTCTAGCTCACAGGTTTCTCACTGGCAAAGGTCCCTCAGGTGGTTGCAGAGACACAGTTTTAGAACAACTCACATAAAATCTAAATTGCAAATTTCAAGGACTGATCTTTGCCTCAGATGAGTTCTTTAGGCAGTATACTCATAGCATATGGCATGCCCATGGGAGGAGCATGTGGTCATGACCATACTTCCCAGAAGTTTTTCTTAAAACATTGCAAATGCAGCCTTATAACCAGTGCATGCTACATAACATCAGAACTGTTTTCCAAAAGAATATATGGCTATAATGTTGCATTTTTTTAATAGGGTAGTAATATCATATATGTTCTCTCATTTATTTTTAATTAAGAATATATATCAATATCTGCCCCACCAACAACACCACTATCAACTGCAGAAGACTGGTAAAATAAAACAAAGAAAGAAATGGGTGGAGGGTAAGGGGAGATTTTTAAAATTACCCAAAATCCCATAACCCAGAAACAACCAGCATTAATACTTTGGCATGTTTCCTTCTAGTCTTTTGTCCTATGCATTCTATAGTTGAGATCAAAGTATATGTGTGTGTATGTTTATTTTTCATTAGAATCTTTCCACAAAATGTAAAATTCTCCCCTAAACATTGTTTTGGATGATGCAGAGTTTATTGTATAGATAAAGCATACCTTACTGAAACTATTCCTATGCTCTTTTATATTTAGGTTATTTCCAGTTTTTCATTCTCATGAGTAACAGTGTGATGATTAGTTTTGTGTATAAATTTTTGTCCCTGTTTTTGCTTATTTCCTTAATTCAGATTTCTAGACGAGTAATTCCTAGATCAAAGGATATCCTATGTTCCAAAACAAGGAACAACTTACGGCTTTTTTCCACAAACACTTTGCCTACAGGCTGGCTAATGCCAGTGGGTGCAGTGAATACAGACTGTTGCTCTGGACCACTTTGTTCATCAGTAATTATGTCTTCATCTTCTACTCCCAGCTCATTGGCATACTGCAATTCTGCTGGCTGTGTTTTCCTGTAATCAGGAAGAATATTAAAAAAATGGGGAATTACTGAATATTTACAGACCCACATAAGGAGATACCTGTGAGTAGAGTGAAAAGAGCCCTAGGTTTTGAGTGGAAAAATCTGGATTTTACTCAGACAAATCAGTCATTAACTGTCATGTGCAGCAAGCCATCTATATTTCTCTGGGCCTCAGTTTTCTCCTCTGGACAATGAAGTGACTGAACTAGATTTGTAAGGTTCTTTTCAGACTTAAAATTATATCATTTTATATAGACACTCACTACTAATTATAGGGACATATCTAAATACAAATAATAGTGTTATATAATTTCCAGTGTACTTCTCTAAAGTATGCTATACTATTTTATCTGACACAATTTCCCATGCTAAAAATACACATTTTTACTTTTTGCTGAAATAATCATAATTTGAATTCTGTTAACATGAGAAAATAAATTATAATCACATATTTTATTAATAGTACCTTTAATTTTAATATCTTTAATATGTAATTTTTTGCTACTTATATAAAATGTTATATTTGTGTTACTCTTTTTTAGAGACAGCTCCTAAGAATTTTTATTTAAGTACAATATTTTACTTTTCTCGGTGGTTTACACTTTTCAAACTTATTACTAGATTGGTTTAACTGATATTTGTGTAATACAACCTATCCTGGCGATATACATCTACAAGTATTCACAGGACCTAATCAGAAGCTATTGTTTGGGAGCTCCAGACTAAACATCACAGTGTCCCTGAAGAATATTTAGAACATCAAATAAATTCTTACTTTGTCTTCCTTCGAGGTTTTTGAATAACTGGCTCCTCAGCTGGCTCCACATCAACACCATTTTCATTTTGTAATAAAGATGGACTAGATGTTCTCTGGGTAAAGGCAGTCTCCAATTCTGAAAAAAAGTAAATTAAATATTTTAAGTATTATAATGTAAAAAGAAAAATAATGTACAGGCTTTTGTAATACAAGAGAACAGTAAAAAATTTAATTGGGCAAAAAAAATTTTAGCATCTTACACAGTTTTTATTTTAAAAATTTTATACCTTCAAATACACAACAAAAATTTGAAATTGCAATGTTAAAATATATGGAAAAAAATTACATAATTCAACAGAGAGACGCACATGGAAAAATGTGAGGACAAGAGACACAGAATGTAGTGATGCTGTCATTAGCCAAGGACTGCTAGGAACCACCAGAAGTCAGAAGGGGCAAGGATGGATTCTTTCTTAGAGTTTTGGGAGGGAGTCTAGCCATGTGCACACTTTGCTTTTGAACTTCTGTCGTCCAGAACTGTTGTTTTAAGTCACCCAGTTTGTAGTGATCTGTTACAGCAGCCCTAAGAATTAGTATAACTTATTTTACAAAATGGGATCTTCTGACACATACTATTTTATAACCTTTGTTTTTGACTCAGCAATATATTACTGATGGTTTTCCATGTCACTATATCACTTTGACAATCCTGTTAAGTGGATACTTAGTTTCTATTAAATGGATAAAATGTTTTGTTTAGCCAGGATCACATTGTTAAATGTTTGGCATTACTAGTTTCTACTTATCAATAATATTACAGTTAACATCCTTTAATTACTGAAGCTATTGTAGTTACTTCTATTCCAATAAATTCAAACAGGCTATGCCAATGTATACTCCTATCCACAGCATACGAATGTTCCCATTTCTCATCAATACTTTTGGATTTTTTAAGTTTTAAAAAGCACTGCCATTTTGATAGGCAAAATAAACGATACAGTATCATTTACCTTGTGAACAGTAGCAAAACTCAATAAATGTTGGATGTTGCCTTATTATATAATTGTTAATAGAGAATCTAATCATTCCCCACTAATATCAAATGTCCGTTTCATCATATACTAAATTCTTATACATATCAAGATCTAAATTTTCTGAATCCTGAATTTGCACCATTTCCTTTAAAATCTACACACATATGATCAAAAAAGGCCCTCTAAAGTGGTCTTGACTTAACCCATTAGAGTTACTCTAGTAATAAACATTTTAAGCAAAAAGGAAAAACAAAATGGATATGGGTAGGAAAAAAAATGGGAATGGACAGGTTTTTAATAATACACCCAAAATCACAACTGCTTTCACAACCTAACCCTGTGTTTTTACGTACCAAGAGGTAGCCTTGTCTTCTTCTGTCTTCTTTGAACAGGAGCTTCTATGTGCTCTTTGGGTTCTTTAGCTGCTGACTCAATGCTCTCAGGCTGCCTATGAATAGCAGTCTGAACAAGGCCTTCCAAAGAAGCACTTGCTACACAAATAGAGTGAAAAAAAATGGGATAACATGAGCAGAGATCACTGAGTTTTCAAAAGATGGAAAAAGAACTGGAATGTTTCCTACATAATAACCCCTTCTCCTAGAGAACTGATTATGCCCCAAATCTTGATTTCCTTCCACCTCACCTGTAACTTCAGGTTTTAAGCTGAGAAAGGAAATAAATGAGGGAACGAGGGAAAATGAAGAAGAAAATGATGGGGGAGGGGGTTGGGGAAGTTAGGAAGAAAAACAAAAGAAGAGAGGTGGAGAATTTGCTTCAGAATTTCAACAAGGTAAAAACATAATAGAAACTGTCACCATAGAGAACCCTCTTATCTGTCTTATGCCTTAAGAATTATTAGCCTCTCTATAGTTTAGTACTTTATTAGTAAATGAACAGATGATAATGTCATCATGGATAATTGGAGTTAACAGATAATTTATAAATCTCTTCATTTGGTCATTAATTTCAATGTCTTCCCTCATCATGTCTTTGAACAGATTTTGACATATTTTGGCAGATTTGAATTTCACTCGACTGCATTCACAATCTTGTCCATCTTCTTCAGAAAAAAAGAAATATAAATTATTAATAAACAAATAAAACTATGCTTAACTTCATCATAATTCAGATAAATGAAAACTAAAATAAGTACTTTTTGCCCATTAGATTGACAGAAAAAATTTAGAGGACTGATACTGTCCTATGTTGTCAAGGATTTAGCAAATGTGACGCTCAAACTCTGTTGGTGGCGATAACTAACTAAAGCTTCCTTGAAGGCAACAGCAGAATCTTATCACATTACTAATGCACTTGTCCTTTCTCTAGCAATTTCACTGCTAGCAACCCATCCTACGAAAACAGTTCTTCCCCACCACCCACTATTTTAGGACTGCAAAAGTAGAGAAGTGAAAAATTTGAAATAATCAAAATGAACAGTTTCAATAATCTAACAACATATCCCCTTTGATGTCTAGAGCACTGACTTTTACAAGAAGGAAGTGCTGGTAGCCGGGACAGAGCCAGATCTCTGCTCCACACTCCGTCTTTATTGTGTTCTCTACCTGCAGCCTTCCTAAGTCCAGGTGTACAAGTCTGTATTTAACTGTGAGTGCATTTTAAAGCCTAGCATTTCAGTATCTTTGTGAATCTAAGTCTCTTTGCATCTTTTTTCTTTTTATCTGTGTCTATGTCTTTTTCTCTTTCTACGTATCCGTCTCCATTTCTTTCTTTTTCTCCATTTATTCCTCCATTTGCTAGGAAATCAATAATAAGCCAAAATAAGTTTCTGACCAAGTGTAAGGTATGATCAGCTATGAGCTTTAAGAAGCTCACCCGGCAGTGGAGACATGACCAAATAGAGTGAAGGAAAGCTGGAAACACAATATTGGAGGCAACCACAATAGCTCAGGTTAGAAGAGGAAAGGAGCTAAGCTACCTACAGCTGCGACAGTGGAAATGAAAGGGGAAAAAGAGACGTAAAAGATGCCATAGTAGAAGGAAGGGACCAGTTAGAGGCAACCCTGAGGTTTCCAAACTGAGTGACTGGGAAGTGATGGGTTCCATTAACAGGAATTTGTGAGTGAAAAGTAAAAATTGATTTATTGTGAAAGGTGTTGAATTCTGAATATGCGAGTCTGAGTTATTGACAGAACATCCAGGATGAGTAGGGGATAACTAAAAAAAAAGGAGTTCATAGAACTTGCACATTACTGGAACTCTAATACCTGGATGGCAAGGCCCTGCCTTCAGACTCGTGCTCTAAAATAGAGATTTCTCTGACTAAAATGAGATACCCAAGAGCCTTGTGACTCTACATCCAGTATCCTGTTCAGGGTTCTGAAACCAAGCATAGCTTTAGACAACTTATGCTGTCTAGGAATTAAAGACTTCCAAGAGTCGAAGGATATAGTAGAAGTAAGAGTATTGGTGGCACAACCCTTTATTTTACGAATCCTTTTAGATACTCTTCAGGCTGCCTGCTGTCTTGTCCCTCACCACCACCAGGAATCCCACTGCTTCAAGGTGACCTTGATTCTATCCTCAGTGCAGCTGTGACTTGTCTCTCCCTGATCTGTGATATTGATCATGCCTGAAGTCCCGGAAACCTTGTGATTCCATGCAACAAAGAACAACTTCTTACCTAGTGTGGTTTTTGTTCTTGGCTTCCTTTTCTTAGGACGACTAAGTGGAATGTCATCTATAAAACAAAAAGAACAACACAAAAGACTGCCTAAAATTCTATGCAGGGAACATCCAAAAGGGAACTTTTAGGGAAGATCTTTCCCTCTCTTCTCTGAATCCAGCCAACATCTACACTTCAGGGGAAGAAGGCAAGAAAATGAAAAAGTCAAAGGGACTTGGACACAGTTAGAAACTGTGATATATAAAGTGTGCTTACCAAATAGTCATCTGATCCCCTACATTTCCCAGCCCCCTAGCACTTAGGTGTGTCCTATGACTGGTTCTGGCCAGCAGGCTGTGAAAGAAGTGATCTGTGTCATTTGGAGGCCAGAACACTGAAAGAGCCAGTGGTAAACCCTCCAGCTTTCTCTTCCCTTGCGGTGGCAACTGGGGATACCTCACAATAAGATGGAAATAGACTGAATCACTGCATCGTTAGTGAAGAGATGGTAACAGGCAAATGCCCTGATTTGCTGCCACAATGGGCTTTGCATTAACCAGAAATAACCCTGTATAGCATTAAAGCACTGAGATTTGGGGCTTAGTATAGCATAATCCAGACTATCCTGACTAAATGAGACAAAGGAAGATGCAGTCTCTAAGACAAAATTACAAATGAGCCAAGAGCTATGATCTGGGTGACTTCACTCAGGGATAGGTCCTTTTATATTTTTATTATATTATGAAGGTCAAATATCAACCATATAACAGTGTTATTAACTGTCATTTAAAAAGAATAGCCATAGATTATTATCATAAAAAGATATTGCAGTATTATAAGGTATACCATTCAGATTCAATTTTAAGAGAAACATTAATAAATTAAACTTTTAAACATCAAATACTATAATTAGAAAGTTTTACATTAACAGTGAACTAACTCACCTTGAATATCACTTTACATGACACCGACCAAATTTAATCAGGGCAAAGACAAAAAATAAAATTCTATTAATGAGAAATCTATTATATAGCCAGACTGAAAACTGACTTAAATCATTACAAATCTAAAATAAAATTAGCTTTCACACAGTCTACTAGTTTATAAACTAGTTTATTTACAAATAATAATCTTTTTAAATAAAACTGCTAATAAAACCCCAATATTTTCTGAATCTACATGTACATATTCCATACTATCTGTTAATAAGGTAGATTAAACAGATTAAGACCCTTACTTTGTCACTGATTAAAAACAGCTTAAACTCTGAAGGAACTATTCTAGCAAACAAAAGAAGGCTGGAATTCTAAGAAACAAGACACTTAAAACATTCAGAATGGATCCATCACTCTGCCATGTTGACATTCAGGCTTTGAAACAGAATATTTAATTATAATAGTTACCCTAATGATTCAAGGATTTTTCACCTTTAAACTGTTAAGAAGCCTTTTCCTAAAAATTTCAAGAAGTCTTTTCTGAAATACTAGTTTTACAATGGTAGTTAATTTTTCACTTTATTCATTTTTGCATTTTAAAAACTCAATAATAAAATTACTGTAAATTACTTTTACCTTGGCACAGGTGGAAGGGCTCGTGGAGGACGCTATGGAAGAAAGAAGAAAATTACTTATAAGTAAAAGCCTAGAGCATCTTTACTCCAGATAGTTCCAATCTTTTGATTACCCTGCTCATCAGTGAAATCCAAGAAGTACTGATGAGATTCAAGTGGACAATATTTAAATTTCATATACCTATTCTAAATTTCATATACAATTCCTTCCTTTCTGTGTTCCTTTTTATCTACAGGCCAGGCCCTGTTCTAAGCACTAAGGAAATATTAGTGAACAAAACGAAGAGACCCTGCTTTCATGAAATTTTACATCCTAGTGGTTGAGTATTAGCAGATAGTGTTGGTGTATATATATAGAAATAAATGAGGGTGGATGAGGGCTACTACTTTAATTATGGAAAGTCTCTTTGATATCTGAGCTGAGAACTGAACTGAAAGAAGAGCTTACATTTTTGACAAAGGAAAGAAATACAAAAGCCTTTAGGGGAGACTGGACTTGGAGTGTTCCGAGCAAAAGGCTAGTAAGACTGCAGCAGTTACCAAGGAGAGGTAGGCAGGCAGAGTCCAAATTAATTAGGGTCCCGAAGACGGAGGGAAGGAATCTAGATTTTGTTTTGATTCAGTAGGAAGCCAAAGGAGGTTTTAAGCCACACAGTAACATACTTTTTAAAAAGATCGCTCTGAATACAGGACGAAGAATGAGGGAGGGGGGATTCATGCCAGGTTCACATTAATAAGAAGAGTTGTGTTTGCAGTTCAGAGAGATTATAATTAAGCATTATGGAACCTTTAAAAATAAAATACTAACATTAATGCCTAGAAATCGGTTTAATGTTCCAAGTATCTCATGCTGCTTCCAAAGAACACTGATTCTAAAGGGTTAAATTTTAGCCATTCTTGCACTTGGTTTTGCAGCTGTCCCGTTTAGCAATCCGTTCGTTTAAACTGGGTATTAATATAAATGCTACAAGATGAAAGCAAGGCAGGCTGCCTTGACACTACCCATTAACCAAAATCACAGCAAGGAAGGTACGATAGTCACATGAAAGCGCTTTTGTTCTAAAGATGCTATGAATAGCGTTCCGTGCAAGGCTCAGTTCACAGAGCTCCACATTTCAAAAGTCCCGCAAAAACTGCGAATCACCCGTCCAAAAACCCAAACTTTAGTCCCTCGAAAGTAGAATGGTTCAACTGCACACCAAATCCAAATAACTTAAAAGTAACTAAGGCTCGCTTACCACCTGCTTCTTTCCCATTCTTTCTAAACTCCCCGGCGGCGCTCAAGCCCGCCCCCGCCGGCCGCGCGCGCAGGCGCAATGCGTCATCGGGCTGCGTCGCCCAGGCGCTCGGCCCCCAACTCGCTCCCAGAGCTGTGGGAGCGAGGTGGGGGCGGATACCGGCCCTTTGCTGGGCCTGTAGGTCTACCCCAGCCAGAAAGGGGGCGTCGGCGTCGTGGCTGAGGAGTCCGGGAGGAGAGATTCCAGTAGGCGTGGGGTAGCAATCACAGTTTTCCCCATGGTTTCGCAAGTGATTTGTTCGAGAAACGTGGCAGAAGACCATGATTAAAAGTCTCCGCTGGCAGAAAGCGATCTCTTTCCCGGGCGGGTAAATGCTCACCGGAAGGAGTCAGTTGGAATTACTTCGCTGGCAGCCGAGAACCAGCAGGGGCCCGAGCGGCTGTGGGAGGAGGCGTCGTCATGGCAACATATTCACTCAGGCCCGGGAAACTTCACGCCTGGCTCCGGGGGTTCGGGTCCCGGTCTTGGGACGAATTTACAGTTCGCGCCCGAATCCAATGCTATTGGAACCGAAGGGGGTCCGTGCGCAAGTTCACCGGCCAGGCTGTCCCATTTCTGATCCCCGCGCGCTGGCGTTGGCCCCGCCCCAGGGGTAGCTGCTGCCTTAGGGCAGCACCCTCCTCCCCGGCCACCTCTCGTGGCCGACGCGCCCCTCACCGCTCACCGGGTGATCCTCCAGCCGAATCGCCGTGTCGTCCCTCATGGCGCTCTCGCGGCTGGGCTCCCTCGGCGCAACCGCCGCGGGCCCGAGCCTGGCTCCCCGCGACGCCGCGGCCTCCGGGACCTGCCGGAGGCGGGGACTTCGCGGCTCCTAACTGGGCCACCGCCCCCGGGACCGGGTGTCCGCCTGCCTCCGCCCCACCCGAAGTTCCCAGGGTTCAGAGTCGGGGACGCACGCTCTTAGCCACCAAGACCACGTTACAGTTCGGAAGCGGGGTGGGGAGGTGATTTTTTTCCGGTCACTTACCCTCGGGACACCTTTTTTCTCGAAGCACAATCAGATCTGGCCTCACATAAGTTTCATCAAAAATACTTAAATTTCGTTTCTTTTTTTAAAGAAAGATGATACTCGCTTTAAATAAAAAACTGCAAATATTTTGAAGCATGCACTCTTTTATAGTTAAGGGATGGCGCGGATATGGAGAAGACGCAGTAGATACCGGGGCAGGGAGAGCGACTGGAAGTCTCAGACCGAGGGAAAGAAAGAAAAAACTTCTTGGAGTAACATCCTCATCTTGTGGTTTGCTCAGATATTGGTCTCTAGGACTAAAATTCATTGCCCTCTCCTAATTTAAGCATAAAAGTAGATATTGATTTTCAGGAAAATTAGTGATCGCTACAGCTCTGATCAGAATACTTTTTTCTTGTAGCCTAATGTGTAAAATGATGAGGGCAGTGCAGTGTGTACAGGTTTTGATGTTAGATGTGAATTGTGTATATTAACCCATTTTTCTTACTGAGGTAGTCAAGTAACCACTCTTTGTAAAAGCCATTTTCATAAAACAAGTTTCCTGAGATAAAATACAGTTTCTGAAATGAAATATTATTTTATTTAGAAAAGCTCTTTTTATCTGAATTGTACAAGGACTATATGAAATCAATAAATGGTTCTCAAACTCAGTGACTTGACTTTGTTCACATTCCTACCAATTGCTGTAAAAGTAAAGGAAAACTGAAAGGAAAAAAAATGTTTTCCCTAAAAGCCAAATAGGTAACTGCATAACCATATAGTGCAAATATTTTTTCAAGTAAGATTAATTAATACACTGCAGGACTTTTAAAGTTGCATACATTATAATAGGGCAAACACTGTTTTAGCTCGCAGCTATTCCAGAGCTCTGTAACAGATGAACACTGTTAAAACTCCAACATTAAAGGGAAGCCCTTAAGACTCAGTATCAGAAGAAACCCATGTTGCTGGCACCCACTGAGGCTCCTCCTGAGCCTTCTGAACTGCAGACAACAACTGGGCACATGCGTCTTGCAAGTTGTCATTCACAATCACTTGATCAAAAAACTGGCCAAACTGAGTCTCCATTTTTTGGGCTAAATCCTCCATCTCTTGTAGATCTTCATCCTTTGGGAGAAGCAGAAAAATACAAATACCACAAACTTAACAAGACAAGTAGAAATAATATACAGTTTATGCTGTTACATTCAGTTTCAAACTATTTATTTAAAAATTAGATAAAATAAATGTCCTCTATTTTAAATCACAAAACTTATGTTTCTATCTTTAGCCTTACTAATGTCTCCCTGGTCAAGGTTTTACAAATTTAAGTAATGGTTTGTAGACAGACCAATCCTCTCAATTCCCCATTTGGACTAAATTATAATATCCTATTATTAAATACTTGAAGCTCTCAAACCATGTACACATAACACAAAATCAAAAACTTTACCACTTAAATATAAATAAAAACCATAAATTTCAAGTGAACATTTAAATAGAATGTAATTGATAAGAATGGCATTATTTTGCAGATACAAAATGGTCACTTTTAACAGAATAGTATGACATGGTTCTATTGAATTAGGCATACCTAGATTACACTTTGCTTCATGGTGACTTAATTACCTATAATATTGTCTATTTCTATTGTTGTGAAATGTTCATTCAGTGAAGGTCATTTGGCCTTTACCTGGCACCAATGGATTAAATTCATGCTGTTATTTTCTTATTTGTCCATAACAATTACAATAGTACAACTTGTTGCCAATGCAATCATAAACATATAAATGCAGGCACTATAATCTTGTGGCAGTACTCCTTTACAAGGTATCCATACTCATGATCCAAAAGTAATTTTGTTAACTTGTTTAGATTGCCATAAACATGAGAACATAATTTTAAATGCCCATAGACTCAGACTCAGAACATACATCCATGGACCCCAGTATCTGAAATGCAAATTGGAGAGTGAGACTTTCATACAATAGTCATTAAAAAATATGAAGATTAAAAATATAAAAGGATACTGTAAAGATCTCTCA
This sequence comes from Pteronotus mesoamericanus, assembly GCF_021234165.1. Taxonomy (NCBI): domain Eukaryota; kingdom Metazoa; phylum Chordata; class Mammalia; order Chiroptera; family Mormoopidae; genus Pteronotus; species Pteronotus mesoamericanus. The sequence continues at coordinate 21,722,791 of NW_026555277.1, read as the reverse complement.
TGCTCACTGCAGCAACACATATACTAAAATTGGAAAGATACAGAGGTTAGCATGGCCCCTATGCACAGATGGGATGCAAATTTGTGACACATTTCATATGTTTAATTTTGGCGAGGTGAAAAAAGTTCTGGAGATAGTTTTCACAATGTGAATATACTTAACACTACTGACCTATATACACTTACAAATGGTTGAGATGGTAAGTTTTGTGTTTTATGTTATGTGAGTTTGTTTTTTTTTACCACACACACAAAATTAATGGATGCAATATCTTAATCAAGGCAATGGTTATCTGGGTGTGAAAATTCATTGAGGGGTACACTTACGATTTATACACATCATTGAATACATGCTATGACTTAAGATATTTAAAGTGAATTTAATGAAGAAATATACATATAAAACTGGGGGGAAATCACCTATTTTAGGAGGGGTTCACTGATTAATCCCACCTGGCTTGGCCCCTCTATTATTAGCATCATATTAATAAAATGTTTTATGTTTAGAAATATGTCTAAAGATACCTCAAATTACAGATGACTTAGCTATATTCACTAATTCATTTTTATTTTTTTTAAAGATTTTATTTATTTTTAGAGAGAGGGTAAAAGATGGAGAAAGAGAGGGAGAGAAACATCAGTCTGTTGCTTTTTGTACGCACCCTGACAAGGGACCACGCAACCCAGGCATGTGCCCTGATCAGAAATTGAACCGGGGACCTTTTGCTTTGTGAGACAATGCTTAACCAACTGAGCCACATTGCTCAGGGCCACCAAAGCATTTTAAAAGTAAACTTTCAAATGTTTTTGTAAAATAATTCATTTTAAATACAAATATCAGGCTTGTGCACACCCAGTTTCTGTGTAGGTTTACAAGCTGTGGTTTGAAGGTCTTTTTTTAGAGCTAGGCCCTCCCCCGAAAAAAGAAGAAAAAATAAGAGTAGCATTATAGCAATTATTGAACCTTTTTAAAATATTTAAAACTATGTCCAGTAAAAATAAATTATAAGGGCATTATTTATTAAAAAAACAAATTATATTCCTCAACAAAGGGATACTGAGGCAATAATACAGTGATTTCTCACTAGAAGAAAAAATATATTTATCCATTTCCTCTGTGTCTTACCTTGAACTTCATGTCCACAAAGTAGTCTGTTATGATCTTGGCATTTTTCCGAGATTGTTTCATGCAACTCATGTTAGATGGCTTTATAAATATGACATAGGGCTTCAGTTCATGGGTTCGAGCCACTTGAATACCCTACACAGAAAAATTAGGTGCACATTTCAAAACAGAAGTCCTAATTTCCTAGAGTCAACATGAATATTTGCCAAATTTCTAAGACCAGAAATTAGCAATTATTTTTAGCCAGAATATATTCTCATGTGCCCTCAAGTTCTCATGTCTAAAAATATCATTTTAATAATTAAGAGATAGGGTTCTAGAATTAAAACTTACTGTAAATCCTGATCTTCCTCTTACTAGCCATGACTCCCTTACTGAAATTTGAGAAAAGGATTCTATATGTGATCTCACAGGACAAACACCAAAACAGACTCTCAAGGCCGATCACCTCTTGCCGTTGCTACCACTGAAATATTTACACTGAAACCAGCTTTGACCCAAGTAAGAACAAATTTATTGTCCCCTGATTCTCTTTACACACAAGATACACATATATTTTTTAAATGACTACAAAAAAAATTCAAAGGAAATAAAAGTATTATAGAAATTGGCCCAAAACACTAACTCAAAAGAACATAAGCACCCCATGTCCATTGCAGCACTATTTACAGTCGCCAAGATATGGAAGCCGCCCAAGTGTCTATCAGTAGATGAGTGGATAAAACAGCTATGGGGCATTTATGCAATGGAATACTACTCAGCCATAAAAAAGAAGAAACTTTTACCCTTTGTGACAGTATGGGCGGACCTGGAGAACTTTATGTTAAGTGAAATAAGCCAATTAGAGAAAGACAACTACCACATGATTTCAGTCATATGTGGAATCTAATGAGCAAACTGAACTAACAAGGAAAATGGGGAGAGACTTATAGATGGAGAGCAGGCTGACGGCTAGTGGCCGGGCAGGTTAGTGGGTAGAGGGGTGAAGCAAAAAAGGAAAAAGGACTCACGGACACGGACAACAGTGTGGGAATTGTGTGGGGGTGGGAGTATAAGGGGACTAAATGGTAATGGGAAAAATTATAATAAAAATATTAAAAAGAAAATAAAGAAATTGGGCCTATACATTGAATATTCTTTTTTTTCCCAAGAAACTCAATTTTATTTCACTTTTTAATTCAGAAAACAGAAGCATTAAATTTTATCCCAGACATTTTCTGGGAAAAGCAGTGTAAAATATATCATTGAGATAACCTTTAATCTGTAATTATTTAAAAGTCCACAAAAATACTTTACTTGAATATGGCTGTGACAGAGGATCATCTTAAAACAACACAGTACCTGTTTAACTTAGCATACAAATGTAAGGTTCAAAATAACCTTAATTACAATTTATTTGCATTTACTTGTGACTTTAATATTTTCCACAGCCATTTAATCTTTAATGTTTAAGAATCCAAGAAAGAGGAAAACAGCACTGTCATTTCTGGTGAATTCACTCAGAGCATTTAAGAACCTAGCAACAGTCAACACCACGAGTCAAATTAAACTTGTTGGCATTAAATTATTATTACAAAAGGAAAAGGTGAAGGTCACTGAGATTTAAACTACACTTAGGTCCTGAGTGGCTAAAACTCTCCTGCCAACCCTCAGTGCCTAATCCCCACGCAATTTATGTCAACTGGAGACAACTTTAGGAGAACCACTTGGGACTCTGGGCCTCTTGGGTGCTTTTTGTGATTCTGCGCCCCGGGGCCTCAGCCGTGGTCCCTTCACGGGGGACACCGGGACACTAGCAACTCCTGCTTCCCCTCCAGCTGGCATGGTCACCATGGGGCCCTGCTTCGGGCTGACATTTGTCAAAGGAAGGCTTTACTGTCACAATTTTTACTTTACAGAGTCAAAGAATCACTTGTGCTTTCCGTTGTCTGAATACAAAACATGTTTGCTTTTTAAGTCACTCTTAGATAAAGCATCCGTGGAACTGTGAAGGCACGGTCGCCGTGGGGGGGGCTCTGGTAAGAGCCTGGAGTCTGCAGGGCACTCGTTCCCTCAGTCACTGCCTCCCTGCCCCTGCCCCCTGGCAGCTGATAAACAGTGATCCGAAGTCCCGGGCTCTCAGGCTTTCCTGCTGCAGGGGACCGGGTGGTCTGTTTCTGGAGATCTCTAGCTTCTCGCAGTTGCCGGCCCCCCACCCTTGACTTACTCATTTGAGTAAGTTTCTGTTCCTTGAATCCTGGGGAGGCTGCCTCTAGGGGCCCCGAGGATCTCAGCCACCAGGAAGGGCTACGGTTGGTAGAATCTCTTGCACGATGTAATCACAGGTCCTGGGCCCCAAGCCTCCGGCAGAAGAATCCATCTGCTCCAGGTTCTGATAAATAAGCTACCTGGGTGCCAGGGTAACAACCTGGGACAACGTAATCCCAACGTCTCCAAGTAGGGGTTTCAGGGCACTCCTACATTTGCAAAGCCCTATGCACAGCACAACCTAAGCGTGGTTGTTCAGTCATCCCAGAGTTTACAAATACTTCGCCCTTCTCGCGTCCTCCCTCTGCCACCGCAGGTGGCCTGTAACAGCATACCGTACCATTAACGGTCTGTAAGGACGCAGTGAGCGCGCACGCCCACTCACACATCTTTGCCGCCCACATTGGGATTCACCTGCCTGAAAAGCAAATATCCTTCCAAAAGACGATCCACCTGTCTCTTGCTGTTCCCATGAAAAGTCACTGTCAAGGTCTCCTAAGAACTGATGTGCAAAAAGATTCTGAATGGGATTCCAGTGGACGTTGCTGTTCATTTTAGGGTCATTTTTACCCAGGGAGAAGACAACGATCTTGAAGTCAGTCGGGGAATTCGAGCGGATGAGAGGAGAGATTAAAAGCTAGGAAACAGCTCAGGCCCTCTGGTCTCGCCCACACAAACCGATCCCCGCCTCCTGCGCCCCGCTCCCCCACACCCTAGTCTGGGACCCTAACCCTGCTGCGGACCCCTTTTCCCCTCGTTTCTCTGTAGATGCACGCAGTGTCACACATGCCGGGTGACAGGTTGAGAATCCGCGATTAGCAGCAGTCGTGGGGCTAATGATATATTGTTCTTTCTGTGAAACCGCATTCCGTGTTATTTGGTGCATGAACTCCCCTCTGCGGTTAACAGACCAGGAAGCAAGCCGGCCCCAGGGCAGTGTCTCTAGGGAAGGCTGCGCTTGACCGAGGCGGCGGCGCCCAGACGCTGGCTGATGAGGTTCTCACTGTCACCCTCAGTTCATGCGCATTGAACTTACGGGGCTCAAGGTAGGTGAAGAGCTCCCTCCAGTTAGAGGAATTTCTCTTTGGAAATCATCTTCGGTGGCGGTTTATAAGCCATAAAAAAAAAAAAAATCCAGTCTTACAAGTCTATTGTCTCATTTTAGAATAAAAACTGTTTGCCAAGTGGCTTTTGGTGAGGCTGCTGAGGCAGGTGTCCCCTCCTGCAGGCCGTGACCTCCCCATGCCACATGGCTGCAGGATGCAAGACAGAGAACCTCATCATCGCATAACCTTATATAACTTCATTCGAACAATGCTGATTTTACAAGAATTTAAACAGAGGGACGTAGTCTAGTACATGCTATTTGGAAACAGGGGCTCTACTACCTTGCTGGCACAAATGGAGGAAAGCTCTCTGAAGTGCATCTGCTGTCACCTGGTTTCTGACAGAGGAGCTGCACCTGCTTCCAAGTCTGTCCTCACGGTGGCCCAGGGCAGCTGCCTTTCTCGGGCTTGGTTACTGAGGGCTGGAGACAGTGCAGCAGCTTCCAACTGATTTCCGTCCGAGGAGTCAGTCAAAATTGTCAGGCGAAGTTTTATTAATGTTTTCACATTCTTTTGTTTCAAGCTGGTATAATTCAAAAATACAACAAAACGGGCACACAGTGGTTGGGTTTTATTTATCACTTCCATGACCAAGAGCTAGCTGCGAATCCACAGTCAGGACAAAGCCACGTGGCTCCTGGCCACCAGGACCTGCATTTTCCCAGACCCGCCCTACAAGTACAGAAATCGAGGGGTTCCAGGAAGAAGGGGTGGGACTCTGGTCACTTACAGGCTTTTAGAGCCCTCATGAAATGAGCTCCTAGAACCAGCCACTTCTCAGGGAAGTGATGGAGAGCGGCGGGTGGGTCCGTGAGGGCTCCTAACTGCTGGTCTTCTTCTGTTTCAGTTTCAGCTTGTCCCAAATGCTCTCCTGGGCCACTCTTCTCATGAAGAAGGTGATGGAAAAATTATGTTGTATCAGTATCTATTATAATAAATATGCTTCTGAAAATTTTTACTTAAAAATTCCTTGTAAAAGGTTGTCATTTCTTCTGCATTCAATGTTGCTTTTTGACCTCATTCCGATCTCAGTTCCAGGTCTTTAGCTTTTAGACTTGAATGAATAATTCTTTTTCCTTCCAGAATGTCAAATTCTGATTTGTCCAGAACTGTTGGTTCCATTCTTATGTTTCTTGTCTCAGTTCTCTGAGCTTTTGTTGCAGTGGTGATTCATGCTCATGGATGTAAAAATGAATGGGATGAAGGTTTGAATATTTATCTGGCGGTCCTATCCGGTCATGGCCAGATTTCCTTGGAGGACCGAATCTGCAGAGAGGAGGGGGACTGCTCTTCCGCAGGGTCCGCCAGGCCACCATGGTCCCCGGCCCTTGCAGTGCACCACAAACATTGTATGCCCTTTACCTTACTTTAATTTGCTCACTCCTGCTCCATTCCCCAGACAGCCTTGGGGAGGTAGCTATAGATATGACAACACAGGAACCTCATCTCCTTGTATAAAGCAACATCTTATTCTCTCCAGAAGACATTACTGCGATGCCTTTGTGATCAAGGTCAAAGCAAGATTCTAAGTTTTCTTTATGGCCAGCTGCTCAGTTTTTGTGTTAGAGAAACTAAATTTCTTCCCTAACTAAAGACAAGCTATTGGCAATTGACCTTTTACATAACATCCTGACCCTTAGAAATGGGAAGTGGTCTTATCCTTAAAAGGCTAACAGAATAAAACCTATAGAATGTGTATAAAATGGATGACATACATTCGTTATTTTGGGAAGATGGAAAACACGCCACTGCAGACCCACCTGAGGCTCTAAGTCCATGACACAGATCTTGCCTTCCTCCAGCACAGCTTGCACAGCGTCCACACTGGTGCCGTAGAGGTGGCCTTTGTACTCACCAGACTCGAGCATCCTGCAAGGGTGGGACAAAGAAAACGAGAACTCTTTCTACAAGTAAAGTATTATTAGTAGTACCATGAAAATAAAAACAGAATGGAATGAAATATTGGACTTTGCTAGCACAAAAAATTTAGTGGACATTTGACGGGAGAAAAAAAGTACTCGGAGATCTGGGACTATGAAGATGACTTCTCTGAATTCTCTACAGTTTGCACTTCGCTTCTGCTCCCTCTTGTAACCCAACGACTGGTGTACTAGTAGATTGATTTACATTTCTTTGGTTAATTCTTCAGAAACAAAAGTAAGTTACCTCAGAAGCTTTGGAAAGTGCCTAAGCAGTGTAAAACAATCAGAAGCAAGAGTTAGATTCTGAACGTCTAACTTACCGGTGACTATACATGAGACTTTCAAATGTTTCCTTTGACACATAGTGATATTCACGTCCATCTATTTCATAACTCTTTTTGGAACGAGTAGTATCTGCCAAAAAAAGTGAATTTTTCAAAAGATCTTACAGTCTTCAACATGTTTTGATTTATTGCCAATATGCATTTGAATAAAAATGTTCAATCAAGATAAATGAATGAATATATAAACAGGTAGATTTAAAAAATGCTAGAACCAAAAAGAAGGTGTCTGAATGGGTGATAAGGAAGTAGTTCTCATATCAAAATTATTTAACTTGTAAACCTTTATTTAGTAATCATGGTGTGGACAAGAATGCATTCGGTATTAAGCCAGGATAGGGAGGCCCTAAGGGAACGGTTGCTCTAACTTCTAAATAAATGAATTATGTATGAGCCCTAAGATACCTAAAGGCTCCCAGGTAGCAATACCTGCAATATCTTATGTTTAGATAGTACATTTCACAAGACCTCATTTCATCTCTCCCACTCACAGTGAGGTGAAATATTATCATAGTTAACTGAAGATTTTGGAGAGCAACTAACTTGCTCATATACATAGACTAATGAAAAGCAAAGTTGAAAACAAGAACCTAGGTGTTCTGACTCTTCCTAGACTAATCTCTTTTACTAACCCAGATTGTCTCAGATTTGAAATGGAGAAAGCCAATGAAGGTCTGCAGTCTTGCCCAGATGCACTAATAAACAAGTGAAATGGAGATTAGCTTTAGGGATCTCTAAAAGGGAAAGATCAGTGGAGTCTGAATGTAGTCTAATTCACTAATACAACCACTTTGATTATAGAGTCTTTAACTTACATAGCACCTGGTATAGAACATAGGAGTTCATTGAATCCCTAAGAGTGATTCATTGTTTGCGCATCCATTTATTCAACTAACATGTACTGAGTGTCTATGTTTCAGCTATCATGCGGTTCTCCCAACACAAAGATACATAAGGCACAGTTCTAGTTGTGTCCTATATATGCTGCAAAGCTAGTCTTTTAATCTGCATTACAACAAACTGTCCTCATTCATAAAAAATTTGTGTATTTGTATTTGACAAAGTTTAAGGATAAAAAAGATCAATACCTGATCTATAGTAGGAGCTTGAAACAGGTTCAAAATTACAAAAGGAGTTAAGGGCATTCAAGAGGCTCAAAAAACAAACATTATCAGGGGTCATTTTTTTTTTTATTCACACCTCTCTTCAGATTCTTAGAGTTGCTACAATTATGCCACTTCTTCCATAGTTTTGTACTAAAAAAAGTTCTAGTAAAAAAACACTGTCATTCTCAGATGATAGTAAATTATGTTAATATAAACTCAAGATGATCCCTTTTCCTGGGCTTCTATTGGACTAAATCTTATATGGTATGTTAAAGTCTGTGAATTGGTATTTACATAATGCAACATATTCATTTGAAGCTTAAAACCAATCAATTTAAAAAGCAGGGAGCCTGAAGTCAGGGAAGGAAGTAAAACCCACTTCTCTTCCCTGTCTTGGCATTCCCACGGCTCCTCCCCAGTATTATAAGTCGCCAAGGCTGGAGAGCAGAGAGAGAGGAGAGGAAGCAGGAAGAGGAAAATTATCACATAACTGATGCTGGCTGCCATTGGCTCCTTTAGACTTGGCACATGTTTACACCTGGCTCTTTCTTTCTCTCTGAGAGGATGTTTGGGTAATTTGCAACCCTTACCAGCACCACACCACACTGCCGAGTATCTCAAATCCATCTTTGTTCCAGCTAGTCATTTATGATTTCCTCCACACCCCGAGGTATCCAAGGGTCCGCTTCCAGCCTCTTTCTGCTGAGACTTCCTCTTGGGTAGAAACTAAGACAACCCCAAGGTGACTTTCCCCCACAGTATCCACCCAGATCTGGTCCTTGGGAAACATCACAACACTTTTGCTGTGACAGACTCTGAAAGGGCAGCCAAACTACAGCATCGGTCAGTTCCTCTAAGCTCTCGTCCTTTAGATTGCTTTAGGTATAGTTTGCCACCTAAATTGCAGGAAACATATATTAAGCTCTCTGAGTGGTTTCCCTAAGTTGCTCTGTCTTGCCTTGAGATGAAGGGGAAGCACCCACAAGCTCTTCCCACTATGTATGGTATAATCATACTTACAAGTTTATATAACATTAAATATGCATATGTTATATTATTTAATTTAAAAAAAACAGGAGTCAAGTTCAGTACCAGAAAGATAATAAGTACTAAATGAATGTTAGCTATTACTGTAAATATTGGTGTTTCCTGAGAAGTCACTTACATGATTGTTAAGAAATGAAAAAAAGACAAAGTCACATTTTGGTAGCCTAGTTAATAAATCATTTCCCTATATTAAAATATAGTTAGAAATTTTAAGAACTATCCCCTGTGTCTTATATTTTCACAACAAAAATGGTAAGGCATAATTAAGATGCAAAGAAAGTTTTACCAAAACGTGAACTGCGATGAAAGAAAAATTAAACATACGTGGCACAGCACTTTGAAAATGGTTAGGGTTAAGTTCAATAAGTTGTCTTCTCAGTTCATTCACTCCAACACCAGAAGGTCCTAAACACAAACAGTCACATACAGAAATCATTAGATGTGGATAAGTATAATTATGTGGTGAAATCATCATTTCAGTCCTAACTAAAGAAACTTGAGAGCAAATGTCCTTAGGGAAATTATACAGCTTCTCAGCTCACGAATTGGAACAACCCCAGAAGACTTTTGGGAATTTTCCTGGTGACCCACGGAAGAACCCACACTTTTCCAACATTTGGAAACGAGGTGGGGAATTGCCAGAACCTATCACCTCAACAAACTTCGTCTAATGTTGGACCCTGTGGGAATTCTTTGGCTTCATTTCAGGTCATCTGAGACAACCTGCCTTTCCTCTTCAAATGAAGTTTATATCACGTCACATCCCAGAAATCAGGCTCCACAATGACAGGTCCAGTGACTCGGAGAAGTCAAGGGGCACATTTCCTGACAGACAGGTGAGTCAACACCCCAGGAGCCACTGGAGACAGGGCTGACTTCAGGGGTATAGAACCCGCGCCCTTACACGAGGTCTGTGCTTAGGATACTGCACTTGGTGAAATGCTCTTCTTTTGCCACATTGAAATTCTTAATGATTTTTGAATACGGGGCCGTTGCATTTTCATTTTGCGCTGTGCCCTGCAAATTCTGTAGCAGGTCCTGGCTGTCAGCCATGTTGTTTGCTCTGTGGGGAACCGCGTTGCTCGCAGCTGGAACGTGCAGAGAAGATGCAGTAAGACGGAGGTTACTACTGCTGGAAGAACCAGCTTCGGGGAGATCTTGGCCACAAAAACAGGTTGCCCCAAATAAAAAACTGTATTTGCCATGTTCTTTAGCACCAATGACATAGTCCAGGACTTTTTTTCACACTTCTCTAAAAGAGGTGCTTATAAATATCTTAGAAAAATTGATCTTAAAAACTTATTTTCTTATACAGACTAATGGTCCAGTTTAGGAGAACACTCATCTATGCTTATAGAACAAATTCTAAACAGGAAAAAAAAACAACAACAAAAAAACCCTCAGTTACAACCTCATCACAATATACCTCGTTATACAAATTCAAATACACTATGGCATATCACATTTAATTGCAGAAAATAAAAGCATGATACAATAATGTTTTATTTATAAACACACATATGACAGAGGCTTTTTTTTTTTAAGGTGTTTATATGGCAGTCCATAGAGAGTCCTCCTTTTACCACTACTCCCAATGCAAGGCTCGTGAGCCGAGAAGAACACTTCACTGTGGACCGGGGAGGCGCTGCCTGCGCGACGTACCCACGAGCACGATGAGGCGGTGCCTGTCTGAAGGGCGTCGCTGGTACCTCACCACCTCCTCGTAAGGGGCGCCGGCCACATTGCTACTGCAGCTGGCGCCGCACAGGCTGGTGCGCAGCTGGCTGAGGTGACACTTCCTGCGACACAGGCGCATGCTGCGGCGGAAACCAGCTGGGGAGGGTGGAAATGCACGGAACATTAGATGTAGGGCAGGAGAGATCCCTTCCAGCTTCAAACCTGCTGGCACACACAGTGACTGAGATTCCAAAGTGTTGATTTACACAGTCACATTGTCTAAAGGTAGAAGAGAGGAAGCAATATGAAGGAAAAAAAAATGTCCCACATATTACCTCTAAGTGGCACCCAGAGCCCCCTATGTGCCAGACATTGTACCACGTGCTGGTCATATAATAGTCAACTAAGCCAAGACCATTTCCTCGTGAAATTTACATGTTATCGAGGAGGAGAGACCAAAATCAACAAAGATAAAAATAAGTGCTTAGAGGAGGGTCAGTGGATAGAGTTGACATGGTGCTTCTTTAAGTAGAGGGTTCAGTTAAGTGTCTGAAAAGTTGACATGAAGCAGGTGTCTGGACGAAGTAATTGAGCCAGCTGAGGGGACGTCTGTGGGGAAGAGCAGTCCGGGCCGAGGGAACAGCAACTGCAAAGGTGGAAGCGCTTGAGGAAGGTGCAGCCTGGAGGCCCCTGCAGCTGTGGGCAGTGAGCAGTGGGGATGGTGGCAGGAAGTGGGTTGGAGAGGAAGCTGGAGGTCACCCAGGGCCTCAGTCCAAGGTTGGATGGTGGTCAAAGTGGGATAGGAAGTCATTGGATGGTAAAGAGATGGGTGTGACGTGATTTGATTTATGTTTCTGGTTGCTGAAGGGGGGATGTAAGCTGTAGGCACAGCAGGTGTAGGCTCAGGGGATAGCAGTTAGGGGACTATCCCAGATGAGGGGGGCCAGTGGCTCGGGCCACGGTGGAAACAGTGAAACAGGCTTATTACTCACATTCTGAAGGGGGAAATACTAAGACACAGGCAGGTCAGGTTAAGTGACTGCTCACAACTGTATGTTCAGTGGCAGGTTTGGATATTTTAGTCATGATATCCAAACTCCCAGAATCCTGCTTGATGTGCCTACCCAACCACAGGGCTTTCTGGTAGTTCCAAAGTGGTTCCCAGGTCCTCTCAGTAGATTGACATAGGGACCCTATGTGTATATCACACACACATGCACACACCCCACCCCCCCTATAGTTTTTTTGTATATGTTAAAACCACGAGTTCACACTAGTACTTACAATGTCAATTCAACACCATGGGTTTCATTTTGGCAGGCCCCACCCCCTCTTTCAATATGTGTAACTTTTTCTCTAATGAAGAAAATAGGCACTTATTATCCCTCAATACATTGACATATTGTGTCAATAAACAGCACCTGTGCAGGGCGGGGACAGACCGTGTCAGCAGCCTGGCAGAAAGTGTCAGAGCCCAGGCTCAGTGAGGAAGGCACATTCGCAGAGGCTGTGAGGTGTCAGGGCGCATGGGACAGCAGCTGCCTCCTCCCCACTATTCTATCCCTGACAACCTGCACCAGCCTGCACCGTCCCTGCGTAGATGCCTCCCCTCACCTGCTTCTCGCCCACCTTCGTGCAGTTGCCTACCTTGTTCCACCTACCTGATGGCTCAACGATGAACTATTCTGGGCTGGATGCAGAAAGGTGGCCCCGTGTCTTGTTTTTAAACTCTCCCTATAATTCCAAGCTGCACCAGGCTTGAGAACCAACATTGTACTTGGCTGACCATGCAGCCCTGCCTCTCTCCCCCCACGTCACGAAGCAGGAAGCCCAGCGCAGTTTTAAATGAGCAGTGCCTAGTCCTTCAGAAAGCCCTGCCCAGCTGGCAGATTATGAAAAGGTGGCCCCCAGAAACTAAGTTTAGTGGTCAGAGAATTGGTCTCTTTAGAGTAAGATACCTATGTTATAGGACTGTCTGAAAGAAAACCAAAGATTTATATTTGATAAATAATTAAGAAATATTCAGTGGAAACCAGATGAATAACCATAAACAATCAACACATTACAATACAGAGCTCCTCTCCTTGCAAAAAAGAGAGGGGGAAACCAGACCAAGGAACAAGTTGGGAAATGTCCATCAGCAAAACAAGCTTTCAGAAGAATGCTGGGTTGGTATGAATATAACTTAGGAAGTGACGAAGACCCACCTCTTATTAATCCATACCTACCGATAAAGAACATCTGACCATAGCCAACAAATTCCTCCTTGTCTGGAACACAGAGAATGGCAGCAGCAGAACAGGCAGAGGAGGAGGAGAAGTTTACTTAGAACAGATGCAAGAAATTACCCCCAAATCTCAGTGACACTAGGCCAGTAGATGGCAGCACAGCTGTTCTAGCCTTGGGTGACTTGAATGCCCTAAGCTCTTTCTACCCTACCATGTGCACCAAACTATGTGGAGACACTCTTCAGAATGTTAGCAATACACTGAATATATTCTCTCTAGCATGGTTAGGAACAAAAACCTATTTTAGGCTTATGTAAAGTTATAAAGAAGATACTGAATCATTGTAAAAACTTAAAAATTGGCTATATACACTGTTAAACATGCCCAAAGTAAACTGATTTAAAAAACAATAGACTGGCTTGGCTTTAACTTGTAGATATTGATTTCTGTGGGTCCTATAATGAACCTCTTTGTTAAAGATCGGTTTTTATTTTCTCCCTTATAAAATAGTTCATTCTGTATGATCAGTATTTGCTCTACAGTTGCCAATTACTTCTCACTGTCCAATGAGAGAGACAAAGAGTGAGGAAAACTGTGTCCAGCAGCTCTGAAACTCCTGGGGGATCAGAAAAATTGTTATAAACTCCAGAAAAAAATAGTATAGAAATGTCATTTTCAAATTGCTTTTTACTAATATATGTTTCTCTTCACTTATTCAACTCTGTTCTGATCATTGAAAAAAATACATAAAGAGCATTTGTTCATAGAATGAACTGTTACATATACTCTTTTTTTCTTAACCTCTGTTTTTATTTAAAAAAACACACATTTTAAAACATTGACTATAAGGAAAACACACCAATATCAATTCCATCTCTGGTAAAATAAGCACAATTTTCTAACTGAAATATGTCAGTAAGTTTAAAAGGAAACGTTTACTTAAGGATATATCCATCAAACTGAATTTTTTTCATTATTTATTTTAAAATACTTTCAATGAAATTGAATATTTTACCACTAATTTCACCCTTAAAACATCATGTATCTTAAAATTTATTCTGTCAAGTATTCACTTTGAGGCACCGAAAGATCTTAAACAGAGCTCTATTTGACTTACCCAGCAAATAAAAATAATTACCTTCTGAAAGTTCCTCTGGATATTTGGGTAAGTATTAAAAAAAGACATGAAAAAGTTAAGCCTTTGAGAAGACCAAGGCAGCCATCGAATAAAGACAAATGGCAAAAGTGAGGTGTTCATGTCTCCCTCGGAGAAATTTTAAGTCGTGTGAGTCCTGGCACAGAGTGGGGGTCCCAGAGACTCGTTTGTCCTGGCTCTGCTACTCAGGGGACAGAACCTTTTCTGCACTTTGCTTATCTAGACTCTCCCTGATGGCTTTTTTCCCCATAAAGACTCTTCTCTGCTTGACACAAAATGAGGTTTGAAAGAGAAAAATTATAGGAAGGGAACTGATTTGAGCCCCTGCTCTCCTTGTCCCCCAGAGGCCGTGTGGCTGCTGCCCTGCGAGGTGGAGGAAGTGGGCCAGGCGCCGCCCGCAGCCGCGCCTGAGCCTCCCCCTTGCTCCTCACCCCTCTCTGGGCCCATGCAGACATTTCCATCTCCAGCTGGGCCCTTGAAGACAGGAGAAACTGAACACACACATTTATTTGTATATGATAAGAGGAAGAGAGAAATCGCCTAAACTGACCTAGGGATAATCAGCCAAAGCAGTCGTAGACTGACGAAGCGGAGAAAATGAAGGAGCGTGAGTAATGCAGACATGCCCCAAAAGGCTGCCAGTTTTCCAAAACTATTCTGTGGGATCTATGTTGTTACTAATGATATCAACATTATTTTGAGGAACAGACACTTGACGATACTGTGTGTCATCAATAATGACAAATAACATATTAAAGAAAAAGAAAATAATTGATTCAGTATTCATACCTCACTTTCCAGCTTATTCACTATTGGTATGGAGTAGACAGAATGTGTGGAATAAATTATTCGGTAATTGCAAGGCAATGTCTTTATTCTGTTCAAATGGTTCTCTCCATGATAACTGTCTTCTAAACCACCAGCCTTTTCATGTTAGTCTTATGAAAACTCACGTAACTATTGTGTATAAAAGGACTACTCATTTATATTTGTAATGAGTTTTGTTCACCTGGAAATTCAAAACATTGTGCACAATGGTATCATAGACTCCAGGATGTTTAGCATTTCTGATTCCTACCAATGAAAAGCCAGTAGTGCCCGGAACCAATTGACAACCAAAAATGCCCTTAGAGTTCCACAACGGCTCTTGCGATTAAGGTGCAATTTACATCTCACAACTAAACTGTTGATGAACTTAAACAATTATTGTATCATAATCCCTAAATCTGTGTTTAAATTACACCAAAATCTGAAATACTATATACATTTTAAAATCAGTACCAAATACTCATTTTTGACTTACCAGATTCAAACGTTTCTTCATCTGTGGTTTTCCATGGAGGCAAAAACCCAAAAGTGCCATTATATTACTAGCAATACGGAACCTGTATTTTAACAGTATAATCCCTTGACCCTATGCTTCTGCACACACACCAACTTGTAAATTTTCTTCCCAAATCAAGGCCAAGTCAGTGGTGTCTCCATAGCAAATATAAACCTTAAATGAGATGCATGGCTTTAAGCAGTAGGGCCATGATAACAAGCCGGGGTGCAGCAGGAGCTTAAAATAAATAAATAAAATGAAATAGAAGAGAATAAATAAAATAAAAAGGAGGCTTAGAGAGGAGGGAAAGGTGGAATGCAGAGGAAGCCCCTAGAGATTCCTGGATATCGCACAGCTTTGCACTCGAGAGCCTGCAGGTGTAGGAGGGATGCGCCCTGCCTGAGGATTTGGGGCTCCGTAAGCCTGGGGAATGGGGCGAGGAGGATAAGTATATGAATGGTTTGATTGTGTAGGCTTGTTTAAGTGACTGGGAAAGATGATAAAACCCAACTTTCTCATCAGTTAAAACATTCTTGCTTTTGTTTTAAAGAGATACTAAGGGTTAAGACACTAGATTGCACATGAAGAGCAACTTGAACTACATAGCAACATTATTACCAATGCGCACATGCTTGGGTGGGGCAATGCTGTATCTAAGGAACACTCACATGTGCAAAATGAAGTATTTATAAAGCTATTCATTGTAGCATTGTTTATAATAAAAAAATTGGACGTAATTCAAACATCTGTGCCAATAAGTGATTGCATAAATGCATAACTTATGTAGCCAAGAAGCTGATAAAAAATACTGAGATGGAATCATCTCCAAGATATATAATATTAAGTAAAAATGCCAGGAACAGAGTAGTTTGTGTAGCATACCATCAAAGGGTAATTGTATTTGTTTTGTTTTGTTTTGTTTTGGTGAGGATGAAGGCAGAAGAGAGGAGGAAAAACATACATCGTTGCTTTTATATGCACAGAATAGTCTGGAGGGATTATGGAAGAACCTGAGAGCATTTATTGCCTCCAGAAAGGAAACCGATCAGAGCAGTGGGGAAAGAGAGGGGCTTTTTACTGAGTATAGTTTTGTGGTTGTTGAATTTGAAGTATATGAAAGTATTACCTAATAAAAGTTTTAAGTTAAAATTATCAAAAGGAAATGAATACTACTGAAACATTTAAAAAAAAACAGAACTTGTCCTTGGAAAAATAAATAATAATCTCAGAATTATTTTGTAGTTATTCTAGGAAGTATATGTGAATCTTTGAAATACCCACTATTTAAAGATTTCACATTATTCTTCAGTTTCTAAAAACTCGTTTAGCTTATTGTTAAAAACAAGACAATAGTCCCAAAACAAAGTCACTTATGCGAAGCCTCACATCACCAAATTGAGAATCACCTTGGTTATAACTGGACTTCTGACTGACAGACCCCTGCTGTCCCTTCGGGGAAAGCGGCCCTGCGGAACCAGTCCGCTCTTTGCTAAGGTAACTTGCGCGCTCCCACTCCCCTCTGCCCACGAAAGTCCTTCATCTAGTGACGCGCCTCAGGGCTCCTTTTCCTCTGCTCACTGAGATGCTGACTGATTCATGAACTGTTGAATAAAGCCAGTAAGATCTCCAGTGTGGAATTTTTATTTTTAGCACCATAAAGCCAAGACAAAGTCTCTCCAACTAGCCTCCCAACAAAACCCAAGTGATTTTTGAGCCAATCTTAGTTCTACCACTAAATATTTAAAAAAAAAAAATCTTTTCCCAGTGTCCAAAAAAATTAAGTATAGAAATGTAAAAAGCTTTCATATATTTCTCAAATTTGGAACTTGCTATTTATCTATATTAGAATCTACCAGAAGATGGTATCAGACAGTAACAAAATACATAGTTTGCTTTTTAGAAATGTGATACCTCCACATTTTATAGTATTTCACAAAGAGCATGGTGGCTGCCAGATGCTCCACCTGCAAGTCACTGAACGTAACACCTGAGTGTTACTAGGTGTTACTGTGCCATTTCCAAGATACTGATTTCTAGGAGGCTGGTTTGGACCTGGAGATATTCCCAGAGCTGTGCTTCCCTTCCGAGTGTCAGAACCATGGAACAAGGATAGGGTGGGGGGTTCGTTTTACACATTTCTTCCGGCGGGAAGGCCTGTGGCCCCTGTGGCTGACTCTGCCCGAGGGACGCTGCAGAGGACATGTTACCTGCTTCCACACACTTCTCGTCAATCTTTATGTCGTCATCTATAAAAGAGCATAGAAAGAGAAGAATAGAACTTAAAATGTGTTAGCACCACGAACGAAAATCCCTCTATCTAGGCTTATGCCAATAAACCACAGGCCACCTTATAATAATGATACTCTTACAACTATTGCTGACTTGGAGAGATGAAGAGGACTCTACTGTATTAAATGAAAATATATGATATGGGAAGCTACACGTCATAAAGTGGTTAAAATTTGAAAAGCATATGCTTTTGAATGCTGGACAAATTATTATAGTTTACCTCTAAGTTTCAGTTTTCTTTCTATAAATGGGGATAGTAATAATACCTACTATATAGGATAGAAATAAGTAAGGTGATGTAAGAAAAGTTCAGGCACATGGTAAATACTCAATAAATGTTAACTGTTTTTTACTTTCAGCTTGGGTATATATAAGAAAATGCAAGAGTGTAACTTTTAAAGCCATTCATCCTAACACTGAAAACCCTTTACAATTGTGATTTTCAACCAGTGTGCCCCAAGAATTTTTAAAAAGATGCAATGCCTGACTATTTAGCCAGGGGCACTGACCTTTCTTCCCTTAGATTGTCAAGTTAAAAAAAATGGCAACAGCCAACACAATAGCATCAGGTGTGAATGCCATAAATATATAGGTCATGTAACAGAGTTACATCTTATTGGTCACATCGCATGATAAGGTTGTGTCTGATTGGTTAATTCTTGGTACCAGAAATCCTTATATACATGTATAGGTACCCGAATTTTTAAAAAGTCACTTTGGGTCAAAAAGGGTAGGTAATTACTACAACTTTTTTGTAAATTAATCAAAATTTACCTATTTTGGGGTCAGATCAGCCAAAAAAAATTTTTTGGTGTGCTGCAGAATTTCAGTGCCATGAGATGAAAAAGGTTGAAAATCACTGCTTTCATGGCCCAAATGAAATGACCCAAACCCAACTTTGAAGGCTATTGTCCACTTCTCTCCTTCACACATCTTATACTCCCATTAGAGTAGGTATCACTGGTTCTTCCTCTGTGCCTTTGCTTAAGCTGTTCCTTTTGCCTGTAATGCTTCAAGGTCCACCCCAAACATTGGTCAAAATGAATAACTCTGCCATGAACAGAATTGCATTTTCTTCCTGCTGCCCTGAGCTTTCTGCTGCTATATATCTAGCCACCTTGTAATAGAATAATTTGCGTGTTTGCCTTATTTACCCTTCTAGATAGCTCCTTGAAAGGGGAAATGTAGTAATTTTTTTGAATAATTTACAGATTTTCATGCAGTGTCTGGCACATAGTAATTACATGAATTATTTATTAAACTGAGTCAAATTTACCTTTTAAAATAAAAAATGGTGCTTTGAATATATATTCTGAAAAAATCTTTTTATTTCAGCACTGTGCATCTTGTGCCCAGCATAGTGTCCAGCACTTCCCCAGGGATCAATAAATAGTGGTTTAATAAATCTTTTCTATGTTCTAAAAGTACATATTATACTCTATATAATAAACTGTAATATTATAAAGTAGCACCTATTGCCTCCTTAAAGGGCACATCATTAATTACTGTTTTTAACATAAAATATTCAATTTGAAACATTTTCTGAAATACTATTTTATAGAGGTAGGTGCACAGATAAACAAGCACCTAGCTAAGATTTTTCACAGTGTCATACAATGTCCTATATTCATTTAGAGATTATTTTCCAGATTAGTAATTTATAACAATGAATTTACTAGTTCCTAGGACATAACTAGAGGTTTTTTGGTTTGTGGTGTTTTTTTTTTTAAGGCAGACAAAAATTACAATTGTCATTCTTATTTTACAGAGGCCAGGAGTGAATCTACCGTAAGAGCATTTTTTAAACCTGTAACTCTGTGATCTGAAAGAACCCCTGATTTTACTTTCTTGAGATCAGCAATTCCCCACCATTGGCTAGGGTGGCTCTTACAGACTCGTTTGTGCTCTGCCCTCCCACCCAGCTTCATGTTGAAGTTCTAACCCCATTTGGAAACTGGGCTTTTACAGGGCTAAAGTTAAATGAGGTCATAAGGTTGGGGCCTTAATCCAAAAATAATTAGTAGCCTTATACACTATAAAGAAGAGAAGATACCAGATCTTTCTCTTTCTCCCTTTTTCTCTTTGTGCGTTTACAGAAGAAAGGCCACGTGAGCACACAGAGAGAAGGTGGCCATCTGCAAGCCAGGAAGAAAGGCCTCACCGGAGCCAGCCCTGCAGAGCCTTGACCTGGAACTTTAGCCTCCAGAACAGTGGGAGTATAAACACTGGTATCTGTTATTTAAGCCACCCGGTCTGTGGTATCTTGTCATGGCAGCCCACGCAGACTAAGGCAGCGGGCCCACTACCAGCAAGACAGCAGAGGCCCAGCCCTCCCCAGGGGCCAGCCCACGCTCCCCACGCCTTCCAGTGTCAGGGCGAAATGGGGGAGGTGGCCAAGAGGACTGCTCTTCTCCTTCCTCTCTCCTCTCCACAGGCAGACGGCATCTGGCTTTCTTGCTTTTGTGAGTGTGTGTGATGGACATTATGGTGAGTCACCCGGGTGTCTGGGCAAGGAGAAGGGGAGAGGTAATTACTGGAGGTCCCATCGGTCCTTGATGCAGGGCCGTCAGACAGAAGCTCCCACCCAGACTACACTACTTGCAACTTCTGATAATGTTCTTTTTACCTTCTTTGAACCTCAATCTTTTCATCCGTAAAATGGGAATAATAGTACTTTCCTTACAGGGTTATTTTGAAGGCAATGTATGTAAAGCGCTTGACACAAAACAGAAGAGCAATTTCATGACTTTTATTGAATTCTTACAATGCACCATGTTAGAGACTCTGGGACTGCATGCTGTAAACGTTGGTTCTCTTTTCTTTTACTCCTTTCAGGCTTAGGAGGATTACACTGTGTGTATGTGTTCTTTTGACTGGCATCTTTTTATAAATTAGGGTATTAGCATACTACTGCTAGGTGCATACTAAAAGCTTAATAAATAGCTGAACTGATTTGAACCGAATGAGAACTACAGAAAATTTCTAGAAAACTTTGGAGATGAGGGTTTTTTCCAAATACACTTTCTTACCTTCTTCAATAGAAATTGCTGGGTACAAACAAAAATGATTGAAGCAGAAAGAGGGAGAGAGAGAGAGAGAGAGAGAGAGAGAGAGAATGCATGCATTAGTTTATGCTCAGTTTCTCAGATTAACTTACTTAAAATAAGAAAAGCAAAGTACCAAAATTATAGTACTTAATAGTCTAGCCTTATTCTCTAGAGACTTAGTGAATATTTAGCAACAAAATGATAGGTAAATAGCCTATAGAACTAATGTATTTATGAGCCTTGTTAAAAATGGGGACCTACTTGTTTCTGGCAAATTCTACTCCTTTCTGTCCCAATAAGTTGTAAAAGGTTGCATTCTATTCTCTTCTGAATTAATATGCTTAGTACAGCATATTTTAGAAACTAGCATCTTGACTGAAGGAAGGGAGGAAGGAAAAAAGGAGGGAAAGAAGGAAAGAGGGAAGGAAATAAAAAAAGGGGAATAACAACCCTAAGTGACTCTTCAGTAAATAACTTTTTAATAACCAGCTGCAAACTAACATAGGTCTGGAATTTTTCTATAACTCTTGATTAACTAAAAAAAAAAGTCTAAATCCTTTGACTCAGTAAACTGCTCCTGAGATTTCTTTTTCTTAAGGTAACATTTAAGCAGAGCAGGAAGATACAAAATTAAATCGACTACAGAATTGTCTACAACAGTTAAAAAGAAAAGAAATGATCTAACAGTTTAGAAGATGATCACACTCCATCTGAAACATCCCTGTGTGAGGTAACCTTTTCAGTCAGTGGCTCCAACCCTGCTGTTCCTGGACTTACAGATTTGTGAGGATAGTAATAGGGTCTGCAAGCTATTTTCAGGATGGACTTTTCAAAAACTCTGGTGAATTAGGGTACTGGCATACTACTGCTAGGTACATAATAAGAGCTTAATAAATAGCTGAACTGAATTGAACTGAATGAGACCTATAGAAAATTTCTAGGAAACTTTGGAGATGAGGGTTTTTTCCCAAAACCCAGCTATTAGGCTATGGTGAGCAAATCAAGTGGCCAGACTAGTTATCGGATGCTGATTAGAAACTTTATTCGCATTTCCATGTGTCTTTGAGGAATGAAATAGAAAAATGAATTAAAGAAGTGTTTCAATCTGGTTTGGTAAACTAACTTTTTTAAAACACAGGGGAAATAACTAAACTATCACTTGGAAAATTATACCTTAAAAATGTTTCTGATAATATGTTAAGTTAAAAGAAAGAAAGAAAGTGGTATTGTAGCTGTTAACTATAAACACATAAACTATATTCTCATAACTGGAAGGTAGTATGAAAATATAGCCAATATGAAGAATTACAAGAGCATTTTCTTCTTTCAGAAATGTCTCTATAGTTGTCATCATCTCTCTTCAAGGAAAAAAAAAAGATGAAAAATGATTTCTGGCTTAGAGACTTGAGAAATAAAGAGAGGACATGCCGTGGGCAAATATGACGCTGACAGCGTTACCTCTCTGTGCTCCTTCCCTCCTCCAGGTGCCCTGCCCCCTGCGCTAAGTCCTCCCAAGGCGGGGAGGGTCCGCCGGAGGGTGTTTCTGAAGGGCCTGCTCCGTGGGGGCCAGCTGAGCTCTGCCAGCCGCAGCGCCCTTCGCGCGGTTCACAAGCATTTCCCACCATGGATCCCTTCACTCAGCCTTCCTCCCCTGCCATTTGAACAATACTGTCTAGCAAACAAATTACATCCACTCAGTGATTATTCAGGCCCATGTCTACCCATCAAAGGCACACGCAGCTGTTAATCAGAGCTTCTGAACAGTGTGACTTGTAACCGCCCTAAAGGGAACCGGTGTGAAGGCTCTGCAGCCCTGCCGGCCAGGGCCCAGGGCGGGTGCAGGTGCCCGCCCTGGAGACCTCAGAGGACTTCACGTGGGGAGTGATCCCCGAAGGTGTCACCGACCCAGGAACCCGTGCATTTTCATAAGCAGAGAACTCTTCTAAATGTAAAGGAATAAAGAATGTCTGTGTAGGGTTTCAGGTGGCTGCCTGGTTATGGGGGGCAGCGGGGACAGTTAAAGCGCCCGCCTTGGGCAGGAAGCAGGCCCTGGGCGAGAGGAAGCCGCGGCGCGCGGGCTGGGTTTGAGGGATCGGCACACTCACAGGCGGTGGATTTGAGGTCGGTGTGAGGCTGGCGTGGCTGGGACCACCAGAACGCTCGTTGCTTCCTATGGGGGAAAAATACACCATGAGAAAAAAAATAAAAATCAACCCAGGTAAACCCAGGTGAAATAGATGCAGGCTAGAATCTTCCTAGAATTCTGCTGCCCCCACCCAAGTGAAAAAAGATTTCTTCTCCAAACGTTGTCAAACACATTCTCTAAATAAGCAGCCTGATTCCTTCCCCCCACCCCCCACCCCCCACCCCCCACCCCCCACCCCACTTCATGGGATATTTTTAGAGCCACATTGGCTGAAAGGGAACATCTGGGAGTGACCAGTAGTTCCCAGGCCACAGGCTGCATAGAGGAGCCACGGCGCCCTGCCCTGCTTCACGGCCCCGCTTCAGCCGGTCCCGTTAGAATTTTCGCACCACGTCCCGGTGTCTCTCCCAGACTGAGGATGCCCCTACAGTTCCTTTAGAGACACGCGATCTCAGTCCCTTCTGTTGTTCTTTACTTGGGCACTGATTCAGTAAACGGGCCATGGGCTCCTTGCGAGACCCCCAGCGGAGCCTCCTCGCCACTCTTCTCCGGTCGGTCGGGAGCCCATCCGGACTAATCTCTCTAGGCCTTGGTCCCTGTTCGTGTCCTCGGGCCCCCAAAGCCCAAGCCATCCCTTATCCTCTGCATTCTGATCTCGGAAGCCCTTTCACACGCCGCCCCCTGGAGCTCGAGTAAACACGAAGCAAAATCCTCAGACTCCAACTCAGCCCCTTCTCTGCGAGAGCCCTTCACCTGATAGCTCCAACCCAAACCCAGGTCTCCCTGAGGTCGCTGCTTCCCCTGCATCTTTCCAGGGGACACGGGTTTGCCTCCCCCTCCCAGGGGTGCGCTGGCCCGGCAGCTCGGGAGCAGGGGAGCCCTGCTGTGTAGCTTTTGCCGGTTTCTCCGGCGTCAGTGCTCTCGTGCGGCTGGTGTCAGGCCGCCGCCCTGACGTCGCTGACCGCGGCCGTGAGAAGCGCCCACAGTGGGCCCTGGTGGCCGGCCGGCCCCCGGCTGCTCGCGGCCTGGAGGGGTGGGGTCCGGGTCCTTGCTTCTCGGGGCCACCTCCCGCCTGCTCCCTCTCGTCTAGAATCCCCAGCTCTTGGCTGTTGCTCCCCCCACTTTCCTGGTAACCATCCCCAGGTTACTCCTCGCTCTCGCACTCAACACTGTCGTCATTATTCCTGATGATTTTATTACACCCTGGCCTCTCCGTTCCTTGATCTCCTTTTTCTCAAAGCCCTTCCCACATTCTACCTCAGCCACTGCCGCCCACTGTCATGCCCTAGAACCTTCCAGAACCAATAGCTGCAATCCCTCCTTTAAGAATTTCAGTTCCTAGCATCCCTTTCTTTCACCAACACCTCCCATCTTCCCAACCCCAATAATCTGTTGACCCCGTGGGACCTATAATCCATTGACCTTTCTAGGACCTTTCTACTGACCCTTTCCTCCTCACCTCCCTCCTCAACAGCTTAAATGTCATGTTCCTTCATTTTAGTCCCTCCCTGGGCTCTTTCTTGATTTACTGTTAAATCCAACTCTATCTAATCTGGATCTACCCCCAAGGAAACGGACCAGAATTACTTCAAATTTATGACCTTTAACCTTGAGTCGTCCCTTACTGTGGATCACACCGTATTTACCTGATCCATTTGCTCTCCAGCTCTCATAGAAACTTCTCAAGATGCTTCCCCTCTCCTTTCCAGTAGCCCCTTACCCCCTCACTCTCAGCCCATGACAGTGCCTCTTTTGTCACTGAGACAGTAGGAGCTGTTGGAAGGGACCCTCGGCAACCTCCACCATTCGTGTCAAGTCTGCTGCACACTCTGGTCCCCACTGTTCCCATCAATGGGGGTGAACTGCTTATGGTCCCACCTAAGCCAGCCCCTCTTCTTCTGCCTGCTCAAGGCAGTTCTCTTCTTTCTCCTGTCATAAAAAATTGCTTTCTCACTGGATTACTCCCACTAGTATTATTTACCTCATCTAAAAAAAGTCTCATACCACTCTACTTTCCCCTCCAGCCATTTATGCTGCTCTGCTTTATACCAAAATGTCTTGAAGATTTTCCCATGCTCATTGTCATCAATTTCTTTCACATCTCACTCTCTAAGGACGGTGGCCCCGCCCCTCCACTAAAGTCACTTTTATCAGGATCACCAATGACCTTCATATTGTTAAATTCAATGGTTAACTCTCAGTCCCTTCAATAGCAATTGACATAGTTGATCAGAATGCCATGCTGTCTTGGTTTTCATCTTGCCTCGTTGGTCATTTATTCTCAATATTCTTTGCTAGTTCCTTGTCTTCTTCCTGATCTCTTAACATGGGCGGAGCCATAAACCTTTTAAAATCTTTTTTTTTTTTCCCTGTCTTTACTTGCTCCCTTGGATCTCAATAGCACAGAAGTGAAGGTGGTAGATTGAGATTCAGTAAATGAGGTTTCAACTCAGCCTTGAAAGATTAATAGAGGGAGTTAGAACTACCATTTTAAGTTAATTTAGTTTTCTACATGTTTCCTCTCTTTTCTAGCTGGTATTATTATTTTGATCGTTTGGTATTTAAGATGCTTAGGGCATATGGATAAATCGACACTTGGATTTATAAACCAGTGTGTGAGTTTGTTCACCTGTTTGTTTCTCTTTATCTCATCTTAATTGCAATAGCAGAGGCCTGCGAAAATGCTTCATTACCTCATGGCTCAGTCCTGAGTCCAGGAGTGATAACTTTGCTTACCTCTTCAGAAGATTGTTAGAAGGGATGAGGCCCGCACAGGTACCAAGGTCTGCGATTTTCCGGGCCTGCCACCAGAGGGCATCGTTCTGGTCCACAATCTGGAGGATGTCCCCCTTCTGGAAAGGCAGCCCTGCATCCGCGCACGGAATGGTGGGATCCTCCTGGGGCCAGTACTCAGTCATGGCACGAACATACACCTGATGGTGGGTGCGTAATGGGACTATCAGAAGAACCCATGCACACATGGGCCGTCAGGATGAAACAATTTCTCCCACTCTCCCGCCTGCTGTTCCTATCTTTTCTCTCCATCCTCACAAAAAAGGAGAACTTGCTTCTTGAACTGAGTTCAAGAACTATGGGAAAAATGACTTTGGGAATATAATCTCTTAGCACTGAGAGTTTTCCCTCAAATGTTCACCATTCTTGATGTGTCTTCCTAATTTCTTGGCACCTCATCTCCTTTTATTGTATTCATTTACTCATTTGCCTCTCATGTGATCAGTATTGAAAAATCTACAACACGATATTGAACAAATGTTCACCATAGTATAGAGAACAGTAGTATGGTACCTTACACACTGTGTGTGAGTCTGAAGGCTCAGTAAATTCTTACCATCTTCTGGCTATTAACAGGAGGGTCAGAAACTGGAACCACCTTGAACATGATTGTTCCATGAGACATGGCCTGGAAAACGTCAAAGGGAGAAAAAGGACAAGTCACAGAGTTCAGTGGTTACTGGGATTCAGCACATGGAGTTTCAACTCGAATGCTCAAGTCTGATGTGATTTCCTCCACAGGGACTTTTACAAGGGTTCAACAGCTAAATATTACCACCCAGAAATGGAAATTAGAAAGATATTTAGCTCTGCTTCTGTCCTGCTCCAGAATCTCTGGTGGGGCTCCAGAGTCACTGGTCTGCCAAGACGCACACCAAGGACTGACAGGGACCCTCCAGCTCGCTGCCACCAGGACCACCCTGCTCAGCAAGGTCTTCTTCCCACAGACACCAGGGCGGAAGATAGGTTCTCAGTCTGCCCCTCCTTCTTCGCACCTCAGTCAGTAACTATTTCCTGATTCTGCACCAGGAAGCCCAGTCTGATAGGTGAAATGAAGGGCTCCCTAGTCTTCGGAGGGGGGGAGGGGGTGGGGGGTTGACAAGTTCCAAGCTAATGGGAAGCCCTCAAACATTTGGAAGAGAACCTGACAAACCAGTAGGGATGGTAAGAATCACTGTCACCAACACTGTGACAAGCTTTGGAGATCAGAAATTAACAAAACCCCCTTCTCACCCTTCTCTGGAATTTCACAACCCTGTTGTCCCGGCAACTCCACAGCTGGCACCAGGCCTGAGGTGGAAGCCTGTGGGTCTGTGATTGACACTCTAAGTTTTCTTTAAATAGTATCTTGTATACTACGCAGAATCTTATAGCAGTGGTTGCAAAATATTTAGATGCTTGATAAACTCCTTATAATACCATGCCTCCTCTCAGTCCCAAGGCATATAAAATTTTAAAAAGTTCCCCAGAGAACCCAGTATGAGAACCACTAGTGTACACGATACACAGTGATTGACCTCAGGTCCCACACTTGAGGTGTGTGTGGGGGGGGGGGGCGGGCTGCTGTGTTATTGACAGCTGGACTGTGATTCAGGCAATTGTTTGAAGGGTGGGAGTGGGGACCTAAAAAGAGAAAAAGGCTTGTATAATCAGGTCAGAAATTTCCAGTTCAAAACACCAAGGACAGTGGTAGAACCAGCAAGGATGCCCCCCGCCCCACATGCTGCCCTCCGGTGACCTCTTTCCTGCCCCCAAACTGCCTCAAGGAAGATCTCAAGCGGATTTCAGCTGCGCACAAATGCTGGGGGAGCACGGGGCGGTTTGCTCAGCTTCAGACTTTCCTGCAGAGTCTCACTCAGCCCACACGGTCTCAGTTTGCAGCACAGCAACCCAGGAAGTGAGGGACCTGGGTAGGGAACCTGGCAGGCTTCCTGAGACAGAAAGAGCAGTTGGGACAGAGAAGTCTCTTCCCGAGGGTCGAGGGTCGGCAGGGTGCAGGGACAGAATGCAGAAACAGACAAGCTCTGCGGCCTGGAGAGAGGAAGCTGTCAGAGGGATCAAGCGCCCCTCGCATTGCAGTGAACACACACGCCGTCAGCTGGATGGCCCCTGTTCAGCCTTGCATTTCACTGAGTCCTGAAGAAGATCAAGAGGGGACTGTTACCAGAATATGGATCACTTGCTCAGGGTCCAGTCCCTCCACAGAAACTCCATTCACTTCTACCAGTTTGTCTCCAGCATATAATAAACCTAGGCAAACAGGAACACAAAACAAGGAAGGGTACAGGGATACTGGCAAAAATAGAGGTACCTATCCCAAAGCCATGTAACAAGCTTGCTAACTCAAGCATGCTCTAATATTTCAAACTTTATTGTGAGATACTAATGCTAACACTACTAATAAAGCAAAATGGTTATCCTAATTTGCACTACCATCAAAGTGCAGGAGAATTGCATTTTTAACTGGGGGTTAACTGGTGGTGATATCTTTAGTTTTGTAATCTGATGTTGTAAAGAGGAACTGGACTACTGGTAAGAAGATAGCACTGAAGATAAAGATGTCAGGGTCACGAGGAAATGATAAATGAAAAGGAAGGAGAGGAACACTTTAAAAGGGGCCCTTTGTGGGGAAACATGGGGGTTAAGATTAAGCCTTGAGGAATATGGAGGAAAACAGTGGAACTGTCAGAGGGAGGAGACGAGCTGCAGGATGATGTGACGGGAACCATGACAATTTCAAGACAGGTATGGTCAACAACATCAAATGTGCTGGAGAAGTACAAATACAACTCAGGCCGAAGGAAAGGCCAATGGACTTAGCGACTAGGAAATGCTGGGGCAATTACTCTAAGAATGTTGGGGCAAATCCCTGTGCCAGGTTTCCAGGGCCATGGACAGTGGGGCTGGGGCAGCAAGTCATAGAACTGGTCGCTTGTAGCAGAGGAGTGAAACGGTCACTGGCAGAAAGGGCCAGCACGAGGCCGTTCAGGGTGGGGGAGACCTATGCCTTTTTGGAAGCAGAGGGACCAAGTAAAGGATGAAAGTTGGGAACATAGAATGAGGCCAACCTGGACTTCAACCCTAATTCAAACTGAGCAAGTCAGTTATTTAATCACTTAGAGCCTCAGTTTCCTCATCTATAAAACGGTATAATACTTAACCTTGTTAGGTTGCTACGGGAATGTAAACTGAGAGAACATTAATGTGGTGCCTAGAATGGAGAGGCTCACTGAAGGAGGGGAACAGGATTTCCCCGGAGTATTTATTCCTTCTTTCTTTAGTAACCATGCAATGCAACGGTGCTCATTGAAGATCTGACCTTAGTGAGGAAACAGGGGTTTCCCTGCAATGGAAACTAAACGGTGAAGGGTTTCCTGCTTTTCTGGTCCCACTTGCACCCTGCCACCCCAGCTTACCACTCCTCTCGGCCAGCCCGCCGTGGATGATTCTGGCCACCAGGATGTCCCCTGTCATCTCGTGACGCTTGATGGTAGCTCCCTGGGGAGAGGGCACAGTGGAACCCCTCTCTCAGCTACTTGACCATTTTTCTGGTGGCTTCCCTCAACGCAGCTCTGCTCTTTCAGATGAGGGTATTCGTGCCAAGTGGGGCCATACTGTGCCACCAAAAGGGAAAGGCCATGCACCCTTGGCCCCTGAGTTCTCTAACCACCATGTCGACAAAAAAGAAGGTTTAGATCCTTCCAAAGATAAAGAAACCTTCCACAACTACAACCTAACCAAGGAGGCTCTTCTCAGAAAATCAAATGAATGCCTTACATAGCTTCCCATTAATGGAGGAAAAAAGACGTGGGCAAATACACTGGGATTGAGTGAAATATATGTACATGTCCGAAAGCCAAATACTAAAATGTCTTATCTCTCATAGCTCTGTCTAAAAAGAAGAACACTGGACTGAAATCCTTCCTAGTGAAAACATCACACGTAATATGTTTGAAGCTACAGGCAAAAATCCTTAAGCTACACGTTGGTCATTATTATTACAGAGTCCCTCACATTTTCTAAATGCCTCAAACTCTGTCTGTGACCACAGACAAGAATATGGCCCAAGTAACTACTAGAGATATTTAGCTCACAATTGACCCCATTATAATTTTAAAGAAAAGTATAAAACAATTTTCTTACCAGGGGCTGTTGATTTTTCACCAAACAAACAATCCTCATTGCTTCCTCACTCTCCGGGATATTGTCTGGCAGTGGGGGGAGGAGGGGTTCAAAATCTTTCTGAGCAACAGTGTCATGGGCACTGAGCAAGGCCTGCGAACAGAGAAGGAGATGGTGAATAAGTGTCACACATAAGGCATATCCATCTAGAAAATAGTGACTCGGTGCTATGTAAGACACAGCAATGAGAACAACCAACACATACATGCCAGCTGCAGTTCTAAGCATTTTATGTAGATTAAGTCAATCTTCAGGATAACTCTATGAGGCAGGTGCATTTATTGTCCCCATTTTACAGATAAAGAAACAAGACACAGAGAAGCTGTCTGTAATTTGTAAATTTTATCACCATTTTATTAATAAGTAAAATAAAGGTCAGAGGGGTTATTTGATTTGCTCCAGACCTGAAGCCAATACCTCATAGTGGATTCAAACTGCATCTGTGATCTGTTTATCACCATACCTAATATATTCTTTCATTTCTGTTAAAATGTATTATTCTATCACTTTCTCACTTTCTGGAAACCCATGTCATCCATGATGCTCCTATGATTTTGAACTAAAACACAGTTTTTCTAATATTTTCCCTAATTAAGGCAGAATGAGGGAGGCAGTAATCACACTACCTTGCTGGTTTAACCTGACAGTGACATCAAAAGCCCGTGTAGAAGAGAATGAGAAAAAGTAGTTCCCTGGTGTAAGGTCTCATAAAAAATTCCTTCTAATGACCCACTAGGCTAAGTTTTTCATTTCATGGGGAGGGGAAGCTGTCATTCTACAGCCCTGCCTAAGTTTGTTAGGAAGAACTTCACCAGAAAAGAGAGAAAATTCTCTAGGGTTATCTTGTGAACTAAAATTTTTGACTCAAATTCCATTGCTCCAAATGCAGACATTCTTGTAAGGTCCTAATTTGCTAATAAATTGATCTCAAAAATCTGTAAGCATTAAGAGGTAGGCTTCTGTTCTGCCATAATTGTTTTTCACATACTCCCCTCTCCCAAGAAAATCATCATTATACTCTATTCTCCAAATACCTACACACACTTTATCCATAACCTAAAATAGTCCCAAGGTGGAAAGGAAGGATGCTAACCTGATTGCCCCAGAATTTTAGAGGCTTTGCAGGAGGGACATAAGGAAAGTTTTGGATGCCTTCTCATAAATATGTCAGGTTTGGCTCATGTCTGAGTCCTACCTGTTTTGGTACAAACTGTTGGTAACCCGTGTACAGTAACAGGACATCTATTCAGGAAGCACATTTCCCATCACGTTCCTTTCTCTCCCCGCCCTGTGTCTCTGTGCCAGATGGGCATGTCATGTCTGTTTTGGTAAGAACTTGCCTTCAAGTGTGGAGCCTGGAGGATTTGTCTCAGTTCTTGGATCTCAGGGGAACTAGAGGTTGCACGTAATATCTCTGCCACCTGGTTGATGGAAAAAGCATACACTATGAAATTTGTTGAAGTCTTTCACCTAGTTAACCCCACCCAGGCTGCATAACAGATATACTGACTGGCATGATATTGACCATGGAAAAGCTGTTATAGAAGCCTTCTTTTTCCTCTTTAAAGTTAAGGCCTACGATCCTTTTTTATTTATTAAGTTTTACTACAGCAGATAGAATTCAAGATTTGGGTTGGATCTGAAGCCCCTTGCCCCAAGCCTGGCAATTCACAGGCCTAGAAGAACTGACATAGTTTTGTGACATTATATGTTCCAATTTCCCTCTAGTGACTCTAAAACATCTGTTTGCTAATACGAGGGCTTTATGGGCTGGTTAAGGTACCTGAGTTCTCCAGGCACAGGCTCAAATACCTGGAGAACTCAAGTAGCTTAATCCCATGGGATGCTCGAGTCTTCTATTGGAAAATGGGAAGAGTAATGTGCGTTTTAGGGCTTATTATTTGATTAGTGATTTTATTTTGTTTTTTGATTAGTGATTTTAATAATTGTGCAAAGGAAAAGTGCTAAACAGAATAAATTCTGATCTCTTTGCTGTGTTTTAGGTGTAGACCTGCTTTCTGTCAGGACATAAGGCCTTTCAAGACTTCAGGCAGCCCCACGAGTCTTTAGCAGTCGAGTGTCATCACCTACAGCCAAATGAAAACGGGCAGTTTGCCAAGCTTTGCCTCTGTTCAGCAGGATTACAACTGGACACTAAGCACAATTTGACTAGCTGATTACTGGAATTGAGGGTAAGGCTTTTCTTCTTCTTTCTTTCCTCCTATTTCTTTTAATATGGGTTGAGCAATAAATAATAAAATAATGGATTACCTTATTCCTTCATTTGACAAATGTTTATTGATTGTCTGCTATGCGCTAGCACTGTTCAGAGTGATGCAAATACAGCAGTGAGTTAGGCAGACAAAAATCCCCATTCTCATAGAGTTTACCTTCTAGTAAGGAGATATAGACAATAAAAGTCAAAGAAATAGTTTTATTTGATGGTGAGAAGGGTTAAAAAGAAAAAGAAAATAGGGAAGGTAGATAGGGAGTGCTCCACGGGGATTGCAATTTTAGATAGGGTGGCCAGGGTGAAGGCAACACTTGAGTGGAGACCGGAGGAGATGAGGAAGGAAATCATGAACATACAGGTGACAGCATTACTGACATAGGGAATAGCAAGTGCAAAGGGCCTGCGGCAGGAGCGTGTCTGGTTCAAACAACCACAGGGGGCTAATCTGGCTGGAGCAGAGTGAACAAGGGGGAAGGCAGAGAGGGGGACATCAGGGAGGCGATGCGGCTACATTCTGTTTGGTTATGTGAGAACATTGACGTTTCCTCTGAGGTGGGAAGTCATTGGAAGGGTTTGAGCAGAGAAGCGACATGACTGAGTTGTCCTT
Source organism: Pteronotus mesoamericanus (assembly GCF_021234165.1). NCBI lineage: Eukaryota > Metazoa > Chordata > Mammalia > Chiroptera > Mormoopidae > Pteronotus > Pteronotus mesoamericanus. Next base: position 21,690,215 of record NW_026555277.1, on the reverse strand, counting down.
AAAGAGGATCGCTTTGGTGGCTATGCTGGGAACCGACTACAGGGTGCAAGACCACAAGAGTAGAGGCAGGAGACCAGGTAGGAGGCTACATGGCAATTATCTACACAAGGCAACGATGGCTTATACTCTTAGGCGGCATGTGGAGGTGGTGAGAGCTGGTATTCCCAGAACGGAGAGGACTTTCCGTTAGATTGGGTGTGAGGTGTGAGAGAAAGAGAAAGTCAAAGCTGACCTCAAGGACTTTTGGCCTGAGCACGGCGAGAACAAAGATGGATTTACTGGGATATAAAAGGCTGGGAGAGGGGTGGCTTTGGTGGGGGGTGGGGATGGTCAGGAGCTCAGTGTGGGACAGAGTGAGTGTGAGGGGTCCACTAAACGTCTGACTAGGGTGAGTTTGACATGAGTGTGTGTTCAGGAGAAAAGCCCAGCCAGGGTTCTGAATCTGGGAGTCATTGTAGTAACATTGTCCTGTTTATACAGGGCAAAAGGAGTCCAAGGTTTAGAGAAAAAAGAGAGAATCAACACGTGCTAAAAATGTTTTTTACGTGTTTTAATTTGGGAGATAGCAGGCCAATTTTCTTCCTTCTAGTAAAGCTCAATCAGAACACTTAGTAGATGCATAATCATAAATTAGACTTTTCCATTAGAGCCTTTAATTCATTTAAACTAGCACTATGAGTAAAATGGCATCATATTAAAGTTCCACTGTTCTGTGAACTAAAAATCACCTCACCTCATGGCATAACTGCTGTGCGTGGGAGGTGGCAGGAGCGAGTTGTTTTCCTTTAAATTCCTGGAGGCAGTCATAGACCTGCGGAAGGGCAACGGTTCAGAAGGGCATGTGGATAACAGGACTGTTGACTTTTTTGGATTTAAGAATCTCCAAGGGAAGAAACAGCCTGGGAAATGTGAATAGCATGAGTGTTGGCCTTTGATAAGGTATCTCTAGTTGTCAAAGAGAAATGAAGTGCAGGTTGGTGGTTCTATGGCTCCAAAGGCTCTATCACCGGTTGCCATTGGAAAGTGATCTTCTCTAACTGATTCCATGGAAAGAAATCCAAACATTTACTCTTGCTAAACAAAGTGTCTAGAGCTGAAGCCAATGGGGATTCGGGGCCGGACACCTGCAAGCACCTGGGCTGGGCGGCTGGGCAGGGCACCAGCTACAGGACCAGGGTTCCCCAAAGGATCTCACCAAAAGGCTGGGCACACTATATGCTCATTCGTACTCTGCTTTTATCTTCTGTTTGTTTCCTTCTCCTCCCTTAATCCTCCAGTAAAAGTTCATTTATGGAAATTCCAACTTTGTCTCTGCTGACCCCTGGGAATCTTCCATACCAGGATCTAGGGTTGGGCTGAGTACACCCAGGCCTGCCTGGCTCTCCAGGGCAGCCCTTGATCTTATTTTAGAAATGCAGCTTCTCTAACAGACATGGCAATGAGACCCGAGAGGCCAGCTTGGCAGGGTCCCCTCCACCCAGACCTGGAATGACGGTACTTCCCTGCTCCGCCTCTGTGCCAGGGCTCGTGCTCCCCTGGAAGGGAGCAGGCTGGACGGTCGGTGCACCGACCAGTGACCTTCAACTCGCACTTTCAGTGACATCGCAACTCGCAACTTGCAACTCGTGCTTTAGCCAGTTCCCGGAAGGAAAGTGCCTGACAGGAATCCGGTGGGGTTCCCCCCAGTTTTATCGAGGTATAATGGACATATAACATTGTGTAAGTTTAAGAAATAAACACGACTTTATATATATATACATATATATGTATATATATATGTATATATATCTCTCTCAAAATGACTACCAAGTAAATATATATATACACACACACGTATATCTCTCAAAATGACTACCACACTAAGTTTAGTTAACACCTCTATCACCTCATATAATTACTATTTTGTGTGTGTGGTGAGAACACTTAAGATCTACTCTCTTAGTTAGCAACTTTCAAGGATATAATATGGTTTTGTTAACTGTAGTCATTATGCTGTACATTAGATCTCCAGAACTTATCCTAAACTGGAAGTTTGTACCCTTTGGCCAACATCTCCCCATTTCCCCTATATCCCAGCCCCTGGAAGCCACCATTCCACTCTGTCTTTATGAATTCCACTTTCTGAGATTTCATATCAGTGAGAACACGTACTATTTGTGTTTGTCAGATTTACTGCACTTAGCAAAATGGATTCATCCATGTTGCTGCAAACAGGAGGGTTTCCTTCTTTTTTATGGTTGAATAATATTCCCTCATCTATCCCACTTCTGGATATATGTCCCAAGGAAATGAAATCGCTTTTTAAAAGAGATCTGTGCACCCCTTTTCCAATGCGATATTATTCACAAGAGCCAAGACATGGGGACAACCTAAGCGCCCCTCGATGGATGAATGAACAAAGAAGTCGGGAGTTTTGAAACACGTGCTGTGAGGAGTGCTTCTTTGCTTGTGCTGGCCACATTTCACACTTAAGAAAACACCCACATCCCAAAAAATAGCTCCTAAAGGATCTTTCTTAATAATAACATTTGCTCAGAAAAACAAAATTATAGTCAGGTAGTAGATGCTATTGTATGGTATGTGAAATGTTAGCCAAAATTTAAAGAAGAAATCTTCAGGATAAAAAACACTTAAGATACTGAAACAGAACTATAGTACCCCATTTTCTGATTCAAAAAAAAAAGTGGAATAATTTTTCAGAAGCTTTTTTATTTGTCCTGAGTTGGCCTCAAGGACAAAGGCTTGCAGGTGGCTACTGAGTGCAGCCCATGGCCATCGAGGTGGCCGCTCTGTGCTCCCGGGGACCTCGGGGAGGAAAGAAAGGAGCTGTGAGTACTCTTTGCTGTCTAAGTTAATTCCTTCCCAAGCTAAGAGGTTTGTTAGCTCTCTTAGAATTGTCTCCTCAGGACTCCTTCCAAGTAGAAATTTCCTGCCAGCTGACAAGCGACAGCGATGGCTAAGCAGCTTCTGCTGCCACACTAAGCAAAGGCTTGCAAGCTTCAGGGTGCTCACCTTCAGCAGAGCCTGCAGCCACGGGGAGTGGAGGAGGTCATACAGGAGACACAATCCGGTCACGTCTCGGCTGTAGAATAGATTTAGCTCTTGCAGCACAAGCCTCAGGATTTGGGAGAGACCTAGGAAAGGGAGAAGGCAGAGTCCGGGCGGTGGGCGGTGTGAGGGGGGCCGGTGTGTGGAAAGGGAGGCAGGTGTGACTGTGAAGGACAAGTCAGCGGGGATGTGCCGCTGGGGCTCTGAGGGGTGGAGATGACCCTGGCTTTAAGGCCAGAAGACCTACCTTCAAGCCCTATTCTGTCACTTGCTCGTGAACTTCAGAAAGTCACCCAACTAAACGAAATCCAGTTTGCTTGCAGCAAAATGAGCATATGCTAGCTAGCCCATGGGGTGTTGCTAATGTTAGATGAAATGATAGATCATTGTACACAGATGTTAAGATATTATAAGAACAATACTGCTTCCCCCTCCTCAATCTTACCAGCCTTTCACTTATTCCAAAATTACCTAGTTGTTTTCTGGACGCTCCTTTAATTCATAGTTATTTGTGTTTACCCTTTCTAAAAATTCTTTTTAAGAATGTTATTGAAAAACTCTCCCAATAAGTTTTGTGTGTCTATGAGGTTTTTGTCTTCTTAACCCCGTCACCTCTTCCACCCAGCCCACGCCCCCTCCCCTCCGACAGCTGTCTGTCTGCTCTCCCCAGCAAGTTTTTTAACACACATCTCAGATTCCACTGATTAAAGGGACTGAAGAGATTTTAGTGAAAGCTTCATTTTTTACAGATCTTTTCATAGAAATTCTATTTGTTGCAGTGATGTATTGAATGTGAACAGTTATGAAATTCTAAGTTTAAGTAAAACATTGTGTCAAGTTCTTTCCTTCCTGACTTGAAAATTACTTAGGCTTATGTATAGGACACTCAAAAATGTATGTTTCTTACAGGAATCACAGTAAATCTATCAGAATTTCAACCCATTCATTTGATCACATATTCTGAGTGATATTATCAGACTTTCCTAGTTTAGAAAAAGATCCTGGAACCACACACCATTCTTTGTACTGGATGCCATAGGACCCTTCATGTCCTTGTCCGGCGGCTCTGCTCCTTTGTTTGACTGGATCATCCTCCTGGCCGAAGCCTCTAGAGAGAATTCAGAAGTAGGAAGATCAATAGACAGCACACCGTTCACTCAATCATGCAGGCCATGAAGCTCTTAGTGCACTGAAACATATTTTCAACAGCATTTTTGGGCAAGTCAGACACTGTGCTACACACAGGGATCCTTACTGATAAAATATAAAATTCTTGCACTGTGGCCCTCTCTCTCTAACCATCACCAACTGTACAAAAGAGAAAACTATCCTATAAAACGCTCCCTCTACTCTTCTCTTCTTTTTTCACAAGTGATACGTATTTGTTTATTTCCCACCTTGTCTAGTTGATTTTACCATCATTCAGTGGAGCCTTCCTGGCCTGACTGCACTTGTGCCCTGTCCCCTCCTATTGTGCCCTGTAGTCCTTCATGGTGTTGGCCGCGATGGCAAGAGTCATGTGTTACTGCTGAGCCATACTCTTAAGAGTGTATTTTCTATGTTGCTTTAGGTAGGTTTAATTTCAAGAAACAGAAACCCAAAATAATAGTGGCTTAACAGGATGGAAGATTATATCTTGCTCTTGTAAAAGTCCAGAGACAGAGACAATCCAGGGCTGGCAGGGTAGCGTTGCTCCATGACATTCTCAGAGAACAGGTTCTTTCCACCCATCGCTTCACCGTTCTGGGGTAAGTGGTGTGCTTATCCTCCTGCTTATCCTCCTGCCCCAAGGTGGTGGCTGGGGCTCCGGCCATCACTTCTACATCTCAGCCAGCAGGAGAGGGGAGGCCTTAAGGAAATGAGGGCAAAGGAAATATGCCCACTGCTCTTTGAGGAAGTTTCCCAGAAGTTGCCTTACACAATGAAGAATCATCTCATGCCCTGTATAACCTTCAAATGTCCCACTGGAATTTCATGTTGCTGGAAGAAAACCTCTGTTACTATCTGAGCCTAGAACTCAACTCTTCTTTACAGGTTCTATAAATACAAAGTATTTTTGCACAGTTTTAATACACGTCAAATTTTCTGGAATACTGCTACCACAACCAAGGGATTCTTTTACTTTTTTTTCCTTGGACTCTATCAAGTTGTTCATCATGTCAGAAAACTATGTCATTAATGGTATTATTTAGAGGGTGTTACTACCACACACAACTCTGTCTGCATTCAAAGCTGCTGCATCTCTAATGGATTTTTTAATAGGTGTAAATATGTGTTATTTCTGTGTATCTTAGGTATGGTGATATCCCATATTTACCTATTGAAGTGTGCAATGTCTTATTAGCTACACTTAATTTTTCCTTTTATATATACGGACTTTTTTGAAGTTTTGTGTAGGGAAGTATCTTGGTTTGGTTTCTCCCAGATTCAGACACAGGGCAAGGATTCTAGGGAGGTGATTTGTTTGGAAAGTGATCTCAAGAAGACACCAGTAGAGAAGTAGGGTCTTGAGGTGGAGCAGAGGGGAAACACCAGTAAAAGGTGTATCAGGCAAGTAAATACTCTGGGCAACTGGAGCTTCATCCCATGGGGAACAAGGGGCAGGCAGGTGGGGCTATCTACACACCAGTGCTGCCTGTCATTGGTTGAGGGTTGTTCCCAGAGGGCATTGCTTCTGGCACTTGCAGCCTGCTACATGCGTACTTTCTGACAGGGCAGGTGCTGGCAGTTGGAGGTTGGCCCAGAGTGCACACAAATCATAAGGACTATGGGGACAGGAGTGGGGCACCAGCAGCATTTGTTACGATAGGATAATAAAGGATTAATCTGAAAAAAAATTTTTAAGGAGCATTTCAAATTAGTAAAGACTGGGGTATTGAATCTGATATGATTGAGAATCACTGTCCAGAATCTAGACAGACCACGGGATTGAGTCAGAGAAGCTATCTTGAAAAAGATATCATGACCATTGTCTCTAAATTGTAAGACAGTGAGAGGGGCAACACAGAAAGCTGTTGCGGAATTTTAGGCAACTTTTCCATACACATTCTTTTTAATGTCATGTTTTGCCTTGCCCACCTACCCTTATCTGCTTAGTCCTCATCGAGTCAAGTTAAATGCTGCGTTTTCCTATGTTCGTTTCTGAGCCTCTGTTAATCATTCAGCACAATTCCTTCCTAGAGGGGAGAACTCCCACGGTAGGGAACGGAAAAGCGAGATGGAGTGCCTGCCAGACAGACCCAAGTCGGAGGAAACAGATGCCTGACCCCAAGTCATCATAGTCATCAGGCAGCCTCTTAAAACACATTATCCAGAGGACATCTCAAAACCATACATCCTCAGTGGGGCAGTACAGATTAAACAAACCAGGCGCTGTTTCTGCTCCATGAGGCGGGCCACACTTCTTCTGTATTTAATGCCCAACTCCAGCGCTACACAGATAATTCATATATTCTGAAAAGCCTGTTTTGCCTAGTTTCTCAGCCATAGAGGCATAAACAGTAATTTTCATCACTACAGCTTGGATGCCTGCCTGGTCATCCTCGGTTTTCTGTGATACATTTGTTATGCGCTGAAAATGTGCTCCCCCACAACCCATGTTTACTGATGGCCTTCCCCTCAATGCGGCATTTGGAGACGGGGACTTAAGAGATAACTAGGGTGGGGCCTTACTCATGATGGCCTTACTGACCTTCTAAGAGACACCAGAGCTCACTTGCTCTCTGCTCTGTGAGCACACAGAGAGAAGGCGGTCTGCAAGCCAGGAAGAGAGCCCTCACGAGAACCCCACCGTGGTGGCACCCTGACCTCAGGCTTCCAGCCTGTGGAACTGTGAGAGCATACACTTCTGTACTTCTGTTGTTTAAGCCACCCGGTCCCTGGTATTTTGTTACAGCAGCCCTAGCTAAGAAAAAAATTCAGATGCTCAGAAAATAATCCCCCCTCCCTCCCTCTCCACTCCCTTCCTCCCTCCAAGTGGCTAAGAAAACTATAGTGACTTATTATCTTCAGAGCACTTACCATGCTTCACAATCCTCTTACACATTAACCTGTTCAGCGATGGCCCCTGTGTGGGTCACGTCTGCAGAGGACAGGGAGCGGACAGCTGCTCGTCCAGCCCACTGCTTTGGTCTCAGCAGCTCTAGCAGTGCTTGGGTCATAGCAAGCACTTGGCATTCCCAGCTTTTGCTGATGCCTCCCACAAGGAGTTCAAGAGAAGCTGGGATGCCAACCCTGAGGTGGGAGGCGGCTGCGCTCGGGACGCCTGTGCACTTCCTCCCCTCAGCCTGGCCATGCTGACTTCAACCCTCTTCCCTGTCTAACTTGGACACTGGAGCTGAAGGAGATCTTAGAGATAATCAAAGGCAACCTTCATTTTACAGATAAGGAAGTGCATACTCAAAGAGGTATTCAGTAGTGTTATCGAGCAGTAAAATCTGTTTTACTCGTTTCCAGTGTTAGTCCTGAAAGATGCTAGGTCATGGCAGAAGACTGTGATGTCACTTCTTTGTCTTCCTTTTCACAACTTCTGCACCGTCGGTTGAAACTTACCTATTCCTACTGTCGTGAGAATGAGAATTCTTGATTGAGACTGTTATGTTAAATGCCCAACCACATGCAATTCTGGACTAATTAAGTAACAGAAAGGACAGCCAGTTCTGTCGTTAACTTGGAAGCTGCATTCGTATTATGGACTCCTGAGGAGTTTGTCCTAATTATTTAAAAACCACGCACTTTTAAAAATGTAGTGATTACTATTAAATGCTACAACCCTCCACTCTTATTATGCTTTTTCAAAATGATGCTTTCTGCTAAACAAAGCCTGAACAAGACTTGAAAACTTAATGAGAAATGGCCTGTACAAAAATGGCTGGTTTTCTCTGGATCACAATACTGACTAGGATTAAGACAAATGCTCGATTTCATTTAATCTCCATGAGAATTCATTATTCCATATTTTAAAAATAGCTTCTGAAAGCAAAACCCCTTTCAAAAATCATAAAATTTCCCGCATAATCTGGGTCACAATGAAACTACATCGCTTAAATCAGATTACCCAGAACTGTATCTTTCGCTATTAAAAATGGACGGAAGGGCAGACACACAGACATCAGGTAACCGAGGATCATCTGGCAGCATCTCTTACCTGCAAGGCTGCAAAGGTGGGATGTTGCTCCTATCGAGAGAAAAGCTCTAGTAGGACTTACTAGTGGGCCATTAACTGTCAAAGTCACCTCACTGTTCTAATCTCTGCACACCCTCTTTGATTTAATCCTCACAAGCCTAAACACTAAATTACTCACAAGCCTCTCCTGTCACAAATCTAAAGCATTCCTTGCACTGAAAAGTCTAGTAAATTCTATCATTTTCAACCTTCACTTCAGTATTTTCTCTCAAATTACCAGAACATAGTTAATACTTAAAGATTAATATCTTTGTTGACTATTTCAGGATAACAGACACCCTCAATAGAAGACAGCATTTTTATTTTAATGAAAAGAAAAACTGTGGAGACACCTGAGAGTAAGCCGACCCCCTAACCTTATTTTCTCACGTTGTGATGAGAAAGCAATGGTACACTCTTGAGCCAATAATAATGAAGCCTCTAACAATTCCTCTGCAAGCTCCCCTACCAAGCCACTGTTCTGCACTTAATAGCTAACTATTGAGATAGCCCATTCTCTATCTCAGATTGGAACTAACTCTTTATTTGAAAATTTTATATTGCAAGGAGCGGGGAGAACATTTGAAAGTAGGCATCATGGAAGAAGAGAAATGGTACTGCTGACACCAAGGCAAAGGGTAAAAAACAGCAATTAGAAGAGGGTTATCGGCCGTTTTATCTTATACATATGGCTTTCCCCTGCTCTCCACTGGAGATGAAAATCCACACTGGGAATGTGATACATTTGTGAATGTTTTGAGCACAGTGTACTGTACCAAAAGCACTTAATTTTACTAAATTTTTCATTTTCAACTCGTTTTACTTTTGAACTTTTAATGCATAACCCGTATGAAATGACATCTCTGGCAGCTGTAGCAGGGAAGAACACTGAGAAGTCCTAGGTTCGAGTCCCAGCTGTAACAATGAGCAACTCACAGCCACTCCTTGCCAGCGAAAACAGGAACCAGTGGTGCAAACGCCTGCCTCATGGGCTGCTGGGAGCATTCACCATGTTCGTGAGGCCTCTGCAAACTGCCACATGAGGGCTGGGTATTTCTATTTACAGACAACAGCCTGGAGTCCTAGGGCTTTCCCCTCCAAGGGAACTGAAATTTTATAATTTTTATAAGCTATTTAAAAAGTATATAGTTTGAAAAATCTGAAGTGGGCAGATTCATTCATGACTCCAATAAAAGAATGAATTGTCATATATTTTTTAAAGAATTGAAACAGCCTACCAGCATTTGAGAATTTCTTGGTAGGTCTCAAGTTTTCCAGTCCATTTCCACAATTACCCCAGGGTCTCCCTCTTAAGGGGTCAAAGGCATTCAGTATATTTGTCTTTACAAGTCAAATGTGAAATTTGTGTGTATTTAAAAGTCAAAACATTCCTTAATGGAAATCTAAAATATTTAACATAAACTAATCTTAAAGTGTTGGTCCCTTCCCAAAGCATCAAATGGACAGGCTTCTTGAGAAGATATTAAAACAGGAGAATGATTAACTAAGGCCTAATATTTCCACCAGGATATTTTAACTCCTCATTCTTCCCTTCCCTGAACCTGTTTTTTTTTTTTTTTTTTTTTTTGGTTTGTTTGTTTTGGGGGGGGCCGAGGGAAAGGGAGAGGGGAGTGGGGAGAGCGCAAGAGAGAGAACTATCAAAATATGCCTTTTATCCAAAGGAATAAGAGATTTCTTTTGAGATCCTTGTCCTCGTGGGAGAAACTGGGGACAAATGTAATAGCATAAAAAATAAAATAAAGACCCTTGTCCTCAGGTTGTTAAGAGTCAGAAAGTTAATTTGCCCTTTGCCGCCAAAGGTGGTATAATTATAAGCTTATGTTAATTTTAAAGAGAGATGTCTAGAAGCCTAGAGGAACCTCTGAGGCTAACACAAAGAGGCACAGATTACAATGTGAGCAAAAATACTAAGCCTGGATTTCTTTTAAATTTTTAGGCTGCCCTGTACCATCTCTTTTGCAATCAAAACAACCTCGTAAAGATGAATGTCTTTTATTATGAAAATTGCCATTACATTATAGCCAGCATTCCAAAACAATATTTTAATAAACACTTGTCTTGATTATAAAGTAGAGCAGAAACCATGATCCTTTTTGAAAATTAACATCTGCTGATGTTAATGTAAATCAGGAGGATACTCCATATGCTCACCATTTGTGTAGATGAGATGAGGAAGAGCACCTATGTTATTCGGAACAGCTACTAGTGTTAACTTATACAGTATAAACCAACCACTTACAATAGGACATTAAAAAAAAAAAGCAAAACACTACAACATTGAAGTGTCACAATACTTTTGAGATAGGAAAAGCCAAAGCTTGTTTCCTTTTCTTCCCCTCTGTGAGTTTAATGCGAGGTATAGGGAAGAGCCACAACACTAGGTACGATGGATGCAGTCCTTTGCTCCCTGTCTCCTAGTCTTTTGTCCTGCTCCAAACCACAGCCTGCATGCAAAAGCTCTTCAGGCTCTATTCACAGGCCTGGGACACAGCGTTTGCACGTGGACAGATGAGGATCCATCGCAGTGCAGAGTCAGTATCTGAATTCCAGTGTATTTACTCTGTAGAATAAAATTCCTATGTTCTTTTATTCAGAAGGCAGAATACTCCTACTTAGATGCATTCCGTGTTTGGGGCTGAGATTTGCTGGTCATTATATTGAACGTCTCCCATGATGAATACCCTGGTGGAAAACCTTAGAAAAAGTTAAAACTGCAGTTTAAAAGTTCTCTTTCCCCTCTCTCAGCGAAGAAGCATGATGCACACATGATTGCAAGGGATTCAGGAAGGCATAGTGTGGTAACCGTAGTTTCAAGTACAATCTGCTCCTTGCAAAGGGGTCTGGGGTAACTGCAGGCAAACCAGAAGCTCAAAATTATCCATCATCTTCTTTAATGTAAGAAGCTACACTGAGAATTTTTCTTACAAAGTCATGTAGCTGGCATAACCTTTACTATAGGAAGAGATATCCTCTTTTTTCAAACAGTTGGTGTATGACATTTTGAAGACTTCATATAGGCCAGGCAATGGTTGATTCTGATTTCTACATCCTTTTCAATTCTCCCTTTAAACTGTAGTCTTTTCTTCTGGGCTCAGGGCTCTGATCATTAGTAAGGTTCAGAAAAAAACAACCAAAATAATACAGTATCCTAATTTCAAGACCATTCTCTTTTGCTACTAGAGGAAGATGCCAGATGGTGCTGTTAACAACACTCTGTGTAGATAATCCAGTCGTCAAGCTGTTATGCAGCCTAGTTAAGCTTCTCACGCTGGATCTGGTAGTAACATGCCTGAAAAAAAGTTCAAAACAATTTCAAATTTATTTTGAAAGAAATTATATAAACATAGCCATACACATAGGACTAAAGAAAGGAAATCCCTTATTGATTCTAACAGCCCAATAAAATGAGTTGCTATCATTTTTCCGATTTTCTTCCAGCCCTCTATCTAATGTTTATACTGCTCTGTTTAATTAATAGATAAAATTTGTACATTTCCCTCTAACTGTAAAACACACACACACACACACACACACACACTTTTTACAAGCTTTTTCACAAAGCAGAAATACTATAATTTGCTAAGCCACTATTAATCAGACATTTAGAGTATGCTGCTCATTAAAGGTACAGAAATAAATGGAACTGGGACCATCTAGTGTGTTTGGTAAGCATAGAGATTAAGCAGCATTCCAGACCTAGTGAGTCAGAACTCCCAGGAATGCATCTGTAAGCAGCATCCCCAGGTGTCTCTGGAAGTATCCAGGCCTGGGAGCCACTCAGACTACAAAGAGTACTTCATCCAAATCATATAGAATGTTTTCCTTTCTTTGATTAGAATAAATCTCCAGGAGTAGGACTATGCAAACTCCACAAACATTTTTGGTGTTGTTGATATCAATGTTAATAACAACTGTTTTCCAAAAGGGTAACTGCTACTTAATCCATTATGACCAATATGGGAATAATACTGATTTCACTATAACCCCACCAGCACCGGGTAAATTTTAAAACATTTTTGTTAATTTAGCAGGCACAATATGACAGACACCTTGTTTAAATCTGTAGTGCTATAATATTCAGTGAGGGTGAGCATTTTCCTACATATAAATGAATTAATTCAGTTTCTTCCTTGGTAATGTGTTTAGAGATACTCTTCAATAAACATGAGCAGTTAATAAGTCACTGGTGGTCAGTATGCTCCCTAGTTCCCACCACCCTTTTTCAGTTTATTTAATAGAAATGGTATTTAAGTTGAAAAGTTTAAAAAATTAACCCAAACCAGAAATCTAACATTAAATTCTAGTTTTTTTCTCATTTCAATTAGTCCTTCCTTCTCTTTTTCTCCTTCTCTATTTAACCCTAAAGCATCTGTAATTTGCAATGTGGGTGATTCCACCCTGATCATACTCTCCTTCCAAAGTTCTTAAGGAGCTATTCCAATACTTTGACTATTTATTAAATAAAACTTCTTTTCCATTTGTGCCTGGTGTTTCCATTTTCATATATGAAATTTTCATTATAATAATATTAGTATGGGGGCTATCCCTTCCATTTATTAAATAGTTATTTGTCTATTCCTATGACAGTAACATACTATCTTAATTATCGTAATTCTAACCTGGCAGAGTGGGTCTATTCTCTCTTTTTTCAGAAGTGTTTTTGTCATTTCCTACTTGTTTTTCCTCCAATAAATCTCAAAATGATTCTACTATCGTCCAAAAAAAAAAACTAAGGTAGGAGAACTGAAATGACTTTCAACAATCCCTAGAGAGCACCCAAATCAGAGAACCTCATTTGTAACCTACCGGTTATAGTAAATACAAGAAAAGGAAAGCAGCAGCAATTCATATTCATTCTATACATACTGCCTTCCATGTACGTACCTAAGTTCCATTAAATAGTTCTATTTTTGGATACTTTTTTGGACACTAAGAATCCTTTCTGTTTCTTTTCTAGAGTTACATTTATATGGATGGTCTACATTCATAAGCATTTGTAATGCTATGAATGATAAATTTATAGGGAAGATTGGGTGCTGAATAATTTGCTTTAGTATTCTGAATAATAATTAACTTATTGGTACTTTGATATATTTTAAAATAATAGTATGTGCTTTAAAGGTACTTAAAATGTTTGTGTTAAACTTCTATAAAGAAGAAAAGTAGCGAATGACAGATTTATATTATGATAAATAAAGGACAGATTTTAAAATAACAAATATTAAATAATACCTATAGTTACCTTCAAGGTGGTGAACATTATGCCCTGTTCCCCATGCTGAAGATACGGGTCCATCAGATCCTCAATGAGATGTACCTCAGAGCCTAAATTCCTAATCCTGCCCAATGAGAAAAAAAAGATATTGAGTTATTTCTACTTATATGTGCATCCTCCTTCTAAACCTGTTTGAAGGGGGGAAAAATAGCTCAACAAAGGCTAATGCCATAGTGAAATGGATTAACAGAAACAGTTTTTTTCTAGTGGGAAAGCATATTTCTGTCATCAGTTCAGAAAAAGCAAACATGTTAAAATAAGTACATCCAGGCATACATGTTAAAATAAGTAGTCACTAATATTAAAGTCAGAAAGACTGATCACCTGGCCCGTAGCACCACATATAAGAAAACAGGAAACAGGTCATCCATGGACCACAGGAAGTCTTCCTGAAGTGAAGCCAGGACACTCTGAGAGATCTCTTCAAAAGTCTGCTGGATGACTTTAAGTTTGTCTGATGGGGTAAATGTTGTGCTGTTGGGAAAAAAAAAGGACAAAAAGATACCTTATTATCTTCTTAATAGAGACATTTGGTATTAATTTTTTTGACAGTATACTCTTGTGGGGTACATGTGTCTTAAAATGGACATATCAGGCGTAATGAGCTGCTGGAAGGGATGGCCTTTGTAATCCTATGGTTCTCTGAGAAAAGAAGCTCCCAACTAACTACGATTCACCTGGAAGAATTCACTACGTCACACAGCATCTCCTTTTACCCAAGTGGGTCTTATTTTCCTAATATACGCTCTTCTGTGAGTGAGAATTTAGTTATTTTCCATTTGGCTAAATATGTGATTATATAGGTAAGGTTCTGGGTAGGTGCTCTACTACTTTTGAAAATAAAAGGGACTTGCACAGTAAAAGGTAACCAAAATGTCTCAAAAAAAGCCTTTCTTTTCTCCAGGCTGAGACTGATACCATCTAGAAGTGGAGGAGCTGCTCAGAGCTTAAATGAAAATAAGATCTTATTAATTTTGTAATATGCTAACCACTACTTTGATTTATGTGATTTTTCAACAAATCAGATTACCTGATCTGCTGTAGACATTCTACAGCTGAGGCAAAACAAGCGTCTTTTGTGGTTGGCAAAACCTGCAAAAAGAGAATTTATGAAGCTCAATGAGAAAAGCTGTCCTTTACTGTGATAATAAAGTGATACCAGTGGCAGGGTGCAGGCCTTTGGTGAGTAACTCATGCTTGGGTACTGTTCTACTGAACTAGGATGGAAATTTCTGGGTATCTTGAATCCCCCATTCCAAAGAAAAGCATAGTTGCTGAGAAAACTAAAATATACTATACCTTTTTAGTCTCTCCAAGGATTGACAAGGTCACTGGCCAAAATTTCCTACAATAGAATCCATACTTTGTTATTACAAGTTGTAACTTATGGTGAATTAATCACCATAAAAACAGGTGATGGCTATACTGGCTTCCCTGTCCCCCATTTAAAATAACTTCCATAAACAGGTTAAGTTTTAATAAACATTTCATAAGTAATTTAAAAGTTTCTATAATGTCCCTAATGGATTTGCCATTCTATACTCCAGAAGCCCTATACATTATAGATATGCGCTAACATTGGCTAAAAGCTTTCCTTCATTCAGTTTCATCTCATTTTCATTACCAAATTACTCCACTGAAAAAAATAAGTACTTTCCAATTCAAGTTTATTCACTTTTTGATAGCAAAAATATATAATTATTGGGCATTGGGGTGACTGGCCTTATCACAGCCCTTGAAAGAAAGCATAATCACTTAGAATTCCCCTGCAATAACAAAAAACAATATCATACAACAAAAAGAGCACTTCTAAAACTTTTAAACTGGAAATCATGGATGAGGAAGGAGGAAAGAGAAGAAAGAATGAATGAATGTCAAAGAATGAATACAGTTAGCTTTTTCTGAAAATGTGAATATATGTATTTTGCTTTAAAGAACTACAAAATATCAGGTAGGGTAACTCAAATTTTTATATATATATATATAATATACACATAATATTATATATCACACATAAAAATAAAAAACACCTTCCAAATGACTGTGTCCACATTCATTTTCAAAATTTTCAAAAGACTATTAAATATCATTATTTTGTGGGATATGCAAATAAGTAACTGCAAATCATATATATAATTAGACATTAAAGTACCAAATTCCTGATAATGCTGTTTCCACTTTACCTTAAAATCACTTGATTCCACTCATAATTACTGTACTTACCTTTGCACCCCAAGGAAGCCGAGAAGAGCAATATCTGGCTGCTTATTCAGCCGCAGAACACACTCCCAGTAAATGTCTTCCTCACGATCGTTATCCAGGGCATAGAGCATAAACAGAGGTGGATACAGCCGAGGTAGCAGCACAGGAAGCAGTAGCCCGGAACTTGTTACCACGTAACTACAAATATGGGGGTGAGAGAAAAAATCATTAGTGTTAAAATTCAATACAGAGTCAAAACTGAAAGTAAAGATGGGAAATTTTGAGTAAAAAACCATTTATAATATTCTACTTTTACACATGGAGTTCACATGAGGAGCTTAGCCCCGGAGTTGTATCTTGGACCAACTGTGAATTCTTTTCATAACTCACAATCTAACCGAAACCTACTTAGTTTCCATTTTGAGACAGATTTCTCTGTTGTTATTCTAGATCAGTATGATGCTACTTTGCTCAGATGCCTTTGTGCCCAATCATTCATGGCTGCACTTTCATGAACTTGAGAGCTAAAAGGAACCTCAGAGATTAACTCATCATTTTAGAAAAAAGGAAACTGAGATCTAGAGAAAACTTCTCCAGGGTTCTTTGGACAGGATCATCTGGTCCCCACCCCTTTCTTCACTTTCTCCCCAACTCCACTTACCCAGGCTCTGGTGATTCGGATCTGGAATCTGACATCCCGGTGCAGAAGGATTTCCTTTCAGAAGGCAGAGGAGCAGAGAGAGGAATTGTGCTGCCCTCTTCAGGAAGCTCAGGAAATAAAAACCTAGGAATTAATAAAAAAACATAATTACACAATTATACCTCTAGAGTGGCTAAGAGTAAAAACACATCTCCATTATTTAATCTATTTAAGGACTTATGATATCAAACTTTGTATTAATATTTTACTTGTCTGAAAATCTTAACTGATGTTTCTTACAGAATAAAATTAAGAGTATAGCTAATAATACAACTAAAATTTTTCATGTGCTATGGTTTTTTTCCTGTCTAGTTATTTAAGAACAAAGAATTCTGATATATATGATATATGTTTCTCTTACTGGCAAATCTCATCTGAGGTCAATCTGTATAAACTCTTCTAACAGAGATCATTATTCTCAGAGTGTATCAGTGGAAACCACTTAAATGTCCAACATTAAGGAAAAAAGCCCAATTATTATAAAGTTTTTAAAACTTTTTTTAGATTTTATTTATTTATTTTTAGAGAGAGGGTAAGGGAGGGAGAAAGACAGGGAGAGAAACATCAACATGTGAGAGAGACATCAATCAGCTGCCTCTTGCATGCCCCCAACCCAGAACCTGGCCCACAACCCAGGCATGTGCCCTGACTGGGAATTGAACCAGTGACCTTTCAGTTCACAGGCCAGCACTCAATCCATTGAGCGACACAAGCCAGGGCTAAAACTTTTTTTTTAATTAAATTTATTGGGTTGACATTGGTTAATAAAATTACATGGATTTCTGGGTAAAAATTGTAAGTGTTTATATAAAAAGTCAAGTTGCTGAAAAATCTTTCCAGGTGATCAAGCTGCCAAGTTGTTAAGGACTTTTTCCTGGGCTTTGAATTTGCCCTACATTTTATCTCCAATCTCTTGTATGCAAATAGTGGGCTCTACCATAAACAAGTTTATTGCCCTCTTTCTTTTTACAGACTTTAACCACGACCCTTTCTCTTTAAAGGCAGTCTGCAATCTTCTCTATTTTCATAAACTTACTCCCTGCCCCTAATTTTATAGTTGGGAAAGCTAAGAAAGGTCAGGAAACCTATCTTCATTATACCCATCTTGCTAATGTCAGAGCTGAAACACTCCCAACCCAGTGGTCTTATCAGTAGATGACAACACCCCCTAAACCCTGAAACATTTCCATATGCATTTATCAATTTGAGGCCAATAATATAAGGAGGTTTTCTGGGACAAATTCATAAACTTCTGCCTAATTATCTTAACATAATATTTTCTTGTTGGCTTATACCCAGTAAAAGATTTTGAATTTCACTAGTTCCAGATTTGCTTGCTGCCTTAAAACTCTTTCCAAAAGTGCTTACTTGCTCACTTTCTTACCTCCTTCAAAATCTTTGTTCAGGCAGAGACAAATGTATTTGAAAAAATAAATAAATTAATTATAAAAAAAAAATCTTTGTTCAGACATCACCTCATTAGTCAGGCTTCCTTGACCTTCTGTTTAAAATAGCTGCATCTTACCTTCAGTCCCACCCTCTTTCCCTCTGTCGCATTTATCATCATCAGACATATTATACATTTTATTCCAACTACAATGTAAGCTCTATGACAGTGCATATTTTAAACATTTTTTCATTACTGTTTTTGTTCACTGATAAATACCTCCAGGAGCTAGAATGGTGACTAACACATAGATGCCCTCAATACATATTTGTTGAATAAATGAACAAATATCATGCTGCTTTCAAGTGATAGAACATAAACACTCATGGACAAAACTTTGTACTGGACTTTATCTTCTCTGTTGTTAGGTTTTAGATACATTATTTTGCTTAGAGATGAAATCAAAGACTACTATATTCCATACCAAAATTAGAATTAAATAACAGTTATTTTAGCCTTCTATTGTAAGAAAGACATAAAAGAAATAAGTACCAATGACTAAGGTTTTTTTTTATACTTATAGCATAAACATGAGGTAAAAACATGTCATTATTCAATCTTTTTAAGGATTTCTGGCATAAAACCATTTTCTTGATGAATAATTTCTGTGATGAAGGGAAACATTAAAGATTCTTTATGAAGCTGTAATCTCTGGATTCAGAGTGAAGATGCCCAAACCATTAGTATAAACTAATACCTTACAACTTACAGACTTCAATGAAAAGATCTATTACCTGACCAGCTGGAAAATTCGCTTAAGGTAGGACTTAATCTCCTTCACAGCCTCCTGCAACAACCGGCGGTTGGCACCCACGCCTACGTATGTCATTCTGTACACCGCTACCAGCGTCTCCACAAGCCTGCCCAGTGGGTGCAGAGGAGTGTCACAGGCCTGAGCAGGAGGGCAATCAATGGAGTCGGTCAATGTGCACTAACAGAGAAACAATCGACCAATAATAAACAGCTTTCAAAATTTCAGGAGTCAACTTATGGACCAAGAAAATTCAAATACTCTTCAATTTTCTGAAAGTGTAGAGTCTACCCAAGTAATATGAAGCAGGAGTTCCTAATCTTAATCAAAAATCCATTTAACATCTTGGGAAAATAGCTTTGGATATACTGATACAGGATATCATTAAAAGAACAGTTCTAACATACTTTGAACTTCCTAAAAAATATATACAGTGTTACCTGGGAGAAATCTAAATAATGACCATTGATTATTCTCTGAAACAGTATTTCTTCAGTTCCCTTGACTTCTCTCATACTCCTTCTTGTACCTCATTTCAATACATGTCATACTTTAAACTGCAGCTGACTGTACAACATTTGAGAAGGAAGCAAAGACAGCAGAACCAAATCTCTAGTTTGCCACTGTTACTAACAAAAAGCTATTTTAAACTCTGACCCTAGTTCTTAAGAACCCCCTTGAACACTTTACAAAAGTTAAAAAGTTCTATGGTCATTATAGAATAATCTCCATGCAGAAATGTGCTTTTGTTAGAGAATTAACAAACAAACAAAAAAAATTACATAGAAAGCAAAAACAGGATTATGGTAAAAATGAGTTGTGAGTAGATTTGAATGATATATTGTGGTAGCTGCATCATTAATTCACAAGACCAGTATAACTGTGACTCTAGTTTTACCTTTATTAAATATTTCTTGATGTCATCATATTTCTCTACTGAGAAGGCACCAACATGCTGAGGAATGAACTCCAAACTCTCCAGTGTCTGAGTCTGTGAACGACTTAATATTTCTGGACTAGTAAAAGGAAAAAGAAAACCTACTATGAATTTCACATCGAGAAAGCAAGATAACTGTAATATGCACATAAAACAGTCACCAACTAAGGATAAAATGGAGCACCTAAAGTGTGTCTGGCCCAAATGAGCTCGTAAACAGTAACTAACCCACTATTAAGTTTATGTAATAGTCATTCGAAACAGCATTTAATGTTACGTCATAACAACAATAAAGATTTTGCTCTAATATAAACCATGGTGTTGGAAGATACTATAACGTCAGCTCAGAGAGAAAATTGGTGATAGATTTGTTAATGACAAGAGAAAAGTAAAATAATAGGGAGAGGGAGAGCTAAGGAAAAAAGAAATCAAATTAAAGGGCAAAGGAAGAAATAAAAATAAGCTCAAGAAGTAGGGATATAAAGGGGATCCTGCAACAGGTAGCAAGGTAAAGGGACGTTCTGGATGAAGAGTGAGATGACAAAACATGTACTAGTAGTAAGCAGCAGCAGTTTTCGGTAATGGCCCTCTATCATTAGATTATAACCAATCAGATATTAGAAACAGTGCACGATCATTATTATTACACTATTTTAGAGAAACAAATAAGATATGGTTTTATATAAAAATTCATTCATTCTTACTCCTTGAAAACATTCTACAACAGTTAGCCAAGGTTAAGTGGCGGTCTAAAATATCAATGTTTACAACAGACTCGATCAATGAAGACCCAATGGCATCACACACGAGGGCAAGTCCACAATTTTAATCAATTCTGGGGGTTTCTATTTCTCCTGATAGAGTAGAAGGTAAATATCATGAACTTCATAAATGAAACATTATAATCACCTCCCATTTATCCCAAGTATAGGAAAAAAAAGAAGACCCAAACTTCTTTCTGCACTGCAGGTTCTTTAGGTGCAAATGCTCAGCAATGCTTGTGGAAGTTACTGGTCAAGTGAAAGAATAAGGATGTGAAAAAAGGCAGATGGTGAAAAGAAAAGCAGGAGAAAAGGGGGGAAAATAAGAAAAAAAGAAATAAAAAAGCACACCTGTTATTTTTCTTTCAGTACATCAAAATTGTTGTGCCACTTTTTTAGGCCCCCAAAGGATACTGATGAATATGCAGGCATTTGAACTGCTGTGTCCCTATAAGTAAGGCATTGTTTTAACCTAGCTGCTTTCAAGATTATTTTCTTCCAATCTGAGTATGATGTATTTGTACATGGGTACCTTTGCTTTTTTTCTAGGGTACAGTTTGCTCAGCTTCTTGAATCTGTAGGTTTATGTCTTTCACCAACCTTGGGAAGTTTTCAACCATTATTTCTCCATATACTTTTTTTCAGCCCTGCAATTTTTCTCCTCTCCTCTGGGATCCCAAGGACACAAATACTAGACACTCAGGTCCTGAGAGCTCTGGTTATTTTTTTCTTGCTGTTTTTTAGTTTGGATAATTTCTATTAATCTATTTTCAAGTTTACTAACTCTTCTGCTGACATCTATTCTTATATTAAGTGTACTCAGTGATTTTTAAAAAGTTTTGGTTACTGTATTTCTCAATTCTAAAATTTTGATTTGGATTTTATTTTTTCTGAAAGTTGAGACTTTTTAAAAAGATTTTATTGATGTATTTTTAGAGAGAGGGCAAGGGAGTAAGAAAGAGAGGGAGAAAAACATTGATGTGTAAGATCAGCATGTGCTCAGACCAGGAATCAAACTGGTGACCTTTCAGCTCTCAGGCTGGTGTTCAATCCACAGAGCCACACCAGCTAAGGCCTGATTTGGTTCTTCTTTGTAGCTTCTCTTTTTTGCTTATACTTATCAATTTTAACATTTATTTCAAGAGTGTGATTGCTCTTTTGAGCATTTTTATACTAGCTGCTTTAAAATTCTTGTCAGATAATTCCAAAATCTATGATAGGGTGCCATTGATGTCTATTGCTTGTCTTTCTCCAAACAAGTTAGATTTTTATGGTTCTTTGATTACCAAATAATTTTGGTTTATATCATGGACACTTTAAATATTATGTTATGAGACTCTGGGTCTTATTTATATCTTATGGTGAATGTTAACATACATAATAGAGTACACATCATAGGCCTGAAATTATTATCTTTAGAAGAACCTGCTTGTAGAGTTGACCCCTGGCTGGTACCTGGGAATTAAGCTTCCTAAAAGTTCCCTATAGTGATAGAAAACATTCCCTGAGAAGTGTATTTTGTTGTCCACAGACTATAGTAACAATGTGCTTTATGATGAACAACTTTCCTTCTGGGACTAGAATCCTGGTAGTTGCTGAGCACAGGGTGTCAACGTGACCAGCCTCCATTAAAAACCTTGGGCACTGAATCTCTAATGGACTTCCCTGCGGAGAAACACTGTACATGTGTGGCTGCATTTTACTCCTGGGGGAAAGAGTGTGCTCTGTGTAACCCCTGCAGGAGGGAGAGAGCATGGAAATCTGGCTCATGGATTCCTCCACACTCAGCCTGTGCCTTCTTCCCTAATGATCTGGCTGTGGGTCCTTACTGTGTTGCTGTAATGACTCTTAACATGTGAGCACAACTATATGTTAAGTCCCTCTAGTGAATCACTGAATATGCAGTCATCTTGGAAATCTTTGGAACAGCTGATGTACTTTTTTTGGCCTGCTATGGGCTGTGGTTCCAATGTCAGTTCACTTTCTAAAGCCTCAGCAGTCCTATTTGGATCTGTCTGTGAGTATACCACTCAGTGGCCAGTCTGGGACCTGGGTGTAACCCGCCCTTGGAGATCGCTCCTCAAAGTGTGGGTATGTTAATTAGGATCAAATCCACACATGTGCAAGTATGGGGTGAACCCAGGAATTCATAAACATCTTCATAAGGCTGCTTTCCGGAGCTCCTCTCTCTGCATTAACTCACCAGTTCTGGTTCCCCTTTTATATCCTCTGGCCTGAAACTGCCCACATCTACCAAAGTGCCATGTCAAGAGCCAAGTAATAGGACAGAAAGAGAAGCCAAAAAAAGCAATGGGATTTGGCCAAGATTCTTGGACTTGAGGATCAACCAAAGGGGGAAGAAGTCCCTCATGAGTTTTAGCTCTTGCAAGCTTTCTATGATGGTTTCTCAAGCAGCCACCATCACTGCCCCTACTGCAGAAATACCTGGAGACTGGAGCACGAGAAAATGGAGGAAAAGGAGAGAAAGAAAACCCAGTGGATCTCCTCCACTCTATCTGAACTTTAAGAGTCTCTTTTTCACATCTTGAGCCAGAAGCAGAGGATTTTTTCTGGATCTGTCAATCTATGCCACAGTGCTTACTTCAAGGTTTCAGGTTACACTGAGTTCAGGCTGAGGAATACTGAAGTTTAAGACCCAGTAAACTCATGACTAATTCAATGGTACTCTGAATTCAGGCGTTACTCCAACACACTGGCTGATATTTAGTTTTCAGAGTTTTCCAACAGCTATCCATATATTCTGTGCGGGTTTTATAGTTGAGTTCAGTAGAAGATAAAGGCAGGTGTGTTTTAACTCTCTTACCCAGAAAGAGAAGTACATCATTGACTTTAAAATTAAGCTATATTAAGTTAAATGTGGCAAGCCTTGACGATTTACTTCAAGTTTCATCCTCTTACCATGCTCTGCCCTGTGCTGGGCAGGCGCTCCCTCACCTGTCTCGGTGCTGGCGCCGACTGGCAGTCAGCGCCACAGCAATATTTTCCCATGCTTTCCAAACTTCCCCTTGGCCTGGATTGTCACAGCCCAGCTGACGCCAACATTCATCAAACACTGCTTTCCACTTCTCATCAGGAGGCACTGCCAGATTTCCTAGCTTCCTGCTAAAAAAGTCATGTCAAGCTTTAATCAATCATCTTTCTGTGTGTGTGTGCACGCGCGCAAAAAATCCTGAATAGAAACACACACAACTGGGAGTGCCTCTGCGACAAAACTTCCTAGATTGATGGTGGTTCTATTTTAAAAACACCGAATACAAATCTTAAAAAGATGGTTTTTAACTACTTAGTGTTCGTCAGGTACTAAAGTTTATGAATAGTTAAGTACAAAGCACATCAGAATTGACTGCTTTCTACATATCCACAGAATTGATTTTGAAAATTGATTGCTGTTAAAACAAGGACTTCCTGTGCTTTGCACAACTCATAATGGGAATTGTGAAATGCACTGCATACTGGGTTCTAAAAATACTCTAAAAATAAACATGGTATGGAAAATATATCAAGCTCCCATCAGAAAAAAGAACCTGAGATGCTACCAAAATACAAAAAGTGAAAGCTGCAAGCAATAGAGAAAAATACACATATGCCAAAACTTGTCAAAAGTATATAACTTAGAGACTTATATTTTGCCTTTCTTTTCCATATGTGCAGAGTAAACTATTCCACTTGTTGTGTGTATATATATATGTAGGCTTGATCTTTACTTTTCAAAATCAAGTGGTCTAGGCATTCTATTTAAGAATGCTCTCTGTCAATCAACTTGGATACCTGAACCATTAACAGTAGCATTATTCCCATACACAGAACTTTTATTTTAAACATCTCTGCTGTTAAGACTTTAATCTAAACCAAAACTATAGATTTACCTAACTACAGTAGTACCAGTTGACAATTCAAGGAAGTTACACTTTATTAAAAAAACTTTAAAACCTTGCTCTGCACTTAAAATATTAACCAGCTTTGATAAAAAGCAAGATAACCCAAAATATTCAATAATTAATCCAGAATTAATATTAGTTACTCACAAAACTTTGGGTCTGTCTTTATCACTCTCATACAGACTAGGCTTAAAGTAGGTTCCAGTGATTTTTATCCCAGATCCCCATTCTCCACTAAAACAGCCTTCAATGTAATCTCCATTTGGCATTGTCAGTATTCCCTAGGGTAGAGTTAGAGAAAATATGAAATTAGAGGAAGTATTTTCAATTTAAAAATTCAAGAGGAAAAAAGAGCACCAAATGGTTAATATTTCCCTTTTTAATTTACCCTTTACCAATCCCCAGCTATTTTTTTTAAAAGCATGTGTACATGCATGTGCAAAAAGAATATGTAAAAATAAACCCTTGGTAGAAGGAAAAAAAAAAATCACAGAAAAATTTAGTAAAATATTTTGACCTGAATGAAATGAACACACAACTTAACTAAATGTATGGGAAGCTGCTAATGCAGTGCCTATATTAAAAATAAGAAAGATCTCAAATAGTAATCTAAAATTGCATCTTATAAAACTTAAAGAAGAGCAAACTAAACCCAAAGCAAGAAAAAAGGAGATAATATACATTAGAGTAGAAATAAATGAGAAAACAAAATAGAGAAAAAATTAAACCAAAAAATGCTTCATTGAAAAAAATACACAAAATTGACAATTAAGTAGATAAAAAAAAGGAAAACAAAATTATAAAATCAAGAAAACAACACAGGGTACATTATATCAGCCTTACAGAAATTAAAAAGTTGGAAAGGAACATTAAGGGAACTTTATGCCAACAAATTAGATAACTTACATAAAATATGAAAATTCCTAGGTAAAACCAAATTACCAAAACTGACTCAGGTAGAAATAGAAAATCTGAATAGACCAATTAGAAGGAAATTGAAAATATTCTCATAAAGTAATACTCAGGTCCAGATTTCATTGGTTAATTCTCCAAAACATTCAAAGAAAAAATAATAATATCAAAGCTTCACAAACTTTCAGAAAATAGAGGAGGGAATCCTTCCCAACTCATTCTATGAAGCATTACCCTGACACCAAAGACAAAGACAACATGAGAAAATGATAAACCATTATCTCTCATAAATACAGATGCACACATCTTCAACAAAATATTAACAACCTATAAAAAGGATTATGTACCATGGCCAACTATGATTTACCCTAGGAAAGCAAGGTTGGTTTAATATCAGAAAAAGCAACCAACATAATACACTGGATCTATAAAGAACAAAAACCACATGATCACATCAATTGACATGGAAAAAACCCTTTGAAAAATCCAAAACCCATTTATAATAGAAACCCTACACAAACTAGGAATAGAATGGAACTATCTCAATCTAATTAATCTATGAAAAACCTTTAGCTAATATCATACTTAATTGTGAAAGACTTAATGCTTTTTCCTTACAATAGGGAACATGGGAAGGATGTCTACTCTTACCATTTCTATTCAATATTCTATTGGAGAGTCTAGCAAGTGCAATCAAACAAGAAAATAAATAAATAAATAAAAGCCTTCCAGATAGCAAAGGAAGGGGTCAAACTAACTTTATTTACAATGGGATCCTATATGCAAGAAATCCTAAGAAATATACATACACGTGCACATATCCTACTAGAACTAATAAATGAGTTTAGCAAGATTTCAAGATACAAGGAAAAAATATAAATGTCAACTGTTTTTAAATAATAGCAATAAATAACCCAAAAATAAAATTAAGGAAACAGTTCTCTTTGTAACAGCATAAAAATACTTAGAAATAAATTTAACTAAAGCTATGCAAAAGATGCACACTGAAAACTTAACCAAAGATATGCAAAAGATGCACACTGAAAACTATTAAACACTGCTGATAAAATTAAAGATCTGAATAAATGGAGACACATTCCATGTTCTCGGATCAGAAGATTCAATATTATTAAGATGGCAATTCCCAAATTAACCTATTGATGCAATCTCTATCAAAATCTCAGCAGGTTTTATTGAAGATTTTGACATGCCAGCTCTAAATTTATATGAAAAGGACAAGGATGCAGAATAACCAAAAAAAGTTGGAAGACTTACACTTCTGATTCTACAACTCACTAGAAATCTATAGTTATCAAGATATTACGGTACTGGCATAAGAGACATGAAGATCAATGGGATATAATTCAGAGTCCAGAAATAAACATATTCATGATAAATTAATTTCAACAAAGATATCAAGAAAATTCCATGAGAAAACTGCTGGGGCAATTGAATACCAAATGCAAAAAAATCAGTTTAGACTTTTAACTCATGCAATACACAAAAGTTACCTCATTATGAATCACAGACCTAAATATAAGAGACTAAACTATAAAACCTTCAGAAGAAAACCTTAATAACCTTGAGTTAGGCAGATTTCTTAGTTATGACATCAAAATCATGATTCATAAAAATTATCTGAGAAATCAGACTTGGTTAAAATAAAAGGTTTGTGCTTCAAAAGGCTCTAGTAACAAAAAAACAAGCCACAGACTGCAAGAGAATCTCATATCTAGTAAAGGACTACTATCCAGAATATATAAAGCACCCTTCCAATTAAATAAAACTATAATCTAGTTATTTTTTTGAATTGTTTGTAATTTTTGTTTTTTTATTGTTGTTTAATTACAGTTGTCCCCATTTTTCCCCCATTACTCTCCCTTGCCCTACCCAACCTCCGCCTCCTACATTTAATCCTCCCCACCTATAAACTAATTTTTAAAATGTCAAAATATTTGAATGGGTAAAATGTGGTTTCTCTTGCTTAAATAAACTGAAAAACAATTTTTAAAAATATTTTAAATACACACTTAACCAAAGAACATATATATATGAATCACTAGTAAGCACGTGAAATACACTGTAATGATATATGCAATCATTAGCCATTAGGGAAATGTAAATTAAAACCGTAAGATAACACTTTGTATCTGCTATAATGGCAAAAAAGAAAAACAAAACAGAAAATAAAAAAATATTGGCAAAGATGTGAAGAAATTAGAAATTAGAACCCTTACACACTAATGAAGGGAATGTAAAACGATGCAGCCACTTTGAAAAACAATTTGGCGGTTTCTTAATACATTAAACATCAATTTACCACTCAACTCAGAAATTGCACTCTTAGGCATCTACCCCAAAGAAATAAAAAAATGTTCATACAAAAATTTGTATTTAAACATTTACAAACTATTAATTCATAATAGTTTATGACTGGAAATAATAGAATGCCCATTAATAGGAAGGGAAGTATTGCACATGCCATATTATGGGAAGCCCTCAAAAACATTATGCTAAGTGTAAGAAGCCACGCAGGAGAGACCACACCTTATATGATTCCATTTACATAAAAGGGCCTAAAAAGGAAAACCTGTGGAGTGATAAAGTCCACTAGAGGTTCTCTAGGACTGGGCGTAGAAATGAGGGATGACTTCAAATGGGCTGGAGATGGTGATGGAAATCTTTTTGGGTGATGAAAATGTTCCAGAATTGGATTGCGCTGATGGTCACACAACTCTATATGTTTACAAAAAATCATTGACGTTAGCCTTTTAAAAAAGTAAAGAAAAAATTAGTAAAAGATTGTATTAGGGAGATAAAGAAGAAAGTTAGTTTCCAACCTTTCCACTAAGAGTCCAGTCATCAGAAAATTCTCCCTCATAAATGGTATCATCTTCGGAAAGTAAAACCCCATTTCCCTATGTGAAGAAACGAAAGAAACATCACAATACATAAAATGCACAGTAACTTAAAAGTACATATTCCCCAAAGCCTTACATAATTTTAAAGGACAAGAAAAACAGTACTAATAAGGTAGAGAACATTAAAAACAAATAATTTTCAATAACAAAAATTAAAAAAAAAATCAGTAATAACTATGTGCAAATACCACACTCACCATCATTTTATTAAGGTGAAAGTTGCCTTCATAATATAATCCAAACTGGGTAACTACCACACCATTCCCTTGACATACGTCATCTTGCCACATTCCCATATACTTTTCCCCCCTTCACAGAAAGAGAAAAGAAGTGAAATTTAAAAAAAAAATCAATGATGATAAAGATGAAGTGAGGAAAAAACAATTATCACATGGAAGATACTAAGCATCACCCTAGGTTGGTATGTGTTCAATTTTTCTAGTTCAATTGGTTAACTCCATCTCCTCAAATGTGAGACAGTGTGATAGCATAGCAAAGGCACCTTACTCATAGCAATGTTCTCTCAGGAATTAAATATTATAGTCGGCCTGACAGAGATCTGCATATACTCTATGCATTTTCGTGGTAACTGTAAAGTATATAATTATAAGAAGGCCAACACTTCAACTCTAAATAATGTCATTTAAAATCTAATAGGTAGACTCAAACCTATGCATAATTTTTGATGACCCAGAAGTTTAATAACAAAAACAAAAAAAAAAAAGAAGAAGAAAAGAAATGGAATTTATCATACAAGAAAACTCATGCTTCACCTACTCGAACTTAGGGAACTAATCTCCACTAAAAAGACAAAATAAGTACAAACTCCTTGTTAAATAATCATGGAGTTTAGTAATAACAGCAAACTTTTTAAAAAATTCTACATTGTGACAACAACATGAGGGGGAAAGAGCACATAATGAAGTCCTAAAGCAAATTAAGCCCAGTAAAATATGGAGGCAAAAGAACTATGCATCTCCCCAAGGTTTAAATGAATTTAATCTTGACTCCCGGGTTGCTTGCATGGTGGCAAGTATCTGACCTGATAGGAAGACCTAAGCAAAAGGTATTTAGATACGATTCTATGACTGCAAAGCATTTCCACAGGTTCCCTGTGACCTTTTCCTCCTATTATCTACTGACTGCATTAAAGGCTTTTCTTTGTATAATAAAGATTTGGTAGCCCTTCTGAGACACTAAAAGTTTTTTATGTGTGAAGCTTTAGGAAAAATGGTATCAATATTAATTTTGAATGATCCTGACATTATAAAGAAGTAACCTATTGTTTGGTCCACAAGTAAATGAATAAAATGATGTCTTATATCTGTCTTATTAAAATTTTTCTCAACACTGTCAAACTAAGATATTTAGTCCTCATAAAATCATCAATTTTTGAAGAAGTATAGGAATCTTATCCCCCTCCCACTAAACTCTGAGATTAGAAGCAGACTACCGTACCTTGTGATATCATCAAAGACACCATATCCTGCTTTCTTATCCATTACCCATTGGCCAATGAACATACTGGGAGAAGAGGAAGTCAATTTTCCACTTCGTAGAAGACCATGACCATGACGCATGTTATCTTGAAAACATCCCTCAAACACTTCACCAGAGGCGTAACTGTGGTTAAAAAGAATGGATAAACATCACAAGCACAATCCTTATTTTTGCAAAGTTAGGAAATTCAAAATTATACTCATGTCTCAAAGGTAATTATAATTATTTGTATATATGGTTATTTTTTACCAATCAAAATCTTATTTTTGAAGATTGAGGCTAGGAAATCTAAGATGTCATAGGTGGTATGCTATGGTAACATGGGGGGGAAAATGTACATTTAGTTCCTTACAGGAAAATGAGTGATCTCTAAAAGATGATACATTTGTCCATATTAGAGTAGTATAATAAATATAAGATAAATTTATAGGCAAGATATTTAGGAGATTTTATGGTACAGTCAGGGTTTATAAGGTTTGTACAGTTTTGTTAAGAACTAAATAATAACCTAATATTTTCATCTTGTGATGGACGAGAGGAACTTTAAAATAAGACTCCATGCAGTTTCAGTCATACAGAGAATAGTAAGTAAAATCCACTCCTTGAAAATTTTGGCTATACGAACATTTAAATTTACATGATTCTTTGAAAAAGCAACACCAGTCCAAGAACCTCTCCAATGTTATTACCTATAGACTCCTTGACCACACATTTTTCCTTCTTTCCAATGGCCCACATAATGGTCTTCTTTGTTTAGTGCTTTGTTTGGGATTCTGTATTCTCCGTACCTGCCAAGGAGAATAAAAAACAGAAGATGCATTTATGACCTATTCACCTTTTACATGTACACACTTGTAAACGTTTTAACAAGGAGAAAAGAGAAAAGATTTACCAATAAAAGGAAAGGGGTATAGGGAGTCTTGGTTTAAGCTGTATCTATTACCTAAGCTATTTGGCAAGCCTTAGGGGAGTAGGATATCAACTCCACTATGCAAAGAGATTACATGTTTTACTGTAAGCCCAATGAAAAACAGAAAATCTGGTCCTAGACCTATCCCTGCCACTTACTAGTCACATCATCTTGGGTAAGTAAGTCCTGATACCCAGGTCCTTCACCTCAACAGTAAGGGGGTAAATCAGGTTATCTAAAGTCTCTTCTCATTCTAAAGTTCTAGTAAAAGGAAATTAAAAGATATCGCAAAAACCTACATTATCACACACCCACACAAATCACCTACCCAATCTAAATATATAATAATCCTTATATAGTAAAATAAGTTATTTCTCGAACATAATACAAAATACTTCATTGCCATAAATTTATCATGAATATATTTAAGCGTTAGAAAACATGACAAGCTTATATAAAAATAATGCCACTGACTACCATTCGGACAATATAGCACTTAGGAGACTTACCCTTTAGCATATCACAGAAATTAAATGACTTAAAACTTCTGAAAGGAAAATTTCTGTATGTCCTTTGTGTAAAGGGGACACTGCTTTCGCATCATTATTACCATCAATGATGCCCAAGGTTCTCAGTCTTCACAACTGAGAAGCAGATAGAGAACACAGTCCCATTTTAACAGATGCAAGGCTGTGCAATTTGAGGCCACATGGCTATCAAGGTAAATGATTTGCTCTATAGGTAAACCAAGGCTGCATCCTAGATTCCTAGCTTTCTTCTTTTTCACATATCTGCATTAGAGGCCCTAGTTCCTGGTATGTATGTCTAAAAAACAAAACAAAAATCTAGTACTTGTTTTGAAAATAACTCTGAACACAAAATAACATTAATTTGTGACTGAAGTTGAATTTACCCTCATGTTTTATAGTTTTCTTACCCATCTTCCAAGCCATTCCTGAACATGCCAGAATACATCTTTCCATCTGGCCACTTCAAAACCCCTCTGAAATGCATAAGCAAAGAATAATACACGTCAATGAATGCCTCATCTAGTTATTACTTTCTCAGTAATTAGACTATCATCTTTACTCCAGGCATAAATCTTAAACATTTTCACCTGCCATGAGGCTTCCCTGAAAACCAGCGTCCATCATAGCTTGCATCCTTTAGGCGAGGATCCTTGTAGAAAGTATATTTAGCACTGCGAGAAACGGGTGGTTCCTGCCTCTGAATGCTGCTTCCACTTCCGTAAGGCGGCAGATCAGATGTCCCCCTCAAAGCCTGATCCACAGCTTGGCTTATAGCCCGTAGCCACTTAGTCTAGGAGCAAAATGTGCAAATAAGCTTAAGGCAATAGGTCATCAAACATTGCTTTAAATCCTGCTAGTTTTCCTTGGTGTGAATAATTTTTATGTCTTCTAATGCTTTTCTTATTAATTAGGTAATGCTGATTAGCTCTTAGAATTCACTGCTATATGTTTAAAATGAAGTCACATTAAAAAAAAACAAAAAACAAAGAACCCAAGAGTCTATAGTCTTAGTTTAATGAAGATTTATCAGACATAATTATGGATCATTAGCCAAGCAAGAATAATTTTTATCTCTTCTTTACTACCATTCATTAGAGACAGGAATATCTAAGTCAAAGATTGAAAGAAAATAGCATAATTGACTAACCTTTTCCTGGGGTGTTGATGAAATGAGAGTGAACTGCTCCTCAGGTGTAGTTATCTTTAAGCCATTCCTAAAACATTCGTATGGATCAATACCAGTGGATATGACAACTTGGCATTACAGTATCAATTCTCAAACATGAAAAGCAACTGTTTATTTCAAGAAGAGCAGAAGTCAATTAAACGCAACGCAGTCACGCCCTGGGTTTGGGTCCCAGTAGGGGGAAAGGACACACAGTTCCTTTGCTCTGTGTTGAACAATGGGGATGTGAGCAATGGAGAAGCCCTTCCACCACCTCTGATCTGATGTGAGTGTCACCACAGTCCACTTTACTATCTACATGCTGGAAGGGTAAGCCTCGTTTTGCAGAATGGGGAGGCCTCCTGAGCTTTTTTTCATGTCTAAGGAAACAAACTGGGTAACAGAGGGAAAGAATTAGGATGGAGGTAGGGGAGGGGGACACACTTACACACCACCAGCTTCTTCAGAAAGTGGCTCTGCCCACAGCGTGGCCAAAGGGAAAACATGGTGCGTGGAGAACTGAAACAAAGAACATGGAGATACATCTGAGGAAGCCCATGTGGGCCCTGGGGTCTCTGGCGCATAACCTGTTTCAAATGGCTAAGTCCACATGGGTGTCACCATCTTGGCCAAACAGTCCCCATGACATAGCTAACCCTAGTGCGGCTCCCTGTGTCTACAGCATGGACCCTGTCTCACGGCTGATACTCATCTGCAAGATGTAAACTAAAAAAGCTCCCTGAAATCTGGCCCACACCAGCAATGCAAGCTAAACATTTTCTTTTACTCAATAGTTTCAGCAAAATCACAGTAGATTTTAACACAAAAGCCAAAGGGAGTAGGATTGAGGCTAGGAGGTGGGGATAGGTGGGGATGGGCGGGGAGGGGTGGAGTGGTGGGGGGTGGAAATGGAGACAATTGTACTTGAACAACAATTAAAAAAACTATAATTAATTCGATAAGTATAGTACTCCACTTTCCAGTGGCTTTTTTAAGGTTAGGAATCTGGCCCACCTGGGCATGGACTAGGGCATCATTAAAGAGAATGAACCAATTCACAGAAAACCTCCCAGCATGCTGCAAAGATAAGGCTCGGTTACTGCTTTCACACAGCAGTCGACGCTCTGGCTTCCTTAAGGAATCCTGAAATTAAAAACAAATATAAAATAAAAAAATCAAAATTATATTGATATGTAAAGAGAAAATGAAAAATATACAAATCACATTTAGAGAAATCTGTTGGTCATAGCTTAGTTTGGTGTTAAACCTAAATTTAAATGTAATCCAAACATTTCATAAAATTAGCACGCAAAGGAGAATGAGAAGAAGACAGAAACAAAGGAGGGTGAGAGACATGTTCGGAGAGGATTCCTAGGAATGAGGAAAGATGTTGATGTTTAGAACATCCGTTGCTGTGGTCCTTAGCCCGCCCTTAGAAAGGGGCTCATTAAGGCATTGTTATCATGAACAAGTGAGGAATGAAGAAAACGAGGACAGTTGCCTACTGTGTGCTGAGGTAATGACAATTGGCATGGTATACCGTCATTTTTCCAGGAAAGGTCTTCCAGAAGCCCAGGGTGTATTCTGCTTCCTTCCTTTTCCTGCCGAGATGGAGAGCAAGAGACTCATAACAAGAACTGGAATCCTGCAGTTTCTGGTATTCTGGAGATGTCTGGAGGCCAATATATTAAAAGGGGAAAAAATAATATAAAACAATTGTCCAGATTCTGTAGCCTCAGTGTGATTTGGATACAACGTATTAAATTTAGGGAGGAAATCCAGCCTAAGAATAGACATGGTATACTAAGTAAGGCTGAACAAAAAGCAGATTGGTCCCAGAAAATTCTGTAACATACAGGTACATAGGAAATGGAGAAATAACTTAAGGGGAAAAGAAACAAACAATGGCTATTATCAGTAAGGAGAGAAACAGAGAACTCAGGATAGACCAGAAATTCTCAAATGTTTTGGGTTCAGTATCCCTCTGTTTTGCTTATGTAGGTTATATCTATTGATATTTACCATATTTGAAGATACAGCTGAGAAATAAAAATATCTATTAATTTACTTCAAATACAATAAAAACTTTTTCAAAATTAAAAAAATGTTTAATGAGAAAAGTGGCATTTTTCTACATTTTTTACTTAATCTCTTTATTAGCTGACTTAAAAGATGACAGCTGGCTTTCCATTTCTGCCACTGCATTTAATCTTTTATGATTGAATAAATGAAAAAATCTTTATTTATACAACTATATAGTTGGGGCCTGGCCAGTGCAGCTCAGAGGATTGAGTGCTGGCCTGAGAACCAAAGGGTCATTTGTTCGATTCCCAGTCAGGGCACATGCCTGGGTTGCAGGCCAGGTCCCAAAGCAGGGCACATGAGAGGCAACCACACATTAATGTTTCTCTCCCTTTCTTTCTTCCTCCCTTCCCCTCTCCAAAAAGAAATAAATAAAATCTTAAAAATACATAGTTGGGAAAGGGAGGATATTTTAATAGCCACTTCAAGTAACTGTGGATAGATTCCTTTGAAACTGAACCAAAACTTGTTAAATCATAACTTCTTAAAGAGTAGCAGAAATGTAGAATCTGAAACTACATTAATTGAACTTTCTGTACTCTGTTACATGAAAATCCATTGGTCTATCTTAAATTTTGAATAGAACTTTTATCCATGCATGATTTTGTAACATGTAGATTGGACATTTTGATGTTAGTTCACTGAATTATTCAGAACTTCCAAATGTTGACACAAAAATCACATGTTAGTTAACACTGTCAATCTCATCAGAAAAAGTCTTTAAGTGCTGGGAAAATGCCAAGCTCGCAGTAATAGGTACATGTTTTCCACATTTTAATTTTTGTTTAAAAGTCCAGATGTTATCATTGGCAACAAATACTGTCAATTTCCTCCTTGAAGTGACAGGCTAATTTACTCAATTTTGAGGAAATATTTGTCAAAAACCCAAATCTGAATGTTTAACTGTTCTTTTAAGTTAAAAAAAAAAAAAAGCAGCTCTCAACTCAAACAATCACCATCTTGTCCTTTTCCCTGAGAAACCTCCATACTTTGGTACACAGCAGAGCTCCTTTAAATGGACTTCCCATTTCATCATGCAGAATATTACAAAGATGTATATTTCTATGTGTGAATGTGAAAGTTAACTAGACTTAACTGTGGTGATAATTTGCAATATATACATATCCCAAATCATCGTGCTGGAAGCTGAAATTAATACACTGTATGTCAATTACATATCAATAAAAATGTATACTCAATGGCTGAAGTTCAATAAAATTAATTTTTACTGCTCCATCAATAATATTCCTAAGTGACTATTCAGGGTGGTCATTTTGTAAGTTATATAAATGTCTAATCACTATGCTGGACACTTGAAACCAGTATTATATTGTATGTCAACTCTAATTAAATTTTTTAATTTAAAAATAAAAAATGAATTCCTAAGTGAATCTGGCATTCTTTTGTTTACTTTTTTTTTAACTGTAAGTACATGGCAGCAAAGAACACAATGAATATGATGGCAGTTGCCACCTCTACCTTGATTCATGCTAAGGAGCCAGCAGTTTTACTCATCTCTATTTTGCAGTGTCAGTACAAATGACAACACAGTGAAAAAAGCAAATGTCTTACTGCTGTCCTGAAAATAGTTTGATCGTGTGACCTTCCTGAAGGGTCCTTGGAATCCTCAGGGGTCTGCAAACCAAGCTTGAGAACCAATCATGGGGTAGGGTATAACTGCTGGGCCTTGTGGAGGCTGAGCAGAAGGTAAGATGAAAGGATGATCCCATATGTTCATGAGTAATTATTTTATATTCCCCAATTCTTAAGAGTCACTGTATTTATTTTTTCCTCATTCATTTAAGAAATACTTAATGGTTTCTAGCACAAATACAATATTCTGCCGGGTTCCAGGGATAAAAAAAAATAAGTAAGGTACATGTTTGTGTTCTGGGAGCTTATAAGTAGGCAGAAAAGACAGAAAAACGTACAGCATACCAGAACAATGCAGTGGTGCTATTAACAAGTTATCTGTCAGACAAGAGGACACAGTAAGGTGAACAGAACAGACTCAGCTGCCAGAGTGTATGGATGTGAATTCTAGCTTTACCAATTCTCAGCTGTGTCTCATTGCTCTCATCTGCAAAAGGGGGTAATAATAATATCTGTTTCACAGGGTTGATGTGGGGATTAAATAAATACATATAAAGTACTTAGAATAGTACCTGACACATGAAGTGGATTTAATAAATATTAGATATTATTTTTACCTCGTTATGTTTACAATATGTGATGTCTAAATAGTACCTTAGACTTACTAAATAACCATTTGAAGTGACAGAGGATAGCCATGTGTTTTGAAAAAAACTTCAACAGATGATTCTGATCCTCAACCCTGGTTAAGGACCGCTGACATAATGCGGTAAGAAAATAATGGAGAGATAAGTAGTAGCAAAACAGAGAGGAGGGAGTAAGTTATTCTTAAAAGATGGGAAGGGAAGTGTGGTATAGCCAGAGAGGGCTTCATTTTCATGAGAAAATGACTTTTGACCCAGGCCTTGACGGTTTCCCATACAGAGGATGGGCACAGAGGTGTTTCAGGAAAGAAATATAAAGCATATGAGAGCCACACCCAGGGAATCTGAACAAACATGGACGACACAGGGTAGATGAAACAAAAATGGGTATCTGATTGTGGAGTCTGGAATTTTTACACAGAACTCAGATCCTTGAGATTGGAAATAGTACAACATTAGACTCTGAACATTCCAAGTTGATCTAGGAGGGAAGATTTTTTAATTAATCGAGAATCTATTAAGGTAAAATCTGTATCTCATTGGGATATATGTGTAGCCCAAACCACCGTTGCTAAAACTAAGCCAGTGTGGGTAAAACTAAAGAAAAGACCTACAGGACCACAGTATGATCAAATGCAGAAAGCCCACATCAACTCTTGGGTTACTCTGGAGACTGAAATCTATCCAGATAAGAAGACAGAGCCCAAGATTAAGAAGATTCTAAACTATAAGCCACCCTAAGTCATTACAGCTTTTATAGAGCTCTTCAGACAGGAAATGAAATAAAACTATACAATTCAGTACAATTTCAAAAGTAAATTTCTTAGGACCAGCTTTATCATATATCCATATGCTAGAGCAGCGATAATTTTCTAGGGTTCCATCTAACTATGTACAGAAAGTAGACCAGTAAACATGTGAGGAAATCCTGTGACACTGTGATTTCTCATAGCATATGCCAAGGTGACCCGAATACCTAGTGTGACTCTACCATGAGTCCAGGCCAGGTGTTAACTCCACTGCCTTACAGGTGTGTGTTTATAAAGAAAGCCAGGGTTGTAAAGAGCTCCAGTAACTCTACTCAGTATGCACTCAATGAACTTTAACAACTATTCAATGAGTAGTGTCATACTTGGCTCTCAACTTTAGACACAGTTTAATAAAATGAGTACAATTCAACTTGATAATGTTCTGAGAGGAAACTGAATCCACAGGAAATAAAACTAGATCTATCTACAGTTATCTGTTTTTCTTTCATTTCCCTGAAGAAACATAAAGTTAATTAAAAATATATAAATATTAAATTAGTGGAGTTCCTGACCACAGGGTGGCGTAATCCAAACAAACATAATATAATCCTTGGCTTCCCAAGTGTCCAAAGAGGGTATATATGGGAGCTTACCACTTCAAAACAAGTAGCAAGCTTTAGCAAAACTTCTGCATAATTATGAAGTCGTCTGGTTGGCAAGAAAAACAAAGTATTCAATATTTCTATCAACTGGGTGTTTTCATCAGTCACTTCTGATAAATCTTGCAGCAGCTCCTGGTTTTTATTTAGGAAATCACTGGAGATAGAAAAAAAAGAAAGAGAGATTCAGCTAATCATTTTGGTAATGACAACACGTATGATTATTGATCAAAAACATTTCACTAGATCCTACCTTTTTCAGGATTTTTCACATTTTTAGGTGCTATGAAGTAATAGATGATGAATATAACAAAATAAGCCAGATATAATTAGAAGAATTTCCCTGGGTATAATGATACTTTTTAAGTACGAAAACTAGCAAATGGTAACGATAGTAATTCTATAATAGAGATGGTTACTCACAGACTTATGCTTCCTGTTCTAGGAAATCAATCATGCACCCCACAGTTTCAGGGAATAATTTGAGACCAGCTAACATCATAACCTACTAATTTCTGAGTCAAAAGTCTTAGCAGTAAATGGCAAGGCTAACTGCTCTAATCAGTTGTGCTAAACAGAAATACTAGAAGAAAAACAAAGCTCTTTGCTTCAAAATTGGCACGAAACAGTATTAAAATACTTCTAATTTCTTCCTTTTTTCTTCAATTGTTGGTCACTTAAATAAGAATTTAAATAACAGGAGAGTTATAAAAAACTGTAGGTACCAGTACTATAATTAATAGAAAATAATAGAGCACATTATATGCGAAGAGTTCAATACTGAGATCTTCAAAAGCATTTTAAGCTGAAGCCAGCAGTTATTTTTTATATTCAGTTTTATATATAAGTTCATTATTAAGATTGTACTGCAGATTTTGATGCTGATCAATGCCCACTGAGACCAAACTCACTCGACCAAAATACTTTTGTAAGAATTAGTGTAACAAGATATTAAGTATCTGCCATTTAACAAGCAATAATTATGTGCCAGGCCCTGAGTGCTTTACAAGCATTATACTACAATTCTTAGCTACAAGGCCTCAAGTAAGACAATGTCACACAAGACTATCAGGCAAGAATGAATCATTTTATTATCCCTTAGAGAATTATGAAATAAAGAGATGTTTAACTCAGAAATTATGACATATTACTGTGGAAAGATGGAAAATATGTGATAATTTCCAGGAACTCCAAAGTTTAATGACACAAATTGGATTCTTTTATAATGCAATTAAGAGATCTAAGAGACAGTGCCCAGGGGAACACACCCAGATTTTTATTTATACTTGGCTTGTGTGAATGTTCCTACTTCCACCTCCATGTTCTGCTGCTGAGATCATCTGAGGACACTTGTTTGTTCCTTTCAGATCTGCTTTGACCTTCTGAGAGAAGGAGGTGAACACATACTCCCTCTGACCACATTTCTCCTGAATGCACTGTATTAGACATAAATGTTCCAACTCTTGTGAACCCTATTACTTTTCAGGACTCACTCATTTCCTTGCCTACAGACTTTCCCAACAGGGGCCCTGGTATGCTCTAAGGAAATCTGAACCAGAGACTCTGCCTAGCCTACCTTCTTTTGGGAGTTTTTGATCTAATAGTGGCAATACTGCTCTTTCCAAGTGGCCATAAAAAGGTGAATGGATAAACAAAATTTTGGTATATGCAACAGCAGAGATGAACCGTTAAAGCCTTAAGCTTAGGGAAGTAAAACATATACAGATGGACAAATATATGACTTCACTTACAAAATAGGCAAATTCATAGACAGGAAATAGAATATTGGTTATGAGGGGCTGCAGGGAGAGAGGAAAGGTAAGTTATTGCTTAATGGGTACAAAGTTTTTGTTGGGGACAATAAAAAGTTTTGTTTTTATAGGTAATAGTGATGGTTCATAAACATGTGAATATACTTAGTGCCACAGAAACATACACTTAGGAATGGTAAAATGATAAGTACTATGTTACGCATACTTTACAATATTAGTAAAGACTATTATTATAAACCCTGTAAGTGATCAAACCACCGGGCCAGCCTGAAGTAGGCAGCTAAGTGATGAGAGTTATCATCCAAGATCCACAACTGTCCTGTGGGCTCACTAGCTGTACTCTAGAGGTTCTCAAAATGTTCTCTTTTAAAATAAATACTTTAAAATAATTTTAAATATTGACTTTGTAAGTAGAAGTTGAAAAAAGACATTATTACTGCCTCAAAGTATATAAAACTCCGGGGTTTATAAACCACTGCTTGGGAAATGCTGCCCAAATGCAGACTCATTACCTCCTGCCATGGTTCACAATCACCCAGTGTTTGTTTCCTGCTTTCCCTCCGCCCAGGCTCTAGCAAGAGCCTTTCGATTACGTCATTTGATCTAACTGCTCTCACAAGAAGGCAGGTCAACTCTTAAGTTTGACACTGTGAACTCAACTCTGAAATATCAGAGGAAGGTTAACAATAAGATATAGTTAAGGCACCAGGATCAGCAACTGCCACAGTCCTTCAAGAAGTTCACAAACCTCCCCATTTAAATTGCCACAGGTATCCACCTATTTTTTGCACTCTCCTGTAATTAAACTTGCTTTTCTTCAGGAATTACTATTTGTAAAATAACTACTCAATTTCTTTCTGCTTCATTTAATTATTGGTTTGGCTGCAGTCATTTTCTCCTATTTTCTTCAAGATACAGCATTCCACCTATACTTTTAGTCATTATAATAATATACAGACAACTAAAGGCACACCAAAGTAGTGAGTCTATCCATCTGCTGCTTATAAGAAATATACAAAATTATAATACAGTGCAGAAAGGCTGAAAGTAAAAGAGTAGAAATGGCATCATTATAATAATATTTAAAAAAACAGCAAGAGCAAGGATTTTAAAATTACTACATAAGGTTAAAATATAACACTCTTAACCTGTCATTAAAAAAAAATGAAGGCCAAACTCCTATATTTTGGGAATGAATGAGCACATGGTATGAAGAAGAAATCATGATGGTAATTTTTTAAAAAATTGTAACTGAAATTTATAAAAACAAAATGCATCAAAACTTTTAAAATAAAGCTAAAGCAACACTTAGAGGAACATTTATAACCTTACATAAATATAATAACCTTAAATAAATAAATATTAGAGCCCTGACAGGCGTGGCTCAGTAGGAGCTGGACATCATCCTGCAAACCAAAAAGTCGCCACTTTGATTCCCTGATCAGGGCATACGCCTGGGTTGCGGGCCAGGTC
Organism: Pteronotus mesoamericanus; assembly: GCF_021234165.1. Lineage (NCBI taxonomy): Eukaryota > Metazoa > Chordata > Mammalia > Chiroptera > Mormoopidae > Pteronotus > Pteronotus mesoamericanus. Next base: position 21,649,100 of record NW_026555277.1, on the reverse strand, counting down.
TCTGGTTCAGGGATTGCAAGAGGCAACCAGTTGATGTGATGTTTCTCTCCCACACTGATGTTTCTCTGCCTCTCTTTCTCCCTCCCTTCCCCTTTCTCTAAAAATAAATAAATGAAATCTTTTAAATACATTAGAAATATTAAAAAGATTGAAAAATTACCAAAGTAAGTGCTAAACTAATGAAGTTAGAAAGTGAACACAAAGAAAGTAGAAGGAGATAAAAAGCAGAAAACAAAGAAAGTATTAACTAAAGCATAATTTTGGGAAAGAATAATAAAAAAGGATAAACTGCTGAAAAGGATGACCAAAATAAAATGATAAAAGATTCAAATAAATATTAAGAACGAAAATAGGGAGCACAGCTATAGTAATTATGGAGGTAAAAATATCTTAAGACAGTCATAGGAATATTATGCTAATAAATTTTAAAACAAAGATGCAATAATCAATTTTCCAGAGGAATAGAAATACAATAATTAAAGCCATGAGAAGAAAATAAAGACCTGAACAGAGTTATTCATTAAAGAAACCAAATCAGGCCCTGATTGGTGTGACTCAGTTGGCTGGGCAACATTTCGCAAAGTGAAAGGCTGCCTGTTCAGTTCCTGGTCAGGGTACATGCCTCGGTTGCGGGTTTGGTCCCCAGTCAGGGCAGCCAATAGATGTTTCTCTCTCTCTCTTTCTCCTTCCCTTCCCCTCTCTCTAAAAATAAATGAATAAAATCTTAAAAAAAAAAAAAAAAAAAAAAAGGAAACCAAATCAGTAGTTTAAAAACTCCCTACAGGAAATGCCTCCATACATTTGAAAAATGAAGGCCATACATTTTTCAAAGATGAATTCTACCAAATCTTCCAAATACAGATAATCCCAATCTCACGCAAACTAGTCCAATAAATAGACAAAGAGAAAAAAGCTCCCCAACTCATTTTATAATTGCTATTACAATCCTTTCACCAAAATTGGGCAAGTTTAGAAAAGAAAGAACATCTCATATTCATTTAAGATGCAAAAATCTGAAATACTGGCAAATTAAATCCAGTAACATATTGAAAACATAGAAACCAATGAATTTACCTTGAAAATCAAGAATATTTAATATTTATAAAAACGTTATTCAACTTTTAGGAATAGAAGAGAGCATTTAAACCCTATAAATGATATTTACCAAAAATCTAAGGCAATCATATTTAATGGTGAAACATTAAAAGTATTCCCTTTAGAAGATCGAAAGTAAACGTGGCAGACATTAACATCTATTAAATCTGGGTTATGAGTACATATTTGAAATGTTTTCTGTTAACATGACTGATTTTTTAAACCTGCCTTTGTTGTAGGTCAACACTTGTTTAGAAACTACACAGTTTAGAATGACTGGCCTCATGTAAGGGGCTTTGATATTTATTACTTTTCCAGAAGCTGAATGCAAAAACTTTATATTTGTGCAACACTATGCACTTTTCTATGTAGCGTCACACACACATTCCCATTTTTCAGAGGAAAAAATTGAGCTCAATTTGGTGAAGAGAGTTGTCCCAAGTCTCAGAATATGTGGTAGCAATAAAGAAAGACTCAGACATTGCAGTTTTTTCAATACCATACTACTTCCTATGATAATCAGAGGCTACTAACCCCTGTACCTTCTAAGCGTTAGTAAAAGCCTACATTTTGATTCATTTGGTAAAATGACCAGGTAAAAGCTTTTCAGGGGCACTCAAAAACACAAAACACTGTAAAACATGACCTTTGGTTGACAGAATGATAAAGAATGCTTACATGGCAGGCTTAGCAAGAAGCTGGAATCCTCCCATAACCAGGAAATTTGTAATAGATGTACAATACCTTGAGCAAAAAAGAAAACACACGTACATTAGTGTTAAAATGTATGTTAGTTCTTCAGAGTTGTTGAACAAGCATCTAGAACAACACCCCTTGGTATCTCACCAAGAAGTTTCAGCACTTTTGTGATGTCAAGACTGATAAACTATAAAGGACTGAAGAGAAGGGCACGTTATGCAGTAATCACCAATACTCAGGGGAGGAAAAAGGCCATTTTAGTAAGGATGTTAATGTAACAGGAAATTTTTATAATACCTAAAGGTATGCAGAAGATGCCAGAATTTATCTGGTAGATTTTACTTTGTGACTTAAATTTGAGAAAATATGATTAAAATTGTTGGATTATTAATGAAAAATTTCTCTAATCTTCATTTTAGGTTTCCCAATTAAGTCTTCAGAAATAAACAACAGAGATGAAATGGTAAGAAAATGTGTTTAAAAAGCTTGAGTGAAACAGCGTTAGAAAATGTTGGTTAAAGTATTGATCTAATTAATGCTAGAGATTAAGTTTTGATATGCTGCTTTGAGCCATGTAAATTTTTTCTATACTCCTAGGCTGGCAAATGTAATTAATTAACTTTGAAAGAGAAGGCAAACTCAAAAATAGCCCAAGCTAACATACAGTTAAAAATAGTTACAATAGTAAATTTTGTTACATGTATTTTACCACAATTAAAAATAATTTTCAAAATTCATAAATAAATTTTTACTTGCTCCATCTATATGAAAAAATTTCCCAAACGTCAAAATAAAAAGCATTTCAGGCATAAATTCTGAAGTATAAAAGAAGAAAAAGAACTGAAATAGATTGTGATGAATACAAGTCAAAAAAGTAAAATTATACTGGTAAAAACTGAAACCGTCACACAAACTAAATTTAGCTTAAAGAGTAAACTGATACCAAATTATGTTATTTTCATGTCTAAAAGATGAGGCGTTAAGAGACTCTAGTCAGGGTCTTTCCTCTCAGACAACAGCTTCAGGTATATTAAACTTTGCTTAGAATTAAAATCACATACATCTATTTGCACATATATGCTAAATCCAAAAAAAAATACATTAAGATTATTAACAATGGTTATTTCTGGTGGAAGGTTATAGGTGACATAAAGATAATCTTTCTTGATTATCTTTATTTGCATAGTTTGCAATAATAAACATACATTACTTATATTATAAATAGCCTAAACAGAACACCAACAAAACATGAACTTGAGGCTGGTGCTTTTCACTGCCTCTGCGCTGTGGTTGCTATGGTCCTGGAGCTTCACACAGAGCCTGGCCCTTAGTGGGTATGCAGTCAAAGGAGAAAACCTACACTTCAGATCAACAGTAAAATTAAATATACATTAAAATAACAAATTATGTCTCACATTATAATGTCAAGATACAAATTAAGAAATAGTGAGAAATATTTAAATTTTCAAATACACTTGGGGTATTTTACTAGAAACACATGAAAAGAGCCTTAGATAACTATCCTCAGTTTTATTAAGAAAATATATTTTAAAGATAGTTTGGTCTTAATCCTCCATTTACACAACAGTAAAAACCAGACACTGGAACAACTCCATATTTACAATCAGTAATTGGTCTTAAAATAATTTTAGTTACTTATTTCCTCAAATTTTAGTATAATTTACTTAAGTAAGCAAATTTGTTCTCTAAAGGGAATGTTTACATATTCATATTATAGTACATTTCATGTAAAGTATACTATCAAATATTCTGCTAGAATATAAAAGAAAATATGAGAATTATTTTTAAAACTTTTTTCCCCTTAGAGAAAACTAAAGTTTTAGCAATGCAGAACTATAATTGGCTTAAGATTAAAACACTGCTTTGCAATTTCTATTACCTTATATCACTCTCCCTAAGCTAGTCTCTTCTGATTAAGGAGCTGTTCTCCTTGGCAGAAAAACCCTGCAGAGACTGAACATGACACGGGACTGGATACTTGCTCTGTATAACTATCCAAGAAGAGACTTGCATGCTTCAGAATGACCAAGCTCCTGGCTTCCTTTACCCCATGAAGGAAGCTGCTCAGGGAGGCTCCGTGCTGGCCAATGAGGTAACATAGCTTACTGAATCGGCTTGCCACCTCCTGCAACAGCTGGACAGTGCTTGCAGTGCCCAAATTTTCTGTAACAAAAATAATGATGATGATGACAACATAACCTAAAGATTCATTACCTGAATACTTCCTTATGATCAAGATTATGAATTCCCCTTTTCTAAAAATACTTAACATGTTGAGATGCATGAACTCAAATAATCACAGTATTAAAGAAAGCAACTTGAGAGATCACAGAATCCAGTCATTTGAGGAACTTGTTAACACAGTCACAGTGATCCTGTAGGTTCTGACTCAGTAGGCCAGGGTTAAGGTCCCAGGATGGATATGTTAAAAGAAAAGCTTTCCAGGTAATTCGGAAGACAAATCTGAGAACCACTGAGCTGATCCAACTCTCCTCTCATTTTGGAAATAAGTAATCTGAAGCCGAGAGAAGGGAATTGCCTATTTTGATGCAACGGTTAGTGACAGCCAGGAATTAAACTAATTTCTGTAGTTATATCTTGGTTAACATTTTCAACTTTTTGTACTGACTTCTGCTCAACTTGTCCCTTGGAAAAGCCCAAAACCTAGTACAGAGAGGACAATCTAAAAGCCAGGCTGCCTAGGTTGCTCTAAACTTTAGAGAGGGCATCAGGAGATTATTTGCTTTTTCCCAATCCAAAATTGCTATTTTCTAGGACTTCGCACTAAAAAGTGAAGCTGATGGGCAGACCAGGTAAGACCAACATAGAAATCAGAAATCAGGACAGAGAAAAGGCAGACAGCACATTACATTCAGAGCAATCCAGGAAGCCTGCAGCTTGTATTACTTCCTTCCTCTTGCCAAAGTCATGGGGTATTGAGCTCGCCCACTGGAGGGGGTTTACAGAGCAGCGCACTTTAACACAAGCAAAACACATCTTTCAAAAGATGCAGATAGTCTCCAACTTACAAAGGAAATGCTAAGTTAGTTATTTGAAAAGATGTTTTCCCACTGAAAACAATGAGCTTGTCCATAAAAGCCAATGTCACTTTAGTGTGGAAAAGCTGATGTACTAACAAGGTAGAATTTAATTACTACCAAGTATTGGCCTGAATTCTGGGTCCTCAGAGGGGGCCAAGGAATACAGGAGAGAAAGAGAAAGAAAACTTTCTCTTCATTTGCTGAGTGCAGGGCCAAATCTAGGAAAATCCTTAAAGTAAGGGAAGTTTATTTTTAATATCTGCCCCCTCCAATCTCCATTTGGTATTCTTTTCTAACCTCTTGGAGATCCCAGGTACCTAGTGTATCCGGACAGTTGAGCACCTTCTTAGGACCATCATAATCCATTTCCTCTGTAATATCTCCTCACCTTCAATCCTCTTTGTAGCTGATTACAGCTAAGAAAAGGAGTCAGATTTATTCAACTCATGCTAATGTGGAATAAGACCCTTACCACTGTTACAGTTATCAACAATTTCAAGAGACTACACATAAATTCAAATGAATCTCTATTTGACCTAAGTCAAATTTGAACTTAGTCTATTTGAACTAAAACAAAGAAAATGAAAAACACAGGTAGTATAATGTAAGATATCTTAGGACTTAGTGGCACTAGAAGTGTTGTTTAGAACTCTAGCTCCTAGGTCAACTTTCACAAAAAATTGTTTCTGCTTCTCTGGCATGAATATTTGGAAAGCTCCATTTTCTACCTCCACAAGTAAAAGGAGCTCTGGGCAGCGGTAGCTGGACTAATGAAAAAGTGGAAATAGTTTGCAAGGTGCTGACTGCCTGTGTACAGGAAGAAGAAAGAAGAGAATGGAAAGGAAGGAGTAAACCATAACTCAAAGGTTTTATTGGTGTTGTAGGAAGAATAGACAAAAGTGTTCTACTTACCTAAACTGAGAAGAGGCCTGAGAATCTGAGATTTGATATCACTAAGTTTTGAATAAAACCGTCTTTCCGTAGTAGCCAACTCATGGAGACTGGCAATATATCCCATAATGTTCTTGTCCACCAGGGCTAGGTAGCTGTCTTTTCCCGCGGTCACTCTACTTATATATCCAAGCTAAAACAGAGGATGAGAAAAGAATAAAGATAATATATAATTTACTAGTAGCAATTTGGGCATTGGAGCTGGCTTATGTCACCTGGCAAGAGCCAACTGGTAAATATTCAGGAATTTTACAAGTTGATAACAAAACCATTGGTAGCCTGAAATTGCCAATAAAAAAATCACCCCCCCCCATCCCAATGGCAAATACCACAGGTCAGAACTTTCTGGTCTTGTTTTAATTTGAATTTTAGAGATGGCTTACTAGTACACCACTGTTACATATGCATATCTGGATCTATGTATAACTACATACACTATACTTTTATTTATTGCTAAAATACCTTTTTATTTTATATTACATATGTTTAGAACCAGATACACACACCCTAAACACACAAAGATCCAAATGATGTGGATACATGTCTCAGGACTCCTTTTTGCATAAAATAGGAAAAATGAGAGCAGAGAGGACTGTGCTATAGATCAAAGTATCAAAGGGCCGGGAGTTGTCTCCTAAAAGTACTTTACAACATTTTCTTTTAAAGATAATTTTTTCATTTATCCATGACACCACTGAATAAAAACATTTAATGTCTTTATTCACATACCCCTATTAAACTAGGCAACCAAGCTGCAGACCCAATAGGCTATTAAAATTCCATTGTAACTAAATGCACATTAGAGCCTCATCCATTTCATTAGGATATTTCATCCTTTATCTGGACTGTGGCATCTTGGATGGGGAATGTGGAGCCAGGGCCAACAACTACAAAGAATCAATTAGTATGCCTGGAATAACAGGATATATATAGGTTAAGAGCTAAATCTTGGCCAGTGTTGTCTTTAGCAAAAAAGATCTTGTCCTTGTACATTCACAGCTTACACATTTAGCCATTAAAAAACAGAGTTAAAAAAAAAGTCCATAGGATATATTATTCAATAAGAATAATAATCCAGAATGTACGAGCTCTGAGGGTTCATTTCCTGGAGGCATTATCACTTGGAGAATGTGAGTTACCTTAGTGGGGGTGGGAAGTGGGGAATGACACAGAAACAGGCCAATGATTTAAGTTTATGACAAAGAGTTAGAAAGTAGGAAAGCAAAGAAATTCAGATCAACACATGAAAAAGGGATAAATAGTAGCAAATAAAAGGAAAAGCTAAGAGAAATGGGGAAGCAAGGTGAAACAAAGCACTCTTGGTGGCTTGTCAGGCCCCTGAAAATTTTCCTTCCCACTTATAGTTAAAACTTCATCTACTCTATTTATATTCTGATTTACCTCTGAAAGAGCCACAGCAGTAAATAATAAACCCTAAAATCCCTACTCTTATAAATCTTAGAGTTAAGGAGGACAGACAATAGACAAAGTAAATTATAGTGTATTAGATGGTGATATGCACTGTGGAGAGGAGTAAGTCAGAAAAGAGATATGGGATGAAGGAGAGGATCAGGAGGGGTATGTAATTTTATTTTATTTTATTTTTTTTTTATCCTCACCAGAGGCTATGTTTACTGATTTTAGAGAGAGGAAGGAGGGGTGGAAAGAAACAGCAATGTGAGAGAGTAACATCGATCAGTTGCTTTCCATAAACACCCCAACCAAGGTCGGAACCTGCAACCTTTCAGTGCACAGGATGACACTCCAACCAACTTAGCCACCTGGCCAGGGTGGGGCTTGCAATTTTAAACACAGCAGCCAGAGTTACTTAATAACAGGTATACATACAAATAACAAAAACAAAATACTTCTTGTGTGTTATAGTATGTGGGCCTTAGGATCCAATTCCTGTTCACCTTACTACAGGAGAGGAGTACTGGAGTCTTAGTACCACTGTGATTCTCTGGAAGGTTGTCACCTTCTGTAGGTTCCTGTCGGCCACTGTAATATAACCCAGGCTGGAAGTCTTCTGTATCCACCAAAAACAGGGAATAATCCTGGCCAGCGGCTACACTCCAGACTCCATTTTTACTGTTTACCTGCAACAACAGCAAGATATTGTCTGTCCAAGAGGAAGAAATCAGATAGAACTTCAGATCCACAGGAACTGAAATATTAGGTCACTTAAACAAGTTACTTAAAGCAAAGTCAGTCATATCTCAGAGGGCCAAATTTACTAGGCAACGTACCCAATCAAATGCAAAACAGACACATGTGTAAGAAGAAATCCTTTGTTCAGTTTAAAATTTAGAACTGGATTGTTTTTATAAAAATCTAAATAATTGGAATTAAAAAAGAAAAAAACAGATATGATTTTTTAATTGTTATTTTTATAAGTCCCCATAGGATTTGGCCTGCACTACAATCAAGAGGCCCAGAAACTTCTAGAGCCCTATTCTGATAGCTAGCATACTCTCATTTGGCTGTGTGCACAAAACTTGAGGTTTAAAAAAAAAAACACAACAATGCTGAATTCCATTCTGGCCAACTGAATGCTAAAATTCAGGTTTCCCACTTGGAACTCACTGCCTCTCTGATGTGACCTTACTGTGTCAATTTGCAGGGTGCTGAAACTGATGGAACCCCTTAGAATCCCATTGACATGGATCCCCTAGACTTGTGGTTCTCAACAGGTAGTTTTTGCAGGAGCAGCAATTACCTAGAAACATGTTAGAAATGCAGACTCTGCGGCCACAGAGCTTCTGGGGGGGGTGGGACCTGGCAATCTCTTTAACAAGCTCTCCAGGTGATTCTGATTGCAAAAGTATGCCTTAAACCAATAGTTTTCAATCCTTAGTATTCCACATAGTGATTCAGAAGTCACCATGGAAAGGCAGCCACCAGGGCTGTCCCCAACCCCCTTCACTCTTCAACAGAAGAAGTTCCATGTTTCTCTGTTTTATGGAATTCCACATAAGATTTCATTTGAAGGAAGTGTTCTGCTATGAAAACTACTGCCCCCAACATCCAGACCCAGCTTTAGCCATGGTTCCTAGGCTCCCAGACTGATAAGCAAAAACAAACAAACAGACAAACACACACACAAACAAACCTATTAGACTCTTTGCCTAGACAGGTTCCAAATACTAGGTGTTAGATGACTGAGTGAATGAGTGAGTGGATGTGTGTGTGTATGCACATCTCTACTACTTTATAGCTACCCTCTTCACATTACACTATCTTCTCAAATTCAGGCTATCCAGATAACTGTTTTTCTGTTATTTTTGCAAAGAATGAATTAAAATTTTTTTTCAGGAGGAAAGAGTTGTCTTCTTAGTCTCTAATCAAAACTAACTCAGATCTCACTCTACCTTGACTTTACTTAAAATGACTTCAAGCTGTTTTTCTCATACTTCTCTTAAAATAAAAAAAAATCAGAAAATTAAACCCATAATGCTCTTTGTATGCACAGTTAAAGACTAATGAAACTAAAACCTTGTACTGGGCTGGCCAAAAAGTTCGTTTGTTTTTTTCCATAAGATTGCTCTGGTAGTGCTTAGTTGTCTTTAATTTCACTCGAAACAGATTGTATTGTGACAGCTGTTATATTAGCATGTATTTTTTTAAAAAGCTTATCAAAAATTGGTGAATTTTTTGTGTAGCCATTTTAATATTGAAGGTGAAGGAAAATATGCAACATTTCCAGCATATTATGCTTTATTATTTCAAGAAAGGTAAAAACACATCTAAAACGCAAAATAAAAAATTTGTGCAGTGTATGGGGAAGATGCAGTGACTGATTGAATGTGTCAAAAGTGGTTTGCCAAGTTTCATGCTGGAGATATCTCACTGGACAATGCTCCTGCTCCACGGTCAAGGAGACCAGTTGAAGTTGATAGTGATCAAATCGAGACATTAATTGAAAACAATCAACATTATACCATGTGGGAAATAGCCGACATACTCAAAATACCCAAATCAATAAAGTCACTGATGAAAATGAAAAATGTGTATTTTATGGAAAAAAACTGAACGGACTTTTTGGCCAACCCAATAACAAACTCTTTCGTCTGACTCTAAAACAATAAATAAAAAGTTTATTTCCAGGGTCTCCATGCTATATTATAAAACTTTCCTTAGTATGAATAAAAGCATGTTGTACTTTATTCAAATGAACAAAAACAAGGAACAATGACTTACCATATGTTTATTTGTGATAAAATAGCAGAAATTAAATAGCTTACCACTAAAACATTTATAATGAAAATATTTAAGAGTCGAGCTAGAAGTAATAACTGTTCCCTGATATTTTACTTAAATCTTTCCTTCTCAGGAAAATGAAGTTCGGTGGAAGAAAACGCAGCATGTAAGTTTTACATAGCGGTGTATGCAGTGCACACTGAATACATGTGTGAATCATTGGGCTATGTATTAACATGAATCACTGGATTAAGGTTAACTATCCTTTTTTAGTCTCTGTTACTTTGAGTGGAGGGAGCGTATCTTAGGGTGGGGGAGAATCAAACCACAACCACATGAGCTCTATATTCTATTCTGTTAGGCTGTCACCATGCATATTGCCTGCTCACTACCCCTCCAAAAAACAAACAAATCTTGTATAATGAGTCAATTCTACTGATGAGGATTTGGTATTTCTTCAGGGTGTTGGGGCAGAAAAAAAGGTAGAAACGTTCTTCTAGAATTGCATCAAAGAGACTAGAAGTTACCAATGTCTGAATAGCATTACATAAACTAAAACCAATTCACAAAACAGTGAAGAAATCATCTATACTTTTAGTTTCACTATAAAAAAATGAGAAAGTTTAACTATGTATGTAAAAGAAACCAAAACAAGACATAACACACCAAATAATGTTATGTAAAAGTCAAAATTAATTGAGAAATCGAAGGAGGCATTTGGTAGTATAAAGTTCAGAAGTCTGTATCATAGTCCTAAAAACACTTGTTTTAAAAGAAAGAACTTTATCATTTGTAATTTTATAAAAGGACAAGAAATATATAAATGTTCAATGAAAAGTGAAAGCTAAGAAAAAAGGAAATATAATACATCAATAAATATAAATGTAACACACCAAAAAAAAAAAATTGGCTTGAAAACAAGTTTTCATACATATTTTTAAAATTAAGTATATCAAAACAAATTTAGGCTACAAATTTAATATCTTGTTTTAAAACACGAAGTGAAGCAATATAAAGTGTTATAACAATTATCAAGTTCGCAAAAGTACCTTTGCAAGGCGAGGAACTGTTGTTGGAAAATCGGAATGCCCAAGTTGACCAAAGGTATTGCTACCCCATGAGTAAACCTATTAGAAAACCACAGAAAAGTAGATAAGGTTTGTGAATCTGACTTTGCATGTCACTTCAGAGCCTTTATAAGTACATACACACACGCGCGTGCGCACACATATACATATACACCCATACACGTATACCAGTAGTTACACATAAATTACTTATACAAGTCTTTTCACAAATTACTTGTACTAGTCTTTCTATTCTTTAAAATAACAGATACAAGGAAATTTATTTTAAACAAGACCAGAGATAATGGGCAGATAGATAGAATACAGAGGAAGACAGAATCCAAGGGTTAACAATAACATTTTTCAGGTGTATACTATCTGCCAGGCATTGTTCTTAACATTTTCTGTGTATTAATTAATGTTTCACTCATATAATTCTTTTTTTACAGATAAGGAAACTGGCCCAGAGACGACGCAAATCTGTAAGTAGCAGAGCCAGGATTTAATCCCAGGAAATTATTCTGTACTGTCACTTACAAAGAAAGTGATACAAAGAAAAAGTGATCATGATTTTTCACTCTGTATTATGGAGTACTACGGAACAACTAGAAAGCCTTTTATTTAAGAGTCACTGAAGGAGAAATGCAAGTATTATCTGGCTAATTCTAATCTTCCTTTCTGTTCATTTTCAGAATTTATGGCTCACTGCCTATATTCACTCTACTAGAATAATTTTGGGATCATTTCTAACATTGTAAATATTATACTGGAATATTTTGGGATTGTACTGAATTTTCTCTGTAATGATTTAATGATCTAGGGAGAAGTTGCATTTTTGCAACACTGACTTTTCTCACCTGAAAATAAAACCTCTCTCTCTTTATTCCCATTTTATGACTTATTAGAAGAGTTCTTGAGTTTGTGTCACATGGGATCTACACATTTCCTACTAAGACTATTCCTAGCTCCTTAATACTTTTGTTTTAATTGCAAAGCAGCTTCTTTTTTCCATGGCATGGTTTCTGCTTCACTTTGTGTATATAAGGAGGCTAGCAATTATGTTTATTTTGTAACTAACCACATTCCTCATCTCTTTTAAGACTTTTAGATGATTCATTGGGTTAATAAGTTATCCATTTCCTTCCTAATATTTATAGTTATTTATATGTGATATGTTACTTTTTTGGCTAGCCTATGTGAAATTTAAAATAGAATATTTAATGGTTTAGAATCCTTCACTGACTTTCTCTAAAAAGATAAAGGAACTGATGAAGAATCATTATATGTATATAAAAATTACATTTTATTGATTATGCTATTACAGTTGTCCTGATTTTTCCCCCTTGGCCCCCGTCCACCCAGCACCCACCACTCCCTCAGGCAATCCCCTCACAATTGTTCATGTCCATGGGTCATAGGAGTAAGTTCTTTGGCTAATCCATTTTCTATACTGTACTTTACATCCCCATAGCTATTCTGTAACTACCTATTTGTACTTTTTTAAAAAAATATTTTATTTCTTTACTTTTAGAGAGAGGGGAAGGGAGGGAGAAAGAGAGATACATTAATGTGTGGTTGCCTCTAGTGCACCCCTTTGCTGGGAGCCTGGCCCACAACTCAGGTGTGTGCCCTGACTAGGAATCGAACCAGCGACCCTTTGGTTTGCAGGCTGGAACTCAGTCCACTAAGCCACGCCGGCCAGGGCCCTATTTGTACTTCTTAATTCCCTCACCTCTTTACCTATTCTCCCCGACTCCCTCCCAACTGGCACCCATTAAAATGTTCCTCATTTCCATGATTCTGTCTCTGTTCTTCTTGTTGGCTTAGTCTGTTTTTTAGATTCAATTGTTGATAGATTTGTAATTTTTTGCCATTTTATTGTTCATAGTTTTGGTCATCTTTTTCTTAAATAAGTCTATTTAACATATATAATAATGGTTTGGTGATGAAGAACTCCTTTGATTTTTTTCTTGTCCGGGAAGCTCTTTATTGGCCCTTCGATTCTTGAGCAATCTTGGCTGGAGGTCCCTGTTTTGCATGACTTTGAATACTTTTTGCTAATCCTTTCTAGCATGCAAAGTTTGAGAAATCAGCTGACAGTCTTATGGACTCCTTTGTAAGCAACTAACTGCTTTTCTCTTGTTGCTTTTAAGATGCTCTCTTTATCTATAACCTTTGGTATTTTAATTATGATGTGTCTTGGAGTAGGCCTCTTTGCATCCATCTGGCTTGGAGTACTCTGTTTCCTGGACTGGCATGTCCATTTCCTTACCAAATTAGAAAAGTTTTCTTTCACTTGTTATCAAATAGATTTCCAATTTCTTGCTCTTTCAAAATTTTCCTTCTAGCACCCCTATGGTGCGAATGTTGGACCTCTTGAAGTTGTCCCAGAGGCTGCTTATACTATCCTCATTTTTTGTATTCTTTTTTCTTCTTGTTGTTCTGTTTTTTGCTTCCTTATATTCCAAATCATTGATTTGATTCTCAGCTTTATCCACTCTACTATTGTTTCCCTGTAAATTGCTATTTCAATTAGTGTATCCTTCATTCTTGACTAGTTCTTTTTTATGCTGCTGAGGTTCTGAGTTCCTTGTGCATCCCTATAACCAGATGCAGAGTTTTGAACTCTGTATCTGATAGATTGCTTATCTCCATTTTGTTTAGCTCTTTTTCTGAAGTTTTGATCTGTTCTTTCATTTAAGCCATGTTTCTTTGTCTCCTCATCTCCCTGTGTTTCTATGTATTGGGTATAGCTGCTCTGACTCCGTGTCTTGGTAATGTGGCCTAATGCAGTAGGTGTCCTGTAGGGTCCAGTGGCAGAGCCTCCCCTATCACCTATGCTGGGTACTCAAGGTGCGCCCTTTGTGTGGAGTGCATACACCCTCCTCTTATAGTTGAGCCTTGGTTGCTGTTGGCAGATCAATGGGAGGGATTTACTCAGGCCAGTCAGCTGCAAGGTTTGGCTGTGACCACTGACCACCAACCTCCCCGCTCCACAGAGGATCTGCTGGGTAGTGGCAGGGCTGCGGTGCTACAACATGGTCTATAGCTGTCCACTGGGTGTACAGTCCCTAGAGTCTCCCAGGTTGTGAAGGACAAGGTCAGCCCTGATCTGTGTTTTGCCTGGGACCACCCTGCCTGAATTATGAAGCAATCTGAGATGGCTGCTACTCTTGCAGGGCTTGGAGATTCCCAGACAAAACCAAGTGGGAATCTAGGCTGGCTGCTGCTAGTGCAGGGCCTGGGATTCACTGAAGCCAGCTATTGCTTGTTTGAGAGGATTCAGCAAATTGTGAAGCATGAGCCATGACCAGCTACACATATAGAAAAGCAGGTTGGGTGGACAAGTAAGTTGGGTGAGGCAGAGTCTCTGGGGCTCTCCAAGGCAGGTCAAACAATGTTAGCTAGGTTGATGTAGTCTCAGATATGGAACTAGCTTACTGGCTCTGTAGGGAAAGAGTTTAGAAAAGGGACAATGGCCTCTGCTCACCTTGATGCCAAACACTTCAGTTTCTCCCTGTATAGCACTGGTGCCTTTCAGGCTGGTACACCCAGGGGCTGGGATTCAGAAGAAATCTGAGTAGGTGAATCCGTGTGTGGGTCCTTTAAGAGGAACTGCTTGAGGTTCCAGCAGTACCTTCCACTGATTCAATCTCCACTGGTTTTTTTCAGCCAGAAGTTGCGGGGACTTACCTTCCTGGCACCGGAACCCTGAGCCGAGGGACCTGGTGTGGGGCTGGAACTCCTCTCTCCCGTAATCTGTCTCCTGAATTTTTATCCACTACACGTGGGTGTGGGACCAGCCCATTCCATGTCTGTGCCCCCACCTATCAGTCTGGATGGATGTGGTTTCTTTAATTCTGCAGTTGTCAGACTTCCGTTTAACTCGATTTCGTAGTTGTCTGAATTCCATTCAACTTGATTTCTGACAGTTCTGAGTGATGGTTGTTCCATATTTTAGTTGTAATTTTCATGTGGTTATGCAAAGAGGCAAGCTATGTCTGCTTACACCGTCATCTTGACCACAAGTCCCCAGGTCCCACAATTTTAAAAGAGAAAAATGCCTTTTTTTTTTCTTAATGTCTTACTTATGGAAATTCACCAACACCCTGGAAAATTCTGAGTTGTTTTTGGATGAGAGCACATCCTAAAAAGATTGACAGGTAGACCAGTGTTTAATCCAAACTCTACTATCACATGTGTGACTTTAGCCAAGTTACATAATTTCTCTAAATCTTCCTGTAAAATGGAAATACCGCTATGCAACATAAAACACTGGAAAGATCAAGTGAGATACAGGACTGTTGACTGACACATAGCAGATGCTCAATAAATAATGGTTCAATCTTGTTACTCAGATCTTCTGTGAAATTAAGATAAGCTTTTAATAGTTTGCCTCCTACCTGGGATTTTGCAGTAAGTGCAAGAGAATGGTAACCACCTGCCTCCAGATGGATTACTTCTTTCCCATCCAGACATTTTACACACAATGGTTGAAGCCTTAAAGAAAAGCATACACACACACACACACACACAAACTCAAATTAAGAAGTATTCTCAGCAAGAATCAAGACTTTTCTCAAATTATAGAGTAAGTGCTTTCAAGTAATAATAAACATTTCAAAAGAAAATAGTGAAATAAAAATGATGACTCTATGTTTAATCTATTCCTAAATTTAAGTGATTTTGGATGGTTTTGACTTAATCTTTATTTTTCAATCACTAATTAACCACTATAATTCAGAACCTGTTAAGAATCATAGAACTACTAAATGATTCATACAACAGAGAGATTACTTAGGACACAATGAAATACAACCACTGAGAGGAGTTAAGTCTTTTTTTTTTTTTTTAAATGCCTTGGTTGCCTACACTCTGCTAAGAATAGAGACATTAACTGACTGTTTCAGATAACCATTCAATTTACACACCTTCACAAATGTCTAATTTGTTAGCATCATAAGCATTCCTCTTAAACAGTTTTTCCTTGAGGTATGTGGATAAACATGGTTTAACAATGCAATTAATCGTTATTCTGGCAGCAGCTGAGAAATATCTTTCAGGTAAAAAAAAAAAAAGTTGGTCCTTTTTTGTAGTTAAAAATTTGAATCATTCAATGAAATACAACCTTATCCCACACTTTTCTGTGTTTCAAGATGAATATACAGGGTGGGGCAAAAGTAGGTTTACTGTTGTAAGCACACAAAATAGTTTATTCTTGCATTATTCTTTCTTAATTATTGTATTATTTTCCATTCAAACAACTCTAAACCTATTTTTGCCCCACCCTGTACATGAAAGATGGGATGGATAGGTACGCCATGGACACTTAAGTCTTTTATTGCTAAGAACAAATTCAAGACTAAGGTGACAGCTGTTTTTTAAATCAGAGTTAATAGTGTATAATAATTCTGAGTTAGAAGAGACCAGACTTGATCTATAAGAAAATAAAGATTTAGGGACCTTCGCAGGAGACAGGTTATGTAAGTCACTTCCTAACAGTACCTACTGGCAGCACTCACCTAGGCAGAACATCACCATGGCCCAGCTGCCCTTCCTTCCCTTTTCCCCACGTCCACACCTCTGTTCTCAGAGAGGGCAGGAGGGCATCTGCTTCTCCACTGTATGTAGGGGTCAGAACCACTGTCCGTGTTTTCACCCGTGCAGCTTTTCTTAACAGCCTGGGGGAAACTGAAACAAACCAGAAACGGGGTGAGGGAGTAGATGAGGGGTGGGGAGGGGGAAAATACCACTTTGATAAACTGATTTTCAAAGAAATACATTAACATGGTTTTGTGAAGCATATTCTATAGGCTCTCTGCAAAAATAGTCAAACGAGTTTGGCAAAGCTGCCTACTACACTCCATCCTCCACTACCAGCCCTGTAAAGTCACACATACATTAACATACTAAAGGGACTAACAAGTCCTGAGGTTAAAAGCCCTGTTTATATCTGTCTAACCTAGGCCCCCTTCCAAACATTTGTCCATAGACTCTTTTCTGTATGACATTTCTATATAACAAAAATCAATATTCCACATTTGTGATTCAAAGATATCTCAAAGATAAAATGCTAGAGGACATTTAAGAATAAGAAAACTTTGGCACAAGATTCTCCTTCAGACTTAATACAATTCATGGGCTTTCTTTATACACACATACTCAAATTAATCAAGACGATGGGTTTTATTTGCAAACATGAAAATCTAGTGGCAATGAGAATTAAGAGGCATGATAACAAGTGCTCAGTGACACAAGAAAGTGTAATGAGTTAAGCAGAACAAGGGTAGGAAAAAGGGGCAGAGCAGAAAAGGTAAATTTTATTACACTCTAAGATTCCTAACTTTAGAGCTTTGCACAAAATGGTGCAAACCAGGAGTTGGTAAACTATAGCCAGTAGGCCAAATATAGCCCAATGCTTATTTTTGTAAATAAGGGTTTTATTGGAATATACCTTTAATCATTCATTATCTGTTATCTCTGGCTGCTTTTAAGTAACCACAGCAAAGTTAAGTAGTTGTAACAAGAGACTACATATATAGCCTGCAAATCATAAAATATATCTATTAAGCTCTTTACAGAAAAAGTTTGCCAACTTCTGGTCTAATCCAATACTTCTCAAATTTGAAAGCGCACACTAGTCACCGGGGTATCTTATTCTAATACATATTCTGATTCATCAGGTTTGAGGAGGAGCCTGACATCCTGCATTTCTAACAAATTCCCAGATGCTGCTGAAATTGCTGGTGTACAGGACACATTTTGAGAAGCCGAAGTCTAGATGACTGAGATTCCTAAACTGATTGAGAAATGTGGGACCAACTGCATAATATTTTTAATATTCTAAGAATTTATTTCTAGTGGTTTCAGAAAATGAAGCTTTTCTCTTACTGATGCTTAAAATTATCTCTACTTTCAGGTCAAGTACATAATTATGCATGTGTCGAATGGTCACACCTGCAACTTCATCTATCTGGAGTACAGGCCCCCCAACTAGGAAACAAGGAAGCCATCGCTACATTCCAAAACAACAAAATAAGATTCATAATAAAGTTCATAAGCAGAGGCAAACATCATGAAAAAGTTAGGTTCTAAACCTATTTCTAGAGCAGACAAATATGTAACTTTTTAAAAAATTTGTAACTTTCCTTTAGAACTGTCTCTGATGACCAAAATTAAATAAATGTTGGCGTTTAAATGTAAGCTTCAGCAATTTGGAAAGTTAATTTATAATAATATAGTATGTGATGTCAGGAGCATCTTGGATTCGGCAAAAGTCAATTCACAAAACCTGGCTATTTCCTTACCTTGTGACAACAATCCAGGCAGGGAGAGTCTTCGGCTGCCTCCCTCTGATTCTTCTTCTCTGATATCCACAAGACTTGAGCTTTTTTTCCCTTGCATCGATTCCTGTTTAACCTGTTCTTCTCTGCTATCTTTCAGACCTTCTGGGCCTATGGAACTACTGCCTGCCTGAGCTCCAGGTTCACAAGGGGCTGTACTATAAAAGTTCATAACTTTTTTAAGAGACAAGGCCCCAGCTTCATACGTAGCGGCCACTCTCACACCAACAGCAGATGCACAAGAGACCACCAGGCTGTTTAGGGCTGACGTGCTTGTGGTTGGTGGGCTGTGAAGATTTGGAATTGCATCTTCTACAAGAGGCTAAAATATATATACATAAAAAAGTATATAAAAATATGATCCCTTATACAATAGCAATCAATAAAAAAAAGTTTAACATCCATCACTATTTGCACATACAAGAATGTAATGTAAAGGTCTTATTATCTCTAACTTAAAGGTATGCCCTGTTGATCATCAATTTGACATTATAAATGAGTATGCAAAATACAGTTCCTCATCAAAAGCACTTCCTTTTTAGTGCTATATTTTTCTATGGTTTTTAAAATAAGCCTCAACTACTTTTGTAAAATTAAGCATAGTAAAAGGGGAAAGGAGAAAAAAGGTGTGAGAAACATAATCTTTAATATGAAGTGCACTGTGACAGCCCTAAAGAAGGTTGAAAAGATGAAAGTTTTATTATCTATCACTTTTATGAAAATTTACACAGAATGCTCCTAAGAAATATCAGAAAAACAATGTTTTTAAAAATGCCTTCCCTAAAATGTTTTATAAATGTCAATTTAGATACAACATATATAGGCAGGAAAATAAGTTATACCTCTGGCCTATCAGTCCCTAAATTACGCTCTTAAGTTCAAGTCCTTCTACTATTTCATCAATGAGTTATTTTCCATGACCCAGGGGCTAGGTAAACTGAAGTTATTACCTTTGCTCTCACTACCACAGAGAGTAAATGTGGTAGGTTAATAATTAAACATTTGGAACCAAAGTTCTTTGTGTTATTTATTGTTGTATTAGAAAGTCAAACTAAAGTTTTCTAAAATCGTAATAAAAAATCAGTTTTTATTGTGAACTGTCAAGCACCATTCTTTATGAAAGTCATTAAATGTACCTAATAACCACACATGAAAAGCTTTTGACTTGTCAGCATAGGTCACAATGAACAATTTGCTTCCTACGCTATCCTGAAGTCAAAGGGTATATACATATTCCTTAATTTATCCTGAGCGAAAAACCAAACAAAAAAAAAGTTTTTAATATTGGCTTTTGATTTTTTTTTTAAAAATCCGTAACTTAGGGCCTTTCTTTCTTTTTTTTTTTTAATTTTAGAGATAGAGGAAGGGAGAGAGATAAACATTGATTGGTTACCTTCTCGTATATGCCTGACTGGGAATCAGACCCTTGATCCTTAGGTTTATGAAACAATGCTCCAACCAACTGAGCCATACCGGCCAGGGTGGCTTTTGATTTTCTTAAAGGAAATAATTACTGTTCACTACAACAGTGCTTGACATGGAGTAGGTACTCAATATATTTGTTGAATTAAATATTAAATTCAAGACAGCTATTTCTGTGCCATTAATTAATTAATGACTCATATTTTTGAGTCAATTAAAATACAGTGTGGGGCAAAAGTAGTTTTACAGTGGAAGTATGGTAAACACAGCTTACTCTTGTATTACCTTTTGCATTATTTTCCATACAAACTGTAAATCTACTTTTGCCCACTCTGTATTTAAAAAATAAATGTACCATATAAAACAAAAAATAAATATAAAGCCTGTAACTTCCTTGGTGACACAGTCCCCATGATATTGTTCAGAAGAACCAGCATCACTGTTTCTACCCTTTGTTTATCAAGGCACCTAACAGAAGCTGCAATGGCATTTAGGGGTGACTACTTTAGGGTGTTCTTACCATTAGGTAAGAAAAAGTCACAAAACTTTATTTTATATAAACTATTGTTCTAACTGGCTCCTCTACTTAATTATATTTAACAATACATAAAGTAAATAAACAAAACAAAAATACACAGCTATCAATTTTGATGAAAGGCATAATTTTAGGAGTTCCAGTCCACCAACAGTAAAATTCAATAGCGAGAAATAGGCTTCATTGACAAATATTTTGGTTTATTTCACAAAAGTAAGATATTCTTTCAGTTATACCTGGTCAAAAGAAGAAAAAACTGTCCTAATGAATGAGCCATATAGCTAAGACACTATTTGCAAAAACTGAATTAAATGTGGTATATACACACAGTGCCAAAACTAGCACAGGTGAGGAAGAGTCTCCAAAATGGCAGCTTAGGTAAACATGCCTCGCCTCCTCACACAACCACATCAAAATTACAACTAAACTATAGAACCACCATCACTCAGAACTGTCAGAAATCAAGCTGAACAGAAGTCCACAACTATGGAATTAAAAAAACCCCACATCCATCCACACTGGTAAGAGAAGCAGACACAGGGATGCAGAGCTGCAGAATGGGCTGGTCCTTCACTCACGTGTGGTAGATAAAAATTGGGAGGGATATCTTGAGCACCACACCAGGCCCTCAAGCCATGGGTTCCAGTGACAGGAAGGTAAGTCCCCGTAACTTATGGCTGTAAAAACCAGTGGGGATTGAGTGGATGGAAGAAAATGCTATATTTCCAAGCAGTTCGTCTTAAAGGACTCATGCACGGACTTACTCAGACTTACTCCCTCTGAGCCTCAGCACCAGGACAGTAGCTTAAAAGGCACCAGTGGCATATGCGGAGGAACTGTAGTGTCTGGCATCAGAGAGAAAGCTGGGAGACAGCCTTCTGCCAGATGGAACTGCTGGCAGAGGCCATTGTTCCTTTTCTGAGTGCTCCCCCTACAGAGCCATATAGCAGCGGGCACCATCAACCTCGCTCACATTGTTTGTCCTGCCCTGATGATTCCTTGAGGCTCTTTGGCTCTGCACCACCCAAGCCACCCAACTTACAGGCCCACCCAAGCCGTGAACTGTGAGTTTTCCATATGAATGGCCTGTCTAGACCCATACTTCAGATCTTCCTAAAGCCTCTCACAAAAGCAACAGCTGGCCTCAGCAAGCCCCTGTACCTCTTGCTAAGTGGCCCCAGGCCTGCTACTAGTAACAACTGGCCATGATTCACAGCCTGGCCACATGTGGGTACCTCCAAGCCCAGCACAAGTAGTAGCCATCTGCAGATCGCTTTATAGCTTATGCCAAGTGGCTCCAGACAGAACACAGGTGGTGGCTGACCTTGGCATGAACCTCCCAGGAAACCCCAGAGCCTGTGCACCCAGTCAACAGCTACAGATCACATCAGATCACTACCACCCAACAACCTCCACAACTGACACACTCAAGAGGTGGACTGAGCAGGCACCAGGGCCTTGTTGAAGTAAGTCCTGCCTTGTGGAGTGGGCTCCAGCATAGCTGATCCTCCATGGAGAGCAGAGGTTGGAGGTCAGTGGTCAGAGCCAGTCCTTGCAGCTGACTGGCCAGCGTAAATCACTCCCATTCCCCTGCCAACACCAATTGAGGCTCAACTACAAGTGGAGGGTGTATTCAAGCCTGCAAAAAGGGTATACCTTGAGTATCCTTAGGTGATAGGGGAGACTGTGCCACTGGACCCTATACAGGACACCTACTACATTAGGCCATACCACCAAACACAAAGTCACAGCAGCTCTACCCAACACATAACAACACACAGGGAGGCTGCCAAGATGAGGAGATAAAGAAAGATGGCCCAAATGAAAGAACAGTTCAAAACTTCAGAAAAAGAGCTAAACAAAATGGAGATAAGCAATCTATCAGATGCAGAGTTCAAAACACTGGTTATAAGGATGCTCATGGAACTTAGTGAGGATCTCAACAACATAAAAACAATCCAGACGAGAATGAAGGATACACCAATTGAAATAAAGAACAATTTATAGGGAATCAACAGTAGAAGTGATGAAGCCAAGAATCAAATCAATGACCTGGAACATAAGGAAGCAAAAACCAACCAATTAGAACAGCAAGAAGAAAAAAGAATCCAAAAAAATGAGGATAGTGTAAGGAGCCTCTGGGACAACTTCAAGTGTACCAACGTTCACACCATAAGGGTGATGGAAGGAGAAGAAAAAGAGCAAGACATGGGAAACCTTTTTGAAAAAATAATGAAAGAAAATTTCCCTAATTTGGTGAAAGAACAAGACATACAAGTCCAGGAAGCACAGAGTCATAAACAAGATGGATGCAAAGAGGCCCACTCCAAGACACATCATAATTAAAATGCCAAAGGTGAAAGATAAAGAATTTTAAAAGCAACAAGAGAAAAGGAGTTAGTTACCTACAAAGGAGTTCCCATAGGACTGTCAGCTGATTACTCAAAAGAAACTTTGCAGGCTGGAAGGGACTGGCAAGAAATAGTCAAAGTTATGCAAAGAAGAGACCTACAGCCAAGATTGTTCTACTCAGCACAGCTATCATTTAGAATCAAAGGGCAGATAAAGAGTTTCCCAGACAGGAAAAAAGTAAAGGAGTTCATGATTACCAAGACATTATTATAAGAAATGTTAAATAGACTTATTTAAGAAAAAGATGATCAAAACTATGAACAATAAAATGACAATATATACATATCTATCAACGATTGAATTTAAAAAACAAGCAAAACAGAAACAAAAGCATAGAAGCGGTGAACGTTTTGATGGTTGCCCGAGGGGAGAAGGGGTCTAGGGAAAAAAGCAAAATGGTAAAGGGATTAAGAAGTACAAATTGGTAGTTATAGATAGTCATGGGGAGGTAAAGTACAGTACAGGAAGTGGAGTAGCTGAAGAACTTATACACATGACTAATGAACATGAACAAAGGTGTAGGGATTAACTGAGGGAGTGAAGGGTGCTGGGTAGAGAAGGGGAAGAAATTGGAACAACTTTAATAGCATAATCAATAAAATAATTGAAAAATAAAATAATTAAAAAATAAAATAGCCCTAGCTGGCATGGCTTAGTGGATTGAGCGCCAGACTGTGAACCAAAGGGTCGCTGGTTCGATTCCCAGTGCAGGGCACAAGCCTGGGTTGCAGGCCAGGTCCCCAGCTGGGGGCACACAAGATGCAACCACACATTGATGTTTCTCTCCCTCTCTTCCCCTCTCTAAAAAAATAAGTAAAATCTTTAAACAGTAATAAAATGAAATAAAAACATTAAAAAATTGCTTGTCTAAAGAAAAAAAATAACTAGCAGAGATAACAAAACTTTAAATGTTTAACAAAAAAAGTCCAAAGAAAAATGTAATTCCAATGATGATAATCTACTAATCAAATCAACTATATATAATAATGTTTAACTTCAATATAGTAAATCAGAGGAATGACTTTTAAAATGTCAAACTTTTTCACAATCATGTACAAGTCTAGAAATTTTGTACATGCATTCCTGCTAAATTATTACTTTTGTTTGGATTTTTATAATACCTTTCGCCAAACAGCTTATTCTTAACTTTAAAAAAATCAAAAATCCACAAGGTTTAGTCATTAGACTGTGAAATAAAAACCGTTTTTAAAAACACTTCTAACCCATGTTCTTTTTCTGAGAAAGTAAACAACAGAAATAAAGAATCAAAATCTAAGCCATTCCACAAACCTAAGAAAACACCCCTTTTATGATCAGGTGTTTTTATTTTGTTTTGTCTTTTGTTGTTGTTTTGTTTCATTATCTTAGAATTTTGGTAAAGCAAAATCAAAAGGCTTACACTAAGAAAAAAAAAAAACACATCCTTTTAGAACAATTCGTTTTAATCAGGAGGTTAATTTTACTGTATGCTACTGGTAACTTTTCTCCATTTATTACAAGTTTTCAAAATGAGAGTAGTTTAAATAAGATGAAGAAAATATTCACTACCACCACTCCTCCAAATAAAGCCCAATAAGGACCAAGGTATAACTGAAAAAAACTCAATGTAATACCAGTAAGGCGTTTTGTTATTTTTTTTTTAATTCTGCTTACAACTGAAGGATCCATTACATAGCAACCATCCGATAATGAAGGGTATAACTGAAGAGGGTATAAATACAAGTCAGGAAAATTGAAACTAAGGGTCTTTATGACTTTTATTAAATTTAGCTTTAAATCCTAGCTCTATAAATTATATTTCCTTCTCTCTCTTTCTAGAGATCTAGCCCGTTCCCTGGATAATCATCAAGCCCTGAGGAAACCCAGACCTGACTAATGATCACAAGATCTGACCTCTGGCAGGCTAAAGATAACATCCTGACCTGAGTTATGCTCCAGCTCCAGAGCCCTAATGTACAACTACCCTCTGGCTACTTTCCCATGAGACTAGACAGGAGAACCCCAGAAGAGACCTCAGAAATGTCCTCAAGATCTGACAAAATGATTTACTACTCTTAACCACACTCTGACCAACCAGCTCCCAGCATGACCCTGAACCTCCTAACTCATGGTGTCTTGTGATTTTGCCCTGTATAATCTGTAACCTACATGCCATCATCAGGGAGCTCCGGCTTTAGAGCATTAACTTCCTGTTCTCCTGAATGATGCCATTCATAATAAAACAGCCAGTATTTCTCCACCACAATTCTCGGTATTCAGTGTTTGGCTCTGCTAGTACCAGGTGGTCTAACTCTTTCAGTACTATAACAGAGTCTTTGTTAAACTATTCAGGGGCCCACCAAATTGCAGTACCTTAGTCATGGGGGAAAGTACTAAGAAAAAAAATAGAATTTTGCTACGTATTAAACAAGTTCAGTGTCACATCTTTCAACATCATAAAGGATCAGAATTTAAACAGAAAGCATAATTTTGAATTAATCTAGATTTTTCCTTATCTAAGCTTATGAGATAGATTTATAGTCAAATTCAAAAAATAAAAAGTGCTACCAAGTTTTAGGTATTTTCAAGTTTCTAAAGAAAAACTCAGATGGTTCAACTCCAGAAATAGCTTTATATTATTAAATTTAGCAGGTACCTGGGATGGCATTGGTTTTTCACCATTCTCTGCATTCTCTCTTTTTGAGTGATCTGACAGTTTCTGCACGTATTCATTTACTGCCTGAGAGTTAGGGTATGATGGTATGTTTCTTGCAGAAGACACTTGCGTTGTTCCCATGATGTCTAGTTGGGAGGAAACGGCATCGCCACTTGTGGTCTGAACATTTTCAACATTCACTTCGGTAGCTACAGGCAGATCATTTTCTACAACAGTGTTCTCAAATACTTCTTGGCTGTCAACGGTTTCAGTGGAGGGGCTGATGGCAGTGCTAGGCTGGTTTTCTGCCTGGGATTCTGACAGGGTCACACCTAATGGGCAACAATGACTGTCTGATATAATCACATGGTCTTCTTTGTCAGTCATAGTGATTAGGAGCTGGCTGCACTGGTTGCATCTTTCTGGGACTGGCTTCAGATCCTGGGAAGGGAGGCATTGTACAAGGGCTAAGCTGTGGAACGCGCCACAGGCAACTTGCAGCACTACACGCCCAGCAAGATGTTCCACCTTTTGTGGCTTTGTCACGGGGAAGGTAGTGGTAATCAGGCCCAACTGACAACCGGTACCCCATGCCCAAATCTCTCGGCTTATTGACAATGCCAGAGTGTGCTCCTCGCCACATGCCAACTGCAAAATCCTGACTGCTAACAAGGGACTGGTCTCAGAATCAGAAATGCTAACAGGATTAGGTTCTGGAACATACTGCTGGTTAGCTACTGCACACTGGCCAGCAGAGTTCTCTCCCCACATGTATGCTATGCCACTTTCTGTCACTGCTCCACTGTGGAAACTCCCCGCTGCCACAGTAACAACATATTGCCCAATCAGGGCATTTTCTTGAATGGGGCTACTTGGACAATTTTCTGCTGATTCACTTCTCCAGGGAAGACTCCCAAAGCTGTAGACTGCACCATCTGAAAGTTAAAAAGAAAAAAAAAGGGGAGGGCAAGGGGAGAAAATTAGTGAATTAACAAGAAGTTTTATCAGCAAACTTTTAACATTCTGAAATATAGTGAGAATTTCTACAAATTGCAGAAAGCTACTTTCAGATGAAGGGTATTGCTCCTTTCCTTCAGCCTCATCCTACAAACTCTAGCATTGATCACAAGCTTATTACAGAAGCAGAGTCCAACTGTTCAAAGACAAAATGATCATGACAAGAAAAAAATAAGCAGAATATAAAATCTGTTAAGCAAAAGACACATTTGTTAATATCTATAACATTCACTACTACTGAATAAGTGAGAGCAGCAGAAAATTTATGCAATGGCATAAAAATGTAAGAGATTCATTTTGGCCAAAATTAAGAAATTAGCTTTCTACCTCCAGATTGTACAGAAAGCACCATGGTTAACAAGACATGGCTATCTTCAGGTTGTGTACCATATGATGTGTAATTTTTAAATGTTATATAGAATATACAGCCATGTGCCACTTAACAACAGGAATACATTCTGAGAAATGTGTTGTTAGGCAATTTCACCATTGTGTGATCATGGAGTGTGCTTACACAAACCTAAATGGGATAAGCCTAGGCTGTATGACATAGTCCACTGTTCTATAGGGGAGGAAAAATAATTTTCCCTTCCCTTCTAGGTTCTTGGCTAAGTCATCCCTGTAATAAATGGCTGAAGCTACCAACTTTAATACCATCTTCAGCAGAAGTAAAAAGATGCTGGAGGTGGAGTGAAATCAGTTATGAAGGTTACCAGGAAAAGTACAGTATACAAGGGTAAGGTTGCTATGCAGATTTAAGTCATTGTATTCTGCATTGAGTTTCTAAATATAGTATGAAAAAATAAGTACTATTCCCCACCCCAAAAAAGCAGCAATTAATAATAATAAAAATGCATACTTTATCTTTGGCCTATTATATGTGGCAGATATATACTTAAATAATTCACAGTATCTATGTAAAAAAGAATACAATAGTAGCTGGAGTGAAGATATAAGCTTTTATTAAATGGGAATTTCTAATTTGAATAGAGTATTGAGAAAATAAGTTTACTGGTTAAAATATAAAACATTTCCAAGTGATATATTGAATAGCAATATACTGTTGCAACAGCTCACCAGCTCCTTCCATTGATATTATTCCACTAGAGAAAACTATATTGCAAAGAAATAGATATTTAGACCTCCCTTTGTTTAACCTGGAACACCTCAAAAATAGTGAATCATTGTCCTCACTGAATAGTGAATCAAGTGTGCTCACTGAATTAAGAGCTAATGGTCAAATTAAGTAAAGACAAAGAAGCTTGAAAATTTCTAGCATTCACTCAGTACCATTTTCTCACCCAAAAAAAGGCATCACTTCAAGATCTTTTTTCCATTTCGAACTACACTCTTGTATGAGGTAGTAAGATTTTTTTAAAGTTTGACACTTAAAACCAGAACAGTAAAATTTAAACACAAACTGTGGTAGGCTATATATTTTTTTAAAAGTTTTCCCTCAGTTGTCCTAGTCCTTTAGGTATGATTCTAGATATTTAAAGATGCTATGTTCATGAAAGTTCCTAAATATCTTACTGAAGGGCTAATAAAACAATAACAGAATTCCACTTATGTTTGCTTGAAAACTATATATTTTAAGCCCATAGGCAGGTATTAAATATAGTTCACATTTTTAAAAAATATTTTCATTTATTTATTTTTTAGAAAGACCATAAGGAAGAGAAAAAGAGAGAGAAAAATGTGTGAGAGATACCAAGATCAGTCGCCTCTCACACGCTTCCAACTGAGAGCCTGGCCTCCAACACAACCCAGGCATGTGCCCTGACCGGGAATCAAACCAGCGACTTTTCGGTTCGCAGGCTGGTGTTGAGCTACTGAGCCACACCTGCCAGGGTTATAGTTCACATTTTTAAAATAAGGCTTTTCCCAAATTCTAGCTTAATATAACAATAATGTTATATATTGTTATAATAAAAGTTATTGAATACTAAAAAAGTTTTTAAAAATCCATGTTAAGCTCATAAAACCACCAAGGTCAGATTTAAGCTTTATTTCCTAGAATTTGTCTTCACTTAGTTTCTACAAGGAAAATACCAAAGCATTGCTGAATACTTAATAAATGCTTGCAGAGCAGAAATTTTTAAATTAGTGAAGTTGCTGGCAGTTCTGACCCACATTACGTTCGCCATGATTGAGTTGGTAAACTGCCATAAAAATTAAAGGCAACTCTCCATGTAAATTAAAGGACTATATTCCTATCTGTTACAGATTCATAGATTTTACCATTAGCAGTTCTTATGAGCTGCTATTTATACCTAGAAAAACTACTGAGACACTATAACCAAGTAGCTTAAAAAGCAGGCTTTGAAATTAGACTCTCTGGGTTCCAGTTCCAACCGACACTCTAATATACAGCTAGCTGTGCTGAGAGAAATTATTTAATCTCCCTGACCTTCGGCTTCCTCATCTGTGAAGTGGGGATAACAAAGTAGCTAGTGGAGACTCAAAGAGATAATACATATAAAGTGCTTAGTGCAGTGGCTGGCACATAAAATTGTTTAATAAATATTAGCTACTAGCATTATTATTCTTGTACATTTAATGAACAAAGTATAGCAAAAGAGCCTCTGGACAGGTAATCTTGAAAAATAGTTAATTTTTCATGCACTTACTAATATAAAATTGAAAAACTATCCTTCTCCCTTTTATTCTTGTTATGGTTTATCTTAAATATAAAAACTAATCTGATTTCTGATAAAGTGTGTATCTGAAATTTAAGAGCTAATCTGATTCCTGATAAAGGGAATAAGAACATATTTTGAAAACAAAAAGAACATAAGCTCCAGCAAAGTGCATTAAAAACACCTATCCAGTAACTCTCTTACCTGCTCTTAAACACTCAGGCATTTGTTAAGAGTTTCAGACAGTATTTGTTAAGCCATTCTTTTCAATACCTTCAGTCAGCAGAACTCCATGCTTCACTCCAAGGGCTGCTTGAAGAACTGTCTTTTCTCCCCAGCCGGGCAATCTCTCCGGTGTTACTGAACAGGATCCTGCCTGCCAGACATGGACCAGGCCTCTTTCTTTGGCTCCTTCTGCCTCTGTAGGGCTACAAATATCAAGAAATATCACTTAAATGTTCCTGCAATTAATTCAGAGCTGTATCTTTTATTCTTAATACTTTCATAAGATTTGTTCCTTTTACTAGCACAATAGGAGATTGGGTCAGATAATTTAACTAGTACTTATTTTATGCTTTGGTTATGACACAGGAGTGGAGATAAAACTAGTTATATGAAAGGTGATAATCTAAACCAACAAATTATTTACCACTATCTAAGAGGCAAACAAAACCTGGATTATTTTGTGAGGTTTTATGATTCAGTAGCATAAAATGTCAAGATCCTAATTTCTCAATACGTTAATTCTTTGTTTAGATATTAAAATTATAACATGGCCCAAGTTGGAATCTTATTTTAAATCTTTAGTTTTAAATATGGTAAAAAAGTACTTGATGAGAAAGATACAAGCAATAGGGATCCATATTTCACTTTACACTGAGTTTAGGCTGTATAATTGCTATTACAATTTTTTTTAAGTTTAATCTTTATTGTATTTTTTCCCATTACCATTTAGTCCCCTTATAACCTCCCTTCGCCCATTACAATTCTTAAGAACCAAATTATTACAAGTACCAGTAAAATCCTTCATATGCTTCTCATGTTCTAGCCAAAGAATTCTATCTACCCATCTGATGATTGTGGTTGAAAAAACACAAAACACACAGCTGCATAACAATGACCATATCCTACCTGCCTCCCCTTCTAAGAAAAGGGCACATTAAGATACCCTGGGTTTCCATTGGATAAAGTTTTCCTATGTGTCACCACTGATGGTACATTTTTTTTCATATTCTTTTTTCTAGAACTCTGATGCCAGTATTTTAATAAAGCACTGAAACCTTTTTAGTTTTCTTTATTTCATAATACCTAGGAATTTCTCTATTTTTGCTAAATAATATTTCTCTACATTATAATTAGGCATACCATGGTTTCATGAAAGGGAAGCCACAAACTTAACCTTTTTTAAAATATCAATGACTAGTTTTCTAAAGATAGAAGATGACTGCAATTAATAAGGCTATTTCTGAAAACCTGCAATTATTTATGAGAAAAATAAGTTTTCAAAGGCTTTATAATGAAATGAATATATTTTGTGCCTTTTATAAGCATAAGAAAGGAACTAGGTACAAAGCTGATCACTAATCAGCTTTAACATCTTTCTCTCTTTACCAATCAAAACAAATGTCACTCACAATTCCTACTTAATAACTGTCAACAAAAAAATTAAAGTGAAAAGAAGCTACACATACGTGGACTTGTTTGTGTTTTCCTAGAAGGATAGGGAAGAAAGGAAAAAAATGGGTTTTACCTTCTCTTCTTTGAGTCCATGGGTCAGTGGGAGCACTCCATCACCAAATCATTTCCTCTTTACAGTATTTAAAGACCTAAATGGTGAAACACAGGTAAACACAAAGAACAGTAAAATAATACTTTGCTATTTTATACCACAGATCGAAAAAAAAGAAAGCGAAAGAAAAAAAGGAAGTCCTCTGACAAGTGCACATTCACTAGGCAATAAATATGCAGTGAAACTATTTAAACTATTTCATATCTTGCCTGCCAAAGAGGAATACCTAGACTGAGCCTGTCCACTGAGTTTATAAAAATGCCTGTTGACTATCCAATGATATGTCAAAGGAGGACTAGCTACAATTTAGCTGTACTTTGTCAGACAACAAAATTTTTAGTTTCTTTTTTTATTATAAAGAAGTTCAATCCAAAAACTCAATGTGTTAAGTTCATTTCATAAACATTAGGTTACTTTTTAAATGCTTCTGGAATACATGAATATTTAAATACCAGTTAAGTAAGAATTCCTAAAATATCTTCAGTAATGTATCAGATTTAGGTAGTTTTAATTTACATTTTTTAGAATGTACACAAAAAAATCACATTATTAAAACAAATATTTTCATTTATTAGAACTAGCAGTATTTTCCTAAAATCAACCTCAATTCAAAACCATAATCCATAGGAAAGAAGAAAATATGTTTTAAAATCAACCCTTGAATAGAAAAGAGCTATATAAAAATTATGGTACAAGTATCATGACCTATCAGTTCAGAAATGCAGTGTTCAATAAAGAGGTAGAAATATAAACAGGCAGACAGAAATGGTCACTGCATTTCAACTAAGAAATTCACATATTTAAGAGCAACAAATCTCATGAAAATAAAGGCAGTGTAGTTTTATTTGTGTGAACCACAAAACTACTGTGGCCAAATTTATGATTTTTCTGCAGAAGGATGTGGCATGGTCGCTGTGCTCTGAAAACAGCCCATCCCAGCAGGAGTGATGTAAGATCCATCTGTTTACTCCAGGTTGCCTGTGAATTCTTACAGTTTCCCATCTGTATACCTAGAGGAAATTACTCGCTACCTAATGCTTATTTTAGAAATATTTTGAATCATTCAAAGTTGGATGAAGGGTACTATGTAAACAAAAGATATATCTGAATAAATTTAATAAGTGCTATTAATTTGATAAATATGATTAAGTGACACTATGTTTTACATGTGATGGTAACTGAGTGAAATGTATGGTTTGTAGTACACAGAGAAATTCTGAAGCCATATCTACCTTGTGCTTATCCTTCAGAGATCAAGAAGTAACTGTTCCCTTGATTAAAGTTCAACAATACCCAGCAGAAATCAGAGAACTCCTCTGGGAGGCTATGGAAGTGCAGGAGCACACTTTACAACTGATTAACTGTATGTTAATAGAATTTTGTCCTACTGCCTGACATTCAAAAATGTTGAGAATCTTTTGGGAAACTGAATAAAACAGTCAAACGTTCTTCTCTTTTACTGCCCTATTTTTGAATACAGAGTTGTTTTTTAAAGGGGATTTCACCTTACAGTATATGATTTCTCACCACCACCCATTTTTTTCAAATCCAAAGGGAATTAAAACTTTCCAAACTGTTTTACAACTTTCTTTTGTTACTATATATAGTAGGCACAATAATGGTCCCAAAGATGCCCTCATCCTAAGGCCCACAACTTGTGAATATGTTAGGTTACATGGCAAAAGGGACGTTATCCTACAAACCTTAAGAGACGGACATTATCCTGGTTATCCAGGTGGACCCGATGTAGTTACAAGCGTCCTTAAACGGGGAAGAGGGAGGCAGGAGAGAGATGTGATGATGGAAGCAGGGTCAGAGAGATGCTACATTGCTGGCTTCCAAGACTGGGCAGGGAGAGGGGGGTAAACCCAAGAAAGTGTGTGGCCTCTAGAAGCTACAAGATAAGGAAACAGACTATCTCCTACAGCCTCCAGAAAAGAATACCGCCCTCTGACACATTCATTTCAGCCCAGAGACCCCTGTTGGACTTTCAACCTAAAGAACTGTAAGATAGTAAGTTTGTGTTGTATCAAGCCACTAAGTATGTAACAATTTGTTACAGTAGCAACAGAAAGCTAGCTAATATACTATCTCATAGATATCTTTCTGTATCAGTTTTTATAGCTCTAATTTTGTTTTAATAGTTTTTCATGTTTGACTTCTTTCAAGAAATGTCTGCCTGAAACTCAAATAGGACAATGAAAAAAGAGAAAAGATTGCAAAGGAAATATAACTAAAAAGGAATATTTAAGCTAAATACTATGGGCAGCTTCTATCATCAAGTTATATCTCACAGTCTTAAACATAAGTGGCATTTACCACCTCCGTTTATTCTAACATTCTTTCTCAATTAAGTATCCATACAGAAAAAGTAAATGAAATATTTGGTTGTTTTTTTTTAAAATTTTTATGATCCCCTCTCCAGGAAATCTGTAAGACTTACCTCAACCATTCAAATGGCACTTAAACTGCCTTTTGTTCTTTCAGTGCTTCATGTTTTTAATTGTTACAAAATTGCCTAATCATGAGGCTTCCTCTGGGGCTATTTCTCCTCAGGTGAGCTTTAAGGTCCTTACTCTACATTCCTTTGGGGGACAGGATCGCTGTACTCTGCTCTGATACAAGAGCTGTGTACAGTCAGAAAATGTGGGGTCCTCTTGTGCCTTGAGTGGCCTTTCCAGAGACCAACGACATCTGTAAAATGGGCAAAACAGACCCTAGCATCCCCTCCAGGTATTACGTTCTATGAGCCACAGAACAAAGCTAGCCTCATTTTTAAAGCATACCACTCTATACTTCAAATTATTCTCTCTTTCAGAGTGAAATGTAAAGTAATTAAACTCTCAGATGGCCCTTTAACACAAAAAGCCTACCTTGATTCTTAATGAATTGACTCTACTTTTAGATCCCACTGGATATACACCTTACTGCTACCTTTAACAGAAAAATAAGCTATCTTGTACATCCAGAAGATATATATACTTTTAATGCCATGATCTGTGAGTACCCTGGGGGAAAAAAAAATAGTCTGGTACAGATGTCCTAATTATTGCTAGAAAGAAAGCCACAAACCATCCACAGGTCCATAATACCTTAACCAGAAATCCAAAATACAAAAAAATTCTGAAAACTAAGGTTTTTTTTTCATAACTCTTTTGGTGGTAAAATTTAATCTGATCTGAACTCACCTGACAGCAAAACCTGATCTGAACTAACATGAGGTTATTTAATTTTTACCCCTTTAATGTGAAGTCATATATTTTGCTGCAGAAATATTAATACAACTATGAGAGAGTACCAAAGGTCCCACAGGAAGTGTTATATGTGGTTTATGCACCTTATTACAAAGGTCAAAAAATTTTGAATTTCAAAACATATCCTGCCTCAAAGGTATCAAGAAAGAAACTAGGCACCTGTATTTTAAAATAACAACTATCATTTTTGGTAGGGGTCCCCAACTTTTAACTGCTGTAAACGTCAATTAGTTTCTTTTACGTACTTTTAACATCAACTTCATCTTAGAGAGTACAGTAGGAAGTTGCATTGTTTACAAGACACTTTATAAGTGCTTATATGATTTATTTTAATGGTGATAATTACATTTGTTTCAAAAGTTTTAATTCTATGGTAAAATACTTACACACAGGGCCCAAATTAACTTTGCAAGAATATCCTATACTTACTTGAATCATCTTCTCAGTGGAAAAAGGAGGCCTGAGCTTTTAAATTTCACACAAGGCTGCCAATTTGGTGGGAAGAAGTAAAAGGTGCTTTGTCCTAGAACAACTAAAAGTTGCTGATGTATGAGACATAGGTGAGGGATAAAGAAGGAGGTATAAAAAATTACCTCTAGCCCTGATTGGTGTGGCTCAGTGAATTGAGTGCAGGCCTGTGAACAGAAAGGTCACTGGTTTGATTCCTGGTCAAGGCACACGCCTGGGTTGCAAGCCAGGCTCCCAGTTGGGGGTGTGCGAGAAGCAACCAATCAGTGTTTCTCTCCCAAGTAGATGTTTCTCTCCCTCGTTCTCCCTCCTTTCCCCTATCTCTAAAAATAAATAAATAAATAAATAAATAAAATATTTTTTTTAAAAAATGATCTCAAGGTTCTTCCTTGAACAGCTGTATTTTTTTAATTGATTTTAGAGAGAGGAAAGGAGGGTGAGGTAGACAGACATCTATTTGCTGTTCCCCTTATACATTCATTGGTTGATTCTTGCATGTGCCCTGACGGGGGATTAAACCCTCAACCTTAGTTGTATAGAGATGACGCTCTAACCAACTGAGCTATCCCAGCCAGGGCTCTGCCTTGAACAACTAACTGTATGTAGGTGACACCATTTACTGAAATGGGGAAGAGTGAAAGAGAGAGCCTTCTGAAGTAGGTATTAAGATTCCGGTAAGATAAAATTTTTTTATGTTATTGTTTAAGATGCCTGTGAGAAATCCAAGCGTACATATCAAGTGAGCAGATGAATATATGAGTATGGAGTTCAGGAAAAAAAAAGGTTTCAGCTACAGATATAAACTTGGGAAGGCACGTAAATCATATCTGAAATCAAGACAATGGATAATATCATTGTACTATATATTAAGAGAGGAAAGGCCAAGGTCAAGCTGTGAGGAGCTCCTGAACTTAGGTTGGATAGGATGAGGAATAAGGAAAAATGGCTGTAGTGAGAAGTGGCCTGAGAAATAGAAGAAACAGGAGCCTGGTGTGGGCACAGAAGTAAAGCAGAGAGTGTTTCCAGCAGGAAGGCCTGGTCAATTAGGTCAATGCAGCTGGGATCTAATACGTTGAAAAATGAAAAGTGTCCACTGGATATGTCAACACAGATATCACTGCCGAGCATGCACAGTCTCAGCCGTATGGGAGAGGACTGAAAACCAGACTGGAGTAGGATGACTACAAATGGCAGGTAAGGATATGAAATTAAAGTTCATATATCTGATTCTTGCAAAAAATGTTGAAATGGCAAACAGAGAAATGGAGCAATAGCTGTAGAGAAATGTGAAGATAAAAGGTGGGTTTTTTTTTGGTCTAACATGTTTGAGGGAAAGAGTCAAACATGTTTGCAGGACAATGACATTGATCCTAGATAAAAGGGAGGTAAGGACAGAAGGCAGGACCGAGTCCTGGACTACATGAAACAGGAACATGTGGGGTGGGATTGATCTTTCACAAAAGGAAGGATCTACATTTTAAAAAGAAGGGAAACAGCAGGTAAAGGTACAGGCAGGGTTACAGATGTTGTGATGGGAGGATAACAGTCCTGTGAGAGGCACCTCCAAGTGACCAGGACTTTCCGGGTGTGCTGTGTGCTCAAACCTCACTCCTGACTCCATTCGTTGTTTCTTTATTTTATCTTGCTGTATTTACACATTTTTGTAAACGACCTTAATTTTTATTTTTAGGGACAAGGTAGAATATAAATAACTTTTAAATAGGAACAGAAATGTGTTACTAGACTATTATCCCAAACGCACAGAGAAAATTAAATCATGTAGGAGTCTATGTTTTCATCCCTAATAAACTACATTCTCTGGATAAAGTCCTTTTGCCTTAATAATTTAGTGAAAGGTAAATTTTGCAAGTCCTAAATATACTTTCAAATGTTTAAATTTCACAATTAAAACTACATGTATTTATTGCACCTACTATGTTCCAGGTTTGCTAATCTAAAACTGCCACAGAAGCCAAAAATATCTTATTCCCTATTATATCCCAGCTACTTAACATAGTCTTGATATATAACAGGTACTCAATAAATATCTGTAGACAAAGCCTATACAAATAAACAAGTTCCTGCTTTTAAAGAGTTTACATACCAGTATGTCTTATATTTCTGACTACAAGAATGACTCTCTGTAAAGCAGACGGCACACTCAACACAAGGAAAGCTAACTTACTCTAGCAAAGTTGGGCCCTTCTAATCTTATTCTCCTATCTCACTTACTGGTTTAAAACAAGTGTACTGATTAAAATAGTAAAAATAACAACAATAATTGTAGTTACAAAAGTAATGATTAGTGTTTAGAATGAGACATTAAGATATAAAGACAATAAAAATAATAATAGAGAAGCAAATTTCATCATAATGCCCTGAAAAAAAACTGGACACAGAGTGAATCTGATGTAAAATTACTACAGATCATATGCAGTCATTTACACTCTATTTTTAAAGTTTGACTACATTTCATTGCAATGGAGTAAACCAGAGTTTATACTGCGAATGTGATAAACAATAATTTAAGACATTATGGTATTCTACACATGATACATGCTTAATAAATGTTTGGTTTTAGAGGCTTGGGCAGTATGTCTACACATAGATTAAGGCAACTTTTGACTCAACCACCTGATTTACAACTAATCTAAACACCAACAACTGCTAGTTCATGGCTATTCTGTCATTGAAGCCTCTACCAGCACTACAGAAGGTCAAGGAACACTCACCTTGGAGTGAAGCCTAGACAAACCAATCACCATCAAAGGTCACGGCCACTTCAAATTCCAGCCCTCTAAGCCTTAACTGGTGCGGTGCAAGCACTGCCTGATACCACTACAGTAGCTGACCAGCCTCTTAAAGTCCTGACCCAGAGTTCAGTGATTCAGTAAATTAATGCAATGAATAAAGTCAGTAGGCTGGCCAAAAAGACTTGTTATTTTGTGAAGTTTATATTGAAGTTTACCGTATTATAATAAAATGTAACCAAGTAGGCCCTTACTGATGTGACTCGGTTGGGTGCCATCCCAAAAACCAAAGAGCAGTTCGATTCCCAGGCAGGGCACAGGCCTGAGATGCAAGTTCATCCGGGTCAGAGCGCATGCGAGAGGTCAATGTTTCTTTCTCACATGTTTCTCTCCCTCTCTTTCTCCTTCCCTTCCCCTCTCTCTAAAAATAAATAAATAAAATCTTTAAAAAAAAAAAATGTAACCAACCCAAACTTTAAGTTAATAACCAGGTGTTATCTGTGGTAATTTTGTATCTGAGTCACTCTGTCAATCTGCTCTGCAATACTTTCAGAGTTCATTATCAGTATATGCTTATATTTCCCAAGAGTCTCTAGAATTTAAATTCTCCTGCAGCCTCTTAAGAAGGATCATTTCTCATAGCCTAAGAAAAGCATTTCCCCAGGAGCACAAGTCAAATAGGAAAGTAAAATTGACTAAATAATTGGTCTGTCTCTTCTCCTTAGAAATGCTTTACACAGTGGCTGCACAGGCACGTTGTTTTTCTACTGCAGGGAAAAAAATTATTTTTCCAGAGCCTACTACATTGAGACTAGAAAATAAAATAAGGAAAGCATATTGGGAGAGAGCCCTGATTATAAATAAAAATGTTAAAATGCTAGTTTCACCAACTGTCTTAATCATACATAAATCTGTAAAAAAAAGAACAAATTCATGTATCTATCAATTTTAACAGATATTAGCATGTTTTCATGTGAGATCTAAAGAAGCTCTGTACAAACCTTTCTTCTCCAAAGTTAATGTGTCTTAGTTCCCTGTTCCTATGTTTTTATGTACTTTTATTAGGTACATATGTATCAATAAATAATGTATGTTATATTACTTTAAAACTCTACATAAATGCATCACACTGTGTATACCCTTTGGCAAGTTGCTTTTTTTAATTCAGTATTATGTACTAGAGATGTATGTGTGTTGATAAGCATATATCTAGTTCATTCATTTACACTAGGGGATAGTATTCCATTGCATGAATAAACCATAGTTTATCCATTTCGCTACTAAAGTACAGCTGGATTGTTCTAGTTTATTGCCATTTTAAGAGCTGCTATAATCATCTTTGCTACATGTGTACTTGGGCAATTGCCAAGTTTAGTTAAGAAATCAGCTCAGCAAAAATTCAGGTTATGGAAGGAAAGAGCCCCAGAATAAAAGCACCAGGTGCCACTTTTAGGCATAACCACCACCTTCCTAATGGTCATGTGAACTGAAGAATTCTATGATGACTCAGAAGAAAAATATTTAAATAATATGATAATTAAGAGAAACATGAGTTGATCATTTTGTAGAATTAGTAAAACTAAAGCTGATCTTCTCTCTAAGGATTACTGATTGGCAGCCAACTAAAACTCTACCAAGCAGCCCAGTCTTTTCCCCATAGGAGTTGAGAGAATAAAAGGACTCCACAATAAAAAACTAACTCAACAAGAGCCCCAAAAAGTACTCATTACTTTGCTGATTTAAGTATTTTTGCTCTACCTATATGGGTCAATTAGTTCAGCTACTGAACAATTTTATCAATTGTTCACAGCGATTCTACCAATTGCACAATGCAGGCAAACGTCAAGGCATAAGACAACACCATTAAATACATACAGAAATAGGAGATGGGGATAGAAAAATAAACTCAATACTAAACAGCACCAAGACATAGTTTGTTGCTATATTACTTGTGGTTACCATGCATTTTCTTAAAGACTGATATCCTATAAACTTTACTATTGCCATTACTGATGACTGAAATTGTTTGGTCATCAACAGAGAAGAGTTAAAAGGAAAAAAAAGTTCTAAAAAAAAACTACCAGAAAAATTTGTATCCCTAATACAGCTGGAATATGTGGTAGGTTTAATTCCACAAAGTTATAAAAACCACTAACTGATTTAAAAGTCATTAAAATCCTTACAGCATTCCTCAAAACCATACCCCTAACTGGGACCTGACCACAACCCAGGCAAGTGCCCCTACCGACCTTCCGGTTTGTAGGATGACACCCAACCCACTGAGCCACACCAGTCAGGGCATGGTACTTTATTTTCTTCATCATATTTTTTCAAATATTAATATTGTGAAACAGCTTTGAACTTTTTTCTGTAATTATGAACTTTGAATCTGTCAACAGTTTTCAAACTAAGTACTAAATGTAAACTAGGTATAAATTCCATTAGCATCTTTTCCACATCAAAACGCCTTTATAGAATACCAATGATACTACATACCATCCTGAAATCATATTTTCTCTAAGAATGTATCATAAGGTTATCTCGAAAACTATTCCTTGATTTTAAAAAGTGAATTACAGTTCTTTTCTAAAAATATTCAGTTCTCTTTCCAACCACTTAGGGGAAAAAAATGTCAGTTTGGGTCATGATATAGTGAATGAAAAAATTAATAACCTAAAAACAGCTAATATGTATTAAACATCTACCATGTGCCAGGCATGGAAAATAAATGACACATGAACCATTAAATATGAAGACAGTATTGTACTTTTATCTCCAATTTAGAGATAAAGAAATTGAGGCAGAAAAGTTAAGTAACTTTCTTAATGTAAGTGGATGTATGTCCAGATCCAAATCCTAGGATCTTAACCATTATGCTTATATTAATAACATTAAAACTGGGGTTATTTCTCCCCAATTTAGAGGTAAAGAAACTGAGGTAGAAAAGTTAAGTAACTTGCCTACTGTAAGTGGATGTGTGCCCAGATTCAAATCCTAGGATCTTAACCATTACACTTATATTAATAAGATTAAAATATTTATTGTAAAAGCAAATTTTCCTGCTTTAAATTCTTTTAAGTATACATTAACTCAAAGGTCAGGTGGTCACTCCAAACCATTCATATTAATGATAAACTGAAAAAAATACTGAACCAATAAGTTTGCTGAATGTTTACACCTATTCAGAATAAATACATATCACACAATTGTAAAGCCTTTTAAAGAATATTCACAGCCACCAACAAATCCAAAAGGCAAGAGACTAAGGCTATGCATTTGTGTACCACACTTCTGCCAGTATATAGTTTCTCGTTTCCAAAGCAGTTTTATTACCCAAGAGTACTAACACCAGCGTCGCGTCAGGACTATTTCCTCAAGATAGCCTCTGTTAATTTCCTGTCATCTCAAAAGAATTCAACCACCCTTTGGTATCACTTGAAACAGGAAAGGACTTGGCTAAACTACTAACTCTTGATATCAAAATCATCTTTTTTCCGCAACCGCCTTTTCAAACCACCGAAACCCTCTCCACTGCGATCTGTATCCTGGGGCAAACCCGCTTGGTACAGTCACCCCTGCTCGCGGCCAGGGACCTGGGTTTTTCTGCTCAGTACCTGGAGCGAGCATTCAATAAATCCCCATGAATGAATGGGTGGAAGGCAGAGTGGGTGGAGCCGGGTAGACGGGGGCGTGATGGAATTTCACGCGGCAGAGACCACTGCGGGGGCGCCCCATCTGGGGAGGGAGGAAAGGCGCCGAGTGCAGGAACCTGGGGCCCGGGCGAAGGGGCGCCGTCGGTCGTATGCTGGCTTGGGAAAATACGGGCGCCGTCTCTGCGAGTCTCCGCAGGGGGCTCCCGGGCCTCGACCTGCGCCTCCGCCTCCCTCCCAGACCCGCCTCCGGCACACTGGAGGCCCCGGCCCCTCAGCCCTCGGAAGCCTAGGGCAGCCCCGGGACGCGCGCTGGCTCACCTGACGCTCCAACGGCAGTAAAGCAGTCTGCGTCCGGCGCGAGCTAGTAGCCCAGGGAGTCCGTGGGATCAGCTGATTCACCGGGGGCGGGGCGTCCGGGCCCGAGCGGGGCTGCAGGGCGGCTAGCGAGTGTCTAGGCAGCCCGGCTTTGCTCGGGAAGTAGGTGGGGTTAGCTGCCGACGGCGTCTGGTACGGATCAAAATTATCCAAGAGGCGTTGGGCGACGCGAGCGAAGTCTTCAGAGAAATTGCTCCGTTCTTTGCATAGGGCGGAGCCACCAGTCCTGAAGCGCACTTGGGTGATGACGTAACCTGGAGCCGTCAGGGGCCTAACTACCACGGTGATTGCTGGTGGCGAGAGTGGTTGGTAGTTGCAGTCATTTTGTTACCACCTCAAACTGCGGGAGCCAGAAGGCTGAGTTCGCTACTTCTTACAGGGAAAAGGCTAAAATATCTTCCAAGTGCTCGTATGGACTGTCCCTTAACGGTAATCGCTTCCCGCCCCTGCGAATGACATCCTCTCCTCGAGGCGCGGGTTGGCTCTAGTGTCCACAGGGTTCGCACAGTTTAGTTGCAACCCCAAAGGATAGAGTAGGATAGGAGGACATTAACTGGCCTTTCCTACGATTCCCACAAGGCTCCCCACGATAAGATACGAGTAAAGCCAGTTTGCCTGCCCGGCACACAGTTTCACGACAGCCGCAACCCCACTCCGACTCAGCTCGCACCGAAGTCCTCTCTCGAAGTTTATCCCGAGCGAGCCGCCGCTCTGGGCACCCTGCGTGCGAACTCTGCTGCTAGGCAGTGTTCCGTCGCTGGACCTGCAAACCTGTATTCAGACCACCGAAGACCAGTGTGCAGTCAGGATCTGAGGTTGCTGGCATAAATGGTCTATCATGTCAGTAACACCCTCAAGTCAATAGCCTCCTTGATCTTTCGTCCACCTGCAAAACCGTTAGTCTACAGCAATTCAGCCAACTCTGCGCCAGTCCACACTGCACCAGGGCTGGAAATCACATAACCCTGAGAAATGGCACCAGTGCAAACCAAAGCTGTCCGACTTCAGTCGGGACTTCGACGGGACCAGGAGACCTTGCTAACCCTGAAACAGCCTTTTCAAATTGCTACTCAGATTTCAGCTATTCCCAGTCCCCTGATATTCCCAACCCTCACACTCCTAACATCTTACTGATGAATTCTACCCACCCCATCCCTTTGGTAAAAATAAAAAACTTTGCCTCCTACATTTCTGAGGAAAATGAGACCACTGCGAAGGAATTTCCTTGACTCCCGCCAGGCAATTACAAAATCTATCTTCACTTCTCCTTATAAGGGGTATTTTGTCCTCTCAAGGTTTATCCCTCCACCTGAACCCAGGATTCCTTCCAATCCCCTTAGAGGCTTCGCTTAAGAGATTATCATCCCCTCTCTTTTGTGCATTATCTTTTTTTCTTAACATGTTAGTTTTTAATGCTCAAACTGCATAGCAGTTATTTCTCAACACATTTTTCAGATGTTATTTATATAAACGTTTCATTGAATTTTCAAAAAAATACATTTTAGGCTAAACGGTTTGCTGGAAAGTTTGATGTTGCTTCCAATACAGTTGGTAGACTATCAACCATACTAGTCACTGTGCGAAGTTGTTGCCAACGGACAAGATCTGAAGCGTCTGGTCTAAGAGAAGCCACTGCCGTGTGGCTGAGTTTCCTATTTGTAAAAAGCAGAGGGTGGGCCTTTGCACTGCGATGTTTTCCACTTTCTATAACAAGGCAGGGGCAGCCCCTCTAAGTGGCCTGAATGAAGTTTGGCGGGGGTTCACACCACCAGGGGGTCCAAGACACACTCCTAGATGAGCCAGAGGACGCAGGATACAGAGGGAGGATCACAGTAGTGTAGGGAACGGTGCTGGGTTACTTTCTGGTCAGCAGGAAAGACCTCTTGTCTATTTTCAATCTCAACCCCTCTGTTACTCTTACTCTTTAGTAGATAAGCCTATTCCTGTCTATTTAATCTTTTTTTTAAAGAATGTTTTTATTTTAGATTATATTTATTTATTTTTAGAAAGCAGGGAAGGGAGGGAGAGAGAGAAACATCACTGTGTGGTTGCCTCTCGTGCACCCCCTGCTGGGGACCTAGCCTGCAACCCAGGCATGTGCCCTGACTGGGAATTGACCTGGTGACCTTTGGGTTTGCAGGCGGGCACTCAATCCAATGAGCCACTCCAGCCAGGGCCTATTTCATCTTTTAACTTATTTTTCCTCTGTCCTCATTTCTTTGCAACCTACTTTTCTACCTCTACTTTCTGACCTCCCACTCTTCTTATCCCAGACTATAATATCTACTTTTTCAGGTCTACTGACACCAGTAGTCACCTTCTACTTTTGGAATGTAATGGTACAGTCTAAGAATGAAAACATTTAATGCAACAGTTTAAATGAAAGAATGACTCTATCTATATTGATGATATGAAATGATCTGAAAGTCAGACTGTTAGAAAAAGTACTAGACACTGAGTCATGTGTATTGTAATCCACTAATTGTGTATTACATGTGTGTCTTTTCTTTAAAGATCTTATTTATTTATTTTTAGAGAGAAGGAAAGGGAGGAGGAAGAGAGCGAAAGAAACATTGATCAGTTGCCTCTTACAGGCTCCCAACTGAGACCTGGCCCACAACGCAGGCATGATCCCTGACCAGGAATCGAACCTACAAACTTTTGGTCTGCAGAGCAATGCCCTACCCATTAAGCCACACCAGTCAGGACTGTGTGTATCTTTTAGAGAGAGAGAAAAAGGTATGATATATATCCTTGTCTTTGTGTGTGTGTGTGTGTATGTGTGTGTGTAACACACATATATAAGCTCTGAAAGGATACATTAAAAACTGACTAATGCTGAGGAGAACTGGGAACAATGGTGAAGTGAATAATCACTTTTTATTTATGCAATCTTGCACTGTTTGAACTTTACAAATATAGTTTGGATATACTTTTTACTTATTTTTTAAAAACTTTTAAATATGAAAAAAGTGTATAGTTTTATCTTCCTTTTCCTCTTATTTTTCTAGCTTCTGGGACAGATGCCTTCTGGGTTTTCCTCATACTCTTTCAGATCTTTTCAGACTCT
Organism: Pteronotus mesoamericanus; assembly: GCF_021234165.1. Lineage (NCBI taxonomy): Eukaryota > Metazoa > Chordata > Mammalia > Chiroptera > Mormoopidae > Pteronotus > Pteronotus mesoamericanus. The sequence continues at coordinate 21,604,664 of NW_026555277.1, read as the reverse complement.
TGTCCCTTAAATTAATGGATTAAATAAATATTTATTCCACACTTATTGTGTGCCAGGCACTGTTCTTGGCACTAGAGAGACACGATAATAAACAAAACAGACAAGAGTGTCTGTTCTCATGGAACTTGCACTCTGGTGGCATGGAATATAATCTCCAGAGATGGCAGCCATTGACTGCTGCCTTCGTGTATACAAATGCCACTCTTGACACCAAGACATGCAATCCATTTCTTCTTCCTCTGATTATGGGCTGGTCTTGTGATTTTTTTTCCTTTTCTTTCTTTCTTTCTTTTTTTTTTTTTTAACTGATAGAATGAGGCAGAAATGAAGTTCTGGGACTCCTGAATTAAGTTCTTAAAAAGAAGGGGCAGCTTCCAGATCTCCCCCTGAGAAGCCAGCTGCTATGCTCTAAAGAAGCTTCAACAATACTACAGATTGATAAGGGAAAATGTAAAGAGATAAGCCACATGGAAGAGTATTAAAGTGTCAGAATGTGAGTGAAGCCATCAAGTGCCTTCCAGGCCAGCCCCATTGCTGGCTGAATGCAGCTGAATGATTGATACCAGCTAATGCCAGTGGGGAGGAACAGCTTCATCAAGCCCTGCCTGAATTCCTGACCCAAATTACTAACAAATAATAATTTATTGCTTTAAGTCACTAAGTTTTGAAATGTTTAGTTATGCAGCAATAGTTAAAACAAATGGGAAGAGTGAGAGATAATGAACAAATATAATGCTGTCTAGGGCAACAAGGAGGCAAAATAGTGTATCAGCTAAAGCACATAGTAGCACCAGGCAGCCTGGGTTCAAAGCTTAGCTCTTGCACTTATCAGATTTGTGACGTTGACACATCTTATTTAACTTTCATGTATCTCTGTGTCTTCATCTATAAAAAGGGATAGTAAAATTAGCCAACTTATAAGGTGATATGAGGGTTAAATGTAAGGTACTTAGAACGACACCTGGCACATAAGTGCCATATAAATGTTCTTGTTCTTGTTGTTGTTATGAATAATAAAGAAAGTCAAGGGAAAAGATGAAGAGTGCAATTTTATATAAGGTGGGCAGGGAATGACTCTCTTCTAAGAAGACATCTGAGCAGAGATCTGATGGCGAGACTCAAATGTAAGGAAAATTTTAGTTAGACTAATGAGCTTAGCAATCAATGTATGTAAAAAGGTATTGTTTCAGGAACTGAAGGTATAACCCACCTTGACTCCAGGAGACTATAAGCAGTTCCACCTTTGTGCCTCAGGAAGACTGCAAGCCATCAAGGTGGTATCTGAGCCATTGTGCTCCAGGGTGAGACCACAGCCCAAGACACATATAAAGACCCCCACCCAGGGCACAGATGAAAGACCATTGCCCAGGGCACAGATAAAGAATGCTGCAGCTTTTATCTGATTCACTTTTTCCCTGACTTACAAAAACGCTTACCTACCTTTTTCTTATAAAAAGGGTAGGTCTAAAATGGAATGTAAGATAGTCTGTTAGGGTACAAGCCTGCCATCTTCTCAGATTCCCAGTGATCTGAATAAAACTCCCATGAAGATGCAATACCTGTCTGGGCTTATTGGGTCTGGTAGTGACAGGCACCAAGAACACAGGCTTTTTCAGTTTCAATCTGAAGGAAAGTAAGGGCAGAGCCGTATTCCCAGATACCGGGTAGTCCAGGCAAAGGGAATAGGCAAAGGCTAGGAGGGCAATGTGGCTAGAGCTGAATGAGAAGGAGTTGAAAGATGCTGAATAAGGCTAGAGCTGAATGAGAAAAGGTTGCAAGGTGGAAGATCGGATCAGGGAGATATTGATTTGATAGTGGGAACAGATCCTTTGGGCCATGCAAAGGACTTTGGGCTTCTCTGAGAGATAAGGGCAAAACCACTACAGGGCCTTGGGCAGAAGGTATTGTAAAAGTAGCTTTTATTTTAAAAGTAAGACTCTTACACTCTGTGGAGAATTATCAGAGGATAGGAATTTAAGAATGGAAGCAAGGAGATCAGTTAGAGGTGATCTCAATGGCTGAGGCCAACAGTCTTGATGGCTTAGCCTGGAGTAGCAGTGGAGGAGGTAGAAAGGAATTATATTTCTGATGCATTTTGCAAGTATAGCCTACAGTATTTGTTCATGGTTTAGACATGAGTTTTGAGAGAGAGAGAGAGATTAAGGCCTGAGTTATTAATAAAAAAATATGCTGTAATTTCCTGAGATGGGAAAGACTAGAAAAAAGAGTGCTTGGGGATATGTGATGGAAGTACCAAGTATTCATATTTGAACATGTTATAGTTTATATGGCTATTAGGGTTCTGACAGGAGATGTCAGGTAGTTAGTTGCACATAGGATTCTTGTGTTGAAGATAAAATTTTAACAAAACTTTAAAGGTCAAGGCAGGAGATATAACTTTTTATTAAAGATTTTATTTATTTATTTTTAAAGACGGGGGAAGAGAGGGAGAGGAATATTGATGTGTGAGAGATACATCCATCAGTTGCCCCCTGCGTGCCCCACCCAGGGACCCAGCCCTCAGCCCAAGCATGTACCCTGACTGGGAATCCAACTGGCAACCTTTCAGTTCACAGGCTGGCACTCAATCCACTGAGCCACACCTCAATCCATTGAGCCTTGCCAACCAGGGCCAGGAGGTAAAACTTTGTAAATTGTGAAGGGAAATAGAAGCAGTCTGAGCCCCAAGCCCTGCAGCACTCCTCCTTTTCAAGATTGAGAAGATAGGGAATATATAGTTCAGAATCCTGCTGGGTTCTCTGAGAGGGAAATAGTGTGTGTTTTAGACACAGAAGGCAAAAATATCTAGCAGAGAGTGTGTGAAAAAGAAGACTGGTAGAAAATGAGGTTGTAGTGATCATGTATGGGTTGGTGGGCCAGAATATGAGTTTCTCTTTCATTCTAAATGAATGGGGAATCATCAGAAAGTTTTAGTGGGGAAATGACCTGATCTGGTTTATGTTTTTGAAAGTTCATTCTGATAGGGGATCTCAAGTTAAAGATGTTAAGCCTTAATTGATAGGATTAAATGATGAATACACCTGTAAAGCTGTTACTCCAGAACCTAGAAGGTGTAGACAAGCAATTCAACCTTTGTACCCCAGAGGATCTGCAAGCAATGGAGATGATATCTGAGCTGTTGTGTTCTAGGGAGGGAATGTCCAAGATGCAAATAAAGAATTGTTCATCAACAGATAAAGAAGTACTAGGAAAATCATCCTGGACTGAAACTCTTACCCGATTAACTTTTTTTCCAAACCCCTTACCTACTCTTTCTTCTCCTTGTAAAGAGGTCAGTTTAAGATTAGATGTTAAGATATTTTTTTGAGGGTACATAACCTACCATCTTCTCAGATCACTGGCATCTGAATAAAGGCACCCATAAAAATTCAATCCTTGTCTCTGCTTATTGGTTCTGGTAGTGACAGGAAGCATGAATGCTGACTTTTCTGGTTTTAATTCTGTCTAGTGCTTTATGTGTTCTTCCTATTTCATTACCTATATTAAAAAGAAGTTTACTCAAGTTCTGAGATATAGTAACATTAACATTTTTTGTTTAAGTTCATTCTGACTGAATACAGGAGAGTAAGTATAGAAGCATGGAGACCAAGTAGAGGTATTGCATTAGGCCAGATGAAAAATCATGTCTTGGTCTAGGGTGATGGTATTACAAATTAAGAAATAGGTAATTTGCCCTGGCTCATATGGCTCCAGGGATTGAGCACTGGCCTGCAAACTGAAAGGCTGCAGATTCATTTCTCAGTTAGGGCACATGCCTGGGTTGTGGTCCAGGTCCCTGGTTGGTGGTGGGAAGCAGGCAACCAATCGATGTTTCTCTCCTTCTCTTTCTCCCTCTGATTCCCTCTCTATAACAGTAAATAAATAAAATTTTAAAAAAGTAAATAGATTTGTTCTGGCCAGATGTGTCTCAGTTGGTTGGAGCATCATCCTGTAAACTGAAAGGTTGTGGATTCAATTCCCAGTCAGGGCACATGCCTAAGTTACAGGTTCAGTCCCAATTGGGGTGTGTAAGGGTGGCAACTGGTTGATGTTTCTCTGCTTCTCTCTCACCCTGCCTTCCTCTCTCACTGGAATCACTGAATATATATATTCAAAACAATTAGATGGATTTGAGATATTCTCTGGAAATAGAGTTGGCATGATTTAATGATGGATTAGACATAATATTTGATTTGTATGATGCCTGGGTTACTTTCTAAGCAACTTACTAGTGAGAATTCCATGTTCTGAACTTGAGAAGACTAAGGAAAAACATCTTGGCATGGTTCAAGAGGTCTGTTTTTGACATTGTCCAAGTTGAAGTGTCAAATTGGCTGTTGGAGTGCTACGAAGAAGTCAGGGTTGAAGGTAGAGATTTGAGAGTCATTTGGACATCAGTGCCATTAAAAGATAAAGAGAAGTAGATTAAATTACCTGGGAGGAAAGTGTAGATAAGGCTGGGACTGAGCACTGGGTTGCCCAAACTTGGAAGTTGAGTAGAGGAGGAAGAGCCAGTAAAGATGACTGCAGAAAAGTCCTCACAGAGGCAGGAGGACAACTAGGAGAGTGTTCACTTCACAGAAATGAAAGAGGCTTTCAGAGAGGTGGCATGATAAATGGTGTTGAATGCAGATAAACAGTGAAGTAAGATAAGGTCTGAGAAGTAACACATGGGTTTGATAAGATGGAATGTCTGGTGATTTGGCAAGAGCAGATTCAGTGGAACAGTAAACACAGAGGCTTAACTGGGGGTAAGTTTAAGAGAGAATAGTAGGTGAGGAAGTAGAGACATCTCCTTCAAAGAGTTTTGCTATGAATTGGAGTGAAAAAACTGGGACAGTAGCTGGAATAGATGTGGCATCAAGGTATAAAATAGATCCCCAAACCCAAGCGTTAAAAAAGCCAAAGAGTTGATATGATAGCAAACTTAGATTTCTTATTTCCAAAGAATGCACACTTACAGGGGAAAAGAGATGTCCAATAGGTCTTTCTATATATCATCATAGACTCAATACTCTCAGTGCACAATCTAAGTTGAATCCACTTAAAAATATAAGCTCTTTTAGCATGGCATATATCACACTAATATGTAAACCTATATGTCTCTTTCTCTTGTTAGGTTCTAGGCTCCCCAATAGTGTGTTTCTCATTTTTAATTCTCTAGGGATTACTGCAGTGCTTTGTACTTTAGCAATGGTTTAATAAAATTGTTTATTGAGAGCTAGCAGTTTAACAATCTGTTGAAATACAGCTATCCTGACTGAAACGTTGGTTCCAGTTCCTTTCTTCCGATTGATTCTGACTGGGAAGATTGGACCATTCTCTTTCCTAGTCTTATAATTTTTTAATTCTCACCTGAAGTTTTTTTAAAATTGATTTTAGAGAGAGAAGAAGGGAGAGGGAAAAACATTGATGTGAGAGAGAAACATTATCAGTTACTTTTCATATGCACCTCAACAAGGAGTTGAACCTGCAACATTTTGGTGTATGGGATGACTCTTCAGCCAACCAAATCACCTGACCAGAGCCCACTTTCCTATTCTCAAAAGTCAGGAGACAAGGATCTTCCTGCACTCAAAGGTCAAAAGGCTTGAAGCCAATGGTTGACTTGCCCTCGGACAATCCATGAGTGAGTGTGTGAGTGTGAACCTGTGTGTATGTGTGTGGAGGCTGGGTTGCAGCCTCTGTAGATAATAATACTTGGGCTAATTTTGATAATATGGCAAAACAATTTATTTTATAATGTGTTATCTGCAAAATGCTTCATACATATATTTTATTCTTAAAACAACCCCATGATAGGTATAATTATTCCTAAAATACACCTGAAAAAAGTGAGGCCTACTGTCTTGTTCAAGTTAATCTAACGACTCTTAATGGCAGAGGGATTCAACCCAGGCCACCAAATCTAGATCTCCAAACTTTAAACTCTTCTCCCCCGTACCCACCTCCCTTCCCCTTTGTCCCCCACCCCTCCCGCCCACACACTTCAACTCCCATTGGATCAAGGTGGTAAACAGAACTCAGGACTAAGGTAAAAAGTAGGTTCAAAAAAGAGATGATGGAGGATAACAGAAAAGAAGTAACAGGGTCAGTGAAGGCCAGTATTAGAAACTGAGAATGCTCGTGGAGGGCAGTGTACAGGGATGTGCCCAAAGTGGGGCCACAATGAACAAAAAATAACCACTAGTTTTAAGCTTTCATCCTTTATATGTATGTGTATATGTGTGGGGTAGGGGGGTGCCTTCACACACATGTGAAAATGCTATTATTTACTTTAACAGCCATTGATTAGGAATCTGAAAGGAGTATAAGATAGTTCATACTCTCAAAGAATGTACTTACTAACTTGTTAGGAAAACAGAGAAAATAGTTATTAGAATGCACAGTTCCGACAATCAGTGATCCAGGAGCTCAGACTGTAAAGAGATGGGGGTAGGGGTGGGGAGAATCAAAGCAGCCCGGAAAAGTTCAGAGCAAAGGTGGAACCTCAGCCAGGACCTGAAGGAGGAGTGGGTACAGCTAAGGGAAGAACATGTCAGATGAAAAACACATGAAGGCTGAGTCAGAACATCAAGGAAGGTTTATTGAACAGAGAGGCTACGGGCATGGCTATAGTGACGTGTAGGTGGATGACTGGGAAATTGTGGTGGGCGGGGCAGGATAGAGTCAGGTTGTCAGAAGCCAAGCTCAGGAATGTGAAAAGTATACCACAGAAAGATCCTCTGGTATTTGAAAGTAGAGTTGTAGTCTGTGTATCTTATTCTACCTAACCATTAAAATAGAGGCTGTGTATGTGTTACACTTCTTATTCTTACTGAATTAGATTATATTGCTATCCCAAATTAAAAAGGCTAGGTAAAAACAACGTATACCTTTGTTTTAAAAAATGGGTGCTGAGATTTTTGAGTGCCTTATATTTTAGAAAAGGAGTACCCAACTCTCACTGGCATCTGGCAAAAAAGATAATGGCCAAAATAAGGAACTAAGATCTGCTGAGGACATATTGTAATTTGGGGGAATGATTTATATAGAAATGCCTCTACTTATCTCATACCAAAATAATTAGTAGATTGAATTACTAATCACCTGATGTAGGCAAGCAAATGCCAACCTATTTTTAGAATGGAAGCACAAAGCTATATGAGAGTTGTTGAGACATTATGTTCATAAATCCTATATTATGACATATAAGTAACTATTAGTGCAAGCATATTTTAAATATAAATGTAAATATATAAAATGTAAACATCTATAGATATTCAAATAAAATATTCATCTATATCGAGTTACTTTTATGTGATTTTTGCCTAGTAATGTTACACTTCTTGCCCTTGTTCCTCCCTCGTCTCAGTTTTGTTGACAAAACTGTTCTGACATATCTTAGCCTTTGATCTCAACCCGGGCATTATAGTCACAAAGAGCCATAGTTTGGGCTAAAGGACCTCTTTCCTGTGTGTATTACAATGTATAACATGTAAATTGTTGTAAACATTTAAAGAAAGTATTTAGGCCCAACTTATAAAAAAAAATAGTGAACCAAATATTTATTTGCAAGTGAGTTGTTTAAAAGCTAGAACATGTTTTCCCATAGAAACAGTGAGGTAAGTAATGTCTTAGTTCCTGGACTAATCTACAAATGTTATGTGACTTATGATATTCAAATAATGTGCATTTGCAATGAAAAATATGGGGAAAAATGAAAGCAATACTTTTGCAATACTTTATAATTTAAAAAAAAAAGAAGGAAAAACCCTTGGCATTAAGTACTTTTTCATGGGTGCAGAATGGGTGCAGGTACTTAATGGAAAGCAGGTTTTAAGGGACAAGTATGAAGAATTCAATGAAAGTTGTGGCGCTCTGGAGCGCAGAGTCGGGGAAGGGATAGGTGAGGGGGTGGAGCAATTCTGGAGCCTGAGACAACAAGAAAAATGTGCACTTTTATGCACACACGGATCAAAATAGCCTCTCATATTTGGAATCAATCAGTAAAAGTTCATAAAAGCCTTATAATTTGGAAGAACATCTACATATAAACCCGCGCTGTCAATCTGTTCCTGTTCATACACCACTGTCAACCCTTATAAAGGAGTCTGTCCTGCCTAGGAGATTGGAGGTGGGATGGGGGTGCCCAGGGTACCTCCGCAGCCACTCCGCGGAACCGTAGGCTGTTTAGAAATGACTGTTCCTTGGCACGGGGCACGGGGCCCTAAAACAAGCAGTGGTAGCTCCAGTTTATTTAAAATGTTGATTCTGTATGTTGTTCATCATGGATTTTTGACATTAATTTTTATTTTAATTTTTAGATTATGATTTAAAAATACTGCATTAACGTTGTTTATTATTTTAATTCGTCTTGATTACCGAGGTGTGTGTGCGTGCATGTGCGTGTGTATGTTTGTGCGTGTCCTTCTTTATCCCAATCTGGGCACTGGTGGGACGCATGAGGAAGGAAGCCACACGGCAGGCCTCTAAGTTAAACGTTTTTCCCATTTTTCTTTCTCTCCCTCCTCCCCTCTGCCTGTCTCTCCCTCTTGTTCCTCCTCCCCTTCACCTTCCTATCTTTTTAATTTTTTAAATTAACTTTTCTTACTTGGGGTCTCCAGCTTCATTAACTTGCCTTGGCTGTTACCTAAGGCTCTGCCTGGGCTCGAAGCCAGTCTGGGGGCTGGGAGCCGGGGAGGGCAAAGTAGTTCCAAGAGAAAGAAGCCTAATGGATTTGCACAGATTTTGAAATACTTAATTTAAAAAAACAAAAACAAAAACAAAAAAAAGGTGGGTAAACACTTTAAGATTTAGAGTCTTGGGGCCACGTCTTGGTTTGCCCAGCCCTAGTAATGGCTAGGTTTATATATGTAATAAAGGCAGTTGAAAGGATAAGAGAAACTTATGAATTAATTTGGTTGGGTTAAAAAAAAAGATTTTTTGTAAAAGGACATGTGTAAATTTGACTGATTTCCTGAGGGGAACATTCTCTTAAGGAAAAGGGAGTTTGGAGGGAAGAAAAGGTGAGTTGGCCAGTTCTCCGTCCCGGCCACCAAGTGGTGCTGTCGGCCCGAGGCTGGCTGCCTTCCGGCACGGGGACGGAAGGGACTCAGGTGTCCTGGGATGGAGGTGGGGAGAGGAAGTCTCAGAGGGCCTGCCTCACAGTTTGGGGGTATCAGAAATTTACAAGTCGGGTTTTTGTGAGTTGTGATTATTTGTATTTCTATACCCACAGAATAGGTATATTTTCAAAGTAATAGTAACTTGCCCGAGACGTTTTCAAGCAATACTAAAATTCTACTGCTACTCTTCAGAATTACAAAGGGTGGGTTTCCGAGCTCTCACTTGACCGACAGAGCAAGAAACTTTAGGGCAATGTTAAAGAAGGTTACGCAAGCATTCAATGTATTTCACAGAAATTAAAAATAACTTGTACAAGGATATTATTATTCTTTAGTCAGCAGCCTGAGCACTTCTATGGTGAACCGACTGATTGTTCTGATTGTACATTGACTGTGAGGGGCTGCTAGAAAGAGAGGGATGGAGTTGAAAACGGCAGATGGAAGGCATTCACCTCAGCCTCTGCTTTCAGGGATGCATGTTCCCTGTCAGGGAGAAAGTTCTTTCATATGTGTTAGGATACCATTCTGAGTACCGAGAAACGAAATTCCCTTCCATGTGTAAGGGGACAGTGTGCTGAGTTGATGGACACACTGTGTGACAAGGGAAAGGGTGCTCACAGGACCTGGGTGCTCACTGTGTGGAAACATGGTTAAGAGCATTGATCCTAAAATCAATACCAGGGGGTTTTAAATTCTGATATTTGTACTCTAAGAAACTTTGGGCAATCCCCAGTTTTCTCATCTAAAATTGGGGTGATAAATATCCATGTCACAGAATTTAAATGAGATAATATATATGAAGTGCTTTTTAAGAACTGACCAAAAAATGGTAGCCACATTAGGTTGAACTGCCTAATAAAGGAAGGGAGGACCAAGAACAGGCATGGAAACTCTGGTGTGACTGATTATCTCCCAATTTTTTTTTAAGGATTTTATTTATTTATTTCTAGAGAGAGGAAAAGGGAGGGAGAAAGAGAGGGAGAGAGATATCAATGTACAAGAGATACATCAATTGGTTGCCTCCTGCATGCCCCCAGCTAGGGACCTGGCCTGCAACCCAGGAATGTGCTCTGACTGGGAATCTAATCAGCAGTCTTTCGGTTCACAGTTTGGTACTCAATCCACTGAGTCACACTAGACGGGGCAATTCTTAATTTGGATCAAGAAGGAAAGTGGTCAAGTAGGTTTAAAGTATGGACTTTAATACTACTCTGCCTTGGTTTAAAAAAACTTCTTTCTTGTGTGGCCTTGACAAACTATTTAATACTTCTGACCACAGAATTGTTATGAGAAAATACAAGTAAACCATGTGTTCTCCTTATTATTGTCACTTTTTTCTTACCTATAGCCAGAATACTGCTACTAAATATGACCTCACCATGGCACCTGATTATGCTATATTTACAAATCTATTCTTTAGAAAAGAATTTTAAATCAGTCTTTAAAATATCATGCTGTTATGTTGAAAATTAAATATAAAATTGGTTCCCCCCCATTTTAGTGGGCAACAAATCATCAGTTCAAGTCATTTCTGGAATTTTCCCTGAATGCATTCAGGCTCAAGAAATTAAACGAGCAATCATACAAATGAAAATAACAACAGAGAAAACATCTGGTCTGTAGAAGCATAATTTTTTTTTTTCCTGCTATACTGGCAATAGGAGTCTTCCACTTTCCTGGAATCTACATATTCCCAAGGATTCCTATACTGTTTGAGACAAAAGGCAGTTTTTAGTGTTCAGAATAATCGCGTTGTTTCATAAGCTAAGCCATTCCGTGACAGGAACACCTTGCAATTAGATTTCTTTACCTGCCTGCAAAATGTCTCTTTTAACCTGTCATTGCTTTCCAGTAGTTTTAGAATGTGGACATGCACATATGGAATTGCTCAGCATTCTTGAGCGTTCCATCTGTAGTTCACAGTTTTGATCCACAACAGGTTAAACTACTCTTTCTAAGTGAAGGCCAGGATGTGGGGAGAACCTGAATGTGAGACAGAATCTAATATTACAGCCAGGAACACAGAATTAAAGGCTAGAAAACTGGTAACTGGGACATTTGGCATTTCTGAGCAGATATTCCCAAGGGCTCTAGAAACTGTCTTCTTAAATCAATACAACTTGTGAAATTTGGAAACATGGCCATCTTGTTCCACATATTTTTTCAATAACTTACTCGTTTTGAATCTTAGTCTTTCTTGAAGGCAGTGGAAATAGAAGATAACACTGGAATTTACATCGTTAATTTCATCATGAAAACTAAATACAAGTAAACAAATACCACACTAATATTCAATAATAATGCGATGTAAAGAAAGACCGCAAATGCATCTAAGGTTAAGAAGGAGACCCTGATACCATGTGCTTGCAGTTCTGATTATTGTCAGCAGACAGCACTCTTAGCATGTAGAGATTTGAATAAAACAAAACCAAACAAAACAAAATGAAGTACTCCTGGAAGAAGAGGGGACATGTGGTTTAAGAATTGTACTGTGTAGCTTTTATTTGGACCAAAGGTTATGTCATAGGACTTCTGATTATTGAACAAGAATTACTTAACTTTTACTGGTCCACCTTAAATAGAGTAATTAATTTAAATCTAGTCCTAATAATTAATGAGAAATGAGACCAAAGAGAGAGGTTTTGTGTTGTTTTTTTTCCTGCAAATACGATTATCAGTGTCCCTTCATTAAATACAATTAGAAAAATTTAGTAGTTTTCAGGAGGCTTTATAAATATGTTCTACTATTTGCTAGTTAGTAACTTTGGGAAAGTTACATAAATTCTCTAAGACTCGGTATCCTCATGATAAGTGGGGATAATAAAGGCGCCTACTCATTGTCATGGAGCTGGAGGATCAGCATGAAGTCTGACGCAGAGCATTTATTACTGTTATTCTATGAAGTCTATGAATTATTACTATTATTACTATTATACTATGAAGTCTGATGCAGAACCATTATTACTACTACTGCTGAGACAGACTGAGCCTCTCCTAAATGGATGGGAATGTTCTTCAGTTGCTTTTTTAAGCCTCTTCTAGATAAGTTTAAAGTTTTCTTCCTTTGAGATACCAGCCAATGGCGGGAGCCTGGAAAGTAAGAGCTCCCTCTGCACCTGCGTGAAGAGCCCGGCCCTCTATGAGCCAGGTCCCAGGAGCAGCTGAGGGGAGCCAGGCTCTCCTTAGTCTGTGCTCCCTTCGTGCATCAAGCTCCCTCCCTTTCTTCTTTGTCTCCAACTTGTTTTCAGTAAACGTCTTCTTTTGAATTTGTTTTGCTTCCTCTCCTTATTACTATCTTGGGGAGGGGAACCAAGAACCCCTTCAGTGGTGATGCTACTATTGTACTTTTTTTTATACACATACAACCAAATTGGGAGTAGGCAGGAATAAATATAAAAAAATAATCAAAATGTATGGATTTCATGTGAATGTGTTCTTAAGAATATTGTTTTATTCTACTTTCTCATTTAGAAAATTCTTAAACACAAAAGTGAACCTTCATTAAGCTATCACCTAGCTTAAACAATCATCAACATTTTACCAATTTTGGTTTTTTCCCCCAACGTCATTTTTTCTGGAATATTTTTAAGCAAGGAAATTAGGTCATTCTACCTATAAATACTTTAGTATGCATCTTTTAACTGTAGGATTCTTTTAAAACATAACCACCATGGAAAATTAAAAATAAATTCTTTTTTTAAAGGTTTTATTTGTTCGTTTTTATAGAGGGAGGGAGGGAGGGAGAAGGAGAGGGAAAGAAACATTCATTGTTTGCCTTTCAATGTGCCCTGACCCAGAGGAACCTGCAACCTAGGCATGTGTCCTGACCAAGGAGAATCAAACTGGCTACCTTTTGCTTCACAGGACAATGCCCAACCAACTGAGCCACACCAGTCAGGGCAAATAAATAAATAAATAAATTGTTAAGATCATCTAATGCAATATTTAAATTTTCATACTTGTCTCAGAAATGTTTTACAGTCGTTGCCAGGGGCTGGGGGGTATATATAAATTCAGATAAGCAAGATGAATAAATTTTAGAGATCTAATGTACAGCAGGGTGACTATAGTTAATAATACTGTATTGCAGACTTGAAATTTACTAAAAGAACTGACCCTAATCATTCTTGCACACGCACACACACAAAGGTAACTATGTGCAGGGATACATATGTTAATTAGCTTGATTGTGGTAAACATTTTACAATAAATACAATATATCAAAATGTCATCTTGTATACATTAAATGTATATAATTTTTATTTGTCCATGATACCTCAATAAAGCTGGGAGGAAAAGATGTTGTTTCACAGCTGATTGGTTCAAATCAGGATTCAAACAAGGTCTACAGATTGTATTTGTTGTGTCTCTTAAGACTTTTGAATTATTTTCTTTTTTATACCATTGATTTGTTAGAGAAATCAGGTATTTTGTCCTTTCTGATTTGGCTATTTGCTTCCTTGTAGTATTATTTAACTTCTCTGACCTCTGCATTTCTTGTAATTCAGTTTGAAATCTAGATACTTGATTCAACTCAGACTAAGTATTTTTTCTTCAGTCAAAAATACATTACAGGTGGTACTGTGTTCTTTCTGTTGTACCACATTAGGAAGCACATAATTTCTAGATGTTTCAAATTCAGCGGAGCGAAGATTGATCAGTAGACTCAGATGGTGTCCACTTGACCCCTCATTGCAAAGTGTCTTATCAATCTTTCACCTAATGATTTTATTGTAGCATCCATTGATGTTTGTTGCTTAGATCTATTATTCCATTAGGGATTGCATAATAGTGAATTTCTACTTCTATCATTTCTTCTGTCTTTATTAGCTGAAAATCTTCTATGAGGAAGAATGTTCTACTCATTAACTATTTAATAACCCCAGAAAAACAATTTATATAAAAAAGACTAAACAGCCCTGGCTGGTGTGGCTCAGTGGATTGAGTTCCAACCTGCAAACTAAAGGGTTGCTGGTTTGGTTCCCAGTCAGGGCATATGCCTGGGTTGAGGGCCGGGTCCCCAGTGGGGGGCATGTGAGAGGCAACCACACATGGATTTTTCTCTCCCTCCTTCTCTCTCCCTCCCTTCCCCTTTCTCTAAAAATAAATAAATAAAATCTTTTAAAAAAATTTAAAAAGACTAAATAAATACATGATTTCCCCCCTTTATCAATATTAACAGTGATGAGTTGGAGCACTAGAAATCTCCAAGTGATTATTTTTATTTATAATCACCATGAAGTTATGGATTTTACATATTTCATGTGTTCAGTACATTATGGTTGTTATTTTTCGTGTTTAAATTGTCCCATCTTAAGCAAAATGGGAGCCCCTTAGAGCAGGCGCCTGCGTCCTTTTGACAGGACTCCCATTGACTTAGGATGAACCTAAGATGTCTTTCTTGATAACTGCTGAGCTTTCATGCTCCAGACATTCAGCCACTATTTCTCCACAGGTGCTTGGTTCCTTTTAATTAAAAAATAGTATTTAGAGACCTCAAATGGGCACTAGCATTGCTCATTGCTATTGAGTTGTAACTGTTTCTAGGTCTTTTGGGTTGACTGAGATTTTTTGAAAGGAAAGAAATGATAAGTTCATACCAATATTTCCTAATTAAATTTAAGATCACATACTTTTTAATTGATTTCTTTGATTTGATATTTATGTCTATTTTCTCTTATGTTGAAAAATTTAGTTTTAATGACATTAGTATAATTACTTGTTTAATCTAAAAATATACCAATAAGAATTTCAAAATAGTAACAGTAACATTGCTACTATTAGTAAAACTACTGACTACACTTTATTTTCTCTTATTTCTTTGCCACAAAAGGTAACATACAAAAGCATTTTGCTTTTTCTACTTAACACATTTTGATGATCCCTGAAAGTCATTTTTTTACATTTTCCTTTTTTTATAGCTATACTCTATTGTGTGGATGTACATGGATTGTTTTTAATGTTTCTGACATTACTTCTGATGTTATTATCTGCTGAGTGTTTGTGAAAACCTACATATTTATAAAAGGTTATAATTAGACCATAATTCCTAATAATCTGGCTACATTAAATAAGGGCAGGTATGCAAAGATTAGTAAAGCGCAAACTCTCAACTAAACATCATAGTTTGAATACACACCGATTAAGTAAGGAAAAATGACTCCAAAAATGTAGGGTGGGAGGTGCTAGCCTGAAATTATCAATAACCTATTAATTTTACTACTAATTTAAAAATGGTTACCCTTTGTCTTAACATGGATCCCCTGGAAACAGAGTCTCAAAAGTTTATATGCTATCCCTTAAATTTGAAGGGGGGTCATGTGCAATGTCATGGAAGCAGAATTGAAAGGACAGGGAGAGTAGAGAAGGAGGGAAAGCAAATAAACGCAGCTTGCGTCTTAGCTGGCCTCAGCTCACCACACATTGCTGGTTTCGTAGTGGAAGTGCACTCCCTGGGACTTCTTGCATTTCTCCATTGTATCACCTGGCCTTTGCAGAAGTTTGTGGCGAAGCCAGAGCCTCTGCGGGTCCATTTAGGCTGGTAACCAGACATGGGGGTCCCTGGTTGTCGTCAGCTTCTTGGGTGGGGACTCTTTGGTCTATTACCATGGGAGGCAGCAGTAATAGTGACCACGTTCAAGACAGCATAGTGGGCTTCTCCTACTAGGAAGCTGCCCAGGACTCTGAGGTAGGTCTGGCCAACCTGGGGGGCCACGTGAACTGGGTCTGGTTCACAATTCAAACTGAAATCACCTAAGTCTTCTATCTTTATTCAGAAGTCTTTGGTATCAGAAATTGTTTCAAACACAGAGCTAGAAAACTTCTTAAGAAGTCATTTAATATTTTTTATTGACTGTATACAAGACCATAAATTATTTTATTTTTGAAAAATCTGAAAGGTCTCTTAAAATTTCCCTCAGTAGCCCATTCTAGTATCTAAACAGAGCATTTTAAACCTAAAAAAAAAAAATCAGTCTACTCTATTTCAGCAACTTGTGACTTAGGTGAATTACACCCTAGGCTAATAAATATGCTAACTATTTAAAAATTATAAAAGTCCTGGCCAGGTAGCTCATCTGGTTAGACCATCATCCAATACACCAAGGTGGCAGGCTGATCTCTGGTCAGGGCACATACAGGAAGCAACCAATGAATTCATAGATGGGTGGAGTGACACATCAATGACTCTCTTCCCTTTTCTTTCTCTCTCTAAAAATCAATAAATAAAATTTAAGAAATAAAAATTAAAAAAGTTATGATAATTAGAGGGTGATAATGAAAACCTATCTCAAACCTAGACTGGGATATAACTTTTGTATGACAAAATTCACAGTATCCTTTTAGGAAGAAATCAACATTTTTTTATAAAAATATAATCTAATTATGATAAATTCTAATGGAATTATGAAATATTCTGAGAAACTATCTTTTCTCACTCTGTTGATTGTCAGTCAAAAGTTTAGCAGTCTTTAACCAAATATTCTTTTTGTATTAATGTAAGTAGTCACTTTTTTAAAAATACATGTCTCTAATTTGAGTGACTCTTTGAATCGGCCTCTTCTAGATCTTTTTTCTTGTGGCAATATTGAAATAAAACTTTAATACATGTTCACAATTAAATTACCTGACAGTCTTTTTAAACCATTGTGAGGTTCATATATCAAATATACATAAATATTATTATAATAGACATAACTCATTTTTTTCCTTTAATGATAATAATTGTGTGTGTATATACCCTACATTGTCCCACTCAGATTTGCATATTATAGTGACAATAGCAAACCTTAGGAGTCCATGAGAGTAAAAAGTTCTGTTCAAAGTCTACAAAGTAGCTTAAGCTAGATCCTCAATGTGACATTCTATTAATATAGTAAACATTAATTACATTTATGTGACAGGAAGGAAGGGAGAGAGTGAAGCAGAGAGGAAAAGAGGAAGATATTTCATGCAAACTTCTCTTTCTCCACCATTGGGTAACTGTACCTGTGTAGTAAGAACAACACAGGTGCTCACTAGATAGTTTTTGAATCAATGAATGAACGACTACCCCTCTGGGAGTATTAGATACACTATTGCTTGAAGGTGAAGAGATGGTGTAGGTATCTTCAGCTTTCTTTCTATTCTATTATTCTGTGGTTTCTCTGACTACTAAGAGTTGGCTAGGTGGCAAATATACTTTAAAGCCTGAAAAGCAAAATTCTCTCACATGAGAGGGAGAAAATACTTCCCAACACATCCACTTGGGCACCAAAGAAACCTAATAAACGTCATTATTATTTGCATGGATAAGCAATGTAAATTCATAAAAACTATGTATACTAATAGAACTAGCTTGTGGCTGGAATATGGACCTTAACTGTGCCAAGTTTTATTCTATCCAGTATTAGCTGTCCTGTTCTCAGCTGTACACATACGCGTGCAGGCAGCCGCCTTTCCAATGTATGCTTTCTTGGACCGATAAGGAAAAACTGCTGAAGTCATGAGGCTGCTCCAGCAGAGCCCTCATGTGAGTCATACGAAAGCTCCAGCATTACTGACCTCTGGCAAAAAAGGGAGTGAACGGGGACAGGAAAGGCAGAGAGGGAGAGGTTCAAGTGTGAGCTTTCTCCTTGAGCCTAGAAGATTATGGGTCAAGAGCTGTGTGCAAAGACTCTCCAGCCTGGATGCAGCTGCCATCGCTGTTGGGAGGGAGGCGATGCACTCAGCTGTCAGAGGAGTGCGCCTGTAACGACGGAGGCTGCGATTGAGGTATTTGTATCCCAGGAGCAGCATCTTTCTCTATTGATAAACCGAGGAGTTCAAAGACTTCCTTTCTGTAGCAGGGTCTGATTTTTCTGCGGTAGGTCTAAACCAATAAAAAGAAAAGTCTATTAAAGTCGCAGAGAATTTATGGCTATTGTTATCAAATTTGAGATTTTTTTTTTCTTCTAAACTAAAAGGGAAAAATAATCCTATGTTTTCGCTGCCTGAAACTCAGTTGACTTGAAGTCAGGAAAGTAGTTTTACTCTTGAAATCTCTCCAGTACTAAACTACAAAACTAAACCTTAAAAAGCAAGCTGCAGTATTGCTATGCTGTGGATTCAAAATTTCAATAATTAGCTCATGATTATTAACAATGCTGTACTAGAAAATTATTCCCCTAAAGTGATAAATTAGGGGACATGAAGAACAATTGTGAGTTAAACAGAGAAAAATTAGAAGCCATCCATCAAAGAAATTTAGATTAACCTAAGTTTTAAAGACATATTTTAGGTGAAGAAAGAATATAGTGTTTCAACAATTGATATCATTAAGATTTTTTTTTAAGCGATCCAACTTCCAGGAAAGGTGACTTTGGGGGGTGTAGAAGCTTAAAAAACATTCAAAGAGTAAAAATCAGACAAAAAAAGGAAAAATAGTTTATGCCAGCCACTAAGTCTTGACTTTGCATAAATTTTATTCTTGTACTTTCCTTTTTTTTTTTTTTTCCTCTAGCTAACAGACCTAAAAGAAGCATCTTGTTCCATGACTTCATTGCACCCCAGGGGACTTCGGGCTGTCCATGCCCGGAAGTTCAAGAGTAAAAGGCCACGGAGTAACAGTGATTCTTTTCAGGAAGAGGATCTAAGGCAGGGCTTGCAGTGGGTGAGTGAGCAGCTGATGCTGATCAACAAGGATTTAATGTGTGCTCATCTAGGGAGGCTGGCCCTGTTTCCAGGGCAATTACTAAGCAGACCTTCCTGAGTACACTCTGACAAATTTCTCTGGGAAACAATAAAAAGTGCTCTTTCTTTCTTTCTCACCCCTCACCCCTTCTTGTTCCCCTTAAGCAGAGGAAGAGCCTCCCTTTTGGGGCAGCCTCATCTTACTTGAACTTGGAGAAGCTAGGTGAAGGTTCCTATGCTACAGTATACAAGGGGATTAGCAGGTAAGTGACTCATAGCTAGGAGAGACTTTGGAGATGAGGATCCCACCCTCCTGATTTGACATTGTAAAGCCAGGTGGCACATAGCAGAAGTTCAGGACCTGTGCAAGGCACCATCATCAACAGGGAGAGACACGATCATTTAAATAGCATTGAAGGAAAAACAAACTTCTCTTGTCCCAGTTAAAATCAGCCCACGGAAATGTCTATCAGCTTTTCTTCTCTTTTATTCAATTCAAAGTAGACTTCTTCTACTACTTAACCAAAGAACAATTACTGCTCTTTGCCTGATGGGAAGTGCAGTTGGTAAGATGTGTCTAAATAAAGTGTTTTTCATATCCCTCCCTAAAACATGAGAAAGGTTTGCAATGGCAACCTTCAGTTCGCTCCCTCATTCTGCCTCTTTGCCTTCATAGCAGAAACTGAAGTTGGTTTCTGCAAAGTATGGTATATGCAAAAAAAATAAAAATAAAAAAGGTTAATTCTGGATTTTCTACACATAAAATAGACAAAGTGGCTGAAGAATAAAAATACTGCTAATCCAAAAGCCAAGTACCTATTTTGACTCACATAAACTTTGTTAAATATACGAAAGATCCATGAGCTCCATTGCTTTTTATTAAAAAAAAAAAGTTGGAAGCCTGATTTCTTTATGTTACTTCAGTGTTGAAAAATGATGGCTCAATAGTGGTTAGGTGTTAATTTAAAAATTTAATATACATGCTACAAGACTATCATTTATTTATCTTAGTACTTGTGTTATTAATTTTACTTGTTAAAACAGGACTTTAGGGGAAATATTTTAATCACATTATGTAGAAACATGATTTAGTGCATTTCCATGGACTATCTTAGGAACTGAGAATGTAAGATTTTCTTCAGAGGACTCGGCCTAATAATAGGACAAAAGATAAATTAGAAATATTTGTCCAAGTGCAAATATATATAAAGTGTATTCATTGAAGCAAGATTTATAATAGAAAAAGTAAAAACCTGATCACAAATATCCACTAATGAAGGACTGGCTAAATAGTCATCAATTTACAGCCATCTAATATATAAGACAGATCTACTACTATGAAAAGATGCCCAATATTTTAAGAGACAAAAAACAAGTTACAGGACAATATGCACTCTATGATCTCATTTAGGGAAAAAACACCCAAATGTACTTACTTTACATGTGTAAATTTGTAGGGTTATATTGGAGTTTGGAAAAATCACAAGATATTGTTAAAAGTAGATACTTCTAGTGGTTGATACTGGGGTGAGGAAAGAGAGATCACTAAAACTTTTCACTTTATTCACAAAGACATCCATTATATTTATAACTTAAAAACAAGTTTAAAAATATCATAGAGATAGATGCCAAAAAGACATTTGATAAATTCATCACTTACTAGTTTTTTAAAACTAAGTAAAACAGGAATGGGATGATACTTTATGACTATGATATAGAATATTTCAAATCAACAGTATATACATTTCTTTGTTAAATACCAGAGACTTTACTATTAAGTTAGAGTTAGAGCACAAATGCCCATTATCTTATAGTTAAATATTATTGTTAATATTCTAGCTGATGTAATGAGGAAAAAAATGAATATCATTTTTGTGGGTTATAGAACTGTCTACCTAAAAACCCAAGATAATCATCTAAGAAACCATTAAAAATAGTATGATAAACAGTAAAATCAGCTACAAAATAAAAATATACTTATCAAAATTTGCCTCTATGTATTAGCAATAATTTAAGAGAAAATATAGTAGGAGAGATTACTCTCACAAAAGCAACAACAAAAATCATTAACATGAACAAATGGGCAGGATTCATCTAAAGATTTATTATGGGACATAGAACACTTGAAGAAAGAGCCAGAAGGACATTAATTTTTTTCTCATACAGGCACTCATTCAGTCTACTAATATTTTTAAGCACCTACTATGTGCCATTTACTATTTTAGCCATAAGGATTCATCCAAAAATAAGAGACAATAACCCTTTCTCTTATGGAGTGTACATTCTAGTGGGGGTGAGAGAAGCAATACATAAAGTAGTAAAATATTGAGTTTGTCAAAGAGTGAAAAGTGCTCTGAAAAAGGATAAAACAGGGAAGAGGGTCAGGAAGTGCCAGAATGGGGAGGTGGATTGCTATTTTACATAGAGTGCTGAGAGGAGGCCTTGCTGAGAAGGAACACTTGAACAGAGACTCAGCCACAGGAGGCGTGAGCTGTGCGCATATGTAGCGGAAGAGAGCTTCAGGCAGAGGGAACAGCATGTAAGAAATCTCTGAGGCAGGAGCAGGCCTAGCACTGGAAGCCAGTGAAGACAGGGAGGAGATATAATTGCAGCAGGGTTGATGTAGAGGGCCTTGTAGATCCTTCCAGGAACCTCTGTAAAAATATTTGGATTAGAACATCTAATAGTGCAAAGATTTCAATAGTTCTCTAATTTACAGCCTTAATGTATTATAAATGTGTACAAAAGCTACAATAATTAAAAGAGTGTAGCACAAGTATAAGAAAACAGATTGGCCCTGGCCGGGTAGCCTAATTTGTTAGAGCATCATCCCAATACACCAAGATTGTACGTTCCATCCCTGGTCAGGCCATACACAAGAATCAAACAAATGAAAGCATAAATAAGTGGAAAAACAAATCCCTCTCTCTCTCTCAAATAAATAAAATTTTAAAAAAGAAAAAACGGATCAAAGAAATATGAGTTTAAAACATCCAGAACTGTCACAAATCCAAATATTAGTAAGATCTAATGTTTAATCATGGTGGCGTGTCAAATCAGCAAGGAAAAGAGGACAATTCAATAAATGGAGCTGGAACAATTGTTAACAACTTGCAATAAGGTAAAAATATACAATGTAAATTCCCAGTGGATTAGAGTTAAATGGAAAAAAATCCAGAAACTAGAAGAATAGAGAATTCTTGTATAACTTTTAGGTTGGAAAGGCCTGTCTGCACATAACATTTAAGTCAGACCCATAAGGGAAGATTGAAAGTGTCCACGGTACCCCACCTATCCAAGTATGTTCTAGGGAGCCCCAATTCTGAGACACCTAATAGAAGTTTCATTGAAACAATCACCATTGTCAAATTGACAAGGGGAACCCTAGAACATACTAAAATGTGATCCTTCATTGTAGGTGCTCTCAACATCTTTAAAATGTTAGTGTATACCAGTACTATCTAAGAGAGGTTAAGGAAACTTAAGAAATATAAAGCATTTTCTAAACATATTTGACCAAAAAACTTTCTTGGATGGGTAGAGAGAATTTCACAGGGCTATGCTCTTAGTGAAACAATTGGGAAAATGCTGACTGTCATAAAGTTTTTTAAAGTTCAGAAAGATATGATAAGGCACAAAAGAAATTGGTGAAAAGTATATGCAAAATATTTTAATTAAAAGGGGCAAATAGTCAAATAACAGAAGAACCGGAAAGACAAATATATTTATGAAAATTCAGTTCTACAAGTAAAGAAAGAGAAATTAAAATGCTATGATCCTTTTTACCTATAAATAGGCCCCAAAAATGAAGATAAAAGCATGCTCCAAAAAACAAATCCCGCATTTATGGGGTTATGTCAGAGGGACCCAGGAGCCAACTGAAAGAGCTCCCAAAGGGCAAAGGTAGACAATTTGAATCACAGGATAAATGACTGTACTATAGTATTAGATTATAACTCAAAGTATAAAAGAAATATCAGTGAGTCCATGCTGATATAAATAAATGGTTCAATAAATGAATAATCAGAAGAGACAAATTTCCCATGGAGAATTCCAAATAATTTGTGTAGATATCCCACCCTCAAGGAGATGGAGCGTAACTCCCCACTCCTTAAGTGAGAGCCACTCAGACTGACATTCTTCCATAAGTACAGTATGAGGGTTGAGACAACTAGAGGGAAGAAACCTGACAAGCACTATCTCAGCCAGGTGATTAAGGACATCAAAAGCCATTAATTATGATAATATGTACCCTTATTATGGTGTGACGAAAATGGTACTCTACTTCCTCAAAACCTGTAACCCCAGTGTGATCATAAGAAAAATTTTGATAGAGGGGTATCCTACAAAATTCTTGACTGGTACTCCTCAAAAGTGCCAAGGTCATCAAAAATAAGGAAATTCTGGAAAACTATCACAGCCAAAAGGAGCCTAAAGAGATATGACAACTAAATGTAATGTATTCAGGATAGGTTCCTGGAACATAAAAATGGCATTAGGTAAAAACTAAAGAAATCCTAGTAATCATAATGCAATGTATAAATGTATCAAATCAAAACAATGTACACCTTAACTTACACAACATTATATGCCAATTATATCTCAATTTAAAAAAAGACTAATATAGATAAATTGATTGATTTCATAAATATACACATCTACTGATATTTACTTTAAAAGAGATAAAAAGAAAGAATAGTCATTGTAAGAAAACATTTTGAAATAAAATGGATAATTCATAAATGCTATAAAAAGAAAAAAGAAAAACATACAATAGTAATGAATTTTTAAAACTAAAAATCATTTATAGTCTATCACTCTCATACAGCAATTGCATATGTGCATTTTGTCTTCGATATGCACACAGTTTACAGTTGAATCGAGCAACATGGGTCCACTTATACAGGGATTTTTTAAATAAATACTGTAAGTGTATTTTCCTTTCTTATGATTTTATTAGTAACATTCGCTCTTATCTAACTCTATTGTAAGAATACAATATATAATACATAAAACATACAAAATATGTGTTAATTGACTGTTTTATGTTATTGGTAAGGCTTCCATCAACAACAGGCTATTTAGTAGTTAAGTTTTAGGGGAGTCAAAAGTTATATGAGGATTTTTGACTGTTTGGGGGAGATGGGATGAGCACCTCTAATTCTTGCATTGTTCAAGGTCAACTGTATTTAAAGTTACAGACATGGTGTGCTTGCTTGTTTTGTATCCTATTGTCTATTTTATCATGAATTTTTCTTTTTTTCTAGATGCTTCTAGACTTAAGCTTCTGTTATGAATGTAAAATATTTCTTGTGTTGATGTATGACACATTTTTAAATTTTATTTACTTAAAACTTAAGTAAAGTTTTAAATAAATTTGTGTTGATGAGAGGGAAGGGGAGGGAGATAGAGAGGGAGAAACATCCACCAGTTGCCTCTCATGCACCCCCAACTGGGGACCCGGCCTGCTACCCAGGCACGTGCCCTGACCAAGAATTGAACTGGCAACCTTTCAGTTTGTGGAACGATGCCCAATCTATTAGTCCACACCAGTCAGGGCCATATGACAAATTTTTAAACTTTCATCTGCTGTTGGACATTTCTGCTATTTCTATTTTTTCTATTATAACTAACAGTAGAGGATATTTTTCATCCATTTGGAATTTTAAAATCTTTGTTATGTAAGTTTATTGGGAAAAATTCATAGGTGTGGTAGTTTTATGGCTTTTCCCATGTATTATGTTGCATTCCCCCCAAATTTTAGCAATTTGCAATGTAACTCACAATAAACAATACAATATTAGTGCAAAAACAATTAAAGAATTCCTAATAAACTATGGGCTTTAATTAATAATAAAGTATCAATATTGGTTCATTAATTATAACAAATGTACCATACTATATAAGATGTTAACAATAGAAGAACCTGGTTGTGAGGCTATATGATAACTCCTGTACTATCTTCTCAATTTTTCTATAAATCAAAAACTGTTCTAAAACATGAAATCTTAAAAAAAAAAAGAAGACAACAACTCTGCTCTGTGTTGGCGAGGGACTGTTGGAATGGCCACTCTGATGATCAGTTCATAGTGTGATCACTCTGCAGCACAATTTTGAAACATGCTTTTAAAACAATAAAAACGTGTGTGCAGCATACTCTGATTTAGCAATTACACTGCTACCCTTAGAAAATAATAGGGGCTGTGAAAAGATTGATCTACAAATATGATCATCACTGTATTTTTACGTCAAAAAGTTAAAAATAATTTAAAAACATTTGCAATTTGCTAAACACATTTTAGTGCATGTGATAAAATATGTCATTATTTAATATCACATAATAGAAGGATGAATAAAACAAAAAGCTAAATGGAGGAAAAACAGTTTAACAATAAGATGATATATAATATGAACTCCACTGTATTACAAATATTATTTATACTTGTATTAATATCTTTTTTATTCTCTGGCACTTACATCAGCGAACAAAACAATGAATAAGTAGAGAGTAGGAGGAGATGGAGAGAGAGAGAGAGAATGGTGGGATTGGACAGATCAGGTAGCGCCTAGGAGGCCACTGGAATTTGGCTTTTATTCAGAGTGACAGTGGTTTGTTTTGAACAGAGAAGTGACTTGTTTTGACTTTCACTTTAGAAGGAGGCCGCGGGCTACTCTGTTGAGAGTAGACAGTAGGGGTACAAGAGCACAAGCAGGGAGACTGCCAGGAGGTCACCACAGTAATTCAGATGACATAAGGATGGCTCAGATAAGCGCACACAGGGAAGTAAAAGGAATAATAGAGATCATAATATTACAAGGATGGACTCAGTTATGTGTGTGGGGGGAGTGGTTCTCTGATAACTGTCTTCTCCGAATGTTTAAGTAACGAACATGTATCCCTTAAGTAAGGAAAAAAAATGTTTTGCTATATATGCATATGACTTTTAAAACTTTTTATTTGGAAAAATTGTAGATTCGTATGCTAGAATATATTTTGAAAGAAATATTTTTTGTTAAACTGCTATGAATCATCCTTATCTGTGCCCTTTTCCCCATTCTTCTAGAATAAACAAGCAACTGGTGGCTTTAAAAGTCATCAGTATGAACGAAGAGGAAGGAGTCCCATTTACTGCTATCCGGGAAGGTAAGAGCAGTAAAATGGACCCAACAGATCTGTTTCAGTTCCTTGATTCGGGGAAAACATGCATTGAATCTATCCATTCAGCATCTAGCTTTTGATATTTCTAGAAGTAATATTATAATTGCAATCTTATTCTTTATACCAGTTTTCCAAGTATATTTACACTATCGTTTTACTACTTATTATTGAGGAAATTAAGACTCAAAAGTATTACGTTAGTTGACCAAGCCTGTGAACTCAATGAGTATTTACCAAATACCTTTGTGTATTTGGTCCCACACTAAGTGCAAAGGCTATACCTATATAACCCCAGAAAAATCCATATAAAAGATAAAATAAATAATAAAATCCCATAAATTCTGAGTAAACAATTTGCTTGAAAATAATTTGTTTAGATGGCATTTGAAAAACTCTTTGGGAAGGCATGTACTTTTAGTGTTGTTCCTATATTTCCTTTGTACCCTGGGCAGCATAGGAAGTGGGTGAGGATGGACTTGGGTTTGAATCTTAGATCTAGGAATTACTAGTGCTATGACTTTGGAAGTTTACATATTTAGGGCTGAATTTATTGCAGAAGGAGGATAATAATAGCACCTATTTCTTTGAGTTGTTAAGAGGATTAAATGAGAATATGCTTTAAAGCACTAATCAACCCTGACTGGCCTCGCTCAGTTGGTAGAACGTTGTCCTGCAAAGCAAAAGGTCACTGCTTAGATTCCCAGTCAGACCACACGCCCGGGTTACAGGCTAGCCTCTGGTTGGGCCATGTGAGAGACAACCGACAGTTGTTTCTCCCTCTCTTTCTCACTCCATCTAACAATCGATCAATCAATCAATCAATAAAATCTTTATTAAAAAAGCACTGATCACAGAATCCATTTTCAGAATTCAACACATGCTGGCCATTATTATTCCATTCTTGTTCCTTTCTCGTAGTGATGACTTGTTCACTATCAAGAAGCCACTATAGGGAAAATAAATCATTAAAAATTCCATTTATTAACCTTTTAACATGAGCCATTTGAGATAAAATGATAATAGGATTGTTATCCATTTCATCAAAAACCCAGAGAAATGGCTCTTTCCTGGCCTTACTTTCTCCCTGTTTAACTACTTTATTTTCCTTTCCCTACTTTATGTGCACATCCTGTATGCAAAACATATTGCTGGGTGTTGTGATGGATGAGAAGAAAAAGCCTGATCTTTGCTCTATATCATTTTCAGATGTAACAGAGCAGATGGTTCCAGTTACAACCAGTGTTATAATGGAGGTAAAAAAGACATAAACTAAGATGAGAACCAGTTAGCGTCAGTGTGGCTAATGGAGTCAGTCGATTTTGGACAGAGCTTGGAGGGATGGGTTATGCAAACAGGCATGGAAAAAGCAATTCAGAAAATGAGTCTATAACTGAATTTGATGCCATTTTCAACAGTCTTTCAGAGCCCTTGGGAAATGTGTTATTTTGAATTTAAGTAGAAGGGCCAAATGGCTATCAGGTTAGCCAGTGATTCAGCCTGGTAGGATCAGGTGCATTCTGGAGAAAAGCACGGTTTTAAGTGTTTAATATAATGGAAGCTGCATTTACTAATGCACTTATTGATGGTCGCCATTAAAGAACGACCAGATTTAGACAGAGATGTATGTAGGTTAAGGAGTATTTCTGAACGTAATAAAAGTCTCCAGGTTACCTCATTCTCATGGTGTTTCCTTCATGCACTTGTCTATTGCTTCAGGTCTGCCTCACTCACTCACTCAGATTTTGCACGCAGCCAAGTTTTTCAGGTTGATATTTGACAAAACCTTTTGCCGGGTTTTGCTAACAGATGGTTCTCAGCAGGGTTCAGAAAAGCTGGATCAGTATTGTTCTGTATGCTAAATGTTTCTTTTATTGCGTATTTACCAGGACTTGGCTCTCCATCGCAGGTGTTTGCAATTATAGTTAGTATTCAACTGTGGACTTTGTTGGTTTGCTTTATGGACTTACCTTACTGAATGCTTTGCTTTATAATATTAAAAACCACAAAAGGATTTTTGACACATTAGAGGTTGTTAGGCATCTAATTTCCAACGATGAATGTTTCTTTTTCCACCAGTGTGAAAGCTGGGAGCCCTTGTTAGAGCAGTCCTGTTCCCTCAAGAAGATGTGAGACCTCGTTTGAAAACTTTGGCACTGCCCCACTTTTCCTGAAAGAACTCTAGGATGTGAGACCAGGGAGACAGGAGGTTAAATGAGAAGGGCTGGAAAGCAAAATAAGAACAGCTGGAATTCATTAGTTAGAATCCAGGGTCACTAGCTAAAAAGGCAACTGAAAGCCACGTGCAGAAAAACTGAGCGAGTAATGCAGACTTCTTTAAAAAGCCTTGAAGAAGCAATTACTTTTCCTGAACAGTTTGGCTGGACTATGATATATCAGCCAAAGATTAATTGAGTAGGATGTTACTATATGTACAGTCTCTATATAAGTAGAATACATGTGGCAGTTTATTAATCTAGTCATTTGGAATACTATTTGATCTTAACATGTAATGTTATGAAATTAGCAAGAGTATGAACAGCACTAAGGAAACTGTATCTTAATAATACCCATGCAAGATAATTTTCATGTTACCACTTTCAAAATTCTCTTAACTATCTTTAAAAATAGATCTTCTTCTTCTCCTAATATGTAGCTGTAATTCAAACCAAATCTCTGATTCAAAAATTTATGCACTCTGTGCATTCATTCTACAACTATTTATTGAGCACCTACTGTGTGGCCAGGCACTCTGTTGGCTGCTAGGTACACAGTAGTGCACACTATAGACATGTTCTCTACCCTCATTCTTTTGCTAATTAAGAAGATTAGCTACCTTCATAGCAACTTATAAAATCTTTCTTAACTAGTTCTAGAATTATATTTTAAGTCTTTATTTTTATAACTAGGAGAAAACACTGTCATTAGAATAGACGGCTATTTTAAATTTTTACATAAGAACATGTTCCCTAGTTTTATTAATCTGTGTCCCAGTATCTTAATAATGTGCAATATTTTAAATATCTTCCTATAACATTAGAAAGTTTTGGTTTAAACCCAGGACTTTCAGCCTGTTAGCAGCATTTGTTTAGGAAACAGTCATGTAACTAAACTTTTTTGAGGACCAGGCATTAGACACAGTCTCCCCTGCACATGCATCATCTTGTTTTAAAACCCTTATGCCAACTCTTGGAGGTAAAGAGTGTTGTTGCTGTAGTAGAGATGAAAGTATCCAAACTTCAGAGGGGTTAGGTAACTTGTCTGAGATCTCAGAACTAGGAATCACAGTTGTTAGGTAGTAGAATCCAATCCCTTCTATTCAAAATCCTTCCTACTTTATTGTGATAAATTTAGAGGGCCTTAACTCAAGCATTTCTTCTGCAATAGTAAACATAAAAATCTATTTTTATAATACATTTTGTATAAATGTTAAGCAAAATGCAGAAGAAACATTTTAAAGGAAATAATATATAATATTGTATATTTGTCAATTCTGATTCTGTCATGGATTCTACAGCACCAGTAATTGCAGTGTTTAAATTAGAAACAGTTTTAGCCAAGAGTCTTTTAAGAGCATTCTCTAGTAGAAAACATTACAAAGTAATTATTCCCAGTCCATATATGCAAAAACAGCCAAAAATAGACTAAGAAGCCTCCCTAAGGTCATACAGTGAGGTACAGAATACCAATTAGAACCGCTGACTCATGGGTTACCACAAATAGATTGCAGCAGGCCAGGCTGACAAGAAGTTCTCCATTGAATGCAATCAAATCACATCACAGACATAGCATATTTATATGTGCATAGTTACATTTTTATAAAACAAAGTGATGCCAGGATGATGCTATGTGATCAAATTATAATTCCAAAGAAATCAGATAATAACTACTTACCTAACATTTGTCTTAATATTTATCTTGATTTCTTTTCTTGGAATGCATAACTGAACTCATTGACTTGATTTGTGACACCCAGACCATAGAAAATGTAACATCAAGAACTACAAACTCTTAATTCAATGCACAGTGGGGGTTGGGGTAGCAATTGACTCCGTTATTGACTTCTACATAAACTCATTACAACTGTCTGGGCTTCATTAGTTCACAAGCACTTATTGAGCACCACATGTGAGGCCTGTGCTGGGTACTGAAGATGCAAAGATAGGGACAGGGACAGTCAATACCCTCAAGGAGTTCGCAGCCTAGAAAGAGCTTTGACTACCACACACTCACTATATGTAACTGTGCCCTAGAACTTTGAGAGTCAGCCTTGTTCTTTCTGGTCATGATCATCTTTTACTTTTCCTTCTACCAGAGGTGTCCAACCCCTGGCCCGCAGCCTGCATGTGGCCCAGGATGGCTATGAATGCAGCCCAACACAGAATCATAAATTTACTTAAAACCTTTTTTTTTCTCATCGGTTTTGTTAATGTTTGTGTATTTCATGTATGGCCCAAGACAACTCTTCTTCCTCCAGTGTGGCCCAGAGACCCCAAAATATTGGACACCCCTGAGGAACTTTAGAGTCTAAACTAAAGCAGAACAGTACCAAATTTTTATGACTCATTGCTCTTGCAAAGGATCAATTTTTACAAAACTTAACCAAACCACAAACACCAATGAAAGGAATGAAAACAAGAAATTAAATATTCTGATATAATTGCAAGATGAAAATAACTTTTTTCTAAATTATTAAATATCTTACATATACGAGAATCAAATTAAATTCCATGTAATGTTAAACCAGTTAGTCATATTAAACACCTTTTTGGGGTATTTAAAATAAAGAAGCACTTCGCATTTTTAAAACAAGCTTAATAACTTTAAGGCTGGATCATTTTTCTTGATCTTTGGGATTATGTCATTTTCTTCAGGTTTTCTCTCTGGCTTTTCTGGGTGTTCTCAGGATCATACCAAGTTAACATACACAGAATTCTTACAACAATGCCTGGCATACAGTAAATGCTCAATGAGTGTTAGCTATCATCGTCATCATTATCATCATCATCATCATCATTATCAAAGTATTTTGGAAGCATTCAAAGATATTCCATTGTGATTCCATTTGTCTGGAGCTTTAAAGACTCTCCAGTTTATCTTTGTGTCTTTTCCTTGAAGATAAATGAAAATTAGTAGACTTAGAATATATGAATTATAAAAGCAATAATTTTATAGGAATCAGAATGCTCTGATTTTCAGATCTTCCCCTTCTCAGTTGGCTTTGCATCCCTTAGCTGATTAGCCTGCAAAACACATCACATCCTGCTGTGAAGTTTATGAGGCAGCCTTGAAATTAGTAGAAAGATCTTTCCTTTCTGGGTTTAGACCCACACATCTGAAGTTACAGGCATTTTAGATACCTCCAGTGGATGGACCAAACAATATACCAACACCATGAAAGAAATGCTTTAAGCATCATCTACTCTTTCATGTAAATTCTCTATTACTTATCATCTAAAGTCACAGTTTCCATGTAAGTATTTCAGTAGTTCTGGGGTGTTAAAAAAAAAAAAAACAGGTGTAGACATGACCATAACAAACATAACATTTATAATCTAATAAGGAAAACAACTAAAAGAAACAAGAAATAAAAGTATCTTCAGCATAAATACCCTATACCAACCAATTATAGGTATAGAAATGATATTAGGCAATTAGTGCCCACTAATTTCAGGGTAAATGCTTATAAATGCTTATAGACCAGACATTGTTCTAGACACTGAAGACACAGCAATAAGCAAAAAGACAAAAGTGCCTGTTTTCAATGGGGTTTATATTCTTAAGGGTGGAGACAGACAATAAACAGATATATAATATGTCCATGTAATAAGTGCTATACTATGTCAGGGGTGATAAGCTGTATGAAGAAAAATAAAGCAGGGCACAGGAATAGAGATCACTGGGGAGAGAGGCGTCAGGGAAGCCAAGAGTTGGAGCAGAGACCTGAAGAAATGAGGGAAGAAACACGCAGAGAGCTCAGACAAGAGGGTTGCAGGCAGAGACAAAGGTAATTGTCAAGACCCAGGGAGGAAATGTGTCTGAAAGTGTCCAAGGAACAGGTAGGAGGCCAATATGGCTAGAACTAGTGAGCAGAAATATCAAGAAAACTGTGTGAAATAAAAATTATACCCACTAATGTTAGCAGTGAGCCTTATCCTAAGTGAATGTTACTCTTTGAGCTTTTTAGCAAATGGTAGTATGAAGCCATTATAATTAACAAATCATGCCACCGTGATTTTAAAAATAAACAGGAGTTTTAATGATATATTTAAGTGAGAGTAAACTCTGTATTAAAAATAAATCTAAATATCTTTACAATATTCTTAGCAATTTCAGCTTTACCATATCCTTTTTTTCCCTTAGATTTTATTTATTTATTTTTAGAGAGAGGAAAAGGGAGAGAAAAAGAGGGAAAGAAACATCAATGTGTGGTTACCTCTCATGCACCCTCAACTAGGGACCTCACCTGCAACCCAGGCATGTGCCCTGACTGGGAATCAAACTGGCAACCCTTTGGTTCACAAGCCGGCACCCAATCCACTGAGCCATACCAGCCTGGGTCACATCCTTTTAAAATCTAATTTTGGCACATGTTTTGTAATTATAGGTGGGGTGGCGGCATAGAAAGAGAAAAAAATGAACATAATTTACAAATAAAAATAAACATAAAATATAAGAATGTTTAACTGATGGTCAGAAGTCATTGTAAGTATGGAAGGTATTGAAAACTCCAGCAGAAAGTGACATAAACAAACTTGAAAAAAAATTACATTACAATTGAATACAATAAATAAAACATTATATTAATTTCAGGTGTTACAACATGATTAGACATTTATATAACTTACAAAATGATCACCCGAACAAGTTTAATACCCATATCTGACACTATACATAATTACTGAAGTATTATTGACTATATTCCATTTACTGTACTTCATATCCCCATGACTGTTTTTATAACTGGCAATTTGCACACCTTAATCCCTTCTCCTTTTCACCAAGCCCTCCAATACCCCTCCCATCTGGCAACCATCAAAATGTTCTCTGTATCTATGAATTGATGTGAACAAAATTTTAAGATAATAATCTGGGAGTGGGGATTTAGTGAGGTTCAAGGTGAAAAAGAAGGGCAAATATTAATTCTTTGTTTTTTGCTTTTAATTTTGTATTTATTTTTTAAAAATTTTTCTATTGTTCAATTATAGTTGTCCCCAATTTCCCCCATTGCCCTCCCCTGCCCTAGCCACCCCCCTTTACCCACATTCAGTTCTCCCCTCACCCACCCCGTTGTCCTTGTCCTTGGATCCTTTATACATGTTCCTTAACTTGACCCTTCCCCGAGACATATAAATAAAGAACAATCTGACAGTGGCAAGCATTAATTCTAATTTACAACTGTGTGATGCTTGACATTTGCCAGGGATCCACGCATGGGATCTGGTTCCATCCTCATGTCGACCCTGTGAAGTCAAGTCAGGAAAGGCATTATCTCTTTTTCATAATGAGTGAACTGAGACTTGGTTGAGATACTGTCCCGAGCTCACTTGGATAGAAAGTGACAGGGCCAAGATTCACAGTAGGGCTTCTGGCTCCACAGTCAACTCTCTGTTAAGACACTCAATAAATATATTTGATAAATTAAGTGATTACTCTTGGCTGAGTGTTGTACCAGATGGTGTGACAGCATCTTAAAGAGAGAGAAAGTCACTCCCTCTATTTGCATATAGCTTTCAGCCTAGGACTAGAGACATTAAACAGATGCCTGTGAAACTGTTTACTACATTTTCAAAGCAATGTACTTGTAAGAGTGAAATAATAAATTTAGCTCATACGGATTCAGAGAGCAAAAACTAAAGTTAGAGTATTAGTCAGTAAAGATAAGTAGGGTTAACGGGTGAAATAGGGCTCCTTGGGTGGCAAGAGGTTGCCAGCTCAGACTAAGGTGAGTAAAGAAGGAAATTAGCTGACTCAGAGATCTGATAACTACAAACTAGCTGGGAGCAAACGATGTCTCCGGAATCCATGTCTGATTTTCTCTGCCTTAGTTTTATTCCCAGGTATTGGTAATCCGGCCAGAGTAGGTCCTGGCAAATCCTACACACTCACCACTCACCATAAGAGAAGAAATGACTTCTATCCTGATGACACCAGCAGAGTAGGGCTTAGGTTTTGTGCCTGTCTCTGAACCAATCACTGTGGCAAAAGGGTGCTGTGCTCTGATTGTACATGCCTGGGTCACACGCCCACTCCTGGGTAGGGGTGGGGTCAGCACCCCAAAAATAGCATGGACTGAGGAGAGTGTCTGCTTCCCCAGAGGAAAATAGAGGTCCCACCACTAGAAGGGAGAATGGCTGCTAGGAGAGCAAAACAACAAAGGATCATTACAATGATAAGATTACTGAAGGAAGCAATTTTGTTCCAAAATTTGAAGGGAACATTTGAATTTGTTTTTCATTTTATAGAACATTGATTTGAGTTTTTATTTGAGTTTTAATTTTTCCTGTCCTTTAAGTCCTTTCTTAAATACATTTTATTGATTATGCTGTTATAGTTGTCTCATTTCTTTCTCCCCTTTACTCCCCTCCACTCTGCAACCCCCTTCCATCAGCATCCCCCCCACAACCCTTAGTTCATGTCCATGGGTCGTACATATAAATTCCTTGGCTTCTCCATTTCCTATCCTTTTCTTAACCTCCCCCTGTCTATTTTGTACCAACCATTTATGCTTCTTATTCCCTGTACCTTTTCCCCTATTCTTCCACCTCCTCCTCCCCACTGATAACCCATGTGTTATCCATTGCTGTGAATCTGTTCCTATTCTAGTTGTTTGCTTAGTTTGTTTTTTTTTTAAGGTTCAGTTGTTGATAGTTGTGAGTTTGTTGTCATTTTACTGTTCATAGTTTTGATCTTCTTCTCTTTCTTAGATAAGTCCCTTTAAAATGTCATATAATAAGGACTTGGTGATGATAAACTCCTTTCACTTTACCTCATCTGGGATACACTTTATCTGTCCTTCCATTCTAAATGATAGCTTTGCTGGATGTAGGTCCTTGCCTTTCATGACTTTGAATACTTCTTTCCAGCTCCTTCTTGCCTGCAAGTTTTCTTTTGAGAAATCATCTATGATAGTCCAATGGGAACTCCTTTGCAGGTAACTGTCTCCTTTTTCTCTTGTTCCTTATAAGAGTCTTTCCTTACATTTAGTCTTGGGTAATGTAATTATGATGTGCTTTGGTGTGTGCTTCCTTGGGTCCAACTTCTTTGGGACTCTCTGAACTTCCTGGACTTCCTCGAAGTCTATTTCTTTTGCCAGATTGGGGAAGTTCTCCTTTAGTATTTTTCCAAATAAGTTTTAATTTCTTGCTCTTTCCCTCCTTCTCACACCCCTGTGATTCGGATGTTGGAATGTTTAAAGTTGTCCTGGAGGTTCCTAAGCCTCTCCTCATTTTTTTTTGAATTCTTGTCTCTTCATTCTGTTCTGGTTGAATGTTTATTTCTTCCTTCTGCTACAAATCATTGATTTGAGTCCTGGTTTCCTTCCTTTCCCTGTTTGTTTCCTGTATATTTTTCTTTATTTCACTTTGCATAGTCTTCACTTCTTCCTCTATTTTGCAACCATACTCAACCATTTCTGTGGGCATCCTGATTACCAATCTTTTGAACTCTGTATCTGATAGGTTGGCTATCACTTCCTTGCTTAGTTCTACTTTTGGAGCTTTGATCTTTTCTTTCATTTGGGCCATATTTCTTTGTCTCAGCATGCCTATTATGTTGGAAGGGGCAGAGCCTTAGGTATTTGCCAGACTGGGGCAATTCACATCACTGCATTGTGGCACTGTATGTTGGGTAGGGGTCAGAGAGAGAACAATGCCACTTGCTCAGCTCTCCACTGGCTTTCAGTCACTTCCCCTGCTACCCACAAGCAAATTGGGCCCTTCTGGTGCTGATTACTGGGTGGGTGGATTTGTGTAATCGCTCCGATGGACACTGTGGGTCGCTCTGATGAACATTCATTCCTGTGAGGCTGGGAGTTTCTCCCACCACCACAACCCCACCAGATTTTTACAGCCAGAGGTTTGAGGCTATATTTTCCCACACTGGAACCCTGGGTTGTGTGGTCTGCCTCGCTCCCTAGTTGTTCCTCCCAGTTTATCTGCACACAAATGTGGGACTGCCTGATCCACCAGCCGCTGCCTCACATGCCCTAGTTCTCCAGCTGCCGCCTTGCCATTCATCCTCTCTGCCCTGGCTGCCCGCCTCTGCCCCTCCCAGCAGTCTGGGTGAATCTTTCTTCTTTAACTCCTTGGTTGTCAGACTTCCATACAGTTCTATTTTCTGGCATGTCTCGTTGTTGTTGTTTTTTTTAAACTTGTTGTCCTTTTGGTTGTGTGAGGAGGCAAAGTGTATCTACCTACGCCCCTAATTTTTCCTGTCTTTTAAGTCTTAAGGACACTGTTTCTTTATACAGGGATGTCCTGAGTTGAGACTCATCATCCTCTTTTTGTGCCTTTTCTGTTCTCTACCCTTCCGTCTTATCTCTGGTACCCCCAAGGATAGCCTTTTAACCTCGCTGCCAGCCACTCACTAGCCGTTTGTGGGGACTTCTCCCCTTTAGGGCTGCCCTTACTGACCTAATAACAACCTGCTACTGAAGATGCAAGAGACAGTCTTCAGCCCTCTCCACTCTTACTATCCTGAGCTCCCAAGCTTGGCCCTGTCCTCCTTTCAAGTTTGTATTTTCTCCTTTGCACAGAGGTTTCCAATTCTCCCTTCAAGAAACACCTTCTAGGCTCTGGCCAGGTAGCTTAGTTGGTTAGAGCATCATCCCAATACACCAAGGTTTTGGGTTTGATCCCTGATTAGGCCACATACAAGAATCAACCGAGAATGCATATATAAGTGGAACAATAAGTAGATGTTTCTCTCTCTCTCTCTCTTCCCTCCTCTCTCTCTCTCAAAAAAAAAAATCAATCAATAAAATGTTTTTGTTAAAATCCCCTCCACTCTTTACAATGTTTTAACAATTTTTCATCCCATGCTCTTATCCCTGCCTTCTACCAGCCCCATCCACCAGCCTTGCTGAGCCCCTGTGGGACTTTGAATTTTAGAAAATGGTCACATGTTGCAAAGTCCTGCTCTAGAAGGCAGAGCACTCCATTTCCTGCCCCCACCCCCAACCCTGTGGCCTTTATCTC
This sequence comes from Pteronotus mesoamericanus, assembly GCF_021234165.1. Classification (NCBI taxonomy): domain Eukaryota; kingdom Metazoa; phylum Chordata; class Mammalia; order Chiroptera; family Mormoopidae; genus Pteronotus; species Pteronotus mesoamericanus. The sequence goes on along the minus strand of NW_026555277.1, from coordinate 21,567,555 downwards.
TCCAGGCCTCCTCTCCTATAACTCTGAAGCAGAGATGATAAGATTCCCAGAGGAAAGCATTTGCAAAGTGCTCTGAGTGCTTTGATGAAATTGATTGGATAAATGGAAACATATTTTTTTGCAACTGCTCTAACCTATTAAAAAAATAAGGTATGCAAATACAATGACTCACCATTTCACAAATAATGAGGTCCTTTGTAATTTTAAATATTATTTCATAAGAGATTTTTCCAGCAATGAAAAACCAGAATGCTTTATTTGAAATATTTAAAAAATAAATACTGCTTGATATCTTTAAAGCAGTGCTTTCATTATCAATGACTGAATTAGCATTTTGTTTCATTTTTCTAGCTTCTCTTTTGAAGGGTTTGAAACATGCCAATATTGTGCTCCTGCATGACATAATCCACACCAAAGAGACCCTGACATTCGTTTTCGAATACATGGTGAGTTGCCCCAGCATTTTACAAAGCGTGAGGGAAAATCCTGGTGCTTGTATAATGAATCTGTTAATATTTTATGGCATGATAAAATTTTCATTACAATGTGGAACGTGTCATGGAAATTTTCATTATTATGATTAACAGAGCCTATTGTTCTTACGCTCATTCTTTAATCTTGCTTCTTTACCAAATATATTTGCTGTCTTTTTCCTCTCACTGATAATAATAAATACAAATTTTGAGTTTGCCTCCTAAATAAAACTTTTACACTTTTTTAAAATCTATTTTTAATCACTACCTGAGCAGAACCCAACATTTTTTCATCGATACAAATCAAAAGGTTTTTAAAAATTGTATGTAAGTTTACTAAAGAATACCTGAGTTTTGTATTTTTGAGGGGAAAGCTAGTCAAATATCAGCACAAAGAAATCATAAGCTATATGTACTTGACTTGCCTCCAAGAAGAATGAAAAATCCCTCTGTCATCGTGTTTAGTGACAGTCATTTAAGATGAGCATCTCTTTATGCCAAGAAGCAAGCCTCCTTCTAAGAGCAACCAGTTAGAAAGACACACTGTTTGACCTTAACAGTGGGGTTTCAAGAAATCCAGATTATGTACCTTTTGCACCTTATACTAAAAAATCCTGAACTTTGTAACGTCTCTGACAGTCAAATCTGTGCTCTGCTTTAGGGCGCTGCCCAAGCACCACTAACATCAGTCTCTCCACCGTTTCATGCAGCACACAGACCTGGCCCAGTACATGTCTCAGCACCCAGGAGGGCTTCATCCTCACAATGTCAGGGTGAGTACTTTGAGGGTCAGGATCTCTGGCTGGCCCACAACAGGGCAAGAACTCTGAAACAGACTGCAGTACAAAGCAAAGTCCCAAGACACTAAATAAGATGGCCATCACTGATATTCTAGAGAAAAGTTAAAAAAAAAAAAAAAAGTTGCCCCTCAAGAAATGGAGCCATGTTTAGAGGAGTTAAAAATAAATTTTTGCCCCTCAGGAACTAGGCAGCCCGACCTTGTCAGTCATTGCCATCATGCAGGCATATCTCCAGAAGCATAAGCCAATTCAAAAGAATTGCATTAAAAAAGAAGTAGTGAAGGTAGGCCATCATATAATAAATACTTTTTTCAGGGCAGACTACTGTGTTCTGTGATAAAGTTTGTGTTGTATTTATAGTTCTCCATGAGAATTGGCAAACAAACTACTTTTGTTAGATCTTAATTGTTTACTCTTTTGCCTGTGCTATCAGATCCTATTGTCTATGAGACTAGCTTCCTTTTTTCCAGACATTAGAATAGCAATAATAATAAACTTTTAACTAGCTATAATTCTACATGTTATAAGTTTTAGAGACCATTTATTTTATGCTTTTCATTCCCTAGTAGGGGTGTCCAACCTTTTGGCATCTCTGGGCCACAATGGAAGAAGAAGAGTTGTCTTGGGCCATACTTTAAATACACAAACACTAACGAAAATTGAAGAGCAAAAAAAAGTTCTAAGTAAATTTATGATTTTGAGTTGGGCCTCATTCATAACCACCCTGGGCTGTGTGGGGCCCGCAGGCAGTGAGTTGGACACCCCTGCAGGGTTTTATTGGCACAAATTAATTGATTGGCACTTAACCACCTGAGATTTGTATATGATGTACTCGTTCATTTAACTAATAATTTATGTATTCATTTATTCATTCACTCAAGAAATATTTATTGAGTACTTAGTAGATCCTTAGGTTTTACTAATGAATAAGTTGTGTTTTTTTTTTTATTTTCAGTGCACTTAAAACCCAGTAAGATATGTGGACTTAAATAGGCGGTGAGAAGCAAAGTGATAAGGCAATAGACATGTTAATAGGAATATTATGAGAACTCTTAATAAAAGACTTAATCTACTCTTAAAGACAAGGGGGGAAAGGCATGAGGACAGAGGGGTTGAGGACAGTGAAGAAATTTTAATAGCTATTATAGAATGGAATAGGAAACTAGGAAAACCAAGAAAGTCTCTAATAGTGTGTTAACGATTCTAGTGAGAATTAAAATCATTAAATTATCTGCATGATCATGGGATTTTTTTTTAATGGTAGTGCTTAGCAATTCAAGTAGAGGAGAAGAGAAAGCAGACAGTTTGATTGATTTAAAGTTGGGGTTTTGCCAGATAAGTGGGAGGAAAAGACAGTTTGGCAAGAGAATTGAAGAGAATGTTGAAGGGTTAGAATGATGGTCAGTGGCATCTAAACTGAGGGAAGGAAGTGAAAACAGGCAGGTTGCTGATAACTAGGTAAAAAGCAGAAGCGTCAGAAAACTAAACCTGAGATGTTGATTATGTAGAAGAATGGTTGGAGGAAAAAAATAACTGTGAGAAAGATTGTCAGGCTTATGTGATTGACATACCAGACACTGTGCTAAATGCTTAGATGGAACACAGAATCCTGCCCACAAGGCACTCACATCCAAAAACAAGATAAAAGAAATATACACCAATACCATTACAGGACATTGAATAATTCCAAGTAAGAAATAAGACTTGGTATTGTAGACATGTAAAGAAGTAAAATATATTTTCTCATTTTAAGAGGTTTCATTAAGCCAGGACTTAAAAAATACATTGCATTTTAAGAGGCTGAAACAGGGGAAGATGTTACAGGAAGAAGAATTATTTTCACCAAAGGTATAGAGCAGGGAAATAGAGGACAAATTAAAGGAAGAGGACCCCAGAGTTATGGATTGTTAAGGTTAAGGGACAAACACTGCTTTTCAGTCTTCAGGTTGTGACCCATTCGTGTGTTATTAAATCAATATGGTGACTAGCAACCAACAGTTTAAGCAATGAAGTAGCATGGGTGAGAAGAGGATAAAAAATATTTTTGCAACCTTTTGTTCCAACTGAAACTGTACTTAAACGTATGGATGTGAATGCTGGGTACCTGTGTATTTCTTACTGTGGTTGCAGGGGAAAAAAAGTCTTTAAAAACAATGGGTTGATGTAACTTTCTTGTTTTGCAGAACTGCAGTCTAAAGTTTGGAAGGGAACACATTTTGCTCGAGGTTATAGAACCAGCTTTTGCTATTGCTAAATGTGATTCTTGGTTAGGATGCTTTTCCACTGCCACCACATTGCACCTCTGGCCCTGTGGACCTGACATATATTAAAAGACTATATTAGTGAAAGGGGATACAGGAGTCTGGGGGAAAGATTGGGTCGGTGGCTGAGAACCTCACTTTCTAAGATGTGGACTTTATTCCTTAGACATTAGACTCATTAAAAGGGTTTGAGTTGAGAGAGAATGACGTGATCAGAAGGAAATTTATGTAATTGTGGTCTGTGGGATGGATTAAAGAGGGAGAACTGGAGTCAGGGATTCCAGTTGGGAGTTCATTGATGTGGTCTAGCCCAGTGCCTCTCAAACTTCAATGAGCAGAACTACCTGGGGATCTGGTTCAGTAAGGATAGGGTGGGGCCTGAGCTTCTGCTCCTAACATGATTCCAGGTGATAGATGCTGCTGGTTGAGGACCAAACTTTGAGTATCAAGGACCTAGGTAAGAAGTAAAAAGACCTAAGTTATGGTAGTAAAGGTAAGAATGGAAAGGAATATGAAAAACGGAAACAGTGGAGAGTTAGTTCATCCAGGACATGGTGACGAACTGGACATGAGGAGGGACAGGGTGGGGCCAAACATGACTGATTTTGAGTTTGATTGACCAGGAAAATTATAGTTCTATTAATAGAAATAGAAGAAGTTGGTTTGGAGAAGGGGAGGAGTCCTGTTTTAGAAGAGTGAACTCATAGGGAAATGACTGGCAGGCCACGGAAGAGGAGATCGGTGCTCAGGAGGGGCATATGAGCTGGAGATGTAGATTTGAGGGTAACTGGCACAAGGAGTTTTTAGGTAGAGACAAGAGAGTGGATAACCAAAAGAACAAATCCACAAAGGGAAATACTGATGATGGAACTTTTGTCTTTAGGACCTGAGAAGAGGAATAGGACAGCAAGGGACCAAGGGAAATAGCTTTTAAGAATGCAGAGGATCCAGAAAAATGCATTTTCATGGAAGTCAAGGGAAGAGACAATTCTAAGGAGGGTATGGTTGAGAGTGTCACAAACACCAAGGATACAGTTGAAAATTATACTTGACTACAACGACTATGTAGATGTGTGAGGAAAACATGAATAAATAGAAGGATGTATTATGGGTATAGGGAGACAGAAAGGAAGACGTTATCCAATCAAAGCTGATGTGAGTAGGGATGAGTTCCCCATAGTAGAGGCAGCAGTGAAAAAGCTGAGATGACAGAGAAGGCTAGGTATAGTCCAAGAACTGATGATAATTCAGTAAATCTGGAAGTTTGGAATTAGCAGAATTGGGTATGGTTAGAGATGAGGCTTGAGGGGGAAGTAGGAGTCAGAGCATGAAGGGCCCGGCTATGTCATGTTACTCAATTTGAGGAGCCATTAAATGATTTTAAGCAAGGAAGTGATAACTTCAAATTTTCTTTTTGTAAAGCTCTCTCTGATGACTCTGCAGTGAATAGTCGGGGAAGGGGCAATACATTTTTGGGAAATATCATAGTCCCCTTGTTTTTTTTCCTACTCCCACTCCATCCTCCCATTTCCTCTAGTCATTCCCTAAATGCTGTTGTCTGTTAGGTTCCAGCCTTGACACTGAGGCTAATCGGACAACAGTGATGCAGATGTGAGGTGATGGTGGAGGAAAGTGGACATATATGCAATCGATTACTTAGCTAAGATGAACAACAGACAAAAGAGTCAGCAATAATTTTTCTAGCTTTACGTGTTTAGATGGATAATGGCGCTACTCATTGAGAGAGAGAAAGAGAGGAGAAAGTGGATTTCAGAGAGAAACAGTGAGGTAAGTTTTAGACATTCTGAGTTTGAGGTAATTATGGAATGGTCAGACTACATGGGTCTAGAGTTCAAGAAAGAATCTGTGTTGGAGATAAAGGTTTTGGAATCTTCAGACTACAGTTGTTAATTGAGTGGATAAGATGGCTAATAGAGAGTATGTGGAATGATAAGAGAAGAAGGCGCCCTAAGGAATTTCAATATATTACAGATCAGTAGAGGAAGTGGAGGAAGAGGAACACATAAAAAGAGCAGTAAGAGAATTAGGAGAAGAATTAAAGGGTTGTAGTACCAAGGGGAGAGAGCTTTAGGAAGGAAGACATGGTCAACAATGTCAGATCCTGCAAAGAGAAAGAATGAGAGATATCCATTGGATTTCCATAGCAAAAGGCTTTGGTGACCTTGGCAAAAAAAAAAAAACCCAAAACATTATGAATGACTGATCAAAACAGTTGCATATGATGCATATGATAGCAAGACCCGCTGTGTTATCATGGAGTGAGGGGGCTGAAGTTGATTGGAGAAGCAGATCACTGGAGCCGACGAAGTCAGCTTAATTTGTTCACCTGGCCACCAATGTCAAGGAAGTAACAGCTGTGATCCAGGTGCCCAAGTCTTGAGTGAATGATGGAGAGTGGTGGGGAGTTGTGTCGATAAGAGTGAAAAGAGGAGTAGAGGAAGTTGTAGCTGGATGGCAAGAAAGTCTAAGCAATAGGGGGTTTTACTTAAGGGTGGAGAAGCAATGGTTTTGAAGTGGTATGGAGGCATCAGGAGACTGCTGACCCCACCTCCCCGTGATCAAATGTATGAGTCAGCTGTAGGAAAACTAACATCCATTTGAGGATGCTATAGGAAAGCAGTGAAATCAAGGTCCCATTGAGGAAAGGAGCTAGAAGAAAATTCATCAGCTGTTGAGTTGCAGGTCTGGATTTGACACCTGGCCCTGCCTTTTTTCTAGACACATTTTTAAAGTTTCCTTTTTTTGTAGAGAGTTTTAAAACCAGGATGGAGGAGTGAACAGTGAACAATGAAAAAGTTTGGATGCAGAAGGAACCCTGGATACTAGATTAAATAAAAGGAAGCACAGAGCAATATAGAGATGAGCTTATGGGAGGAAAATGAATAGTCAGAGAGGTTTATTTTTTGAGTAGTGACCACAGAAGACATGATGGGAATCATAGTGAAGTTTGCCCGTGTTGGATTTAACAAGCCCAGGGCTTCCTGGTGAGTGGAAGGACTCAGGCTTCCCTGCAGGAGTTGGCTGACTGAAGTGATTGTGTTTTTAAGGGATTCCAGCCCAAATGGCAGTAGCCCAAAGGCATTACATTTTGCTCCCAAGAGTCTTATAGTGTTGGAAACAGAACTAACCCCTGGCGTATGGGATGCCTCTCTGGAAAGAGTCACCCACATATCTGGCTTGATGTTGACTGAAAAAAAAAAAGCAAAACAAACACCGTCAAATTGGGTCATATTTTCAGTGAAGCTTTGGCACTGTTGAAGGAAGAATCCAGGTTGTAAAGGATTAAAGAGTGAGTGGGTGGTGAGCTTAGTCAGCACACACTGCAGTGAGAAGTGTGGCTGTGAAATACCATACCGTAACACCACAGTGCTTACCGTTTACAGATGCTTGCGGACAGACATCTGTGGAGCCAGGAGGAAAGAGACTGAGAACAAGAAGGTGGGAGGCGGGTGTGACTAATTAGTGAGAACAGGCCATCCTTGGGACATGAAAGGCATTTCAGCCTGGCCCACTGAGGAGCTCGGTTTCTGACTCAGTCAGCCAACTCCGTCTTTGCCTGTCATGTTCTAATTTTTGTCTTTTCTCCGGCTTCTCAGGATGGTGTAGTGCAGTCAAGCAGGTCTGGATTTGACACCTGGCCCCGGCTTTTTTCTAGACATATTTGTAAAGTTTCCTTTTTTTTTCAATCCATAAATTGAGGACAAGCACATCTTCCTCAAAGAGTTGTTTAGAGAATTATAAAACGTGGTAGGCATTCAATAAATACTATTTTCCCTTTCTTCCTTCTTCTGTCTCTCTCTTGCTGATCGTGTTTTGCCTTCTATTCCTCACCTGCCTCCATCTCATCTGTCCTTAGTACTTTCCCATTGAAAAACATATTCTATGGCATCTTATCTTTCACCTGAAATTTCAGTTGTTTTTTTATATTGTCTTTTCCATGAACATTATAACCAATTGGAAGGTTTAAATGATGACACAAGAATTTTGTACTTTGGTAGCGTCATGGTTGGATGAATGGAAAAGTAAACAGTGTGTGTGTTTGAAGCACCAAGAAGATAAAGCCTTGGGAAGATTCATAGAACCAGTGAACATTTGAAGGAGAAGTCTCAAGAAATTTTCAGCACTCTTAAATGACTTGTGAAACTGATGTGGGACCTCCATGAAACCTCCACGGCCCCAGCTATGCGATGGTGGGTGAACTCCCCAGCTCCGCTTCAGTCAGACCACGCTGCTCATTACCTCACCTACAACGTCAACAAGCCATTGTTAGATCAGTACAGGTCCGAGCATCTCTGAAGTTCCTGGTTTCCAAGATGTGATGGAAAAAGGGGATTTATCCACACAGCTCTGTGTCTGCTATTTTACCTGTGTCCCAAGGAATGCTGGGGCTGGCCCTTTCTTTGCTAAACTGTCAGAACATGTTCTCAGTTGGCATAGGTCTTTGTAAACACTAATGTTGATGTTTGAATTCTCAATTGCCAGTGGCACTGGAAAATAGCAAAAGACACTTGGAAAACTAAGCATTCTTTTTTTTAAACTTTAAACTTCTATAATGATGGAACCTAAAAATGTCTGGTTTCTGTGCTTCATAATAACATGCAACATTTTAGAATTTGGGCCCAGGGTATATTTTTCCTGCTGTTTCCCCCATCTTCTTTCTTCTCCCTACTATTTACTCCTTGTCCTCTTCTCAATTTTTTTTTGGAGGGGCCTAATTCCTTTTGGTCTCTCTTCCCTCTTAATTTATATTTATTTCCCTTATTTTCAACTTTGAACCTAAGACTTTAAAAATAGGTTTAAAAAGATAATGGTTCCTTTATTTCCTTTTACCATCTAAGGGTCTATTTTCCAGTTTGGTCTCCTTGTGTTGTGTTTTTAAAAGGGTTTCATATCAGAGAGCCTGGAAAACTGAAGCAGTTGTAAACCTTAGTATATCATTTCCAGGTCAACTTTGATCTCATATGCCAAGTTCATCAGTGGGGAAAAAAATTAAATCTCTCACATCTAAATCAATAACTAGTGTTCCAAAGGAAACTTTAAAGTTTTACTTCAGGTTTTTTAAGGAAAGTTAATTCCCTCAATATCAAAGAAATGAGATGTCAGGGAAGGCCAGAATCCCTTTGTTTAGGACATGGGCTACTTATTTGACTTTCCTTGTCCTTTCTTTTCCCTCTAAATATAAATTTTTCCCTCTCTCTGTCTCTCAAGAGACACTTTTACTATATTCTTACAGATGAGTGTTTTTCATTTAGAGGAGAAATCCACATAGTGGCTCAAATCTGTTTAGATAAGGTGTTCATTCCTTCCAGCTTTTCATGTTTCAACTTTTGCGGGGCCTGGCGTATATCCACCACCAACACGTTCTTCACAGGGACCTGAAACCTCAGAACTTACTCATCAGTCACCTGGGAGAGCTCAAACTGGCTGACTTTGGTAAGCTGCCCCACGAGTCTTTTTCTGGGCTGTGAACAATGATGCTTTTGTGTACACATGTTTAAAGCATTGACAAGGTCTGGCCTTTGAAAAGTCGAGGCCCGTAGAGCATGATGCTTTAGAGGATATCAAACTACCATAGAGGAAGTGTGAGGCAAGAAACAAGGAGCTTTTTAGGATTCTATCAAACTCCAGTCTAATCAGACCCTAAAACTTTTGTGCCCCTAATAGCCACTGCCATTTTTGATATAGAGACATCTGTAGGAGTGAACTGTACTTGGTAAGTCTCTGTAAATCTAGGTGGATATACAAACTCCGTCAGAGTAGATGGAGGATATCACAGGATGACTGAATAAAGCTCCAGATTGTCAGACAGACTCGTTCTGCCATGAAGGTCCCAGGACACTTGTTCCTGCTCAATGCTGTAGCTATATAGGTGTGACTGTGAGGCTTTTATTTCCATCAAAGTGATGCAGAGTTCTCTTGAGCGTTAACTGTATCTTTCCATTTTAGCACTTACCACAGTTTATAATCACACACACGCGCACACACCTGTGTGACAATTTGACCCCTCCACTAGACTATAGGCATTATGATGCCAACCTGGGTCCATTTTTGTTTATCATTGTATCCCTAGTGCCTGGCACCATAGCAAGTACTCAATGAATATTTGTTGAGAAGCTGATTCCGTGTGAGCTGAGGAACCACTCTTCTCTGTTTGGCAGACGTCAAACAGTTGTGCTCTAGCTGCAGTACCTTATTCTGAGATAGTAGCTTTCATCTGGATAAGTAAGCATTTAACAGATATTTATTTATCAACTCTCCACAACAGTGACTCATCTGTTGAATATTTTTCCAGCTATAGATCATGTGATTCTGTGAGATCAGTAGCTGACTGGCAAAGTACTCTCATTGTGGAGAGAAGCACTTTGAAACTGACTCATCTGAAGTCCTACCAAACTAACTAATTTGGTTTAGCAATGCCCGCCCTTTGTCTAACTGGGGATTCTGCATTGCAAAAGCGGAGGGTGGCCATGTTAGTATGAACTGAGTTCTGTTGCTGTTACAGAGACCCAAAATCACAGAGCTGTAAATGTGCTAGAAGCCAAGCTTCTTCTCACATACCATCTGACTTAAGCAGTCAGAACTTGGAAGGAGGTCCCCCCATCCCTAGGGTGTTGCCTCAGCTGCATATTTCAAGATGACTCCCACCTCCTTCTCATGACAACCTGGAGGAGGGAGAAAAGGAAGGAACACTTACCCCCTCCATTAAGTGCGTGATCTGGAAGTTCACACATCACTTTTGTTCATACCACATAAGCAAAAATTTAGTCAGGGAGGCTACATCTAGCTGCAAAGTAGGCTATAATTTGAGAAATTCACTTGATAAAGTACACAAGGACCAAGAGAGCAGAGTAGCTTTATTAAAGGCACCCAGAGTTTGTATATTAGTGTTAAAATATTGTTCACTCAGCCAGTTATACCCTCCTTGGTAGAATGTATCACTGTAGTTCTCCAGGAAATCCCAGAACAATGAGCCTATGCTTCTCCTCTTTGGTCAGGTCTTGCTCGGGCCAAGTCCATTCCCAGTCAGACATACTCTTCAGAAGTTGTGACCCTCTGGTACCGCCCTCCTGATGCCTTGCTGGGAGCCACTGAATATTCCTCCGAGCTGGACATGTGGTAAGAGCTAGTGCCAAAATAAATGAAGAAAATGTGAGTCATCCTGCCCTTGAGGGTTACTTTATAATCTGTATTACATTTTTAATAATAATTCTAATGACAATCACATTTGTCTACAGAAACATAAAGTGCTTTCAAATACATAGCTCATGTGATTTTTTTTCAAATCATTCTGCAAGTTTTTACAGTGAAAGAAACTGAGACTCAGAGAGGTCTTGCCCAAGGCATGTTCTGAATCCTGTACCTTTTTATCATGCCTCACCTCCTGGCTCTTTTCTCCAATCTTTAGTCTTTTCTCCTTGTCCTTAGAGAAACACACATACACTCCCAAATCACAGATATGCACACAAACACACACATACATACTCACTCGTCAGTGCATGCATGATCACACATGCCCCGATACAGTTCAGAGTCTGGTGAAAAAGCATAAAGACCAAGAATCAGGAGACCTTATTTTCATGCCAGTTCTACTCCTAGTCAATTTCTCTGGATTATGTTATCTTGAAAAACTCATGTATCCTCTTTGTATCTATGTTCCTTCATTTGGAACGATTTTATTTATTTACTTTTTTTTTTTTTTTTTAGAAATAGGGGAAGGGAGGGAGGAAAAGAGGGAAAAAAAGCAGCAATGTGCAAGAGTTACATCAATCAGTTGGCTCTCCCACAATCTCCCCTGCGCCCCTCCCCCCGCCCCTCCCCCACCCCAACTAAGGACCTGGCTTGCAACCCAGGCATATTCCCTGACTGGGAATCAAACCGACAGCCTTTCAGTGTGCAGGCCGGTATTCAATCCACTGAGCCACTCTAACCAGGAATGTTTCTCCGTTTTTTAAAATGAGGGTAACAAATTCTCCCATGAGGGGCTAAATGGGATTGCACTACAAGTATAAGAACCAGATAGATGCTGTCAAGTAGAACCACGTTGTTGGGGAGGCTCTTGGATTAATGGGCTGCAGTGATAAGTGTGGGATCTCAGGCACTCCCCATTCCTAGAGCAGCAGTGCTATGTTATCTAGACATTATTCCTGAAATATCCCAGTCCTTTGGGGACCACAGTTAAATGTGTGGTGAATGCAGTCTTAGCCGCCTCCTCAAAGGTAACAAAATCCATGGACTTCTTTCAAGACTTAAAAGGTCATATATAGAGGGCCCTGGTTTTTTGTTGTTTTTTTTTAACCAATAATGGATTAAAGAAATTAAACAGTGTCTTAAGAGGCTAAACTAAGCTTTGGATTTCTTAAACAACTGAGAAAGGTGGCAGAAACTTTCCTCCAGTGTATCTGGAGTCATTGATTTTCAAATACCCGGTGACATTTCTGCAAGTATCGTCTGCTAATCAAAGCCCTCCTGACACTGAAAGGCCTTCGATGGGCTCTGGCTTTCTTAGCCCTTAATGATCCCTTTCTAGTGCTTCGCAGACAGAGTGAAACTTTTACTTATCACTTTTAAACTTTGTTTTATTATGGAACATTTAAAACATTAAAAAATGCATATAAAATATATTTACATAAGTGTTTCTCAACAAGGGTCAATTTTGCTCCTCAGGAATGTTTGGTAATGTCTGGAGACATTTTATATTGTTACAGCTGGGTGGGTGGTACTACTGGTACCTAGTGGGCAGAGGTCAGGGATGCTGCTAAACAAACATTCTACAGTACACAGGACAGCACCCCCTACAACATAGATTTATTCTGTCCCAAATGTCACCAGTGTGAAGACTGAGGAACGTGATGTTGATTGGGAAGCATAACAAAGTGAGCACCATGAACCCTCTACCCAATGGAACAACTAGAGCATGATACGGGCACACCCACTGTGTCCCTTCCCCATCAACCTTCCTCCCACAAGAAGGGCTTCTGTTCTGAGTTTTTTCTCTTGCATTATTCCCTTGCCCTTTTTAAAGATAATATTTTTACATTTTTAAATGGGTTCTAAAAGAGGTTGTTTCACCTGCTTTTGAGTTTTTATAAAAATGGTATTATATATTGGTTTTAGTCTTCTGTGACTTTCTTTTCTTTTTTTTTACTCAATATATTTCTAAGATTCATTCATGTTGATCTGTGTAGTTACACTTTATTTCCTGTTGATGAACATTTCATTTAGTTTATTGTCTCATCTGCTCTTGCTATTGTGAGTATACTTGATATTTACATTTAAGGATTTCTCCAGGGTACTTACTTAGGAAGAGATTTGCTGTGTTACAGAGTATGTGAATGTCTAACTTCATAAAATAGTGCCAAATTGTTTTCCAAAAGTGTCTGTAATAATTTATACACCAATAGTGTTATGGGTTATAGTTGCTTATCCACATCTGCACCAACTTTATAATAACGGATTTCTTAATTTTTGCTAATCAAGTGGGTAGAATAGCATGATGTTTGATCTAAATTTGCTAATTACTAATGAAGTTGGACATCTTTTTGTGGATTATTTGCCATTTGTTTTTTCTCTTCTGTGAAATACCTGTTTGTCTTTTATTTATTTTCTTTTGGTCTCCCTGTCTCTGACTGTCTCGCTCTCCCTTTCTCTCCTCCTTTCCTTCCCATTCTTTCTTTATTGATTTATAGGAGTTCTTCTATTCTGGATACTAATCTTTTATCAGTTATGTGTATTGCAAGTAAGTCTCCCCAGTACATGGCTTATGTTTCCACATCTTTACATTGTCTTTATTAACAGGAGTTTTTAATTTTAATATTGCTGATTATAACAATCTTTTATGGTTAGCCCTTTCAATTTTTGTTTATAAAATGCTTCCCTTCCCGAGGTCAGAATGATACTGTCCTGTGCATTCTTTTATAAGTCGTAACATTTCCCCCTCTCACTTTAACTCTTTAATACATGGAAATTGAGTTTTGTATATCTAACCAATCGTCTGATCCCAATTTCTTCAGCTATCTGCTAGGCAAAATCTCTTGTATATCTTATATCTGTAAAAGCATTGGTCTGCTTCTGTGCTCTCTGTTCTTCCCCACTGGGGTCAATTTATCTGTCCCTGTACCAATGTCCCACTGTATTCATTTCTATAGCTCTATATTTGGTAAGACAAGTTTCTCCACTTATTCTTTTTCTAAAGTGTCTTGGCTATTTTTCCCCTTTGATTTTTCATATAAATTTTAGATTCAATGTTTCAAGTTTCATGAAAAATCCTAGTGAGATTTTCATTGGAATTTCATTCGAATCATAGAACACTATGAGAATCATTAACACCTTTGTAATATTGCCTTCCAACTTTTAAACATGGTATATCTCTTGCCCTGACTGGTATGGCTCAGTTGGTAGGGCATCATCCCACCAAGTGAAAGGTCGCTGTGCAATTTCCAAGTTCTGGGTTCAGTCCCTGGTTATGGTGTGAATGAAAGGCAGAAGCAACTGATAGATGTTTCTCTCCCTCTCTTTGGCTTTCCTTTCCCCTCACTCTAAAAATAAATTTTAAAAAATCTTTAAGAAAACATGGGATATCTCTTCCTCTGTTTAGTTCTTTAATGTCTTTTAGTAAAGTTTTATAATTTTCTAAGACCTTATATAACTAAAGCAAAGATTGTTGTAAATCTGTTTCTTTTGTTTATTGTTTCTTTGGTTTCTTGCATATGGTATCTTTTTTTCCATGAGTGTTTAGTTGTTTTTGAGAGTGATATGCTAGTTTTCCTTGGAATTTCATTTGTGGGATTTATTAGAGACCTTGAATAAAGTGGGTTCTCTCAGGGAGATTTACATTTGATTCTGCTAGGCACATTTTTTAATAAAGAACTTTATTAATGTATATTACATATGTGTTGGTCTGCCACTCAGATCTTAATTTCTTGATACCATTCTCTACTAAAAAGAACTAGAATTTTTTGAAGAAATGGTCAATTCTAAGGCTAGGGTAGAAGAAAGTACAAGATAGATCAGGAACATCTCATCGGGTGGGAAAATTTTTTTATAAAGTGATCAAAAAATGATGGAAATGTGTCCAAATGACATGAGAAGCAGCTTGAGGAGATTCTCAGTAGCCAGAGCTGGTGGAATTTAAGCATCAATGTAAATCATTACAGTAATGGATTATAACCCATTGGGGGTAAAAAATATGTAAGTGTATATTAAAGATAGCCAGATGGTAGATAGGTAAGAAAGGAAGCTCTTCCTTTCAGTAAATGCCAGCTAATAACTAGAGAAGAAATGATGGAGTTAGAAAATCACTATTTGTAATATTATAATAGTAACTGGTCCAAACAAGCATCATCAATGCCAAACTAAAGGAAAAGTTTGATGAGGAATGAGATATTTACGTAGCATCAAAGTACCTCCCCTCAAAGTGCATATTAATTACAAAGGAAAAAATAGTAACCATGCAGTAGAGAAATGTGGCAGATGCCACCTTAACCAAGTAATTAGAGATTATATTATCAATAATGAGACTGACTGACATTCTATACCTTGTGATATGATGCACTGAGAAAAATATATTATCATGCAGGTTTTCCTGCAAATGAATGAATGAACGAATGAATGACTAGCATAACCAGGATGAAACCAGAAGAAAACCAGATAAACTCAGTTTGATCAACATTCTACAACATAACCACTGGCCTGGACTCTTTAAGAGGAGAAGGGGAGGAAAAATCTTTCATATCCTTTAGGTTTAGTGGGTGAACCTGCAAAGTAAACTGATGAAAAACAGATTAACAGGAGAAAGGCACACAGATTAGATTTGATGTTAAAAGTATTATGTGGCATGGAGGAGACGGCTTCCTAAAAAGAAAAGAAACATCCTGAAGAAGCAGCTAGGCTTGGAGGCTTTCATACCATTCTGCCAAAAGACAGTACATTGTAAAGCAGTCTCAAGACAAAGGGAAAGGGTGTCTGGACTTTCCAGGGGCCATAAAATGTGGAAAGGTAAATATATGGGGGACCCTACTAGTAAATAGGGGTTATTTAGCAAGGTTTTTCAATGTAGATTTTTCTTGGTGCCATCTCTGTCTCTGGTCATAATGTTGTGCTCCCTGCTGGTTAATGGGCTGGACGATGAGGGGGCATCTGCACAAGGAGGAATGTATGCCCTGCTTTCAGGAGGACAGGGGAAGGCAGAGAGCTCATCCTGTGTTTGCTTTTTCTCAATTGCTTTTAACACAATATAATCCTTATGTCAGAGTGGCATATTTTGGGGTGGCATTTTCTGTTCCCCTACAAGGTCAAGGTTTTAAAAGGCAAAGGCAGGGAAACTGTTTCAGATTAAAGGGGACTAAAGAGACGAGCCAGCTACACATAACGTATGGTCCTAGATTGGACCTTGGGGGAAACTGAGCTAAAGAACACTACTGGGACAAAAGGTGAAAATTAAATATGGTTTGTGGAATAGATAGGGGTATGGGATCAATGTTAAATTTTCTGATTTTGATAATTGCAGTTTGTTATGTAAGAGAGTGCTTTTGTTCTTAGAAAATCCACATAAAAGTCTTTAGGGGTGAAGAGACATGGTATCTGCAACTTACTCTCCACTGCTCCAGAAAAAACAGAGGTAAATGGATGGATGGATGGAGAGAGAGACAGAGACAGAGAGAGAGAGAGAGAGAGAGAGAGAGAGAGAAAATGGTGAAATGAAAGCAGTAAAATGTTGGCAATTGGTGAATCTGTTTGAAGCATATTATTCTTGCAATATTAAGCTTAAAATTATTTTAAAAATTAGAAGTTAGTAAAAAATTGAGAAAAAAGCTTGTGTTTCACCCAAGATGGTAAAAGAAGCACTGGCCCAGTACATGGTCATTGTTTGCAATTATTTGATGTGTGCTCAAGAAGGATGTTTATTCCCGAATTGTGTTGGGTTCAGGCTTTTATATATGTTCCAAAATTCAAGGTTGTTAATTGTGTTATTCAAATCTTTATATCATTTTTATCTGTTTAATTTAATGAAAGGTGTTGAAATTGTTGGTGGCTAACTCCGTTTCTGTTTTTGTTTTTCTTAAGGTAAACTCTCATTGTAGAAAGGAAAGGTAGTCTTGCTGGGGATATAATTCTATATCGACAGTTATTTACTTTCAGAGCTTTGAAGATAGCGTTTCACTGTTTTGTCTTCCATTGTTGCTGTTGTAAATTTGCTTTTAGCCTAATTGCAGCAAAATTTGCTTTTAGCCTTTTTTAAAATTGATTTTATTTATTTTTAGAGAGAGGAGAAGGGAGGGAGAAAGAGAGGGAGAGAAACGTCAATGTGTGGTTGCTTCTTGCACACCCACTACTGGGGACTTGGCCTGCAACCCAGGCATGTGCCCTGACTGGGAATCAAACCTGCAACTCTTTTGTTCACAGGCCAGTGCTCAAAAAAAATCCACTGAGCCACACCAGCCAGGGCGCTTTTAGCCTTATTGTCTTTCTTTTGCAAGTTATCTCTCATTTTCTTCAGATGTTTTATTTTGCTTTCGTTATTATACAATTTCCAATGTAAGTTGTGTAATGTGGATTTCTTTTTACTTACCCTGCTTGGTATATATTTGTGCTTCTTCCAATTATGAACCTGTGTTTTTCATCAGTTGTTTGCTTTTTGAATGTTGCTTCATTCCCTTCTCACTTTCTGGGCTCCAATGAAAGGTTTCTAGATTGCATCTGTCTCTTATCCTCTCTTCCATATTTTCCATCTCCTGAACTTTGTGTGCTGCATTCTGGGCGTGTTTTCTTGCCCTCTGACTGGGTCACCAGTCCAGTTCTGTAAGACTCTCCTAAACTATGTATCCCTTATCTTGTTACTGCAACTAGAAGGATCTATATTATTCATTGATAAGTGTTTCATTAATTTAATCATAAATAATGACACAAAATAAAATTCAATTTTAAATTTCAATAATTGTCATTACTCTTATTCATTTCACTATCATTGCTGTTTGCCCAGTAACACTTAAAAAGTAATGTAGAAATAGAGCAACAGGCATCTTCCATTGAGTTTACTGTATTTGTTCACTCTCTACATAATCGTTAGACATTGGGTGTTTACTTTGGGATACCGCTCACCCATTTTTCTCCCTTTTCACAGTGATGAGAGGAGAAGTGAGCAGGGAGATTTCAAATTGACAGAGGAAGAAAAGGGAAAAAGTCCTATTCTGCTAGGCCATACAACTCCATAAGGTTCAAACTGAGTGCATTTAAGGAGGTAAATGATGGTGGTCAGCATTAGAGCCTTTGTCTTAAAGAAACTAATTGTACCTGAAGTGCAAGAGCCTCTTACTCACAATGATCCCTAGCGGTGGCAGGGTCAGTGGGAGGCCCTGAGCAAATGGTTAGATTTTGGAAAATGAACAAGTAGGGTTTATTGGTTTTTCCCAGCACTCACAACCAATGCTCTCTAGTCCCCCAGCATCTTTTCTTCTCTCTCTGCTCCCTTTTCAAACTTTAAAAGATTCCATCAGCAATTTCAGTGAGAAAAACTCATAAAGTTTTAGCGTGGTCATACTGTTTTATTTTTGTTTTTACTTTTTTTACATTGCATTAAGATTTATAACATAAAATTTACTGTTTTAAATGTACAGTTCAGTGGCATTGATTACATTCACATTATTGTTCAACCATCACCACTACCCATGTCCAGAACTTATCATTCCAAACTGAAACTGTACCCGTTAACCAATACTGCCTATTACTCCCTCGCCTCAGCCCCTGGTAACCACCAGTCTACTTTAGGTCTCTACGAATTTGACTAAGTACTTCACGTAAGTGGAATCATACAATATTTGTCCTTCCATATCTAATTTATTTCATTTACCGTAATGTTTTCAAAGTTCATCCATATTGTGGTAACTGAGATTTTAAAGAAGGATTTATTTTGCTACCCCAAGTCCTCTATCCAAAATTGACTTCAAGCAGCTGCTGGTTTTAGGACCACAGGAAGTTATGAATATTTCTCCCTTCAAGTTTCCAAATATAAAGAGTGGCCCAGGGAAAAGCAAGTGGAAACGTCATGTCACTGCCACATACAGCATTCTGCTGTTCTGAATTAATTACAACCATGAAAAATGAAATACCGATTCACTTCCCCCAAAAACATTTTCATATATGCTCCTTGTACCTCCAAAAACCCGAAACTCCTGAGATGGTTTATTTCCCCAGAGACTGCCTAAGAAATTTGAGGAATCTTTCTTTTCTCTCTTGTGGGAGAATTTGTTCATGCTCAGAATAGGGAAAAGGTTAGGAAGAGAGCCAGGAAAAGCAGAAAACATGTAAGCTGTTTCCTCTAACCTAACTGAAGAACCCCAGTTGGAGCAGTAGAACGGCCCAGTGCATCTCTCCTTTATGGAAGGATTCACTGTTTGAGGCCATCGGGTCTTTTTTTCCCCTTGTGTGTGAAGTTCCCCTTCAACTACATGGGCTGCCTCAAGGGTATCTCCACAGAGCAGAAATCCTCTCAGAAGCCTAAATATATGTAGGATAAGAAGAGCCATAGGAATAAAGACTTAAGAACAAAACGGGAATAAAAGGAAATAGGAGCTGGTTCACTATTAGGACTTCAATGTTCAGAATATTTAAAATGTTTGTTTAAGGCTAGTCTGGGGTAGGCAAAACGGATGATAGCCTCATAACTTGTTTAAGAAACAAATTAAAAAATATAAAAACAACATGAAATTTATAAAGTCAATAAAAATATATATATATTTTTTAAAGTATATATTTTTTAACTTCAAAGTGAAATGGTTTGAGACTTTTGAGGTACATACAAAGAAACTATGTGGGGCGGTAGGCAGAGACCGTTCGATGGTGCTCACCAGCTCAGCTTCTCAGTTGGCATATCTTACAGTTGACCATTGCCAGCAACCAGGATGATTTTTAACCATTTGACACTTTTTTATTACTTTTATTCTTCTCCATATATTGTTTAATTTATACATTTTATATCTGTTGCCTTAAAGACAAGAAGCAAAAAGAATATTTAAAGACAAGCTCATGAGAAGGTTTAAAATGACAATAATTCTAAAAATTTACCTCAAGATACTCCTCCCCAGATTCTTAAGTTACATTTGTCTGATCAAAATTCTTGGATCACATATCAAGATGTCTCCTGTACATGAAAATCAGTAAAAAGTAAATATGGTGGCAATTATATACAAATTGGCTTTTTAAAAATTGGGGATAAAAACAACCTGTTGTTAGAGCAGGGGAAATCTGCCTGCAAAACTCAGACTGAATATATATATATATATATATATATATATATATATATATATATATGAATAAGCCAGTTGATTATTTTAAATGCAAACCAAATATTACCTTATGAAAACAGCTTTTGTCTCTTTAGATAGAATAAAATACAGTTTAATTTCCATTTTATATATATATATATATATATATTCTGTCCCCGAACCAGACACAAGATAAAAATTATTCTTGAACTTTTTTATCAAGATATCTGCTTTCTCCTACACAATTGATTTAAAGTAAATTAAATAGCATGTGTTTAAAGTCAGATGGAAAAAGTAAAAATTTATCATCTGGGTTAAATACATATGTATAATATTAAAAGACCATATTTAATATGAATTTTTAATAATGTGATGATTTATAATAAAATTTTCTGCTTATATATCCTTCTTTATCATGCCACACAAAAATGTCAACATGGTTAAAAGAGTCTGCAAATTTATGTGTTAGTGAAAGAAATTTGGAGTCAAAGTTTTGGACCATGGGGATAATCTCTGTAATCTGTCACCTGAACCATTTTTATCACTCAAAAGACTTACAAGAATAAAAATGCGCATTATTACCAAAATAAATCTTACTTCTTTTGATCTCTCAAGAATTACCCTCTTATTGGACTACATAGGAAAGGAAACATATGTCACACTACTTTATATATTTTAAGATGCCCCTTCTCGTTGCATCTTAAATCAGGATGCAATTTACAACCAGTAGCGTCTTACAATACCTATCGACCAAGCTGCACTTTAGACTGTGGTTAACGTTGCCAGTGTGTGAACATCAAACGTGCCAGCATCAAAACTTGCAGAATGTCTCAGTGACTTGGAAGAGTCTTGCAAACAGAACAGCTTTTTTTTTTCTTTTTCTTCTTCTTTTTTTTAAATCCTAGGAACCAAACAATTATGGAAAGGGGGTAAATCAGACATGTTTAGCAACATTCTTTAAACAGGAGTCAAAAGTAGGCTAACTCTGGGTAATTGCAAGGTCAGCTTAGGAGCCCAACACCCATGGCTCTTCGGTCTTTAATGGATTATTTTAAGACATGCTGTGTCATCAAACTCCTGATATAGAGGGTGATATCGTGGATAAACACAGACATCAAAGAGTCTGAGTCAAATGCTGAACATGAAAAAGTTTCAGGAGCACCTAAGCCAATTTCTTTCATTTACTGTTCCGGTTTTTGCACATACAAGTATGACAAATGATAAAATAATCTGTCTAATTAAATGTATAGCAGCCCTTTCAATAAGAATAAAGAAACATTCTGAGCATGTCATAGTTTTACCTGCAGGTTTTTTTGTTTCTGAATAGTACATACAATAATGGTGCCTCTTACAATGATGGCATCTTAAGATACAGTGAAAGAGAGTATTCAGTTTGTAGGTTTAATACTTTCCCCTCCTCCCATAAAGTGGATAGTTAATGAGCTTGAATGAGCTAAAATGTTTGCTATCTATACTGTATTCTTAAATGCTGGTTGCATTCCATTTTAACAAAAAGCTGCAGGCTGTTTTTATTTTTGGTTAACAAAAGGATTTTTTTTTTTTTTTTTGCCTGAGACTTTTTATAGCATGTGGCCTCTATTTAACTGTCCCCAAAATATTTCTTGGGAGGAGAAATGCTAGTAATTCAGTTTTCCAGGTATGGTTTCTTTGAAAGTGTCAGGTTGACTCTTATTTCTTTTGCTAGGGGTGCAGGCTGCATCTTTATTGAAATGTTCCAGGGTCAACCTTTGTTTCCTGGCGTTTCCAATGTCTTTGAACAGCTGGAGAAGATCTGGGAGGTAAGAGAAGAATTCCTCTTAAGAAGACGAAATACCTGCATTTCAAACTTTAAATCAAATTTGCCTTTGAGACAAATGATGCTGTCCATCTGCTTTGAGATATTAAGCTCTGTGTTAAGGTTGTGGAGACTGCAGTATTTGCCACAGGTAGAATAAGCACCTTGGGAACGAGTGGTCAGGAAACCCCCTGTTGTCCTGTAGCATTCCATGAATCCACCTGCTCCCTATTATTATTGTCTCAGTCTCCTGGGCAATTTCTGCCATTACTTCTTAAACACATTTCTGTCTTGCCACCCCCACTCTAATTCTACTATATGTTCGGCCCTGGATCTTTGTCAACTGAAGACAAGGAAGTAAATAGTCATAGAACTCCAATAAAAACAAAGACTTTGCCATGTGAGTGTGAGAGAAATACAGTATTTATTATGCTCCTCTAACACCAAATTCCTAAGATGTCAGGGTGCTTTTGTGTGTGGTTCCAGTTTTTTTTTTTAATTTTATTTTTCACCTACAGTTCACATTCCATGCTATTTTGTATTAGTTTCAGGTGTATAGCGTAATGGTTAGACAATCACTTAAAGATTTTATTTATTTATTTTTAGAGAGGAGGGAAGGGAGGGAGAAAAAGAGGGAGAAAAACATCGATGTATTTTTGATTGGTTGCCTCACACATGCCCTCAACTGGGGACCTGGCCGGCAACCCAGGCATGTGCCCTGACTGGGAATTGAACCAGCAAGCTCTTGGTTCATAGGCAGGCACACAATTCACTGAGCCACACCAGCCAGGGTGACAATCATATACTTTACAAAGTGTTCCCCTGATATTTCCAGCATCCACCTGGCACCATATATAGTTATTATAATATTATTGACTATATTCCGTATGCAGTAGTTGACATCCTCATGACTATTTTGTAACTATCAGTTTGTACTTAATTCTTTTATTTTTTTCACCCACTTCTTCCATCCTCTCTGCTCTGGCAACTATCAGTCTGTTTCAATTTTATTTGCTTGTTTATTTTGTTCTTTAGACTCCACATATAAGTGAAATAATATAGTATTTGTCTTTCTCTGACTAATGTATGTCACTTAGCATAATATCCTCTAGGTCCATCCATGCTGTCACAAATGGTGGGATCTTTATTCTTCTTTATGGCTGAGTGATATTCCATTGCATATCTGTACCACCACTTTTTATTCATTCATCTGTTGATGGGCATTTGGGCTGCTTCCATATCATGGCTATTGTAAATAACACTGCAATGAACATAAGGGTGCATATGTTCTCTTAAGTGCGTGTTTTGGGTTTCTTTGGATATATACCTAGAAATGGAATCACTGGGTCATAGGGCAGTTTCATTTTTTAGTTTTTTGTGGAACCTCCATACTGTTTTCCACAGCAGCTTTACCAGTCTGTATTCCCACAAACCTTGCACAAGATTTCCTTTTCCCTCATTCCTTCCAGTGCTCATTGGTTGATTTATTGATGATAGCTATTCTGACAGGTATGAGGGAATATCTCATTGTGGTTTTAATTTGCATTTTTCTAATGATTGGTGATGTTGAGCATCTTTTCATATGTTTATTGGCCACCTATGTGTCCTCTTTGGAGAAGTATCTATTCAGGTCCTTTGCCTATTTTTAAATTGGATAGATTAGTTTTTTGAGTTGTATGAGCTCTTTATAAATTTTGGATATTAACCCCTTACTGACGTATCATTGGAGAATATTTTCTCCTGTTTAGTAGGTTGTCTTCTCATTTTGATGACGGTTTCCTTTGCTGTGCAAAAAGTTGTTAGTTTGATGTAGTCCCATTTGTTTATTTTTTCTTTCATTTCCCTTGGTTCCATTTCTTTATTCATTGTTTACCCCTACCTCATTTACACCATGACATTTTTCATTTCCTTTGTAGCTTATATGCCATGTTAATCATCTATATAGTTCTCTTTTTTGGCAATTTTTTAAAATTATAAAATATACATAAAATTGCCTTTCTAGCCACTTTTAGTGTACAGGTCATAGGCATTAAATACTTTCACATTGTTGTATAACCATCACCACAATTCATTTCCAAAACTTTCTCACCGTCCCAAACAGAAACTTTATACCCATTAAACAATAACTCCCCTGCCTCTGGTAACCTCTTATCTTCTTTTTATCACTATGAATATGCCTATTCTAAGTAGCTCATATCAGTGGAATCATTTAGTATTTGTCCTGTGTCTGCCTTATTTCACTTAGCATAGTATTTTCAAGGTTCATCCATTTTGTAGCATTGTCAAAGTGCTTTAAACTCAGTTTGTTTGGTTTTTTATCACTTGTCATCTTGCTCCCTTTGAAGTTTGCTACTTCAAGCAGACATCTGGAGCATTCTTTCTATCGGTCCCCAGTGCAGGTATCTTGGAAAATACTGCTGCACTGGGTTTTTTGTGTGCAGGTGAGGAAACTTGTCTTCTCTTTACAATTTTGATTTAGTAGTCTCAGTGTTTGCCTATCCAGAAATGATATGAAATTTTTATTTTCAAATTGCATTCCCACTATGGAGTTCTTAATTAATTTATTTTTTAAAATAGAATTTATCTTTTTTTAATATATTTTATTGATTATGCTATTACAGTTGTCCCAATTTATCTCCCTTGTTCCCCTCCACCCAGTACCCCCATTTATACACACATAAAGGTGAGAAAAACTCCTTAGAGAACATTGGGAAATGGGGAAAAAAGTTAGTTGCCAGTGTATGGAAGGTCATTGGTTTACCTCTATGAAGAAATTCTATGCAAATCAGTCTAGTGCTATCAATTCAAAACCCAGAAGACATTGTCTTCTGGCTAAAATAAAATGTGTTTTGAGAAATTAAGACATTTTATAGAGATTAATTACTGCTATTAAAAATTTCTCTTGGAAACATGTGGGTTATTACAGGGCACCATAGGAAAAATTGGGAAGCATTCACAAACTAAGAAAACATTTTTCAAACCAAAATATTTTTTTCTCTACTCATCTGCAAAACAGAAAAATGCTGTTTATCTTCAACCAGCATCATTGGTTGCCACAACATCATCTGAACTGGAGACAGCTTCATGTAATAATAGCTTTAAAGTCATAAGAACTGGGTTTGAATTCTAGCCTCTTTATAGCTAAACAAACGTGGGCAAGTTATATAGTATGTCTGAGCTTCAGTTTTCTTATTTGTTAAATGGAGCTAGTGATAATGACTTTCTAACTTTGCTGTCAAAATTCCATAAGATCAAATGCATAACAAGTTCCATGTGCCAAAAGGGCTCAATAAGTATCTGCTGCCTTTCTCTCTCATATAAATTATTATTGTAGAGATGTTTCAATAACCTAAGTGC
This sequence comes from Pteronotus mesoamericanus, assembly GCF_021234165.1. NCBI lineage: Eukaryota > Metazoa > Chordata > Mammalia > Chiroptera > Mormoopidae > Pteronotus > Pteronotus mesoamericanus. Next base: position 21,542,589 of record NW_026555277.1, on the reverse strand, counting down.
TAAAAACCATTTTCTGATATGTCACCTAATTGTTCTTCCAAGTTGTATTACTTCTTGTCCACAACAGAGGAAGCGCAATTAGCATGGCCTAAACCTGACCCTGCAATGACCTTTACACATTTGAAGAGTATTTCCTAGTCATTTAATCAGGAAAAAAATACTTTTTGGTCACTCACCATGTAAAATACTCTATGATGTCTTGTAAGAAGTTACAAAGCATGGAAAAAAGGGAAGAATAAGGCCTTCTGTTGAAGATGGAGGTATAGATAAACACGCTTTGCCTCCTTGCATGACTACAGAAAAAAATTACAAGTAGAGCACAAAAAACATATCACTCAGAACTGTCAGAAAATCAAGCTGTATGGAAGTCCAACAACCAAGGATTTAAAGAAGCCACATTCATCCAGATGGGTAGAAGGGGTGGAGACACAGAGACAGGCAGAGAGGTGTGGAGACTCAGCATGGCACAGAGAGAAGGCAAAAAGGTGGTCTCACATTCATTTGTGGTGGATAAATATTGGGAGGGATACTTCGAGAGTGAGTGATCCCAGCATCAGGCCAGACCACACAGCCCAGTGGTCCAGAGTCAGGAAGATCAATCCCTATAAATTCTGGCTGTAAAAACCAGTGGGGGTTGGGGCACGGGAAGAAACTGCTGGATTTTCAGGAGACTCCTCCTAAAGGGCCTAAAGGGACTTAGGACTTACGCAGACTACCCCCTCTTGGATTCAGCACCAGGAAAATAGCTGGAAGAGTACCAGTCACATACAGAGAGAAAGTGAAGTGACAGGAAACAGTCTGAGTGCCAGGAGACAACCTCCTCCCAGACAAATCTCAAGCAGTGATATTGTCTGCTCTCCCAGCCCTCCACCCACACAGAGCCACAAAGTGTTGAAGCAGGTTGCCCCATGCTAGTGATTACCTAAGGTTCTGTCCCATACAACTTACATGTGGCTTTTCTATAATAGCCCACATTACTAAGATAAAGAGTCAAAGCCGCTCTACCAAATATACAGAAACAAAGGCCAGGAGGCTGCCAAATTGAGGAGGCAAAGAAATATGGCCCAAATGAAAGAACAGAACAAAACTTCTGAAAAAAAAAAAAACTCTAAATGAAACAGAGATTACCAATCTATCAGGTGCAGAGTTCAAAACACGGATTATCAAAATACTTAAAGAACTCATCGAGTACAGCAATAGCATAAAAAAGACCCAGGAGGAAATAAAGCTTACATTAAGTGAAATAAAGAAAAGTCTACAAGGAACCACTAGTGGAGAAGATGAAGCTGAGAATCAGTTCAACGATTTGGAACATAAGGAAGAAAAACGCATTCAATCAGAACAGCAAGGGTAAAAAGAATTTTAAAAATGAAGATAGTTTAAGAACCTCTGGGACATCTCCAAACATACCAAAATCTGAATCATAAGGATGCCAGAAGGAGAAAAGAAAGAGCATGAAATTGAGAGCTTATTTGAAAAAATAATGAAAGAAAATCCCCCTAATTTGCTGAAGGAAGTAGACAGAGAAGCCCAGGAAGCACAGAGACTCCCAAACAAGCTGGACCCAAAGAGGACCACACCAAGACACATCATAATTAAAATGCCAAAGGTTAAAGATAAAGATAAAAAAAGAATCTTAAAAGCATCAAGAGGCAAGCAGTTTGTTACCTACAAGGGAGTTCCCATAAGATTGTCAGCTGATTTCTCAAAAGAAACTTTGCAGGCTAGAATGCACTGGCAAGAAGTATTCAAAGTGATGAAAATCAGGGACCTACAACCTAGATTACTCTATCCAGCAAAGCTATCATTTAGAATGGAAGGGCAGATAAAATGCTTCCCAGACAAGATAAAGCTAAAGGAGTTCATCATCACCAAGCCATTATTATATGAAATGTTAAATAGACTTATTTAAGAAAAAGAAGATCAAAACTATGAACAATTAAATGGCAACAAATTCACAGCTATCTACTGGATCTAAAAAACAAACTAAGCAAACAACCAGAACAGGAACAGAGTCATAGATATGGAGATCATTTGGAGGCTTATCAGTTGGGAGGGGGAAGGGGGAAAATGGGGAAAAAGGTGCTGGGATAAGAAGCATAAGTGGATAGGTACAAAATAGGCAGGGGCATGTTAAGAATAGTATAGGAAATGGAGAAGCCAAAGAAGTTATATGCATGACCCAGGGATGTGAACTAAGAAAGGGCGATTGCTGGAGGGAATGGTGGTACTGGGTGGAGAGGGACAAAGGGTTAAAAACTGGGACATCTGTAATAGCATAATCAACAAAGCATTTCTTTTTTTAAAACGGGAAGGATAAGAAAAATGAATCATCTGTACTTTCAAGTGTTGTTCTATCTAGGTGGAGTGAAGAATGAAGTAAATATATGTGAAACAAACACTAATTGTATGTATATGTGAAAGGATGTATATGTAGATATTAGTATAAATTATAATATTGAAATAAGTTATATTATTAGGACATTTGAAAGCTGTGTATAAACTGATTTTTTATATTACATACTATCTTTAAATAATCATGTTTTTAGAAGCATTTAGTACAGCACTTTGAAACCATAGAACAGAAAGAATGGGCTAGACATTTCCCAGAACCTGGTGCCTCTCTAGTTATTGGTTCAAATTTCCAGGACTGGCCTTGCTGACTGACACTGGCCATCTGAAGATGTTTTAGATAATTCATTAAGTGAAAGAATTTGAACTTGAATCAGAACATATAGTACCAAAACATGAGCAATGCAGCAAAAACAAACATGTCTTAACAAATTAGCCTAATAGTTCCTGACCAGAGAGCCATGTTCATTTCTACGTTGTCTTTATCACACTGCAATCAATCAAAGGGACTTTATTTTGACACTTATGACAATTCATTACAAATTTAAAGCAAGTAAACATATTAGAAATAACACTGGCCTGCAGTCAGAAGACATGAATTCTAACTCTAATTTCAAGTTATGAGGGAAGAACAATTCACATAACCAACCTCCATGGGCTTCCAGTGTCTTAAATGTTACAGATGCTCCTCAACTTTTGACAGGTTACATCCTGAGAAACCCATTGTAAACTGAAAATATCATAAGTCAAACCATAGGAAGTCAGGGACTACCTGTATTTGGTTTTCTGACTCCATGAAGTTGTGACTTCTTTGAACAAAATGTAAAGAAAATACTGTAGCTCCCATCATTTAAAATCATAATATTCTTCTCTGTTTCTGTGATTCCCCTTCTCCCCTAGGTAGCTTTTTTTCTCAAGTCTGTCAACTTGCATAGCTCATTGTTGATTTTTGATCTGTACTGATCAAGGATATAGTTCCATATTGCTTAGCCATACTTTATGGTCACCAGGAGGTCAGATTAATTACATCTCATTTCTTCCTTGGTCCTATCAAAGGAGGACCACGGTTTTGTTACCATAACTGTAGTTCCACACTCTAAGGACAAAGTGGAAAGTCACCACACTCAGCAGCAGCTTGTCTTTAATACTACTACATCTCAAGCAGGTTAGAAATTTAAATATTACAAATAGTTCCTGATTTTGTGTTTTACTAACCATGGTCTACACACATAAAAATAGGAGATCTATTTCTAGTCTATGATATTGGGTGTAGGAATGGCTTCTTTGAAAGCAACATGTCCATTCTAAATCTCCCCACCTCTAAACACAACTTTCCTCTACATTTATCCTGAGATCTCACTCTTAAGAATACACACATAACGAGAAGTCCTGAATTTTTATTTTACCTTCTTTCTGAAATGTGTGTGTGTGTGTGTGTGCGCGCGCACACACACATTCACATATGAATAGCTGTCACTGCTTTCTGAAATCTAATTCTTTCAATACGTGTTTTTTAGAAAATAATCCAAGCTGTGGTTCTAAAATCAGAATAAAACAAACTATGCAGACCTTGAATCCATTAATCAAAATGCCTTCAGTTTCCATTCCAACAAAGGCAGAAAACAGCTTCTGCAGCCCACTGTGTTTTCAGATAGAGCACTCACTAGCTGCCTTTTTAAGAGCCTTTAGGGAGGGCATAAATCAACAATTTTTGGTTTTCAGTTTCCCAGACAGTGAGGTAGAGATTTAGTAATTTTGTAAAGGGAAAATGAATTCAATAACTTTCAAATAGAAACTCAGCATCAAATTTCCAAATAAAGGATATTGAATTTTGTTTGAACTTTTAAAATCTCAAACTTAAAAGCTTTTAGCATAATATTTAAAACTCTTTGGTATCCATTTTGTTGATTTAATTAAACATAAGCAAAATAACCAACAACTTCTGGTAACTTGTACCTTAGGAAAATATGGATGTGGTCATTATTTATTTCTCCTATTGCTTTCTTCTCTTTGTCATCTTTGTTTTCTTTGCATTGTACTTTGTAAGTCCACAGGAGATGTATGGTTACATGTAAGTCACACCCACTTGTTTACATGCACATCTGTGCAAATCCATTAGATGGTAGGTTAAAAAAGGGGAATTAGCTACCCGTCTTCTGGCCCTCTTCTACAAAAGAAGAATTAGTCTAGTTGGTTTTTCAAAATGGATTCTAGGATTCTTAGTGTTCCTCAGTGTGGTTGACAGGAAAAGATCTATAATCCTCTCAGTAGCTTTTCAGTTTGTTTAGGGAATGGATCAAAGAAAGATTTTACTGTGTGGCATGATTTTTTAAATTATTATTATATGAGGGAAAGTAGCACTTCAGTGTCTTTGTTTGAGGATAAGCTTAACAAGCACCACAAAATATACTTTTCAGCCAGAGTCCTAGTCAACAAGCAGGTTGGTATTAAGATTTTGTATTCCTCATTGATTAGTATCAGTCAGTTCTTGGCCAGGTGACTTCCCGCTGTAACACTTGGACTGCTATTTTGCAAATGGGTTCTCTAGACTCTTTCTACAAGAACTGACTAAGAAACTCTTTCTTAGAATTATATTGTAGTGGTGTAATAAAAGCTGCTAGTATTTAACTAATATCTTATTTTTAAAAAGACATTATTCTAGCCCTAGCTGATGGCTCAATTGGTCAGAGCATTGTTCCATATACCAAGAGGTTGTGGTTCAATTCCCAGTCAGGACACATACCTTGGTTTCAGGTTCATGGCTGGGGAGTGTACAGGAGACAACTGATTGACCTTTCTCTCTCTCCCTTCCTCTCTCTCTAAAATCAATAAATAAAATCAATGTTATTCTAGCTCCCAGATATAACTGACATTAAGCTTTTATGATTATCTTAAAAGAATGGTAAGGTGATACCCTTAAGAGAGTGCAGAAAAACAGCACCATCCAGAATCTGAAATGTGTTGACATTGTACTCCAAAAAGACTTCTATTTTCCTATTAATTCAAAACCAGAGCTTCAATGTAGTAATCCAGAGTATAAATGTGATCTTCTTCAGTGATATTGTTACTATTACTATCTACCAGTTAAAAACCGAATACCATATTCCAAGCTGCTGGGCCACAGAAAAAAATAAGCAGATAAAATGAATTTGGTGGAAAGCCCTAGAGTTAAGTTTGGGATCATTTTTAGCCAACATTCCACTGCCTCAAGATCAGTAACCTGAACCCTTTTTAATTTCAGCACATTGCAGAACAGCTGAATGTCATGCTATAGCATAATTTAGCCTGTCAAGTGCCTCCTGTTGTGTGTGTGTGTGTGTATCCATACATATATGTATATACATATATAGTGTATAAGTACATATATACATATATAGCATATACACCTATACATATGTACATATATGAACATGCATATATAGTATATACATATATATGTGATGTTAGGCAAAGGGAGATCACTAACTCTCAACATAGCATCCTAATGCATGTTCATCATGCAGTAGATATTTAATGATGAGAATATGACTTTAAGCAAGGTTATATCATTTGCCTCAGAATAAAAAGTGAGTTTGCGAAGATACAGCCTGAGGACCTATATTAAGATTCTCCAGAGAAACAAAACCAATAGGATATATAGAGATATTTAAGAGGAGATTTATTATAGGAATTGAATCATGCGATTATGGAGGCTGAGATGTGCCATTTGCAAACTGGAGAAACAGAAAAGCCAGTGGTATAATTCAGTCTGAGGCCAAAGACCTAAGAACTGATGGGGCTGCTGGTGGTAAATCCCAGACTCTGAAGGTCTGTAGACCAGGAACATCGATGTCTGAGGGCAAAGAAGATGGACGTTCCAATTTAAGAAGAGAGTATGTACCCTTCCTCCACCATTTTGTTCTATTCAGGCCCTCAGTGGATTGGATAATGCTTGTCCGTATCAGTGAGGATGGATCTCTTTACTTAGTCTACCAATTCAAATCCTAATTTCTTCCCAAAACACCCTCACAGACATACTCAGAAATAATATTTAATCAGCTATCTTGGCATCCCTTGGCCAAGTCAAGTTGACAGAAAAAATTAACCATTATAGTATCATAGGAATATACTAGTTTTGTCCATGAAAACTACAAATATGGAAACAGAAAAGTTTCTTTTCTATATCTATATCAGCTGGTCACTTCTCATTCTTCCCTGTTCTTCCCTGATCTTTCTTTCCTGTCTTCAAACCTACTCCATCCACTCCAGCACCCCCCTCATTTTTCTCCATCTTTTTTGGCTTTGTGTAGGTATTGGGAGTCCCTACAGAGGATACCTGGCCTGGAGTTTCCAAACTACCTAACTACAATCCAGGTAATACTTCATTTGAGCTTCTCAGTGCTCTGAGAATTAGCAGTGTGAGAGATTTAGCTACGTAGTATGTTCTTTTGTTGTTAACTCAACAGCAAAGATAAGCCTAGACAAATTTTTAGGTCTTATATCCCCTGACTAATCTTTTTATGAGGAAGACCCTGAAATAGTACTTGAGTTTAGATTAGTTCTCAAACTCTGTAAAGCACAAATAGCAAACTGAGTAAGAATTTGAAATGACTATTATTGTGGATTTCACATCTATTCTAAATACAGAACAGCTCAAGGAAACAATTCAAAAGGTGGTGTCACCTTTGAGCCCATGACGGTTATTGATTTATATGCTAATACAACAGAGGGGAAGTAGAGGCTCATTGGTTCATTAGGGTTAGGACAGGCCAGATAAGGTGTCTCTAGATTATACAAGAGTTCACCCTGTTGGTCATTTTCTGTCACATTTGGTCCTCTAAGATTGGCTCCTAGGATGGATTTGGAAATTTTGGAAGTGTTGTCCATGGGGGAAGTCTTTGAGAAATGGTCCCAAGGCCATTTCAGAAGGGACAGATTAGCCAGTCTTCACATCCAGGATGTTGAGACAGAAGGGAGGAAACAAGCAGGGATGAAGAGATGTGTCAGATGCTAGAGAAGCAAGAATGGCTTTAAGGAGAGCTAGATATGCACAGATAAGGACAATGTTCAGGTAAACATGGCCCAAGTCACATTTTCTAGTCTTTATGTTCTTACATTGTCCCATTACTAATAATGTTTTTCCCCCCAAATTGTCATCACTAACATTGGTGTGACATTATCGTGCAAGGTCTTCATGGGAGCAAGAAACCATATGGAGATTAAAAAGGTGATTAAAGAGAAAAACAACAGACATAGGAGACTAAGGACTTTTTTTTTCTTCTGTAACATCTAATATTTTTGCTCAAACAGCTATACATAAGAATCAGATATCTTGAACTAACCAAGATTATGGAAACCTGATAGCAAGCTAAAGACAAACTATAATGTCATTTTCAGCTTTATGTGAATGATCTTATGCATTGCTAAATGGCTTTAGGGTCATTTACAAATAGTTTACCATTTCTAACTATTTTGCTAGTTTATCACCCAAGAAAAATGCTGCTGTGTGGCCACAGGGCTTCCTTTCGGTGTGAGATGAGAGAAAAAAAGGACAGGCTTCCTGTGGAGACCTTGATCCAGGTGCAATCTGTCCTGTCTCCTGTTGCCACAGTTTCTAAGGGAGTCTGTTTTTCCTCTTCTCTCACCATACCCATACCTCTCCTTACCCTGCCTATATTCTCTTCTCCACATGAAAATGGGACCCCTCAGCTTTCTAATGTGGCTGCAACCAGAAGTTTAGGGCCACAGATGGGTTGTAGAAAAGAGTTTGGGTACTGTTGATACAAAGCAGCCACGGTGAACATACGTTGTTCTCCCAGACTTCGAATATTTGGGTCTCAGATTGGTTCAGACAATAAAGAGTTTCTTAGTACAGAATACCTTGATGAGAACAATAATGATAGAAACTTGGCCAAAATGCTCCCCTGCCAGATTCTGTACTAAATAAGGTAACTGGGTTCCAATAAAACAGTGAGAAATATGTTCCATTTTTCATTTTGCTGTCATCAAAGAAATGTGCTATTTTTTATTTATGAAGAGAAATCTCCAGGTACAACAACAATAGGGTTCACACTCTGCATTGTTTTCCTAGTAAGCATTCAATTTAATTCAAATGAATTTAAAAAAAATTTTAAGCACCTACTCTCTTTTCTCCAAGATAAGTCCAGCTCATGTTGGGCCTGGGGTCAGTGCTATTGATAACTCAATCTAAAGACTGTGCTGTAAAAGTCTCACCCACTGCGGCATTCCAGGAACACCTGCTGTGTGAGTCACGAAGTCTCTCTGAGCCGTCTTCCTCACTCACCCCATCCCTGAGCTGCTGCTGCTGCCCTTGATGAAGGGAACGGAAGAGGGGACGGGAGCCAGAAAAATGTCACAGAGCAGAACTGTGAACACCATTCTGGATGAGATTTCCATTCTTTTCCTTTTTGTTCTAAGTAGCAGTAAGGACCCCAAACTTTGAATTCAGCTGGTACAGCAATTTTGAAGGAGCCAAAGAGGTTAGAACTTGGGGGAATCATCCAGTGTCCATCTGTGCCCTCTCTGCCATTTCCAGGCCTTGTCTGGACTATGTCTAGGAAGACAACACAGTTTCTCTTTGTACAGGTTAAAACAAAACAAAACCTGACCCTGCTGGACAGATTTGTCTGGTGAGTGGGACTGTGGGTTTTTCAGCCATCAGTTCTGACTATTGTGCCTGATTAAACCTGGGCAATGTACGAGAGGTGGATAATTCTAGAGACTGGTTTCCTTCCTTCCTTCCTCCCTTCCTTCCTTCCTCCCATCCTTCCTTCCTTCTTCCCTCCCTCCCTCCCTCCCTCCTTTCTCTTCACCCCCCCACCCCCATTTTAAGCAAGCTGGCTGGAAAGTCTGTGTCCTCTACTTCAAAGGGCCAGTTGTCTTGTTTTGATGTGGGCAGATTAAGAAGTAGGCTTTGAAAAGTAGGTTTTTTTGCTTGCTTGCTTTCTTTCCTCTTTTTTTTTTAATCTTTTCTCCTGGGATAGCTTTCAGAGCAATATATCCAAGTGTCAGTGAGGGGGTTCTGACGAGCACGGATTCCCAGACTCTCAGCAGGATCATTCTCTAACAGAAATATAAAAGTGAAATATTAAAAACCCTGGAACGTGAACTCCATCTGCAGAGTAGCCAGGGTCTTGCCTGCTTGCACCATGGGAAAAAAAGATCTCCTTGAAAAAAGAGGGAGGAGGAAAAAAAAGTCCTTTGAGTAAGAGGTTTACAGGTTTACTAGAGCATAGTAACATCCCCTCAAAGAAGTGGGTGTTGCTCTGTGACCCCCCAAAATGCTCCTCCTTTGACTCAGCCGCCAGAACAGTCACCCTCCCCTGGCAACACACCCCCTTTTCACATGCTAACTGAGGTGCCTGTGATTGGCTGAACAATAAGCTGGTCACACTTGCTAAAGGACTGCCATCTTTCACACAATTAGCCAAGACACATTAATCAAACTGGCGGGGAGCTGGAGCTGAGCTGGTCTCCTGCAGTGGGGGAGGGGAGTTTTGGTGATCCTGAATAAGAGTCCACAGGAAGCAATAATAAAGGACAGCATGCTCGAGGGGACTCTATCCAGAAAGTCTGAAAAGGTGAAAGCTCCATATCTGTGAGGCCAGAGGACTCCAGAAGCCTAGAGCAAACTAGGTATCGGTCTTGGCTAAAATCTGCTAATACAAGACAGTCGTGTGAATTTAAAAGCTGGACCCCTAGAGACATTTTTACGAAGTACCCTCACCCTCTTAGGTTTTCCCCTGCCCCCAAGAAAAAACGCACTCAGGATTCCCTTCCCTTTTGAGCTTCAAGCACTTTGGGCCCAAATGGAACCAAAAGGAGTAAAGCATATAGAAAAAGTAGAGAACAATTTAAAATCAATTAAGATAAGGTATTAATTGGCAAGGTGTTGGTTCTAAACTAAGTATTTGAAGAGCCTTTAAAATAGTTAATTTTGAGAGAAAAAAGGAAGGTTAACCTTTGTGCATTCAATGGCAGTATCTTCTGGCTTTTCTTTTCCATATTTCCTCTAAATAGATTTTCCAATGGCAATCTAGAGCTAATAAGATCATACCTTAGAGACGGGTTTGCTACAGAATCATGGAAGGCTTTTAAAAGACTCAACTAAATATTTAGACATTTCTCAGCTCAAGTAAACAGAGGGCTTACTCCGCTGGAGGTTGTCCAGTCACCATCTCATTAGATGCAAAGATCCTGTGATAAAGAAAAACTTTTTTTCTGCCCACATGATTGCAGCCCAGTTGTGGTTTTTAATGTGTCATTGATTGTTTCATCCAACTTCTTTTGCTCCACTCAAAGGGTCTGTCGTGGCTCTGTTTGCTTCCTTAAACACGGTTTTTGAAAGCACTCATGCTGTGTGAGCTCAAATCCTAGCATTAATGTACTGCTGGGTTCATTTCACCACACTCAAAAGCGCTGAGTTTAAATCCCTCTCAATTCCATTTGAGGCACCAGAAGACTTTATCCTTCTCCACTAATGGTTCCAAGTTTACATCTAGATACTGGGGTCAAGGACAGGAGAGGATTTAGAAATAACAGTGCATGACATTAGTCCATGCATTTGCCAAATTGGCAATTAGTTCCTGATGTGCGTGCAAAGCATCTTATTCCTGTCTCTTTGATGCTTGTTCCCATTGAGAAGGGAATAGAGTCCACAGAGGCCTTCAAACTTTTAAAGAAATATCTGCTGAAAATCATGCCTGATTTGTGACAAGAGCTCAGCTGCGGGGAAGCATCCGGGATTACCCTGGTTCTTTCAGCCCCAGAAAAGAACGCTGCACATGGTTAGATTTTCCACTGGAGGAACTTAGTGGAAGTCAAAAGGCCGGAAAGCGGTATAAAAGCCCTGCCGAGACCCAGACTCACTCAGATGGACTATGAACCATAAGCAAATGGACCCTGCTCATGCCTCGTTATTTTCAGTATGCCTGCTTTTTCAACTGCTGACCACCAGGTGGAAGCAAGAAATAACAGGGATGGAAATACTGTAACAGGAATGCTGACATCAGACAGCATTTCACCAGAGCAATCTAGCCTTTCTCTAGAAATGTTTTATTTTAACCTGAAACCCAGTGTAAGAGTTTCACTTCATCTGATACCACTGTGGAACAGATGACAATTAAAATCCAAAATGATCCTTGCCCCTATAGGGATGATAAAGAGCTACCATGCTTCGGACTCAAAGGGTTCTGCGCATGTCTTTGTTGGGACTGGCATCAGTAACTGCTCAGTCACATGAGCTATTAGCCAAGGGAGTTAGCCAGTGGGATGAACTGAAGGGAAAGACACTGATAAGAGCAGTTTTAACTACGAGCATGAACTCTTACACGGATCAGCAAGTCCAAGCTTCACTTTGTACTCCCAGGGGGCACATGTGGAAGTTACTTATTTCCTAGTTCCCTCATCTGCAAAATGGGAGCAATCCAATCATTGAGAAAGTGTTCCCTGTGTGCCAAGCACAGGACATACATAGTTGCTGATTCTTACTTCTGCCTACCAGGGTCCATGCAGGGAGGGAGTACCACGATTTTACACCATGAACTGAAGCTTTCTTCCAGGGCCCTACAGAGGCATTTCCTACATTGGCAATGGGTCAATCCATAGCCAGATCTTGTTTTCCTTTTGTTAACTGCGTTGTGTCCCTGTGTCTCATTTTGTGGTGCAGTTCTGAGAAATAAGTGAAATTATTAACCTGCATCTGCCATGGTACCTAACTTTTTTTCCCCCCTGATACAATTGACATATAACATTGTGTTTATTTTAGGTGTACAACATAATGATTTGATATATGTATATATTTTGAAATGATCGCCATACTAAGTCTGGTTAACATGAGTCACCACACATGATGCTTAACTTTTAGTAGGTGCTCAACAGAAGTCCGTTGTCATTCTCTTTTTCACACAGCGTGGAAGTTCATTGAGCTGCTGAGTGACTCACCAAGGCTCAGACTCAGTGACAAATGTATGAGAACTGTTGCTATGCTTGTTTCTTTATATTTCGCTCCCCTGCATTCTTGGCTTCCTTCTAGATGCCAGGCACACCTCCTAGCTCCAGAATTGAGTTTTGCTTTTGCTTGCTTGGGCCTAAACATTGCTTGAATTCGCACACCCTCAAAGCTGGCCTGAAGTTTTCAAACTCCCACCTAAGTCAGTTTGAGGGCCTGTTTAAAGCTGTCCCTGCTAATGAAGGCTCCGTTCTGCTTCCCTCCCACCACACTGTTGTGAGGTGCATGCCCACTTTGTGGCTACAGACCTTTTCCCTGGTAGGACCCTTGTTATCTACATGTTACATAATGGGTATCCAGTCAGGGCTACTAAATCACAGACAGAATCAGTGTTATCATTGTTGATTTCAACTCCCCACCCCAATGGCATAGTGGAAAGAGTGCGAAATTTTCTATAGAGCAAACCTGACCCCTTTTTTAGTGTTTTTAGTATTTCCCATGTGCCACTTAACTGGCACATAACAGTCACTGAATATTTGTTAAATGAAATAATCAATGACTAGAAGTTAGAGAACCTGCGTTCTAGTTCCAATTTTACCCTCTAGGACTCAAGAATCCTGTTTTGCCTGCTTTGCCAAGAAAGCACATGAAAGTTATTATTCACCTTATTACTGAGTAATAATAACTACTGTTATTGAGCATTAATGATGAGTTAGACACTTTCCATACATTATTCTACCTTGATTTACATACAACAGGCCTGTCATTTGGGGCCAGTGTTCTCATCCCAACTTTATAGATGAGAGAGCTGAGGCTTAGGGAAGTATGTGTCTAGCCAGAATATCCAGACCTGTTGGACTCCAAGGTAGTAGTCCACATTATTTTTCAATCATCAAAGAGCAAATATAATGATTTGGTAAGAAAACAATGACCTAGACTGGGGACTTTACCAAGTCTATTTCTGAATGACTTTGTCCTTCCACCAGCCTTGATTTTAGAAGCTGTGAGCTTGGCAACATGTTTCTGGAATGTACTATGAGTAGAGTCCCTACCCTGAGACTTCAGCAGCCACCCCCTAGCCCCTGTCCTTGCTCCAGCTAATGAAGCCAGTGGCATTCACTGAATCCACGAACCCTGATTGGGCTCATTACTGTTGTATTCTTGGAGCACTGCGGAAAGCTCCTGGGGAGTTACTATTAACATCTTTATTAACCCATCCCCCAAATCAGTCAGTGAAATTCATTTAGATACACAGCCCACTTTGATCTTCATTAATAGTTTCTTCTAGTTTCTACATTTATTTTTAGTTTTCTCATCTTTAATTTATTTGGTGGCAATTACTAGTTCTTATTGAGGGGGACTAGAAGATCTTTAAATAGTTAAGATTAGGAAAAACTGCAAATGAGTGAAAGGCAGTTAAATTATTGTTCCAAGGAAAACCCTTCTATGTTTCTTCCTAGTTCAAGAAAAGGAGTCTTAGGATTACAGAGATCATAAAAGTGGCTCAAGCTGAAGGCTCCTTCCCCACCTTCAGGGCCAGTGCCATGTGTCACTGATCTCTGTAAGACATAGAGCAGGATACACAAGTGGGCTTTCTTGAGATACTTTTGCTTTTTAAGAATAGGGTTTAGTAAATTTATTTCATTTTTATTTTTTATTCAAGCATCAATTTTTCATTCATTCAACAAATATTAATTGAATGCTAGGTGTTGGGACTGGGAGATTAAAGAATAAATAAGACATTGATACTTGCCTTCAAGGCATCCAGTCTGGAGGGGGAACAATAAATAATACAATGTGGAAAGTATTAGTATAGCAGCACCCCCTGGGGAATCGCTAGGAACACCAGAAAAAAGGCGCCCTTGGTTTTTCTGGGGAATTTAGGGACTGTATGAGAGAAAGAGGTATGAGCTGGGTCACAAAGATGATTAAGTGAGCTTTTTCCAGGTGAACAAGAGGAAGAGAACATTCCAGCCAAAGGAACTTGACACAGAGGAGTAGAAAAGCAGGTATTTTGGTAATATACCAAGGAGGTAAATTGCTTAGGGAAGCTAAAATGTTCGTTTTGTGGTAGGGCATTGCTGGAGATTAATCTGGAAGGATAGATGGGGACCAGATGGGGAAGTATTTTGTAATCATCCTAAGGATTTGGGCTTGACTAGTAAGCAAAGAGAGGCATTGGATGATTGTTAGCAGGAAAGTGATATGGCAGTATTTAAATTTTAGAAGAAATTGCTTGGAAGATTATATGTAGAATTAAAGTGGCCAGAAGCATTGTGACAATGCTCTTCAGGGGTGTCCAACCCGCAGCCTACGGGCCAAATGCAGCCCAGGATGGCTATGAATGCAGCCCAACACAAAATCGTAAATTTACCTAAAACCTTCTTTTAGCTCATCAATTTTCGTTAGTGCTGTGTATTTAGTGTGTGGCCCAAGACAGCTCTTCTTCTTCCAATGTGGCCCAGAGATGCCAAAAGTTTGGACACCCCTGCTAGGTTCTAGAAGATAAATAGGAAGTCTCAACTAGAGCCATGGCAGTGGATAAAGAATGGAAGGGACAAATCTAAAAAGCACCTAGGAGACAGAGTAAAAGGAAAGTTGTAACTGAATGGATTTAAGCTGTGAAAGTCAAATGTGTCTGCAACGGGTGAAAGGATGATGGCACCACCCACTGGCACAGGTAGTAAAAGGGGGAAAGAACAGATTTGTGGAAAGGTAATGAGTATGAGGTTTGGACATTTTGAGATTAAGTTATCTCGGGGGCCACCAAATGGAGATACCTAGAAAGCAATTAGAAATACAAGCCTATGATTACAAGAGTCCGATCGAGAAAGACAAAAATGGAAATCATCTGCTTAAAGTGGTATTTAAAGCCCTGGATATGAATTCAGTTGCCCAAGGGAGAGTGGTAGAGAAAGGAGACTGTGATAAAACCCTGGGGGACCAGTACTAATGATCAAGCAAAGGAGAAAGGGGTCTCTGGAAGCTGAGAAGGAACATCCAGAGGGTCTGCAGAAGACCAGATGACGATGATGATCTACCACTGAAATCATATGGCCTTAAGCTCGTTGAGGGAAGGCCAAGTACAATACACACTGAGCACAATGCCTCTATGTGGTGGGCCCTAAACATTTGTTGAGACTACTAGGGAATGGCAAATGTTGTCCAATGGCGCATTATTAAATACCATCCACAATGAATGGTCAAGCTATAGCTCAAACACCACTTGTGGGTGTGGATAGACATTAGTCATGGAAATGTCCCAGGCAAAGAGAAGAGACTCCTGGCTGTCATTCTTCCACCCACAGGGAGCAAGGCCTGGCCTCCCCTACCTCTGCTGAGACCCTTACTTTAGGGGCAGGCTTCAGAGCATGAGATATTTCCTTAAAATCCACAGAAAGTTTTGATGCAGGGTTAGAAAAGTGATAAACCACAAATGTGAGTTGGAGCGCCAGGCTCAGATGCCAAGGAGCACGCTCATTGAGAACATTGCCTTTTGGCGTCCTGATGACACCCAAACAGGAGTCTAAAGCCTGCGAATGCAGAGCATCAGAAGAGCCAAATTTAGCCTCTTTGAGCCAAAGACTAAGGAAGCTTTCAAGCCAGGCAACCGAGGAAGAGGGAAGCAAGCAGCCGGCAGGGTGCGGATGCATGTATTTGGGGTGCGGAGGCAGGCGGACCAGAGAAGAGGTTCAGCTTTTTGTGGTGCAGTTTTAAAGTTACTGCTTGAGATAGAGAAATAAGGCTAACAACATTATCAGCTATTTAAATATACGGTATCTCAGGAATGCATTGTATTTGGGAAATTCCAGAGGTGTAGTTCAGTAGACAGCACCTATAAGATAACCTTAGGGTGACTGTGACAAGACTATAGTAACGAGAAAATGTTTTACCTTGAGGTAAGACTCAGAATGGTCCTGGTGATGTTTTATCAACCAACCAACAAATCTCTGTTACTGTTCTTGAAAAGAGCTTTCTTAAATATTTATGAAAAAAAATTGCATAATTTGACTGTGGTAGCAACAGTTTTGCCATCATTTTAATTTTACTATATTTAGTTGGGAAATTTAAATGTTCAGCTTTTAAAGTTTCTTTTTTGCAGCTTCCTTTGCTTTTGCTACCTCAGATTCCAATTGAACTCCAATGAGAACTCTTTTAAAGAGAGCTGCAGAAGAAGAAAAATCTGGTCTTGTGATTTACTATCATCTTTAGTGGGAGAAGGGAAATAAACTGCCTACAGACTTATGATTTTTAGAGACTACTGAAAGAAACAGACTGCTCTTGAAATGGTACTGTGTAAATTGCGTATCTGTTTGTGGATCATTCTCTCATTGATTGCTTGCAGCTTAACTACTGGGGGAAAAATCAATGCAAGAGAGACAAGGTCATTCAACATTAGGTTATCTGCATCAGAGTGGGAAGGGAGGCCATAAGCAGGCATTGGGCTTTGGCTGGGCTTCATAACAGCAACCTGACCGACTCTGGACACATTAATACCCCTATCTCAGCTAGTGCAGCTACAAAATAGGTGTGGGAAGAGAGTCAGTCACAGTCTATGCAAGACATGGAACCTCAAGTTCAATGTTATCACGTTGTCTCCTGGTGCAACTCTTAATGGGTCATCCTTTACTGGTAGTATTTATGTGAACTGATATTTCCTTTATCCGACTTCTTCTTTTTCCCATCCTTGAAAAACATGTCATATGAGTCAGACGCTATGTTCTGCCATTTGTATATACATTGATTAATTGGATTCTCCCAAAAAGCTCACTGAGAAGTGTGTGGGAGTTGCTGGTGAGTGGTCAACCCTGCCCTCCTTGCTAGATCAGCCTCCTCTGGCTCACTTAGTGTCATACTGGAAACATCTGGAGACCATTAAAGACAATAATACCACCACAATGGACTAATGCCAGGCCCTCCCCAGGACTGGCGAATCAGACTCTCCCAGGTGATGGTTGCTAATATGCAGCTTGGTTTGAGAAGCACTCTGTTAGACCATGCTAGCTCTCTAAAATGAGAAGTAAAGACAAGAAGAAAAAAACCAAAAAGTTATGAATAACACTAACATTTATTGAGCCCCCTACTAAACATTGTGTGTCATCTTATCTAATGCTCCCATGTAACTGGGAAAACTATTCCCATTTTACAGATTTGAAAACTTTGGAGTTACTTAGAAATACCCGAGAGGAGAGAGAAAAGCATGGTAGGTACATCAAACAAGAGAAAGAGACAGAAAGAACAGCGGGAAATCGTAAGGAATTATTTATATTACACTCATGATCCTAATTCTCACAGCAACCCTGTGCAGCAGGGGCTAGAGCTGTCCCCATCCTGCAGATGGGAAAAGTGAGGTCCAATGACATTAAGCAACACCCTCAGGTTACGTAGCTATAGAGCTATGTAGAGCTATGTCATAGCTTACATAGATGGTAAGTGACACAATGTGGATTCAAAACCTGTGTCCAGGGTCTTAACCACACATGGTTTACATTGCCCATCACTTTTCAGAGGAAGAGTAAGAAGAGAAGCAAACAGGATTTATTTTGTTTAGTGCTCTCGGGCAGGCACTTTATATTCATTATCTCAGTGAATCACTTCATCTTTGTGAAGGGACAATGACCTCCAACTTGGGTTAAGGAAGCAGGCTGGCCATGCATCAAGTATCTTGCTTAAGGTCTCAGTGAAACTGAAGCAGCAGTTTCAAACCCTAGGTTCAGTGTTCAAACCC
Organism: Pteronotus mesoamericanus; assembly: GCF_021234165.1. NCBI lineage: Eukaryota > Metazoa > Chordata > Mammalia > Chiroptera > Mormoopidae > Pteronotus > Pteronotus mesoamericanus. The sequence continues at coordinate 21,524,560 of NW_026555277.1, read as the reverse complement.
TAATTGAATTTATTCCAAACACATGTTCCACAAGAACAATGCCAAAGTTAGAAATAGTGTTAAAATACTAACAGCCAAACAACACATAGGGCTCTAAGTAGGGAAAAACAGAACATGAGAGAGGATTGAAATGGATTTCATTATGTTGATTGGAAATTGAGATATGACTGAATAAGGAAATACTTTAATTTGGTTTGGTGAAGGAAGAACTGTAAATAGGCAGCAAAAAGTGATTTGGAAATTAAACCTTCGCAACAAATGCAAGATATCCTTATCTTCACTGGTTATTTGAATTTAGGCACAATCATCTGAACAGAGAGTAACTAACCTGTACCTAAAGTACTTCCCTTAGTGCCCCCCTGGCACTATCAAATGCCAACAGAGGGGTTCACGTTTGATTGCATCTGACCTTGAAAATTCAGCTTCAATCACTTCCTTTAACCACTCCTTTCACTCTACAGCTTTTAGCACAATAATTCCATTTTCTTTAAATTTATTGTTGTTCAGTCACAATTGTCCTGCCTTTTCTCCCCATTGCAAAAGAGTGGTTAGATGCCAAGAGGTGGATGGTGATGCCGTCACCACAGGCACGTCATTAGGCCTGAGGGCCTCTTCCATCCTTGTCAAGGGGAGTGCTAGTCTTCTCTCCTTTCATAGAGCACTATCGTTCCATTTTTAATTGAAATTACTTTTGAAGTTTCAAAATAATATATGATTTTTATGAAAAAATCTTTTTAAGAAGATAGACATAAAAAGGGGAAGGCCCCCATGTGACCCCCATCACAATCTGGTGAGCAGTCTCCCACCTCATGTTCTCTATATACACAAAGATGAATTTGTCAGCATTAGCAAAATCATTTTTTGCCCAACTACAATTAAATTCTTTGTTGGGTAAGCAGTCCTAGTGTATTCCATTCCTGTAAGAGCTGGAAGAAGAGATCTTTTGAAACCAAAACAATTACATTTCAGGCCCAAGAAAAGTATAAGGCAAAAACATCAGTTTAAATGAGAGTTGATGTACACTTTTCTCATTGGAATGGGAAGCAGAGGGATTTGATAAGGAACATCAGCTTATTTCCCCTCTAGCTACTCTTATGGCCCTGACATAGAGTAAGCATTCAATTAGTATTTCCCAAATGAATGAGAAATTGTTCCCTTTTATGGTGGTTTTATTTTGGGCTAGTGTCAATACCAAGAATAATAGAAACACATGTAACCACATGTAAATGTTATAAAGAGTGCTCCAAACATAATTACATATTTTATTATCATCCATTTTGGATCATTCAAGCCAGGATTCTCTTCCAATTTTACTGCAAGTGACATATGAAATTAGCCCTGTTACTTTTTACCACTTTTGAGACTTTGCCCCATCATCTGTCACATGACTTTTCATGGGAGTGAACTTTGTTCTATCCAATGAATTATAATCTCCAAGAAGGTGGGGAGATTTCTTTTTACTTCTTTTGTATTCTCCAAGCACTTGGTACATGCTCTGCACACAGTAAATGCTCAATAAACGTTTGTTGACTTTTACTGAATATAGTAACTATATTAGTTTACTAGGGCTACCGTAACTAAATACCACAAACTAGATGGCTTAAACCACAAAAATTTACTGTCTCACAGCTCTGGAGGCTACATCTGAAATTGAGGTGTTGGCAGAGTTGGTTCCTTTGGAGGGCTCTAAGCAAAGGATCTGTTCCAGGCCTGTTTTGTGAATGGCTGACTTTTTGTGTCTCTTCACAGTACCTCCCCCTGTACGTGTCTGCCTCTGTCCCCCTTTTCACGATGACATCAGTCATATCGGATTAAGACCCACCCTAATGACCTCATCTTAACTAATTATATCTGCGATGACCCTCTTTCCCTATAAGGTCAAATCCTGAGGTACTTGGGGTTAGGACTTCAATACATGAATTTGAGGCCAGGGCGGACACAATCCAACCCATAATAGTGAATTCACACAGAATTATAAAATATTTTTAGTGAAAAGAAGCCTTAAACATCATTTACTTTGCCTACTTGATACCTGAATTCTCTCTTACTCCAAGCCAAGAAGAACATTTAGGGTTTTAATATTGTTGGAAACAGGATTTTAGGGTTGCTTTGTTTTTTAACATGTCTATGTGTGCTTTTCAGAATGGTTCCCACTGTCTAAACCTCAAAGCCTTCAGCATGTCTGGAACAGGTAAGCACCACCCTGGAAAGCCTATCTTTCAGCAGGGTTGGAAGGGACATTTTCCTGGACCTCAAGTCTACTGAGCACCTCAATCTGCAGGCCCTGGGCCCCAGGAAGATGCCTCTGAGAGAGCCAGCCACCTGTGAGTTAGTTTTTCTCTATGAACCATTTTACATTCACTGAGAGTTGTCATTAAAATTGTTTTGTGCCCCTCAACCATGCCCGAGGCCTTGAGAATGAGGGAGTGTTGGCCTGCAAGAAAACCTAGTGGGTTTATTATTCTCTGACACAGAGAAACCAAATAACATCACTGAGTGGCTATTGGAGGGGGTTGGGGGAGCTTGATTCATGGAGGTCATGCTTTCCCAGGCCCTCTCTACGCAGTCTCGCTCAGACCAGGGCAGACTTTTATTACCAGCTTTCAACAAATCCCTAGTTTCTTTTGCAAAGTAAAACAGATAATAGAGACATTCCCGGAATAGTTAGCTAACTAAGCCATGCCAAGCAACCTCAGGGCTAAGAAGAACTCAGTGTTTTCGGACAATGACCAATTACAATAACCAGTATTATTTGATCTGAGAGTAATTAGCCAAGGCTCTGTTCTTTTTGCTTCAGTGAAGAGGCAAAAAGGGCAGTGAGGAAAACATCAGAGACAGGGGAAACGAGCTCAAATGTCAAAGAAAAACACACTCTCGCAGGTGGGGAGATGGGGAAGAGATCCCAACTGAACATTCGAATGTTGTTCTTCCCTGAAAATGTGGTAGAGTTTAACTCAACACAATTTTGTTTGATTTCTCCAGACTTAGTGTTCATGCGCCTCAGAAGGCCTCCGCATAGAGTGACTATCAGAGCACAAAGAGTAGCCTAGGCCAGAACGTAGAACTCTGGATTCCCGCGGGGTCTCTTAGTGGGAGGGACGCCCCCGCCCCCATCAGGATGTCTGCACGCTCCATATTTATTTTCAAACACACTGTACTGCCTGCAAGTCCCTGCTGTTTTGGAGACAGGCTCCCGGAACTGCTGTTCCTTTCTTTCAAAATGTGCAAACTTTCTCTTCCCAGCATAGTCAGGTAACCCCTAGCTAGGCATATTTGTATTTTAGCATTGTCTGGTGGCTTCCTTCCATTTCACTATTGGCTAACCATTTAACTCCAAACCTGCAAACCACCTTAACGCCCTGTGCAGCTGCTGCTGGCACTGTCACATGGCAGAAGACAGCGTCGCCAGCCTCCTGCTATCGTCCCACCAGCCCTTCCTTCTAGGGCTGAGCAGGACTTGAATTAACTGAATATCCCTCTGACTTTTCCCACCACGTGCAACACCCAGCACCTCTGCCCGTTGCCTGGCTCCCAGTAATACCTCTGTCTTAGCTCAGACTTTTGGCTTCTCACTCAGTTTGTCAGAGCAAGGAGTAATGTCTGGAGCTGTGCGGTCGAGTACAGTAGCCACTAGCCACATGTGGCTATTTAAATTTAAATTAATTAAAATTAAAATTCAAGCTGTTCCATTGCACTAGTCAAATTTCAAGGGCTCAAAGGCCGCATGTGAGTAGTGGCTACCCTATTGGACAGGGCAGAAATAAAACATTTTTTTCATTATGGAAAGTTCTGTTGGATAACACTGGCCTAGGTTACTACACAAGACCATTCTTGGCTCTGGAAAGGTCTTTGGCATTGACAAAGGACTAATGTTAGCGGGGATGTCTGCTATGCTGCCTATGTTATTCCATTTATTCCTCTCAAATCTCATTCCCATTTTAAAGAGGAAGAAACTGAGGCTCAAAGAAGTTAAGAAACTCGGCCAAGGTCGTCAAGCTAAGTGATAGGACCAGAATTCATCTAGTACCCAGGGCTCTGTGGCTTTGTCAGTTGAGTCAGGTTGTAAGTGTGATGAGTGAAGAGCAGCTGAGATGCCACTGGCTTTTCTACAAGGTTTTAGCCGAGGTGCACCAGATCTGTGCAGGGCGATAAATGCCCTCCAGGGCCTGGGGTTTGTCTGGGGTATGATGGTGGCCCGGTTAACGTGTATACACTCACATGATAGACAGATTGGGAAATTACAGCTTCCTTGATGTTGTTTCTCCCTAGTGTTGGATACATTTCATACTGAGTGTGTCCTAAATTGACAGCATTAAAGAAGTACCCACTCTCCTGAAACAACAAAAAAAAGGTCATTCTTGGAAAAAAGAAAAACGAAGATATTTGAATAAAGCCTGCAGCTTAGTAAATAGTATTGTGCCAATAATAATTCTTAGTTTTGATCATTTTACTGCAGTTAGGTAAAATGTTAACATTAGGGGAAGCTGGTGAAATATGTAAGATCACTCTCTGCATTATGCCTGCACATCTTCTGTAAACCTAAAATTACTTCAAAATAAAAACAAATTGAAAAAGAATGTGCCCACCTCTATCCCTGCTTTTTTCTCTTTCTATGGCTCTACGGGAAAACAACAAAGAGCCCAGTTGAACTCACAGTGACCAGCCTTGTGCTACAAACAGAAAAAGCCTTTCCACTGTCAAGGTCGATATCAGGCAGCAATGGCAGTAGGAGATTTTTATACTCAGAAGCAGGTTGTGCTGTTGCCTCAGGTTCCTGAGAACCACCAGGTTTTAGATGTGTGGAGTAATGGGCTAGGTGATGGTGCTTTACACAACCACAAAGCCTGAATTTTATTTTTTTTCTCATAGGTTGTGTTGCTATTCTAGACTTCTAAAATTAAATGTGGATGTCCTCGCACCCAGCACCTCTTTTAGAGTCAATTTACAATTTTAGCCTTTCTTTACAACTCATCTAAGCGACAAGGCCCGTGGCAGTTGAGGTCAGCTGGAATGACTTTGTTTTCCTTGCATACAGAGACAGGAACTCTCCTGGGTTGCTGGTGGGAATGGAAAAGGATGTTCTTAATAAAAAATGTTAACATGTTATATATTCTTCAACCTGGGAATTTCAATTCTCAGAAGGTATACTAAGAAAATCATCACAAAAGTACACAAGGATTTCTCCTTGAGGATATTTGTCATAGCATGATTTTAATAGTAGCCCCGCACACCCTAACAAAAAGAAGAAAAAACTTCAATACGTGGCTGGCTATGTAGATTATGGCATGTCTACATAATGGAATGCTACACAGCCATTAAAATTATGTCCTAGAAAGCTAATCCAAGTCCTGGGAAAGTGATCAAGATAGTCAATGGAAAAATTTTGTTAAAACATGTAGAGTATGATCCCATTTTTAGGTAAAACAAAAAAAATCAGCATAAAAATAAAGGACTAAAGAAAAAAAATGAACATGAAAGCAATGGTGATTCTCTTTGAATGAAGGGAGTTATCTAAGAGAGAGAGAAGTGTTTCAATTTTTTTCTCTGAATTTTTTAAGCATCCTACAACAAGTAGAACAATGGAACACTTCTCACTTCTTGAAATGTTACTAGAAGGAGAGTTTCACCAGGGGACTCTTTGTCTTTATTAACAGACTCTCATTAATTGGGCAGGTGTATTCTCTTAACTCTGTGAGATACTTCAGGCATGTTTGGTCGCTACCATCACAAGCCTGACAAGTAATATTTATTAACATTCAGCCTATATGGAAAGGCGCTGGTAGGCAAATGAACATTTGTGGTATTTGCTTTTCATGCCAACTTTCATATCGAAAGTAGAGGTTGTAACCAGTGAAGAACTGTTCTAGGAGGAGTTAGAGTGGGTCTCAAATTATAGCAATAAAGATAGTCCAGAGTAAGCAAGACTGGAGATGGCAGAAAGAAGCAAAATGATACCAGCATGGAGAAAAAATGATCATTTGTGCCCAAAGAAGCAGCATTTGTGTTCCTGGGGCTCTTTTTTTCAGCTCCCAAATAACAGTGCAATATGCCAACAGCAAGAGATTACTCGGGCACTTGTCCAGGTTGGGAGACCCCACTGCGAGCTGCTTACTAAGTAAAGGCTTATATTCAGGAGGGCACGGATTTGGTTTACACGAGGAAAATCAACATGAAATTGGCTCATAGAAGGAAAAGACTTCACTTGTATGCTTTGCCCTGGTCACTGCCTCTGCCAGCTAAGGAGCAGGGGAAGTGGGTGGTAGCAGTCATAGTTTGGAGGCCATGGGACTGAAACAAATCCCAACACCACTAGAAGCCTTTTGGGAAGGGTGGGGGGTGGGTTAGGTACTTGAAGAGGAAAGTCCTAGAAAAGGAGTCCTATCACCGATCAGTACCTACTCTCCTTTCAGTTTTCTGGTAAAAGTGGCCTGTTCTCCCTGTGTTCCTACTATCCTGGTGGGCTCCTTCAGCTTTTCTTGGCTTCCCCAGCTATCTGACATAAACACAGTCTAAATAAAAACAGTAGGCGTGCCGTGCTAACACCAGTTCAAAACAGGCTCTGTAGCCTTCCTTATCCAATCAGATTGCAGCTCCTAAACCTCTTCTACAGAGGAATTCTGTAACAATTCAACTATGAGCCAATGGGTAGGGGTATGCAGAGAGAACAAATCACTGATTAGGGTGGGAATGTGGAGGTGGGTGCTGATGGAGGCTTTGCCCCCTCCTCACCATAACCACCTACCCACCCACCCCCACCCCCTGGGAATTCGTAGAGGGGGTTCAGGACCCAAGTTTGGCATACATCGCTCCCCACTACCCTATAGCAAGAGTGAACCAACAACAATCTTTTCACAAGATTTTCCCTGAATCTCCTTCCAGAGCGACACCAGGCCCTAGCGATTTGTACCAGCTTCCTCACACAAACCCTATTTAATCAGCCCAGAAAACCTACACCTGGGCAGGGCACCCATACCGACCAGACCGTCTTTAGGCCTCTAGTTACTAAGCAGGCCTTTGCCCTAGATTCTCTTGTCTCCTAACTGGCCTGGAAATTTGCAAGGACTGGGGATTTACAAATTTTTTTTTAAATGTATAAAGCAATTACATCTGAGTTTGAGGGTAAAGTTCCCTGTTTGTAGAAACAGTTTTATGTCATGGGAATTAAATACCTGAAAGTTTCTTATGTAAATCCTATGCAAAAAATTAGGCAAATTACCACTCTGGGCCAAGACTTCCAGCCTCACTGCATCACAGAAGGGGAAGGGTATCAGTTCTTTGTTGCTTCAGGTTAGTATGTATATTTGACATTAAATAAGCCCATCTATTTTTGTTTAATTGAGGATTTGCATGGCCATGCAATTTAATTCTGAATGTCAGACATTAGTCCTGTGGTTAATTGCCTGCTGGGATCTGCAGTTTTCTGTCTTGTGGCTTTCCACTTGTAAACCCTTCTGTGGGCTCTAGAGATGGGTGTATGTACTTAAACGATTGGCGCTAGATTAGCAAAGACTTTCAAACATTATAAGTAAATAGGAAACAAGAAGACCCACAAGGCCTGGAGGATTAGCCCCTGCAACCCTTCATAGCTTCAAATCTGGCCCCTCGCCCCTTCTTTGTCTAGACCAGCCAACTGGTCTTTCTTCCTTTAAACTCACTCTTCTCCCTCCCACCCCAGGGTCTGTAAGAGCACCACAGATCTCTACCTACATCCCCTACCCCAATTCCTCAGCTTTCAGCTCAAATACGGAAGCCTTCCCTGACTAGCTCCTCCCACTCTTAGTCAGGTATCTGGGCCTTTTTCTTCACAGTTGTACTTATGCATTTGTATGATAATTTGATGTGTCTGACCCCTCTACCAGACCAAGCTGCCAGAGGGCAGAGTCTTCCCTGTATCTCTCAGAGGTAGCCACCTCTCAGGATATAGTTGCTCAACTGATGGATTTATGCATCTCCAGATTTATAATTCAACATGAGGTCAAGTTGAGGATCTGTCCTTACTGTAATTTGGGTACTTAATTATCTCCCTTCCTATGCTCCTTCTCATGGAGAACCAAAAGAGCATTTTGGCTAATAACCCTGGGAATTGAGCTTCAGAAACACTATACACAAGGGCATTTTCCACCCAAGCTTTATCCTCCAAAATTGCCTCTCTTCCTCTTCCCCTTCCAGAAGTCAACGCTTGCTGCCCTTGGAGCATATTCCCAATCAGGGCTTTCTGCTTGGTAGAGGCTGCTGTGTCCCTCAAAGAGGAATCCCAAAGTCTATATTTCTGCTCCTATAATTATACTCCTGGGTCATTTATGTATATATGGTGCCAGAGACACTATGGAGGCTGGGAGTGGGGGTAGGCCCTGAATGATAGAACAGTGAGATTTTTTTTCTCCCTTCTTTAGTAACTGGACAGGTAAGAGTTTCAGTGTGGGGGTTATTTTTCTCCTCGCCATCATCTTTACTAATTCCAGTATATTTGGGACCTGCTTCCAGCCATCTCCTTTTCTTTATTTTTCTTCTTTCCTCTTTCATGTATCAGAAAGGAGGCCTCTGGAGAAACTCTCTTCTCTGCTACTTTCTCAGGTTGGGCAGAATTCCCGAAGCTGAAGACCTGGCCTCACAAATGCTGAAAGGCTTTCCCAGAGACCGCGTCTCCGCCCAGGAAGCCCTGGTGCACGATTATTTCAGCTCCCTGCCAGCTCAGCTGTATCAGCTTCCTGATGGTGAGTGAGGGAGTGTGTGCATGTGTGCGTGTATATATACACATGTTGGTCTCGATGTCTAAGCGTTTCCTCTGAGCACTGGAGAATCGTTGAATTTAAAACCAAACAGGAGCCTGGAGGTCAATTTGCCCAGGAGGAGCACGGTGGGACCCTATCTGGCTTGAGTGTTGCGTGAGATTCTCTAAAACGCAAAAGCGCTGTTGGATTGAGGTGACACAGGCTTCTTTGTAATGATCTAAACACTTCCCATTTGCACACTTACACTTCAAAATGAGATGAGATGAAGGTTGCCTCTGAGTTTACTTTCACTAGCATCTGCCAGGAAAAGCAAAACCAAAGCTTCTAACAACCCCCTTCTCTCTTTCCATAGAGAGTAAGATGAGAGGTGACATGGATATGTCAGAGAGGAGAGCTGGGCCTGTCTGGATTGGCAATCTGACGCTGCCACGGGAAGTCCCGGGGCGGGGCGCTGCGGGGAGGGGAGCATCCTCCCGGGCCGAACGCCCACGGGAAACACAAGTTACCCTGAAATCAGCTTAGCTGCCTGGGCCTGAAGTCATCCTCCAAATCTGAAATCTGCTGAGGGATCATGTGGCTGGAGCTCTCCTCATGTTTCTCAGAATGTGGCCAGGAAGGGCTATGCGGAGGATGTGGGCGTGCGGTCACCGCCCGGGCTGTTTGGGGGAGACTGTCTTTAGGTGGGGTTTCTTTGAAAACACCCACCATTCAACAGAAAACATGTTTTAGAAGTCCTAAGCTGGAGAGAAGAAAGCTAACAAGGAAGGCCTACAGACTCAGACTGGGAAGAAGTTACTGAAATGGGATGGGGAGCTTCTGCCCAAGATCCTTGGACATATGGTCTGGCCAGAGTCTCCAGGGTCTACAAATGCAGCATCGCTGTATCTAAGACATTGTCCTGCAACAGCTCAAAGCTCTTAGTTTGGGATTTCTTGAGGTATCTTATTATTAAAGTGAGTCATTTAGGATCTCCAAAAATAAACAGAATCACACAACTGGGGTTAATGTGTCTTACTTAACCTTGTGAGAAGAGTCAGTCATCAGTATTTATTAAGTTGCCATTAAGTGTCAAGAATATATTAAGTGCTATAAAAATTGAGGAAAAAAAGACGCTTGTCCTTGACCTCAAGGATCCCACGGTGTGGGAGGAAAAGAGGGTGAGGAAGAGGAAACAGGGCACCCTCATACACATATTAGCACAAATCATATCTAAACAGCTACAGTCTGTGCATAATCAGCTGCAGATGTTCAGAGAATATGTGTTTGCTAAAGGCAATTCTTTGGAGGAACTAGAATAAGTCAAGTGAGATGGATTAGACTGGAGGTGAATCTGGAGTGGAATTTGAAAGGAGGGAAGGGACAGGGTTTGGCATATGGGTGGAATAAAAAGCATTCCAGGAGACGTATAATTCTTACTGGTTCCCTCCTGGTCCCTCACCCCCTGCTTCATCCCACCACCTCCCTCACTCCCATCCCATTCCCTCCTCCCAGTCTGAGCCTGTGGATCTCTCTTTGTTAGCTTTTTCTCTCAGGCTTAGGACTTCTCACCGCCACTTCAGGCAAGTATACGAGCTTGGGTGTACACACACACACACACACTCTCTCTCACGCTCTCACACTCTTCTCTCTCCACTTACAGAAACTTCTCCCATTGGCCCTCCTCCAGGATCTATTATTCTACATACAGAGAACTGCTGGGATCTTCAAAGTTTTCTGAGCATCAGCTTTTGTCTGATGAAGGGTAATTAGGAAGAAACAACCACTGTCCAAATGGATGTGTTGTTAGAAACTTGAGTTTTGATTTTTCCTGGCCATCTGAAACAAAGCCACCAACAGAGGGGCCCCGCTTGCATGTGTGCGCACACACATGCATGTATGAGAGAGAGATCGATCTGTATTCCTCCTCTGTTCACCCGGCTACAGAACCCAAATCTACTTTGACACTTTTAGAAAAATGAAAAGATGGAATCTTGCAGGAGGCTGCCTGTGCTTGGGTGGGGGGGGGGGGCGGGGAGACGAAGAGCACTCACAGCAGGAGGGAAGTTGACTTTTCTTTATACATATAGGGGTTTTTCCATGCAGAGTTTAAATTATGCCTGATAAAAGGAGTTTCATGGATGTTTCAGGTCTTTCAAATTCTCCTGGCTTCCTCCCAATTAAATGAGGTTTGTCAAAGCCACGGGGCTCTGCTGCTGCTGCCTGGGCCGACAAGCACTTCCTGCAGCGACATCTCAAATCCCCGAGGGAGAAGATGAAAGGGCCAGTGCCAAGAGACAGGGGAAGGGGGGCGGGTTGGGGTTCGTGTGTGTATGTATGTGTGCATGTGGGAGGGGGTGTGGGTAGGTTTAGAGACAGACCGACAGATGGGACTTGGGACAAGTAGACAGGGAAAGCAAACCTGCCAGGAAAATTGGAAAGAAAAATAGAGGAAAAGAGAGAAGCAGCTGGGGCCAGTTTGTGTACCTTGACAAGAGTGGCCTTTGCCAAGGGCACATCCTCTAAGGGATGCATTCCCTTGGTCTGGCAGTACCCGCCGACTTTTTTATTGCCCATTGCCATGAGCCTTCATTAAGAGCCTCCTTTGCAGACAGGGAACACCAACCAGTTATAGTTCCCGACCAGTAGAGACGCAGAATCTATATCTACATCCCTGGTGGGTTGCCCCAGGCATAAGAATTGTGCAAAAATAAGACATGCTCTTTTGAGTGGTTTGTAAAGAGAGTTTCCCTGCCATAATTATGCAAGAAATTTTGCTCTCTGGTGACAATTCAATATGGAGTGATTTAGGGGCTTATATTTATATCATTTTATTATTCTGGTTGCAGGATAACAAAGTTGTCACTTTAAAATATATTCTGTTTCCCCTTTGATCTGGGAGATGCCAGCTCTTACTGTCTGCCCTCTGAAGAAGACAATTTAAGCATGAAACCCGTGGGTGGGAAATATGTGAAGAGCAGAAGGACAGCCTAAACCCCAGTGGAAGAATGACATAGATATGCTCCCCCAAATGCAAGAATTGCTCACATCCATCCATGTCTATTTTCACAAAGCCTGCGAAGTCCTGAGCAACCCTTTCTCCAGGTCATGAAGTACGCTTATGGCCAATGGAAATCAGAGGGTTACTTGCCATGAAAATCCAGGAATTCCAGGATTAGTTCCCCTTTGGAAAGAACTCTGAAGTGGAGAAGCGTGAATATTAGAATGGCAAGCATGTGGGAACTTCTGCCCAGGGCTGACGTTTTCCCTTATTGACTCCTGAACACCTGAAGAAACATTTGTTGAAGGAGAAATTATGGGGAGTCTCTCTCAAAACACACCAACACCAAGCTAATTGCTTTCGCAGATGGCCAGGGAGACGCTCTTCTCACGCAGTCGCGGGCCTATGGCCACGCTTGTGGTCCTCAAGGCTGAGCCAGCAGAGCAGGACGTCAGCTGGGGCAGCGAGGACCTAAAATTAGGCCCTTGGCAACTCCCTAATCTTAGCTGCAGTTTCAGCTTCTTCGTTTAATTCCCTTTGCCCTCAGCTTGAACTTGGGCTCTGGGAAAGGAGCACTGTTTAATGATTTTGGGGTGGGGGAAGTAGAAAATCATTAAGCTGCCCCTTGTAGAAACTGGCTCCACTCCGTTCTTACAGGGGGCCTTCCAAATGTTACCCTTGGAGAGTTAAGACTGATTTTGGAAACCTGCCATTTTGAACCACAGACACTGATCCACAAAAGTATTTTTTTTTAATCTAGGGCAGTAAATGCCACGTGATTTAAGAGTCTGGTCCTTAAGCCTCAGTCCTTGATCCTCAGGACATCAAAGGCTGTCTCTCTCTGTGGCTGGTCCCATTTTGCTTTCCAAATCCCAGGCTGAGTCTTTCCCATTCTTTCCTGGGCTAAACCCCTCTTCTCCTTTAACACAGGTTTCAGCATCTTGGGGGAGAAAAATCCTAAAACTTAAAAGACTGCTATTGTTTCACAAGTAATTTTGCAAAAAACAATTTACCAGAGTCCTTCTTGTCATACTTGTAGGGATGGAAAAAGGCATGACATTTACCCCAGCCCTTCATCACACCACCGTAGTGTCTATACTCTGGTAGGTCTTCAGCAGGCTTACTGATATTGCCATTAAAATCTTAGTAATGTTTTGTTTTGCTCCAAAAAAAGAACATCAGACTTTCTTTTAATATTATCTCTTTAATATTCAATATGTTTGAAGATCCCTTGATATCACTTTCCCAAGTTCACTCCTCTAGGCTGAACTTCTTTGACCTTCCCTCCACCCCCAAATACAGGTTCTGTTTCTCTCACTCTTTCATGATTTTGTTCCATGATTCTATTCTGAACCTGTTGCAATTATTGAGCTTATCTCTGAGACAATGGACCCAACAGAGACTCGGTTTCCTAACATAGTTGAAGAGTTATGTTCCAGTTCATTCATCAAAGATTTGTAGAGCATCTATTCGGTGTGATATTGAGGGGTGCAAAAATGAACTAGTTGTGGACCCTGTCTTCAAAGAGCTTACAATCCTTAAGGAAATGAGACAACTATCAAAACAGCTCCAGATCAACTGTGAAATGCTCTTGCTGCTCACAGGAGGTGAGATTAACTCTGGCTATGGGGGTGAAGGATAGCTTTGTGAGTGGGCCATGAAAGATGGTGGGGTCTGGGTGGCTGGGGAGGAAGAATATCCAGGGAGAAGAATGGCAGCCTCAACTTATCACCATCTAACATTATTCTGAAGGTCTCTCTTAAAAAAAAAAAAATAATGGCACAATTCTGACTTAAGTTTCATCCTGATTGTTACTCCTTATCATTATTATATGTCTTCTTGCCTTAATTTAAACAATCTTTAAGACTTCCGGGCAAGATGAAAGTGTGGGTAGATACACTTTGCCTCCTTGTACAAACAAAAAAAGGACAACACATTTAAAAACAAAAAATAACCAGAACTGCCAGAAAATCAAACTGTATGGAAGACCAACAACCAATGAGTTAAAGAAACATTCATTAAGACTGGTAGGAAGGGTGGAGACAGGCAGCCTGGGCAGAGAGAACACACGGCAAGGCAGCAACTAGAGGACTGGGCAGGCAAGGCTGTAGCTGGTGGACCAGAGTGGGCAAGGCAGTGACTGGGGGACAGGGCAGTCCCACATTTGCATGCAGATACACTGGGAGGAACAACAGGGGAGCAAGACAGACCATGAAACCCAAGGTTCCAGTCACCACAGGTTTTTATAGCCAGAGGTCTGAGGCAGGGAAATAAAGCCTCAGACCTCTGGCTATAAAAACCTGTGGTGATTGCGGCGCTGGGATAAACTCCCAGCCTCACAGGAGTGTTTGTTGGAGAGACCCATGGGGTCCTAGAGCATACACAAACCCACCCACCTGGGAATCAACACCAGAAGGGCCCAATTTGCTTGTGGATAGTAGGGTAAGTGACTGGAAGCCAGCAGAGAGCCAAGCAAATGACATTGTTCCCTCTCTGACCCTTCCCCTACATACAGCACCACAACACAGCTACATGGGTTGCCCCACCCTGGCGATACCTAAGGCTTCACCCTTAATAATGTGACAGGCCCACTGAAACAAAAAAAATATGGCCCAAATGAAAGAACAGATCAAAGCTCCAAAAATAGAACTAAGCAATGAAGAGATAGTCAACTTATCAGATGCACAGTTCTAAACACTGGTAATCAGGATGCTCACAGAAATGGTTGAGTATGGTTGCAAAATAGAGGAAGAAGTGAAGGCTATGCAAAGTGAAATAAAGAAAAATATACAAGGAACCAACAGGGAAGGGAAGGAAACCAGGACTCAAATCAATGATGTGGAACAGAAAGAAGTAAACATTCAACCAGAACAGAATGAAGAAACAAGAATTTTTAAAAATGAGGAGAAGTTTAGAAACCTCCAGGACCACTTTAAACATTCTAACATCTGAATCATAGGGGTGTCAGAAGGAGGAGAGGAAGAGCAAAAAATTGAAAACTTATTTGAACAAATAGTGAAGGAGAACTTCCCCAATCTGGCCAAGGAAACAGACTTCCAGGAAGACCAGGAAGCTCAGAGAGTCCCAAAGAAGTTGGACCCAAGGAAGCACACACCAAGGCACATCATAATTTTATTACCCAAGATTAAAGATAAGGGGAGAATCTTAAAAGCAGCAAGAGAAAAATGAGACAGTTACCTACAGAGGAGTTCCCATTAGACTATGAGCTGATTTCTCAAAGAAAAACCTTACAGCAATGAAGGGGATAGAAAGAAGTATTCAAAATCATGAAAGGCAAGGATCTACATCCAGCAAAGCTATCATGTAGAATGGAAGGGCAGATAAATTGTTCCCCAGATAAGGTAAAGTTAAAGGAGTTCATTATCACCAAGCCCTTACTATATGAAATGTTAAAGGGATTTATCTAAGAAAAAGAAGAATATCAAAACTATAAACAGTAAAATGACAACAAACTCACAACTATCAACAACTGAACCTTAGTTAAACAAACTAAGAAAACAACTAGAATCACAGCAATGGATCACATGGAGGGTTATCAAGTGGGAAGGGGGAAGGGGAAAAATGGGGGGAAAGGTACAGGGAATAAAAAGCATAAATTGTAGGTATGAAATAGGCAGGGGGAGCTTAAGAATAGTATTGGAAATGGAGAAGCCAAAGAACTTATATGTATGACCCATGAACATGAACTAAGGGGAGGGGAATGCTGAGGGGAGGGGCACAGGGCAGAGGGGAGTAAACGGGAGAAAAAAATGGGACAACTGTAATAGCGTAATCAATAAAATATATTTAAAATACAATCTTTAACATGGATTAGTGAAATTTAGTTTAGCTCTTTGTATGCTTATGATATCAAACCATTCAATGTATTGTTTTTATTGTCAAGTCTATTCCAAATTTAATTTTTTGTCCTCTTAGAAGCCAGGTTTCGAGGGTTAGGGGTGGTAGGAAGAGTGGAGGTGGATTCTGAGCCGGGTCTCTCGGCTCTGTTCTGCTTCTAGGAGTCTGTAACCTAACACAGACCACTCTTTCTACCTTTTAAATCCTTCATTAATCAGTGCTTAAGAAACAAGTTAGGAAGTGTCCTCCATTACACACCTCTTCACCTTGTATGCTTAGCGTTGCCCTCAGCTCATTCCAGTATATTAGACGAGATGTGAAGTTGAGACACAGCTTAAAGATGTTGCATAGAGTTGCGTTGCTAGGAAGTCTGGGTCAGCCAAGTCCCTCAGCCCCAGCAAGCCCTTAAATTGGTTAACTTTGTTAGCATGAAAGAGTCTCCAAGTAAAAACGAACTCTTCAAGAAAGAGTTAGACCGTTCCAATGGGAAAGGATCTTAGAGACTTGTTATTCCGTATCCTCATCATATAGATGAATCCCTAACACCCAGGAAAGAATAACAGTGGTCGCCATTTGTTGGGCATTGATGTGCTTTACCTAAATTCTTACTTAATCTATACCCTAACTGGTGAGGCTGGAGTTATTATCCTCATTTTACATATTAGAAAATTGAATTTGAAAGAGGCTAAGTAAATTGCTCAAAGTCATGCAGCTTGTATGTGCAAGAGCCATGATTTGACCTCAGACTGCCAAGCCTCTCTTCCCATTACATATGCTGCTAAGGGTCACATGGGAACTTAGTAGCAAAACGAAGACGGGAACCAAGATTTTGATTTCCATTCCCAAAACCTTTCCACTGTCTCGTACACTACCTCTGTTCATTTTAAAGCCTTCTGAGGAAAGAGTCCATGTGTCCCCTGGTAATATCTGACAATTCAGAGGGCTCAATTTTATGTTTAACAGACCCCTGACCTTTTGTCTTGGTTTTTTGTTCTCTTCTTTAATACACAGTCCCTCTTGGGTTTTTCGATTTCTTAATCAATGGTGATTTACTTTTTGTATCACTATAATTCATTCAATTTTATAATAAAAATCTCAGGGATCCAAAGGAAAATTGGTCAAAGGCATAAAATAGCAATTTCTTGCAAAGGAGAGAAAAAAAGAGCATATTAACACATAGTATAAATAGCCTTACTAGTGAATAAATAAATACAAATAACTGTTAAATCAGTTATTTTTTTCCCCTTAACCTAATGACTCCCAGTATTTGTGAGTTTGGGGCAAAATGATTCTCTGCTGATGGTGGTGTCAGTTGGGGAAATCTTCACAAAGCGCAATGACATACATATCAGGAGCCATACAAATGCTCACAGCCTTCAACCCGATACTTTGTTTCTTAGAAATTATACAAAGAAACAATTGAACAGAAAAAACAACCTAGATGCATAAAATGTTCGTTGCAGTGTTGTCTATAATTTTTTAAATTATAAAGTACAAATAAAAGAAACCATCTAAATATTCAACACTAGAGAACCAATTGAGCAAATGTTGGCATAGTGACTCAGCATACAGTACTACATAATCATTTCAAACAATTCACAAGAGTCTGTGGTAATATGGAAATATTTATGCTATGACATGAGCTAAAAGAAAGCAGGATACAAAAATTCCATGCTATCATGTGCCTGTGAAATGTACTATGCATATCAACAAAATGGAAACGATTATGGATAATTCTTTTTCCTTTTTCAAAGATTTTTTTTAATGTTGATGTTATATTGCCTCTATTGTTTAAAAGAATGAAGTATGACAAATTGTACAGGGAGTCTAAGTTTTGGAATGAGAGGTAAAGGATCTGAGTTTTCTCTTTTTTTTCCCCAATGTAAGATGATTATTGGCCTCCATAAACCTCAATTTCTCAACCTACATAGTGGGTTAATACTAGTTTCCTTTATCCCAGATTGACAGAATGTTTATTTTATAAAGCTTTTAACTCACTGTATGTAAGGGTTCATATAAATTTGGTCCCTGGGGGAATGAGAGGTGAGAAGAAGAGGAAAAGATAAATAGGCACTAATTAATTTTAAAAGGCAAGATCATCTGCTTTAATTGGAAATGTGTATGTGCTGTGCTCCTAGTCAGAGTTTTAAGTGCATTCCTTGTTAGTTAGCAACTTCAATTTAAAGTGCTGTGTGATCCTTTGGGCTTTGAAGATATGAAACCTATATGCATACACATGAGCTAAAATTACCGTGTACTCAGGAGGCTGTGTGCCCTCTGAATAATTAAATGCACTAAGCAACTCCAGCTGATGGATTGCTGATGTCTAAGAGTAGTGCGAAAACCACGTGACAGGAGAAATTATAAGACCTTTTGAAATAATGGTTTAATTTTCAAGCTTTCTTTTTAACTTGTGCTTTCTCTTTTAGCCATTGCAAGCAAGTAAAAGAGATTTGATTATCTTGTTTCCTGTGAAAGGTTATTTAGCTCCTCAATCCCATTAAGTCACTTTCTGCACTCCAGTGCACTGTGCCTTCACCGGGTTCTCAGCCCAGGAAGAGTAAATGGAGACACCAGGATCGGGTTTCTAAAGGAAGGAAAGTTAAAGCAAAGTTTGAAAGGGGTGACAGCCAACAGCCAGGAGCTTAGGAACTCAATTAGACTGAAAGACAACTATCTCATTATCTCGTTCCGAAATGATCTAAATACATAAGAATCTAAAAGTTTTAAATAAACTTGTCCTACTGACTGTCTAGATGACTGAATATCCCTTCTCAAAAAATTTTTAAACACCCACTTTCGTATTTATTTATTCTAAGCGCGAAGCAGCTGCGATAATTATGCTGTCAGATTCAGTAAGTTAATGAGGAGTCAGCCGAATGGAAGGTTTTGCATTTGTGAGATTGCTGCAGGAGAACTGCTCTGATGTTTTCTTCCTTCTTTCTTTTCCTCTTTTCTTCTTCCTTTTATTTTTCTTTCTTTTTTTTCCCCCTGTGAATTGGGATGGAAAGTCGGGCAGTCCATGGCCAGATTGGTTGGAATCCCTATGGTTAACTGGTTGCTTTCCCAGCCCTGTTCTGTCAGATAATCTCTCTCTCTCTCTCTCTCTCTCTCTCTCTCTCTCTCTCTCCATACTTGTTCCATCTCTCCCTCACCCCCTCTTTTTCCCTCACTCCCTCTCTTTTCCCCCTCTCCCTCCTCCCTCGTTCCTTGCTTTTGAGGAGCTGCTGCTTTTGAGGAGCAAGGAAGCCTGAGGGAAATCTTCATGCCTCTGTCCCCAAGGCAAAAGGACACTTCTCCCTGAAGGAAGTTTCCAAAATGGTTTGGACTTAAGTTGATCTGAGAGTAATCTGTGAAGTTTCTGCACTGTTTATTTTAGCTGTTTGAGTGTTTATGCTATGGAATGAGCTAAAAGGGAAGTAGAATATAAAATTGCATATCATAATGTACCTCTGAAAATGTATTATGCATATCAACAAACTTGATGCCTCTCCTTTCCAGCCTAGAAAATATGTACTTCCAAACCCAAGGAGTCAGGCAGGGCCACAGATTGTGCACTGTGTAAATCTAGGCCGAGTGAGGCGGAGCCCACATTGCCGGTTAATTTCTTCCCTTCAGGTGTGAGCAGCTTCCAGCAAGCATAATTATTAAGGCATTTAGGCTTTTGGTGCAACAAATCTAGAAATTTCTCTTTTTGTCAATTGTGCAATATTTACAGCAACCTAGGTTTGCACTGACTGTGAGCCTGGCAGAGCAATGCCCAACTGGAAAGGTGTCCTGAGCAGGGCTGGATGTGCTTTGTGACAATGTGGCTGTTGCCTCTTGCTGTTTTTCTCCGATCATGTCTGTGCTGATGCTTGTAACAACGGCTACTATCAGCTAAAAATGTATCATGTATTAGGAACCACCCAAGATGTTTTGTATATATCTTCTTCAAACTTAGTACAGTCTGCCAGGAAATTTTATTATCCCCATTTTGCAGATAAGCCCCTTAAAATGTTATCTCTTGGAGGTCTTGGCCCATAATTTTAGCATAGGAAGCACCCAGGAACAACATACTTAACAAATACAGGCATTTCTAAAAATACAGATAACCAGTACTCTGAACTAACCAAATACATGAATCAGAGGACAAATGTAATATATATATAATATATATGTATATATATATAATATGTATATTATATATGTATTACATATTACATATATATTTTGTTATATATAAAACAAAATTTATATAAATATATACATTTCAAAAATTTTCAAATTTACAGAAGTTGCACTTAGAGTCTATTCAAATAGATTGCCTAATATACCTAATGTAACTGACTTTGAAGCCTTCCAAAACATACCTAGCCCAGCATGATGCTCATTGCCTATCATCACTGGCACAAAAGTTCAGACTCCTTGGCTATATAACTTCCTTCACCATCTACTTTTCCAGCTTTATCGTATTATCTGCCTTGTTCTAACCATGCACGATTACTTGCAATTCTCTATTTTTAAAAAATGTTTTTTAATTGATTTTGAGAGAAAAAGAGATTGATGTGTTATTCCCCTTATTTATGCATTCATTGGTTGATGCTCGTATGTGTTCTGACTGGGTTCAAACCCACAACGTTGGAGTACTGGGGTAAAGCTCTAGCGGGGGAGTCTGACCTTTTGGCGTCTCTGGGCCACACGGGAAGAAGAAGAGTTGTCTTGGGCCCCACATTAAGTACATTGCAACACATAACCACATAGAAATCTCATAATGTTTTAAGTAAATTTACAATTTTG
Source organism: Pteronotus mesoamericanus (assembly GCF_021234165.1). Taxonomy (NCBI): domain Eukaryota; kingdom Metazoa; phylum Chordata; class Mammalia; order Chiroptera; family Mormoopidae; genus Pteronotus; species Pteronotus mesoamericanus. The sequence goes on along the minus strand of NW_026555277.1, from coordinate 21,504,214 downwards.
TGTTGGGCTGCATTCATAGCCATCCTGGGCCTCACGTGGCCCGTGGGCGGGGGGTTAGACACCCCTGCGACTGAGCTGCCGGGCCAGGGTCTCACTTGCAATTCTCTCCTTCTGCCATGCCTTTGCTTGTACTGATCTCTCAGCCAGAATTGTCCTTCCTCGAAGTCCTTGACCATGGACATTGTCATCCTTCAAGGCTCAGAGAGTCCTTGTCCATGCTTTTCCTGTGCTCCTTAGTAGACTCAGGAGAGGTGCTGTCATGCACCTCCCTTTTGACCCTTGTTTGTTAGTGTGTGTGTGTCTCCCTGTTCTATTCCTAATTTTACCATCTTCAACACCTAGCATAATGCCTTACGCAAGTGTTCATTTGGTAAATATGCATTGAAATGGATGGAATAAGGAGCCACTTGATAAATGTTAGTCGATTCAGTAAAGTGAGTTATCCATGAGTCAGTATAAATTATTCATGGGTAAGTGTGGCCCATGTTTTGACATCTCTTCAGGTGAGAAATATTATAAAAACATAAAAATATACCATGAAATCCCAGGAAATAATATGTTGATGGTTTTCTCTTTTTTTGCATACAGAGGAGTCTTTGTTTACAGTTTCAGGAGTGAGACTAAAGCCAGAAATGTATGACCTTTTGGCTTCCTACCGGAAAGGTCGCCACCCAGCCCAGTTTAGCAAATGCTGGTGAAAAGAAAAGGCAACATCACCATGCTCCTGCCAGGTAAGGGGACCCAAGAGAGAGACTCCTTAGGGACAAAACTGAAAGGCAATTGAGGCCAGAAGGCTGCCAAGCACCTCTGTTCTGCATCTGGCTCTTCATTCCCACTCTTGGGACAAGCGGCCTAACTTCTTGAGGCTGTGAAAAGAGGGTGACAACATGCGTCACCTGCCTGCCCCACTCCCAGAGCAGTGGTAAGGCTCCCAAGACAAAACACAAAGGTCTTTGTAAAGGTCTTCAGCTGACGTGAGGAATAAAAGATTACAACTGTCTTATTGTATTTCCTTAACTACAAAGTCTCCTCTGTCAGCCAATAGGACAAAATCATAGATCAGTGTGACCAGCTGTCCCCATTTGCTTGAGACTGAGGGTTGTCTTGGGAATATGGGACGTTCAGTGCTAAAACTGGTGCAGTTCCAGGATGCTTCGTCACTGTGGTGGTGCAAATTCCCACCTGACCTGCCTGCAGGTGCCACGGAAGACCTGGTTCAGAGTCTGGACCTGCGCAGGAGATGGTTATAGAGGCCTGTGAGAATCAGGTCATCACTACCCCAGGCTTCTTAGGCTACGCCTTATGCATGCAGGGGGAGTTCTGGGAACCAAAAGGGCCTGATGGACAGGCAGGAGCTGCCCACCAATGTCACAGACACAGCTGCTCTCATGGGTCTCCTCAACCAACCAAGGGTAGCCCGGCCTCCCCAAGTAATCCTGAGGAGGAAGAGGTGGGTAGAATTTCCCCAAAACTACCCTAACTGTAGTTCTGCTGGTAGGCACAGGAAGCCAGGCTGGACAACTCCAAAAGCTACCATAGTGCAGACCCCCTTGGATGTTACTAGAGCACTTCTCTCACTGGGCCTTCCATGGGGGGCAGAGGGAAAGTCATCTAAATAGAGGAAAGAAGGTGGGACCCATGCACGGAGCCAGCCAGCCCACTTTTTAGGTGACCCTGACTATATCCCAAGCCACAGACATTAGACTGTGATTTAGCCACCCATTTGGCAACTACAGCTTCCCGGTGCTTCCTCACAGAACTTTTGGGGCCCAGGTGGTCACCACTGGCATACCCCCCGCCCCCACGCCGCCGCATTGTTCCCAGGGCAGGATGCAGCTCTTCGCCACTTTGTCATGGCTCTCCCTTTGGCTGTTGATATTTAAAGACATGTACACATCTAGGAGTCTCCCTTCTGGATCTTCTAAGATCATTGTATTTAGAAATTTGGAAATTGTGATTTAGAATGATAGCTATTCCTCAGAGTTTTTTATGAAATACCTAAGTTTGTATTTTGACAATATACATGCAATTGGAATTACAATGGGCAATACAATAATGTAGAATTTCTCAAGCAGAATATATCCTAAAGCAGAGATTTTTACTGTGTAATTATGTCATTTTAAAACCCACTAGTTAGGAGAATAGAATTAGCTACATTCTATAAAGTGAAGGATTTGTGCTTCATAAAATTATCAAAGACATTGATGAAAATAGTTTCAGATGATAGTGCTACATTAAGCATTTTTATCATTTCCATTGTTGTTACTTCGTTTTACTTAATAAACAAACCTTGCTTCACTAATCAATAGTGACTTTTCATGAAGAATTTTTACCTGTAGATGTGACTTAGTCACTATAGAATATTAGTTATCGGTGCGTGTGCCAGCAATTGAAGTAGGGAGGAGGCGGATTTGGCCTCTACCAGAGTGATTTCATGATGTCCCTAGGCCTTTGGTACTAATGCAAGGGGCTAAAACCCGTAGGAGATGAACCACGGAAGGGCCACGCTAGAGCAATTAAACTGTTTAATAAACGGCTTGGGATCAGCAAAATCTGGAAGTGCCGGAATTAGAGAGACTAAAAGTGGTAATCAACGGACACTTGGGGTCTGTAAATCTTTTCTATTAAATGGAATTTATGTTAAAATATTCACTTTTCCGGAGATTTAAAATGTAAATTGGGACATTAGGACTTGTAACTGCCAGCAGTGCCTCAAAATTAACTCTTAAAAGATCCTCAAAATGTCAGTTTCAGGTATGGTAAAAATGTATACTGATTTCTACAGTGGAGAAATAGAGGGGCGCTATAATTTCCTGGGTACACACCAGGTGCCAGGCACTTTACACATAGTATTTCAAAGCTTGGGGTATTTTGAACAATGGGGTATGATGTGGTGAAACTGCAGTTTGTAAATCCAAAGATAGATTTTGATTATTTTTAAAGTTTGCTTAGTTCTTATTACCAGGGGCAAGATGCTACCTCTGTTATAATTTATTTCTCCCTTTTCTATCAATAGATATAATTCCATCAATAACTTTGCAATAATGTTACACGGGTTTTTCTTACTCAATATGTGCAATGTCATTTATTATTATGATTTTGTTTATCCTTCATTTACATCCAGGACAACATTACTGCTGTTTCCGTTCTAATTTGCTTCAGCTTACTGAGAAGCTTCAAAGTTAACTACACACTGGACCAGGGAGTTTATACCATCCTGTGAACTGGAATATTTTCAATACTCTAAACATTATGTCCAAGGCAACAGTGCATAATACTTGAAGAAAAAGCAATGGAAGGTTATTGCTATTGTCATTTGCCTAGAATTTCACAGTGATTGACTCAAAAATTAGACATTGATGGAAATAGTCTGAGAAGAGGACTTCTGAATAATTCCATCCATTTTGTTATTTGATAGATCCCTGGGCAGGAAGGACAATGGGACAGATGGAAGGCCAACAACGGAAAGAATTTGTAGGCAGAGCTTGTGCTTACAAAAGCCTGTCACTCTTGTGTTCACTTACAATTTCTCCCAACAAAAGGACTTCTGTGGCAAAGAGACAATTAGTCTGAAGTTTTAAACAGTCTCCAGAAAAGATGGTTTCTTGGATAAAGTTGTCAACGAAAGGACTTGCTTAAGACTCTTTGTTATGATTTCCTAAAGGCACTTCTTCCTTCAGTAACTATGCCATCAAAACGCATTACCACCCCACCCCAGCCAGATTTTAGGAGTTTGGATTGAGCTGCTGGTCAGAATTAAATTTCAGGCTATCTCCTTCTACTGAATCCTAATTGTCTGTGATGATAGCAAAAGTGATGAAGAATCTAAGCTCTGATTTAATAGTGGAGATACTGAGTGGAAAGACAGGAGCAAAGAGTTCCAAAGATGTAATTCAAGCCCTGTTGCACCATCAGACACACATGCATGTGTGCACACACATAACCCTCAAATAAAATGAGAGATTTGTCTCGGCTAACACATGTATCATTTTTCTACAATGATTCCTTCTAAAAGAAGCCCGGGAAACTCAAATTACATTGTTAAAGGATCATCTACTCAGGAAATGTAGTAGCCTAGGAACCAGAGAACTTTATATATCCTGTAGAAGAACAAGAAGGACCTAATTAAGAGAGAATTAAAAAATAGTGCCTATCCACCCAAAATCTGAGATGAAAGAAGGGGAAATGTATCCAAATAGTCCAAAGAAATCTACCTTCTTGAGTATTTGATTTTGCTAAGGTATTTGACAAAGCCTGTCCAGATATACCTGAAATACAAACCTGTGAGCTGGATGATGAGGCAGACATACGAGCTCAAAGAATGGTTATTCAACCCCAAGAAAGGCCGATAGTGGTGTGGTGCAAGATTCAGACCTGAGTCCCGGCTGGTCAAATGTTTTAATCACTTGGATAAAATCAGAGAAAGCACACAATTTATTCATACAGCTCACCGAAGTAAGTACTGTTATTATTCATTTATTACTTCCATCTTACAAAGGAGGACACCGAGGCTCAGAGGAGTTAAAGAACTCTCAGTGGTAGTACACCAGAATTAAGGTACAAACCTCAGTATTTATGATCTTCCCAGTAACCACATACTTTAGCAAATTTGTAGAATATACAGTTCTTGAAGAGGGAGCTAATACTTAGTATCGGATCGAAAGACTGAGACCCTGCTAAAAGCTAATATGTCCTTCTACACGCCTATTGGAATGGCCAAATTCTAGAACATTGACAACACCAAATACCACTGAGGATGTGGAACAACAGGAACTCTCACTCATTGCTGGTGGCAATGCAAAGTAATACAGCTACTTTGAAAGATATTTTGGTGTTTTCTTACAAAACTAAACATACTCTCACTATATGATCCAGCAGTGGCACTCCTGGGTATTTACCAAAATGAGTTGAAAATGTATGTCCACAGAAAAACCTGCATACAGATGTTTATTGAAGCTTTATTCATAATAGCTCAAGCTTGGAAACAACCAAGATGTCCTTCAGTAGATGAATTGATAAATAAACTGTGGTACATCCAGACAATGGAATATCATTCAGTGCTAAAGAGAAATGAGCTATCAAGCCATGAAAAGACATGAAAGAAACTTAGATGCATATTGTTCAGTAAAAGGAGTCAATCTAAAAAGGCTACATGCTAGATGATTCCAACCATATGACATTCTGGAAAAGACAAAACTATGGAGACAATAAAAAGATCAGTGGTTGGCAGGGGTTGGGAAGGAAGGAATGATGAATAGACAGAGACAAGAGGATCTTCAGGGCACTGTAACTATGCATGATACCATAATGGTGGATACATGTCATTATAAATTTGTCCAAACCCATAGAATGGACAACACCAAGAATGAATGTCAATGTACTCTATGAACTTTGGATGATAATGATGTGCCAGTGTAGGTTCATCGACTGTAACACCAACTCTGATGGGGATGTTGATCATGGAGGAGACTATGTGTATGTTGGGCAGGGGGTGTATGGGAAATCTCTGTAAATTCTGTGGAATATTTCTCTAACCTAAAATTGCTCTAAAAAAATAAAGTCTTAAAAAAAAAGTAAATAACTATTTTACAACAAGCCAATATAACCTTTATTTCAATCAAATTTCCTCTGATTTAACTTCTTACACTTAAGGCTTAAAACATAGAATTAAGTAAGCCTGTGACTTAGTGGAAATAGGTACTTTTAAGTACAATATGAATTATTAGTATGCCTGACTGTCTACAAAAGATAATGCTAATACTTTTAAGGGATCTAAATGAAGGAATAAGAGGGTGTCCCAGAGAGGGGAAAGAGATTACTTTCTACTGCTGAGATCCCATCTAAATGATCAAGTTTCATTCTATCCATCACACTTTAAAAGAAACACCATAGTGAAGTAAAAATTTCTTGAGCATCTATTAGTTTACAGATCTAATGCTGTTTATAAGGGGTGGATGAGAGTTAGTCCCCGCTTCACAAAGAAGAACACAGATTCAAATTTAAATAACTGGGACCTGATACTCAGACTTTCTGCCCCCAAAGTCTGTGCTTTTTGCATCCCTAGCTCCAACCCTGTGCTGCATGCTCCAAGAAGGGCTACTAGGAAAGGAGAGGGCATTGGGGACCAAGGCAAAGGGAAGAAGAGCCCCATAGAGAAAACCCAGAGGGCAGAGAAATTCCTTCCAGAGGGTTGAAGGTTGGAGCTCTGCCTGGTGGCTGCAGAACCAGGACAAACACATAGAAAGCTCAGAGATACTACTTTTGATACAGCATGAATTCTCGAACAATTTCACCTGTCCACCAATGGAATGAGCTCCCTAACACTAGTGGGCTTCCTCTGTACCCAGAAGATAAGGAAAGCTGTAGGAAGGTTCCTCATATTGGAGATTAGATTAGCTAACCTCTAAGGTCCCCTCTAATTTCCAAGGTTGTCTAATAATGACTTTTGAACAGGTATTGACAAACTATACTTGGGACTATAGTCAGACCCTCTTGTTTCAAGAATGGGTAGATTTGTTTTATTGTTAAAAGGGGGATTTTTTAAAAAGTAGAAATTATCAAAATTATCTTAATTATAATAGAAGATAAATTATGCTTATGCCTCCTTCTTTTTCTTTAATGAAAAAATTTGCTTATTTAAAAGCTTAATAAAAATTATATATAAAAACACCAAAACATCATTCTAATCTTCTTTCCTTGACTTTGTAAAAGGAGCTTTCCTGGTATTCCTATGCTTTTATTGATCACTTTGTATGACATACACCTGACTTTTAAAAACATATTTTAATTTTTTTCAAATTTGATATTTTCATTTTTTTAGTGATTCTTACTCACCCTAATATTTGTCTCCTGGGCTCCATAATTGGATTGCGTTTCCTGGTCCTCTGGAGGGTGGAAAGGGCTATGTGATTAGTGCTGATCCATGAACTGTAAGTAGAAGTGGTATGTGTCACTTCTGGGCCAGCATTCATTCGATTGCCTGTGCAGGACCTTCCAGATGATTTTACATTTCCCTCTGTTACAGTGACTAGCAACATTCAAGATGGTCGCAGAATGGAGAGATGTAGAACAGAATCCCCAGATGAAGTATGATGGATGTGTAGTGGGAAAGAGATATAAAACTTTATTGTTTTAAGCCACTAATATTTTGGGGTTGTTACTGCAGTATAATCTAGTCTACCCTGACTAGCACCAGAGCAAGTAAAATATATGCCTGCACTGTCCAACGTAGTAGCTACTAACTACATGTACATTTGCATTTAATTAAGGTAAACATTCAATTCCTCTGTCCCACTAACCACATTTCAAGGGCTCAATAATCACATGTGACTAGAGGCTACCATAATGAACGATGCAGACATACAACATTTTCATCATTGAAGAACGTTCTGTTAAACAGTGTTGACATGAATGTAGGATTTTTATGAGTATTGGTAATGATATCTTCTAACATTTCTTGATATTTTAAGTGTGCACTTAATACCACCTTGGAGTTACTCTCAAAAGCTTTCACCTTTTTAAAATGAAATCACTAAGAGTGTCCAGTGGAGGTTACCTTCTGGAAGAAAATACATCACTCCGAGCAGTTATATTTCTTAGAACCAAAGGTCTTTTCCTGAAGGTAACATTGACACAGCAGATTAACACCTTTTTGTTACTCTTAACACATTTCATAAATGAAATTCCTAGATTAGTTTTATTTTAGTCCATCCTGTCTGAAGCTATCCACATTTTATACTCTTAACTCTTCTCTATCCCTAAGTAGGTTAATGGCACCTGGTCTAAGATCTGAGGTGCCTCGGTAATGAATTCATCCAAGTTTATTATCATGCTGGTAAAATTGTGCTTCTATTGCAAGAACTGTCATTGGATATTACAATAAAATCTTGTGGGAGCCCTAAACTAAACCAAAATATAAACTAAACCTACCCATCTATTCATTAATTCATTCAACAAACATATAGGACCTAGAAATGCAAAAATTAACAGTTCCCCCAGGGATCCTGTAGTCTAATGCAGAGTTAGATGGAAATAGATACAAGAGCCAATGACAGCATATCAGTGTGTCCTATCACAGAGGAGATGACAGTTAAGCCTTATCTTGAAAGGAGAGTTTGCCAGGCAGGCAATTGAGGGGGTGAGAAGACAGCCCTCAGTAAGGAAAATATAGAAGGGACAGGATATATTTGGCCAGAAGGACCTGAAAACCCCAATTTAATGGCTTAATCTATGGGGATATTATTTCACATAGAAGTCCAGAAGTACTAGTTAGTTCTAGGATTGATTAATTTGAGGTGTCAACCTCATTGACAACCCAGGTTCTTTCCGCCTTTCTTCACTGCGTCTTCATTGACCTTTTGCCTTAATTCTCAGGCTGGCCCCTATCATGGTCACAAGGTACTGTCACATTTGCAGACATCACATGCAGGCATGACAGTGTCCAGCTGAAGAAAAGAACATCTTTTCCTGTGGGCTTCCTTTTCAAAAGAAACCCACTCTCTTCACATCTTACTGTTCAGACTGTCACACTCTATTCCCAAAGTACTAGCAAGAGAAATTAGATGATCGATTTAGAATGGTCAGGATTTACTCCTTATATGAAGCTAGAATCACTTCTCCTGGGCTTCACATTCCTGAATAATCAGTTTTCCTCTAACTGAGGAAGAAATGGAGAGTGACAACCAATAGAATCTGCCACAGCCACCAACCAACTAAGGGTTCTCAGGGTGCAGGGAGCAGTGGGGGAGGGGGTTAAAGAATGGCTGCAAGGTTTTCCATCTGGGGGCCTGGATGTGAGATCATTCAGAGTCACATAATTCATTTGGGAGAGAAGACCATGAGCTTATTTCTAGACATGTTGAGTTTGCCGTGTTCATCAGATGATTGGAACTACTGGTCTGGGACCATAAAATAGGGACTGACCATATGTGGGTGTCACCTACATAGTGATGTCCTTGAAGTCTCAAAGATGTGACTGCCCAAGAGAATATATACAAAGAGAAAGAAACTCTGTGTAGAATAAAGAAGCATCAGCAAAGGAGACAAAGCATTAGTGGCTAAAAATTGGCTGGGGGAGAATGGGGTAGGGCGCAAAATTATAACTATTCTGTGTAAAGAATAGCGTTCTAAGGCTGAGTGACAGATGGAGAAAAACATCGGGAGGATGCAGATTCAGGCAGACCATGGATTTTGGTGGATACTGGTGACTGGTGATCTATAAGGGAATGGTTTCTGTGGAATGGTGCTCATAGAAACATACAATGGACCAAACAGAGAGTAAATGATAAGAAAACATACCAAAGGGAGGAAGGGATGGAGTATTGCCTGGAGTGTGGAAGAAGGTTCTTGTTTTGGTTAGCACAGAAGAGATCTATGCATTTTTATGGGCTGAGGAAAAAAAACAGAAGTTGGAAAAATCAAAAGATAGTCTAAACACACAAGGCATGATCTCTTCTCGGGTTTTCTCCTGGCTCTTCCTCTGCCTAGAGCCCTTTCTCCTAAATATCCACACAGCTGACTCCCTTGCCTGCTTCAGGCCTTTGCTCTACTGCTGCCTGTCCGGAAGCCTCCCTCAGCCACACCATTCAACACCCAAGCCTCCTGCACACCAGTCCCCTTTACCCAGCTCGATTTTCCTAAGGCTTGTTATCCATGGATTTTATGCTTTATAATTTATGGTTTAGTTATTTATGGGGTATATTATTTCTCTTGCCCCTTCTAAAACGCCAGCTTCATGAGGACAGGAAACTTCATTTTATTCACTGAATTATCTCAAGCACCTTGAACAGTCTTTTGCACATAGTAGGTCCTCCATAAATGTCTTGTGAGTGAATGAACTCCTCAACTGTGTTTTCTGCTACAACTCAGCACTCCTTTACTCCCTCGAACTGTCCTGGTTTTGTTTGTGTGTTTGTTTGGTGGTGGTGGTGGTGGTTGTTTTCCTTTATCCTGGTTCTACATTTATTGTTTATTTTCTATTGCCCCCTCTAGAAAGTAAGTCCCACAGGAACAAGGATATTATAGGTTCTGTTCACTGATGTATCCCGCCTAGAATTGTGCATGACACATAGCTAGTGTCTATTAAATATTTGTGGAACAATGAATGAATGGACAAATCAATGAAGATTCAGAGATTGAAGGGAATGAGATTAAGGGCCTTTGTTTACCTGGGAAAGGATAAGATACACAGATCCTATGAAACAGGAAAAAAGAAAAGTACAGGGGTAAAGATTTTGAAAAGTTTTGAAGATTGCCCAGCCATGGAGCAGTGTGCAGAATGAAGAGCCAAACTGTTTTTGTTTAGATCTGGCTGTGCACTAGTTAGCTATATGGCCCTGAGCAAGTTACTTCACTTCTCTGTACTTTCACTGCCTCCTTTGTAAAATGGGGGTGATAATAATATATGTCCCATAGAGTTGCTTATGAGGATTAGATGAGTTAATACTTTTAAAGTATTTTAAACAGTGCCTGGCATGTAATAATCACTATAACAACTCTCTAATGGTGGTGGTGATGGTGGTGGTGGTGGTGGTAATGGTAGGGATGGTGCTGGGGGTAGGGATACAGTGGTGCTTCTGGTTGCTGGTGCTGGTAGTGATAGTGGTGATGGTAACTGGGTAGGGATGGTGGCAGTGGTAGTAATGGTAGTTGTGGTGTCTGTGGTGGGGACGACGGTGGCCGTGATGGCGGTGGCGATGGTAGTAGCAGCGGCGGTGGTGGTGATGATAGTGCTGGTAATCATGGTGGTAGTAGCGCCATCACAGTGAAGTGGAAGAAAAAGAAAACAAAGGAAGTAATGGTGCCAAAGCCATGAGGGTCTAGCTAGCAAGGTAAGACAGGAGTCCAGGGGGACAATAAGAAACCAAGTTAAAGAATAAAAGAGTTAGACTGGGGTCTGAAGTGAAGTGGTGGGGGGAAGGCCGCAACACCTGGTCCTGGTCCTTCCTGTGACAGTGGTTCAGCTCAGTGAGCCTGGCTAGTGAAAGTTTCAGGCACGTTTATAACAAAGTGCACTTGGGTTTTATTAGCTCCCTGCTCTAATAAACATTCAGAAATGAAGACTAGTGCTTTAAAATCTAGGTATTTTCTCTCCAGACAAATTTTAATTGCTGTGAATTTGTATGAAACATAATAACATCATTGATTTTTCTGGTCTTCTCTGAGATTTTTGTATTTTCTTTTAGTTGTATCGGTGTTTTGTCATTTATTATGTTTAAATAATGTTTGAGAAAAGATCTAGAGGGTTTGAGGCAGGACAGGCAAAAAACCAAGCTAATAGCACTAACAGAGCCCACGACAGTGACCACAATGGCCACACATCTTTGAAAAAGACATTTCCCCAAAAGTGTGGCTGGGGAAGACAGATAAAAGACCAAAGTTGGGTCATGTGACAGGTGTCACTTGAGTAACGGTACTGGGGCCAGAGATAAAAGCCCACTCCTTTGGGTCACATGACACACCTTCATTACTCTCCCAGCGGGGGGTTAGAGAGTCTGGATGCCATTTTTACTTATTTATTTATTTGGTTTTTTCTTCCCCCTTATTCTGTGATAATGAGAAAATGTTTAAACTCCCATCTCTGTGTTTAAACATTTCTCCCTGCTGACAGCAGCAGGGTACCCCTTGATCAACTGTCAGATTGGATAGTGCAATTTTTCTGGAAAGTAAACAGCATGTTAGCTGGTTGGAAATAATTTTCTGTTTATTGGTAGCTGTTAGCCCGGGAGTGATGGAGCCCTGTGACAGCGCTTGTCAAGTGCGGAATGAGCGCCGAGCTGGAAATACCTTTAAGACACAGCTCTGACAATAAGGCCTGACTGTTTTTTGATGGAAACATACTCTAAAAAAGTTAAATTACAATGGGCAAAAAAACTTTTCCAGTGTTTCCAGCCCCTGGAGATCCTTCTGGCAAAAATGACAGAGAATCAAAGGCAAACTCATAGAATGCTGGAGTTGGAAGGGTCCTGGGCAGTCACCAAATCCATCCCCTCTTGCTCACCCCTGAGGAAACTGACGCTGGGCCAAATGCCTTGGACCCATCTCACAAGTAAAAGGCAAACATAATAACTCTCAATATATACAAAGAAATAAAGGTTGCATTTGCTTTTCAAATTCATGCCTGAAGATACATGGAAAAAACTGGTGGGTGCAGTATAACATTTGACCTGCATATACCTGATAACTGGGTTTAATGGTTTATGTATAATGTGATTTTTGTTGTTGTTGCATAGTGACTAAAAAAAATCATCATCATCTTTTATTGATTAGTCATATTGTCATAAGGAAAAATGGCTCCAGTAGGAGTAATATATATCCATAAACTATATATAATCAGTCCTTATCTATCTTAAACTAGGGAAAGTCTGAGGTTCTGATTTGCTTCACTTCTTGATAACCAGAAAAGTATTTCCCGCTGCCGACTGGGTGCCCTCACCTAGAGATTTCTAACAAATATGTCAGGCACTCCATGTCTGAACGTCCTCTCCCCCATATCATAACCCAAACAAAAAGGGCTTCTTCATTCCCACTTTGGTCAAGAGCATCACCATCTCCCCAGATGACTGGCCCCCCTCTCCCCACCTCTGAAATACCTTCTAGTCTGTTTTCTCCTCTCCATCTCCATTACCTGGCAACAGGCCTGTGCTTCACCAAGTGGCTCACGCCAGCAGGATGGACATCAGCTAGGCAACAGTTAGAGATGCAAATTCGCGGTCCTCACCGCAGACCTACTGAACCAGAGGCTGGGAGCTGGAGTCTGAGAAGCCGCCACCCTGGCCGTGTTCTGCGGGCCTTATCCAGCGTTCCCCTTCCCGGCCTCCCAGCCTCCAGCTCTTTTTCTCTGGAGTATTCTCTATACCAGCGGTTCTCAATCCCAGCTGCACATTGGAATTACCTAGAAAGTTTTCTTTTTAAGTACCTATATCTGGGTCCCACTGCCGGGAACTCTTGTTTCATTGATCTGGTGCAGCATTAGGCATCAGGACTGTGTGAAGCTCCCTATGTTATTCTGACATACAGCCAGGACTGATAATTAAGACTCCACACTGAAGCCAGTACTTTCTTGTTAAAAACAAAGCAGATGATGTCACTATCCTTCCTAGAAAAGTCTTCATCGGCCATAAGATAATTCTTAATGGATTCTTCAGCGTGGTCCCTGCTGACCTCTCCAAATGGCTTCATCATGCTTGAGTCTCACCAGCTTTCCCTATACTCAGCCACACAGAATTTCTCGTCATTGACCCAAAGCAGTGTTCTGTTCATATCCTTAGACTTTTCCACTTTCTGTTCCATCTGCGTGAAACGTCCTTCTCCTTCCTTCTGCTGGGGAATTCCTATTCACCCTTCAAGACTTAGCTTAAAGGTCACCTTCCCTGGCTGCCCCATCCCAGAGTTAAGTTGCTTTCTCCTCTGGGATCCCAGAGCACTCTTTACTATTTCATTGTAATTATTAGTGACACTTCTTTCTACTTCACTACAACTGACTGCATCAGGACCAGGTCAGGAGTATGCTCAGCTGCATTTTATTCCCAGTGTCTAGTGTAGGTTGGACATTGAGCATATGCTCAATAAATGTCAGTTAAGCGTATGACCTGAAAACATAATCGACTATTGCTGCCCTTTTTTTGAGATCAAGTATTGGTACAATTCTGTTTTTCTATCTAGAATCAGTAAAGCTCATTAGCTCATATTATATATGTGACAAGGAGTCAACTAGACCTATATTTTGTCACTTGGTGGCCTTCATATTTTAATCCTTAAAATAGCATTAACAATATCTACTTTGTAGAGTACACAGATTCATTGTATAATACCCAGCAGCATGCTTGACACAGGGTAGGCATTAAATAAAGTTTTCATTATCATAATAAGTAAAACTAACTGAAAACAAAACAAACAAACAAAAAAAGCTGAGTTGAGCAGCACATCTGTTTTTACATCTGTCTCCCCCTTCAGAGTATGAGCTCCGGATAGGCAGAAACAGTCATTTATCCCTGGGGCTGGGAACTCAGTGGCATTCATCAGTTAATTCAGTCCCTCGGTCAAGAGCATTTACTAAGCTAATGAATGCAATGAATAGTATTTGGGTTAAAATGATGGCTTGCTGTTTGGAGGGGCATAGAGAGACTCACACATTTGCCCATCTTATACAACAGAGAATTATAGTCTTGGCAGCTGGAAGGGATCTTAGTGATCATCTTTAAAGCTCCTTATTTACAGATGAGCAAATAGAGATAACCAACGAGGAATGCCACTTTAATTTCAACATTGAATAAAGAATTTCTGGGTTACAAATTGCTGCTAACCAAATAAGAATACCAACCCATCTTGGTAAAAGTCAGCTCTAACTGCGACTTGTTGCATAAGCAGTACATAGGACAACACCTGAATTTTCATGTGGTGAGAAACTGGGAGGTTGAGAAGAATTGGGGGGTGGGGTGGAAACACTAGCGGCACCTTTGAGTATTATCAGTTCCAGATTACACAGTTCCTCTCTTGGAAAATATAACACCTTTTACCCAGCATGCATTTAAATTCATGTTACTGTGTCTTGTCAAAAGGCAGATAGAAGGCACAATTTGGGTCATGTACCAGGTACTATTCAGGGAACAACAAAGAGAGGCTAAAAGCATTTAGCAAATATAATCAGGTAAACAAGCTTCTTTTTAAAATGAATCAACTCAATGGATGTGCCCCCCCAATCTGAGTCACTCCCAAGAGGTCTGAAAGCAGTTCTGAGCTGGAGCGACTGGACCTAGAAGTCAGGAAGGCTGCTCGGGTGGTGCAAAGGTGACACCGGGGAGCGTTGGTCCTGGATGTGCAGGAGGGGAGTCCGGGAGCCTCACTGTGCCAAGTGCTCAGCACCACTCGCCGGTGCCTGTCTCAGGAAGCATCTCCGCGCAGGACTCTCCCTGGGAGGCATCCACACCATCCACTAACCCCTGAGTGCAAGCCTGAACACGAAATTTAGTCCTCATATTAGTTTGCTTGGGCTGCCATAGCAAAATACCACAGACCTGGTGGCTTAAACCACAGAAATTTATTTTCTCACCCTTGTGCAAGCTGAAAGTCCAAGATCAAGGTGTCGCAGGGTTGGTTTCTTTTGCGCCCTGTCCTTGGCTTGCAGATGGCACTTTTGCATTGTGTCCTCACATGGTCATCCCTCAGTCTGTGTCCTAATGTCCTCTTCTTATGAGGACACCAGTCATACTGGATTAGAGCCTTCTATGAGCTCATTTTATCTTAAGCACCTCTTTAAAGGCCCAGTCTCAAAATACAGTCGTATTTCGAGGTATTGGGAGTTAGAACTTGACATATAAATTTGGAGGGATCATAATTCAGCCCATAACCGGCCTCTTAGCTGCAAGACTGGCTGCTTACTTCTTTGATGCAGATAAAAGATAATGAGTGAATGAATGAATGCTCTAGACCAGCCAGACACTAGGCTGCAAACAGTGTTAGGTTTTCCCCTGGCCACTCAGGGTTTTTCTTAATGTCACTGTGTAAGAAGGCACTATTTGAGGGAATGGGGGAGGAGGGGAGGAGTCCCAGGCAGGAGTAGGGGTCAGCAGGCAACCCCCCAGCCCCAGATAACAAGCTGCTCTTCAGGAACACATGTTAGGAAAAGTGCTTGATCAGAGAGTCAACTTGTGGGCTGAGTAGGAACACTAAGTGGTTTTGTCTGTCACCTCCTCCACCCCCTCTGGAATTCAGCCATAATCTGATGGAAACACTTTGCCCACTTTCAGGAGAATTTTCCACTATCAGTAAGGCTGTTTTTCATACTTAGTCTATCACCAAAGGCTTTCAGAGCAGCGATACTGCTTTCCCCTAGAGGCATGTATATCTCAAGGGCAGGGGGACATGGGGCCAAAAGCCACTGTGCAGAATGTTCTATTAATTGAGGTTTTCATTCACATTTTTTAATTACAGCCCCAGTTCCCGGAGCACCACCGACTCCGGGCTCGACGCTGCTCTCAATCCTCCCTTCATCAGTCCCACAGTGCAGTAGAGAAAACGGGAGGCGCCGCAGGACAAATAAGCAGGGGAGCTGGGTTTCAAATCCCAATCCAGCCCATGTGGCTTCAAAGTCCATGCTCAAACCACTACTCAGACTGCCCTCGTGTCACTGTGAAGAGGACCAGTAAGCCTTCAGAACCAGCAGTGTGAGAAAGGGTGAGAGGCGTCGCTTTAGGAGTCTGAGTGCCTGGGTTAGAATCCTGACTCCAGCTTTGTAGCTGCATACTTTGCGGCAGCTTATTTAACATCAGGTCTCAATTTCCCCATCTACAAAAAATGGGTCTAATAATAGAACCTACCTCTAAGGACCTTTTCAACCCTCACTACAGAGGGTAGAAGGGGTCTGATCCACTGAGGATATTGAATAAATGATAGATACTAGTACTATCATATCATCACAAAGTCAGTAACTACCACAAACCTGCACCCACCTAGCATTGCATAGGTGTGTGTGTGCCTGTGTGTACACAAGGTGTTGATGAAGAAAAACAATAGCCACTATTTACTGGGCACTTACTATATGTCATGCAGTGGAGTAGGTGATTTATGTGCATGACCTTATGTTTTACATATGTGACTTTATTCCTCGTAGGCAGCCTCTGAGGTAGTTAATATTGTAGTGCTGCTATTCAGATGAAGAAAATGAAGCTCAGAGAGGTTAAGTGACTCACTTGAGGTCACACAACTGAAAAATGATGGAGCTGAACTTTGGTTTCAGCACTGCCTCCGGAACCTGTGCTTCTACTACTAAAATGTAAGGACTCTCTGAAGCCATAAACTTTAAAAAAAAAAAAAAATCCAGAAGTTGCTACCTTCAACTGCCGGTATATAATCTTTTAAAGACATTGCTTTGAAAGGTGCCAACTTATCCCAACAATGCGGCCATTGTTCTTACTCTGGCCCTCAGAACCATCCGCAGCCCTCAGAAGCAAACTAGTCTCATTTAATTATATCAGCCTCATCTTCTAATCTAAAATGGTATTACTTAACTCGGTTATTCACTGTATTCCCCAGACTTTGATCTAAATGAATTTTGGCTGTTGTTAAAAATCAAACCCACCTTTAAAGAATAAATATTTGCCCCATCAAGATCCTCCAAAGAATGCACTTAAGTGTCTAAAAAGAAACGATCCAGGGTGTTTTTAACTGTACCTTTGGAATAAGTGATTCATCTTCCAAGGAGACTGCTTTGAAGGGGAGACTCATGTGGGATGCATAAGCTCTGGTATGTTTATTTAAAACATACCTTTAAATTTCCTTATATATATTCGCAAGGAACTTTCCTGAAAGCCCCAGACGCTCAGCTCTGCTAAGACAGGGGAAATTGATCAGGTCACCGAGCCCTTTTCAACTGTGTCTTGTCTGGACTTTTAAACATTTATTATGTGGATTATAAACATAAACAAAAAGGTTCATTGAGGAAAGGGACACCCTCCCCCTGACACCTAAACAGAGACACCCCTACATGTACTACCTTGAACCGGCTCTCTGTTCTGCGGTGCTGAGCCCTAAACCAGAAATGGCCGTTAGTACCTAGAGAAAGAGTCCTGGGCTCTGAAGAGACAAATGAGAGTATTGGGTACAGCGTTTTTGATAGGAAGTCAGCAAATTCTCTAATTCACAGAGCCATCCTGAACTTAAATGCCTCCCAATTGCTAGAAACCCAGTGTTACATCTGATCCCAGCTAGTGCTGGATAACTTTTGACAAAATTTCTCTATTTGATAATTAATTTATAATTAATTAATCATAGATAGATAATAGATAATTATATTTGAAAATTACAATTTTCATTATAATTCTCATTATAATAGATAATTATATTTGAAAATCATAAATTAACTTAATGTCAGGCACGTGAGAGCATCTTTCCATAACCTTTCTCTTTCTCCAACACTTGATAAACCAGGATGGCTAAATCAGCTCAAAGACATTCTAACTGGGTTTAGTCATTGCATTGGACCCTACTTAAAACCCTCCTTTTGAATTTTCTCAAAGCACAGCCCTTCAACTTCTTGCAGTAGTATAAATTTGGTTCCATTAAGCTCTTGTCCCTTTTAGTTGTCTACACTGCTGACCAGTTCCTCCCAAAGCAACCCCCCTCCACCATACTGTGCTTCCCAGATGTTCACAACCCTGAAATATCCCAGATGACAAAATGTATACACATCGTAATTATCCAAGTCAGTCCATCTTCACTTACTTTGGTCTGGCTCCCATTTGTCTTATCAGTTAAGTAGTAAAACTTTGATTAGAATGGTAGGCAGAATAATGGCCCTTCAAAGATGTCCACATCGTAAGCCAGGAAACTTTGACTATGTTATATAACATGACAAAGGAGAATTACAGTTGCAGATGGAATCAATGTTGCTAATCAGCTGACCTTAAAACAGGGAGTTTATTCTGGATTATCCAGGCAGACCTTATGCTATTGCAACATCCTTAAAAGTACAAGAAAGAGGCCAACGAGGTGGTCAGAGTGATGCAATACAAAGCTGGACCCATTGTTGCTGCCTTGCAGACGGAGGAAGAAAGTCGCGAACCGAAGAGTGTGGGCAGCTCCTAGGAGCTAGGAAGGGCAAGGCTACGGACTCTCCCCTACAGCCTCCAGAATGGAAGGCAGCCCCTCTGAGACTTTGATTTTGCCTAGTGAGACCTATTTCAGACTGATGAACAGCGGAGTTTAACACTGTAAGTTAGTATTTTCTCAAGCAGCTAAATTTATGATTATATAATTTGTTACAGCAGCAAGAGGAAACTAATACAGTTAGCTAGGACCAAGATAACCAGAAAATACAATTCACTAAAATTCTCTCTGCTTATCCTTTTGAGAGAAAGAGCCGTATCTCAAGTTCAAATCAACAATTTGCTTTTATGCAAGATTTCATAGTAGGTCTCAGTCTCTTGAAACAGACTCGGACACGTAAAGTGGGGGGCAGAGCACAGGTTTATTGGGAAGAGGCCTGGGAACATGCACTGGTAAGAGGCGAGGACCCCTCTGAGAGAGGCTCTGGCCCCCAGTGCAGCCGCATCTGATGCCTCAGCTGATTCTACAGGCGACTGTGGAGCTGGTACAGCCCTTCACAGTTGTCCAAAATTGAGGCAATGGGGCTGAACTTTTGTGTCTACATCATCCATCCTAGGTGGGCGCATAACCTTGGTGACAGAGGGCAATGCCCAGCTAAGAACACACTGTGAGTCATCAGCAGCTGATATTCCCAGCTGCCAGGGACCAGATGGGTTAGCCAGGAGAAGGGATCTGAGCAGGCACTCCAGTCCTCACACACTGCAAGCAACCAATATCTCTGGGGTATATCCTGAGATTGATCTATATTCCATCTCATGTTGATATGACAGAGAAGAGCTATTATTGCTTGGTATTTCCTATGTAGCAGGTACTACTATCCTTATGGACTTTACATTCATAATCCCTAATCCTAGCAGGGTAACTACTACTAGTTCCATTTTACAGATGAGAACACCAAGGCCCAGAAGCTCAGACTGGTGAAACAAATGTCCCAGGCCATGCAGCTTGCCAAGTGGCAGAGCTGGGTTTTGCCATCAAAGCCATTGAAGTCAGCCCACTAATCCGCGGTCCACCGCAGAGCCCAGGGGTCACGCCCTCAGGAGCCAATCAGCGTTTACAAACCCCCATCTCACCCTGCACCACTCTCGGCCCCCAAAGAAAGATAAGATTATATTCGGTGAACTTCGCTTCCTAAATAGGAAAAAGGGCCAGAGACAAGTTGATAAGATATTAAACAAGAGTTAAAATGAAAAAAGAAAATACTTCTGGTGGCCTTGAGGGTTGAGCAGATCAAGGTTTGTACTACACACTGTAAATCAAAGTTAATTACATTTTTGCTCCACATTGTACATAGTGAATTGGGTCATAATTTTTACATGTGCAACAGTGTTCACTTTCGGAATGGAAGCTCCTAGGGGAAGAGCATCAAGACGGTCTACCTTTCCTCGTGTGGCCCCTAGCACCACGTCAACACAGGGCGGCACATAATAAATACCCTTTGTTGATTTTCTTCCTTCGCAGCCATGGCCCAGACCCTGTGTAACGGCCTATAATGCAATATCACTCACTGTAGCACTTTCCCTGTGGGGTGGGTTTAGAAAATATGATGTTCTGAAAAACGCTATAAGTGCTCACTTCTTTAATAAGGATCCTGGTGTCCCGTGATGGATGCTATGAAATCGCGGACCAGCTGGGGTGTTCGATAGCCGTGTGGACCCATTAACAGTGTCTGGTTCTGTGAAAACCTACTTCATATCCTGGAAAGGAGAAGGTGGTCACCAGAGTGCAAAAGTGAAACATTTATTATAAATAACATAAGGTGACCCTGGAGTAAACACAGCTGTGCCCTCATGGTGTCTTGTCAGTGGTGCTCCCTCAGTGGATTAAAGAAATCCATGTTTTATGGGGCTGCCCCTTATTCTGTATATATTCCACAGAACGCTGCTCTTCCCTCGGACCTCACTCACTGCATATAAGGTTTCAGGCCTTGGAAATGTATGAAGCAGCAATGTTTCACCAAAACACATATCCTTGCATGTTGTAATATTTTCAAATGGGGATGAGGATTGGTTTCCATTTGTTCCTAAATGATTTGCACAACATTTCTGGCTCTGCACAATTGCTAGCTGCCCTTCCAATTTTGTGCAGACTCTTCTCACGCACCACCTGGCACTGTCCCCTGAAATTCGAGCCGGTGGAACAAGCATGAGACTGTCTAGGAAGGTTGGGGTCCGTCTCTGTCATCTACTAGCTGTGGAGCTTGAGGCTATACCTTTAACTCCCTGAGCCTTTGTTTGTCATCTTTAAATTGGGAGAGTGAGTTCTGTTTCCTGGAATTGTGCTAAATTAGATAAGCGACCCCAAATTTGGAGACCGAGTGGGAAGGGAATAGCAATGCAGAGTAAGAGTCTTTAAGCTGCTGGAAAAAAATTAGAATATATGTGAATATCATTACATTTACTTAATATTATATTATACATCAATAAATATAGTTATATATCAATTTAAATTCATGCAAGGGTTAGATCTATATTATCTATGTATATGTGTGTGTATGTATACATAAAGCCCTCATGTAATTTTGCATGTATACTGTGAGTTCAGCACTATATACATGATTTACAATGGCACAGGCATAGCTACAGACTCACGCAGCAGTTGGGCGTGGCGACCAAGGGCTGTGTGGTGGTTTTCTCACAAGGTTTCCATCACTTCTCCAACCACTTCTTCCTCATTGGTCAGAATTAGAACCAGGGAAACTGTACCTTTCATTCTTTTCTTTATTTTCTACAACTGAAATGATCAAGGATTTTCCTCAACATTGAAGAGCGCTATCCGGAGTCAGAGGGAAGACACATCCCTAATAAGGTGGGTGGTGTGTTTGTATTCCATGCGATTGGAATTTTGTAGAAAAAGCTATAATTGGCATGAAACCAAACTCTTGAAGGTTCCATTTGCCCATGAACTTACTTGTCTCTCCTCCATTCCAAGAGAAAAACAAACAAACATATAACCTACTAAAACAATGTAGTTTTACTGTCACAAGCTCAGGGCCACGGAGTGTTTATCCATTCACTTATCTCCGGAGGACCCACCGTGGGTCAGGCCTGTCGCTAGGCCCTGGGAATTAATAACTCTCCATGACATCACCCCGCCCTCAAGGTGCTTGCAGTGGTGTGGGGCAGATGGGCAAGTCAACAAAGCATGTGTCAGGGGATGACATTTGTAAGAGTTCTGGGCACAAGTCACCTGCCTGGGGATCCAGAGAAGGCTATCTGGAGGTTTAGCTTCCAAAAGTGTGAGTTGCCAGATATGTTGCCAGATAAGGAAGCACAGAGGGATGGGGCTGGGCATTAGGGCAGAGGGAACCTTATCCGCGAAGGCGTGGAGGTATGAAGCTGCACAGGACAAGTAGATAACGGGGCGGGGGGGTGCGCTGTCCTGAATGACTAGAGAATGGAGGGTGTTAGGGGACGTGACTGGAGATGATCTAGTAAGTTAAGTATGGGCAGCTTGTTAAGAGTTGCACATATTCTGACTTTATCTTATAAGGACAGGGATTAAAGGCTTATAAGTAGGAGACAGGCATGATCGTACAATGGGGTACCCCACTGGCAAACATGTATTTTCTCTTTTTTGTATCAAGTTAAAGGTATTGGGGATGGACTGGGATAAATGAGTCAAACCTCAAAAAATCAAATCAGTGCTAACTGAATGTAAACTGTAATTGAAGAATTTTTAAAAAATCAGATCCGTGTTCAGTTGTGTCACTCATCAGGCGATCACAGGACACTTTGGAGGGTGTTGTTCAATTGTCACTATTAGGGCACCCCCTATACACACAGACACCAACACACAAACACAACACCACCTTTAACATGCACATTAAGATTCCCTCACAATGGGAACCTATTCATTTTGTTAAAATTTCTAATATACTAGCTTTGTTTTTTAATAGCTTTATTAAAACACAATTCACATACCATACAATTCACTCACTCAAAGTGTAAAATTTAATGGCTTTTGGTAAATTCACAAAGTTGCACAATGATAGAAAATTTTCATCACCCAAAAACAGAAACCTCACAGCCTTTAACCATTACCACCGGCAGCCCATCCCCCACAACCCTAGACAACCGCTCATGTACTTTCTGTCTTTATAGATTTAGCTACTCTGGAAATTTCATATAAATGAAACAATGTAATTTGTGGCCTTCTGTGACTGGCTTTCTTCACTTAATATTATGTTTTCAAGGTTCATCCATGTATATGTTAGTACTTCATTCCTTTTTATAGCTGAATAACATTCTATTAGAAGATGTAGCACATTTTATTTATTTATCCCATCAGCAAATGGACATTTTGGTTGTTTTCTTTTTTTTTTTTTCTTTTTTTTTTTTTGCTGCTATGAAAAATGGTACTATGAACCTTCATGTACAGGTTTTTTGTGGACCTATGTTTTTAATTCTCTTGGGTATCTACCCAGGAATAAATTGCTGGGTCATATGGTATCTCTATGTTTAACATTTTGAAGGACTGCCAGGCTGTTTTCCAAAGCAGTGGCACCATTTCATATTCCCGTCAGCAGTGTATGAGAGGAACCTATTCAATGCCAAATTCTCATTAACTCTTATAGGAATTCCCCTTTGGATAAAGGACTGGCTCCTGGCCCTGAATCCTGAGGGGAAAGGGGGCAGTGGCTGCCGTGCATCCAGCCCTGCTTGGAACTGGTTTTAGCGGACCCAGTCCACTCCCTTTGTTTCAGGCAGCTCTAACCTCTGGGACGGTTGGAATGGAATGCTTATTTTTCAGTTTTGTAGGAGTGTTTTGAGGAGGGAAATTCTTTGTGATCCTTGGAATGGACTAGCACAATTTCATGGAGTCTGTGGTGGTGGTTGCCACAACAAAACAAATAACTGTAATACTTAAAATTGTCCAATGTTAGTCTTGGAAGGGACAGTGAAGAGACCGTCTAATCCAGGCAGGGTAAATAAGCCGCAGCTCAGAAGGCAGCCTGAGCAATCGTGGGTGCATGGGCTTGTGGAACTCCGTCCAGCCTCAGGAAAGGGGCTGGGACTAATCGGCAGTGTCTGCCCTGGTGACAGGAGAGCATCCATGGTGGCACACATGCTACCCATTTGTTTCCCCCGACCGAAGCCAGCCATAGTGCCGCTGAGGCTGCAGCCATGGACGCACCGCTGGCTAATGTCAAAGCTGGGATAAGAATCAGTTCGGTGTGTTTTGCTCTGTCCCATTCTGTCCCCAGTTCTGAAAAGTGCTTCATAAAGGGACCTGTTTAAGGACAGGACTAGAGTTACCAAGTCAGCAGGTCAGTTTCTATCCTGATAAGTCCAGACAACCCTCATCAATGCCTGTGGGAATTACTCCATCGGGGTAACTAGTTAATGATTATAAAGGCTTGGTAAATGCTAACTAATAAAGAGGGGCCATTCCCACCTCCCGAACCCCCATATCTCCAGCGCTCATGTGGAACGCCCTTTGAAGTCCATAAACTTGATGCATTTGTACACAGGGAGTTAAGGAGGATGGGTTTGGACCAAATAAAAGAAGTTAAGCCCCTCTGATTGGAAAGGGAATGACTGTATGTGTACTTTCCTCTTGAACAAAGAAAAAAGAAACTCTGTATTCAAGCCCCATTTTCCAGGAAAAAGTTAGGACCAAGATCATTCTCTGGGAGAAAATGATTGTTCTTCAGGGGAGAAATGAATATTGACTATAAAAGATAACCACTTAAAAATCCTCAAATCTATTTGAATGGCATTAGAATGCAAAATATGCCTGAGTTTCTCCTTTTCCACTTTATTAATGAATTAAATTACATACTAACAAAAAGATTACAGAGACCCTTTGGAATGAATTTCTTTCCTTTCTTCTTAAATGTTAGTGCATAAAAATAGGAATAATACAAAAACAACCTCCCTCTTCCTCTGCCCCTCTGCCTTCTTTTTCTTTTTTCCTCCCTGTCATCCCTTGAGCCCATGCTGTGTGTCCCGCATTGTGCCAGGGTTCTGGCGGGGGAGCCACGGTCCCCGTGACTGAGAAGCCTACAGCCCAGCAGGAGCTGTGCTTGCTTGTTCCCCACCCGGCGGACAGCCACGAACCGTACCACAGCCTGAGGAGGAGCTGTGGTCCAAGCAACGGAAGGTCAGGGAACTTCCAGCAAAAGGAGAAGTTAGGGAAGCCGCTGGACGACAGGTATGTGGTCAATGTGCAGGGAAGCCGGAGAAAGGCCTTCCAAGGGCAGAATACAGTCTCTGAGGGCTTCCAGAACTGCAAAGTTGAAGATGCTGATGCGGAAGGTGCTATGGAGGAGGGACATTAGAGTAACAGCAGGGGCAAAGCTGGGAGAAGGGACCTCTCTTCCTTCCTGAGCTTCTGGGGTAACCCTGGCTCCAGGCACCTTCTATGGAGAAGACTCCTGGTGTTTACATTAAACTATAGAAACTAATCCTGAAACGCAGGCAGGGTTTGTGTGTGTGTGTGTGTGTGTGTGTGTGTGTGTGTGTGTGTGTGAGAAGGGGGGAGGCCACATTTTGTTCATCCATTCGTTCTTTGAGGGGCGGTGGGTTTTTTTCACTTTGGGACTATTTGGAATAATGCTGCTGTGAACCTTTACGCACACATTTTCACATGGCCCTATGTTTTTAGTTCTTTAGGGGATAGGAATGAAATTGCTGGGTCACGTGGTAACTCTGACATTTTGAGAAACTGCCAAACTGTTTTCTCATATACCTTTTAAAATCTGAATTAAAAGGCAACGTTAAACCTTTGAAAGACATGGCTTTCTTCTAACAATTGTTCACAGCAATCCGTGCTCCTCCAGAGCTATGTGTTTATAGTATAAATGGGACGTCTTTCAGTTCAGGGCTGGAGTATCCTGGGACTCCAGGGGGCTAAGCCTAAAGGGATCTCCATCCTCCTCCCAGCTTAGTGCCTCAGACTCATGCAAGAACATTTTCCTTCTTGCCTAGCCTTAAATCTTCTCTAGGTTCTATAGAGAGATATAAAAGGAGGCCTTTGATCTTCCCTCCTCCTATATACATTGACCAATATCTATGAGGTCAGTTAGGTTGAAGGTAAAGCCCTGGATAGCTATGGGGCTTCTGAATTCCCATTACAACACAGAGAGGGGAACACCAAGTGAGGCCCTCATTGTGACCAGGAGATCTGGGCAATATTTCTCTGACTGGTTGGGTTCTTGTAGCCCAAACTGGGGAGGGCAATGGGTGAAGAATGTGTCATTCAGCCAGGTAGAAAGTCTGGGGTGGGGAACGGCCTGGATTGCAGAGCAGATTGCCCACCTACTGTGCACCAGGTGCTCTGGGACTAGCTCCTCATTTATCTCTATTTTTATAGAGGAAGAAGGCAAGCATGGGGAGAGGGGAAACCAAGAGATCAGGTGCCCTGCAGCAATAGGAGGCAAAACTGAACTAACACAGGGTAGGTCTGAGTGCCCAGACTGGTCTCAGAACCTGGCACCATCCCCGTGCTCCGGAGCCTAGAGATTGGAACGGGCGCGAGGGCCTGGCTGCATTTGCCTGGGCAGCTATTCAGCGGCCCTCAAGCACCAGCACCTGGCCCTGCCCAGCAGAGCGGCTGTCACTGCTATTTTGGAGGCGATCATATATTTTTAATGACCTGCAAAATCTCCCTGTGAGAAGGGAGGGAGAGTTGAAATTACAGCCAAGCGATTTGCATTGCGAATCAAGTTATCCTCCCTCTTGCTCTCCAAGAATATGCAGAAATAAATGCCTCCTAATGAACCCTGGGGGGCTGAGGCTTTGATATGAATTCTGCTGGAGGGGTAAAGAGTTCTAGCCAGACTGAGACCCAGCAGGAAGTTAGAGCAGGAGGGCCAGGGAGTCCCCTTCAGAGGAGGGAGAAAGGAAATTGGATTATCTTGCTGGCAGTTGGTGTTTTCTATCTCTTGAACCACAGATGAGAACTCCTCCCTCCTTCATACAGGGGGGTGGGTGGGGATTCGATTTAGCTCTATTTAACCAGCCTGCTCCTCACCCCACTCCAGCCTGCCTATCTTAGCATCACTAACCTTCAAGCTCCTTCCAGAATCCCTGGACCTACCTAGACCAGGAGCTCCAAAACCTTCGCCTTTCCCAGAACAAAAGAAGACCTATTAAAGATAGGTAGATAGATAGACAGACAGACAGACAGACAGGCAGGCAGACAGACAGACAGACAGACAACCTTTCTTTCTGAAGTCAGGTAGCCTTCAGCTCTGGCTGCCACCAGGAAAACACCACCCCTTCTCCCCTCCCCCCACCCCAGAGCCTCTAGAGTCTGTGTTTATTCAGCACAGTGAGGTGTGTGTCGGCAAGTTTGTGCTTGTTGGAATGAGCTGTGTGGGGGCTGGCCTGCTAGCTGAGTGGTGTGGGTCTGAGGGCATGTGGATGTGGTATTTGTGTGGGCTTGAGAGTGTGTGGTAATGATGGTTTGTGTGGACTTGTGAAACAGAGGAGGTGGGGAGGCCTGAGGGCAGCCTCCCCCAGGGAACTCGCGGGGATGGCTCAAGCCCAGCTTGGACAAGGGGAATCCACAGAAGATCTGGAGCTCACTGTCGGCTATGCCTCTCTGCTGCCTCCTTGCCCTAATCTTTGCCCGCAGCTGCAAACACGTCCTACTGATCACGATTCTCGTCTCCCGCTGCCAGCCCTGCCTGAGAGGAACCTGGAAGCCCAGCCAAGTCCCCGGTGGGAAATGAGACCTTGCACCATGAGGCAGGGGCTCTCCATGGTGAAAGAAGCGGGTGAATCCGTCACACAACCTGACTGCAAAGCTCAAATCCACTGATGAGAGAGAATGGAGCATTTTCTTCTATCCCTCTACATCCTCATCTGGAAAACAGGGGTAGTAAAGGACCAATCCTAGTGAGTTGTGCTAAACACTTATGTGCTAATAAATATGAGTTATTATTGGGGTGAATCGGTTGGTAACTGCAACCAGTATTGGGATAAGATGATTTAACCTTCTTAAGATGCTCTGAGGGACAGCAGGCAGAGGCCTGTGGGTTAGAGCCATACATAAGGGGATAAATAATTTAAGCCATGGTATTAGGAAGGTCTGTGCTGACCAGGGTGCTCTCAGGACTTCCTCGTTGGCAACAGCACAATGTATATGTTTGAGGAATTTGTCTACATCAAGATACTCCTGGCTGGTTGGGGGGAAGAGAAGGAAAACTGTTATAGATTGAAAAGAAACAGAAGAGTCAAATTAATCAAATGCAACGGGGAACATAGATTGGATCCTGCTATAAATGAGCCAAACATAAAAAGAAAATTATGGGACAATAAAAAAATTTGGATACTGAGTAGATGTAGGATAATATTTAGGAAATATTGTTCACATTTTTAAATGTGATCATAGTAAATGCCAGGTAGTCTTTATCTCTGGGAAAATATACTGAAATATTCATCAGTGAAATGATAAAATGTTTTGTATTTAATTTACAGTAATAAAGCTGGTGGGGGCAGTTTGGGACGCAGGGAGAAACATAAAAGAACTTGGCAAGGTGATGGTTCAAGGGGTTCCATTATATTTTTTAAAATTGTGTGTGTTTGAACATTTTGAAAATTAAAATGTTAAGAAGAAAAAGAAGCTGCCTCTGGAGCTGCCACTTGAAGGGTAGGCTTCTGCCTCCCACAGAGCTCCCTGGACAAGACGTTTCAGGTAGGCCCTCAGACCAAATGGGCCAGCACGGCTGAGCGGTGCTCTCGGAGACCCAGAAATCGGTAAGAACAGCTGAAGCCATTTAGTAGGAAACTTGTTAATAAGAAAAATTGGGTTTAAATGGGTTATTTTACTGGGGAGAAGGAGCAGAGGGTGATGGAGAAGAGGGCTGCCTTGGCCATGAGGAGGTCAATAACCAGTGCCACTCTCTCCCTCACAGCAAGGCTTGGACCGCGTTGGCTCCATAGCCACCTCAAACCTTTTCCAGCAGGTGAGCCCAAAGTGGTTGCAGCAGGAGGGTGGGATTGGCCCAGAGAAAGTAGAAGTGAGAGGGCACGTTAAGCTGTCTAGCTCACCATCGGTGTGGTAGGCCTTCAAGTGGGCGCTGGGAGACCACACCTGGGATGTGGCATAGGCTCTCAGACATGATCCAGGGCAGAAAAGTAATGGGAGAAAGTCAACACCAGCAGGTTTCCAGTACAGTAACCTGAGCCAAGGGGAGAAGGAAGGCCTCCTGGAGAGGTGGGACTTGGAAGGGACATCTTAATGGAAAAGAACCCAGGAGGGACTCTGAGAAATAATAATGTAGCCAAACCAACGTGAGGACAATTGTGATTCAATTTCACTGAGAGGTGACTGTAGGATGACAGGTGTCTTGGACATGTCACCTGATTTAAGCTGCTCAGCCCAAGAGCTAAGAAGATGCACGTAGCTGAGCTCAGGGCTTAGGTAATGACAGGCCAAGGCAAGGGGCCCTGGAGGAACTATGACCTCAACTTTCTGTCCTTTTTTTGTCAGTGACCCAGGGCAGCTGCAGGAGTTGGGGAAAGAGTGCTGAATTTGGAGTCAAAAACACCCAAGTTCTAGTTTCAGCTTTGCCATTTCCTAGGGTTAAAATTTTGGGCAATCCTCACTTGGACTCTCTCAGCCTCAATTTCCCTATTGGCTAATTGGATGAACAGTGTCTGATTCACAGGGATGCTGTCAAGGGTATTTGTGCAATAAAAAGTGTACAGGATTTGGAGACAAGGTGCATGAAGCCCCAGGCACAGGCCTCACCAACTCTGAGCCATGTGCTTCAAGCCAGTCGGTGCCTATTTCCTCATCTGAAAAATGGGAGAGGAATATCAGCTCAACATGAAGACATCAAGAGAAAATGTAAGTAATTGGGTTAGCCCAGTGTCTAGCACATGGCACCCGCTCAATAATGTTGCCCATTAGTATTAATGACATAAAATATTGAATATAAATGATGTTAAATGGGGGAAGTCACTGAGAGTGGCACAGAGAAGGCACCCTGGAGTGAGAGAAGGAAGCTCAGATCTTCCTAGACTTCTGGCCACCTCAGCATTTACTTTCCGTACTTTGCTTTTATCTTTTCCCTTGGAGCACAGGGACTGCCTAGTACCCTTCTGCTCTGACATGCTGTAGACTTGGAAGGGTCTATTAGATCAATAAAGACTGTTGATTGATTGAGATCCTTCTCCGTGGGGGGGAAATATACAGAAACTACAGCACGGGCATAATCCCAGTGTCGAGAGAAGAGAAAGGGAGCTTAGGAGTTGGGAATGTAAAGATAGAAGGTTGTTTTTAATGTTGAGTTAAATGGGCAGCTTTAGAAAAATCTTCTGCCTAAACACAGTGATTCTTTTTCCCCAAAAATCTTAGCACTAAAGCAAAAAAGAAAAAAAGTCCAGTTTGCATTATTAATACTCATGGGTATATATGGATCTTTAAATAAATGCAAGCAGACAGTCATCTTTCCCAGAGTTTGTACCTTGTGGTTACTGAAGAGACAGTTATGACACTTCCCTTGCTAAATTAAACCTCATCCACTTCACCCACATTTGTTCTGGCTCCTGCCACCCAGTAACACCCTTCCGTGCCCTGGTCCAGGCCTCCGCCCTGGCTGGTCCCCAACCCTCCCACGGAGCAAGAGGTGACCCCCGCTGGATCCTGGGATGTTTTCCTTTCCGTCTGCCCCATTGGTCCCCTGATGGTAGACGCCCCGGGTGTGAAACTGCACACCTACAAAGTTGGCCTTCTGGTTTGGGAGGCCTCAAGAGGAAACCAACAGTCCCTCCATTTCCTGTGGATGAAGGATGATGTGATTGAAACAAATCGCACCCTCATTGCTTTTCCCGAGTCATTCAGACCCAGCCCGGTGGCTGTGAGTTAACCAGCAAGTGACATCAAATCGAGGCTGAGCGGAGAGCCCAGAATTTTAAAATAGGTGTTTGGACTTCCAGATGCTTGTCTGTCTCCTCCAGGCTCCATCTCCGTACTCCCTCCCTCCTCAAACCTTCCCGGCAGGGAAGAGAGTAGCTGGAACCAGACTGGAGTGCAGAAAGAGTTAGCTCCCTCCTAGTGCGTGGGGGGTGGGGGCACTAGGGGGGCTGCCACCCCCCTTTCTTGTGCTTGCTGTTGTGTTCCTGTTGCTTCTCTCTCTCTCTCTCTCTCTCTCTCTCTGATTAGCAACTCTGAGTTGGAAGGGGTTTGTGTCACAACAGCCCTGCTGCTGCCAGCTGGGCACCAGGCAGGAAACATGCACCCTGTTGCTGCGGGACAGTGCAGGCCAGGAGGCCCAAGGGCCTGGAGAGCTTTTTACATGGAGATGAGCTGCCACTTGGCTCCTTCTGTAACTAATCACCACTGTTGTTGAAATACTACTACTTCTGTTTCAACCACCAATGCCCCAAATGAAGAACAGGCGCTTTGGGGTGACATCAAACACCATGGTCACTTCCCATTTGGGACTGCCCAGCTCTCCCAGGGAACATCCGGGGAACCCCCAGTTTGATTACAGGGTCAGGTTGCTGCCTCTGTTCGCGGAGCTGAAGCAGTGCTGGGATCATCCTTTCTTCTGTTTAAAACAGGGCTTCTCTGATGAAGGTTTAGGGGCACAGAATCTGCAAAAAGCTTTTTGGAGAAGTGAGTGCAAAGAGCATGGTCCTCAGAGTCACTCAGCCTGAGTCTGAGTCTCAGCTTCACCCCTCACAAGCCACATATGACCTTGGAGCTTTACTTGCCCCCTCCAAGCTCATTTCCTCATCAAAAAACAGAAATGGCTGATAATATCAAGATTGTTCTGAGCACTCAAAGCGATGTAGACAGGGCATTAGCACAGTTCCTGGCCCTCAGTGGGGGCTCCATGATGAAAGCTATTATGGTTATGTTGATCTTGGTGTCTGATGCTCTTCACAGACATCCCCTATCCCAGCTCCACACACCATGGCGGACACACCCAGTGTCCCTAGCACAGTAACTAGCTTATTATTTATACTTCTCTCCACACTGGCCCTGGATCCTGGAAAACCATATGGAGATCATCGTAATGACAACCAATATTTGACTTTCCCTTCCTGGTTTATAAAGCATGAGCACCCACATTCTACTATTTAATCCTTAGAAATGCTTTATGGAGTGTATGTGTATCCTCACTTTCTTGTTTGTTTTTTGTCTTCATTTTTTTTCTTTGTTTTTGTTTTTTTTTTTAATCAGATGAGAGAGCTCAAGCTCAAAGGGGTTAAGTGGGGGACCCCAGGTCATATGACACACAAGTGGGAAATCTGGGACTGAAGTTCAGTATTCTTTCTCCCATTCCAAACTCCCTTTTGCCTAGCACCCTTCTCATCCAGAAAGCAAGCACCCTCATTCCACCAAAACAACACTTGCCATCCACTCCAAGGGCTATGCTAGGGAATTAACTAACTTACCTATGACAATATAGAAACAGCTGTCAATGGGTTACCCCACCCAGGCTAAATATGTGTGTTTGGAAGGAGGTCTTCTGTTGACTAGACCTTGAGCCAAAGGACTACTGTAATGGGGACTTTCAGATCTTGTGTGGTGAATTACATTAACCCCATGGGTGACTGCCTTTTCCTTCCATGTAGAAGATTTGTTATACCCTCTGAGGCTGGACCACATGAAATAAAGGCGAAATATCACACAACTAAAAAGTTGTCAGCAATCTTTATCTCAGTAGAAAATAGCCCAATGATCAAGCCACTGTGTCCTAGGCTTAACCCCACCTTCTCACCCAGCTAGATTCGGCCACTGGGCTCTGGCCAAAGAGGGCCAGTTTAAAACTGAGAAGGAGTGATGAGCTTTTCGATGACATTCATATCCCCTCTCATTCTTAACAACACCCTGTGAGGTTGTGTGAGATAGGTACCACTTTCCTTTACATAGATAAGAATGCTGAGAGGTTTAGAAGCCTTTAACTAAGATGCCCAAGATCCCAGACCAGCATGCAGATTGTCCAGAGCAATCTCATCCGTTCAGAATGGTGCTTTTTCTACTTCTTCCTGCAGACCCTGCACTTTCTGGGATTTTATGAAATAAAGAAACCACAAGTTTATCCTCCCACAAGATTAGGCACTAGCCAACCCTTGAGTCTGCAGATGGAACCGTGAATCATGAAGACTGTAAAACACACACAGACCACCCTGTCCACCACCACATTGCATTCGGGTGTGGACCCTGGAACTCCACTATGATGTGGGTTTGGAAAGGGCACGGAGGCGACGCCCTCCCCAAGTAGACGCAATGAGAAGTAAGCCCCAGCTGTCTTTGTAGGTTGGAAGGCGGTCAGGGGTTGACCTGGCCATACTCTCTACTCTCGAAGAATGCGAAGGGTTAACCGTGTCATTTTTCCGTAGGACAAGGCAAGAAATTGTAGGTTTAAGTCATAGTAGAAAGACTCATTAGAAAGAACTTCCTGACCATGAAGGCCACAAGAGGCTGAAGCAGACTCATATGAGAAAAGAGAGGAAGCTACTTCTTTGGAGAATTAGAAGAAGTAGGATGGCTGCTGGCTAGAGCAGCAAGCCCATCATGGAGATGAGGAGACTGAAGTCCAGGATCACTAGATTTGCCTTTGAGCCTCATGGCTAAAAACTGCCAGGAGACATCATATAAACAGAAAGTGTAACTACACTTATTTTTAATTGAATAATCATTGCTTCCAATTTGAGAAGATTTCAACAATGCTGCTTCTTGTATTTCTATTTTGGCTCTCTAGGGGAAATTTAACGTTTCCTGGTAATTTATAATTTTAACCACAGATTTCCTGAGGCAGTAAGTTTATATGAGAAAATAGTTCACTCTGAATCTTAAAATTTTTTGCTATGGTATAATTTGCCATCACACTAAACACACATGTCATTATCTCATAAGCTCATAATTGCTGATTCTTCCAACCCTGACATCTTCAGAACAGGTAGTTCTCCTTTAAAGAACATATTGCAATACCAGTACAAAATTCGGGTGCCCCTGCATGACATGTAGAGAAGTTTTTTTAAAAATGGAAATGAAGGCCAGGAAATAGAGAAATAAGGGCTGCTCCGTGATCCTGACCTTGATGCTTTCTCCTCGTTGGATTGGAAGGTCTTGTCCTTCGTATGTGCTGATGAGGGTACTAACCTGTACGCAGAGGGTGTGTGCTTGATAGCCTTTCTGGGAGGTGATGAGTTCACACAGTTCCAGATACATTCTTGCCCTCTCTTCCTCTGGCTTAAGAAATGGCTCCCAGAGGAGCATATAGGGACTATAAGACTAAATCGCCTACCTGCAGGGTGAACCTGTGGCTGTAGTTTATCCTGAGTTAGCCAGACAGCACTATAGAACTGGATTGAATCATCCATCGAGAATATATTATAGAACAGAGCAAAGCTTCCCAGCTTTTCCCACATCGTGGCACCTGGAGACAACAATACAATATAGTGGTAACACAATTATAATAATCCTGGATAAAAGAAAATTAGGTTGCTTACAACCAGCTAGGTGTCTCCAGCCACTCCAAGGCTTCCCTGGCTGCCCAGTGGCTAAAAGGCCACTATTTTTTGTCACCTATTGGGAAGCTCCAGAGTAGAGCAAAATGATTTCAGCAGAGTGGCACCAGGTCAGAGAGGGTCCTGAAATTAGATGGCTTGGGTCTGAGTCCTGGTTCAGCCACTTACTAAGACTTTGAGTCAGTTTCCTTGCCTCAGTTTTCTCACAGATGTAGTAAGGTTAATAATAGTACATACTTCATGGAGATATTCTCAGGATGAAATTAGTTAATCCATATAAAGTGCTTAGAAGAGTATCTGGCACAGAGCAAGCCCTGGATAAATGGCACCTGCTGCTGTTACTGCTGTATTAGCTCTGCAGTCCAGGCCCTGCTTCCCTGCAGAGAAGAGCAAGCATAAACAGTACAATGCTCCAAATCCAGTTAGAAATTATAGTCAGATGAGTCATTGCTTTCTCAGTCTGTGCCTCTGCTCTTCTCTCTCACCTCCTTTCTTTCTTCCCTTCCCTAGTAGGTCTGCAGATGGCTAAGAGGTAGCGGTAAAAGAGAAAAGAGAACTGACTTGGGAGCAGCAAATACACATCCCCAATCCTGGTCCTTCTACCAACAAGTGGTTTCTGCTGGATAAGTCACCTCACCTCTCTGGCTCCTCACAGATTGAGAGATGGAGGTTGAGCAGATGACTGCAGAAAGTCCTCTTTCTGTTCTAACATGTCATGGTTATTTTTGTGGTGCAGAATTATATAGCATGGTGTTGGGTGTGCACAATGGCTCGTACCTACATCTGCAGCATCGATGTCCAGGAAAATTAACATAAGTTATTTCCTCTGAATCAAAACTCCCTAACACATCCTCACCTGCAATAAAAACATGCCTTCAGTTTGCCACTATTGCCCTCCCAATAACTGAATCCTGAATTAGAGCCTTTTTTACCTCAAGAATAAATCTGTAAATATGTCTCTAAGGTAACATCTTGTTAGCTTTATTACTCCAAGCTCTTGAAAATAATAAAACTGCATTTCTTTTTGAAAATAGTCAGTAATGCAGACATCTCACTTGGGCCTCCTATCCAATTAGTCTGAACCATTAAAGCATGTTTATTTCTGCTCAAATAAGTCATTGGATAAATACATACAGATTTATATTCATCCATGAGAAATACATGAAAAATACCATTTCCCAGCATCTGGGATTATTCTTTCCTGGCTCTATTTTATTTAGAGGTGTACAGCATGTACATCATTCTTGTATGTTAAAAAATTAATAGTTTATCCCAAATAGTCACTCAGAAATAACAGCCAGAGCAGCATCTCAATTTAATCCTGATCCTGACAAGTATGATCTCCCACCTTCAGGGCTTGAAGAGAATTTTCTCTCCTTTTCTTTTTCCCTGTCCTCCAGAGAGGATGGTCCTCTGAAGCCCTTTTTCGCACCCCCTGGAAACCAGCTGTACTGCTCTTGCAAAGTCACGCCAAAATGAATGTCCAAACACAGGGGAGCTGGGCAGAGCTGTGTGGCCTGGAGGATTGGCAGAACAAAGCCCCAGCAAGCTGGGCTCTGTGGTTTCACTTTGTTTTCACTGGTATAAATGCCCTCCTTCCATGAAGCCCAGACAAGGCCTGTGTGACAAAGCTTTTCTGGGGTTAGGACACCTACCACAGGCTCAAAAGTCTGCCAGTCCCATCCAATGAGTAGAAAACAGTGTTTTTGAAACCTTGGAGAGAGCCCTGAGCTGCCTCTGAGGAATGGATGGGCTGTCAGCCTGGAGAAGAGCCAGGTTCAACAACTGGGCATCCTCAGAGGCTTCTTGTGGGGCTGTGGGAGGGGGAGGGGCGCTAGGGCCAGCAGCGGTGGTATTCATGGACCTGGAGGGGGATGGGAGAGACAAGATGAATGCAGCCAGGACTTTTATTGCCTGCTGCCTTTGACAAATGACGATGGTTAGGACAATGAGCTCACCAGCAAAGAAAACACTCACAGGGCAGCCGCAGAGCCCTCTGAGAAGTACATTTCATCTCCTCTATGGCACAGCCATCACCGAGGCAGCCCCTGAGTGTGGCCCAAATGGGCCAGGCTTCCCGAGGCCTTGGTTCCTGTGGCAGGCTCAATGAGGACCCCCAAAGAGACCCAGGCCCTAATCCCTAGAACCTGTGAATGGTACCTTATATGACAAAAGGGACTTGGCACATGTGATTAATAAAGATCTTGAGATGGGGGATTATCCTGAACTATCTGGGTGGACCCAAATGAACTCAGAAGTGTCCTTATAAGGGGGAAGCAGGGGGAGATTTGACTTCAGAAGAGGGGAAGGCGATGTGAGGACTGAAGCAAAGATGGGAGTGATGCTCTTTGACAAGGAGGGAAGGAGCCTCAAGCCAGCGAACAAGGCAGCTGCTAGACGTGAAAAAGTCAAAGAAACAGATTGTCCTCTAGAGCCTCCAGAAACAACCATCCCTGCCAACACCTTGACTTGAGTCCAATGAAACTGATTTCAGACTTCTGGCCTCTGGTAAGTACTGTGAGAGTATACATTTGTGTTGTTTTAAGCCACTAAATTTGTAGTAATTTGTATCAGTAGCAACAGGAAACTGAAAAATTTCCCAAGTGTGGGGATACCCAATTGCAGGGCCTCCCTTTAGGACAGAGACTCCCCAAAAGACAAAGAAAAGGAATGTCAGTGCACATCTGGGCAAATATTCCCACAGCCTGAACACTGTGTGTCTTTGGCCAGCACCCGGAGTGCTCAAGGCAGGAATGGTGGGAGGGAACTGACATTTACTGAGCACCTACTGTGTGCTTCACCATTCACGTGTTATCTTATTTAACCTTCACAACACCTTTTAAGGTAGATGTTAGCACTTCATTGTCTGATGAAAACAATGAGCTCCGAGACTTCAGGCTGTTTGCACCAAGGTCACGCAGTTGGTGAGCGGCATTTCCTCATGGACATGTAATTGTGGCTTCCCCCTTCCTCTGTCCTGTGCACCCCTTCTTTAGGGATCTCCCAAAGGGAGAGGTTGGGTAGACACTTGTTATGGCTACTGTTCCAAGGAGTTCATTTATTCATTCACTCATTCATTCATTCATTCAACACTTAGCCAGTACCTCCCAAGTGTTAGGTCCTGTGCCATGGAAAAAGAAGCAACCTTCTACCTCAGGTCACTTGCAAGCCAGAAACAGACTTTTTTTACAAGTTATTTTGGCACTTCCCTCTAAAAAGTTTACCACCCTCCTCAGGCAAGGACATCTGGCACAGAGGACCATGGGTGGCCTACAACGAGAATTATTTTATTTGAATAAGCATGAGCTGAAGCTTGGCCTTGTTGGTGACTTGTCTGGACAGAGGGAAGAGGAGCTGGATTTCTTCATGCAAGAGAGATGCCACTGGTTTGCTGTCAGAGAGTTTTCCTGGAGATGCGCGTGAGTTTGCATTAGGCCTCAGCACTCCCTGCACACCAACAGCGTTAGCTCTTAGCCAATATAGGGGTACCAGCTATGGCTTGAAGCCGTTCTGTTAGACTTGATCCAGCATTTGGCCTGGACTTACTTCTATAGCATCAGGCTCTATGACAGGGAAGAGTAAGGCCTACATCAGCTGCTCTCTAACTAGGGTGTCACACACAGGCGCTGTTGAGTTTTGACTGGGTGTCTTTTTCTTTGTGTCCTCTCCCAGCAGTGATGCTGACTTTGTTTCCATTTGGTCTTTTGTTGTTAGTTATTTCAAATAGGATGCTTTCAGTCACAAACAGAAAAACCAGTCCAAACTGGCTCAAATAATCAAAGTATTTTACTGGCTCCGTTTAACTGAAAAGTCTAGAAATAGGGGTGGCTTCTAAGGAGGCTTGGTCTCGAGCCCCAAACAATGCAACCAGGCCTTTATTTCTCCCTGCGTTTCTCAGCTGCATTTCCTCATCAGGCTCTACTCATATGAGGTTCTCTTTTCAAGACCTTCAAGATGACTGTCAGTACCCAAAAGTGAGTCTTGTTGGCCTTGATGGGTAGAGTAAAATGATGTTCCCATCCGAAAAGCCAGGGGCAATATGATGCACTGATGATCCAGAGCTGGGCACATGCTCCCTTCCTAGTACTGGGGGTGGAATCACCTAGGAGCACATGATTCAGAAGGGGAGGAAGAGTGATTTCTCCCAGGAAGTTAGGGATGTTATTAAGAAGGGGAAGGGGAAAATGGAGAGGTACTGGAGAACCAACCAAAATATGTCTATGAAATGTCTACAAAACTGATAGGGATTTGTTTTTGTTTTTATCTTAAATGAACAAATTTCTACCCTTCTTAATACTTCCCTGGAGTCAATATTCTTGCAAGGGCTTCCTTAACTGGGTCCTTATGATACCACGTACTCCTTAACACTCGGGTGAACAGATTTCTTCTTCATCAAGGCTCCAGGGCTTTTAGATGACAGTTCTTCCCTCTGTTCCCTCTCTGTGCTTCCCCTAAAAGAAGCAGTGCTGAAATATTGCCCTTGATTAATCACAGGCTAATTATCTAGTTTGTGGATTATCAAGACTCCTCCTTTTTCTTCCCACATCCTGCCTGCCTTTTAGCCATCCCCCTGCTCATTAGCAAGCCTGCCTGAAAAGAGAGGGTAAAAGGAAAAAAAGGGGAGAAATATAACTTCAAATCAGTGAGTTTAGCTCCCTCCCAACTGCTAAAATTTTTGAGGAGGAAGTTGAAAAGAAATGAGGGTGTGAGATTATTTTGAATTTCCATGATTTGTGGTAACTTTGTTGACTCCTTCCCCATGCCCCTTGTACCGCTACCCCCATCCTCCTTACTTAGAGATACTGAAAACAAGGCATATTCCTCAGACACCCAGGAATTTCAAATGGCTCCACTCTCGTTCTCTCATTTCCCAAGTATTTCAATAGTTTTTAAGTAAACTTTTTAAAATCAAGACAGTTATTTTTGAGACCTGTTGAAAGGATAATAGCTCAGCCCCACTGCCGAAGGTGAGAACTCAGACTCCCACATCTCAGTTTCCTGATGAAAAGGAGTTAAGTAAGCACAAGGGCCCGTGTTAAATCAGGTAAACAAAGTGAAGGGGGTCAGGGACAAGGTTGGGGGTACTGGCCACTCCTCCCACCGAGCCCAAGTGCTTCCATCACCTTCACGGAACATCTGGTCACCATTGCCACCCACCATCCACATCTGACTCCTCCTAACTCTGAGAGGCTGAACAGGAATTGGTGAGGACCTCCTAGGTTTGTGGTCTCCTTTATAGAATTCAAACAAAAAGGGAAAGGATATCTCCTCTGTTTTTTAAGGAACGTTGTTTTCCCCAACATCTAAAAACAAACCATTTCCTATGAGATTTGTCTTTCTCCTGGCCACACATGATGAAACAGAGACTTCCAATTTGGCTATTAGATCAGAGCAGTAAGAGCAGTTCTTGGGAAGATCCAGCTCCTTGACACGATAATGTGAGCGTAACCCAGGGACTTTAAATTTAGTAATGAAACTGGGGGAAATGTTTTCAAATCTAAGTCACTATTCCCACGTTCAGCCTGTAAATCTTAGTAGAGGTAGAGGGTCAGGAGCTTGTCTTAGTTTATTCAGGCTGCAATAACAAAATTGACTGGCTGTTTTATAAACAACATAAATTTATTTCTCCCAGTTCTGGAGGTTGGGAAGCCCAAGATCAAGGCACCAGCAGATTTGGTGTCTGGTGGGGCCCATTTTCTGGTTCATAGATGGCAGCCTGTTGGTCTGTTACTATGTCCTCTCATGGTGGAAGGGGAAGGGAGTTCTCTGGGTCTCTTTTTCAAGAGCACTTATGCCCTCATGAGGGCTCCACCCTCCTGACCCAATCACCACCCTCGTAACCTAATCCTCCAAATAACCAAATGGGGATTAGGTTTCAACAGATGAATTTTGTTAAGACACATATATTCAATGTATAGCAGGGCTGGCACTTCTTTTAACTAGCAATGTGGCTTGGCCTAAGTAGCCTGTACCTTTATAGGCAGTTTAGTTACTCATGGACAACCTTTCCCAGCAATGTTTAGAAGGATCATAGGCAACCCACACCGTTGGCAATGTTCCTGGTGACTGTTATGGCACATAAAACATTGCTGGACTCAGAAATGGAAAAAGACTGGACTCCTGATTCACTTTTGCACCAATGCTGTGACCACCTGAGGCAAGTAACCACTTTTCTGAGCCTCAATCTTCTCATCTGTAAATGTGAACCTCAACAACGCTTACAGGGTTGTACTGAGGATCAAATGCCCTAATGTACACAAATGTGTGCAAACTGTACCTCAAAGTCGTATAATAATGACAGTCATGATGCCTGGGTACATACCTTCCTTCTAGTGGCCACAACAGTAGGCGAATAAGCTTGAGAGGAGGGCATAGCCCACACTGGAGTGCCCATGGGAAGCTTTCCCTCTGGAGGGCAACTGGCGCACAAAAATTCAAGTTTGGGATCTGGCCAGGTAGCTCAGTTGGTTAGAGCATCATCCCAACCAAGAACACCAAGGTTGTGGGTTCAATCCCTAGTCAGTACATATACTCGTAAAAGAATCAATCAATGAATGCATAAATAAGTGGAACAACAAATTGATGTTTCTCTCTCTCTCTTTCCCTTTCTCTCTCTCTAAAATCAATAATCATTTTTTAAAAAAATCCAAGTTTCAACTCTGCTCAAACTTGGTTTACTTTACAGCTGCCCCCCCACCCCCCTAGAGAGGCATGCCATCTCCCCATTGCCCATCATTTATAGCTCCCTCTGCCAAAGGAAGGCTGACAATATCTGCCTTTGGCTGCATGATTTCACTTGCTTCTCCAATGTCATTACTGCCCTAATGATCATCAGCAGGCACTATCCTAAGCACTTTATATTACTATATTTTGTAATCCTTATTTGTAGGTGACAATATAATAATAGTTGTTGCTGTTGTCCCATATTTTCACACGGGAAGAATCTGAGGCTCACAAAAGACTAGTGACTGTAACTTTCCCAAGGTCACATGGCTAATACAGAGAGCCAGGCTGCACATTACCAGGGCCTGCCTGATTGTGTGCATTCTCTAACCATTGAACTTTACTGCCTCCTTGTTCCCTTTGCCCAGGCTGAAGACAGAGCCCCAGAAGACCCAAAAGGGAAGATAGGCCTGCCCTCACTGGGCCCTAAAAGAAGGTTACAGCTTCCTTCCTGGGTTCTCCTCCTTAGGATGGCTGGTCTCTGAGCCCCTCTAAGTTTCATGCAGGACTTCTGGATGAGAACAACAGGTTCACAGATAGAAGTCAGAAAGGGAACAGATCCTTGTATCAGCTGGGGCTGGGGAACCTGAGGTTTAATTGCCCTGCCAGCAGCTTGTTAGAGGCTGTGTTGGCAGATGAGGAGAGCAGCAATAGAATCAGCCAATTAAGCAGCCAATGGTGCTGAACTAAATGTGACCTCGAACTTAATTGTGGATGTTGTTTCTCAGCAGTTTCTCACCAATCTGGGTTTGGGAGAAAGAATGGGATGGTAAGGGGAGGGTGAGTAGCAAGAGGAGGCTCCTGTTCCTAGGGGCACATCTGCTCACTGACTCCCATTTATTTCTCTCTTAAGGGGACAGGAGCATCAAGGATTCGGAGATTTCCAGCGCAGGAAAGTTGGGAAGGGGTGGCCAGGCTCTCAACTGAAACCCAGGGGCAGCAGTCATGTGACAAAGGGACCAGGTCTTGTCAGCTGAGTAAAACATTTCCAAATAGGCCGGAGACCCAGACCCACATCTCCAACAAGGCCATATCTCTAGGGAACAATGGTTAAGGTCAGGGGCCAATGCTAGAGGCATACAGTTGTATCCTTGCTGAGGCTGTTTATTTCCTGAATTGACTGTTTTTAACTCAGAGAGAGAACATACCTTGTACTTTGGGGTGTTCCTGACCTGAATGCTGGTAGTACAATTATTTGGCACACAGAAATGTGTTCTCCTTAGTTCTTGGCTTTGTGAATCTTCATGATCCCAGTATCTGCCACTGGTATTCTTCTTTTTACCAGATGAAAACTATGCTCCACTGTATTTCCTATTTTGGGTTGGCTGCCAGAGATCTCAGAACTACATTTAGTACTCAATTACAACAAATATATTAGCATAAATTTTTCTTATATTTATATCTTCATTTATCATATATATGTATGTATTTGATTTTCATATGTATATGTATCTCCATTTGCTAAATCTCTATGGGTCTCTATGTAACTACCTATCTATAGATGGTTTTACTGTACATGTGTCTTTAAGATTAAACATCCTAAAGTCATTTTTGGACTCAAATGGGGGATGCCTCAAAAATATGCCTCACAGGATACTTGTCTCATTCTGGCATTTATTTTGCCCATTCCATGTATAAAAGCAAGTCCAAAATATTTTTTTTCCTATGCCTATTAGCTACTTCTCCTGGGCCCAACTATAAATGGCCTTGCCACAGACAATTTGGCTTGGGACAGGCGCTCTTAGTTAAAATAGAAACTTCTCTCCTTGGATTACATCCTGAGTCCTTGTGTTTATTTAATTTCTTCTGGGAATTTCCAGTCTGGTGTTGACAGAAGCCAAAGGGAATGCTGGTCCAGAGGGATGCTACCTTCCTCAAGCTGATTTTTGGGGAGGTCAATGTGCCCCCAGCCACGGCAGAGAAAGGAGAAAGGAGAAAGGGTTAGAGGGCAGAGTTTCCCCACAGGTGACCCTTCTTTGTAACAATGTAGATTCCTAACTGATTATTGGCTGGGCCCTACAGAGTGGGACCAAGGACCAAGGACAGGCAGAGCTGTATGGAACCTTCAAGGCATTTTCCCTTTGACACAGAAAACATCCTAAGACAGAAAAGATATTTTCTCTGGTGGCTGGTTTTAGAGTCAAGTTTACACTGGCTTTCTTCGTGTTTCTAAGAGGAATCCAAGAAG
Source organism: Pteronotus mesoamericanus (assembly GCF_021234165.1). NCBI lineage: Eukaryota > Metazoa > Chordata > Mammalia > Chiroptera > Mormoopidae > Pteronotus > Pteronotus mesoamericanus. The sequence goes on along the minus strand of NW_026555277.1, from coordinate 21,461,260 downwards.
TATTAAAATAGATATGTAGGTGGGGTCAGTTTGCCCTGTCTTCACCATAGAAAATAATAAAGCTAATAGACAATAATTATATAGGCTATCCAATAGCCAGGTATTGATCCAAGCACTTACAAATGTGCATGGGCACACACACACACACATTTCTGAGATATATTGTCATTATGCCCATTTTACAAAGGAGAAAACTGAGGCTCAGTGAGAGTAAAGAACTTGCCTAAGGTTATACAGCTAATAAGGTGGCAGAAGTGGCTCTTCTACCCCAGAGGTCTTGCTTCTGAGTTTGTAATCCCTACCCCTCCACTATATTCATCCAGTGGCCAGCGCACAACTCTCAGATGGCCCCTATCCCATGTAAGCCGTAGGAAACAGACCCCTGAGCCCCAAGTAGTATGTAATATTGGTCTCGAGCCCCTGAGAATTCTCAAGAATATTTGTTCAGTAGGACTGTGCCAGCCCATTTTCTTATCCATGGATCAGAAATGATATAAAGTGTGCCGATTTAAAGTCTAGTTATAAGTCGCTTTTAAAGAATTTCAGAGACATCACTCAAACATTCTAGAAGGTGAGAATTTTGATCATTCATTCATTCAAAACACATTTATTAGACTCCTACTGCATTCCACATACTTTGCTGGGTTCTAGAGAGATGGTAACTCAGCCTCAGTGATCCCTACCCAAAGAACACGTGTCAACCCTGGGACATGATGTAACAAGGTAGAGAGGGAAGAATGTTTCACCAGGTAAGGGAAAGCCTGAGTAGGGAGTCCTATTCTGCTATTAACCTGCTGTGAACCTGCTTCCCCAGCAGGTATCTGAAGAGTGCTTCTATCTCTAAAGTGCGATTCTAATGGGAGTCACTGCTAATGCTTTTAACTGACACTTGCCAACATTTTCTGCACCAGCCATTGAGGTACATTCTGTCATATACATCTCTAATTTTTCTAATAGGTGTCAAGACAAAATGCAGTGAACAATTAAGAAGATGAAAAATGCATCAAAGAAAAGGAGGGGACCTGAGGTTATATAGGCCGGTAGGCAAAGAAATCATCTCTAAGTCTTAGGTGAGTCACATGAAAGGATCATCTCCAGAAGAGTCAATGGCAGGTGGGATTGTCCCACGAAGCTTCCCATTTCCAGAACACAAAGAGGGTGGGGGCATTTTTCAGGAACACAGAGCTAAGGTAACTTCAGTATTATCACAGGGACCACATATTTCTGTGATGTACAAATGTATAACCAAGGGGTACCTAAAACCACAAAATAAACATGAAAAATCTTCCCAAAGTAACTATTTTTAGCTAAAATTGTGGGAGCAGAATTATTGTGTTACATAAAACAAACACCTAAATAAAAGAATGAAAATATTTATAATTTTAAAGGTAAATGCCCTGGCTGGCGTGGCTCAGTAGATTGAGTACCGGACTGCAAAGCAAAAGGTCACCAATCTGATTCCCAGGGAGGGCACATGCCTGGGTTGCAGGCCAGGTCCCCAATAGGGGGCATGTGAGAGGCAACCACACATTGATATTTCTCTCTCTCCCTCCCTTCTCCTCTCTGTAAAAATAAATAAAATCTTCAAAAAAAAAAAAAGTTAAAATCTTCAAAGAGATTTCATCCTTGAAATAGGCCCATTAGGCTACCAAAGTAGAATCCTTTCTCTCTCAACCATTTGTGTACCTCTGTAGAAAAGTTTGAGAAGCCTTGGTCATTTATTCGCTTATTGAAATCTCACAATTCTTTAATAATGCATACTTTTCTTTATGAAAACATCATGAAAATTATATTTTATGTCATTTTTTTCCTTTATGTGCCCTCATTACTGTCTTTTCTCTAACCTCAGAATGTTTTTAATGAAAAACTTTCTATTTTGCAATATTCCAGAAACATTGCAAGGCTAGTACAGAGTTCCTGTGAACCCTTTTGTACACCCAGCTTCTGCTAATATTAACATCATACCTAATTAGGGTACATTAGTCAAAACTAATAAAATGAACATCAGCTATTACTATTGTCTAAACTCTACAGGCTTGATTTCAATTCTACCAGTCTTTGCACTAATATCTTTTTACTCTTCCAATATCCTTGCCACAATTCCACATTGCAGTTAACATAAATGCCTTTTGATTGACTGAAAGAACCTTTCATGAGGCCTACTAAGTGTCAGGCATTGCCCAACATCTTGGGAAGTTAATGCAACCAACGCTCCCGGGTTTACAAGCACAGAAAGGACGTGGTGGGGTAAGTGGCTTGTGGTCTGCTCTGTGCTACACAGCATGAGGAGCCTTTATTACCCAGGACTGTATGTTTGGATCTGAAACCACTCGCCAGGTGTGCCAGCTCTGGTACACACCCTCGGGCCATCAGGTAGAGGGGCCGTGGCACTGGCGTGGTTGGGTTTCCCAGCCCCGGCCCCCAACTCTGGGCAGCATTTCTGAGCCCACAATATGACCTCCATTAGTCTCCACTGCTGCCCCTCTGGAGCCCAGTGATGAAAGGTTAGCACCTTTGAAATCAGATAAAGGGCGTCAAACCACAGCTGTGTTTGTTTTATAAATTAAAGGATGGAATCATTGAAATGATTGTTTTTCTGAAAATAAAGAGATTAAACAGGTCTCGCTTCTCCCCTGCTGCCTCCCTCCTCCTTTTCCAATTTGTTTCCAAAGGACTCCAACTTCATGTTAAAGAGCAAAGAATTATCTCTGTTTCGATCTTGGGGACTGGGCAGGCTCCATAACAATTATAATTCTCATCTGAACCCCCTGGAGGCAAGAGGGCCACTGAAGCCGAATTCTTTCCAGTATTAACTGCCATTCATATGGATACAGGAGAATAATTGAGCCTGTTCCTTGAATGCTGGGGGGCCTGAAGGTGATTCTCAGACTTTCCTGTGTAGCACTTTCTCCCTAACCCTCTTCTGTGAAAAGTCTGGTGCATGTTAAGAATTTAACATTTTAACAAAGAAAAGGGGAAAAGAGGATAAAATAAGCATATGAAAAGTGCTTAGAAAATCACCTGGCACTCATTAAGTACTCAATAAGTGTTAGTTATTTTACTGTATTTAAGATGCCCATGAGAACATTTGAACCTAATTTGGAAGACAATGGGAATTTTTAGGGTTTTTTTCAGAATAGATGACATGGTGGGACCACAGTGGTGGTCCTCAGGGAACTTACAGACTCGTAAGGTCTTGGCTAATGCACACATAACAAGATACAAAGTAGGGAATATAGTAAGTATTAATAATTTTGCAAAGCCTCTTCACCTGCATGATGTCATTTTATCCTATCAAGCCTGTTTAGTAGCCATTATTTATCCCCAATCTACAGATGGAGAAACACACTAAGAAACTAGTAAAAGCAGAGCTCTGAGTCCATGTGGTATCCACACCTTTTATTCTCCTAGGAAAGGTGGGGTGGGGGTCCTACCTCCCAACGCACAGCTTCATCCCAGTAGTGTCCACATGCAATGAGCTGTTGCTGTCTCCCTTCCCGCTACACTGGGAGCAATTTAAGGCCAGAGTCCATGTCTTCTCATAGGTGCACCTTGAGGACTAGGTGCCTGACTTGTGTGGATACTCAATAACAAGGGTATGAAATAAATAGAGGAAGGATGTGAACCCCAGGCATCCCTGCCTAAGACCTCCTTGTGTCCATGGTGCGTTGACTAATCTCCTGTTTCCTCTTCTGGTACAAAGGGTGAACCTGTGGCCTATTTTACCAAAACATCATGGACAATTAGCAATGGGAACTCTAAAATGCTCAGAGAATGCAAAAGTGCAGCCAATGTAATTAATTGTGGTCGGTTCCCTGACCTCTGTAATGAAACAAGATCCTTCGTTTTTTGAAAATGGGAAAAATAAAGAGCTTTCCCCTTCAAGCCAGTATGGAGGTTGTTGTGCTCCATGAGAGAAAAACGAAGCAGCCCAGAAGATAAGGCTGAAAGTAGACATTAAGCCTGAAGTTTTCCCGGATCAATCTATGAAGACAGTATGCTCTGAGAGTCATTCCTGTCCCCATGTGAGACAGGAGAATTGGAGGAAGTCTCACCCCATCCTTCTCCCCACCCCCCCACAAAAAGAAAAGAAGTGACTTTTATCTTTAAAAATAATAACAAAAATAATAAGCCTTGAAGCATATGCAGTGAACAAAAGAAAATTAACTTTCCCAATCAACACTAACAAAATGGACTCTTAGTTGACATTAGAAATTCTTATGTGAAGAGTCAACATTGAGCCCTTGCTCAATTTCTGGAGCTTTCGCCAGGCCTCTGAATTGTCCATCAAAACGTCCCTAAGGAGAAATAAGAGAATGAGGAAAATTACTAGGGCCCCTTTGTGTGGTTAAACAGCAATAAAGTCCCACATTTTAAAAGTACTAAATGGGTTCAAAGGGAGAGACCAAGCAGTCCTCAGAGAAGTCCTGAAGGCCAGGCTAAGCCCGGCCAGCGTTCCCTGGGGAGCAGGCAGGCCCAGCTACCAGCCACCTGGGTGAGATGCTGGGTGGGAGCAGAGAGCAGGTCCCCTTCTCTTCCTTCTGCAGCACTTAATCCCCTCCCTGGGGCCTGTACAGTTTAATGATGCAGAACTTCCCTCTCCCCTGAGCTCAAGCTTGGCCATTTCTGGTTCCCACAGGTATGTGCAGGATTGAACCACGTTGGTTGCTGTGAAGGCTTCAGGTGAGGATTTGGAACAAGAGCAGGCGGGTGCACCTCTGAGCGGGCAGCAGAGGCTGAGCCCCAGGAGGCAGCCGCCTCTAGCTCACCAGAAGGCGGTAGCCAACTAAACAAAGTGAGGTTGGTTTTAGCTGAGCATTTAACATTTGTTTGCTTCTCAGCTATTTTCAAGCTAACTTTTTAATTTCAGCTTTGAGGCATACCTGACAAATAAAATTGTGAGTTATTTAGAGTGTACTCCGTAGTAATTTGATCTACATATACATTGTGAAAGGATTCCCCTTACTAGTCAATATATCCATCTCTTTCCTCCTTCTTTTCTATTTCTTTTTCTTTCTTTCTTTCTTTCTTTCTTTCTTTCTTTCTTTCTTTCTTTCTTCCTTTCTTTCTTTCTTTCTTTCTTTCCTTCTTTATTTCTTCCCATTTTGGTGAGAACTTTTAAATTCTACTCTCTTAGCAAATTTTGATTCAATAGAATAAATGCAGTAAAAGCAAATACAGTATTATGAACTATAGTCACCATATTTTACATTAAATCCTAGAAATTTTTTTAAAAATAAAAATTTCAAACATACAAAAAAGTGGAGAGAATGATACAGTCAGCCCCATACACACCTCACCCAGACTCAACAATTAGGATTTTGTCTCATTTACTCTACCCCTTTTTCCTTTTTTGCCTTTGATGGACTGTTTTATTTAAAGCAAATCTAAGAGAACATGTCATTTCAGCCCAATAGACTTCAATATGCATCTCCAAAAAAACAGACATTTCTTACAGAACCACAGTGCTATTATCACACCCCAAAAAACAAACAGTAATTATTTGGTGTCCTCTAATACTAAGCCTCTCCCTCTGACTATAAGAAATGATACCTCAGGCTTAGAATCAGAGCTAAGGAAAGCCTCCCTCGCCCCCTATGTAGTTTGAGGGGGAAGAAATACTAGCCACAAGCTGGCTTTCCAAACCTCAATTCAGAATCTTTGGTTTTGCAAGGTGGGCATTTCCCATAAACACCTGCCTTTTGGGTCTTACCTCTAAATCAGCCTCTAAAACAAGAGCTTGGACTTTTCAGCTACAAGAGTATTCTCAAACTATAGAGTGTATCAGAATCATCTGGAAGGCTTGCTGAAATACAGATTCTGGGCCCTAACTCCAGAGTTTCCAGTTCACAAAGTCTGAGGCAGGCCTGAAAATATGCATTGCTAACAAGCTCCCAGATGATAAGGATTCTGCTAGTCCAGGAACCAAACTTGGAGAGCCACTGAATTCCAGTAAACCACCCAAATGCTCTTGGCTGGACAAATCTAGAGCCTGCACTGCTGCCCCCCACCTCTGCCCAACTATGGTTTCACAGGCCCCTTGTGCTAGGCACCATCTGTGTGCAGGGAAGGACTTGGGGTTTCTTCATTACCCTGAGTTATTCTCGCTGCCGACACACTTGTGCCTTGATATAGCAGTTCCCGCTAATTGGGTTTCTGCTACCTATTACCCAGCAACTGGTGCCTGACCTTGCTTGGCCATGACTGGGCTCCTTGCCATCTCCATTCTCTAAGGAACCATAATTCTCATCCTCCAACCTCAGTCTCCTCTGGTCAAGTGGCCTCACACCAGGTCCTTGACTTGCCCCCGAGGTTGGCTGAGTTTCTCCTGTCTCTTCCAGGCCACCTCCAACAGTTGTGAGGAGACATCTTTTCCTATTATCTACCCAGAGCAGCGCATCTTTCTAATTCCCACAAAGGTGCCAGGCCCTACTCTCGTTCTCTGTCAATTGCTTGCTCTACCCTGATTCCTGGATTCAGCATGGACTGTTGAACAATGAGTCCTATCTGGCCCCCACCCCCAAACATGCTCATTTCCCCATCCCTCCCTGCCCCAATCCATGCTTGAACCTACAGTGCACATGCCTTCTGCTGCTTCCTTCCCAGCCTGGGCCACACAGGGGCCACCCACCGGTGGCTCTGTCAAGGCCCAGGCCTGAGCGTGGTGGCTTCCTCAAAAACCACAGCTCCATCCATTGCCTGGCTATACAGAGGCTGGAAAGAGCTGAACCAAGCCGTACCTTATTTGGCCCTGAAATGTAAATACATTCAAGGTCTGGACCCCATAAGTTATTAAAATTAAAGTCAACACATTATGGTTCATGAACCAATGGCCTGCCAAGCAGGTGTGATGGCTCTCCTGAGATCAGGGACCTGCCCCAGGACACATCCTCAACCTGGCAGCACCTGACGTGTTTCTCAGAACAGCTGTTTTCCCAAAGTAATTAATGCTGGGCCTGGTTTCCTCTTTTGTCAGAGGGGTTGCTGCTGGGGCTCAGACCCCTTTCTACACCAAACCCCCGATTGGCCAGCCAGTTAGTGAGCCAATGTCACCAACCCATTAACTCCCAGAAGAGGCCTTGTGGACAAAAACTGAGAAAGCAGGTGTGAGGTCCCCACCCTGGCAAAGGTGATAGGTGGGTGCATCCATCCATCCATCCATCCATCCAACCAATAAGCATTCGCTGAGAGCCTAGGATCCAGGGACTCTTCTAGACACTGGGAGCACCACCGAAAACCAAATGGAAAAAACCTTTGTCCTCGTGGATGTTACCTTCCAATGGAGGAGACAGATAATAGACACGTAAGGGGAAAATATATCATATAATAAGATCCTAATATAACACTATATGAGAGTTCAAACAACACAACTGTGTAAAATGTGAGTTATTGTGAGATTAATGAAGCATCAGGCTGAACCTGCTATTGAAGACAGAAACCAGTTGCTAATCAGATGTTCTCTTTGCTCAAGTTAAAGCAAAGTGGGTGTTCTAGTAAAGGGCCTCACTGTGTAAGTAATGTAAGAAAAAAATAATAAAACAAGTGGGGTGAAAATTTTAAGTAGCTTTACTTATGTAAGAAGTAGAACGCTTCACTAAGAAAGTAGCCGGTGGGTTGGGGCAGAACTCCCCCAATGATATGCACAGAGAAACCCAGAAACTCTGAGGAGCTGAAAGGTGACAAAAATAGAAAAGAGGAGAGGGAGTGTCTCTGAAAACAAGGCAGTAAAGAGAGTCCAGCATTTGGTCTTGAAGAAACCAGAAACAGATTGTCTAGCAATTGATGATGTATTTTCTGGCATCCCTTCAGATAGAGAGGGAAGGGGACATTCCAGGCAGGTGGAACAAGACAGATGACTCAGAAATGAAGAGAAAGCAACATGTTTTCAGAGGATTAGGTTTTTCTTGGCCGGGTCTTAGAAGCGCAAGAGTTAAGTTGAGCCAGAGGAAAAAAGGACTGGGGAATGAAAAGCGTGACAAATCCAAGATCAGGAAGAATGGTTTTATTTCTGGCGAAAGGCCCTGGGATGGCACGGCAGAGCTGAGATGCGTAGTACCTACAGATGCATCAGAAAGCCTGGCAGGAGGGCTGCTCGGCAGTCCCCCTGTGCTGCCGAGCAGCCCCGCCCAGAGCTGGCTCTGGAGAGGGAAAGGCTGGAGAGGGTGGCAGCCAGAAACCGTGGGCCCTTTGAGGCCCCTTTGTCTCTCTAAAGATGTGTAGGAGGCAGCAAGTGCCAGAGGTTTACTTAACTCCAAAGCAGCTCCGCTATCCCTGTTTATTCTTCTTCCTTTAACTATACGGTGAACTCACAGTCCCCAGAAGTGCCAGGAATGAATTGGCCATTCCGCTCACTTCAGTGTTAGCAGAAACCAAGGAATGTCCTGCAGCAGGTAAGGTCTCAGCTGTGTGTCTGGGGACAGCCAGATGACAACACTGCACGACTGCAGCTCCTGAAACCAACCTATCATGCCAGCGCTGATAGCCAAGAAAGAGGAGTGGGGAGTGGGGTGGGGAAAGTGGTGGGGAGGGGGACAGGAGTCAGGGCACCTGGCAGGAGAGGCCGGTGGCGGCTCAGACCACCAAAGAATTCAATGTTCCACTGTTCTTTGGAGGAAAGTAACTCAGTAGATCCTTCCTTCCTTCCACTACTCTTGTTTGCTATGGCCACAGACTCTCCAAGGAGAGATCTTTTAAACTGCCTCCTCTTTTTCTCCACCTCAGCTCCTCTACCAGTACTAACTGCACGCATGTGAGCACCCCACCCCCACCCCACCCCACACAAATCATTTCTAACCAGCTGTGCCTAATCTCCCACTGGCTCCCTCTTGACTCCCTACCTTTCCACAGTAGTCTGTAGAAGCCTGCTCCATTGTCCATTTATTCTGAATTTTTCCCTCACTTTAACCCAAACCTACTCATGCTATTTGACATCCTATCTCTCACTGCCTTGCCTCCTCCCAGGCTCTTCAACACAGAGGGGAAGGGAGAGCACGTCAAGTCCATGAATGCCATTTGGTCATGCCAGTCAAGTCCTTGTCATCTGGCTACACCACCTTCTCCAAAGTGGCCCCTGCCACTTCCTGGTTCACATTTTTTCTTTTCCCTGTTATCCTCAGTGACCTCAGCCTTCATGTCAATGACCTATCCAGTGCACCAACCACCCTCTTCTGGGCTCTCCTCCACCCTGGTGACCTATGACCCAGAGAATGATGGCCGCAGCTGGACCGCATTTCGCGGTTCTGCCTTCCCCAAAGACCTTGAGCGCAATGCTGTCTCTCTTCAACCAGGGCCTCACCTGCCAACATTCCCCACTTCCTTACCCCTCATGAATAGGTTCTTTGTTCTCATTGGTCCTCTTATTTCTTGACCTTTTATAATTCACACAGTCTAATATCCCCCTTTGGCCTACATTTTCAACATACATACACGTGCAGTCATATGCACTGCTCTCTGGGGTCTGCCGCTCCTTCTTTCCTGGTCTCCTTCCTCCCCATCAGTTCGCACTACTGAACCAGAGGAAGAAAACACTCTATGCAAAACCACCCTCTCTTCCAAAATGATAACAATATATGAGGTCTGTCCAGAAAAAGTCCAGCCATTGTTAATATAACAAGAATGGTTTGCGCGACATTGATATAACCTGGCAGTCAAGGAGAGTGGACTGAAATGCACATGCGTGAACAATGAGAACATCACTGTACTAGTCAGTGGGGGCGGTAGACACTGTGAAGTGAGCATGTGTAGTGTGTGGCCATCGCATTTAAAATGACTGAGCAAGTAGAGCAAGGAATCTGCATCAAATTTTGCATTAAGCTTCTTGAACATTGTTCCACAGAAACTACTCAAATGATTCAGAAGGCTGCAGCCATGGGTAACTGGAAATTGGCAGCTTCACCATGACAATGTGCCCACTCATGCATCACGTCTCATGCAGAGTATTTTGGTGAAACATCAAATCACCCAGGTGACTCAGCCCCCCTACAGCCCAGATTTGGCACCCTGCGACTTCTGGCCTTTCCCAAGCCTAAAATCACCTTTGAAAGGGAAGAGATTTCAGACCGTCAAAGAGATTCAGGAAAATACTATGGGGCAGCTGATGGCAATTGGGAGAACTGTGTGAGGTCCCAAAGTACCTATTTTGAAGGGGACTGAGCAGTCATTGTCTTATGTAAAATGTTTTTTGTATCTTATTCAATCAATGTCCCTATTTTTCATATTACATGGCTGGATACTTTCTTCTAAGCATTTTATATGGATTATCTCATTTAATTCTCCCCATAGCCCATTAGGTAGGTAAGTATAATTTTTACCCCCACTTTACATATAAGTAATACCAAAACACAATAAAAGGGGGCTTGCCCAAGGTCATATACAGTTGGAGGCAGGATTGGATTCAAACCCAGAATTCACTGTGCTTTACTGCCATCAACCAACTCTCACCCCCCAAATTACATAGAACAGGTGTTGGTTTCACTGAGATTTTAATGGCACTACCTAGAAAATTTTTGTTATTCATTCTAAACTGCTTAGTGCATTACACAGTGGAGGAACTCAATAAAGATACGTTGAAAGTATTTAAATTATGAAAATCTAATTTGCGCATAAAATTTAAGACACTCAAGTTGATGAAGTAAGCTACGAAGTGAGATAGCTAAAAAGAGGGATAAAAAAAGCGTGGGTGAAAGGCATAAACTTGCATATTTGGGAGTAAAGGGGTTTTGTTCTACTTGAATTATCAAACTAATTTATGCTCATTCAGATGGCAATTTCCAATGGTTGATGCGCTGACGTACATTTTTCAAAAAAAAAAATCAATACTTGGAATAAATAGCCTCACAAATATTATCAGAAATTTCTTAAACTCAGATTCTTAATGTGATCCTAGAAAATGTTATGTTTTCTGTATTAAGAACTGATCTCTGGAACAAGATAGCCAGTGATAAAGAAACACACTGTTAACACAAGCATACAAATATAGGCATTGGTGCTGAGGCACAGGACATCTGAGAACTGTGTTAGATCATGATGGCTTGTGGTTGACCAGGCAGTTGTCATTCTCACTTGCCATGTGGCACAATGGCTGAAAAAGACCCTCAACCACTGCCTGCAAGACAGGCTTTGAACTGGAAAAGTAGATATATGTCTGAACCTCAGCCTTCTCTCACAACCTAATTCCCCCAACATCAAGAATATTGCTATTTAACAGCAGCTGCTCCTGGCCATACAGATGACCAGCATGGCAGATTCTTGGCACATCTCTCTGAACTGGTCAAAGGCAAAAACCAAAATCAAAACAGAAAGAAAACAAACAAAAGCCTTCCAATATATTCCTGTAACTGAACGCAGGTCTGGCTGCCTGCCACAAATAAAGCCAAAATCAGGAGACAGATACTGTGAAAAGGAAAGTGATTTATTCAAGCTCAGGTTCCCAGAGAAGATGGGGGACCCATGTCTGAAAGCCCATCTTTTTTTTTAATTAATTTATTTATTTTTTCAAATACATTTGTCTCTGCCTCCCCCCCCCACTACTTTCCCTTGGCCCCTCCCTCCTTCCTTCCCTCCCTCAGCTCTTCCCCTTTGGTTTTGTCCGTGAGTCCTTGCTATATGATCCTTGACTTGCCCCTTCCCTTCCTTTTCCCCCGCCCCGCCTCCCTTCTTCCCTCTTTGTCTCTGTTGGTTTCTTTTCCTTTCAGTGTTGCTGGTCTTATTTTCCTTGCATCTTTGTATTGTTGGTTAGGTTCCACTTATAGGTGAGATCATATGGTATTTGTCTTTCGCTCCCTGGCTTATTTCGCTTAGCATAATGCTCTCCAGTTCCATCCATGCTATCGCGAAGTGTAGTAGTTCTTTTTTTCTTTCTGCTGCATACTATTCCATCGTGTAAATGTATCATAATTTTTGGATCCAATCATCTACTGATGGGCGTTTAGGTTGCTTCCAACACTTGGCTATTGTAAATTGTGCTGCTGTGAACATTGGGGTGCATAGGTTCTTTTGAATTGGTGTTTTGGGATTCTTAGGGTATAGTCCCAGCAGGGGAATCACTGGATCAAAAGGCAGTTCCATTTTCAGCTCTTTGAGGAAATTCCACACTGCTTTCCACAGTGGCTGCACCAGTCTGCATTCCCACCAACAGTGTACTAGGGTTCCCGTTTCTCCACAGCCTCGCCAGCTTCTGTTGTTTGTTGATCAGTTTATGATGGCCATTCTGACTGGTGTGAGGTGGTACCTCATGGTGGTTTTGATCTGCATTTCTCTGATGGCTAGTGATGTTGAGCATCCTTTCAAATGTCTCTGGGGCCTCTGTATCTCCTCGTTGGAAAAGGGTCTGCCCAGGTCCTTTGCCCATTTTTTGATTGGATTGTTTGCCTTCTTGGAGTGGAGTCGAATGAGTTCTTTATATATCTTGGAGAGCAAACCTCTATCTGATGTATCATTAGCGAATATATTTTCCCATAGGGTTGGCTCCCTTTTCATTTTGCTGATGTTTTCTTTAGCCGTGCAGAAGCTTCTTATTTTGATGAGGTCCCACTTGTTTATTCTTTCCTTTATGTCCCTTGCTTTAGGAGACATATCGGTGAAAACATTGCTGCGTGGGATATCTGAGAGTTTCCTGCCAAAGTTCTCCTCTAGGACTTTTATGGTGTTGCGACTTATATTTAAGTCTTTTATCCATCTTGAGTTTATTTTTGTGTATGATGTCAGCTGATGATCCAATTTCAATTTTTTGCATGTAGCCGTCCAGCTCTCCCAACACCATTTGTTGAAGAGGCTATTATTGCTCCATTTTATGCTTCTGCCCCCTTTGTCAAATATTAGATGCCCATATAGACCTGGGCTTATTTCTGGGTCAAAGCCCATCTTAACATCTCAGTGCAGGTTGAGGTTTTTATAAGGAGAAAGAGGGAAAACAAAATGAAGAAATCAAGGAGAAGGGGTTGAAAAGATCTCTATGTGCAGATTAGCACAGTTCATTCTGACAAGGACCTCCGAGTGGATCAAGTGATGGCCTCGTGTGCATCATCCTGGTTTTGTCATCCTGATTTTACATCATCCTGGCTTTATGGTTGAAGGTCAGCAAATCTCTCAGAGCTGGGAAGACTAACCAGTCAGAGTCTGTATTTTTGAAGTTAGTTCCTAGGATTCTTATACAAACATACTGTTTATCTACAAGCTACATGTTAGTTACAGTTATCATTTACAGAAACAATGTCAAAAGAATGGTGGGGTGGGTTATAATTTCCCATTGTTACATTCTTAGAAGGGTAAACACATGAGATATGGGGAAGGTTTTAAGTGGCATAGGACCAGTGAATATACAAGAGTAAGTGTAAGGCGCATTATATGTATGCACCAGTAGAAGAGAAGAATGTCCTAAAGCAGCAGATTGAAAATCAAAACAAGTTTCGCAGATTGTGGCAACTGCAGCTTTGGTGAGACCCATCGACCCCAGACCAGACTCATTGGTCATTTAAGAATAGATGCCTTGGTCCTTTCTGAACCAACAAGATGGCAGAAGTAGAGCAGAAGAAGAAGACATTCTCCAGGTTCACCTACTGCAGCAGGGATCTCGAGCAGCTGCTTGACACCTCCTATGAGAAGCTGATGCAGCTGTACAGGGTCCAGCAGCAGCGGCAGATGAACCAGTTATCACTGCCAAAGCACCTGTGCAAGGAAGGCCAAGAAGGAGGCGCTGCCTATGGAGAAGCCTGAGGTGGTGAAGACGCACCTGTGGAATGTGGTCATTCTGCTGGAGATGGTGGGGGGTGCAGCACAGTGGGTGTGTTCAAGGGCAAGAGCTTCAACCAGGCAGAAATCAAGCCTCAAATGATTGGCCCCTGCCTCGGTGAGTTCTCCATCACCTACAAGCCAGCAAAGCACGGCAGGCCTGGCATCGCAGCCACACACTCCTCCCATTTTATCCCTCTGAAGTAGCCAACAAAGGCACAGACTTCTTGAAAAAAGGAGGAGGAGGATCAATGTCTTTTAGGAGTCAAATATCTGAAGGCAATTAACTAAGACAGATGGTCCCCAATTTACAATGGTTCGACTTACGATTTTCTGACTTCACAATGGTATAACAGCGATGCACTGAACGCTATGCTTGCTAAGCTATCACCAAGAGACCATGCCCAGTGCCTTCCACCAGCTAGTCCCCAGCCTCATCAGAACAGGGAGAAGTTGATTATTCTGTCATTGTGGAATCGTCATCATCCAGCAATTAATTTTAGTTCCGTGCTTCAAACTCTCGCAGGCCCAGTGTGCCCTCAGTTGTGTACGTTAATGGTGAGCACCCAAAAAGTCATGTGGGCTTTCAAGTTCAGTACTGTATTCAGCGAATTACATGAGAGAGTTGACACTTTATTACAGAACAGGCTTTGTGTTAGATGATGTTGCCCATCCGTACGCTCATGTAAGCTAATGTTCTGAGCACATTGAAGGTTGGCTAGGCTAAGCTATGACATCAGGTAGGTTAGGTGTATTAAATGCATTTCTGACTTACAGTATTTTCGGTTTATGGTCGGTTTATTGCAACGTAACCCCACTGTAAGTCAAGGGGCATCTGTATTAACACAATGGGTCACAATAAACTTGTCTGCTTGGCAGTCAGCAAATGCTTTTCAAAATGGGGGCGGCAGAGCACAATGGAAAATAAGCTGGATGTGTGGGGAGACTCGCCTTCTCACCCATTGCTGGGGAGTGTAGATGCCACAGTTTTGGCAAGAATCGGACAGGACATATTAAAATAAAATGCACATGCCCTTGGTACCAGCAGTGCCACCCTGGGAAGTCTAACCTACGAAATGAAAACACCTGCAGGTAATAATATGTGTGCAGAGCTATTTATTGGGTATGTGCATAAGCAAAACAAAAAACAAAAAAACTGGAAACAGCCTGAAGGTCTCTCAGTACAAGACTGATTGGGTAAATGTGTGATGGGCACCTGTAGCTGCCAGTTCATCATCATCTGCCCCCTTCTTCCTTGCTCACAGAAACTTAATTTCCTTTAGTTATCCTTTTCTGGGGAAAGGAGGCCTGCAGCCCCAGCTCCAGAGGAAAACGCATGTTGGTTTGAAGTGAAGTAGACTTGAAATCAACAGTTCCACCACTTTCAGTCTGTCTGAGCTGGGTGTCACTCCATCTGCTTGAGCTCCATTTTCTCATCTGAAAAAAAATACTCATTTCCATACTTGCCTTCCCCACGTGGTAGGGTTTTTAAGTGAGATGATGTGAAAGGATTTTGCAAACTTCTAAATATTCTACCATTTTAAATGACTATAGATTTTGAAAAAGTCAGAGTCTGGGTGTGCAGGTTAAACTGTGTGTCTACATTCACCTCAGGCCCACAGCCCCACCTGCCCCTCCCCCACCCCGCAGGGTTCCCACACATGGACTGAGGAGCGGCCAGACAGGTCCCTGACCATTCATCTTTTTCCATGTGGGAATCCAGCCAACGCTTTAACTTTTTTTTCCTGTGGGTTTTTTTTTTCCCCCAAAGACAATTTACATTTATTTATCACTCTGATTAAACATACTTCAAACATAGCAGAAGTTAAAGAATGTGTCAGGTGAATCCATTTCATAACAACAGCTAAAATTGCTCCATAAAGAGTGATGTGAGCATCTTCTTAAGCTGAGGTCCTTGTTCTGGGCAAACAGCTGGTGGGTGGACCTGGTCATTCCAGCCTCCATAAGAGCCTCTGAGGAACCAGCTATCACACTTGTGCTTGATGTGTTTCCACAGCTTCCTCTGGTTAATGTGTCGGTAGATCGCGTCCATGCCTTGATGGAAGGTGCACTGGAAAAACAGGGCACCCATGGCAATGGTAAGGGTGAAGGCGGAGGTTCTGCTGAATAGAATGAAGTACAACCTCCAGTCGATGTCAGAGCCACCATGTTTCTTACTTTGATGAACTTCTAACTGAAAAATGTTGATAGCTGTAGGGCCCAAATGTTCTTCCTTAGAGGGAATTTCTCTAAGGTTTTCTTGCCCCTGACTCATTGCTAAGATTTTCCATCCATACCCATTTTACTTCCAAGGAAGAGCATTTAAGATTTGCTTCCTAGGTCCCAGTCATCTCCACGTTTACTGTCACAGGTGCTGCTTTAATCTAAGGAAATGTCAACGTTCTCTGGCTTTCTCCATTTCCTCCCATCCTTCACCACTGTCCCCACCCCCTCACACCGCTATGACTCTTTCCTTTTGGCACTCACTTGCCCACACTGCCCTGTCTGTGCTCCCTCCATCTTCTCTAAGCACTCAGTTTGTCTGAAACACAGTGTGCCATTTTCTGTGTGTAGAAACTTGTTCCCTTCTTCTTCAGCATGGTAGGAATTAGCAAAATTTGCTCCCAAACTGCTGTTTCTTTTTTTTTTCCTAACAGAGACACCAGTCTGGTATGTGCACACATGCAGGTGTATATGTATTTTTAAAGACCTAGGAGCTGGGTCACTTGGGGATGAGTTGGTATACTGAGGCTGTAGAACCAAAATTAACCCATTTGGTTTTAGCAAAAAGTTATTTTCTCCCGAGAGTAGCTTTGAGGCCTGGACAGAGGAACAATGTATTGGGAACAAGTGGAAGTGAGAATGGGATCCCAGTGGATGTGAAAAACAATGGGGGTGGCACAGGGTTAAAGAGACACTGGGTTGTGTAGCAGAGAGCCATGTGGCACTGGTATGCAGGACCTCTAGAACCCCTCCTTCTGCCTGGCTTCACAATCCCTCCATAGCCCAAGGCAGAGGACCCACAAAGAAATGTCACGGAGAGCACATGGGTGGTGCAGTCAGACAGAACTGGGTTTAAGTTTTGACACTGTCCCTTGCTATGACCTTAGTAAATTCACCTCTCTGGGCTCCAGTGGCCTTTGCTGTGAAGAGAAAATAGTAAGAAAAAAATGCAGATGGACGCCTCTTCCTCAAAAGTGTTTGTGGTAGAATAAGAGAAACTCATTCTGCCTCAGGGGGAAAAATAAGTCCCAGTAAGGAAGGAAGCAAACAAGCAAGCCCAACACAGCAGGTATTAGCTACAGCCCCGCAATAAGAACTAACTGGGTGACAGAAATTTTGACAAAGTTGCTCTAATTTTGTCAGGCCCCAGTCTCAACTTCTAAGGCTCGGTCTGTATTTCTCACTGAACGGGCAGTTATTTCTTTTTTTAAAAGGCATTTGTCACTTGGTAGACATAAGCAAGAGCAAACCATGTGTCTCCAACCATATTACAGACCTCCTCAACAACTGCCCCATGTTACCTGAGGATTTACACAGTGCCCTGGAAGAAAGACCTGGTCCCTAATCCACTGCTTGTATCATCTACCCTCCCCTCGGGGCTTTGTTTATTCACATGAAATAAGATCTTGGAATCAGGAGCTGTCTACAGTGTCTTCCCTCTGAGACTGCCAATGGTTTTGGCCCTCAGTGATCAGCCTTGGCCTTATCTCCCAATAGTGAACTCCTCTTCCAGGCCTGGGTCTCCTCAGGAGTCTGTGTTAACTGTGAAATGTTCTGAAAAAAAAAAACAGAATCCCAATGCCCCAGCCACCACAAGAGGAAGACACTACAGGTTGGGCTAATTGTCCAGAAACCCTGCTGATGGGTGGCAGGACCAGTTCTGTGGTGGTGGGAGGCAGTGGATCACCCCTCCCCACCCAAATCTTGTCCCATCTGGGCTCTTCTACTTCTCCATGAAAGGACTGAATCTTAGTGGCTTTCAGGTAGAAGAGGCTCCTTCCTGCACACCTTAGTTCCATATCTACAGATGTGTCCCCACATAATAGCACTTGTGAAGGTGCCCTGAAGGCAAGTGATCATGTATTCTAGAAAGAAACACCCTCCACCTGGGGTTGGGGGAGCTAGGATCATTGTGCTCCTGATGACTTTATTATAAAGAGGTTTGTAAAAGAGGTGACGTTCCATGGGAGCCCGTAAGTTCCACTGAAATTCACCACAGACCTCACGGCAGCCCAGTCCCAGAAAGTAATGACCTGTACCCATTGTGAATACATGATACAAGCTGGGCTTGGAGCGGGAGCAAGTGGGGTGGGAGGTGAACCTTGGTGTCACCATGTCTTTTAGAGTCACAGGACTTCTAGCAATGGGCAGATACAGCGTTTTCATGGATCACAAGCCAAGGGGTTGATGACACCGCTTCTCTGTTGTGTGCTGACAGCTAACCCACCCTGTCCCACCGCTCCTCAGCTGGTCCCATGCCCTGGGCCTCTGTCCATGGCCCCCTTCCCTTCAAGAGTTGCCATTGTTCAGGGCATCTCTTCCTTTTGTTTTTCCATCCATTTGTACCTCGGCTCATTTGTTTCCCATTCTTGGGAGCAATTCATCTGCTCTTGGGCCCCACAATGTCTTTCTCCCCTTGATTCCTAGACAAGATGCTTGGACAGGTCCATTGTCTTACCAGGGGCCAACTCACGACATTTAGTGAAAGTTGTGTTTTATAAAGAAAAACCAATAAGGATTCCAGTTTCTATCCATGGTAACTTCTGGGAAGTTTGGGAGTGCTGTTGCTGTTGCGAGGCTTGGCCTTTGTCCTCTTGCCTTTGTTTGGACTTTGGGGTAAGCCAAGTTCCACAGGGAAATCTGGGGGAAATTCCTGTGATGCCAAGACAACAGGCAGAGCGCCTCCCTGTTCCCCTCTGGCCTTCTGAAGGCACCATAACATTGTGCTCCATTGACAAATGAAGAGCAAAGGGGGTGGGGTCCCCTCTCCACTGCCCTGTGGACAGACAGCCCTTCCTGGCTTTTCAAGAGAAGTGGATCAGAGGAAAAAGAGAAAAAGTCAGTGGGGTTCAGTGCGGTTTGGGCCCAGGCAGGCCTGTTGTGGGAAGGGCAGAGGCTGGCAAAAAGAGGTTTGTCAAAGACCTGGCCTGGAAGTCCCTGATTGTACAGCATTTTGTCAATTTACTGGCAGATTTTGCCCTGAGTGCACCAGAGAAATCACTGTTGTTGGGATCGTTATGGATACAATTATCCCCGTTATTAATGTGCCACCAACTGTGGGAGGGGTGGGTGTGTCCAGCTCCATCCGTGGGCTCTTTCAGTGCAAGTTTTCATCTCCCTGCAGGGCAGGATGACTCTCAGTTATTCACTGAAATGTAAAGGTAGCTAATAGCATCTCTTGTCTTCATCAGAAAGGCACACAGAATTATTGACAAAAGAAAGCCTGCTGAAGAAGTGGCTGTAAGAGTCTCAAGAGTTGGTTCTTCTTCAGGAATAAAATAAAATAAATCCAGCAAGTAGATAAAAAATATGGCTCAAAGGGGAATCATCCTTTTCCCAAGCCGGGGTTTCTCGGGGAAAGTGTGTTACTGGTAAGGAAGGTATTTCCAAACAGAACTTCAGAGCTGCCTAGAAAAGGTCAGTCCCTCCCCCTTCCACACTAGCCTGGGGGCTCACAATGTGTACGTATATGTATGAACACACACACGCACACACATACCTCTGCTCTAGTCCCAGTGTCTATGTAGCAGGCAGGAAATACTGGCGGCCCCACTGATCTGTAGGGAGGCCTCCTCATTGAGGCTACACAAAGGTACCTCTTCAACATGGCGGAGACTCAGCACTCTTGGCAGAAACACTTGGCACTGGCAGAAAATCTCAGCAGGGCGGCTTGTTTCCGCTCATCAAACACCAGTAGCTTTCACCAAGAGCAGCAGAAAATGGGAGAAATGTGTCTGATCGCATCCGGACCGTGTGTCAGCACTATTCTGAGGCAGAGTTAGCTGGATTCTAGCTTTGAAGAAAAGGTTGTTACACTCCTCTTCTGCCCCACAGCATCAGCCAACTCAGGAACAGTTGGCAGGAACTTACCTGAAACTCAGCTGCCTTTTCAATACCTCTGGCACAAACTAGGAGGGTCAATTATTGAGAAACAGAAGCAAGTGACAGTGCTCACCCTCTCCCTGCTAATCATGGGGCTCCCTGTAACTCGGGAGAAATGATTGCCCAGGAGAAAATTATTGAATACTTTGGTCTCCCTTGTACCTTCTCTCTGATCATCGCCACTCCAATAGCTTCCTGTCTGTTCCATCCTTATTGGTCCCACCAAAGGCTGGGGGAAGCCAACATAAACTCCATGCATCAGTATGGCTTGCATACATATGCTCAGCAGCACCACGAGGAAAAATCTGGTGCGTGAAGAGATAGAACCTGTGAATTATCAATGGATCAGGTATTGGAGAATGCCCAAATATCCTTCAACAAGTATTTCTTCTTGTAACTGCAACTTACCCCTTCACAAGAGCTACCCACAACTCCTTTCCTTACGCCACAATTTCCTGCCCAGGCTAAGAAGGGCGTGGTTATTGAGAAGACAGGACTCATGTGTTCCACACTTGGATTCACTCCTGTAGGTACACTTCATCCATCTATCAGTTCAAAAGGACTTCCTTGAAGCGTATGAAGCCTCACATTCTCCAGAGTGCTGCCTTGGCAGGTCAGAACTTTAAGAAGAATGAATTTAAACAGATTGCCAATAAACGTAATCTCTGAAATACACCCTTATGCATCCTGAAGCCAAGAAGGGTAATCGCCCAGGGAGCCTCAAGACAAGTGATTCAAGATGGCGGTCAAGGGCAGTGCTTACCCTAGTGTTTGCCTGGTGTTTGTTTTATGCTTCTTACTTTTTTACTGAGGTAGATTATGTACATTAAAGTGCACAGATCTTAAGTAGACAGCTTGGTGATTTTTTTCAGTTGCCAGTAGCCCAGGAGATTCCCTCATGCCCCTTCCAAGTTAACTCCACGCTCCAGAGGTAACTACTCTTCTGACTTGTGTCACCTTAGATAGTTCTGCCTGTTCAAAGACTCCATATAAATGCAATCTACACATGCCTTTTTCCATCTGTCACTCAATATTTTGCCTGTGACACTGGCTCATGTGGTTGAATGGAGGGGTGGTTTGGTCTTCATTGTTGAGTTGTATTCTGTTGTATGAAAATCCTTACTCTATTTCAGTCCCTTTTGGCACGAGGGAGAGAAAAGCAAGCGAGAGCTGTATGTGCTTGGATCTTCTGCTGGGCCACCTGGGGATGCAGGCCAGAATCCAGGCCTGGGGAAGAGGAAATGAAAGGAGAAGACTGACCTCGGGATCCTCAGGAAGGAGGGAGGTGGGCAGGAGTGCTGTCTGGGACCATTTGTCCTGGTCGCTCCCGCTGAGCTGAGCGGGGAAGGAAAGTTTCAGCTCAGCCTCTCCCTCCCGGCCCCCAGGAATAGCTGACTGCTCCTAGGACATCGGCACCCTCCCCAAAAGTCAGCTCCCCAAGGATCAAGGGGAACCCAGAGCCCCAGAGGCTGCTCCACAAACCAGTATGAGAGCAGGCCCTTTATTTTATTTGTTTCCCCCTGGCTGACTTGCCAAACCAGTCGAGCATGACAACAGTCTGCCCATTAATGCTGAGTGCCAGCCCCAGCATCTGTTTCTATTTCTCTCCTGTTTCCCGTGGGTGGTGGGTGGGAGCTCGCTCCAGCTCCTCTCCACTTTTCCCTCCTAATCACGATCATTTGTTTTAACAGAACTGCAAGCAACTGTGGCTACAAACCCAGGCAGTACCCACACAAAGCCAGCGAGCACCAGCCTTTCCCACATCCCAGGGTCAGTCTAAAGTGAAATTATAACAGCTCACGGTGCCATTATCCTCTTTCTTGCTTGTTTTGCAGGACCTTTGGCTACTTTTAGAATTTCTTTACTGCCTGAGGTGGCCTCTGCAGATCTGACCATTCCTCCTCTGCTTTCCAAGGACAAATGCCAAGACCTCATTTACCCATGCCCAGCACCTTAAAGATCTGAAGATCAAAGAATTGACCTTTGCAAGGTGGCCAGGCAAATCTACTTTGGAAAGGAGAAAGCACTCCCTCTGGGTTCTGGTCTTAATGAAAACAGAAGGAAGCTCCAGAAAATGTGAAAGGGGTTGATTGCAGAGATGACGGAGTACCCACGGCCACCCTCAGCCACCCCAAGGGTCCTGGATGGCCTCCCCCCACCCAAACGCCCAGTCAACACCAAGGTATCAGCCCGGCCCCCTTGCCACTGCCACACTTTGAGTTTGACTCAGGCCCAGCCTCCATGCCTCTCTCCTTCAATTCTTTGCCCAGCATCCCCCCTACACACACACCTTGCCCATAAAGCCAATGCTTTATCCTTGAGCTCAGCTTTTCCATTCATTCAGGAGTAGAATTGCTGCTGGTGACTCACATGGGTGATCTCAAGAATGGTAAAGTGTGGAATGCTCACTGCACTTGGATTTATAAAACTGGAGCTTGTCTTGACTCCAATGCTTAACACATGTGACCTTGGGCTCAGTCCCAGTGCTGAGCTGATGTTTCTATATCTACAAAATGGGGTTATCAATACCCTTCCAGCCTACTCTCATTACAAAGCAGTATGTGTTTGTTGTAAATGATTCAAAAAACCCTGGCCAGGAGGAGTCGATGTGCATGTGATGTGAATCTGTGCCAATCTTAATTGCTGCTTTTTTTCTATACTAGGTCCAGGGAGCTTCTACTTGTCCAAGCTCCTCCTTCTTTGGGGGTATGGGCCAAAAGGACACTCCCTAACTATTCAGGAATAATTGTCAAGTTCCCAGGCATCAGGCACTTACTATGTGCCCAGTATCGGCACAGTGCCAAGTTACATCCTCATCCCATTTAATCCTCATAAAAGTTCTTTGAGGTAGGTAGTATTAATCCCATTGTATCAAGGAGTCAACAGGCCCACAGAGTCTAAGTCATTTGCTCAAGATCACACAGGTAGAGAATGGAGGAACCAAAATTTAACTTTAGCCTGACTTCTTTCCATCACCAGGTTATACTGCCATTATTGGTTGCATTGTGTCTCCTCAAAACTTTTATGTTGAAGCCCTAAGACCCAGTACATTAGAATATAACTATAGTTGGAGAAAGGGATTTAAAGAAGTAATTAAGTTAAAAAAAGGACTGTTAAGGTAGACCCTAATTCACTCTAATTGGTGTCTTTACAAGAAGTGGGATAGATGCAGGAGATGTGCACACGTGGGGAAAAGGCCATGTGAGAACACAAGGAGAAGATAGCCACCTGCAAGTCAGAGAGAGAGGCCTCCGAAGAAACCAGACCTGAGACACCTTAATCTTGGATTTTCAGTCTCCAAAACTGTCAGAAAATAAATTTCTGTTGCTTAAGCTACCCAGCCTGTAAAATTCTGTTTTGATGGCTCTAACAAACTAATGCAAATGCCTCCTATCTTCTTTTGAGAATGGCCCAAAACTTGGTGACTGCTCCAGACTGACCAGCACTCAGAGTAAAAATGAAGAAACCTGGGGAAAAACAGAAGGAATGGAAGAAGAAAGCCAAAGCTGTCACCTACCCTTCCCCCACTCCTACTGTCCTACATCATTTTCCACCTGAATGTCCCTGGGGTTCACTGTCCCCTTTTCACATCCCTGCTCAGAAGTGGAATCTCCTCTGAGCCTCCTGACCTCATGTATTGGAAGACTTCCTGTCTCCTAGCCAACAGGACCACAGATGCATGTGGTACCTTGGGAATAAGTAGTGGATGGGCCTCTGTGCTGAGATAAACAATCCTCGATGCAGAGCAGACGGTGTGAAGTCCAAGAAAGATGGTGTGAAGATGAAAGATGGTTGCAAGCAGGGCTGCTGCAGGTACTGGGGAGGCCTCGGGAAGGACAGAGAAGTTACCCGGCGCCACGGTGGGCAAACAGGTTTCAGAGCTGCCCACGTGGCCCCCTTTTCTGCCTTATCAGCCACCCTGGCTCTGTCCCTCCCCATCACTTTCAGGCATTAGCCCAAGGCCCTGGAACTCAGTGACATTTAACCCAACCCTGCCAGGTCAGGAACCAGTACTGTAACCTTCCTTGGGTCCATAGCAACACAGACAATAATTTCAACGCTTTTCTCTCTTTGTACTCCTGAGACCCTGCCTCAGGCCTGATGTGTAAGTTTCCTGTTGCTACTACAACAATTCATCACACATTTAGTGGCTTAGACCAATACAAATTTATTATCTTTTTGTTCAATAGGTCAGAGTATGACACAAGTCTCACTGGCCAAAAACTGAAAGGAGGGCAGGACTACGTTCCTTTCAGGAAGCAGCAAAGGAGGATCCATTTCCTGGACCCTTTCAGCTGTCCTCGCTCCTGGGCTCATGAGCCTTTCCTTCATCCTTAAGCCTAGCTCTGACCAGCGGTCTTTCTCGCATTGTGTTGCTCTGACTCTGACCCTCCTGCCTCCCTTTTTTGTTTACTTGGACCCTTGTGATTACCCTGGGCTCTCAGATAATCCAGGATTATCCCTTTATCTTAGAGTCATCCGGCTAGCAACCTTAATTTTCCTCTTGCCATGTAACATGTATTCCTGAGTTCTGGGAATTAACGCCTGGACATCATTGGCAAGTCATTATTCTGCCTGTCACACCACTGGATTTACTCACTTTCCAAGATTTTTTCTGCCCCTCTCCCATATCCTTCTCTGCCATCTCCCACCTCACTTCCCCTTCATAATAAACCCTATACCCCAGCACACCCAGGTGTGAAAGCAGCATCCGCAGACTTGGGTGTCTTTCTGGACCCATTGGACACTGCCTCCAGGATGCCATCAGTCCGTGTGGCTTGTGTCATCCAGGTTCAGGACGGGCCATGAGGACAGAGGGCTGCTACCAATGGCTAAGAAGGTCAAGCCACTTTCCCAGTTTCTGATACCTCATGGTAAAGACATACACGGGGTTAAGATCCCATTTCTCAGCCTTTGTGTCCATGATGATGATGGCCCAATCACCGAAAAGCACTTAATTTCTGAGGAACTTAAAGCCACCAGGCTGTTAATCCCAGATGCAGGGCCCACTGGCCACACATATCGGAACCCCTCTTTTCCAATATGGTGAACACAGAACAATAGGAAAAATAACTTCACTTATCCGGAGGGTACGTTTCCATCAAATCATGAAAGCTGGATGACTCACATTTTCCCAGCATACAAATACTCTTGTTAAGTGGCCTTAAGAGAGTTTCCCACTGAGTGTTTTAAATAGGTGCTTCCTGCACACACCCTCTGCCACCCTCACAGCTCCAAGATAACCCCAAATTTGTGATTTCTTCCTTCCTACCCTGACAAATTCCTCAGAATAAGCACACAAGGATCACATTCTTTTATACAAGACTCACTCCGAAGCCATAGCCATCCACAGGTGTCTGGAGTCCCTGGGTGTGGGTTGGGGGAGGAGGAGAATAGGGGATGAAGGGGAAGAGGGCCGCTGTGTCCCTAGTTGAGAACCTTTCTTGTGTGCTGTCAGATAGAACCTCAGAATGGAAAAGTTGGAAGAAAGAAGACGGACCTCAAAGTTCATCTAACCCAACCCTACCATTTCCCAAATGAGGAAACCATGAAAACAGTTTGGAACATTAAAGGTTGAATATAATTATTGCTATTGTTGTAATCATCTTCATCACCATCTTGATCACCATGGTCTGGGAACCTGGATTCCACCGTTCACTGATGAGTCACTTTGTTCAGGGTCTTTTCGAGCAGAGGAGAGTTCTCACCTCCCCTTATGACGAGTCTCTACAGACTCCTCTGGCTGCTGAGGAAGAAGCGGTGGCCATAAGATGCTGAGAGCTTACTCTTAGGCAGGGCGCCCATGGCCATGCCCAGGCCTCCGCGTCCCCTGACTGCGAAACGCTGAGAAGGGAAGTTAGATATTGAAGAAGTCACTCAGGGCAGGATGACTACAGACCAGCGTGGGAAATGCTGCAGAAGTGGGGACTGCCAGATGCTTTAACTAATCACTAACACGTCTGGAGCACTTACTGCTTTCTAGACCCTGGCACCTTATAGGCGCTATTTTATTGGATCATTGCACCGACCCTTCACAATCACCCCAGTTTTGCAGATGAGAAACTTGAGGTACACAGAGAGTAAGTAACTTTGACCTTGCCAAGGTCAAGAGGCTGGCAAGTGGCAGATCCAGCATATGAATCCAGGATCCAACTCCTAATCCCCAGCTTCATTTCTGATTGGGCGCAGAACATTCTGGGACCCCCTTTCCCCACCCCTTTTCCTCTTTCTCTCTCATCCCTAATCTTCCTTTCCCCAGAAAGTTGCCAGGGGGGTGACTCACATCCATTTCTTTGCCCAGTCCCCCCGCACCCCCCCCCCCCCCGGCCTGGCATGCTATTTTGGGAGGGAAGGACCTGGGGAGGAGCCCAAGAGAGGCTGTTTTCAATTCTAGACTCTAAAGCAGCCAAAGCCAGCACAGGGCCTTGCCTGCTTGGGACTTCCTAAGGAATGATGAAGATGGCATTGGTAGTGATGACAGCTGAAGGGAAGCAGGAGGCTGAAACGTTAGGGACAGAGCAGGACAGTTTGAGCAGGACTATCATTTGCTAAGCCCTACACCAAAATCTTTGCAAGCCACAAAATTGCTATGCTTATGCCTGGACTTCCATTCCAAGTGGAATGCTCCGAGCAGCCATCCTGGGGTCTTCCAAGATCCTGGGTGTGCAGCTGTAGGATACTTGGGCTCCCCATGCTCCTGCAGAGCTCCTGTCGCCTGGAGCTCCAGGCTCCCTGGAATCGGAAACAGAGAAAAGCTCTCTGTTGTCCCCAACGCTGAAACCGGTTTCCAGCTTGTCAAAGCCCCTTGGAATTGCCAGGGTAGGCACAATATAAACATTCATGTAGTTACAGGATAATAATTACACCTTCCATGTACATAACACCTTTCTTCCCCAGAGCAGCCGGCTTCTCACATTATCTCATTAATCCTCCCGTCCCTGGGAGGCAGGGAGGGCCCAGTGTGATTACCTGAATTTCACTGAGGAAGAGGGTGGGGAGGGAAGGAGGGAGAGAGGGAGAAGATGCTTGCCCGGGGTCACACGCTTAGTCACACAGTTCAGGTTTAGTCTGCACTGGGGGCTCGGCCAAAAGTCAGAAAAGTAATAATGGTTGCCTTCAAGTGAGTGCTTTTGTGAGACTACACCAGGCATGGGTCCCTCAGTCCCGGAAATGACCTTTTGAAGCTGGGATCATTATGGTCCCCATTTGGCAGATGAGAAAACTGAGTTCAGACAAGTGCAGCTCCTCGCCAAAGGTGTCAGAGGCCGGATGGCTCTACACACTCTTCTTTCTTCTCCCAGCAGACACCTAACAGCCTGCTCCCGAATCAGGCCTCCTTCCAAGAGCAGTAACAGATAGACAAAGGTAGAGCACACGAAGTGGAGGAGGTGGGGACACCCTTCCTTAGCACCCAGGAAGGTCAGAGCTGTAGCAAGGCAAGCAGGCGGCTGCAAAAGCAGCTCATTATCTAGCAGTATGGAATCAATAGAAAAGGCCTAATTCTCTGAGGGCTGGACGCCACCGCACCCCCTCCTCCAGTCCCATTCTTGCTTCCTGGCTCATCCTTTTGACACAGGGACAATTACCACTATTCATACCCACCAGGAGGCCACCTGCCACAGACCCATTCTCATGCACATGGAGCTAAAGATCAGGCACAAAGCAGTCCAGTCTGGGGTTTTCCCCCAGACCTGGGAGTGGACCCCCTCAGTGCATTCAGGGCAGCAGGGGCCTCTGCAAATTCAGGGCATCCAGCCCACCTGGGGAGACCTAGTCAAGGTGCCTGATACTGGAGGCCCACTTACCTTGCCTCGGCCTCACATTTGTGATGGAAGCTCAGCCTTTCAGAAACTGGCCTCTGGAATGGCAGCCGGGGTAGCTGTCCTGGGCAAACATGCACTTTGAGAGTCTCAAGTCCTGGCACCCACACAGAGTGTCCTGGAAGTGGCTCTCGAGCCGGCTTATACTGGCTTGAGGGAGGACTTCAATTTTCAGGAGCTTTGTGAGATGGTTGATGTCACATTGATGGCCTGAAACCAGCCATGGTGGGAAAATTTAAACCACGGTAATTGGCAAATGCTACAAATCAGTTCCACCTTCTGTTAAACATTTACCGGCACACCACTGCCTGGGCTTCGAAGCAACAACCATCCAAGAGAATCGAGGCCAGTTGGAAAACCAAGGCCAAAATTTCACGGAGGCCAAGTGCGTGTGAGTGGCTTCCTTTATTCCAGCACGGACTGTCTTTCTCCATTCTGTGTTACTGGGCATATCTCGCTGCCTTAGAGAAATGTTGCCCTGCAGCTTGTTCCTGAAAAGAAATGCTATTTGGACCCAAAGAATGAATTCTCAGTGTGGAGAGAATGTCCATCCTTAGCTGTCAGACCTTTGCATTGTCACAATAGCCTAGACACCGAACCAGGCAATCGCTGCAAATTTTGGTGAATTAAACTGAACTGAATTTTTTTTTAAGTTTCACTTAGCTCTAGTTGGATCAACCTATAGGTGTCAGAGACAAACTGTTACAAAGACAGCAAGGTTTGTTCTCTGCCTTTATTGATTGCTGCCTTTGAATTTGGGATAATGAAATGGTCTTTCCTTGCTCAGCCCAGAGAGTCCTGCCTCTGCTGAGACTTCACATGGAACTTCTCAGGTGCACCTGAGTGACTGTGAACGGTCTAGCTGATCTTATCAAAACAGTCACCATCTCTTCATACAAGAAACAGCAGGGCAAGAGAGAATTCTCCATGAGTCGTTCTGAGAGTAATTTTCATGGTGAAATGCCTTGTAAGACTGAGGACAGTGACAGCGTCCTGGGCTTGTTGCTTTGTGCTTGTACACAAAGTAATAAAGAACGTGGCTAGACAGCAAGCTTCTGCCAAAACCCCCAAACACCACTAAGTGAATATTCAGTCAAAGTGCTATAGCCGCTATCTCTTTACAAGCAATTTACTATGTTTTTTACCATGTTCGTTCCCAACTCTGCGCTCTCCTCATCCATGCAGACACCTCACTTCCCCAGCCCAAATCCTAAAGGTCCTGCAACTCCCATACCTCGTGGCAGGGGGAGGAGAACAACTCACTTCCAGGCCTCCAGGCCTCCTTGAGCCTGCCGTCTGGACTGCACATTTAAACATCATTCCCCCTTCAGCAGGAAAGGAGGCTTCAATGCCATTCATTTGTGCAACAAATACTGGTTGATTGATTGGTCACCTATCATGTTCCAGGTGTCGTTCTATATGTTGAGGATGTAGCGAAGAACAATGTGGACCTGCTCTGCCCTGGAGGAGCCTAACAGGCAAATAGAAAATTGGGACCACATCTGGGAGGGCTCCACACCCCAGATTACAAAGCCTTCCCCAGAAGGGTTGGTTCAGATGTGACCTAAAGGAAAAGTAGGAAATATCTAGGTCAGGAGTCAGTGAACTTTTTTATCTAAAGGCCCCTCCAGCCCCATGATCGGGAG
This sequence comes from Pteronotus mesoamericanus, assembly GCF_021234165.1. Lineage (NCBI taxonomy): Eukaryota > Metazoa > Chordata > Mammalia > Chiroptera > Mormoopidae > Pteronotus > Pteronotus mesoamericanus. Next base: position 21,431,961 of record NW_026555277.1, on the reverse strand, counting down.
ACAGCCGGAGAGTAAACGTTTTAGGCTTTGCAGGGGTTACGGTGTCTGTTGCAACTTTCAGCTCTGCTAGTAGTAGCACAAAAGCAGCCACAGGCTGTCTGGATAGGAATGAGTGTGGCTGCATTCCAACAGGACTTTATTTATGGACACCGATGTTTGAATTTCATATGATGTTCCAGGTCACAAAATGCTATTCTTGTTTTGATTCTTGTCTACCATTTAAAAATGTAAAAATCATTCTTGGTTCACGAACCAGACTCAGCCCCCAGGCAACGGTGTGCTAACCTCTGTTGTAGCCGGACAGGTGTTGGTGTGACGGTGGGGTTGGGGAGGGCGCAGGGTTTTCCAGGCTGAGGGCTGGCCTGGAGGTGGCAGAGCAGGTAAGCCTAGACGCACCCTAGAAGCCTTGAAAAATAATATGGACTTTACCCTATGGGTCAGTGATGGGTTTTAAACGAGGTTGCCTTTGTTAGACGAGTATTTATTGAGTGCCACCTGAATGCCAGACACTATTAGGAGGCTATTCTAGACTGAGCAGCCAGGAAAACTCTTCCAAAGAGATGGCATTTGCACTGAGACCTGAACTACAAGACAAGGTTGATGGGGGCGATATAACCCAGATTCCGACAATTAACTATAAGAAAGGTTGTAAATCCTCCTTTTACAAGTGAGAAACTGGAGGCTCAGCAAGGTTAAGTAAGTCACCCAAGGTCACAGAGCTAATAGGTGACAGAGAGTCAAGATTTTAACTGCTCTGGGTTCAAACTCTGCCTCTGGCATTTATTAACAATGGAACCTCAGAGTCCCCATACACTAATTATGAGTTCCTTCTCTTTCCCATCAAGAAGCATGTCTAGTAAAGCTTGTACATTCCCCCAAAATAGTATATTGAGGGATTAGTGTACACCAGGATTATTCTATGTGCCTGAGACAATGAACATAAAAGTGTTTGGGACCGTGAAAAAAACTAAGATTCTCTACACCTTGAGAGGGCAGGGAGAGGGGGCGGGATTTTTAGATGGGGTAGTCAGGGTACAACTCACTGAGGAAGTGACATTTGAACAGACTCAAAGGAGGTAAGGGAGTCAGCTATGTGATAATTTTGGAAAAGAGTTCCAGGCAAAAGGGAACAGCCAGTGCAAAGGCCCCGGGGCTGGAAGCGTGTTGGTATGTTCAAGGAACAGCCAGAGGCCAGTGTGGCTTGAGCAGAATAAGGGATAATGAAAGTGGCAAGAGATGATATCTGAGAGGTGATATAGGAGCTGCGGTCAGGGGAAGCAAGAAAGCTCACTTCTACTTTACTCTGAAGTTTGTTATCTCAAGCCTCAAGCATCTGGATCCTGCCTAGGGCCCCTCAGAGCTCCGTGATTCTGTGGTTCTGTGACAGAGGAAGCACCACCTGTGCCCACCCCAGCCCCCACCGTGAATGTCAGCCAGGTTTGCCGCTGCACCAAGTAGCCACCCAAAGAGAAAGGCTGGCACTGGGAAAATACTGGAAGAGCTCACCATCAGGTCCCAGACTTGAGAATATGAGCTAATGGGGTAGTTATCCACAGCATGAGCTGGCCCAGGCTACACACAGCTCCCTAACTCTGAAAGCTCCCTAGCTCTTAGAAAGTGGGGTGCATTACAAGGGACATGTTGGATTCATGCAGGAAAGTTTCAAAGTTTTCCTTTTTTTCCCTTCATATTCTTCATATTCTGCAAGACTCAGCTGGTTCTAGCTCAATTCTAGGGCAAAAAGAATCTACTGAGAGGCAGGCTAGGATCCGGGCTGTGCTAGAAGAATCATAAAGACACTTCCCCCATTCGGTTCTTGGTTGTAGAGGGTTGGGGTATAGGTTAGAGGAGAGCAAGGGGAAAGCTTCCAGACCACAATGAACTGAGCTTGATGCTCATCCCCCAGTCCCCTTGCAAATCTAGTGAACTGTGTGTCCAGGCCTTCTGAGTTTCCTCTGTGGGGGATTTGGTTTTATTTTCTTCTGCATCTGTTTCTGAGTCTACTTCCTTTGCCTTGAATAGATCAGTAATGGACTCAAACTGGATATGGCGTCAGACTGAGACGTCTGGGCTTCCTAATAGCCTCCCTCAGGTGTCTCTTATTTCCTGTCTCCCTGAGGAAGTAGCACAGAGTCCAAGAGCATGGACCAGCATAAAGGTCATGTGTCCTTCATGGAACTGGTCTTGAGACAAATATAGTGACAGTTCCTCTTGACTATCCAACAGCAACAGAATTTTTTGTGTGTATCTCGGGGAATTTCTTCTGTCCTTAAGCCAGGTTCCAGTTCTGCCAAGAAATCCACTTTCTAGTCAAGGAAACTTCTTGGAGCCAAAAGCATGCTGCACCATCCCGCCCCAATGTGTACCATGGGCCACCTGTAAATAAATTTATTGTCTTGTCTGAGCTCAGCATGAATTTCTCAGCAGTTAAAAATGTTGGTTTGTTTTTTCCTGCTCTTTAAAGGCTGGTATTTCATTAGGTACATTTCCCTCATTCTTTCCTTGTTACCCCAAAGAATCCCTTTACCTTCTGACATTCTCTTTTTTTGCATCTCTCACAGGCTACTCACAGGCCTTGTTCTAAGTTACTCCTCCTCAGAGAATTGTCCAATGACCAAGTAGCCGGTCCACTAACCATTGCATTTGTCCCTTAACAGCCTAGGAATGTGCTCATTTAACTGAAGTTTTCTGAAAACACATCTAAGGGGGTGTGGAAATGCACAAAGAGACAAAGATAGCTTTTCTTCTTTTTTAAAAAAAATGTTATTTTTAATGACATAAGTCTTTTCTTTCAATATTTAGGATGCAAAGAAACTGCTTCCTGGGAAGAAAGATGATTGTTCACAAGCCAGCAGGGAAAGATGTCTCTTTTTACCTTCTTTGTTTTTTACCTGGGGCTTAAATGGACCATCTTCCCTTCGTCCTGTTTAAAATCTTTTATTTATTCACTTGAGAGAGAGAGAGAGAGAGGATGGGGGTGGGGAGAGAAAGACAAAGAAAGAGAAAAACAGAAAATATTGATTTGTTGTTCCACTCATTCATGCATTCACTGGTTGATTTTTGTATGTGCCCTGACCAGATATCAAGCCTGCAACCTTGGTGTATCAGCATAACACTAACCAACTGAGCTACCCAGCCAGAGCCCCCTTAGTCTCCCGATAGATAAGGCTTTTGTTGCAAACACCAGAGACCAGCAGGCTGAGAACTGAATTGTTCAACTCTGTGATGAAAACTCACCAGGCTCAGGGATCTCAGGACCTCAAAGGAGCTCAAGAAGTGGGGGTGCAGCTGCATTTCTCGGGACAGGAGTCACTATGCCCGGTATGATGGGGCCAGGTGATCTAGTGGTTAAGGGCAGGTGTGCTTTCTACCTGTGCTAGTTGGAGTCGGTTACTTATCTCTTTGTCTCAGGCTCCTCATTTATAAAGTGAAGATAATAAAAGTAGCCACCCCTTAGGATTGTTGCAAGGATCAAATTGGATAATCTATGTAGAGCAATTAAAGTAATGTCTGATGCATCAAAAGCATTAGATATTTTTTATTATTATCATGCAGTAATATCTAAAAATAGATTAAAAACACTTATCTCTCCTATGGGCTGTACAAAGCAAGGGTTGGGCAAAATTCTTCATTTCTTCATACAAACACACAGACACAAAGTGTGGCCTGCAAGTACAAAACCTTCATAAATCCATCAGCCCAGACCAAGAGGCTTGTTTAACCCTAAGTCCTCCCTTCGAGCCTGTCCTCTTGCTCCCTGGCACTAAGCTGGCAGCCAGTCCCAGCCCCACATCAAGGTCAGAGAGGAAAATGATGGAGGGCCAGCTGCTTCACCTCCCTCACTCTGGGGGAGGTGCGGTGGCAGGGCGCAGCAACAGTTGGGACTTTGGCAAGAGGAGTGAAGTCCTCAGCCAACGAGTGACCAACTGAGCATGAGACAGCCTTGCTCTCCTCCTGTCACACACAACCCCAGCACACACCCTCACAACAGCCCCAACACTCACACAACACTTCCAGCACCATACAACTCCCCAACACACACACACACACACACCATCCCCAACACAAAACACCACAACACCCCAGCACCATACAGCATGTAACCACACACAACACCCCAACAAAACAGCAACACACGTAGCACTGCAACACAAATACAGTGTACCTCAACCCTAGTCAACACCACAACACATACAAAACACACCCATTACGACACGGTACATCAACACACACAACACCTCAACACACATACAACACATCCCAATACTATATATCACAAAACCCCCAACACACATACAATGCTCCACACTACACAATACCATAACACACATAGAAAGCTGTTCTGTCCTCTATTCCATCCTCTTTGTCTTTTTCTCTAGGACAGACCCTCACGGGGAAGCACTCTGAACTCCAGCCTGTGAGGCAGGACTGGAGTGGAAGGCGAAGGAAGGGGGCAGGACCATGCGCAGACGCTGGAGTCAGAGGGACCCTGTGAATCTGGGCTCATCTGTGTGCTAGCTGTGGAACTGGGCAAAGGAATTCAACTCTCTGGGCTTGTTTTCTTGTCTGCAAAATAACAGTAATGCCTACATGAGATACATTCAACACAGGTGCCTGGTATGAATCCCTTTTCCTGTAAGTGGCAATTGTTGGTGTTGTCATTGTGCGTGGTTCCTCCTATTGCTGAGAATGGGGCAGGCAGGTAAAGGAAAAGAAAGGGATGGTTACGAGGCTCGAGGTGAACCATCGACTGAAGGAAATCTCCCCACCCCAGAGAGAAAACATTACCCCTTTTCCTCTGAGTAAGTTTCCGCAGCGTCCTCAGAAGCTTACATCTGTCATGATCACCTTGGGTCCTTAAAGGGTGCAGTCATCAGCAAGTATATTAGTTAGCATTACATTATCAACCCAAACCACTGACTTAAACAGAAGAATCCTTGTTTTATTGTCCCACCTGCCTGCCAGCAGGAGACAAAGTGGTTGTTTCTCACATAATCGGAGAGCCCCCCTCATGTTCTCATGCATGACCATCCCCCACAGCTGAGCCCTGGGCAAGACCCCTCGTTCGCCCACTAAAGACCAACCTGTGGGGAGACATTCCACCCAGGTTCTCGCTCCCAGCTACAGCTGTCCCACCTTTCCGACAGTGGCTCTTTCCCTCTTTAGGGTCCCAGATCCCTTTGAGAATCAGGTGAAAGGAACAAATTCTCCCTTGCAATTTTGTTCTGTCTGGTGTCTGGACCCCCTTCAGACCAGTGTTCCGGGAGATGGGGGACACCAGCGCCTGCTTCCTGTCTTGGCTGTTCCATGCGCCATCGACGGGAGTTTGGCTTCCCTGAGGATCAGAGAGTTCTTCCACCTGGTGGCCTGCACAGAGCCAGCTTGTTAAAGGGAAGCAGCAGCCCAGTGTGCACCACGCGGCTTCGCTTAGAGCTTCAGATTCTGGCAAGGAGCCCAAAGAGGGCTGGTCCAGGCGGAATGTACACATCCCCTCTTCCTCCGGCAACAGGAGGCTGTTGTAGGAGTTTGTGTGTCTATCTGTAGTATTTCAAGATTTGCTAAATATCCCACATTTCTGGAAAAACAAAACAAAAACAAAAACAAGCACGGGCACTTCCCTAATATCCTACAGCCAGAGAAGGGTATGGCGTCCTGATAGGTGTTGGAGGGAAGAGAAGCTCTTGCCTATGCCATAGGCCAAAGTGGGAACTCAGTGATAACGCCTAACACGAACTGGGTGCTCATCCTGTGCCAAATTCATGTAGATGAATCCCTTCAACAGCCTATGTGGTAGGAACTACTATTATCCTCATTTAATAGATAAAGAAACAGGAATGCTGAAGTGAAGTAACTTGCCAAGATCCCAGTGGGGAAGAGTTAGGATTTGGCCCCAGGGTGTCTAACTCCTGAGCCCAAATTGCTAACCTTTACACCACACCACCTCTACTATCCTTTACCTCATCGTTGTTATTGTAGAAGTGGCAGGGGAACACAGGAGCAAAAGTAAACTTTCCCACAGTGCTCACCTCTGGCGTCCTCTCCAATGATGTTACACTCCCAGCAGATTTGAATCTGGAGAAGTGAAGTAACTGTCAAGCGGGGTTTCTTCCCTGACGTCCTCTGGTTTCTCTTGCGTGTGAATTTCAGATGCCCAGAAACCAAAGGCAGGAGAAAGGGACAGGTGTTGAGCTCAACGCCAAAGTCCTACCAAACAGGGGCATTCAGGCTTTCAGACTCAGACCAGACGACCTCACTGTCGTGTTGCTCTCCGCCCACACCTGCTCCTTAGTGAAATACTTTCTCAGGGCCGCAGGCCAATCCCTTGACTACATCCGCAACGGCCAGCATAGTCATGGCTGGATCGAGACCCTGAACACACATCCTGGTGGCTGCCAAAATGGCACCAGAACACTTTCTCTAAGAACTAAAAAATAAGATGCTCTGAGTCTAGGCATTACTATATCCTAAGTCACCTGTTGCTCACAAAGGACCTAATTACAAATTCCTGCCTCCAGTCCCTGCTATGAGCACACTCCCTAAAGTACAGGCGATGTACAGAAGCCCAATAGTATACCTCACAGTCACATTTCAACCAGCTATATCATGGTGTTGAAAACAGGGCTGTATTTTTTTGACCCAGATCACATACTTATAGACATCCGACAATGCCAGCAGCAGCTTCTACACTCAAAATGCCAGAAGGCACCTACAGAGGTATTCCAGATAGAATTTCGAGCCATTCTGATTGGCATTTGAGAACAAGATCCATCTTTGTCACCATGCTGGGAACTTGATGTAAAACCCCAGAAGCTACTGAGATACACGACTTGATTTCTTCTCATCGTATTGCCACGCTCCTGACACCCCTTTGGTTGACTTTTCTTGTGAAGGACCCAAGTGAGAGAGCAGTTTAGAAGATCAAAACAGAACCTTGAGAATAGCCTTATTCTACAGATTTGGAAAATGAGACCCAGAGAAGTTAAATCACATTACTTAATATATTTGCTGGGAAGGTCCCTGTGTTTACAGACAGAAACTTGGGTTGGAGTGCTAGTTTTGCCTCTTCAACCTCTCTCTGGGCTTCAGGAACTTACAAGCCTCAGTTTTCTTGTCTGTAAAAGGGGTCCATAAGCCCCATCTCACAGAATGGATTACATGGGATACTGTAGGCATGGAAGTGCTTTATAAATGTAGCATGTTGTACAAACAGTGTATTATGAAAGGCACACCCCAGCACACCCACTCCTGTGCCTGTCCTGTTGAAAGGGTCAGAGAAGCAACAGTGGATGCTGGGAACGTCTGTGCTAACCCTCCACTGTTGAGCTCTCTTTTAATTAAGATCCTATCTTTCCTTTTCCTTAGGATGGTGGAGAGCCTGGCAGTGGCTCTTTCCCTTTTTAGGGTTCCAGATCCTTCTGAGAATCAGGTGAAAGGGACCAACTCGCCCTTGCAACTTTGTTCTGCCTGGTGTCAGGGCCCCCTTCAGACTGGTGTTCCAGGAGACGGGGGACGCCAGCGCCTGCTTCCTGCCTTGACTCTAACAGCCTCCACACCTGCATAGGTCACCGCTGTCAGGGCAGGACAAAGCCCGAAAGGAGAGGGGGAAAAAGTAAATCTTTTGTTTCTGAAGTGAGATAGCCCAAAATGCAGCTAGAAAAGGTTCCATAGAGGTTTGACTTTCACCAACACAAACTGGAAACAAAGGTGACCCGTTCGCCGGCCATGCCCTCTGACCTCTCTGCCTGGAAGGCCTCTGTTCTCTCAGCCTCCGGTCTGGTTTCAGGATCCTCCTCTGGGGCTGTTTGCCTTGGGGGCCGGGACGGAGGGGTTCAGCAGCGCCCTCCGTTTCCCAGTGGCGGGGGAGTCACTGCCTGCTATTCGTGAGCAATGGTTAGTGCCTGCTGCAGTTTCTCAGGCACGGTGCGTTTAAAAGGGGGAATTCACTAAAGAAATGATCCTCCTGCTACCACCTTTGGAAATTCAGGGCTCAGACTGGATATTTGACAAGGTACACCCCCTTTCCTTCTGTTTTCTCCCCACCGCCCACTGTCCTCACCCTGTATACGTTAAACTCACTCTCCCCATTTGACAACGGCCTCCGTGTTTCCTTCCTCTGAGCTCTGTTCAGTTTGGGCCTATGACCATAGATTTTTTTTTCAGAAAACCTCCATAAATCCCTTCAGCCACTGTCACACAATTGGTGGTAATTTTTTGTTGTTGTTAAAGTTGCCACTGGCCACAGTTCTGGAGCTGGGAACTGCTTTCTATCATTCCTTCAGATACAGCCCTGGGTGGTCAGACCAGAGGCCCCAGACCCTCACTTCCAGGACCTCAGAATGAACTCAGGAGCAAAAAGAAAGTGTAGCAAGGCTGGAATGATTTCCATCCATTTGTGGGGAAGTTTCTTCCCTCTCTCCCACAGCCAGTCCCAGCATAACCGGAATATTCTAAGAGCAGGAATACTCTCATTGGCAGAAGGTGGAGGTAGCAAGAGCAGAGGGAGCTGGGAAACAAAGGACTCAGTTTTGAGGCCTGTCTTCAAAATTTTCTCACCAGGAAAATGAAAGAAAGGAGATTTCCCTTCTCTGACTCATAGGAGAACAGGGAGGACGGAGGGCAGAAGTGACTTTGGAGATGCTTGGTGAACAGTCATGTGTAGAACATGGACTGCATAGTCCTGGCTCCCGAAGTCTTACGCCGTTGCCGTGGATGCTGCCATCGGTGCACAGCCATAATAAAATGACGATAATGCAAATTCTGAGAAGGACAGGAGCAGAGGCCCCATGACGAGCCCTTCAGTTGGATTATCTCACTTACCTCCCACATTGGCCTTGCGAATTAGGTTGTTTTCTTACCACCACCATCCCATCCCTTTAGTGGTGAGGAAACAGGCCCAGCAAGGCTGAGTAACTGGCTCGCAGCCACGCAAGGTAGTGGTGGTGCCAAGCCTTGAACCTGGGTTTTCTGTGTGACCTTGGGCACGCCTGTTTCCTCATCTGCAAACAATTAAGGAGATGCCCAGGATGATCTGCCAGACCCCTTCAGGCCTAAGATTACTGGACTGCCATTTCCAACAGTTCTACCTGAGACAACATCCACGGGCCAAGTCCACATTCCATGGGGGCAGTGACTATCTGTGGGGTGGACCCCTTGGCAGCTCGGTCAGTCCAGCACCACACACTCCTCTGTAGGCCCCTCACTGGTCGCCTCTTCCAGGGCTAACACCTCCTATTAGTCACAGCAGAGACCCAGCCTGTGGGGTCCATGCCCAGTGACAGGAAAGCCACAGGCTGCAGAGCCGGCCAGATGGACGCAGCTTTTCCCAAACAGTGGACATGCTCTCCCTGGCACCCGGCCTCCCCGGCTGTGTGAGCAAACCCAGAAGAAAAGCCACCCTGCAGCCTGCTGACAGGCATCACGGTGGCAGTGCGCCAGCGTGTGCCCACATCCCTCAATCCGTTCATTTTCCCCACATCCTCCCTGGGGCGCCGCTTGGTTCCTCTCACGGGGTCCCACAGAAAGGAAGCAGGGCAAGTGCAGGCTGGGGCAGCCCTGCTCGCAGTCCAGTCTCCAAAAGGCAATTTCAAAGGCTTGACTCTGTGGGAGTTGCTGGGGACGCTCCAAAACCGGAATGGCTTCAGAGCCTTCCAGAAAGATTTCCTGTCTCACCTTCACCCCCGCTGCCTGCTCTTCCCAGAATATGAGATGCACGTATTCCGGAAAGCTCCTGCTGACATGTGAGATTACCTTCCGAGCTGTCAAGCTGTCGTAAACATACCAGGAGGGAGAGTCATATTGTGCTTAGAGAAAGGGAACTTGGCCACCAACTGACTGCCTTGGCACAACCTGCGGTGGAGGCCTCTGCAACTCTGCCTCAGTTCCCCCCAGGGTAAAAGTAAGGCCCTGTCCAATCTGTGGTCAGCTGGACTACGGGAGAAACCCAGAAACTGTAATACACATAACCAAATACAACAACATGACCCAGGGTCACGCACACCTGAATTTTAAAGGATAAGTTTGTTTTCTAATTATCGACTCTTGCCTGATATTGTGATGAGCGCGTGGTCTGAGTCCTTGAGATTCAGACAGAGGAAGCCTTAGTTACCATTTCATCGGGCTGACCTAACTAAGAGGAATTGACTTTTTGTTTAACCTCAACAGAAGAACCTGTTCTCTGAAACAGCTGGTAAATGAACTAACTGCATGTGGAAAATGTTGATTCCTGTGGCCCCCTGGAAGCCAGGTATAAAGTGCCAGGGAAAGGCTGAGTCTTTGTTAACAACCTGAGTGACCAGTTGAGTCAGCCAGAGGTAGTCCGGGCTTCTCATCAATTCCCTTCTTCCTTCTACCTGATGCAGAATCTTCTCGAAAGACAAAGGGCTCTAGAGGCCCTTCACACCTTCGAGCTCCTAGGGAATCCCTATTTCCTTCACCAGCCAAGGGCAGGGAAAGTGTGTTACCATGGGGGGGTCTAAGGATTTACAGGCACTGCTTCTCTGACAAAGCATTTCTGTGGGTGTGAGGAGAGCCAGGGTCTGATAAGCAGGGAAAGCAAGTGAACCACATGACCTGTCTGCTTCTTTTTTTCCCACCTGTGAAAAGGGAGCCAGGCCTCCTCAGCTCTTTGGGATGATAGAGAAGCCCATGAAACACAAAGGCAAGCATGTGGGCCATAAAGATAAAACCCTACTTGAGGATTTCAGGGATAATTTTAAAAGGCTTTCTTTGGTAACTGAGGGAGAAAATAATTATGGCTTGTGCCCAGGTTTGCTTGGGCATCTGCTGACCTTTATGCGGATTTGGTAAAAGTCAGTCGGGTAATCTTCCTTTACCCGGCACCGTCTCCGGGGCCCAGGGGGCCTCTCAGACCAAACCGCCACCAAGAGGCCCTCACGCCCCACCCCGTTTCCATGCGCTCACACTCGGTCCACCATGACTGTGCGGTCTGCAGATACAGCAGCCGGCTTTGAAATGGCTTCATGCTTGGTCCCCAGGCCCTGTGATGGTTCTGCACAGTCCTACGTCTCTCTTCTCAAGGGGTCTCCTTGGAGGCCACAGTCACGTTTAGCCAGGGGAGGCTGCCACAGATCTGGAGTTGTGGCAAAAACAACACTGACAGATTCACTCAGGCAGGAACCTGTGACCTCAGGCACAGCTGGGCTATAATCAATGGGCTAAGCAGACAACCCCCAGGGTTAAGACTAACAGGTCCCAAGACAGACTTAACTACCACTTAAGCTATTAGATAAGGCCACTTTCCTGCCCAGACCTGGAACCACAGCTCTTTAATATTTTTTTAAATAGATTTCGGCATCTCTTGCTAACTGTTAATTCAGAGGGTTTCTTTCTTTTACAATAAAAAAAAAAAAAAGTTTGGTTATATACCCAAGACAAATGCCCAGTACATTAACACATATGCAATAAATACTTATTTAAAAAATAAATTCAGTCATTCAACATATATTTACTGAGCACCTACTATGTACCAGGCATTAATCTAAGATTTTGGGGGACATCATTGTGAATAACACAGAAAAAAGTTCCTAATATAAGAGAGCAGTAAACAAACAAATATATAATGTCAGATAAGAATTGTCTGTGATATGTCGTGCTATGAAGATAAACTAGACAAGGTAACCTAGAGTGAAATGGTAGCTACGATCTTAGACAGTCATGATAGAAACTCTGAAAACATTTGCGTGAAGGCCTGAATGATGTGAGGGAGGAGGCTGCAAAAGTGTCTGAGAGAGACCACCCCAGGAGAGGCAGGAGGAACAGCAAGGTCAAAGGCGGGAATGCTCTTGGCATTTTTGAGAATAGCAAGGACGCAGTGGCTGGAGCAAAGGGAGGGAATGAAGAGTAAGAGGAGATGACCTTGGAGAGGCTGCTAGGGGCCAGAACAGGCTGGGTTTTGAAGGCCATGGTAAGACTATGGGGTTTTGTACCCAGTCCGGTAGGAAATCATGGGAGGGTTAGAGCAGGGATGTGCTGTGTGGCTACGTTCTAGAGAACTCACTGCAGAAAAGTCAGAGTGGAAGGCGGGAGGTCATGGCAAAGTCCAGATGAGCAGTAATGGCAACGGGGCCACAGTGGAAGCGGTGGAGGGTAAAACGTGGTTATACATTGGATGGACTCTTAAGGCAGAACCAACAGGATTTACCAAGAGATTGGAGTGAATGAATTAAAACTACTTTTAAAAAAATCTCTCAATAAATAAGTGAACTAGGTCTCTTTGAGCTGAGAGAAACTTCCGTGGTGGCTTTTATGAATATACCCACTCTCTTAATTTTACTGATTTCTTTGATCATGGGCTATTAGATTAACTGTGGCAATAAGTAGAGTTTAGTTATAGACCCAAATCAAACTCTCCTTGACCATGTTTCTCTCACACCATGCCCAGGAGGTTAGGACCACACAAACTCATTCTCTAGAAATTCCATTGCTGGTGTGCTCATGCAGTATCCTACCTTGAGATAACTGGGCCTAGAAATATTTAACTTGTCCAGAAAAACATATTGCTAAACCTGAAAACAATGAAAAGGATTAATGGGAATCATGGGGCAAAGGCTGTGTGATTTGTCTAGCAATACAAACTATGGGAAAACACTTCTTTTTCTTTTTTAAAAGAAAACATTTTAAAAGTCTAAACACATGAAGGGAAAAATCCATGAGGTTTCAGAACCTAGGAAAAACAAGCAAAAATAAAACAAAACCCAGAAAACCTCATAACTCAATTACCGGTGTCACTGTGAATTATCCTCTTTGTCATTTCTACCCACAGCATAATGACAGACAAATTACATGCCTGAGGTCACACTCCAGGCTGAGACCTACACCTCTTTTTTCCCTTTTTCCTAAATCAGACACAAAATGGATCTAAAGGAAACTCAGTAAGGAAAAAAAAAAATTGGGGGAGGAACACAAATATGCTGTTTGTTAGTTTTAATACAACATGCTTCATCTTGCACTTTATACAAGGTGTGCTTGGATGAGAGTATCAGAGATTATAAAAGATCAGATTTCCCTGCCTGGGATCATAGAATGACAGATACACAAGAATGTTGAGATTACCTGGTCCAAGATGTTTGACAACTGGAATGTCAGGCCAGAAGGCAGCGGAACGCTGGGCTGACACATACTGTTCGGTAGCAGCCCTGGTCTTGTCCCGCTCCCTCATTTCCCGGATGAAGAGCATGTTACCCAAGGAGTGTAAGGATCTTACCATGATCACATAACAAGCTAATGGACAAGTTTGTTCAAAAAAACAGTGTTGTTTCCTCAACAATCTCTGTCCCTTATTTAAAATTAAACATCAAACATAAATACCAAATAATGAAATACCATGGTCTCCAAATAACTTTGGCTCATGTCCTAAAAATTTTAGGAGCAGGGCCAACTTCAGGTGCAGCTCGAGAAAAGGACCAATTTCTTTCTCCCCACTTCTTGGGTCAGCTTCCATGGGATTTGCTTCTTTCTCAGGTGGGCACTTCCCTCATGGTGACAATGTGACTGCTTAAACCTCTAGACCTAACATCCCCTCAGCTTAAGTCCAGCAAGAAAAAGGGTTCTCTGCCCACCCCCCACACACACACTTCCCAGCAAAAACCTCATGATGTCTCCTTGACTGTGGCTGGGTTGTGTGCCCAGATAGTCAGGTCCCTCCCTAGCTCCCCACCTCCAAACCTGGGCTGAAATTGAAGGAGTGGTGGTTGCCCCAAAGGCAATTTAAAGATTATAACCAGAAGTGGGGTTAATGAATGAGTGAATGCTTCAGAGCCGAAGGCAACAAATGTTACAAATTGTTGTTACTTATGACTAGGCCTATGGGAAGAGGGACTGCAGGGAGATCCTGCAGAACAGAATTTGGCAGGGGATAGGAAAGAACAGGAGGATCCCATGGGAGGCTGCTTTATCTGTAACATGGGCCCATGGCATTAGCCTACCCTAAATCCGGTGGAAAAGTGTTATAAATAATATAGGGTTCCAAACAAAGGAAGAACAGTTGTCAGATTGAGGTTGTGGGTAAGATTTGTGGAATTGCTAGGTTTTGAATCAAATTTTGAAAACAAGGGGAACCAGATGACAAGGTAGAGGAGAGAAATGTTTCAAGGGAAGCATGAAGACCTGATGCCGGCAACAACTGTGTGTGTGAGAGATGGGAAGCCTTAGCTCGCGCACTCGTCCGTTCGTTTGTCCAGTCAGTGAATATTGATCGAACACCTACCACATGCCACACAAAACTATAGGTGCTGAAATGAGAACAGCGAATAAGATTTACAAAGATTTGAACCTAGTGGCGTCCAACAAAGAGAGTTGAAAAGTATCACAATAGGGAAAGTTCAGGGTACTGTGGGAACACATGAGGGCCACCTCACTGAGACCCAGGGAAAGGAGAACATGACTCTAAGCTGAGATCCAGAGATAAGCCATAGTGAACTAAGCAAAGCAGAAGAGAGGCTCGTTCTGGCTGAGGGAAGAATATGTTCAAAGGCCAAGTGGGATGGAAGAGCAAGGTCAAGTTGGTTGGTGGCCATGAAGCCACATGCGAGACTTTAGATTTGATTAGAAAGAATATAGAAAACCACTGGGGGCCCTAAGCAGGGTCAAACATCCTGACAACAGTGTAGAAGCAAAACTATTACCCCAGGTAAGAGAAAGACAGTCTTTGGGATACGGTCTTGCCAAAAGAGGTGTGATTTCTGATCTCGGGATATGAAGTCCAATTGGAATAACGCTGAGGTTAGAAGAACACACAGCCCAGCAACGCAGACAAGAAGTGCTTGTGGTCAGAAGGATATCGAGGGTGTGTAAGTGAAGACGAGAGCTGAAGAGAGCCAGGGAAGGGCAGGGCCATAGATAATAATGGCAGAATGTGATTTCAGCAGGAATGCTGATAACAGCAGCCAGAATGCTCTGCCAAAAAATCCAGGGAGCTGGATAATGCCAAGTGTTGGCAGGGGTGTGCGGATTTAGAGACCCTCGTCCATGCTGATGGGAGTGGGCTGTTGTAGCAATCTGGGGAGCAATCTGGAATATTTGGTAAAATTAAGTATAGGCAGACCTTTCAACACAGCAATTCCACTCCTGTGTCTAAACCCCAAATGCATTTCCTAACCCATAATGCCCATCGCAGCATTATTCACGGCGATAGGAAATCGGAAGCACCCTGAGTGTCCAGGCTGTGAGAACGAATAAGAGTGGCAAACACACACCATGGAATGCTATGCAGCACTCAAAAACTCGGTGCTCAGCAAAAACCAACCAAACAAACAAACCCAAAAGACAAAGGAGATATGTATCCATATCATTAATATACATAAAGAATAGACGCTGGGAAAATTTAACACTGCAACTTGCCCAGTCCCTTCCAGTCAGCACTTCTGATTCCCTTTCTCTGGATTATGTTTCCCTTGGCACTTACCACCTTCTACCATACTGATAGTTCTCTTATTTTTATGCTTATAAAGTATTGTCTTTCCTCCCCTATTAGCATATACATTCCTCAAGGGCAGTGATCTCTGATGGTTTCTTTGCTAATGCATCCCCAAATGACTGTCACAGAGTAGTTACTAAATGAATACTTGTTGAATGAATCAATGAACAAGACAATATGTATTTTGCAAGAACATTCGTAAGTCAAAAGATCCACTTTTAGTACATGAGATAGCACTTAAACAAGAAAGAGCTCAGCCAGGAGGAGTACCAGGGATGAGATGGAGGCAAGAGGGGCCCTGCTGCACCAAACATCCTTGACTGAGGAGCACGTTAGTGGTTTCTGAGTTCCATTCTCCCCTGCCTCCCAGTGGCTGCCTGGACCTGCCATCAGCCGTGCCTGACTCTTCCAGAACATCAGGTCTTGAAAACATCAGTCTGCTGACACTGTAAGTCCCTGTTCTGGGAGACCAGAAGTCTGAAGGGTTCCTGGTGAATGGGTCTTCCTAAGCCCGTTTTGGGAAGGGTGTTAGCTGGAGGGGCCTGCCCTGGGGTCCACTCAGGCCCCTTAAAAGTTTGGCCAGTTTTTGGATTTGGGATTCCCATCTGTTTCATACACATTAGCAGGTTTTAAACAAAACAAAGACTGGAGTCACCCTAGAAGGTACCTAACCAGTAGCATGCAAAATAACTGGGAAGTTTTGGAAAATGCAAATTCCCAAGCCTAATCCCCATGGAGATTCAAAAGATATTAGGGAGCCCAGGAATTTGATTTGTTTTATTTGGACTCCCCGGGTGCCTGCAGCCCAGCCAGAACCTGAACCCCACGCTGGGCAGTAGGAATCCCAGCCAGTCCCCAGTAGCCAACCTGGCTCTCCCCAGGGAGGCAAGAAATCTGCACTTTCCTCCACCCCCACCAGGAATGCTGGCGGGGGCTTCAGAAGCTGAAGCAGTCGGAACTCTGGGTGGAGGTGGACAGGTAATGGGCCAAAACACCCCTTCAGTCTTGCCCTAGTATCAGCATTCCTGGCCCACCCACCTGGGCTCTTGGTCACCAGGAGACCTCACGCGTACATACAGGCCCTAACCTGCCCCGAGCCCAGATCCGGAGCTTCCCAAGCCGCTCTCTCAGCCTGCTTTGAACAAAGGCGATTGTTCCCCCAGGAATGTGCTGCGGGGAGACGTCTGTCCATCCTTCCCCTTCTCTCCATCCCTTCCATCTCTGCTCCCACCTTTGATCCCTGGGAGGGAAGGTATCCTAAATATGATTGCTCTTGGCTACATTTTCCTCTCTAACTTGAAAGTCACATGCTCTCATGTGTGATTATTTGTGCACGAATCCCTCCAGCACTCAGACGCATTTATTCAATGCTGGAAGCTGAGGTTCGGGCAGATGACGGTTTTTAAAATACACCTAGGGAGTTGCCGACCTTCCTGTGGGAATCGTCCCATTATTTAAAGGATGGATTGTGCCTGTCCCAGCCCCCACCTGATGAAGCTGTAAATTGTAACAAGAGAATCTGGCTGAACAAGTTTCCGATTCAAACGTTATCTTGTGGACAAAGAACTCTTTGAATATGGTTTCTGTGTTTGGCTTCTTGTGATGGAGTGGAAAGTTGTTTTCACTGTTGCCGGAATTCTTCTCTCCCTTCAGCGTGTCCGGGCCCTGACTGAGAAGGCAGCCGTGGGCCGGGTGGGGGCAAGGAGAGTCCACGTGGCCAAGAGAACTGTGGCCAGGCCATTTCCTGCTCATTAACACATGGATATTGATAATATTTCTCTCTAGGAAGCTGCCACTGAGAAGGCAAGTTGTCCCCTTCGGTCACCACGTCATCAATAGGCAGACGGCCCCTTTCTGGAAGAGCCCATAATCCAAACATGCTTGGAGCTGGTGATTGATAGAAAGCTCCTATTTTAAAAGGATTCCGAATCTAAACAGAATGTGTCTGGTTACTGACAAAATTAAATTACCCTCTGCTGGAGAAACTTCCCTTTCCAGTGAAAACAAAGTTATAGTTACAGATAAAATAGTAACTTGGACATAAATTCCTAGAGGTTTCTAAGAGCAAGCAAGTGTGATTGTTAAATTTATGGGCTTAAATCCATTTTATGTTTATCCCACTTTGATATACTTCATAAGTGAGAAGGCACAAAACCCTTTTTGTTGTTGTTGTAGTAGTTGAAGGGTCAAAAGTTCCATAGACTCTTTGGTTAAAAGCACCTGGAGGCCCAGGTTTTACTGAACTCTCTGCTCTGGGAAAATCTTTTTTTTTTTCTCTCTAGAAACATGATAACCAAGCTACCCAGGAGCGAAGGAAAAGGTAGAAAAGTTTCCTGCTCTGTGTCCTCTTTTTCTCAAGGAAAGATTACAGTTAACACTCTGCTTTCTTGGACATTTCTCATCAAACTCTCTCCTCAGCTTTCCTTGCCTCCAGAAACAAGGCCAAT
This sequence comes from Pteronotus mesoamericanus, assembly GCF_021234165.1. Taxonomy (NCBI): domain Eukaryota; kingdom Metazoa; phylum Chordata; class Mammalia; order Chiroptera; family Mormoopidae; genus Pteronotus; species Pteronotus mesoamericanus. The sequence goes on along the minus strand of NW_026555277.1, from coordinate 21,414,081 downwards.
GCAGTGAAACAGGATTTTGGTGTTCAAAGTGACAAGAAAGCCCTTCCAGTGAATCATTTTATTTATCCAGCGGGTCTTTGTTGAGTTGCTGGTTCAGGCTGTCACAATGCTAGGCTCCGAGAAGGGTATAGGAGTCTTCAAGGGAACTGATATTTGTCATGCATGAAGGGAACCAAAGTTTTGCCACCCTAAAACTCCCTTTGGGGATATTGATTTTTAAGCTAGTTATTAAGAAACAAAAGACTCGAGAAAAACATTGGACTCTCCCCGTTTCCTGTCTAGGCGGTTCGCATGGGAAGATCGGCCCCAAGCAGGGAACCCGACAGGCTCTGAGCAGGGGCATGTTACCCAGCTCCGCCGTGTTCTGTCGTTTCTGGGTTGCCGGGCCAGAACCTGTCCGCCACCTGTGTTTGGCTCTTCCTAAGCTACCTGGAAACTGCCTGAGTCCTTTGAAATCTCAGACCCCTGCCCCACCCTCCCTTTCTCCTTTGTCCATGACGGCATAAAAACCTCAACTATCTCACGTGTTTCGTGTCTTAGTATTATAAGGCGATTCGTATATTCGTATAACCAACTCTGCACATTTTCTCCAGTTACTTAAAAGCTGTATGGTTTGGTGAACCAATGTCATCCCAAGAAATTCCATTTTACAATTGAATAAGTAAATAAATCTGTCTCTGTTAATTTGATTATTAGCGCAGCTAGAAGAACTTAAAATGCGGGGCGGGGGTGGGAGGTTTAGCTCCCACAAATACATTCCCTTTCACAACTCCCTTTCACCTTCCATAACTCAGCCAGAGGCTGGGCAGAAGAAAAAATGGCCTCTAGACTGGAAATGCTTAGGAACTGGCAAGGGAGGTCAGATTGCAGAGGAGAAACCTCCAGAGAATGGCAGGAGGCCTCCGTTAATCCAGGCCTAACCCAGCAGAGACATATTAAAAGTGCTGCAGTCTGGAGAAGAGAGATCAGAAAGACCCGGGCCCCCAGGTGCTTTCAACCAAAGAGTCTAGAATATCCAATTCTGTGGGTTTGGTTTGTTAAGCGTTTCAGCTGGAAAGACATCTTCCTCTGAGACCCAAGCCTCAACAATAACGTCCCTCTCTTTCTTTTGAAGCCAGTTTCGAATCTCTTCCCTGACAGAGAAACTTTATCTCCTACATCCTCTGCACTCTTCTTGGTTACATCCGTGGACACAGAGCCACAAGTCCAGCTGGACCCTGCCACAGCCCTGTTCTAAAAAGAGCTATGTCATCAACGTGGGTTTACATTCGGAGGAAATTTGCTTTTATTTTGCTTTTGATTAATGTGCTAAGATGTTACATTAGGGAAGGATCCTCGCCCTCCCCTCCATTTGTGGGCCCCACCAAGCTGGGTGGGTTCTCCACAGAGGCAAATGTGAGCGTGAGTGCTCCCGGGGCTTGGCAGGGCCGCACGGCTGTGAGGCAATGGCTCTTCCATCACACTGTCATCGCGTTGCGGAAAACACCCTGAGCAGCACAGCTGCAGCACCGCTGGCAGCCCAGAGCTGACTGAGGGGGGAAGGCGCTGGGCCGGCCCCTCCTGCCCGCCACAGCTTCCCAGCGATGTCCGTGGTTCGGTGGTAGTTTCTTCACTAGCCATGAGACCCGTGACGCATCACTGGACTGGAATGGGTACTCGGTCTCCATAATGAGCAATCGTACGAGGACTTGTGTGCGCCCAAGTTACCACCATTACCATTTATTACCACTGTTACCAAAGCCACACGTCCCTTGTTATGCTCTGACACAGTCCACCTAGGCCCCCTTGCAACCTGATTGCCATTCCTTAAACTCTTCCTGTGTAGAAATTGTGGAGCCCTGACTCTTGGGGTGGCAGTGGTTCTAAAATTCAACTCAGAACAAATTCAATAAACATCTGTTATCTCCATTTACTTCACATTTCTTGATCTCCTATGTGCCCGCCAACGGGAATACAACAGTGAATGTGGCTGGTCTTCAAAGGTTAGTGAAGGAATGTCCAGGACAGCACTAGTCGTTTATTCCTCATTCTTCCTGAAAGAATCCCAGATGCCCTCTCCCCAGTTGTCTGACTCCCCCAGCAAAGAGAAATAGCCACAACAATTGGCTAGAGTGTGGAAAAAAAGTGTATTTGTAATCAGACATGGATTCAAACTGCAGTTGTATTACTACTTTATTATGAGATATTAAGCTACTTAACATCTCTGAGCTTACTTTTCTCGTTTGTTAAATCGTGATAATAAAGCTTTCTCTCAAAGAGTACTGTGAAGCAGCACTCACTTCAGCAGCACATATGCTAAAATCGGAAGGATACGGAGAAGATTGCCGTGGCCCCTGTGGAAGGATGACACGCGAAGTTGTGAAGCAGTCTATATTTTTAACGGTCCCTCAGATGGGGAAAAGGAACATGCCAGAAGGTGAAATGCAAGTTAACAATGTGGAAGAATTTAGCTCAGCGTAATTAAGAATGACTTCCCTGCTTGAAGAGAAACTGTAAACAGAAGTAGAAGCTGTTGGGAATGTTTTTTCTGATGACACATTGCCTATTTGAATAAATCTGTGTGTCAACTTAAAAAAAAAAAAAAAGAAAGGAAGGAAGGAAAAGAGTGCTATGGAGATTAACAAACTAACATGTGCAGATTGCCAAATTTGATGTCAGACATATAGAAGAAGACCCTGTCATATGGTAGCTACTATTATCGTGGTGATTATATGTTACTATTACTATTGCTATGACTGCTGTTATTCACAGATCTGTGCCTTATGAGGAAGCCAAATAGCCTTTTCGAGAAAACTAATATTGGGAAACTTTAGGAGAACATCCCTTCTAGGCTGTAGCATATCTAAGTTTCAAGTAGGGGCAAAAGCAAATGATCTATCTTCCTGGAGAAAAAAAAAGATTGAATTTTTTTAACTTAAATGTGATCTTCCATTGATTAGTCCACCTGTGAGGATCAGTCTTCTTCTTCAAAGAAAAAAATTAAGGTGTTCTCTGCCTAATCTGTCAAGAAGTTCAAATAAAAGATGTTGGGTTGGAGTTCTATTCTGAGGTAGCAGAGGGAGGGAGAGTTATCACCAACACTTTTTCCTTATTTTTCTTTTAAAGGGTTGGCAGACCATTATTAAAAAAAAAAAATCATCACCATCTAAAAATGCTTTATAAGTATTTGTGTTTCTGTTTTTCCTTTTCTTAGCTTGGGGAAGTCAGTAAGTGTTACAATGGAGAATTACAACTTTGTGTCTCCTTTTCTCATCACCTTAGACAAGCAGAGAAAGTAATTTACTTTCTGAATTCACCAGAAATCACTCCATTAAGACCAGATCAATAGCTGAGCTTACAGTGATTAGCCAGCAAAAGTATAAAAAAAACTAATATGTCAATTTGGATTTTATTGTACAAAAAGGATCTTCATTTTTAAAGATAATCTCTAGTTTTGGTTTATAAGGCCCAAGTATATAAACTAGATGAATACCCCTACTCAAAAAAATTTTTTTTCTTCAATCAACACAATAGCCATAAAGTAGTTTCATGAAATCCATTTTCAGGATTTGCTATAAAGCCCAATTCACAATTTAAATACACTTTTCCTATTTTTATGGCCAATACATTGAGTATATATCTTTCTCACTGTTTAAATCAGAGTGAAAAGTTTCATCTAAAATTATTTATTCCCACTCTTTAATTTTGATTCATGTGCCTCTGGAGACTATATCTCTTGTATCACTCTAATTCCAAAAATGAAAGGAAAACAGAAGATGAAATGCCATTGGTTGGTTTCTTTAAAAGGTTGTTTCAAGGGGTCACTCCTGAACTTTTTTTAATAAGCCATATTTCAAGTCTTTGATCTTGACAGCCCTGAAATACTACCTCACAATTACATCATAACTATGAAATAACTTTTGTTGGCTAGTGAAATGACTTTTCAAAAGTTTCCACTAAATACACAAATATTACAGTGAAAGGATGTCATAGTACTCCAGATGATTAGTGATGGTATTAAAATTGCCAGTATTGCTATATACTGTACAGTTAAGAGTTTTCTCAAGGATACTTGGTGGCCACCAACTCAGGTTGAACTAAAGGAACATATTCATTGATAAGCTTTGGAACATTTGGAGTGGGTTTCTTTCTTTCTTTCTTTTTTTTTCCTTCTCTCATACAATAGAAGCTTATTGTCCTCTGATATAACAAAGACAAATTGGAATAGGCTCTGGCCATGGTTTTATTTGATCATCAAACACTGTACGAAGATGTACATTTCTTTGCTTTCCATAGCTCTCCCTTCTGTAGGTTCATCCCTGCCCCAAATGTCCCCTTTTCTCCAACCCTCCCTACAACTTTCCTAGAGGAAAAGTCTCTAAACAAAAGCTCCCCTTGCGCAGTATGTTAATTATCAGGTGACAGAGTGTCAGCAGGGTCAGCTTCAGAGTAAGAAATGTTTAGCTAAGAGAAAGAGAAGTCTGCTTCTACTATAATCAGCAGCACCCACACCTTTTCTATTGCTATTCATTTCTCCTTCATACATTTCTTACCCTGGAGAACCCTCAGGCCTGTATCTCACCCCCGCACCACCTCCCAAAGCACTCCACTGCTTGCTGATGAGCCCTGGTCCTGGCCTGGCTGTAGCTTCCACCCACAGCCTGGGGCGTGTCCTACCGGAACATAGGCTCTTTACTCAAAGCCACTTGATGAATGAAATCTTTAAACATTCTTTGGATGCTCCTGGTATTTGAATCAATCTCTAAATGGGTTTGACATTAAAAAGTTTAGAAACTGACTTCCAGTCAAAATGGAGGCGTAGGTAGACACACTTCACCTCCTCACACAACAACAAAAAAGAATTGCAACTAAATCGCAAAACAAATAACATCTAGAACTGTCATAAAATCGAGCTGTACGGTAGTCTGACCACAAGGATTTAAAGAAACCACATTCATCCAGATGGGTAGGAGGGACGGAAACAAGGAGACAGGGTGGAGAGGCGAGGAGACACAGTGTGGTGCAAAGAGGCAGCAGTGGCAGAATGGGAAGGGGTGGTCCCACATTCATGTGTGGTGGATAAAAATCAGAAGGGATGCCTTGGGAGCGAGTGATCCCAGCCCTGGGCCAGACTGCACAGCCCAGGAATCCAGTGCTGGAATGATAAATCTCCATAACTTCTGGCTGTAAAAACCAGTGGGAGTTGAGGTGGCAGAAGAAACTACCAGATTTTCAGGAAACTTTGCTTGAAGGGCCCACATGGTCTTAAAAAATATGCAAACCTACCCGCTCTGGGATTCAACACCAGAGCAATAGCTGAAAGGGTGCTGGTTGCATATGCAGAGTGGGTGAAGGATTGGAAACAGAGTGAGTGCTAGGCAAACCCCCAGAAGCCAGGCATCAGCACAGTCCCCTCTCTGTGCCCTTCCCTCATACAGAGCCACAAAGTGGTGAAGTAGGTTGCCTCACCCTGGTGATTACCTGAAGCTCTGCACCACACAATTTGCAGGTACCTTTTACAGGGACTCAAAAGCTCTACCTAAATCACAGAAACAAACACAGAGAGATTGCCAAATTGAGGAGACAAAGAAATATGGCCCAAACAAAAGAACAGAACAAAACCCCAGAAAAAGAATTAAATGAATCAGAGATAGACAACCTATCAGATGCAGAGTTCAAACATTGGTGATCAGGATGCTCAAAGAACTCACTGAGTACAGCAACGACATAAAGGAAAAAATGAAAGTTACACTAAGTGAAGTAAAGAAAAACCTACAGGGAACCAACAGTGAAGGGAAGGAAGCGGGATACAAATCAATAAGGTGAAACATAAGGAGGAAAAAGTCAACCAGTAAACAGTAAAGAAACAATAATTCAAAAAAAAGAGGAGGGACTAAGAAGACTCTGAGACAGCTCCAAAAGTGCCAACATCTGAATTGTAGGGATGCCAGAAGAAAAGGAAAAGCAAGAAATTGAAAACTTATTTGAAAAAATAATGAAAGAAAACTTCCTTTATTTGGCAAAGGAAATAGACATACAAGTCCAGGAAGCACAGAGAGTTGCAAACAAGTTGGACCCAAGAGGACCACACCAATATACATCATAATTAAAATGCCACAGGTAAAAGATAAAGGGAGAATCTTAAAAACAGCAAGAGAAAAGCAGAGAGTTACCTACAAAGGAGTTCCCATAAGACTATCAGATGACTTTTCAAAAGAAACTTTGCAAACAAGAAGGAACTGTTTAGACATACTCAAATTGATAAAAAGCAAGGACCTACAACCTGGATTACTCTACCCAGCAAAACTATCATTTAGAATTGAAGGGCAGATAAAGTGCTTTCCAGGCAAGGTAAAGCTGAAGGAGTTTACCATCACCAAGCCATTATTACATGAAATGTTAAAGGGACTTATTTAAGAAAAAGAAGATCAAAACTATGAACATTAATAATGGCAACAAATTCACAACTATCAACAACTAAATAGAAAAAAAAAAAACAAGAAAACTAAGGAAACAACTAGAACAGGAATAGAATCATGAGTATGGAGACCAATTGGAGGGGTTTCAGTTGTGATGGGGAAGGTGGAGAATGGGGAAAAGGTGCAGGGATTAAGAAGTATAATTAGTAGATACAAAATAGATGGGAATATTAAGAATGGTATAGGAAATGTAGAAGCCACATAGATTATATGCACCACCCATGGACATGAACTAAGGGCAGGGTTGGTTGCTGGAAGGAAGAGGGGTACGGGAGGAAGAGGGACAAAGGGAAAAGGGGGACAACGCAATAACATAATCAGTAAAAAATACAAAAAAATAGTTCAGAAACTTTTTAAAGAAGAAAGAGGGGAAAGCAAGGAAAGAGATGGGAACTATCTGTCCAAAAAGTAAGTGATCCTGTGTTGTATCAAAACAGACCCACACAGTAAGCCAAATGGTGGTTTCCCTGAGGGCAAGTGCGGTGTGAGGCTTGTTTGCACGGTCCCATCAAGGACTGTGATGGCTGTTAATATGGCTGCCACCCTTCTGTCTGGACTTCTCTGGTAACATCCTTCAACATTGTTCTAAATCTGTGTGATTCTAAGTCTCTGTGGCTACATGGAGAAAAAGTAGTCCAGCTGAAGTAGAAGTAGCATTATTGTCTTGTAGTTTTGCTTTTTACTGAGTATTGGAAAAGAAGGAAGTTGAGGAGGTTGAGAATCTCTTGGGTTATAAGGGAGGTATAATTAGGAGTAGCTCACCAGGAAGTCCTAAGAAGTAAAAGACTAGGTCTTTAGTGCCAACTGGAGTTGCCAGGGAATCTGGCCTGGATAAAATCAGCCCAAGTCGGGCCTTCATTATAAATACCTCAGATTCACTGTGACACACAAGTTAAGGGTATCCATGTGACATGGCAATGGATATGGAAAACGGCTTGAGGGCCAAAGGAGAAAAAAGAAAGGGCCAGAGCTACATGGATACAATGAGACAGTAAGGACTGTGGAGTAAGCGTAGAGGGATGGTTGATGTTTAAATTCTGGGGGAAAAAAAAATCTTTCTTTTAACCAATCAACACCATGTTCCTGCCATAGAAATAACAAAAGCAGTGATGAACCAGCCCAATATAATATCCAAGGGCATGAATCTTTTTGGAAATATGGCAATCTAGCTATAAAGTCTCTGGTTTTCCAACATCTCCCTTCTGCTCCTTACAGTATAGAGTGATGTTGATGTATTATGCCTAAGTGAATCAAAGTTAATTTAATTTTGAGGACTTCTAAACGGAGTTCAGTTCTAGGTTGTTATGAAACAAAGTCCCTGCCATCCCACAAATGCAGACTTAGAGGAAAAAATGAATCACCTCCGGAAAAAAAAAAAAAGTAGGATAGAAACCCCCTTCCTCAGGTAAGAGCAAACAACAGTAACAAGAGGAAGCGATTTTATTTAATAAATGATTTTGTGACCTATGGATCCTTCCAGGATCCAGCTGTGACTCTGTCCTGGAGCGGTGACCTTGCCTGAGCCCAGGGCCACCGTGGAATCAGAGACAGCTGAGTAAAGGCCTGGCAAGGAGCCTTCAAAGGTAAGTCAAGTGAGCTGGTAAGTTTCCCTAAACAAAGAACACACACATGCACAAGTACTTGATAGAGAACAAATTTCTATAAACATTTCCTTCTGAGCAAATCTTGAGGCACAGGCCAGATTTTCCCCATAGAAAAGCAGAGAGATGAATGGAGATGATTATACTCACTGGTTTTCTTTGTGAGGTCATAATTTTTCATTATTTGCCAGAAGTAATAGTGCACACACACACTGAGATGGACAAGCCATCTAATGAAAATACCACCAAGCTTACAGCTCTGTCTCCTGTTAGCAAGGAAGTCTGAAGTTCCTCTGCTCTGAAGTAAGTCCTTCTTCCTATGTCCTCAGACCAGGCTTTGCTCAGAGCAGCCATGGATGTTTTCAACCCTCTTCAGCTCAAGCCTGCATTGAAAGCAGAGATAGGTTCTATTTCAAAAACGGAAGCTGGAGAGCAGACTCCTTACTGAATATCTGCTTTATGCGTGTCCAGTGCCATGTGAGGCCCCCAGGGAAACACAGAGAAATGGCGTCTAGTTCTTGCCCTTGAGAAGTTCAGGGTTTAGTTGGGAGTCAGGCGCCGAGGTTCCTCTCATTGTAGCTGTTCCTAAAATGGGGACCATGGTTGCTAGGCAGCTGGTCCAGAACAGTTATCCAAGTCAGGATTTCAAGTCCTGCTTTTAGCTCTGCCCCTTAACATATGAGATAAGTCACTTGTCTCAGGATCCTCTGCCTACAGTGCAATACATATAATTAGGGAATTATTTAACATGTATAATGAGCTGCAGTTACATATGCCCAGATATATTTTAATGACTCAAATTAAAATGGAATATAATTCTGTTCCTAGGTCGTCTTGAGTAAAACCCAAGCACTTTTTCCCACCAGTCTTACAGGTCATTATTATATTTCTTCAGTGTCCTCTAAAATACCATTCACAAATTTTGTAAGTAGTTGCTGAGCAAATAACTCAGAACCATTTTGATTTCTTTGAATCATTTATTGGCTCCTCATGCCACAATGTCTATGTCCTTCACTCTGTCGTGGACTTCTGCCTGGTATCCATTCCACCTTTCTCTATTAATAGCCCCTCTTTTGGCTTTGGAAACGATCCTCCTTATTAGATACAATCATGGTTGTTCCTTTACACAAACCTAAGATAGACTAGAAACATAACATGAGAATTTCAGTATTGCGTGTTCTCGAGAATGGTCCAAGTTCAACTGAGACCACAGTATCCTGAAGAGATTATTTCTTAGTTCCTGCTGCCTGAACCCCAGGACCTACCCTGGCTTCTCTCCTCCCTGAGCCTGTATTTTCTGTGTTCCCTTTAGTTCTGTGGCCTGCCTTCATATTCTAACAATAAATATTTTTTGTGTTTAAGATAACTAGAATTGGTTTCTCTTGCTTGCAATAGAAATATTCTAACTCCTGCACATACCTTTAAAAAAGTCCAGGTAACTTAACTGGGTTAACAAAAGAAAGAGAACTTTCTAAACTAAGTCTTCAAAATCTAATCCAACTCTTTTGTTTTGCAGACAATCTGACCCAGAGAAGTGAAGAGACTCGATCAGAATTGTAACATTGGTTGGTGATAGTCCAGCCTCAAAGCCAGGACACCTGGCTCCGTATCTAGGAGTCTTGCCACTTTTTCACTCTGTTTTCTGTCCACAGGTCTCCTCTTCTAAGGTTATTGCCTATGGTTGCTTTCATGTTCAGCAGCTGAGTTGAGTGGTTGCAGGCAGGAAACATAGTTTCCAAAGCCTAAAATATTTACCATCTGGCCCTTTACAGAAAAAGTTTACCTATACTTGCCATACCTAATTCATAAATTAATGAATATACCTGTGTTCCAATAAAATTTTATTTAAAGACACTGAAATTTGAATCTTATAAATTTTCAAGTTTTTCAAAATATTTTCATATTTTTTTCAAACATCAAAAAACGTAAAACCATTCTTAGTTCAAGGATTGTACAAAAACATGCAGCAAGCTGAGTTTGACCTACAGGCTATATCTACTGATCCCTGCTTTAAGCTGGATTTATGCTACTTGAAATGAAATGCAACCTAACTGATATAATAAACTCATCATACATTTATTCATTGTCTACTTTGCAGTAGATATACAATGAAGAATACTATCCCTTCCCCCAAGGACCTCGCAATCTACTTACAGACTCAAGGCCTCCCACAATAATAGCCAGCATTTATTGAGCACTTATTACAATGTGTTAATCACCTTGCCCTTTAAATGAATTATTTTATTTAATCTTCATTAACAATACTATGAGGTGGCTTATATTATTATTTCTATTTCACAGATGAGGATAGTGAGGCTCAGAGAGATCAGGTATCATGCCCAAGGTCCCCTCGCTAGTGAGTAGTAGAATGAAGAACTGAACCCGGGCTGTGTGACTCTGGTGCCTGGGGACCGAACCACGGTGCTAGGCAAACCCTCCACAGTGTGGTTCCAACCCACACTGCGTTCCCACTGTTCCCTCTGCTTTCTCCTGTCCCAGCCTCACAGACTGGAGGACTCGCTGTGCCCCACACCTGTTCCATGCAGCTTTCCCTGCAATGCTGCTCAGCCTTCTCTCCCAGGCCTCTGAATATCCTAATCACCGACTCTTTCTCCTTCCTCAGAACACCCACTGCCAACGATGTCTAGATGACTTACCTATAGAGGGTTTGGATTGTCATTTCACTGCTTCTGTGTTTGTTCTCTCTCCTCAAGCTATACTAGGGGTGTGAGGGTGGGAAATGACTCTTGGGTAGCCCTCAGGCACAAGCACACATAAGCTCAAAGTTTAAAAAAAAAACTAGCAGAAAAATGAGATAAAATTAGAGAGACATTGCACAGCTAAAGAAACAATTAGGAACCAAAACATTATCACTTTTCATATATGAGAAAAAATAAAGGCATTAAAAGGTCCACTCCCCTCCTCCATAAAAATAAAATAAACACATCTGGGAAATCGTTGTGGTAATGCAAGTTAAAACAAAGGGGCAAGACAAGGATTAAAACAATTATAAATAAAGGATTGGAAATACAGGATAAAGTGGTGTCTATATCTGAAAGAGAAGCCTCCTCTCTACCTCCAAAAAATAGAACCAAAAAATATTTGAGGACATAATGCATAACAATTTCTCAAAACTCAAGGAGCACTGCAGATTAGAAAGGGTTTATTCAAAACTAGGAAAATGTGATATAGACCCATCAACAAGACTTCAAGAATAAAGAAAGATTTATTCAAACATTCAAGCGGAAAATCTAGAGCTTTACATGGAGGAAATGATGATCTTGGCTTCATCCTTCTAAAGAGCAGCATTCAATGCCAAAGGTAACAAAGGCCTACAAGTTTCAGAAGGAAAGAAAGGGTGACCTATGAAGATTATCTTCATCAGTCATTCACAGACAGAGGGTTAACAGTCAGACATTGTCAAATATGAAAGAATTCAGGGGATATAGCAATGAGCCCTGTTACTAGGGAGAAGAAAGAGGAATAAGCGACTTGACAACAAAATATAGCCTGTCAAAGAAACTGATAAAATTACAGAATTAGTAATGTGAAAGTTTAATAAGAGGACTATCAGGAAGCATTGAATCCAGAGAACTAAACCTCTGGAGATATAAATGAGTGCAAACCAGAATGTAGGTGTAAACCCAAACAAATGAAAAAATAGTAGAATCATCAAAAATTGGGAGACAGAAAGAAGCATGAGAGCACTAAAACATGTAATCACCTGGCAGAAAGGCAATCAAAACAAACCACTCAGCTTTCCATTGACTTTTATCATTTTTTTTTTTCTGAACCTTGGAGCGATCGTTTAGGAACTAATGTATGTTGTCATTTAGGAATTAATATTTAAAGCTTATCAGTTTCACCTGAGTGCCTTTCTTCTGTTAAGTTCAGGTAGAACTAAATCTGTTTTAACTTATTTTTTAAGTTACAATACATATAATACAATGCTGTAAGTATAAAATTGTTGTGTTCTCTCTCTCTCAATATCTGTCTATCCCTCCCTCCCTCCCTTTCTCTTCTCATAAATATAAAGTGAAGTCTGGAATATATTTACTATGTGTTACTCATTGGTTATATTTGGATGATAACAGAAGCAATTGATAATAGCTGTCATAGGCTACACTGTGTGTCAAGCACTATCTTAAGTGGTTTCCATGCATCTACATATTTAATCCTCATAAGATTCCTAAGATACTATCATCACCCCCATTCTACAGGTGAGGAAGAATGTGGGGGACTCTTCCTACAGTGACAGATAGTCTGGGAGAGCGGAGAGTCAAGCCCAGGGCTTCAGACTCCGTGCTCTTAACCATCACCCCATATTGCTTCTCCGCAAGTGAGCGGGTAGGTCGTTCGTTGCTTTCCTTGTACTTTGAATTTTTAATTATTATGTATCATTTTCTTCTAAAAAGTCAGTACCACACTATAAAAGAGATCCTACTTGTGAAACCGAATGAATACCCTCAGGTATTACATAGTCCAACTGAGCAGAACCTAGAACACCTGCTCTCTGCAGTCCCTACTCTCTCCCACTCTGCTCTCCCAACTGCTACTCTGAAAAACTCCTTGGAGGGAGAGGGGACTGTTGAGAGGATCAACTCCTTAATAAACTAGCACAGGAACAATAAGCGGTCTGAAACTCTAATGAGAAACATTACAAGGGTGAATCGAAATTAGAAAGAGCATGTCTGATTATTTGGACCCAAGGTGGCAGTGGAGCAGTGGAAGCTATACTCACCTTATCCCAAAACCAAACTGGAATTACAACTAAAACATAGAATAATCATCCTGAATAACCAACTGAAGACTAGCTAAAGAGAAGTCTTATAACCAAGGATTTACAGAAGAAGCCACATAAAGACTGGTTGGAAGAAAAGAGACATGAAAAGGCCTGGCCCCACTCCCACGGGCCATGGCTGAGGTTCAGGAGGTATATCTCAGCTGCAGGGGGCTCCCACTGAGAAGCATAGGGTTTAAACCCAAGCTGGGCTCCCTAACCCAGAGAACCAGGGCAAGGGGCAGGTGCTCACATAACATCTGGCTGTAAAAAGCAGCAGGAATTCTGTCAGCCAGCAGGAGATGGCAGTCTGCTAGGGACACTGGCTCCCTCTTAAAGGGTCAATGGACAAAATTTCCTTTGCAGCCACTCACCCTGGGCTCCAGCAGAAAGAGGGCTGAGCGGACTAGAGTCATGTGAGGAGACACTGGAGTTTGTGCTTCGGGGAGATAGCAGAAGAGACAGCCACCAAGATCCCTGTGCTGAGTATTTCTCCCACACCACAGACACAATCTTTCTTGGGTGGAGTACATCCCTCCTTATGGCATCAGTGTCAGGGAATGCAATAGCCTCACCCTCTGGACTCCCTCTTGCCCCACCCTGCAGAGCTTATGGCCTACTGAGGAGTCAGCTGCCTAGGCCAAGATGTAGAGGTCTGATTAGACTCAGGAGGTGTCAGTGACTGAGTTGTGTGGCTTTGAGGTGAGGGCCATTTCACCCACTTTTCCATGAACCTGACTGCATTTACCTTTCACGGAAAATCCATTAAAACCACACTGTAAGCTTCCAACAGCCCTACACTCTGGGTTCCAGCTCCAGAGGCCCCACCCACCTTATTCCTAGTGGCTCATCCATGTTAAGGTAAGGGCAAAATCTGGGATAGATTAAGTTGTGTGGCTCTGGGGTAGAGGGCCACATGCCTCACTTCCCTGAAGCCTAGCGACTACCTCCCCTTCATGGGAGATCCATTAGCTCCATCCTCCTGACTCCCTGCACCCCTACTTTACTGAGCTCCATCTCCTCCCAGCAGAATCTGAGACAGACTGAGTTGTGTGGCTCCAGGACAGGGACCATTTTTTTTCCCTTACATGCCTAACCAGAGCAGAGCCCACCCTTCACACAGATAAAGATCTGTGTGGGCATGATAAACTCTGCTGGCCTCACACTAATGATTCCCTGCCCCAACACAAAGCTGTGAGAGCATACAGTGAGTAGCCGCTAAACTTGATATACCCAAGAACATTTTCTGAGTGGCCTCAGACCCAGCACTGACACCAGCTTTGAATCTGTATCAATCAAGTGAACACCATTTGCCCCTACCTGGTGATTCACTGAAACCTACCTTATGTAACTTGAGTACTATCAGAGACTCTTTCAATGACTGTGCCTAACAGACAATGAGCAGGAAGAGGTAGACAGATGCAGATATTTGGGTGCCTTGGAACTTTTGCTGACCTGCCCCTAGGCCCAATGCTGGTAAAGGCCAGCTTTGGTGCAGAGATTGGTCCTTCTTGTGTGCACCCAGGCCAGGCAGAAGCAGCCACAAACTGTGGATTGCTTTTAACTCCAAAAGAAGAAGGAGGAGTAGGAGGAGGAGGAGGAGGAGAAGAAGGAGAAGGAGAAGGAGAAGAAGAAGAAGAAGAAGAAGAAGAAGAAGAAGAAGAAGAAGAAGAAGAAGAAGGAGGAGGAGGAAGAGGAGGAGGAGCAGGAGGAGGAGGAGGAGGAGGAGGAAGGGAGAAGGGGAGGGGAGGGGAGGGAGAGGGAAGTGGGAAGACAAGGGGAGGAAGAGGAGGGGAAGGAAAAGGAGGAGGAGGAAGAGAAAATAAAAAAGAGGAAAATAATTTTTTTTAAAAGTCAATAAATAAATATCTATCAATAGTCACTTTAATGTAAATGGCTTAAATGCTCCAGTCAAAAGACATAGCATAGCTGAATGTATAAGAAAACAAGACCTACGTATATGCTGTTCACAAAACACCTACTTCAGAATGAAAGATACACACAGACTAAAATAAAGGGATAAAAAAAGATAATTTATGAAAATGAACAAAAAGCTAGAATAGCAATACTTATATCTAACAAAATAAACTTTAAAACAAAGGCCATAGTAAGAGAGACAAAGAAGGCCACTACAAAATGATAAAGGGAGCGATCTAACAAGAGGATATAACACTAATAAACATTTATGCACCCAACATAGGAGCACCTAAACATATAAAGCAAATCTTGATGGACTTTAAGGGAGAGATTGAGGGTAAAACAGTCATACTAAGGGTGATATTTTTATCACCCCGTTAACATTAATGGATAGATCTCCCAAACAGAAAATCAACAAGGAAATGGTAGCCTTAAATGACATACTAGCTTACATGAGTTTAACTGATATCTTCAGAGCATTTCACCCAAAGCAGCAGAATATACATTCTTTTCAAGAGCACATGGAAAATTTTGTAGGATAGACCACATATTAGAACACAAAGCAAGTCTCAATAAATTTAAGAATACCGAAATCATATCAAGAATCTTCTCTGACCATTATGGTATGAAACTAGAAATCAATCACAAGGAAAAAAAACTAAAAAACACACAAAAATATGGAGGCAAAATAACATGTTACTAAACAATGACTGGATTAACAATGAGATCAAGCAAGACATCAAAAGATACCCTGAAACAAATGAAAATGAGAACACAACCACCCAAAATCTATGCAACATAGCAAAAGCAGTTCTAAGAGGGAAACTCATAGCTCTACAGGCTTACCTCAAGAAAAAGAAAAATCTCCAACAATCTAACTTTACACTTAAAGGAACTAAAAATAATGAACAACAAACAAAGCCCAAAGGGAGTAGAAAAAAAATAATAAACATCAGCAGGAAATAAAATAAATTCTTAAAAAACAGTACAAAAAGATCGATGAAACCAAGATCTGGTTTTTTAAAAAAGATAAACAAGATTGACAAAACTTTAACCAGATTCACCAAGAAAAAAGATAGGACCTGAATAAATTAAATCAGAAATGAAAGAGAAGTAACAACACCAAAGAAATACAAAGGATTGTAAGAAAATATCACAAACAACTATATGCCAACAAATGGACAATCTGGATGGAATGGATAAATTCCTAGGAACATACAATCTTCCAGAACTGAATCAGGAATAATCAAAGAATCTGGACATACAGATTACAACTAGTTAAATTAAAGTGGTAATCAAAAACTCCCCCAAAACAAAAGTCCTGGACCTGATAATTTCACAGGTGAACTTTACCAAACATTCAAAGAAGGAATAACACCTGTCCTCAAACTACCCCCAAAACATTCAAGAGGAGGGAAGACTCCCAAGCTTATTTTAAGAGACCAGTATTGTCCTAATTCCAAAACCAGATAAAGACACTACAAAGAAAGAAAACTATAAGCCAATCTCTCTGATGAATATAGATGCTAAAATGTTCAACAAAATATCACCACACTGGATCTAGCAATACATTAAAAAGATCATACATTATGATCAATTGGGGTTTATTCTGAGGAATGCAAGGGTGGTACAATATCCGCAAATCAATAAATGTGATACAATGCATAAACAAAATGAAGGATAAAAACCACATGATCATATCAATAGATGCAAGGAAAAAAAGCATTTGACAAAATCCAGCACCCATTTATAATTTTTAAAAACTCTCAGCAAAGTTGGAATAAAGGGAACATATCTTAACATAATAAAGGCCATATATAACAAACCCACAGCCAACATCCTTCTCAATTGGCAAAAACTGCAAGTGTTTCCCTTGAGATCAGGAACAAGACAGGAATGTCCATTTTCACCAATCTTAATTCAATATAGTACTGGAAGTCCTAGCCACAGCAATCAAACAAGAAGAAAATTGGAAAGGAAGAAGTAAAACTATCATTGTTCGCAGATGACATGATCCTGTATATACAGAACCTTAAAGATTCCATGAAAGAACTACTAGAACTGATCAATGAGTTCAGTAAAGTTTCAGGATACAAAATAAATATCCAGAAATTGGTTGCATTTATATACACCTATAATGAAATATGAGAAAGAGAAACTAAGAAAACGATCCCATTTACAATGGCATCAAAAAAGATACCTATGAGTAAATTTAACCAAGGATGTAAAATACCGGTACTGAGGAAAATATAAGACACTAAAGAAACTGAAGAAGACACAAACAAGTGGAAGCATATACCATGTTCATGGATTGGAAGAATTAATATGATTACAATATCCATACTACCAAAAGCAATGCCTAGATTCAATGCAATTCCTATCAAGATAATAATAGTGTACTTCACAGAAGTAGAACAAATACTCCAAAAATTTATATAGAACCACAAAAGATCCCAAATAGCCGTAGCATAATTGAGAAAGAAGAACAAAGTTGGAGGAATCACACTATCTGATATCAAACTATCCTTCAAAGCCATAGTAATCAAAACAGGATTGTACTGGCATAAAAACAGACATAGAGATCAATGGAACAGCATGGAGAGCCCAGAAATAAATCCACACCTTATCATCAATTAACATTTGACAAAGGAGACAAAAACATAGAATGGGGTAAAGATAGTCTATTCAGTAAATGGTGTTGGGAAAATTGGACAGATATGTACAAAGAAATGTACATCTCCTTATACCATACATAAAAAAAAATCAAAATGGATTAAAGACTTAAATGTTAGAGTCAAAACCATAGTAATCCTAGGAAAAACATAAGGAGTAAAATCTCAGACATTTCTCATAACAATATTTCTCTGATCTATCTCTTCAGGCAAGGGAAACAAAATAAAAAATAAACAAATAAGACTACATCAAACTGAAAAGTTCTTGCACAACAAAGGAAACCATCAATAAAATGAAAAGGAAACCCACTGCATGGGTGAACATGTGTCAATGATACATCTGATAAGGTGTTAATATCCAAAGTTTGTAAACAACTTATAAAACTCAATACCAAACAAAGATTTTTAAACCCAATTAAAAAGTGGGCAAAAGGCCTGAATAGGCATTTTTCCAAAGAGGACATACAAATGGCCAATAGATGTATGAAAAGATGCTCAACATCGCTAATCATCAGATAAATGCAAATTAAAACCACAATGATACATCACTTCATTCCTGTCAGAATGGCTGTTGTTGATTTATTTACATTAATAAATCATCAAACAACAAGTGTTGGTGAGAATGTGAAGAAAAGGGAACCCTTGTGGACTGTTGGTGGGAATGCAGATTGTTGCAGCCACTAAGGAAACAGTATGGAGTTACCTCAAAAAATTAAAAAATGGAATTGCTTTTATGACCCAGCAATTGCACCTCTGGGAATATACCTGAAGGAACCTAAAAGAGTAATTTGAAAAAATATATACATTCATATGTTTATTGCAGTGTTACTTACAATAGCCAAGATTTAGAAGCCATCCAAGTGTCAATCAGTAGATGAGTGGATAAAAAAGGTATGATACGTTCATACAATGGAATACTACTTGCCATAAAAAAAGGAGGAACTCTTACTCTTTGTGACAGCATGGATAGACCTAGAGAGCATTATGCTAAGTGAAATAAGTCAGTTAGAGAAAGACAAATACCGTGTGATTTCACTCAGATGTGGACTCCAGTGAGCAAAATAAACAAACAAGCAAAATAGGGACAGACTCACAGATAGAGAACAGATTGTTAGCTGCCAGAGGGAAGGTAGGTTGTGGGGCTGGGTGAAAAAGGGTGAAGGGATTAAGAAAAAAAAAAAAAAAACACCCTCACAGACACAGAGAACTGGATGGTGGTTACCAGGGAGTGGTAGAAGAGGATAGAGAGCATGAATAGTGATGGAAGAAGACTTGACTTGGGGTGGTGAACACACAATACAATATACAGATGATGTATTATGGAATTGTACATCTGAAACCTATATAATTTTACTGACCAACGTTACCCCCAATAAACTCAATAAAAATCTTTCTGTAAAAAACAGCATATCTATGTTTTATTGGCTTTGGGCAGATTAACTGGAGGAAATCAGCATCCTTCAGGGATCACTTCTGTGTGAGAAGAAAATGTATAACAAACAAAAGGTCGAAACGGTCCCAGGTGGATGCAGTCACCAGTCACACATCCAGGTTACTGTATCTCTCAACAATTTGCTGGACTGACACGGCTTCATTTGAAATGACATAACTTAACCAGTGTAACGCATTCTGCCGTCCAAGTGGTATATAATAAGGGTGGTAATGTGGAGCAGCTCTCAAGAGGGCAGAGAAGCAGCTGTTGGTGTCACCTGGGAATGGCGCCCACATATAATTCTCATCCCTTTGACAAGGATTCTAAAGTCCCCCTGTCACTGTCACTCACCCGCAAAATTAATGACTAAAGGGGAGAAGGAGGGGAAATGCCTAGCCCCTGAAACAGAAAGACAGAGAGAGGGACAGAGCAAGTTAATAAATAAAACAAGAGCCTGAAGGGAAGAGCTGCTTTGTCAGAATATAAATATTTCCCTTCTCCTTTTATCTTTAATGTAGTGTGAGAAGCTTATTAAAGGGAAATGCATCTCTGTCCCTGGAGCCCTCGCACAAGCCTTGCGGGAGCTGCCTGCAGAACGGGCTCGCCTTAGCCCCACACTTATAAACTCTCCCTGCTGGAAGTGAGCGCAGTGCACAGAGCAATAAAGAAGGGCTGAGGGAAGAAAGGGAAGCCATTGTGGCCATAAGGATGCTTATCTGGATGGGCCCAGTGTCATGTTATGTTAATCCCTGGGAGACGCTGAGAGACTGACGATGAAGAATGTCTGTCTGCTCAAAGTCTTGGCTTGAGAGTCCAAAGGAAGCTGGCATTGCTAGACTTTTACTTTGCTCCATTAAGAAGAATGATACCCAAATGTAGACAAAGGAGAATTTGTCTCCAAGAGTAAAACTGACAGAAACACTGACGGGGGTGGGGATCTGGGGTCCTGTGAGCACTTCTCCCCTGAGGAGCCCTCTCGGGCTGCAGGCCTCACATCTCTAAGAAGACAGACAGGTGGGCAGACCCAATGTCCAGCGTTCCAGAGCCTAGAGCCATCACTATTCCAACAGCACAGAAGATTTTCACCCTCCATATCTCCTTCCTAAAAATCTTAAAAATAGGGTAGGGCATTCAGAGCCTGCACACCATTCAGACTAGCACAGAGCCTTGCACATGGTGGGTGCCCAGTCAGCTTACACGGCGTGGTGTTGGGACTGTGCTGGTCATGCTTACCTCTGTATGTGTAGGGCCCGGCTCCCATGGATTTGGATGGACAAATAACACATGCCTTTTTGTTGGCCATCTTTGCTGCCTCTCCAAAGATCTCTCTTCTGATCAGAATCTGGGTTCGGCCCTACCCTGGGGCTACCTCATCTCTGCTGACCATTTTAAGATATTCAGCCACGTGGTTACACAAGGAAAGATGAGCTATCCATTCATCAGGTGCCATAGTCTAGCCAAAGGCAGGGGTGGTCGAGGCCCCAAAAAATGGCTGCCAAAAGTAGTTTTTGTTCATTCCTCTTGTCTGGGCTTCCCCAGGGGAGCTGGCTCCAGTTGCTTTACTGCTATACTCACCCCAAAACACACTCATGCATTTTTATTTCTACAATGTAATGAATGGAGAGGGCAGACATTTTTAAAATCAGCATTTCTGGCTCTCCTGCCAGGTTATTCATTTATCATCTTGCACTTAGCGAGGGTTTGCTGCCTTTTCAGACCCATCAGGCACTGAATAGTCATTCCTGCTGCAGAACCCACTTTGCATCCTCACAGAGACTCCTCCCATTGTGATTTCTTTTTTTTGGTCTCATTCTCACTAAGTTTGTGAATCTGGTTCCCTTTCCAACTAAACCTCACGTAGGCTGGAATAAAAACTCAGCTACAAATCAGAGGGCTCGAGGCACTGCTATTCCACTGTGCTCACCACTTTCAGGACCAATTACATCTTATGGCAATGTCTGTGTTTCAGGGAAGGGTATAATTCAGGGATGGTGAGCCATCCTTAGCAGCTTCCTAGGGAATTCCTGGCCCACCAGTCTAAACATTGCCTTGGAGCTATTTACAGTACCTGCTTTCACATTCCGCCTCAGCCGTGGCGGCTTTGGGGGCCTGGAATCTTGAGAGGGCCTATTTCCAGGATTCCCACAAACAGAAGAGAAGAGAAGGCATTGGGGGAGGGCGGCACACACTTATCTGAGGGGCCTTTGTATGGAAGAGAGATTAAATTTGTACTATGACGATCAATGGAAGCCTTGGAGAGGCAGATTTCAGTTCAATATCATGAAGGACTTTCTAACAATTAAATCTGTCTGAGAAATGGAATGGGAACCCTTTAAATAGACCTCTGTCTCCCAGGAGTTCAGGCAGAGGTGAAGTCTCTCTCCAACGAGAGCTGCCCAATGGCCCATAACACATACCTGAGATTTGTCAGTGTGATTAAGCAGCGCCTCCAGTTATTGAGTCCAACTGCCTGGGTTCAAATCCCAACCCTAAAACTTACTAGCTCCATGATTTTGGGCAAGTTATTTAGCCTCTCATAAAAATGCAGATAAAAACACATTAGACTTTCTTGGCAATTGTGAGGGTTGGTGTTTTTGTTTGCTTGTTTGTTGTAATGTTTGTCAAAAGAATCTGAGGTTTTGTTTTGTTTTGTTTTAATACTAAGCAAAGGACATGTTCGTTGATTCTAGAGAGAGAGGAAGGGAGAAAGAGAGAAACATTGAAGTGAGCGAGAAACACCCGTCATTTGCCTCCCACAAGCACCCTGACCCTGGATCAAACCCCTATCCCCCACCTCAGCAGCTTAGCTATGTGGCCTGACCAGGGATCAAACCCGC
Source organism: Pteronotus mesoamericanus (assembly GCF_021234165.1). Taxonomy (NCBI): domain Eukaryota; kingdom Metazoa; phylum Chordata; class Mammalia; order Chiroptera; family Mormoopidae; genus Pteronotus; species Pteronotus mesoamericanus. The sequence goes on along the minus strand of NW_026555277.1, from coordinate 21,392,384 downwards.
GATATTTTGGTGTATGGGAAAATGATCCAACCAACTGAGCCACCCGGCCAGGGCAAGAATCTGAGGTTTTTAAACAGGAGGAAAATGTTTTAAGCCTTTGGATGTGCTAAGCTCTTACTGGTTTATAGGAGTCATAAAAGAGAGGCCACCGTTTTTTCACTAGCTACAACATAAAACAACATTTTGTAATTAATTGTTATTTTACATACATATGGTATATAAGCACCAATGTTAGCATTTAGGTTTTTTGAAATTGTGGTGAGGAAAAGTCTTTTAAACCAACAAATTGAACTGCATATGGGTAAAGAAAGGTAGGAAAAAACACTTCATTTATTCAACAAGTATCTATTAAGCACCCACCTAGTACAAAGCCTGTTGGGAAATATAGATATGGCCTAGATGCAGATGTTGCCTGTTGGGGACTTGCTGTGTAGCAAATAACTACTTCTGATCCTTCCACTTGTGAAAATGGGCAGTGTTCCACAGGCTCTATAAATGTATAATATTCTGTAGGGAATTTTGAGCTGGTTTGTATTCCAAATGAAATGCAGAGGACAATAATATAAAGCATGCTGGAAAATTTACCCCTCCCGTTTTGTCCGTTTCCCATTAGAAGTTCAGCTTCTCTAAAGACTGTGATCATGTTGATAAAATATGTGCCTATTGCCTGGGAATAAAAAATAATAATTTTTTTCCTTTCACTTATACTTAGCACCGTTCTTGGTTCTGAAAGCGCTATGCCTAAAAAGGACATGGGTAGAAATAAACATGGGATGCCCAAAATATCTTTTACTGTGGGTTTTAAGCATCCAGATTTGGAAAAGAAAGCTTTCTCTTCAGTAGCTCCTGCAGCCTGTAGCAACTTTCAAATATCCATCTCTTCAGCTTATGAATTCATTGGAAATACTGAGATGGAAACATGACTTTCCCCCAGTCCTGCCATTTCTATGAGTATTTTGGTCCTCGGTTGAGCACAGCAGATGCTGGCAGCCTTCTGAGAAACCAGACACTTTCATCCCCACCTGCCTAGACTAAATTGTCTCTTTAAACCATTAAAGAACAATAATAATTACCCTTTATTGAGCATTTACAACATGCCAGGTACTAAGTTCATTGTACTGTCTCACTTGAGCTTCATAATCCTATGAGATAGGTGCCAGTACGGTCACCATTTTACAGATGAGAAGTCTGGGACCCAAACAATGTAAGTAGCTTGTCCAAAGCCACATAACGTACAAGCTGCTGAAAAAATATTCAAATCCACAGAATCTATGTTCTCAACTATTATCTCCAAAGATAGGAGAGTCCCCACTATACCAAAAGTAAGAGCTTTCAGAATAGTTAGTGGGAAAACTACTTTATCACTTCTTTGGAGAGTGAGAAAAGTGAGATGGTTACTAGGAGAGGCCTAGCATCCTATATGCAGTGACCCAGCATCCCATGAATGCCCTGGTCTTGTGACGTCCTCTTGGACAGCTAGCTACAGAGAAGGTATATAGAAATGTGTCCTCCTAGAGGTTCTACAGAACACATGAGCTCACCCTGTCTGTACTCTGGGGGCTCCCTCCAGAGCAGACACTCTTAGGTGCTATACCCTTAAGAGCAGATTCAACTTCTCCCCTTTTCTTCTTTCCTTGCCACAAGTTATTTTTCTTCAAAGCTAGAACTAGGTTCAAAGTCCTGTTTTTTACTATCTGTGTGATTTTGGATCTTTCTATGTCTTGGTTTTCCCATCTATAAAATGGGTCCCATAGACAGTAGCTATTTCAATGAAGATAAAGATTGAAAGAGTGTGGGTTACAGTCATACCTGACCATGGTAGGCACTCAATAAATGTTAGCTGTTAATGCACGTAATGATATGACTAATATCAGACATTGGAGTCCATCCACTTTCTCTCAACTGTTCAACTGCAATTTAAGTCAGGATATCATCAACCCTGAGTGCTAAGACACAGCAAGACCAATATGGTCCTCAGAACTAAGATAATCGGTCATCCCTGGGAGCTGTGGACCAGCTTATATATCTTAGGCTAGGGGAAGAAGAGGAGTGAAGTTTCACAGGTAAACCAAAGCTCCTTTTGGTAGAGTGAGAAATCTATCGCCTCTTTTGTTTATCTCTTCTTTAAATGTTTCCTCTCTACCCCCCGCCCCCCACCTCCCGGGTTGTTTTCAAAACTTCCCCATTTTGGTAGCATCTCTTCACAAGTCTGCTGGAAGCCACAGGGACAGGCCAACATCCCTGTCTTCAGCTCAAACAGCCAGCAGGAACAGCCCCAAGTCCTTCCTCCAGCCGCTGGGCTCCGCCTGGTGCAGCAGTCCCGGTCCCCTCCCCATTCCCGTTCCTTCCGGACAAAGCACAGCGGCAGGGGGGCGGGTGAGGCAGAGCAGGCTCACTCACCAGCATTCGGTGGCTCTCCCAGACACAAGCCACCCTGAAGCCCCTCACGTAGCCGGTCACTCTGATCTTTCACTCTGGAACTCACACAAGCCATTTCCAATGTGAGATGCACAGGAAGCAGAGATAAATAAATTAACAGATACATCAATAAAGTTGGGCCATTTATATGCAAAGCTCTTGGAGAAAGCACAGGACCAGGAACCCAAAAATGTGTTTCCAGTTCCAGTTCTTCCAACTCTTAGATAATTCAATCCACCATCTTGGACTTCAGCTTTTTCATCTGTAAAATGAAGGTGAAGAATTACTGACCTCTGATGTCCTTTCTAAAAAAATTAATCCCCAAATCATTCTTCAACTCAGCCCCTCTTCCTTAATTTTTTAAAGGCTTCTTTTATGTATGCATCTATGTATTTTTAAAGAGAAGGGAAGGGAGGGAGAAAGAAAGGGAGAGAAACATCAATGTGTGCAGAAACATCAACTGACTGGACACCTCTTGCACACCTCCAGCCAGGAACCTGGCCCACAACCCAGACATGTACCCTGACCAGGAATTGAACTGGTGACCTTTTGGTTCGCAGGCCTAATCAATCCGGTAAGCCACACCAGCCAGGCCAGCCCCTCCCCTTTAAATCACAGCATGGACTGGATCCTAGCTTAGTGCCAAACTCCCACTATAATTTGGATATAAATTCAAGATCTTCACAGAAAACCAAATCCATTTGTTCATTAAGACTCTTAAGTTCCTTGATTGCAGGGACACTTTATATCCCCAGCATCTTATGCACATGGTAATCTCTAATACATTTAAAAATAAGTAAATAACACCCACGTGGTTTTATTTCACCCTTTTCAACTTAATATGTACCTTATTCATTCATTTGTGCATTCTTTCAATCATTTATTGAGCACCCACTAAGTGCTTAGCACTCCATCCCACTACACTGTAACTACCCAGAATATGAATGAACTTCTGTGACTACTTAAAAACAAAGTAACTGCTGACTGACAAGGGGAATTAAAATCAAGGAGAGATTTTTCAACATATTAATGAACTAGCTAATAAATAAAGGACTTCTCTGTCTCCATCCCAGAGCCTTCTTTCTGATAGCCAGCATTCTAATAAAAGTTGCTTTTAACCAGCTTCAGACTTCCAAAGCCAAAATTAACACCATTACAACAAAAGGCCCCAAATAAATTCAGAAGGTAGACCAGAGCCACAGAGGGAGTTCGATTCACTAATGAAAAGGAAATTTCTAAACCTTCTCCAGTCTCAACCCAGCTCCGGCCACCGTCTCTTAATCACCCCTTCAGTCCGCCACCTCCCTTTAAGGACCCCGCCAGGTCGCTCTGACCCAGCCACGCCTCAGCTCCTCCCTCAGGTGAGGCCATTCTCAAATTAAATCACAAAAGAGGAGCAGCCAGTCTGCAATGATCTGTGTTTATTTAGTAAATGGGTTGATTGCCCTCATTTGTGGAGATTAAGGGTTAATTTCCCAAAGCACAGAGAATAGATTTTTCCTAGGGCAGCCCCAGATAATTAAGAGGAAAAAATAAAATTCAAATACTGCTCCCCTCCACCTCCCAGCACACACCACCCCTCCCCATCCAGTTTTGGCCTTTCAGTGGCCTCTCCTGCAAGGTAGCCACAGGCCTCAGCTTCGGTGAGGTTCTAACCAAGGAGAGGGAGGATTTGGTAAACAAAGGCTTAGGAATTCTTTAGGTCCCTTTAAACTGACATCTGGAGAATCTGAGAGCCCAAAACAGTTTCTCTTTTCTCCCTCTTCTAGCTTTGAAAGGCAAATGTTTTGAGGTTTGTGTTCTCTCCCATTCACAGTTTTTAATCCAAGTGGAGTCAATCCACTTTGTCTACACCTTAATTGAAGAGCCTGGCTCTAGGGTTTAAAGTGCTATTCTAATAATAAGGAGGAGGCAGGGAGAGGGAAAGGGGACTAAGTGGAAATGTGAAAGGGAAGAAAAGCAATGGGCAAGTGGGCCCTCAAAGGCACACTCCAGGTACCACATGCAGAGCCCTCCTGGCACACGTGGGGCACAGGTGGTCAACCTCAACTGACTGGATGTCAGGAACTGGAAAGAGATCTGCTTGGCTTTGTGAGGAACTTCCACAGAACACAGGAAAAAAGCCCCCACTGTAGAAAGATCTGGCCCAAGTAAGGAACCCTCAAATACAACCATAGGCTCTCAGAGCCAGGCCAGATCACTAAGCCTGCTTCCTGGCTTTGCAGATGAAGAGACAGGCTCAGAGAGGTTAACTGACTTGCCTGAGGCCAAGGGGTTAGTGGTTGGACTGAGACCCCAAGAATTCTTCTCATTTCCCTGGCTGTAACTGAAGCCTTTCCTTTGTGTGATCCTCAGGAGAGAGAAATGCACCACATCCATCTCAAAATAAACTTTCATTGACGGGAAGACAGTTAAATGACTTCATATATTTTTCCAAGTGCAACAACCAAATATTTTCACCTTGTCTTCTCATCAGCTACTTTGGATCTTGGCTGCACATTAATGCATATGGGGAGCTTTTAGGCAGATTATCCAGGGGTGGGCACCAGGAAGTAGTTTTTTAAAGTAGATTTTTTAAAAATGAAATCCTTCTATCCCCAATCACAGCCCCTTTGAGAATCACCTTATTAACTTATTTGGGTTACTATTCCTACTGGATTCTTCATGCCACTTAATTTATTTCATGCATCCCAAATTTACATTCAACTTAAAAACAATAGCAGGGCATCCTTGACACATTTAGCTGTGGTCTAATGTGATTCCCAGGTCTTTTGTTCCTAGCTAGCCTTTCACCTTCCTGTATTTCTGCAGTTTATGGTTACTTATTTTCACTGGACTTCATCTGACTGATGAATTGTACAATTTGCTTGAACAAATCAAACCTGGTGAAAGGCAAAGGAGAAAAACAAGGCACAGATCCTACTCTCAGGGACCTTTCAGATGAATAGGTGGGGTAAGGTAAGCACTAAAACACAAGAGAATTCAAGTAATATCACAAGAGCTATAGAACATTCAAAGAAAAATTGTGAAGAAAACTGACATTTGATGAATGTCTACTATGTGTCCAGTACCATGAGATAAATTAGGATTAGGCATGGCTGAGAAGCACAAAAACCCTTAAAATAATGTTGGCTTAAACTAGACATAAGTTTATTTTGATCTCCTGTTTGAGAAATCCAGAGAGAATCCATCTCAGGCTGGTACAGTGCACCACGGTGTTAGGGGCCCTTCTATCTTTTTCTCCTTTCCCATGGTTATTTCCTGCTCCACAGTAGTCTCTGGACTTCCATCCCTCCAGAGGAGGGAGGACAGGATGGTGCACCTACCGCCTTTATGTTGCTCACCACACCACTGCTGACATTCCATTGGCTAGAAGTGGCAATGGACATAAGGGAGGTTTTTCTATGGAGTCTTTATTTCAAGGGGTCATATGTCCCGCTAAAGACTGGGAACCCTATTACTATGGAAGGAGAGAACAGACAATAGCAACTTCCACACCATGCTAAGGACTTTTTATGCTTTAGAGCTTTATTTTTCCTAACAATTCAAGAGAAAGTGGTCTCTGGGTTTTTATTAATAATTTCTATCTTGAAACACTTTTGCAATCACTCAGAATCAATTAAATATCAGTCCTAGGAGGTATTTTTTTTTAATTGTATATAAAACATTGAGCAAAAGGAAGGTGGCTGCCAGGCTGAGCCTTGCTGGTCAACCCTGAATGGACGCCTCTCCTGGGCTGGCACTAATCCTTGGAATCGGCCTTCTACAACTGTGGGCCCCTCCACCAGGATAAAGGAGAAGAAACCTATGTTTTCACCCTTTTCCAGGCACTGCCTCTGTGGTTAGTGAGGTTTTCTCCAGTTGCCAGGAATAGACAGATGGCCAGGTGGCTTCATTAATGACCATGGTAGGATTCTAAAGGGAGGAGCTAAGAAACAGCCCTTGTGACCTGGTCTTCTTGTCTTCTCCTTTTGAAACATGTGTTCCTTCTCTCCTTCTTTCCGTCCTTTTTGTGTTCCTTCCCTCTTTCCTTCCTTTCTTCTTTTTTCCTGTAATGTTCCATTATGAGAGGACTCTGCTACCCCGTCTGTCCGTCTACTGCTCCTCTTACCATATACTGTTCTCTCTATTCACCTCACTGCCTCATGCCTCGTGCTTCCTCCATGTTTCTACTACTTCCTGGTTTCTGCTTCCTTTCTCATGGAATGTCTCTCAGTTTCTGCCAGTATATTTTACGTCCAGACCTTACAAATGAAAGAATCTGATTGGGTGGCCACTCAATACCCAGAAGGCACACCTGTTGAACAGAGATCTCATGCCAAACAAAGCTGGGTCAGATACTTGCCTATTCCTGGCTCAGTCATCTGAGGTGAGGGGTCATATGATATAAGGTACAGGGATGGTAATGTCAGACTGAGGAATGTCTGTGAATGAACCATGCGAGTATCAGCGGATGCATTATAGAATAGCCGCTGTGAACTCACAATGAGTTCCAGGCTCAATATCACAGCATGCAACCAGACATTTACCCAACATACCTCCTTGCCTTGTTCTCTTACACACATACACACTTCACATACCTTATTCTCCATCATAGTTCTCATTCCATCCTTCAGTTAAAAATGTAATCAAGTAAATAAGAACTTTATGAAAGACTAAAGACATTCTATAAGGCACAATGCACTGCTTTGGAACACCAGTCTGGGTCCACGGTTCTCAAACCTGAAAACCTTTTAAACATTAAACCCCCAAACCCAATGCCAGAAATTCTGACTCAACATGTCTGAGGTGGAGCCAGTCTTCTAAAAAACAAGAATAAAGAATTTTAACTCCTCAGAAAATTTTGATGACCATCCAGATTTGGGATCCACTGCTCCAGTTCCCACTTCACTCTTCTAGAAGTTTCCTTGGGGGTCTTCATTACTGTTGTCTTGTTACTGCAGCCTCTCTGGCTAGCTCTCTGCTGACTGACATGGCCTGCCAGCATTTCCTGGTAGGGAGGGCCTGATACACTGCCAAGTGTCCCAATGGCCCTAGTGGGTTAGAAAAGCACCCACGTATCCTAATCTAGATTCCCACTGGGGCAGCATCACCAATGGGAATTAAATTGTTTCCTGAAAAATTATAAAAAATTAGTGGATATTGCCAGGTCAGTTTGAAACCTGGATATGTATAATATTCAGGGGGACGGAACCAATCTGGGGCTTCTCTAACTATTGGAATGGCTTTTGATAAGATATAGAAATGGACAAAAATTAGTGATGTTTACCATGAAGACATCGAATAGCAGTGTAGTGTAAAGTGAAAAATGTTACCTAGAACTGGCTTTTAGTTCAGTCTTCATTACTATAAAAATGAACTTATACCTGGAACATTGAAGGATTGTTATAAAATTAGAGACACTGTACCTAAAGCACCTGGTACCTTATAAATGATAATCCTTTTATTAAAAATATTTAATAGATGCTCAAAATAATGTGAGCATCAAAATTTTTAATGCTCAGAATAATCTAAAGAGAGTAAATTCTGTAAACCCAGTGGTGTGCTAGAACCAGCTCTTGTGAGAGCTTATTATGTGCATCTTTCCAAACTCCAAGTTCAGTCGTACAGCAATCAGTGATCATAGCAGCATTTACATCATGGAAATTGACAAATGTATATAGATCAGGGCTTTTTTCATGAAAAGATGGTTCTTAAACATTTGTCTGCATACCACTATAAGAAGTCACAACCTTGGCAGAAAGCCGGAGCCACAAAATATGCACCTAACTTGGTCTTTTATTTTATCTCTATGATTTGCATCTATATAACTAAACCAGGATTCTGCCCTTATGATGTTTTTGCCTGTAGACCATAAAACATTTCCTAAGTATTATCTCATTAACTCTCCCAACACCCTGAGGGAACCAGGGAGGTTAAATGACTTGCCTGAGGCAGGACAGGAAATCAATGGTGAAATGCAGAACTAAAGTGGTCTGTACTAACTACCTCTGCCACCCTTCCTGCACATCAGTACCCTGCAGACTGTCATTAAAGGCATGGGTAGCAATTACCAACAGTGCTTTTATAGCATAACCCAAATAGCCAAAGTCTCTTTCTACAGGCTGTAGTCCCAATGTTCTGTCCTTTGCATGTATATTTCACTCCCCAAAATGGCCTACCCTCTGCTCTTGGAGGCTTTCTCCAGGGTTACGTGTTGTCTTCAACTAGTCAACTTTCTCTGTATTCTTTCTCCCTATAGTCCAAAGGCATGTGTTGGAAAACACAATTGGCCAGAGTTAGGATTCTATTCTGACTCTAACAGAGGCAAGTAGCATCATAAGCAATTAACATGTGTTTTTTATTTGTGACCCTTTCTCTGGGCTCCCAAAGGGCAGAGACCCAAGAGTTGTTTCTCTCTCTGGCTTCATCTCCATAATACTTTGGGAATTAATGAATAACCCTTGTGATCTCCCTAAATTGACTCCCAGTGATCCTCACCCTCCAATGGATTTTCATGCCCAAGTATAGCCCCTACCACCCCTTGAGTGTGGCTAGACCTAATGACTTGCTTCTAATGAATAGGATATGGCAAAAGTGACAGGATTTCACTTCCAAGGTTGATTACAGAAAGACTATGACTTCCACCTTTATTGCTATCTTTTGTGCGCTTGTTTTCTCTCTCCCTCATTTATTCTCTCTCTCTTCCCTCCCCTCTTTCTCAGCACTTGCTCTGGCAGAACAAGGTGGCATGTCTTAAGTGGCCTTATGAGAGGCCCACATTGCAAGGAACGATGTCTTTGGCCCACAGCTAGTAAGAAACTGAGGCCTGCCAACAGTCAAGTAATGAATTGGAACTGGACACTGTGAGGCCTGCCAATAGCCATGAGTGAGTTTGGAAGTGAATCCTCCTCCAATCAAACCTTAAACTACAGGTAAGTACAGTCCCAAACAACACCTTGATTTCAGTATCATGAGAGACCCCAAGCCAGAGGACCCACTGAGCACACCCAGATTTCTAACACATAGAAACTGTGAAATATTAATGTTTGTTGTTTTAAGCTAAGTTTGTGAGTAATTTGTTATATACCTATAGATAACTAGTACAACTCCCAAGCAACAAAGGAAAGGGTCAAACATTTTCCTGACATAAGTCACCTCCACTGGGTGGGGCCTAGCACACCTAACAGGCCTTTAGTATGGGCTCCTCTTATTCAATCTAGACATCTCTAATGTTCACAGCACTTGAAAGTCTGCTTTAGGGACGAGACTGTTCCAATTTGGGGAATGATCCGACACTCCAAACTAAATTGAAAAGAAGTCAATGGCAACCTGGTAACTGGAAATTCCAAGTCCTCTACGTTACGAAGTCATAAGTTGTCTGGTAAAAAAGAGGCCATAAAGGGAAGTAGATGCTATGCTGTAAGCTGCCCTTTCTGGTTTTGCATGAGTAATTCTTGCAGCTGGAAGTTTCACTGCAACCACAGAATTGTGGCACCGCAAAGGTGGCCATTTTCAAATATGTTCTGACATCAGAGTGCAATTCAACTGGATGAGGCTGGGACTTGGCCAAAATAAGTAACATTTAAATAATTGGGGTCAATGAATAGCATCACTTTTCTGTGGGACCGTATGACTGTGATGTGAAGAAATAAAAGCCTTTGTTGTTTTAAAGGACAGGGGCAATTTGAAGTTTTGCAGCAGACACTTAGAAAATTTTCTGCCCTTAGCTCACTGAAGAAGATATCAGTTAGTGGCTTCAGGAATTGGGTGTGGAAGGTGTTGTTTGTAAAAGGAAATTAAACTGACCCTAGACAGAATGTGAACCAATGTTACATTTCTCATACAACCTGAAACAGGCTACTTAGCCCTACATTGTAAACTTACTTTCCTGATCTAATTTATCTCCTTGAAATCACAGCATTCTGTATCAGGCAAGGTATGGAAAGCTACCGCACTTCCTCAAACAGCAAATTCTGATTTTCCAGAAAAATTTTGGGGTGGATTTTTAAAAGGCATCTTAAAAAAACAAAACACTCTCCAATAAGCTGGGGTTTGCTTCTCTGTTTTTCATACTTGTCTGCCTGGGACAGAGCAAGAGTTCTCCCACCTGTGCTATGTTCCACCTGAGATGGGTTTTCTACATCTTATGTGTAGATTGTTGTGTTGTTTTTTCTTAATTTCATTCATCTTTTGTATTTTTAAGGGATTTTTTTCCCCTGAATAATTATCCCTATTACCTAACACCAGGGAGCTGTCTGAGTCTATGAGTTGGAGCTCACCGACTAAACTGATTTTTGTTGTATTTGAGGCACAGTATTTTATTCTGTTGGTTTTCATTCTATTTCATGACAGTGCTTGCAATTTCTCCCTCAATAAGCAAAGATGAGTTAGATCAGGGGCTTGATAAATAAGCAAGAAAATTTGATTTAGAAAAGGAGGATATCCTGAAGCTCCTGGAGAGAAAAAAGCATTTTCAACCCCCTACCACACACACTTTCAATGACAAAGTAAAGCAGCAGCAGCATTGTTCTTAAACAACATCTTTCAAAGCAACATCAATGCTCCCCGATGTTAGGTAATACGAATAATAATTCAGAAAGAAAAAAAAGAGCCCTTTTAAAAATACAAGGAAAGAAACATTTTTAAAGCAAATATCATTAATCCTTCATATTACCTTGAGGCAGAACTCCACAAAGAAATTTAAAATACTGTCGCGGATGTGAAGGGGAAAACAGATGCTTAGGAAGAACATGATGAGGACTCCTGTTGAGGACCCGATGGAGAATGTGAACGTCTGACGCCCTACATCGTCTCAAATGATTCAGCCCTCCAGACCCCTTAACAGAAGTGAGAAACGACCTGTGAAGCGGAAGGAAAGATGCCCAGTAACTTTCAGTAATAGAAAATAAAAGAAAAGCAGAGAGAGCCAAAATCTCCAGTAGAAGGGAAGGAACCGAATTAATTGTCTTAGATTTCAGGATCAGTGTTTTGTTTTTGTTTTTGTTTTTGTTTTTCTTGCTTGGGGAAGAGGCTCCGCAAAGGCAGCAGCAGCCTCTGCAAACAGGAAGGCTGATCAGAAATCCCTCGGGGTTCCAGCGCTTGGAACCGAGACTGGCAGAAGGAAGGGCTCGCCCAGGAGTAACGTTTTTTAAAGCATAGGACTGCTCTGTGACTGTGTGTGTCTGCATGTGCGTGTATGACAGAGAGAGAGGCAGATTTTTTTCCTTTCTTAACACGTCTCTTTCCTGCATGGGAATTTCTGATATTCCTTTCGGTCCCGCGAGAGCGGAGAGGCGCCCCCACCCCCGCCCGCGGTCACTTCTGACCTCGCCGGGAGTAATCGGAGAGCGCGCGGGAGCGCCCAGTGCCTTAAGCAGGGCGAATATTTGACGGAACAAAAGAACGCTTGCCAGTCAGAAAACGCTACCCGCGAACAAGGATAACCTCTCTTTGTGTTTTGAAAACTCTTTAATTAGCAAATGCCCTGGTTTCAAATACGTATTAAAACTTTTCTACCCAGATTCCAAATAGAGGATCAAATTATTGCTTCTGCAACGAAGATGGGATCCTGAATGACCACACGGCCAAAGAACTAGGGAAAACAGGCATTTCAAGACTCGCTTTAAACCGTACTGTGTTCCTATACACTCGGTCTCAGGTTACTTACTTTTATAACTATTTACCGCCCCCTCCTCCCGCCGCACCAACACTTAGTTTTCTCAAAACCTCACTAAAGCTACGTTCATACGCGCGGTTGAGGTGGCCTGGGGCCGGGGTCCCCCCGCTCCCGCTGCTCTGGTAGGAAGGATCTGCCTTTCCTCCCGCCGAAGTGGGCCCCCTCCATCCGACTCCGATTTCTCCTCGGACGCGGCCCCTCCTCCTTTTTACAACCAGGAGTGGGAGGTGAGAGGGGATTGTGGCCTCACGTCGTCTATTTGGGTCTGGGGAGAGAAAAGCAATCTGAGAGATGCACCCTCTTTTGCTCCATACCGAACCCTACATTTAGAATCCAACTACCTAAGAGTCCTGGCGAAACCCGGCATTTTCAGACCAAGCAGGGCTAACGTGACTCCCGGTCACGTCTCTGCGTGCTCAGGCTCTGCATTATTCTCAGCTTGCTTCTCCCTGCAAAAGTCTACCCCGATGCGCCATTCAGGAATGTGTATTATAGTGTACTAGGAAAAGGAACAAATCTTTCTAGCAAACCTCCTTTCTGGTGCGTATACCTCCCCCCACCCCTGAGCGAATTCAGGGTAAAAGTTTTTCTTAACTTTTCTCTCCCAGCCCCCTGCCCCTCCCCTCAGGAATCCGCCCAGAGCGCTGCAGACACCGCCTCTCAGGTTCCCTCGCCTACCCCTTCCGACTTCCACCCAATGCGGAGGCGGCCACACAGAAAACAAACGCTACTATTGGGCAGCCCTGAAACTCGAGGACCCGCCCCCGGAGTGGTTTGTGAATGGGGGGAGGGGAGGGGGCGGGACAGCCCGGAACCCTGCGATCCCGACGCTTCTTCAGGCGAGTTGCGCGGCTCCGAGGCGTTACTCTGCGCTCTCTCCGGGCGGGCGGCGGCGGCGGGCCCCGGGACTCGCGGGCCAGGGCTGCGTGGGGCTGGAGAGGCCAGGCCCAGGCCGCGAGCACCCGGACCTCACAGCTTCGGACACGGTGTAACTGTATTTCAGAAAAGAACTCGCCGAGCTCTTGGTTCCAAAGCACCGATCGGACTCAGAGCGAGAATCAGCCGTTTGGCTGAAACTTGGAGCCGAGCTTTTGGACCTGAAGAAGGAGCGGGGAGTGTTGAAGGAGGCGAAGGAGGAGGCGGCGGTGAGCGGAGGCGAGGAGGCGGAGCAGCACCGCCGAGGCGGCGGCCTCAGCAGCCGGCGACGCTGGGCTCTCCCCTGCGGGGGGCTGGACTTGGTGTGGGGGGCGCGCGCATTGCTGTGCGCTGTGGGTCGGGAGACTTAGACAAACTTTCAAGGGTAGTAACTGGAGACGCTTGTTGCTCCTCGCCGCAGAAAAAGCCGCACCGTTACGTCGCGGCAGGAGGAGAAGGCGGCGCCCCCGGCCCGAGCCAACGAGTTTGGGCCCCCGGCGGCCGCACGACTGCTGGGTGGAGGCGGCCGCGGCGCCCCCGCGGCGCGGGTACCGCAGCTGCAGCGCCCTCGGCTCCGCGCCGCCCACGGCCCGGCCCCGGCGCCGGGAGGACTCTCATGAGCCCGGCGCGGTGGCGCCTCCCCGGATCCAAGCCTCTCTTGGCCGCCTCATCGCGCTACTCCAGCTGAGAGCGCCGCTTAACCCACGACCGGTGATGCGGGGCCCCGGCGTGGCCATGCCGCGCTCTCCCGTGGGCCTGTGCACCCTGGTGCTTGCGCTGCTGGGCGCACTGACCGCGGGCGCCGGGGCGCAGCCGTACCACGGCGAGAAGGGCATCTCGGTGCCGGACCACGGCTTCTGCCAGCTTATCTCCATCCCGCTGTGCACGGACATCGCCTACAACCAGACCATCCTGCCCAACCTGCTGGGCCACACCAACCAAGAGGACGCGGGCCTCGAGGTGCACCAGTTCTACCCGCTGGTGAAGGTGCAGTGTTCTCCCGAGCTGCGCTTCTTCCTGTGCTCCATGTACGCACCCGTGTGCACCGTGCTGGATAAGGCCATTCCGCCGTGCCGCTCTCTGTGCGAGCGAGCCCGCCAGGGCTGTGAAGCGCTCATGAACAAGTTCGGCTTCCAGTGGCCGGAGCGGCTACGCTGCGAGAACTTCCCGGTGCACGGCGCCGGCGAGATCTGCGTGGGCCAGAACACGTCCGATGGCTCTGGGGGCCCAGGCGGTGGCCCTACCGCCTACCCTACGGCGCCCTACATGCCCGACCTCCCCTTCACTGCGCTGCCCCCGGGGGCCGCTGACGGCAGGGGCCGTACCGCCTTTCCCTTTTCGTGTCCCCGGCAGCTCAAGGTCCCCCCCTACCTGGGCTACCGCTTCCTGGGCGAGCGCGACTGCGGGGCCCCGTGCGAGCCTGGCCGCGCTAACGGCCTCATGTACTTCAAAGAGGAAGAGAGGCGCTTCGCCCGCCTCTGGGTGGGCGTGTGGTCGGTGCTTTGCTGCGCCTCCACGCTCTTCACTGTTCTCACCTATCTAGTGGACATGCGGCGCTTCAGCTACCCCGAGCGGCCCATCATCTTCCTGTCGGGCTGCTATTTCATGGTAGCGGTGGCGCACGTGGCCGGCTTCCTCTTGGAGGACCGAGCTGTGTGCGTGGAGCGCTTCTCAGATGACGGCTACCGCACGGTGGCGCAGGGCACCAAGAAGGAGGGCTGCACCATCCTCTTCATGGTCCTCTACTTTTTCGGCATGGCCAGTTCTATCTGGTGGGTCATCCTGTCGCTCACTTGGTTCCTGGCGGCCGGCATGAAGTGGGGCCACGAGGCCATCGAGGCCAACTCGCAGTACTTCCACCTGGCCGCGTGGGCGGTGCCCGCGGTCAAGACCATCACCATCCTGGCCATGGGCCAGGTGGACGGGGACCTACTCAGCGGGGTGTGCTACGTGGGCCTGTCCAGCGTGGACGCGCTGAGGGGCTTCGTGCTCGCTCCCCTGTTCGTCTACCTCTTCATCGGCACGTCCTTCCTGCTGGCTGGCTTCGTGTCGCTCTTCCGCATCCGCACCATCATGAAGCACGACGGCACCAAGACAGAGAAACTGGAGAAGCTCATGGTACGCATCGGCGTCTTCAGCGTGCTCTATACCGTGCCAGCTACCATCGTCCTGGCCTGTTACTTCTACGAGCAGGCCTTCCGCGAACACTGGGAGCGCACCTGGCTCCTGCAGACCTGCAAGAGCTATGCCGTGCCCTGCCCTCCCGGCCATTTCCCACCCATGAGCCCCGACTTCACCGTCTTCATGATCAAGTACCTGATGACCATGATCGTGGGCATCACTACTGGCTTCTGGATCTGGTCCGGCAAGACCCTGCAGTCGTGGCGCCGCTTCTACCACAGACTCAGCCACAGCAGCAAGGGGGAGACTGCGGTATGAGCCCCGGCCCCTCCCCCACCCTCCCTTCCTCCACTCTGTAAGGGAGAGAAAGGCGCAGTAGGGAAAGAACTTCTGGGTGGGGGGCTTGTTTCTGTAACCTCCTCCCCCTCCAATGAGAAGTGACGTGGAAGTGAGAAGACTTATGTAGGTATGGGACGAGGGGTGGGTTTGAAAAGGAGGCCCAAGTGGAAAGACGGTTTGGATGAAAAGACTTCTGGCAAAGACTTGCAGGATAATGATAATAAAACTAATAATGATGATGTTTATCATATACGGTACGGACCGACCTGGGCCAGTCTAGAAGGTTGAGACCAGCAGAGATTGCTCTGAGTTCTTCCCAGGTCCGGCTGAAGTGGGACTGAGCGATTTCCCTGCTGCAAGAAAAGTGGCCTGTCCTCAATCCTGTGAGGCCCGGGTGAAAGGTACAGCTCTGTCTGCGGCGGCTGCTTTGTTGGAAAAAGGGAGGACTCCCTGCGGTGCCCTTGTCAAGCGGTGGTCAAACCATAATCTCTTTTCACTGGGGCCAAACTGGAGCCCAGATGGGTTAATTTCCAGGGTCAGACATTACAGTTTCTCCTCCGCTGCCCCCTCCGCCTGGTTCCCCCCACCCACCCCACTCCTTTCAAGTCTTCTAAAATAAGTATTTGGAAGTCTTGGGAGGCCTGCCTCCTAGAATCCTAATGTGAGGATGCAAAAGAAATGAAGATAGCTTTTGGAGATGATGCAAAGGAGATGAGTAGTAGGTATTTCTGCTATTTTTAAAATTTTCTGTGGAAGGCAGGAGAAAGAAAAGGGTGTTTTATTCAGTTTAATACCCTGAAAAGAAGTGATGACTTGTTGCTTTTCAGAACAGGAATGCATTTTTTCCCCTTGTCTTTGTTGTAAGAGACAAAAGAGGAAACAAAAGTGTCTCTCTGTGGAAAGGCATAACTGTGAAGACAGCAACTTTTATAGGCAAAGTAGAGCAAATCTGAGGTCTCTCTTTGGATGATAATTTGATTGAGATAAACATTCCTTTTTAAGGAAAAGTGAGAGGCCCTGTGCTTCCATACCCCCATTGGGTCAGAGGTTCTGACTTGGCTAAAGGAAATGCAAAGGGTTTTGTTGTTTGTTTTATGTAAATTTAATTCAGAACGCAAGATCCAATGAGCTCTAAAATGTTTAGGATTATCTCTCACTTCATTTTTTTTCTTCCTATAACCCTACATTTAGGTTTTCTTTTTTTTTCCAATTTGAGTCCTTCCAGCTAAAAGGAAGAGCATAATGTCTCGGCCTCCGTAATACAGGAAAGTTAAATTTAAAAAGGAAAAACAAAAAACATTTTTTTGTCCTGTTTTCGTAGTCCTACAAATCCATTTATAAAACATCATGTGTATGCTGACCCTGTCTTTGTAGGGCTGGGTGGGGAGGTGACCTACAGAAATGATAGTGAATGAAGAGGACAGTTCAAATCATGGGCCCCCCGTTTTAAGGAAAATCATTAAAAGAAGGTAAACTTCAAAGTAATTCTAGAGTTCTTTGAAATGTGCTGGGTGACTTAAGTTTATTAATCTTAAATCATGTACCTTTTTTTCTATAATAGAGCTCTGATTCTTTTGCATAATGGTCTAAAGCTGAGCAGAGAATCACGGGAACTAACCTTTACTCCACCTTTGACACCATCCTGCAATCTTGCAACACTGTCCTATTTCTCAAGACAGTTTTTAAGTGCTGTTTTAAACAGTTTTTAAATCATGGAAGGTACTGTCAGGAATAGAAGTTACTTTATATAACCTGGTGTTCAGCTGAGTGGAGCTGCATTTTATATTTGAGGTAACATTGACCTTGTGTTTCTTAAACCTCCCCAACTGTCTCATTTGTCAAAATTTTAAAATCCCCACCAAGCAATTTTTCAGGATCTTTTGTGTTGTATCTCTTGCATGTGAAATTTGTAAAATAGAGACAAGTGCAGTATGTATATTTTGTAAATCTCCCATTTTTGTAAGAAAATATATATTGTATTTATACATTTTTACTTTGGATTTTTGTTTTGTTTTGCCTTTAAAAGTCTACAAGGAAGCCCCACTTTATCACATGTACAGATCACAAATAAATTTTTTTTAAAATACAGACTGAACATTTATTTAGTCTACGGTGCCTATATATCAGTAAGCCAAAGCACTACAAGCAAGGTATGGAGGGACACCATTGGACGGTCTCTCAAAGAGGAAGAGGTGATAGATTAGTGAGGTCTTTTTTCCTTGCCTTTTAAAATACAGTGTAATGAATGCCTTAACTGTCCCTTAATATTTTTCTGTTGTTGCTGCTTCCTGCCTCCCTCCATACCACCTACCACACACTCCCCTAAGCCTTTTCACATTCTGCTTTGGATAACTTATTGAAGGTACAGAATAAGCATCTCCTTTAAAGAGGTGCTATCTGATCCATGTTTTTACTACCCTTCAGAGGTGAAGTACGTATCTGAAAGAGGACTAAAAGATATTTTTGGTCTGCTTTTCTTGGGAAGAATTCAGTGAGGTTGTTTGTTGGTTTTTTGTTGTTGTTTTTTTTTTAATCCTGATGAACCTTATCTAAATTGTTAATACTTAAGTCCTTTGGCTTCAGGTTGGCCAGGAAAGTCAGCAGACAATTCCAGATACCCAGAGCCTCGCATATGGAGCATTCCTCAGTTATTAGCTTCACTCTACCTTCTAGGTCAACGGAACCAGAGGTCAAGTGATTCACCGAGGTGACAGTGAAGGTGGCAGTGACTCAGCAGCTTTGGCAGGAATAGACTCTATGCCTAACCCCAGGATAGCCTCAGAAGTCACCAAAGCTATTCTTTCCTCTTGTCCGAGAGGCTAACTTTGGAATCAGATTAGACTGAGAAGCCTTCGCTCTCCAGGCACTTTGATATTAACAGTCTCTCAGGGAAATGATAAAGGCACTCTGAATACTTCCAATTCCAAGCCTCACTAGCTTGCTCCCACCCCCACCCCCGGCCTCTCTTCTTTAATTCAGGTGCTTCTTCCCTGGCTTTTCATTATGTAGTCGCCTCATTCTTGGGCAGCTGTGGAGACCCAGCAGCAGACTGGATGCTGCTGTTTTCCTTCCCTTCTTCGGCTCTAAGTTTCTGTATTTCTAAAGCTCAACAGAAACAGTTCTGTTTTTGTTTTAATTAACAGGCTCACACACATGGCTGGTGTGTTTTACAAACACACAAAATGAAAACCAGTGACAGACGGTCCTCCCCAGGAGGAGGAAGTCACGCCGCTGCACTCTAGGCAAAGCAGCTTTAAGATCCTCCTGGGTTTTCATCACAATGGGTGTGAGGTCATCTTAACCTGTGAAGATTTGGGCATCAAGGAAGGGAAAAAATAGCAACTTCAAGTCTCTTAAGGTTTATCCAGTTTTTGCTCATAAAATGACACCTTTTAGGTTAACGCATGCCTTTTTTAACACCATACTAATACCGCTTGTTAAGAATGTTTGCTTTTAGAGTAGGTGGAAAGCTCCCAACAGGGTTTTTTGCTCACAAATTAACTGCTAAAGGCACTTAGACCCTTCTGTGGGGAGAGCTGCGTGACTACTCCTATAAATGTGTCCCTTTCCTCTTTTCAGCACTGCCGGGTCCTCCGAGGCTCTCAAAGATTGAAGAGCATTGCTCTTTAGTGAGGGAACAAAGACCGTGTATGAATAAATTACCACCTGCTTTTTTGTAAGCAAAGATAAAAGTGCTCAGTTTAATTCACTTCACATTGTGGTGTGTCCTCATGTAGTTGATCCTTGCCTAACAATTTTAGAAGCCCAGGGATTTTTAAGGGGACACATCTAAGCAGAAAATATGTGAGGGAGAGTGTGTGTGAAGGGGCACATGTAAAGGTTAAGAAAAACATTGGCAGGAGTTTGGTGTTAATCCCTAGATAAGGAGCAGAAACACTTGTGAAAATTTTCTGCAGTTTATAAAACAAAATTAGTCTACACAATAATCGCACACAACACCTAATCTTTTAAAGTAGGTATGTGAGAAATCTTGGCAAGAAATAAATGTCTCTTACCATTAAAGAAAAAGCAGAAATTTTTTTAATGTACTTGATAGAAAATAGTGATATTAGAAATGTTCTGGGCAGAACTATAAGAGTGCAACAGCTGTAGGTTTGAACCTACTGAATTTCCCAGTAGGTTTAATTATACTGGGAAATTCTCTTCCAACTCTCCCATCTTTAATTTCACTGAAAAGGCAGGTGGCTATTTATAGATGGTATATTTTTATATAGGCATATGTGGATGGTGAATAACAGTCCACAGTCTCCAGGAAATCCTAGAAGAGACCAAAAGCACTCCAAAGTGGACTTAAACAATTCAGAGATCTGTTCTATTTTTCTCTTATTTCACCCTCAGTGGCATTAAACTGATTTCATGAAACTCAGTTCTTCAGCTCTTCAGTTTGTGGCACTTCTTACATCTGAATCTCTATTCCTAACATTTCATACAAAAGTGAACTAGTTAAAAGGGTACCATTAAAATGCCAGGTCTTGGGTAAACACACATTGTGACTCTTATTCTCTTGGGTAAAAAGCAAACAAAAAAATCCCAAAATAAACAAAAAAAAAAACTTTCAGTCACTTGGAATTTTCTCAATTAGTGCCACAGTCTTAGAAAAAAGGTAGTTTGACCAAGACAATAGTAGTTTATTATAAGTTACCCAGGTGAAGAAGCACTGACCAAGTGGCCACTACATAAAATGTCGTATGACAGGGACTGGTGGAATTACAAATAAAAGCCACGGTCCACCTGAGAACTTTGCTACAGAGTTCAGGGCGAGCAGGGCCTCCCCAAGAAGGAATAAGCAACTAATTATACTTCTAGACAGAGCTTGGCAAGTGCTGTTTGTTATAAAGCCCAAATGCTATTTAGAAAAATTTTACTTGACATTTGGTGGCATTTACTGTTTTTAAAACCCACTTCACATTCATTATTTGACTTTATCCTCACAATTATTATAACAACCCTATAATGTGGAATAATTCCTATTTTAAAGATGAACGTCATCATCCTCAACCCTCTTACAGAAGACTTCAAACTAACAAAATAAAATTGAAGCTATTGTGAGGGATTCAAAAGTGGTTAGCTGGGGGCCCACTTTACTTTACAAGGAACTTCTAGAGAGCTCAAGTCCATCTCTTTGCTATTTAGCTTCCTTTGATGCTTCGCACCTGCGGATCTCTTCCGGTAGCTTGGCCCTGGCATTGGATTCAGTTTATAGTTCAAGAAGTGGTCTTTGAGAGATGGACATATGAGGAACAAAAAGGGGCATTTGGGAGGCAGAAACAAAGTGTGTGGGGGGAGAGGACAGTGAGGCAGTAAGTCCCATATAGTCATGAATGAAAAGAAGCTGCTCAAATGATCTGGATGAGACAACAACCTAATACCACTCATCCTTAGAAAATATGATCCCCAAACTTCAGCTTGGCCTTGCAGATTCCAGAGGACAATTCAAAGGGAAAAGTATCTTACGGAAGGTATGGCAGTACAGGGAATAGGAAATACACTACAAACAATTAAAGCTTGTGTGGCATAAACTAGCACCAATTATACTTTTTAATTTCCTAAGGAAAACAAATGGCATGTGGCATTTAGTTCCAGTTTCCAGGTCTGGGGTCGCTGCAGGGAGACACGGGTGGCAAGCAGTTCATCCCTGAGTTGCAGCAGACGAGAAGAACAAGTCCTTGAGCTAAAATCATAAATTATCTTTAGCACCGAAAAATTGTTTCTTGAGGACCTAGCATGTGCCAGGTTGCTGTGCGAAGCTCTGGATACAGCATACTGGCTTCTGGAACTTGTTTTTCTGAGCTTTCTTAGCCAGAGCTAAGCATCCACTCCTTACCTCGCTTATTTCCCACACCAGTCTTTCAAATGCAGAGTGGGCCCAAAACACCTTTCTTTGTGTTTGCAAACTACACGGGCATGCCATGTTTTATTGTGTTTCATTGTATTGTGCTTTGCAGATATTGTGTTTTCACAAATAGAAGGTATCACCCTCCACCAGCAAAAAGATTACGACTCACTGAATGTTCAGATGATGGTTAGCGTTTTGTAGCAATAAAGTATTTTTAAATTAAGGCTTGTCCATTTTTTAGACACAATGCTATTGCACACTTAATAGACTACATTATAGTGTAAAATATAACTCTTATATGTACTGGGAAACCAAAAAAATCATGTGACTCATGTTATTGGGATACTTGCTTTATTGCAATGGTCTGGAACAGAACCCACAATATATCTCTGAGGTAAGCTTATATCTTTCTCCCCATGATCCTAAAGTACTAACAACAAATGGGTAGCTACATCATAACCACATTCTGAAGATGGGAAACCATGAAACTAAAAGCAGCTTGTTCAGTGTCACAAGACATCACAGGCCAGGCCACAATAAAGGATCGATGCAGTCTCCCAAAGACTCTGAAACTGATTCTCTTTTCCTGAGAACAGTGTGCTTAGAAGATGTGGTGTGGCTAGAAGGAGAGGAACCTAAGAGGGACAGGGGAGTGACGGGTGCTCTAGCTTTGTGAAAGGGAGTATGACTGTACAAACATGCTGCCAAGGGCGGTGAAGATGGGCTCTTTGTACTTTGGTGATAATGATCATTATCTTTATAACTCTTGCTCTCATTTCTTGAGCGTTGACTCTATGCTAAGCCCTGGCTATGATAAGGCCAATTAGTTAAGATAATCTACACAAAGCCCTAACCAGAGTACTTAGCATCTAATAAGTGATCAATTAATGTCAGCCTTATTACTAATATATATTTGTCTCACTTATTTTTCACAAAACCCTGAGGCAGGTATCATTGTTCCCTATTTCATATGTGAGGAAACTCAAGCTCTGAAAGGTGAGCAGAGAGGAGCAAAATTGGCTACAGCCTGTTCTTCTAATCATTATGCTACAAATATTTACTGAGGTCTTAATGTCTTCCATTCTGTTATTATTATTATTTTTAATTTAGTTCAGGATTGAAGTGACAATAAGTGAGGAAAAGAATTTACATCAGAACAGAACGAATTGAGGAGGCATCCGGATGAGAGTACATCCGGTCCCCAGGATGTACTTTTATTTTTTCAATGAGAAGCAGAAAGCCCATCAATGCTGTTTGAATTCTGGAGCACTGGATGTTGCCTGTTCTTGTGTGAGTTTAAACATTGGGGTCTGAGGGCCTGGCAGCAGAAATGAGCCTGTGGCAATGCTTCCCAGACACCACCTAGAGCCCCATAGAGGATTGGTTACAGAGTCCCTCCAGAGGCTTCTTCCATTGTACCGCTTCCTTCCCTGTCCAATCCAGCCTGAGGGCTGGGACGGGGGCTAAGTGAGAAAGCTCCTATTCTTTGCTGACCAAGAGTCAGTGAACAAGAGCATGAAGAAAACAAACCCTAGCACCATGGAAACCCTCTCCCTAAAGGCCTATTGGAAGAATCACAAGAACCATCAGAATATTATTGTCATATATATCATGTCAGTATTATCATGATGAAATGATAAACATAGCTGTCCTTTTAAATGCAAGTTACTATGTGCAAGTTCTGTGTTAAGCACTTACACTTACTCATTTAATCCGTATAACAGCATGATGAGGTAGAAATTATTCTCATTTTACAGGCTGTCAGTATGGAAGTCTTTTTTTTTTTAATTTAAATCTTTATGGGGTTTTTTTTTTTCCATTACCATTTAGTCCAATGGAATTCTGGAATCGTACTAAGCATATTGGACATGAGCTCAAAGGAGAGCTTGTGCAAGCATCCCATCCTAAGTACTCCTTTATTAACATCAGTTTCCAGAGAAGCAACTGGGGCACAGAGAATTTATCTGGACCTGAAGGATGTAGGGCGGGGAATATTTTAGGACTATTCCGATCAGAGTGCTCTTTAACAATCAGGAAGCGACTTTGCGAAAACAATTCCAGGGATGTAGTTAAATTTTTTCCCTTCCACCCCTGACTCCAAAAAGTGTGAATTCTGGCAACAACACACTTTGTTGTTGTTGTTTGTTAATTTAAAAAACACCCATAAATTAATTTCATGAGCAACAACAATAGCAGCAACGCAAATTCAGTGCATTGGCAGAAAAAGTAGTGGGTCACCACCTCTGTCCTGATGCTGAATGTCAGGGTAAAAGGACATCTTGCACCCTGAGCCCACTGCACCTCCCCCCTTAAGACTTTTGTTGGCAAGATAACTGTGTTTCCAACAGGGGGATGGTCCCATCACAGGGCATTTCATAGAAGAAAGTGTTAAATAAGAAACAAAAGTTTTTACCCAGTACAACTCTCTGCTACTCTGCTAATTAAACCCATAACTAGGCACAATGGGGAGCTAGAGTCCATTTTTTGGTTCATGGGCCTAGGTGAGCTTTAGGTTGCTTAGAAATAATAGATTCTCACAGAAAATCAAGTAATGCATAAAAGAAATGAAAGGTGGTGGTTGGTGGTGGTGGTGGTGTGTATGTGTATGCGGACGATTTGTAATGAAAGGGGTCTTGTATGAGATAGTTCAAACTGGAACTATCTAAAGAGAAGCCAGCTTAAGGAAGGGAATCTAAATGTTAAGATCAGATCATTTTTATTTAATCTGTTATTAAAACACTTACTGCTCCCCCCCACCGTCTCTCTGTTTGTCTCTCTCCATCTCTCCCTTTGTCTCTCTCTGTGTCTCCTTTTATCTCTCTCTTTCTCTGTCCTTCAAGATCAACACCAAAACACCAGTTATAGTTGCATTTCACATTGTTAGCTTCTGGGTCTCAGCACACAAGGGTTGACATGGATGTCAAGTGGATGTCTTTTGGCACCTTTGCACAAAGGCACACACCAGCTTAAAAGGAAATCATTTAATTTTTAGTAGGAAAAAATCCATTCTCAGGATGATTTGTTGCCATTTTCATCACCATATGCACTAAGGCATATCCAAGGAATTAAATTCTTAAATAGCACACTTTTTAAAAGAAAAAGTCAATGCCATATTAATTTGCCATCAGTACCTCCAGCTTCCAGCACAGCATGCATTTGCCAGTGCTCCTTGCAGCATTCTGCAAAAGCCAAATGGCTTGATAAAGTCAGAAGAACCCCAGAAAATGAGAACAAATGTTTCAAACCAAACCAGCCTCTCAAGTCACAGAGATGTTTTATTTTACTGTTAGCACAAGTGGCTGAAAAAAAAGAAGGCTAAAAATTAAACTTTCAAGTTCTTCATTCAGGTTCCGCTCTAGGGGAGCTCCCCCTACAAAAGTGGATTCAGATTTTATTTAAGGTGGGAATCTATGTCACTGTAACAGTTCAATGAAACAGCAAGGAAATTCAGTTAGTTCATCTTCGATGAGAGGAAGGCGATGTATAATTCTCCCATTCACCTAGTGGTTTTGGATCTGTGAGTGACACAAAATGTTTACTTCAGATAACTAAGTCCCCATTCAGAGCACACCACCACGCATATTTATAACTGCTCTGCGCTGTCTCTCAGGATTGTTCAGATCTGTCTGAGCAGTTGAAGTGGCTGCTGAAAAAAATCTATGAAATCCCTGCTGTCCAATCAGAATGTTATCTAACTTGCCTTTTCTTATTGTTAAATTATAAAACACAATTTCCTGCTAGTCCGAACACCAGGTTTGGATTCTGCTTATGAATAGAAATACTCAAGAGATTCCACCTCCAAGACATTATTGTATCTCTTAACCCTGGCTATTTGATTAAGAAAATAAAAGAATTCAACCCAGGGTTAGCCTTTTGCATAGGATCAGCCTTCAAACATAATCAAAATGGAGCTAGCCTCATTTTTCTTTTAACCTAGGGATCTTTCTTTCTTGTCACTCTGCACCAAGAAAAAGGAAACACTAAGATGAAGTGTGTTTTTAAAAAAAGATCAAAGGGGAAACCAGGAAGGAGTGAAAGATTGAGAGAGAGCCAGATAGCAAGAAGAAAATTCTGACCACAGTCCTGTTTCTGAGGCACTGACACCTTGATTCAATCATTCCTTTGACAACTATTAGTTGACTTTCCATCATTACTCTCATTCCCTGTATCTCAGAGTTACAATAAGCAGTAACATTAATTGAGGGTTTTGATGTACCAGACACATATGTAGAGTGTAGTACACATGCTATACATCTTTATTTGATTCTCTCGGCAATTCTCTGAGATAGAAACTGTTACCCAATTTTAAAGACAGAGAAAGCTGACACCAAGAGGTTAAGGAACTTGCCCGACACCCTTGACTTTAATACTGCAGTGCATCTTTCTTCCTGCTTTGTTTTCCAACCCTGACTACTGAATTGCTGGTATCTGTAGAAGCAACTCTGTTTCTTTGTAATATCACTAAAACTGTGATTAGTTTTGGGGGGAAATTATGAAATGCATTTATTCTAAGCCACGTGTTACTTGTGAGTGGGGAATTACACCCTGCTTTTCCATGATCTGCATTTGATGACTTCACCTCACTTGACAGAGTATCACAGAAGGATCATGCCACTGCTGGGGAAACTGATAGACTTGTGGAGCCAAAGTGAATTTGGACTTAGCTCATCTCATTGTGTTTTTACACAAAAGGGGAGGTGGTTAAGACTGCCCTCCCCAAAGGCAAAGTGACTCCAGAATGTCAACATCCAAGTCCAGATGACTCACTGCATGTGCTTCCCAAGTGTTCGCCATGTCCAGTCTTCAAACTCTCCCTGAAGATGAGGGATTTGAGAGATAATAACAGATTCTGTAAGGAGTTTGGGCAATGTTTGGAAAAGACGAGTTAATGACTCCCTCCAAGCATGAAAAAAGTCACCACCATTATTCCATTTTGGGGAAATAACTTCAGCGCATTTGTTGAGTGCATCGTGCTAAGATAGTCAAGGGACACAAGAATGTCTCACAGCCAACATAGGCTCTGTCACCCTTGGCCTGAGATATCCCTTTTACCTGCCAGGGCATCCTAGATAAGAGATCATGGATGTTTAACGGCCTACCCATCAGCATTGCTGGAAAAATAAGGCAAATATTCACCTTTTTACCAAAGAGCCAGTAATTGTAGCTGCCTCTGTAGGACTTACCTCAGAGGAGAAGGGGCATTTAAAGGGAGATGCCTTTGGCAGGGACTGGCTTGCTTTATTGCTTTCCCCTGCACCCCTGTATGTTCTTGGTGTTAAAGAGGCAACCTGGACTGCCAAGACAAGGGCAATGATTTAAGATCCAATAGCTGGTGCTGTGTATTTTTACTTTACCAGCAACTGCAATTTATCCTTGGCCCTGTCCTCTTTCTTTACTGCTACAATTTGTCAAACAACTTGGATTCCAGTTCCTCCCCATGGTCACCATCTCTTGCTTACATCACTATAATGGCTCCCTAACTGGTCTCCCTACCTTTATTTTGGTCCCTCCTCTAATTTGTCCCCACCCTACACTAGAGGGAATCATGATAAATGCAACTATGACTATGTCTCTACCTTGTTTAAAATCCTAAGCACAGCATGCAAGGCCTTCCATAATCTCTACCTAGATCTCCAGCCTCATCTCGCACCATTCCTGCTCTGATCCGTTTATAGTTGCCCTACATACTCATGTATCACAGGAATTCATTTTTTGATGAAAGAAAGAATTTGTAGCTATTTCATCCACTGGAAGATAATTGAGCCCCTTATTGGATGCACTCCAGCTCACTTGCTCTGCAAAAATGGACAGTAATGTGCATCCCGAAGAAAATCGGAGTGAAGTCATAGATACCTACAACATCACCCTGGGACACTCCTACATCACTCTGGGACAACTAACAGAAGTCCAAGAAGAAGAGATATTACTGGACTTAAAAGAAGGAATCAAACAAGATCATTAAATATTATTAGTGCTTATGTAGTGATTTGTCGTATGTTTAATTTCTGGTGCTCATGCTAACATCCAGTACAGAATGATGCTCAGTGTACTGTGTTGACCAGTGTCTCACCAAAATTCATGTCCTTTCCAGAATATCAGAACTTGACCTTATTTGGAGATAGGTTCAAATGTAGTTAATGCATTTAAGATGAGGTCATACTGGAGTAAGGTGGGCCCTTAATCCAACATGACTGTTGTCCAAAAAAAAAAAAAAAAAAAAGGCAGGAAAACACACAGAGGGAATGCCATGTGATGACAGAGTCAGAGGTTGGAATTATGTTTCTAAAAGGCAAAAACAAAACAAAACAGAACAAGGATTACTGGCAACCACCAGAAGCTGGAAGAGACAAGGAAGTTTGTTCCCCTGGAGACTTTAAGAAGAACATGGTCCTGTCGACATCTTATTTCAGACTTACAGCCTCCAGAACTGTGAGAGAATATATTTCTGTTGTTTTAGGCCATCTAGTTTATGGCAATTTGTTAAAGCAGTCCTAAAAAAGTAGTATGTTGGGTAAATAAATAAAATGAATGAATGAATCACATGTGGAAACTTATTTGGAGCCAAATGAAGTATTAGCAACCTTAGAAATATGATTTATAAGTTATCCAAAATCCATTTCTCCCGCCTCATGACCCTATAACTAGATTAGAGCTGAACATATAGTTGGAACTCTAAATACCAGTTTTGCTATAGACTGGCTCTAATACCTCACTATAGCTAGAGAACAAAACTAAGAAGCCAGAGGTTCTTTTCAACAAATAATAAATCCATTTGGAAATCTGATAGAAACAAGGGGCTCAGTCTCCAGAAAAATGCAAATATGACCATAAATGCCCTAGATTGCAGACAATTTCCTCCTGACTCCCCAAACCCATTGAACCAAGACTAAGAGCTTCTGAATTAGAAGACACAGGTAGAATATTTAGGATTTTTCACCGATTCTTTGGACACACTAAACACAGAAAAGGGCAACAGAGTTGTTTCTCCTCTCTAAATGAGGTCATGTCAAACCATGGGGCCCCCACTATTTGGGATGGGCTTCAATGTCTCATCTAAGAATGAGAGTTGGCTACAGGAGAGCAACCTAGCATGGAAATGTGGAGACCTGAACTGCATCCAAATCCAGATTTGCCATTTACTTCTTTTGTTCTTTCTCTCTTCTATTCAACCCCAGTCCCAGAAAAAAATGTGGATGCTTTTAGGGTCAGAGGACAGGTTAATAAGATAATGTTAGTAAAGCACTTTGCCCCCAGGAAAAGGTTCCTATGTAAACATGAGATATTATTAGACATTATCAAACTCAGCCCTGCCAGCAGTGACCCAGCCAGGGGTAAGCCTTCTTCCTTATCTACTGTTTGGCCAAATTGGGCTTTTTCTCTAAGGCAAAGAGTGTGGGAGGTCTCCTGTTGACTGGTGTTGGGGACTCTCTGATAAGTGGACCCTATCACCTCCCCTTGAGCAGTACAAACAGATCATTTGATTACATTTGATTAAAGGCTCCCTTCTTTACTAGCAGAGAGTCCTAAATCTCTTTGTGCATACATATTAAAGCAATAATCTTTAGGGAATTCATTCCCTATGTGTATAATGTCAATGTGCATTATTAAAAATTTGTCAGTAGAAAAATAAATCTTATTTCATATTTGGTGATTGTGATTTTTTTTAATTACCCCTTAGGAGTGATTACACAAAATTTCCCTCTTCTGCTGTTCTTGGCCAATTTGAAAAAGGAAGAAAAACACAGCGGTTTCAGGGATATTGGTTTTAGAACTTACTAAAAGTAACAAAAAGTGTAATTTCTACAATTACTAAATTGTAATGAAACTTAAATGTTTCAAACTTATATTTTCTCTTCTCCACCCCCACCCCACCCCACTCCCGCCGTACTGCCAAAAAAAGAGGCAAAAAAAAGTTTGGGGGGTGGACGGAGAGCAGTTCTTTGAGTTCTATGGGAATTTGTTGTTAGTTTGTTTGTTTGTTTTTTTGTTTTATTTCAAGGGAGCTTTTTTCATCATTAGAATTGACAAGGACATAATGAATTGAGAGAAACCTAAAATGATAGCAGTAATTTTCTTCAACATGAAGATGACATAGAATCTCAACTCAGACCCTTAAGAAATCCCACTACAAAGGAAAAAGAGTTCACCCACAATTACCCCTTCCTCATGCACACATACTGAGGGTACCTGACATAGGACATTAGCCAGTGCTCTCAGCATCTGGTCAAACTACATTTCATCAAATATCATCAGTCATACTTTTCAACTAGAAGCGTGAGTTTCAAAGGGATTGTTAAGTCTTAACCATGTAAAGTATAAGAATCTTTGCTCCTTCCATCTTCCTTCCTTCCTTCCTTCCTTCCTTCCTTTCTTCCTTCCTTCCTTCCTTCCTTCCTTCCTTCCTTCCTCCCTCCTTCCCTACCTGTCTCCCTCCCTCTGTGCCTCCATCCCTCTCTCCTTTCTATTCTATACTAGACACTGCTAAGTAAAGGTGAATGACATACATTCTACTACCTATAAGATCAGCATTTAAACCATTGGGATTGCAGGTATCACAACTTTTGGATGGACAGAGATGCGCCTTGGGAAGAGAAAATTGTCTTTACTGTGTGAGAGAGACAGGGAGAGTAGAGGAGCAGGAGGAAGATAATCAATACGAATGAATGCCTTGGAAGGGCCTGTTTCCTTCCAGAAAAGTTTGAAAGACATAGTAATAATCGACTGTTAATATTCTCACCATTTTACTTCCTCCCCTTTTCCCCACAGTGAATCAAACATTTAACAGTTACTGAGAACCACCTTAGATGACCCCCCTCACCCAACCTATGATATATGACCTAGGTGTTTGTACCCAGGATACATGTATTTATATCTCAGGCTAAATTACGAAGGTGTAGAATTCTCCTAGCTCTTTTCCTCTCTAAACACTGTGTCCTAGGAACATTCATACCTAATCAAAAAACAAGAAGGATGAGTGAGAGAGATTCCCATTAGGTTTTAGAAAAAATACACATTGAAGTTGTTTAAATACATATTTAACATTTACTAAAAATAACTCTGATTGCAGGAGAAAATTAATTAAAGCAGACGAAAAGCTTCTAATCAGATTTATGCTATCTGATCGTGTAATTAGACCTGGCTTTTAAGCCATCTTAACAAGTTTATTTGAAAAGGAAGAGAGATCATTGTTTATTAGAATGGCAATAATTTGGGTTTTTTTAATTGACTCCTGGTGTGAATGCGTTGATGCCTGCTGTACTCTAAGAAGCAACATGGAAGGGTTCCAGGAAAAGTTCACATTCCAGGGGCAGCATTGGAATCCACTTTCCATTGCAACCCAAGTCTGCCACTGGGGTTTGACTTCATCCCAACAAAATGCCAGCTTTCAAAGGCAGCCTCAACAGGCAGCAGACACTGCAGCTATGCCAGGGGCTGGCTAAGGGGCCCAGCTCTGAGCTTAGCCATCAGGATAATGGAGGGCATTTCCAAAATCTTACCTTCACCATGACCTAAAGCACTAAAAAGCGCTATGGTCACCGAAGGCTGTGACTTCAGAAGCTGGCAGGGAGGAGTTGGAGACAGCATTAACATTCTGACATGAAGTCTGCCCGAAAAGAGCCACAGTGGAAAGGGAGAAGGGAGTACTACATCTTTCTCTTCCCGGTGCTCCCAAATGTCCAAAAGCCGTGTTGCCAGTTGCTTGATAAAAATGAGGACATTCTGTAGCAATTTAATAAGGTGCAAAATAAAAATAATCCATAACCCACTTGAAAGTAGAGACATGTTTTCCAGTCCCTCACCACTCTAAGCTCTACATTAAAAATACCTAATTTTCTTTATAGAGAGTTTAGATGAGAAGGGAGATAGAGACTGGGGGTCCTGAAAGAGGAAATGAGGATTTCAAAGCCTGGTTTGATCCTGAAGGCCTAACAGATGACCAAATCTTTATACATAACCATAAAAGCAACCCTCCTTCTTTCTTATGAGAACATCCAGCATGCACATAGGGACCGTGAACCCCACCATGTTGGTAGAACATGGACTAATCACACAGTCCTTCCCTGACCCAGTCCCCCTGAACATAATTGATTGTTGTGGGGGCAGGGATTTGACCCAGGCTGGGCCAAGTTGAACTTTCCCTGGGAACTGGAACTGGAATTGGAATTGAAAAGGAGAAGCCAGCTTTCTTTGGGTCCCTGAGCTGTATGAGGTAAGTCCAGGAGCCATTAGTGGCTACCAGATGGGCCTGAGAAATGAGAGGCAGCAATGGCATCCTAATGCCATTCAGGTCCCTGATTCTGTTTGTTCCTGAGATGCAACTCAGTATCATCATAATAACAGTTAACTAATTTTGCTTAAAAACAAATAAACTCTGTTTAAAGAAATAACTAGCACAATAAGGAAAAATTAGGATGTCTTTCTAATGATCCTCTAGGTCTGCTTTCTTTTCTCCTCTGGACTTTCCTATAGACACTGCTTCCTGCCTAACATAGCTCTTTCCTGGACACTATCCAATAGCGCTAACTTCTAAAACATAGCGGTAATTGGGAAAGGAATGGGAAATAACAGAGCAAATGAAACAGTAGATTGGGAATGTATTGAGGATACCAACCTGGCACCTTGTCCACAAGGACTGGGTGTCTATATGGGTTCACCATGAAGCAGACACCAGGAAAGGATCAGATATGCAGGAGAATTATTAGAAAAAATACCTATAAAGGAAAACAAGGAGGGAGCCAGAACTGTCAGATAGGGGACAGGTCTGACCATGTGAAGGAGATGGGGAAGGAAGGAAGTTTAAACGAAAGCATCTTAGGCTGTCGTGCAGTTCTAAACACATTCAACAAGCGTGCTAGGGAGTCCGTGAACCAAAGCCACCCACCAGAGGAGTCCCACATCTGCAGTTTCTCTCAAGAACAAGCCTGCTTGCTTACTCTGGAAATCTTGACTTGGATACTCAGAGTTTATCTCATTTAAAAATCTGCTTTTTTACCTTTCTTCTCTGACTCTTATTTGTTCACTCCTTAACATTTCTAAAATTGGGATGCTGCTTATAACTTATGTCAAAAAAATTTGGCCCTGCTGGCAGGAGAGTAAGTTGAGACAAAGTTGTTACGGTCTGCCCATGGGAGAGCTTAGTGAGGCACATTTACAATAAGTGAAGCAAATATTTATTGCTGAAGGCATGACTACACTTTCATGTTTTCTAGTAAAGCAACAGCCAAGTACTTCAGAGAACACAGGAAGAGGATTGCCAGACTATACAATGGGTACTGTAATTACATGCAATAAAAATTGACATATCTCAGGAGAAATAGCAGAGTTTTTAAAGTTAAGAAAGGTTGGTGTGATCAACTCATTCATTGCTATGTCACCCTCTGGAACCCAATAGCTTTCAGAATCACCTGGATGACTTTTAAGAGAAGCTGTTTACCCTCTAGAAAGGAATTATTTAATTAAGGGTAGGATAAAATTATGAGTTTAACCAAACAGGAAACACAAAAGAAACACTGGTATTCCACAATATGACTAACAATTAGACCACCTAAGCCTACCTTAGCTAAGAACTTTGAAATGACCAGGCCAGGTGATAAAAAGCAGAGAATCCCCATAATGTTATGCACAACTGCCAATGGTCAAATAATTCAGAAGCATCTATAGGCTGAATGTTAAAGAAATTTATTCTCAAACATTGAATA
Organism: Pteronotus mesoamericanus; assembly: GCF_021234165.1. Classification (NCBI taxonomy): domain Eukaryota; kingdom Metazoa; phylum Chordata; class Mammalia; order Chiroptera; family Mormoopidae; genus Pteronotus; species Pteronotus mesoamericanus. The sequence continues at coordinate 21,359,377 of NW_026555277.1, read as the reverse complement.
TAGTACTGAAAAAGAGTATGTGGATAAATCTTATTTTTGTGTTCATATTAATTATAGTGTTTTCCCCCTTAAAACCTGTTACTAAATAATCAGTGTTATCATAAAATATATGGGTCCTTAGCTCTGGCTGGGTAGCTCGGTTGGTTGGAGAGTCATCCTATATACCAAAATGTTGCAGGTTCAATTGCCAGTCAGAGCACATACCTAGATTGTGGGTTTGATCCTCTGTCAGGGCACATATGAGAGTCAACCGATTGATGTTTCTCTCTCACATAAATGCTTCAAGAAAATACTTTCTCTCTCTCTCTCCCATCCTCTCTCTCTAAAATCAACAAACATATTCTCAGGTGAAGATTTTGTTTTAAAATTTTAATATGGCATCTTAGATTTTAGGAGCTAAGGTTTCTATAATAATAAGTGGTTAATAAAATATAATAAAATGACTTTAGGTTGATGTCAAAAGGATTTGGTAAGAATGATTAAACCCATACCCTGTAATGAGAATTCTGTACAGTTTACAACATTGAGCTGGCAAAGCTCACAATATGTATCACAATTCACTCTCCCTCATGTATGGATGACATAACTAATCAGCCATGAAACTTTTTTTTTTTTTTTTTTTTTTTTGCTAGGCCAGGACTGTGCAGAATTATTTTCAATCAAGTGATCTAAGCAGCCACTACCAATTGGATTGAATTTAGTAACATGATAGGAAACCTATTTGCTATCACTACACTATGTTTTATATGGAATTATCTCCAAGGGGTATACAAGTAGTTCTAACACCAGTCTCCTCTTTCTCCACCTTAAAGAATTAAGAAAAACTCATGATAGCACAGCCAAAAGAACCATTTGGAAATCAATTTGGAATCTTCTTGCAGGTTCTCTAGTCCTGGTATTCCATATTGCTTTGGGCCACCCCACCTTGTTACCAACCACAAAAATTTCTGGTTTTGTTTATGTATTTATTTACTTTATGTATGGTTTTAAGTAGCAAGCCTCTTTCAAATGATGTATTCAAAAAGATCTTCTTCCCTAAAATATACCCTACAAGTGTTTGCTGTCTCTTCTGCTAACTAATGAAAATACCAGTGTGGTATTTTATAAAATCTAACACTAGGGGATCTATGTTTTTATTCTCTTGGCCTTTAATCAGAGGCTGCTGTCCTTTGTTAGAAAGGATAAAAATTGCTTCCTGCTTAGAATTCAAGCTGGAAATGTGTCTCCCATCTTAGAATATCTTGAAATTTCTTGTGTCACATCATCAAGGGTCCTCCAGGGAAAAGCATCTCACGGTAGTACTATGTAATCATGCTAAGCCCAGTATTATATAGGGTCACTTATTTCCCCTTGCTAGCCTGTGAGCTCCTTGAGCATTATGCTATTTACCCATTTCTCCCTATTATACCATCTCTTATCAAAACATCTATATAGAAAGTGCTCAGTAATTTTTTCATTTTTTGAATAAAAAAAATATTTGATTGAGACCCATCTCAAAAGGCCTTGAAGAGGAGAGAATGCTTCCACCACACCGGGCTATACTTCCATTCCTATCTATTGTAACTCACAGGTCTGAAGAAGAAGTAAGAGAATTTTTTTTCTGTAAATATTACCTCCTCCCCACCTCTATTCCAAAGAAACCCTCATCTTCAAGAAATTCCTCAACCTGAAAAATAATCATAGAGATCTTCCAAATGCTGCATCTGTTGTTCTCACTTCTGGCATAACATTAGACTCACCTGGGGAGCTTTTAATATTATCAGTGTCCAGGCCCTACTTCAGAATAAATTAATCAGAATCTGTGGGTGTGGGGTCCAGGCACATTTCTCCTGGTCCTTTGTGAGAGCCCCATATGGTAGGCACTATTATCCTCATTTCCTAGATGAGGAAACTGAGGCTCAGAGGTCAAGAATTTTCCAATTACACATCTCATAAGAAGTAGAACAAAGCTGGAGGACAAGGTAGGGGGGAAAAAAAAAAAACCTCCCAGAGAGAGCAAGAAAATGAAAAAAGACTCTAAAAGAATTAAGACAGTTTAAGGGGGCTGCAAGACAACAGGAAACATAATAATATTCATATCATAGAGATACCAAAAGGAGAAGAAGAGGGGCAAGGGATAGAAAACCTGTTTGAAAAAATGACAGAAATCTTCTCTAACTTGATGAAGGAAAAAGTCGTGCAAGTTCAGGAAGCACAGAGGGTCCCAATGAAGATGAACCCAGAAAGACCCACTCCAAGACACATTATAATTAAAATGGTAAACTTTAAAGACAAAGAAAGAATCTTAAAGGCAGCAAGGGAGAATGAGCTAGTAACATACAAGGGCATTCAAATAAGCTATCAGCTGATTTCTCAACAGAAACACTACGAGCCAGAAGGAAATGGAAAGAAATATTCCAAGTAATGAAAAGCAAGGGCCTGCAATCAAGACTACTCTACCCAGCAACGTTCTCATTTGAAATGGAAAGTGAAAATAAGGAATATCCCAGACCAAAAAAAAAGCTAAAAAAGTATATCTCCATCAAACCAGCAGTGCAAGACATGCTAAAGTGACTACTTTAAGAAGATGAAGAAAAGGAGAGAAAGAGAAACATAGGTACAAAGGGGGGGGATGACAATGATTAAGTACCTATGAATAATAACCTTAAATGTAAATGGATTATATGCTCCAATCAAAAGACATAGGGTAGCTGAATAGATAAGAAAACTTGACCCACATACCATATTTAGCATTCATGTTTTTGGCCCAAATTTTCAGGAAAAAAATCTTTCATTTTAATTTTTTAAAATCCAATTATTTATTTATTTATATGTAGAAACAAAACTTATTATCATATTCAAGGGTATTTATTTTGCATAGAGATATTGTATTGCTTCTAGAGTTACATTTTTAATGCATAAGCATAAATAAAAGAATTAAAAACATTTATATAGATACAGAATTAGTACTACCCATGTATAATGTTTATCCTTAGTTATCCCTCAAAAATGTGGGCAAAAAAATGTGCATTATATGTGGCAAAACATGGTGTATGCTGTCTACAAGAGATCCACCTCAGAATAAAAGATCTACAGACTGAAAGTGAAGGGATGGAAAAAAAATATTCCAAACAAATGGACATTAAAAAAAAGCTGGAGTATCAATACTTACATCAAACAAAAGAGATTTCAAAACAAAGGCCATAAGAAAAAAGACAAAGAGGGACTCTACATAATACTTAAGGGAGTAATCCATCAAGAAGATATAACCGTTGAAAACATATATGCACCAAACATAGGAACACCAAAATATATAGGGAAAACCTTGGAGGACTCCAAGAAAGATATTGACAGCAACACACTCATCATAAGGAATTTTAACATCCCACTGTCAACAATGGATAGATCTTCCAAGCAAAGAATCAACAAGGATATTGTGGCATTGAACAGTATCTAGCTCAAATAGACTTATTGGTATATACAAATTTTCACCCCAAAGAAGCAAAATATACATTATTTTCAAATGCACACAGAATATTTTCGAAGATAGACCACATGGTAGGACATAAAACAAGCCTGAACAAATTCAAGAAAATTTAAATCATATCAAGTATCTTCTTGGATCATAATGGCTTGAAACTAGAAACCAACCTCAAGCGAAAAACTCAAAAACATTGAAATACATGGAGACTGAATAACATGCTATTAAATAATGAATGGGTTAACAATGATATCAAGGAAGAAATCAGTAAGTTTCTGGAAACAAATGAAAATGAACACACAACAGCCCAAAAACTATGGTACATAGCAAAGGCAGTCCTGAGAGGGAGGTTCATAGCAATATAAGCTTACCTAGAAAAGATAGAAAAATCTCAGAAAAACAACCTAACCCTACATCTACAAGAAGTAAAGGAACAACTACAAACAAAGTCCAGAGTGAGTAGAAGGAAGGAAATAATCAAGATCAGAGCAGAATTAAATGACCTATGTCTAAAAAAATAACTAAAAAGCAATTCAAAGAATCAATAAATCTAGCAGCTGGTTCTTTAAAAAGATAAATAGAATTAATAAACTGTTAACCAGACTCATCAAAAAAAAAAAAAAAAGAGAGAGAGAGAGAGAGGACCCAAATAAATAAAATCAGAAACAAAAGAGAAATTCTAACCAATACCTCAGAAAAACAAAGGATGGTAAGAAGTTACTATGAACAACTATATGCCAAGAAAGTGGACAACCTGGACAAAATGGACAAATTTCTAGAAACATGTAAGCTTCCAAAACTGAATCAAGAAGAAGTAGAAAGCCTGAATAGACTGATAACAACTAGTGAATTGAAGCAATAATCAAAAAACTCGAGGCACACAAAAGCCCTGAGCTAGATGGCTTCATGGGCAAATTTTACCAAAAATTAAAAAACTAACTCCTATCCTTCTCAAACTATTCCAAAAAATTCAAGAAGAGGGAAGACTCCCAAACTCTTTTTATGAGACCAGTATTATCCTAATTCCAAAACCAAGTAAAGACACAACAAAGAACGAAAACTATAGGCCAATATCTCTGATGAACATAGATGTTAAAATTCTCAACAAAATACTGGCAATCCAGATCCCCAATACATCACAAAGATGATACACCATGATCAAGTGGGATTCATCCCAGGGATGCAAGGAAGGTTGAATATTTGCAAAACAATAAACATAATATACTACATAAACAAAATGAGAGACAAAAATCACATGATCATATCAATAGATGCTGAAAAAGCATTTGATAAAGTACAGCACCCATTTATGATAAAAACACTCAACAAAGTGGGAATAGAGGGAGCATACTTCAACATAACGACGGCCATATACGAGAAACCTACAGCCAACATTATACTCAAGAGGCAAAAACTATAAGTTTTCTCCTAAAGATCGATAATAAGACAAGTGTGTCCATTTTCACCACTTTTTGCATAGTGTTAGAAGTTCTAGCCACAGAGATCAGACAAGAAAAAAAGACATCCAAACTGGAAAGGAGGAAGTAAAACTGTCATTATTTGCAGATGACATGATAGTGTACATAGAAAACCCTGTAGTCTCCATCAAAAAACTACTGGACCTAATAAGTGAAGTTGGCAAAATAGCAGAACACAAAGTCAATATTCAGAAATCAAGGCATTTTTGTACACCAACAATGAAATATCAGAAATTAGGGGGGAAATCCTATTTGCTCAAGCGACAACAAAAAGAAAGTACCTAGGAATAAACTTAACCAAGGAGGTAAAAGACCTCTATACAGAGAACTACAGAACACTAAACAAAGAACTTAAGGAAGATACAAATAAATGAAAGAATATACCGTGTTCATGGACTGGAAGAATTAACATTATTAAATTATCCATGCTACCCAAAGCAATCTATAGATTCAACAGAATCCTTATTAAAATACCAATGGCGTATTTCACAGATCTAGAAAAAATATTTCAAAAATTTATATGGAATCAAAAATGATCCTCAATAGCCTCAGCAACTTGAGAAAGAAAAGCAAAGTAGGAGAGAGCACAATACCTGGTATGAAACTACACTACAAGGCCACCGTAATCAAAACAGTCTGGTACCAGCATAAGAACAGACATATAGATCAATGGAACAGAATAGAGAGCCCAGAAATAAACCCATGTCTCTATGGTCAATTAATATTTATTTGACAAAGGAGGCAGGAGCGTCAAATGGAGTAAAAATAGCCTCTTCAATAAATGGTGTTGGGAGATCTGAACAGGTACTGATTACATGCAAACAAATGAAACTAGACCACCAAATTACACCATACGCCAAAATAAACTCAAGATGCATAAAAGAATTAAATATAAGTCATGACACCATAAGAATCGTAGAAGAAAACATAGGCAGTAAAATTTCAGATACCCCATGCAGCAATATTTTCACTGATATATCTCCTAGGGCAAGGGAGATAAAGGAAAAAATAAACAAATGGGACTACATCGAAGTAAAAAGCTTCTGCATGGCTAAAGAAAACATCATCACAATGAAAAAAGGGATCCAACTGTATGGAAAAACACTTGCCTATGATACCTCAGAGAAGGGTTTGATCTCCAAAATATATGAATAACACATACAACTCAACACCAAGAAGAAAAACAATCCAATTAAAAAATAGGCAAAGGACCTGAATGGACACTCCTTCAAGGAGGTGATACAGAGGGCCCATAGGATGCTCAACATCACTAGACATTAGAGAGATGCAAATTAAAACCACAGTGAGATACCACCTCACACAGATCAGAATGGTCATCATTAACAAATCAATAAGCAACAAGCGCTGATAAGGTTCTAGAGAGAAAGGAACCCTAATATACTGTTGGTGGAAATGCAGACTGGTGTAGCCACTGAGGAAAACAGTATGGAATTTCCTCAAAAAAATAAAAATGGATCTGCCTTTTGACCCAGTGATTCTACTGCTGAGGTTATACCCTAAGAATCCTAAAACACCAACTCAAAAGAACCTATGCACCCCTATGTTCATAACAGCATTATTTACAATAGCCAAGTGCTGGAAACAGCCTAAGTGCCCATCAGTAAATGAGTGGGTCAAAAACTGTGGTACATTTATACAATGGAATACTACACAGCAGAAAGAAAGAAGAAATTCTTACCTTTCATGACAGCATGGATAGAAATGGAGAATATCATGCTAAGTGAAATAAGCTAGTCGATTAAAAAAAAATATCATATGATCTCACCTACAAGAGGAACCTAATGAACAAAAATAAACTAATGAGCGCAATAGAACCAGAGGCACGGAAACATGGAACAGACTGACAACGACGAGAGGGGTGGAGGATAATGGTGGAAAGAAGGGGAGCGGACTAGTCAAAGAACATGTATGCATGACCCACAAACATGGACAATGGTGTGGGGGTTGACTGTTGTGGGGGTGGACTGGGCAGAGAATGACAAAGGGGGAAAATTTGGGACAGCTGTAATAGAACAACGATAAAATATTTTTTAAAAAAGAAAAAAAGAAATAGAACAACACTGGTCCCCAGAAAGCTCTCAAACGTATGTTGTTTTTGTTAAGTGCCCTCCATAACATATTTTAACATGATGTGAGGTGGCACCAAGAACACTTACCGTGCTAAATTGCGGACAGACTAGTAGGTCAGACACAGAGGGCCCTTCATACACCCATACCTCACAGAAGAGGACATTCGTTTGCCCAAGCAGAGCAGCCACAAACCTGAACTGTCTCTGAATTGTCGACTGTTCCATTACATCTCAACACTATGATCAGGATGGCGGTTTTCTCTTGAGGAAACAGAAGCCTAGAGCAGCACAAATATTAGGGTAGATCGCCAAGCCACAAGTCAACATCTTTTATAAACATTACTGTGAATTCTGAACACTTTCAGTTCCTGAATGACACTATCTGTTTAGATTTTAGTGAGAATAAATGCATGAGATGAAATTTGACTTGAAAAGATGGTAAAAATGAATTAAGTAGATTGATACTAGTGAACCAGAAGAACAGCTCACCTTCTTCCTCTCTCTACTTTGTTGCTTTCACGTTATTTATCCCCTAGACAAAACATGAAAACTCAATGCAACTGTAAGACTAAAGAATTCACATAAAAATACCCATCTTTTCTTTAAAAATATATATTTATTTATTTATTTTTAGAGAGACGGGAAGGGAGAGAAAGAGGGAAACATCAATGTGTGGTTGCCTCTCGCGTGCCCCCTACTGGGGACCTAAACTGCAAACCAGGCATGCGCCCTGACTGGGAATCAAACTGGCAACTCTTTGGTTCTCACGCTGGCACTCAGTCCACTGAACCACACCAACCAGGGCAGAATTCAACTAAAAGTGCCCATCTTTATTAGAGAATCTCATCAACAATTTTTCCCCCCAAAAGCTGTGTGAAGAGCTACTCTTTCCTGCTATTCTTAGCAAATCTGGAGCTGCCGAGACTTCGTGGTGTAAACTGGAGCAGCTGCCAGACTCCCCAGGTTCTAGTGGAGGCAGGCTTCTTTCCATGGCTTGTGGCTGACGGCGGACAAGCCTTCCACAATATGGATTTCCTTGTCTGAACTCCCTCAGCTGAGCAACGCCCCTTGTCAGAGCACAGGGCCCGCAGTTATATGATAGATCAGCCCAGGAAACAGCTAGTCATGAATCACAGAGGCTCATGGATTTCTGCCGAACAAAGAAACCCAGCTCTGGGAAACTTTTTGGCCCAGGCATTCTATTCTCTCTGTCCTGGTGGAAAAAGCAGGTAGTTTCCAAAGGGTCCTGTAGAAAACCAGTGCAAGGATCACACAGGCAGGTGTATTCAACTCAGTCCATTGCTTTATCTTCTCACATCCACAAATGCTATTTTTCATACCAGCTGCATCCTAAACCCTGAGTTAAGATGGTGATTAGTGGTGGTGGTGGGTGTCTCAGTAGGAGCTTTCTTAAGAAGAAAGGGCTTTGATAGAGCCAATGAAAGCTGTTGCCAGGGAACCAGATGCCACGAACAGGCCACTCCAACAGCGTAAGAACACAAGCTGGGAGTGCTGGACTGAGCAGTAAGTGTACTTGGCAGCCACGTCCTAAAAGGCCTGTTAACCCTTTGTGCACCTATGTCTAGACAGTGAATGAAGAGATGGATTATCGTAAAATCTGAAAAGCTACTCCTGCTATCAGCATCTCCCATTGGAATGTACCATTTCAAAGATGTTCTCCCTGCTTGACTGACAGCTCCCTCAGGAAACCTGCTTTTGAATGGACTGGCATCAGAGGTGGGCGCGAGCGAGCGCTGGCTGGGAGCATGAGGTTCTTCAGAGGGCACTGCTCATATTGATCACACTTGTTATAACATTATTAATGCCTCTCAACCTGTGGTTGCGTTTTATCTGGTCTTTTGGCCTCTGGAGAAGGAACTTTGCTGCCCAAGGTGGGTTTGCTCTCTGAGATAAGAAGAAACTACTTCCCTTCTTTCTTAAAGGTCTACTTACAGAGCCTCCTGGGGCCAGCCAGAGGTTGCCTGGAGGAGTGTGGACACAAGCTGGCTCCCTGAGAAAAAAATGGAACAGGAATAGGTGCTGGGATGTGCCTCCCGACCTGCCTCCAAGGCATCCTCTCCCTCTTCTCTCCCTCATCAATCCCAAATCCAGGCTTCTTCTCTGGGTCCCATTCCTGCACAGCGTGGTTGAATCAATCTCTACATAGGAACCTGCATCTTAACTCAGTTCCTGTGGAAACCGAAGCCTTTCTCAAAGGAAACTATAACGGCTGGATAACAGGCAGGGAAGTTAACCTGTGGGTTAGGGTGCCTGGGTTCACAAGGTGAGCTCTAGCAATTCATGGGCCTTCAGGAGAAGGTTCTTTCAGAATCCAGGCTCCTTAACTCCCTTTCTTCTTCCTCAGACTGGCTACTCCATCTCCAGGGCTGCTCACCTCCTGGGGCTGAGGGTAGGACATCAATCTGTACATAAAAACCTCACTATTGTGGGTAAATAGTGGGAAGAGGATTTGTGTATATCTTGGGTTATGCATGCAGTACATGTGTCCCTGAATAGATATGTTTTAACATCAAATTAACATTTCTTTAAAATGGTTAGCAGAGAGCTCACTAATTTTACTGTGCGGTAATTAGAAAGTATAAAAATTCTTCTCATGATAGAGTTTAAAGAGCGAACTTTAAGCCAGGTGCAGAGCAAAGTCTGGCTGTGCGGCCAGTGACTTACTGTCTACTGCAAGCGTGATTCCCTAGTGTGAGGAAATGGCTTTCAGAGCAACACATCACTACTGTGTGCTAATAGTGGGGAGAATTCATGTGTATTGTGAATTATGGAATGGAATTATTTCATAAACAATAATTTCTATTTATTGAGTACATACTGTGTGCCAGGTACTATCCTCAGTGCCTTACATAAATTGTTTTATTTGTTGATTAAATAAACATTACTGTAACAATATATAATGAAAGTCAGGTGAAAAAACTTTACCCACAACCATACTGATGACACAGATAAAGGGGAAGATTCCCACTATCTGCTGTGAGAATTAAAATCATCCCTGTTCTCGTCACCCTCCATAGGTTGGTTTCCATGAAGGTTTGTTACTTTTGTCCCCAGTGACTGAGCTGCTAGCCAGGCTAGTGATTGATTTTTCTCATGTTACAAAAGCACCAAGAATGTGTGATTTTTATATCTTCTCCAATCTTACTATCTTTCACCATAAATTTAAAAGCTTGCAATTACTATGAGCACTTCTACTAATAAAATGAAGCCCTGAGCAAAAACATAACTAAATAGAAGACTCCCAAAGCAAACCCTTCAGAAAGATCTAAAATAAATAGCTTTCTAGTCCCCTCCTTCCTGAACTAGGCAGGCCATGTGGTCATAATTTATACTTAAGGAGAGAAAGGAAGCAGAGAGCCGTCAGCCACACTTTCTCCCTTGCTATGATTCTAGAGTATTCTTTATTACCTTTTGCCTTTTCTTTCAAAGCTGACCTGGCCACATGAGAAATGAGCCCCAGTCTCTGAACAAGCCAAGTAACATTTCCTCAGCAAGTCTGGAAGCATCCAACAAGTTCAGAATGCTGAATCTTCCATACTAATTCTCTTGGCGCTTCTTCAGTCTTTGAAAACCAAATTTTCATTAAATGGAGTCTTTAACCTGTGGCTCTAAGCTTTGTAAGCTAATAAGCAAACTATTAGCTATTAAAACAGGCTTTGACATAATTCTCTTCTTCCATATATCTTACATACTGGCTCAGAGATCAGTATACATTTCTCTGGGAATGTTTAAGAGAAAGCAACAAAGATTTATTCAGGTGTTATGTTATGCAAGGGGTGCTATGAGAAGTGCTAAGAATTATAAGGTCTAGTCCCTACCTTCCAAAGACTTACAGTCTAATTGGAAGTGTAAAGCAAGCAGATGGAAGGCATCTTAACAATGCAAGGCCATGCTGATTGTCATATACATGCCCATATTTTTAAATATTCTTTGTCTTTTGTGCTTATGGTAGATAATCAGAGATGATTCTATAAACCTTCATTCCATTTTCCCTCCAGTGCAGGTTAAAAAGCTAAAAATGTGATTTCCTAGAGTCCCTTGAAATTAGATGGACAAGGTAAAGTGAAGAGAAGCAAGGTAAGGAGATAAGGAGGATTTGGGCCATCAGTCAGTCAGACACAGACCCAACGCCCCGTCACCAGCTTTGTGACTGAAGGGAGTGCTGTGGTAGCTTCGGGCACAGCAGTTTCTTGACTGCTGGATATCGGCCATGATGTAGCTTCTTATGAATGAATGTTACTACTCCGTTACAAAAGTAGATGAACAGCAGGCTGGGATTAGACAAGGTCCTATTTCACCTCTGGTTCACTGGGAGGCTTTGTGCAAACCTTTAAATCTCTTTGTGCACTGATTATCTTTGGGTGACAGGACAATACCAATGACTCTTCCTGTAGACTTCTCCTGCAGGTCAATGTAATTCCTAGGAAATGCTGTCACACTGCCCTTCAAAGGGGGGTGAGAATCCTGACACGACCCCATAAGCTACTTCCCCAGAGTAGCGTCCATTTATCCCAAGCACTTTGGGCAAGGGACAAAGTCCTGGATGAAGTGGGGACATGGCCATTGAATTTGCAGTGGGAACATGGCCAAAGAAACATCTCTTTTCTTTGTTTCATGTGGTTTCTATTTATTTAGAGTGCCATGGTTATTCATGATGCTTTACAAACCATAAAAGCAAAGTCTCCACCCTATAGAATTTAAAGTGTAATTTAAACAGACATGCTGCATGGGCTGACAGGTCAGGCACGCCAGGAGATGGTGTTGGTGTTATATAACGTGGGTGTGGAGGGTTTCTCCTTGAGTTATAAATACTTTCCAGTTACAAGAGCCTTTCATCTGGGATCCCCAAGCACTTTAGAATAGCAATAATCTCGATTGCTTTCTAAATGCACTTTCCATAAACTGCTGTAGGGACTGAGTAAATGCTTTTAAATGTCTATTAATTGATCTGTACATCTGTTCATTGTCCATATTAAACAGCGTGGATGTAAACATGACAGTTTGAGAGGGGCCTGCTTTGGGCTTCAGACTGGCTGCTCATAGATTACAACCCCAGAGGCCTGGTAGCCTGGCCATGGTGTTGGGAGGGTCAGATAGGCACCTGGGTATTTCCCCAGGTGAGATGCTCACTCAAATTAGACTCAGAAAGCTTGCTTCCTGGGGGCCTGGTTCACCATTTATGAGTGAGTTCACATTTCCAAGTCAGGTGAGCTCAGAGGATGAATTTCCCCTGGCGAAACTTGGATAAACTCTTTGGCTGACAATAGTTCTCCTTTGGGTCCCAGATGCTCTATCACTTTCCTCTTATGCCACCTACTCTTCCATGAGCAATGACATTTTCAACATGACAACATTTATATTCCACTGCACCTGGTATGGAGTTTCCCCTTCCTCCTCACTCAAAGACCATTTAGCAGGTGATTACTCCTGATCTATTCAACAAATTCATTCAAATGCAAGGGAAATTTGGCCTGGGTTGCAAGGTCCTGGAAGTTCACCCAGAAGTTTGAGATAATAAGCATCTCTCATTCTATCCATCCTTTACGCTGTTCTCAGAGTTATCTTTCTAAAACCCAGGTAGGATCACACCCCTTCCCCTGCTTTAAAAGAAACTACCTGAAGAATAAAATCCAAAGTGCCTTAGCAAGATACATGCGGGCATCACAGCCTTGGCCGACTGGCCCTTCTCTCCAGCCTCATCTGTCTACATGACCCAAGGCTTTGGCTACCCCAGAGAAGTTGCCTCTCCCCCAGAGATCTCAAACTTTCCTGCCCATGCCTCCTGCACTATCCTCTTTCACCCTCCTTCTTTGCCATACGTTACTGTCCATTAAAGGACAGTAACCTCCAATATCTGTCATCTTTATAGCTTTCTATGAGGCTCACCACCATCCATCTCCCTTACACACACACACACACACACACACACACACACACACACACACACTGACCCTTTTCCTAGAGAAACTGCTTATCTTCACCTCCATTATCACAGCCGTTGCATCATCCTTCAGGTACTGGTTCACACACACCTATCTTCTCACCCTCCTAGGAGCTTCTTGAGGGCAGGAACCAACTCTCAATAAAGTAATCTCTCAGTAAAGCTGAAGGTGTGGAGAAGGGGAAGGGAGGGAGCAACTGTAGCTTAAGACCCCTATAAACTATAGGTTTTTGTTGCACCTGCTCTGAGGAGGTCATTCTACAATAATGCTGACCAATCTGCTTTCAGATTACAAAATGAGAAATTCAGTTTTTTGTTTTCTTTGTTATCATTTTTTAAAGATTTTAATTGTGGTTAAATATGCATAACATAAAATGTATCATTTTTACATATATTGACATTAAGTACATTCACAATGTTATACAACTATTACCACCATCCATTTCCAGAACAGTGTTAGCTCCAAAATGAAACTTTGTACCCATTAAGCACGAACGTTCCACTCCCTCCTTCCGCATCCCCTGGCAAACACCATTCTGCTATCTGTCTCTATGAACTTGGCCAGTTTAAGTACTTCATACAATTGTAATCACACAATATTTGCCCCTTTGTGACTGGCGTATTTCATTTAGCGTATGTCTTAAAGATTCATCCACATTGTAGCATGTATCCAAATTTCTTTCCTTTTTAAGGCTGAATAATATTCCATTGTATATACATGACACATTTTGTTTATACACTCATCTGTCAATGGACACTTGAATTGTTTCCATGTTTGGGCTATTGTGAAGGATACTGCTCTAAACATAGGTGTTCAAATATCTGTTTGAATCCTTGACTTTACTTCTTTTGTTTTATATTCCCAGACATGGAACTGCTGGGTCATACAGTAACTCTATGTTTAATTTTTTGAGAGACTACCATACTGTGGTTCCTAGCGGCTCCCATTTTTACATCCCCATGAACAGGGCACAAGGGTCTCAATTTCTCCATGTCGTCACCAACACTTGTTATTTCCTGTTTTGTATTTCGTTCTTTTCCATCATAGCCATCCTAGTGGGCGTCGAAATGTTATTTAATACAGTTTTGACTAAATTCAGTTTTGAATCTCTACATTCACTGTCTTGATTCTCCATAATAAACTCAATCTAATTACACAGCATGACCTCAATATCTTCCTCATGAGACTTGAGCCAGCTTTCTGGGAAAGGCTGGACTATAGAAGGAGATTGAAAAGGTAACTGGGCCTGCAGCCTGCTATGCTTCTTCCCGCAGGTCAGCAGGGGGCACCGCCACAAGACTGCCATGGCAGTTCCGCGGAGCAACGACAGGGCCTGTTTCTTTTCCAGGCCAAAACAGGGCCATACGTCACCAGCAAAGGGACTTTTTTATTCCCCCAGCAAATGCATCTTTTTGTTCCCCAACACTCCCAGCCCCCCACCCCTACCTCCTGTCTTCCTCACAGTGTCAGCATCGAGGAGAACCACACATCCAGGCCATAGGGGTATTTCTCAAAAGAGAAATTTGGAGTAGGACAATTCTTCCTTATGCAGGACAGTCCCACACACCACAAAACAGTCGACGTCCCAGGCCACTGCTTGCTCAATGCCAGCAGAGGCCTCCAGCCATTGCAATATGCTCCCACCTACATCTCCCAAGTACCCCCACTCTGGAGATGAGATTCACCCAGGTGAGAACCAGGTATGCAAAGGAATCTGAAGATTCCCAGTATCTCACACTCACTCATGCGAAGCAGCCACTAGCATAAAGGCTTCATGTCCATTGGAGGAGATGCTGGAGCTCAGCCAAGGAAAATGTCACAGGTTGCTTTAGGTGACCTTGACGACCCCTCTGAATCTGTTAATGGTTAGTTGGCACAGAAAGGCCCTCATAGCAGGAGGAATAATAAGGCACTCTAAAGAGAAGATGAGTGCCTTATAACAGGAAAAGTAAGTCAACATGCCTCCCTCACGCTCGCTATCAGGACTTGAAATCTGATCCTGGTCCCTTCAAGGTCCATTTGACCCTCCCTCTCCCAGGGTGTGAACACTGCCCCCAGCAGTCTCCGCCTAGCCTGGGCTGCTTTAAAGGCCTTCACTTCCCTGTGCTGCCATAGCAACCAGGAAACAACCTCCACTGCCGAGAGAAGGATGGTGCACAGGGCCGGTAACAGAGCAACGGGACCAGGGAACAACAAGGGCCCAGGCGAAACGGAGAGAGGTTGCCCAGGGAGTAGACAATCCAGGGCTTGAGGAGTTTGGGTTTGCGGTTTATTTTTTCTCCCGACAAAGACACACACTGTCTAAACTGAGTGGCTGGTTGTTACTAAGAAGCTGCTGTATGAGGGGAAAATGTATTTCATAAAAGACCCAGTGTTTGTAGTCTTCTTGGGCTCCCTGCTGAGCTCAGGAAATCTTGAGGTGTGACCAGTTTTCAGTCTTCAAAACCAAGATGAACTGCCCTTGAGAAGGGTGGTCAGAGGGAAAACATGTTCACGCTCTCTGTCCTGAGCCGGGGACATGGAAAGCTGGTCCAGAACAAACAGAAGTTTGAAGTCTATTTTGAACCAGAGGTGAGTTTTACAGCTGAATAAAGGCATATTTGGAGAGGTGGGGGAGAAATCTCTAGTTTTCCATTTGGAGCTGAGCCATGTGTGTTTGGATTTGTTTTGTCAGTGAGGTGGTGGGGATCAGTGGTAGATCTTCCCTCCTTGGTAGAACTCAAGAAAATAAGGTAGTCTGCCTGCTGCACTGAGGTTGCCATGGGGACACCCTTCCTTCACCTTGCACACTGACCTACAGTCTCATTTGCTTTAGCCTGAGGAGATTCCAGATTGCCTAGAATTTGGCTTCTTTGGTTCAAGACCAGAATTTCCACCTGGGTTCTAGGCAAGCTGATGGCTATTTTGTTTCTAGAAGCTGTGCTCTGTGGTTGAAATGCTGTGTGTTCTTGTCACTTCAATGGCTTCCTTGAACTTTCTGGAATTCAACCCACCAGACTCATATTTAATATGGGCAAAAAGAAAAATTTATTTTAGAACATTTTAAAGTGGTGGCAAAATTCCCTTGTACTGCAATTTTACTTCATTGAATTCTGCCAAGAATTAAAAAAATCCACTGAGCATATTTTGAAAATTTTTGGATCTCACAGAGATTTCAATTGTCATGGTAGTTTGGCATGATATTTGACCTTTGATGTATTAAAAGACATATAGAGTTTCAAAGGACCTCTGTGGCCAATGGCATTTACTTACTTATAAGATATGTAACCACTTTATAGTCTCCTAAATAGCCAAATTAGATAAAGTTACAGAGCATCTGGAATGTATAGAAATTCTCCCTGGGTACAGCTGGAATGATGGGTTGGAATGGCTTTCTCCTCTTTAAACTGCCAGCTAGTCCAGGTCTAATTTCAAAGTTATCTGCTGCCCTTGATAATTCTGACTACTTACTTGCATACCAGGAAACTTTAACTGGCTTGTAACCTACACTCTACCCTATTTAAGCCTCTAGGCATGAATGGTTCTCCTGAAAGTTATATGGGGTAAAACAGAACTGTGCCCCAGGTTCTACTAATTCTCAGCTGCAGAGAACAAAATCAGTTGCTCAGAAGAGCAATTGTGTTCTGTGCACCATGTGAGCAACTCAGAGAAAACTACTCAATTAAAAAAAAAAAAAAAAAAAAAAAGCCCAACACCTTACACAAGCAGTATTTGCTATAAAAGTGCTGTCTGCAGTGAATTGATCAAGGTGGTTTCTTTTCCATTTCCATTGCAGGATTATTTGAACTGGAAGTCTCCAGAAGATTATGTCCTGGTCAGCAAACCACAGGATAAGGGCAACCCCAGCCAGCACACATGGAGCCTCTTTCTCCCTAAAACTTTCAGCACCAGAAAGGGCGCCCTGATCCTCTATTCAGAAGGTTTAGCCATATCAACATGGACACCAAAAGAGAGGAGAAAAGGCCTCCACCACCCTAAAGGCCACAGGAAAAGGCTGGATCTTAAACGGTTCCCGTTTCAGGACCTCGAAGAAGCCATCCTGGTATACGGAAGGAGACAGGTAGGCAGAGCGCTGCCTGTCGCACGTTCGGGGAAGGCGCTGGCCTCTGTGTCCAGAAGTCCATTTGTAGCTTTGCGTACAAGTTCTCCGCAGGTCCCAGGGAGGGTAGGAAACTCTCAGCCTCCACTTCTTCACTTCTATGATGGGGCTGTACTCTTGGCCTTATGTGCCACACGCAACTGTCGTGAGGTTTAAATGAGGTAATGTAAGTGAAAGGGCCCGGAAGAGCATAAAGGATTATATTATCATCATTTTGTGCTTTCCTTTCCATTAGAGTAACACAAAGTCCTTTTCAGCGTTCAGGCAGAGCCGGACCCGCAGATGTTTCATCAGAATCCTTGAAATCCTGCCTCATAGCCACGAGCAGCAGCATCATACCTCTGATGTTCTTGGCTTTGTAGAAATGAGAGAGAGAGAACATTTCAAATATTTACCTTGAGTCCTTTAGCGTCTGCAGAATAAGTTAATGACTTTTTTCCATTTTGTATTTAATATTAAGGGAAAATCCCTGTGCTCATTTTTCTGATTCATACTTTCTAATGTCTTATGCGAGGGACACATGGCCCCTGCTTTACATAACTGCATGCATCAGCCCTTTGACTGGAGCTGAGGGAGGCTGGGAAATGTGTCTCTTCATGAAATTTTAAGTTATAGATGATGGGTTACTCCTTAGTTTAAAAGTCGCTGCTGGCTTCTTGTTCCCCACAGGATAAAGTCATTAGCTTCTTACACCAGGCCCTTCACATGCTGATTTTTGCTTTCATTTTTAGCCATACCTGCCGCTTGTTCTTACCTCCACCCGACTGTAGACCCCTCAAGGCGGCACCCATGAGAATAACTCACCATTCCACAAACAACTCACACCCTTTTGTGACTTTACATTTTTACAGTGTTTGTATTAAGGGAAACTGGTCATCCTTCAAAACACAACTTAAACATCATCTCCTTACTGAAGCCTTCTCCCACTTCCTTAGGCAAAGGTATCCCTCCTCTATAAATATTCCCATACCATAATGCACTTCAATTTATCTCTTTGCCCATCTGTTGCCATCTCCTTAAGGGTAGGGACCATGTCTAAATCATTTCCAGAAAATAGTGAGGACCTATAAATGTCTGTGGAATGAAGGAATTGATAATACATGATACTTGCAATGTTTCTTAGAGCATCTTTCAGTATCATTATTGGGCAATGTATCACCTACCCCACCAAGGCAGAACTTCCAAAAGGGAAGATTCCTCTGCCCCTTTTTCTTCTTTAAATATATAGAGAAATTTAATGACCTTGACCAAATGCCCAATCATCCTTTTTAAAATTGTAGTTTTTTTTCCTCTTTTAAAGAAATTTTGCCCTGGCTGGTGTGGCTCAGTGGATTGAGTGCCAGCCTGCAAACCAAAAGGTTGCTGGTTCGATTCCCTGTCAGGACACATGCCTGGGTTGCGGGCCAGGTCCCCAGTTGGGGGAGTACAAGAGGCAACCAATCGATATATCTCTTGCACATGAATGCCTCTCTCCCTCCCTTTCTCCCTCCCTTCTTCTCCCTAAAAATAAATAAAAAAAATTTTAAAAAATATTTTTATTTTTATATAATATTATATTAGTTTCAGGTGGACAAGACATTTTTAGAACTTATGAAGTGATCATCCTGATAAATTTAGTACCCATTGACACCATAGATAGTTGTTAGAGTAATAAATCCTTGAATGATGGGAGACCAATTGTTGTTGAATGTTTACTATTATTTTATTTAATCTTTACAATGACCCCATGAGATGTGGTTTTTCTTGCCCCCTTGTGTTGATAAGGGAACTGAGGTTTCAGACCTCCATTAAGTTAACTCCAAGTTGAATGACTTGGCCAAGGTCCGAGAGCTAGTAAATGACAAAGCTAGCACTGAAATCCAGTACTGCCTACCTCTTCAGGGAAGGCATGCTTTTTCTTCTTTTTCTTTTTCTTTTTTTTATTTGAGAGAGAAAGGAAGGGGGAGAGAGAGAGAGCAAGAGATCAATTTGTTGCTCCACTTACTTATGCATTCATTGGTTGATTCTCGTTTATGTCCTGACTGAAGATCGAACCCACGATCTTGGTGTATCAGGACGATGCTCTAACCAACTGAGCCATGCGGCCAGAGCTCCAGGCCAAGCTTGCTTTTCAACTCGCCCTATTGTCTGTGGGATTGGAGAGGTCTCCAGAAGCCATTGTACCAGGCCTTGGACTGTTTCCGCTCCCATCCACTCTCTCCGCTTACCTTACTCTGCTCTGCAACACAGAGGGGTTGACCACAGCCTACATATAATTCTACCAACATCTGTGTCAACTGGCTTTTTTAATTGAATTTGCCAATGGAAGACACTGGAAAGAGACTGGAGAGGGAGAAGAGAAGAGCCAGGTTATTTCCCCCCTCCCATTCTAGCTGCGGTGGTGAGTAGCCGCTGCATCATTTCTGTGGTCCAGCTCCCAACAGACAGACCCCCTGTGGCTCCAGGTGACCCCTCCAGCCCTTCCCTCTGTCCTTTAGTCTAAGGGTGGCACTGGCTTCCTAGTGTTACTAATCTCAGTGTTACCTCATCATCTCTTTGGCTTTTAATCACCCATGTAACCAGTTCCCCAAATTAAATTCTTTCTGTGTTTAAATACTGAGAGGCATTTCTGTTTTCCTGGTTGGACACTGATATGTAGGTTAACTTACTGCCCTGGAAGAATTCCTCCCACAGCTTTCAGACACTTGTCTTTATGGTTTAAATATTTTGGGCAACAGGGATTTTATTACTTTATAAAGGAGATGAGTTTTGGGGGGACTGCTTCATTTTCAGTTAGACTGGGCTCAATGAAAAAAAGGAGTTTCTGCCTTCTTATAGTATTTATCTACTAAATTTATAACACATACCTAAACAAAATGGAAAACTGTAGTCTAACTCCAAATGGGTAGAAGAGAAATGGTGTGAAAAAAATCAGAAAGGAAAGAAAAGTTTAGGAGTAACTCAGCAGGAATTTACAATAGAGACATAATAGGTTAAAATAAGAGGAGAAGTTACTCAGAAGGGTGTTGGGATTTTTTTTTTTAAATGAAAATCTCAGAAGAGGTGAGCTTTGGAAACTATAGAGCACTATCTGACTATGAAAACTATAGACAGGCAAGAAAGTTTTTAAATCATAATATCCAGTGCTGGGAAGGCTATGATAGAAAAATGAGCTAATACTTTAGGAGCACAAATTCACATGACATATTTGGAGGGCATTTTGGCAAAAGCCTGAAAAAGGGCTGATACTCCTTAATTCATCATTCTACTTTTAGTAATTTGCCTTAGGAAATAATCAGAGATGTGCCCACAGATTTATGCACAAGAATGTTTACTGCAGGGTTATTTGTTACTATAGAAAATATTGAAAATAATAAATGTCCAGCAATGGAACATTGACTAAATAAATTATGGTTCAATCATATATTGAATTTTGAATCATGCAATAAAGTCATGTATTATTCATAAAAAACATGAAAAAATTCACACTGCTTTTTTTAAAGCAGCTTACAAAATAATATTCATACAACAAAAATACCAATGTTCATTAACATTTTTGAGTATTTACTATGTTCCTCCCACTATTCTAAGTGCTTTTCATATATAATTCATGCATGCTTTCTATGAATACTGGGGGCACAGAAAGTTTGAGTAATTCATTCAAGATTATACAACCAGGTAGATAATTGCACCAGAACTTGAGCCTAAGCAGTATAGAAAACATCGCCTACATAATCCCAAATTTTAAAAATTAGTTACACGAGCAGAAGGATACACATCAAAATTTAACTGTCGTGAGTGGGATTATGTCATATTTTTATTTATAATTATAATATCTTTTTATCAAACATTTTTAAGTCAGGTAATTTTTAAGATAAAATTTAAAAAATCTATGATTTTGAAGGAGGTAGACAGTGAAAGAGAGAGCACGGTTGACCTTAGAGAGCCAGATGGGCTCCGGAAGGGAAACGGACTAGAAACTGCTGTAAACTGAACCCACCAATAATCACACCATCTGTTCTGCAGGGTCAGTATTTCCTTATCCAAATAGCATAGCTCAAGAGTTAGAAACACCATACTCAAAGGAAATGAGCCAAGTTGGGAAGGAGAAAAAAGGGGGTGATAGTTAATGAATAAAGTAGTGCTGCTACAGAAGAATATATACTGGCTGTAGGCTTCATTCAGACCTGTGAGAATTGAGGCTGTCAAAGGGAGGTGCAATTAAATTTTTAAAGCATCTCACATCACCTCCAGTTCTATGTATGAATCTAATGACATGCATGTAGCAATACATCTGAGTTTATATCTCAACCATACACCTACTCTTTAACTCTCTTGATGACCCAACTTCCAAATAAGAAAGATAAAGCCTAAGTCAAAAGACTAGATGTCAGAGTTCTCACACTTCTAGATATTCAGATATGCTGCTTGGTTTTTTGTTTTGTTTTTGTTTGTTTGTTTTTTATTTGGTTTTATTTTAACAGAAAGACATATTGTTCATACATTCCCAAAGGTAAAACCATTCTTATTGAACCTTTAATTCTTTGGCATCCAACAATGGAATATTGACTAAATAGTGTATTAAAAATAATTCGTTTTAAATGTTCAATGCACAGAACATCCCATGTCTCTATCTCATTGAGGGATAAACAGGATTTAGGTTACTATAGCCGATTTCAACCAAGATTATATTGCCTCCACCATGTCCCTTGTAAATGTGGTTACATTTCAGAGTATCATCAACCTTGTTCCACTGAACATATCCTTACTCGTTCAAAGATGCCTCTTTCCTCCCCACATCTCAGTACTCAAGGCACTTAACTACAGATGGTGTTTTCAGTCAATGTCCCACCCATGAAATTACCTGCAGGCCACTATTTTATCAAGTAATATTGTGAAAAACATATTTCTGAGTAAAGTTTATCTTTGCATCCCAAACATAATGGCTCATCATGCAATATAGAAAAGTAGGAAGAATAATAAGTTATCCTTTTAGCCAAAAATCAGGAGAACAAAGATGCCTTTGCAAGTCCTGATCCAATAACTTGCTGCTGAATAAATGGTGTTGGGAAAAATGGACAAATATGTGCAGAAAAATGAAACTAGACCCCTTTCTTATGCCACCCACAAGAATAAATTGAAAATGGATCAAAGACTTAAATGTTAGACTTAAAACCATAAAAATCATAGAAGGAAACATAGGCAGCAAAATCTCAGATATTGCACATAGAAATTTTTTATTGGATATATCTCCCCAAGCAAGGGAAACAAAAGAAAAAAATAAACAAATGGAATTACATCAAACTAAAAAGTTTTTGCACAGCAAAGGAAACCATCAACAAAATAAAAAGACAATACACAGAATGGGAGAATATATTTGCCAATACATCTGATAAGGGGTTAATATCCAAAATGTATAAAGTACTTATAAAACTCAACACCAAAAAAAAAATCAACAAACAGCCAATTTAAAAAATGGGCAAAGGACCTGAAGAGACACCTATCCAAAGAGGACATATAGAAGGTCAATAGGCATATGAAAAGATGCTCAACGTCACTAATCATTAGAGAAATACAAATTAAAACCACAATGAGATACCATCTCACACCTGTCAGAATGGCTATCATCAACAAATCAACAAACAAGCGCTGGTGAGGATGTGGAGAAAGGGGAACCATTATGCGCTGTTGGTGGGAATAAAGGCTGGTACAGCCACTGAAGAAAGCAGTATGGAGATACCGCAATTAAAAATGGATCTGCCTTTTGACCCAGCGATCCAAGTTCTGAGAATATATCCAAAGGAACCCAAAACACTAACTCAAAAGAATATAAGCACCCTATGTTCATTGCAGCATTATTTACAGTCATCAAGATACAGACGAAGCCCAAGCATCTATCAATAGATGAGTAGATAAAACCGCTATGGGACATTTACACAATGGAATACTATTCACCTGTAAAAAAGAAAATTTTACCCTTTGCAACAGCATAAATAGACCTAGAGAGCATTATGCTACTTGAAATAAGCCAGTCAAAGAAAGACAAATACCATATGATTTCACTCATATGTGGAATCTAATGAACAAACTGAACTAACGAGTAAAACAGAGACAGACTTATAGGTGGAGAGCAGATGACAACTAGAGCAGGGCGTGGGGATGGGTTAAGGGGTGGAAGGTTTGAGGAAAAAGGAAAAAGGACTCATGGAAATAGACAACAGTGTGGTGATTGCTGGGAGGATTAGGGTATAGTCCTAAGGGGACTAAATGGTAATGGGAAAAAAATACAATAAAGATTAAATAAAAAGAAAAAAACTTGCAGTTTGTTTTACAGTGTCCCTAAGAAGTGATCAGTGCTCTAATGACCATCAACAAAGAATCACATAAGCCCCAGAGCAATTAAGGGGAGAAAGAATGACTTGACTGTATTCTTTTTGCTGAGAATCCTTCATTAGAACAGCTACTGAGCAGTTGTCCTTGGAGCCTTTGATAAACCCAGAAATACCAAAGATCAAGACTCATGTGTCAATCATGACAATGAAGTCAAAAGTATTGTTAATATAGCTAACACTTACTGAGTGCTTTGAGTGCTTAGGGTATGCCAGGCATTTTATCTCTATAGCCTTAGTCTACACAAGCCTATGAGCTGGATGCTAACTTTACCTGCATTTTGTGGGAGGAAAAACTGAGGCTTAAAGTTATAAATTTTCCCAAAATTACACCTCTAATTAGTGAGGCTAGGGTTGGAGCCCAGACAATTGATTCTAAACCCCATTCTTAATCCCTAGAGGACCTGTTGGAGATTCCATAACTCCAGAGAAAAGAAGCATCTCTCCTGCTTATAATAGCATTTTAAGACCCTTTACAATTCTAAGAAAATAATTAAAGTATTATTTTACTTTACTCAGATTATCATTAAAGTCAATCTGGGTTATATTTAACATGTTCATAGTAAGTCATATATGTGATCCAGTAGACTCCTAATTTTCCAGGTTTTATGTCATTTTATTATTGTAAAATATAACATAAAATTTACTATTTTAATCCTTTTAAGTATACAGTTCAGTGGTAGTAAGTACATTTACATTGTTGTGCAACTATTACTACCATACATCCCCAGAAATTTTTCATCTTGTAAAACTAAAACTCTCTACCTATTTAACAATAATTCCCTATTTTTCTCTCTCTACCAGCCACTGGAAACCATTATTCTACTTTTTGCCTCTATGAATTTGACTACCCTAAGTAGTTCATATACGTGGAATCATATAGTAATTATCCTTTTAGTGTTTTGTGTCTTGCTTATTACACTTAGTGTAATATCTTCAAGGTTCATTCATGTTGTAACATGTATCAAAATTTCCTTTCTTTTTAAAGCTGAATAATAGTACACTATATGTACATGCCACATTGTATTTATCCACTCATCAGTGAATGCACATTCAGATTGCTTCCACATTTTGGCTTTTGTGACTATTGTTGCCATAAACATGGGTTAAAAATTTATTCATGTCTCTGTTTTCAATTCTTTTGAGTATATACCTAGAAGTGCAATTGTTGTATCATATGGTAATTCTATTTTTAATTTTTTTGAGGAACCACTATACTGTTTTCCATTGTGGCTGCACTAATTTACAATCCCGGCAGTGCACATGGGCTCCCTTTTATCTACATGCTAACCAACACTTGTTATTTTTTTTTAATAATGGCCATCTTAATGGGTGTGAAGTGGTATCTCAATGTGGTTTTGATTTGCATTTCCCTAATGATAAGTAACATGGATCATCTTTTTATGGGCTTATTTGCCATTTATATATATAATGGTTTTGCTGTAAAAAAAAGTGTTTCAAATTCTGTTGAAATGTTGCTGAAAAGCATGCTGCTGGTAACAGTTCAACAACCCATGGCTGTTTATTCTTGCCTACTTTTGTTCTCTCTCTGAAGCAGGTTAGCATTGAAGATGGCATGGAAAAGCCTGAATGTGTGTTCAGTTCTTTGTTTCTTCTCCTTCCCTCTCTTGGCCCCCCTCCTTCACTCACTCAGTCTCTCTTGTTCAGTATGTGTAACTTGAAGCTAATTTGTACTACTGATATGTGTGTGTGTGTGTATTATGCAATATAAAGAAGATATCTATATATATATCTTTATATATATACAGCATATATATATAAATTCTTTGGGAGAATTGTCTATTCAAGTCCTTTGCTCATCTTCTTAATCAGATTGTTTGTTTTTGAGTTATAGGAGTTCTTTATATATTCTGGATATTAATCCATTATTAGATACATGATTTACAAATAGTTCTCCCATTCTGTAGATTGCCTTTTCATTCTATTGATCGTGTTCTTTTATAAACAAAAGTTTAAAATTTTATGAAATCTAATTGATCTACTTTTTTTTCTTTTATTGCCTGTTCTTTTGGTGTCACATGCAAGAAACCATTGCCAAATCCAATGTCATGAAGCTTTTCCATTATGTTTCTTTTAAGAGTTTTATAATTGTAGCTTTAATCCATTTTGAGTTAATTTTTTATATGGTGGGTCCAAATTCACCTTTTTGTATGTAGGGTATATAATTTTATCACACTCATTTGACAGATAAACTGAGGCACAGATGAGTCAAGTAATTACCCCAAAATGAAACAGTAAATGATGGAGCCAGAATTTAAACCCAAGCAGTTTGAATTCTTCAAGGAACTGGAGCTTAATATTTGCTGTTTTCAATTCTAGTTGTTGCACCTTTGCTTTGCTGACAGATGGCTAGTCAAATCTTTGATGTTAAATAGGTCAGGAATCAATCCCTGTCACAACATTGCAACTATGAGAAAATTCAGACCACATCATTATTCTCTCCTTAGCAGCCTGCTATCCAGGAACACAAGGTCACCAAAGACATATGGGAAAGTATCATTTGCACAGAATCTCAGAAATTAAATCTGCAGAGAAAAGGGCTGGCTGGGAGTGGTGGTGTTTATGCAAGGCTGACTAAAGTCAGGCTGCGTTGGAGAAGCCTTTCCAGCACAGCTGCACTTGGCCACACATCTCTCCCCTCCCACCCTGCCCCCACCTCCACTCCCATTGCACTCACCTGGCAGCTCCAGGGCTGGCTCCAGTCACACCTCCACAGGTGCAACAACAATGAATAGTCGCCCTCTGTTCTAAGGCTTTGGCTTTGGCAGAGCGCACTGACTCCAGCAAGCCTGACTGAGGGGCAGGAGACACCAACTGCGCTCTACCTGAGAGAAGGGCTTCTAACAGAAGTGGGCAGCTTGAGGCACAAGTGGTTGGCAGGTAAGCACAGACATTTTTGGGATTTCCATTCAACTGAGCTAACAACTTAAGTCATTATTAACTACTCAATGCCTAGAACAGTGCCTGACACATGGCAGATGCCCAACCAATATTTGTTGAATGAACATATTAGCTGGCAGGGTGTGACAGGGAGATGCCGTAACCTGCACTCAGCAGGGGTGCACAATGTGGTCAAGGAGGCAGATTTGTGCCCCTGTAGTACTTGATACAAGGCAGCCTGTGAGAGGAGCTAGACTATAGTTTATTAATATGCTGTCAAAGTATAAAAAGAAGGTAGAGATTGTGATAGTTTCTTACCAGGAAAATCTGGAGTGGTATCTTGGAGGAGGTAGAATTTGAGCTGTCTTGTGGTAAAAATAAATGGAGAAGGACCTCTAGGTGAGTGAAGGCCGAGAGGGGAAAGCAAGCAGAGGAAAGTCAGGGTAATTAGATAGCTGTAACTCTTAGCTGGAAAGGTACCATGAGAAGTGGGTGTGGTCAAATTGTGGAGGACCTTGTCTGCCAGTCCTGGGATTTCTGGAGCTCTCTCTTCACTCCTCTCTCGACTCCTACACACAAAGGCTGGCCACCCTCTGGGGTAAGATGGCAGCTGGTTGTCCGAGCCTTTTTGGGCTCCTTGGGGTCTCTGGTACCCTGCCACCCTATATCTTCCTGGTGGGAACACAACCTGCACCAGGTCCTCCCATCCTCTGAAAATCCTTGCCTGCCAGCACCAGCATAGGGTAGACACAACAGCAAGCTTAGAGATGGGGACAGGTGCAAGGGGGTCCCTTTACCCTTCTGTATACGGAGGCACCAGGAAGGTGGCCAGCAGGAGCAAGTCCCTCATTTAAGAAAGCGTTCATGGTTGAGTATGGATAAGGGGCCACTCCACACATACTAATTATTTATTTTAGAAGAGACCAGAAGCTGTGGGTGATTGGTAAAGCCAAGGCAGCCCTGAGCAGTCTGAAACCATCCGCAGCCAGCCTCCTGCTGTCGTTTTTCCTCTGTTCCAGAAACTCCCTTTCCAGCTCCCTTCTGTCTCCTTTTATGTTTTAGAGTAACTTTTGGATGGGTGGTTAGTTGTCAAAGATAATGTTGGGGAAGTAGTGGGAAAATATGTATGAGAAGATGGCGGATGCAATAGAATAATTCCTTAACATATTTTCCATTTATAAATATCCTCTGAAAAATATTACTGAAATTTCTATTTTATACAAAAAAAAAACTATCTGTAATCTTATGCCCAACACCCTGATACCACTGTTATTAGAATTTTAATGTATTATCTTCTAATCTTTCCACTATGCTTATACATCTATAAACTTTCATGAGATCATAATCGTACTATACATTCTATCTTCTATCTTGCTTTTTACCTACTTAACATGTTATTCTACTCTTTGGAAATGAGTGAATAGGTTTAACCCCAACTGGTCTTCATGGTAGCCCTAAGCAGGCCTTAGGCTTCTCTCAGCATTTAGTTATCCAATGAGATTTGAAATTTATCAACCAACTTGACAGGCATGCTTTGGAAAACTACTAAGAGAAACCAGAAAACTAGAAAAAATTTAAAGAAGCTGTGGTAGGCAGAATAATGTCCCCCAACCAAGATGCCTATGGCCTAATCTCTAGAACCTATGGATCTATCAGGTTAAATGGCAAAGGGAAATTAAGACCTAATCACATGGTCTTGAAACAGGGAGACTATTCTGGATTATCTAGGAAGGCCCAGTATAATCACAAGGCTTTTTATAGATATAGGAAGGACTCAAAAGGGAGAGCCAGAGAGGTGGCAAGGTAAGGAGAACTCAGCTCCGAGTCGCTAACTTTGAAGATGGAGGAAGGGGTCACACACCAAGGAATGCACCCAGCCTCTAGAAACTGGAAAAAGCAAAGGTTCTTCCCTAGAACCTTTTCCTAGAGCCTCCAGAAAGAACACAGCTCTGTCAATACCCTGACTTTAGCCCATGGAGACCCATTTCAAACTCTGACCTCCAGAACTATAAGATAACAAATTTGTATTGTTTAAAGGCACTAAGTGTGTGGTAATGTTATAGCAGCAGTAGGAAACTAATACAGAGGCCAAGATTAGC
The DNA here is from genome assembly GCF_021234165.1 of Pteronotus mesoamericanus. Taxonomy (NCBI): domain Eukaryota; kingdom Metazoa; phylum Chordata; class Mammalia; order Chiroptera; family Mormoopidae; genus Pteronotus; species Pteronotus mesoamericanus. Next base: position 21,330,919 of record NW_026555277.1, on the reverse strand, counting down.
TTTCATAATCTAAGCAAAAATAATACCCCAATTCCAGGATAAAGGATTCTCTAACTCTTTTTGGCAGCTCTCTGCACCATTGAGCAAGCCACTCAGTAAAGCTCCAGAACAAAGCTGGTGCTTCAGGAATACCCACTAATGAGAAAAACAAGGGGCTCTTGTCCAGATCAAATAGTACATCATGCCATCTGCACAGGGGCCACAGCATCTTAGAGGAAACTTAGTCTTGCTGCATTCACAGAAAAGTCACTTGAAGCAACGATTTACAGGAAAGAAACTAAGTGCTTGTTCACCCCCTAAAAAAGCCTTGAATCTAGCGGCACCATAATTCCAGAGCAATACACTGCTTGGCACCAAAAAGGTGTTCAACAAATAGTCATTGCGTGACAAAAGGAAAAAATGGAGTGAGTGAGAGAACTAAGTCATTTTGCTTCCACCACTGTCCCTACAATTTTTTCTTTCTTGTTCTCTGGAAAAGCCTCAAAATTTATGTGGGGCTGAATTTTTCAGGCTCTTTTTGTGCTTGAAGTACCTGCCACATAAACTGTCCAGACATCAAGGACCAGTCGATGCTCTGTGTTTGGATTGCAAGCATTCATTTAATTTACAAATCCCTGGTGTATAAAGCCAATTGAATAAGTCATGCTCCCTTTCATGTGGTATTCAATTTATTTATGAATCATCAATCTGACTTATTCATCCCTTTTTTCTCCAGTGTTTGGTGCATTGTAGGTCTTTGAGGAATAAATGAATGGATGAATACATGAATGTCCTCTCTCCCAGCAGAGGTATTCCTCATCTTATGGACTTGGCTTCCCAGACCTCTGTTTTCCTGGAGAGTCTCTCTGGTTTTCCTGAAACTCAGCTATAGCTGTGGGCTGCTCTTCTGTGGCATTCCCATGTCTTGACTGTATCAGAATGAGAGCAAACCACAGCTTTGCTCAGCAGAACAAAGACCCAAACCTCCCCTCCTCCATCAAGCAGGTTTTATATTTTCATCGTATTTTTCTCTTTTTCTTAACCATAAATCTTCAGGATAAAATCTAGCAGGATGTGGCAAGGAAACTCAGGTCAATGACTTACTGACCCAACCTGAGATTAATAATTATCTGGTGGGTGGGACGACATTGACCAGAAAGTGGCATGAGAGAACTTTCTGGGCTGATGAATATGTTCTCTATTTTGTTTTGTGTGGTGGTTACAAAGGTGTCTACAATTGTCATATTTTATTAAACTGAACATTTAAGCTCTGTGCATGTTATTATATAAAAATTATGCCTCAATTAAAAAAAATCTTAGAAGAGGATTCTGAGATCACAATCAGTTCATCAGTCAAGAATGCCGTAATTAATTGGTGATGTCGGCCATGGACAAGGGGAACGGGGATGGATGTCAACACAAGTATCACATGTTTGCTATTCTTGTGCTTAACTGATCGTCCTTAGAGAGTTTCTACATCACTTAAGTGGTTGTAATATTAACTCGTCCACCTTAAAGGATTATAATGAGGTGAAAGTTCTTTGTATAATATAAATCCCTGGCCAAGTATAAGATGTTACTATTCACATTTGCTCCCCATGATGTCTTGCACAGTGGGACTGAATTTGGCAGCTACATTCCCAGAAAATTCTCCCTGGCTGAAATGAAAGTTAGCAGAGCCAGATATTTTTAAAACTCCAGGCTCCCTGTGAACATGGACATAGTTTGTCTGTCCCATTATTCATATTACAAACATTAAATGACGATGCTGACTTGTCAAGCTGGCTTTCCCATTGCTGCATAGGGCCACTAAAATGATTTCTACAGGCTGAACTAAGCAATATGTTTTCTTTTGAGGCTCTTTATCCTTTTCTGATGCTCTATCTCAAGGTACTGTCTGGTGTTTCTCATTTTTCCTTCTTCTTCCAACTGCAAATCTGCAGGGCCTTTTAGAGCTTTTCTCTGTGGGATCTTGGTTTATGTCTGTTGGCTGAGGCATCTGTTTTTGGTGCCTTCCAGCACCTTCCAGGAGTCTCCTGGATTACTGAAGAGGATTGTGCTAACCAGTCTGTATCAATGGGAGGCTCAGGGCTCAGCAGCCATGCTGCTTTCCTGACTGGTGTCCCCACAGAGGGAGCAGGACAGAGCCTGGCAACCGTACTTCTACTTCTGATGCCAACCAGAAAGCCAGCCCCTCCGAGGTCTCTTGCCAACATGGCTGCCTGATACCATGTATAGGTTTCAATGTGCAGGTCAGTGGAGAAATGGGAGGAGGTGTGCCCTGAGCTGCCCCGCCTCACATTCTGGTGTGAGAGAGTGTTTCCCATCAATGCTTAAAACACCAGAATTTCAGGTCCAATTTTGTGTTAAAACAAAGGTGCTCAATCTCAGTAGCATACAAACAACTCTCATACTTTTCATCCTTTATTCTTCCCCATATTTGCAGAGAAACATAAATGTGGGGAAGAAAGAAAGTCTTGCGTTCACTCTAGCACCTCTCAGCAGCCTTACATTCCACATCCCCAGTAGAACTTTCTTCCCAACTTTCCCCACTCTGAGACTTCAGATCCTTCAGTTTAATCCCTATGATTTTACAAGGTAAAGAAAAGGAGGCCCAGGGGGCAAAGTAATTTGTCCAAGGTTATTTAGCCAAAAGCAGAGCTGGGACCAGAAACCAAATCCTCCCCACACCCCTGGCTTCACATTCTTCTCCACATTCCTTAGTTTCCCTTCTGAGTGAGCACAGATCTTCCAGAAAGTAGAAATGTTAGGCGTCCTCCTCTGAAAGATGGCGGCTGTCCAGCACAATCCACTTAGTGGTGAGATGGACACCCTTCTGCTAAACAGAGAACCCAAAAGCACTCTGTAAATAAAAGCTTAAAAAATGAAAACAGGAAATTGTTGGAGATTAGGGAGAGTTGTTAGATTTCATGCTTACATACAAACTCACACACCTACGCCCAGAGATAAATTTGCAATATTTGTACATATTTCTACTAAAAAGTATTCGTTGTTTACCTGAAATTCAGTTTTAATTGGACACCTCATATTTTACTTGGCAAACCTATTAGGATGAGAGGGGTGAGCAGTAGGATTTGCCAGTGCCCACTTGGCTGTTTGCTATTTCTTCAGCACCAAAAAACAGACAGGACCAGAGGAAAACTGACTTTCTTCTTGCTTGGTAGGTTTACCTTGGGAAAGGAAAGAAAACTCTCTCCCCAGTAAGTGATGACCTGGGAAAAAAAGAGAGATGTGGGCTTGAATAGTAATTGGTTTTACTTTCATGGCAGGCCCACAGTTACTGGAAATTCCACTTATTTAACACTAGTTAGAAAGAGCCTCTTAAGTGTGTTTATCATTGGGTAGAACAGAGGGCAGACCAGGCCACCACTACACAGCCTAGGCCCAACATCTTCAAGAATAAGAAGCCTTTTTCACATCAAAAAATGTCTCAGGACCCCCCACCCCCGACCCCCCATGGAAGTCATATGGCTACAATGTGCAGTTCAGGAAAAGATCCATTCTTGGGCCCCTTTCCATAGTTCCTCACCAAAGCCCCTGTGGAGGATGAAACTCTCAAACTGGAAGACAATAGCAATACTGTGGTATGAAACCACTGGCCTGATGGCCTCTGTCCCGCACCCCTTCACATCTCAGAGCTCACCACCTCTGCAGGGCTGACATGTTCTCTGGTCCCATCTTTTCACCCCTATGATAAATCGTCCCCACCCTTCAGGCCCACATCTTCTACAAAGGCTTCTCTGACAACTTCAGCCAATATTGAGCTCATCATTTTTCTGACGTTACCTCACACTGACTGTTGAGGCCACACAGTTGCACACAGGAGAGCTTAGTCTCTCCAACCCACTATTAGTGCCTTTAAAAATGGCCCATGGCTGGTTCTTCCATGTCTACTCTACTGCCTAGCAAAAAAGTGGGCCCATTGATAGACCCTCAATAAATGCTTGATACTTATTAGATTGAGAATAACTGGATTGAGAATCAAGGAGCCTCCAGAAGCAAGCAGGACACATCTAGAAGAAACCATTGGATTCTTCTCCTGAGGCAGGAGAAGGCTTTTACCCACAATGTGTCTTCTACCAGGGAGACCCAGTTCTTGGGCAGCACCCTTGGGAAGAATCCCACATGTGGCACAGCACAAAAGTGCCCAGCACACTAGGTGGGAGACCCTTTATGAATTCTATCTGATTTTTTAATCCTTCACATCCTCTAATTGTCTTCCTTAATGGGCAATGTCCAAAGCCAAGACTAGTGTTATCACTAAGACCTCAACACAGGTGACCATTATTTCTACCAATAACTCCTGACCTACTCTTCAGGATACATCAAAGATTCTGTGTTCTCCAAGAAAGTCACCTTAATGTACAAAAAAAATCAGAGACCATGACAGGATCTTTCAGGTATAACCCCAAAATACCATCTCCTGCCTATCTTCCTTCCATTTTTGATTCGAGAAAAAACTTTTGAACAAGATACACATTGATTTTATGATTTTTATGATTTTTATAACATCTTAAAATGGAGTTTCCCAAAATCAGGTCTAGGGATGCTGGTTTTCATTGTCCTTATCTGTAAAAGGAGGACATTAGTCTAGACTAGCACTGTCCAATAGTACTTTCTGCAGTGGTGGAATATTCTGTATGTGTTGTCCCATATAGCAGTCATTGGCTGCATGTGGCTGTTGGGCACTTGAAATGTAGGTAGTGCAACTCTGAAACTGAGTTTTTAAATTTTATTTATTTTTAACTAATTTATATCTAAATAGCCACATGTAGCTAATGGCTATTGTATTGGACAGTGCAAGTCTAGACTCTAGACTTTAGATGATTTTTTAGTTCCACTCTAACATTCTTTAATCTGGTGGTTTTGTAGCAATATCATAAGAAAAAATACAGACTTTGGAGCCAGAAATCTTGATTGCAATGGCTATTCTCTTACTAGATATATATCTTGAGCAAGTCACTTAACCTCTTTGAGCTTCTGTTTGCTTATCTCTGTAATGAATATAATAAGACCTATCTCATTACAGAAAATTGTTGTGAGCTGTCTGTAAGCTGTTCAGTACTAAAGGGATTTAACTTGTCAATATTATTCTTGAGAACTTGAAGCATTATAAGTGCCAGAAGTTGCTAAGAGAGATGGGAAAAGATAACTGGGTAGCACTAATAGACAAAGAATAGGGCCTTGGCTAGTTCCAGAGTTTTTAAGAAAAGAGAAGGAAAGAAAAAGAACCTAATATAAACTTAATTTTTCTGAAATTAAAAAGAAAATTTCTGGAAATAATGGAAGTGCTTAACCAAGCCCTGTCCTTGGAAAAGGATCTGGTCTGAATAAGTAGAGAATCTAGTCTATCAAATGAGTGGAGAAGAAAAGGGCCTGGTGCTATTAAATATTCCTGCTGTACACCTCCCTTGAGTCTTGACTACAGCACCAGGGAATCTGGTCATAACCTGATCCCTCATGTAATTCATCTACAGGAAATATGCTGGTCAGGGAATTATTTCTCTTTGTAAACTAATACTCTAGTCTATGCATCAGTTTCTGTGCACTTTGTTAATATGGGTCAACATCCCTGAGACCAGTTGATTTGGGCACACTGAAGTGATCGCATTTTGGGACCATCTATGTCATGCAAGTGGTAAACTCACCCAGGTAATGCTCCTGTGTTTGGACCCTCTGCCCTTCCCCAGATGGCACCCCACCTTGCCATTGCCTTAGTTCTTCTTTCTGTAAAAATTCTACTGTCTTCAGTTAATATTCCTAGACTTTGATGTCTTGGGATCTAAAAAAACCGGAGAGTGGACTGTAATATTTCCATTTTAGGGGGCTGGATCACCATTGTACACCTAAGAGATCAAGTGACTGCCCTAATTGATGCCATATACCAAGGAGCTATCACAATCCGGCAGAAAACAAAGAGGCAATATAAAATAAGCAATTGAATGTGTGGCCATTAGCAGCAGATTCCAAGCCGTGTTACCCCTCTGGGGCTCAGTTTCCCTCATTTATAAAATGGAGATGACCATTCCTACCTTTAGCTCACAGGATTAGATGTGAAAGTTAAAGGAGATAATGCAGTACCTGGTACATAGTAAGTGTTCAAGAAATAGACCTCCCTAGCTCGTATTTTTTAAAGCATAATCACTAATTGAATGCAATGCACGATTGCCCGTAATCATAGGACCAAACTCAACTTGTTAAGAAATAAGAACAGTTCAAAGTCTGTAACTTGAGCACTGACTGATGGTTTTATTGGTTTCAACTTCATCTCCCTTTGGTCTCCCTCTCTTTGTCAGATACTCTATTTGGAAAAATAGCAAAAGTCATGGCTGCAAATCCCAGATCCCCCAATGTGATGTTGGCCTAGTCACTTATACTCCCTGCATCCTTAGTCTGCTTATCTGCACAAAGTGAGTAATGGTAGCTCCTTTCCATCCTCTCTGGATTGTTGTGAAAAATCACAGGAGAGGGCAGAGGTAAAAAAAAAAAAAAAAAAAAAAAAAAGCTTTCTAAGAGCTCTAAATATCTACCACAATTCATATTATTTGAGTACTCTGAATCCATATTTGAAATATAGAGAGACCAAGTTTTGTGGTCTCCTTTCACCAACTGAAACTTGCAAACCTGTTTTTATTAAGCATAAACAAATGAGCTAGAGCTGATGTTTATTAAGAAGAATCTTAGTTGAGTTAAATAATCAATGATTGCATAGATTGAGTTATACAATCAAAATCACCTGGGATACAGCTGAAGGGAAGAATGCCTCTCTATATCCCCGACCCCACAATGTCCCCTTCCCCAACTTAGTCTGCCATAGGGGTGTAACAATTTGACCAAAGTTTTACTTCCTCTACCCTCAGAATTTGGTTCCCGGTGAATATGATCAGGAAGGATGGACTTGAAGTCTTGCTTAACCCCAAAGGATCATTGTGGAACACACAAAAAGGTCTTTAGTGCCACCCCCTGTAAGGAGCGCAGGTCTTCTTCGGGACAGGCCTACCACGGCCCTGGGCTTCCTCAGATTGAGGGGTCCTCAGGGCTCCTCGGGCTTTCTTGGGCCACTGAAACCTGAGTATACCCCTCTGACCCTGAACCTGAGTCCGCATCTGTTCCAGCAACACTCTCAGCATCAGCTCAGCCCAAAAGTAGCCTTAGAAGTCAAAGGGCAGAAAAAGGAGGGCTTGAGGGAGGAAGTAGCCCTACAAGTGGGCATTTGGCTCTGGACCCAATGATGCCAAAAATGGGAATGACTTAGGGAAGGATGAAGGTTGCGGAGGATGGAGGGAAAGTGAGCCGGGCTGGAGGCCTCCAGAAGTCCAGCGCTCCAATAGGCAGAGACCCTGAAGGCTTCCAGAGCCCCTGGTTGAAAGACAACCCCACATTGTTCCACTGAGCAGCACACTGAGTGTGGAGGTGTTGAGAAAGCAGTTCCATACAAAGAAGGTTTGCCAGACTGTTTCAGCAATAAATCTACCTTGAGTAAGTGATGAAAATAGCTGCAGGACCCTTTAAACCACCGATGAAAGATTTGTTAACTATGCTGGAGTCATCTGTTGACTCAGATTCGTCCTGAGGGTTGTGCAGACAGGGTAAGTTCAGAGAATTAAGCAGCCATCCCACCACAGTGCTCTCGGCAGAGGTTTTTCTGTAAGTAAACAACCGGCAGACAGCCAGAAAATCAAGGGCTTCAGACCCAGCATCTCTATGAAAACAGAGCATGGCTGGAGGTCACTCCACCATAATCACAACTCTGTTATCCACTAGTCCTTCACAGTTTACACAGGGCTGTCACATTCATTATCTGATTAGAGCTCCATACAACTCTGCAAAGAAGGGAGGGCAAAAAATCAGTATCCCCCATTTTACAGATGAGAAAACTGAGTCCAAGAAAAGAAGACTCAACCCTGAGCCTCCTGGGAAGGACAACTGAGCCACTGGCCAAGCTGCCACTTCCATGGAGGCACTAGCAGAAGTAAGGAGGGAAGAGGAACAAGGGCCTTGATCAACAGTTTTGCTCAGAAAAGCAAGAAGAGAGGCAGCTAATGAGACCATGTCTACCTCTCATGTTACAAAGTTTACCCACTCTTCACCTTTGCATGTCAGCGGGGCCTGGATGAAGGCAAAGCTGGGGCTGCTGAACACATGGGCAAGGGCTCTTTAGCCAAGAACCACGGCAATCAGGGGACTAACTTGCCGCCACTCAGGAAGCAGCCCTGGCAGGAAGATGAAACCAGGCAGAGGTACCATTTCTAATGGGCTCCCCTCTGTCACTGTTCTTCACTTCAGAGGGGATGCTCCCTTCCATCACCATTTTTTGGGGTCCTCCAGAGAAGAGTACTTTGAACCTATTGACCACTGTTTCCCAAAGTGGCACCTCTGGAACCCTAGCATTGCCAGATGCTCCATAAAAAGGGGAGGAAGGGTCATAGCCAAATACATTTGGGAAATGCTGCATACCATGTTCTCCTCATGGAGAGTCACAGTGCACACTTGAATACAGACCATTTTTGAGAAGTTCTGTAGGTAAAGCAGCCACTTTAACTCATGGGTTTCCAAACTTATTTAATCACAGATCTTCCCTAGACTGTTCCCTAGATGCATGTAGGCATCTGTAGTCCCTAGAGGGAGAAAAAAAAAAGCTCTTGGCCTTAGAATTGGAAAGGTCTTGGTTTGAGTCCTGCATCTTATTAGTCGTGGTGAGTCTGTCCAAGAAACAATTAACTTTGAGCCTGATTACCTATTCTGTAAAATGGAGCTGTTCTCATACATATTGGACAAGGTTGCTATGAGAATTAAATGGGTTAAAATGTAAAAATGTTTTCTCAGCTCTAAGGCTTGCGTGTGTACAATATGACAGTGGTTTACAGCAACATAGTGTGTATGTGTGTGTGCGTGTACAAATGACAGTGGTTCAGAGCAACACAGATAATACCTGCTCCTATCTTGGATCAGCTTGTTTGACTTTCAAGGAGCTCATATGCCAATGAGAACGGGAAAAGGGGGGGAAGAGAAGTGCCACATAATGGAAGAAAGAGAGGGAAGAGGCATTTCTGGTGGATAAAGTCAATACTAGTAGTACTTCATTTTTTTAATTTACTTTTTTGCACTATTGACATGCACAACCAGTGTCCCCCAACATGGAGTCTTATAGCCCAGGCCTTACCTGAATGAGGATGAGGGAGCAGTAGGTGCAGGTGGGACTATTGGCCGGCCATTTCCCTGCTTGCGGCCTATCTGCACATCCTGCCCACCCTCCGCACCCCAGCTCTCCCATGCTCTTCACTCATGGACATCATCAGACAAACTTTTTACCTGCAAGGGACTGTGCATCTTCTACCAAGACTCTGTGGGTATGGTTGGAATTCCAGAGATAGTTGTGCTTTTACATGGCTTTCCAACATCTAGCTATGATTAGTGCAAGATCTGGACTGATCTGATGCTGAGGTTTCATCGAATGATTGCCCTCAATTTCCTAGGCTTTGGCTTCAGCGACAAACTGAGGTCACATCGCTACTCCATATTTGAGCAGGCCAGCATTGCAAATGCATTTTTGTGGCATCTGGGGTTCAAGAACTGTAGGGTCAATTTTTTGTCTCATGATTATGGAGGCATCGTTGCTCAGGTGCTGCTCTATAGGTCCAAGCAGAATCAATGTGGTCTACTTGCTAGTCTCTGTCTATCAATAGAGGTATATTTCCTGAGACTCACTGTCCTCTCCGTCTCCAAAAACTTTTCAGAGCCAGAGGCGTGCTGTCACCCATCTTCACATGACTGATGAACTTCTTTGTATTCTCTAGAGGTCTCACCCCAGTTTTGGGGCCATATGCCCAGCCCTCTGAGAGTGAGCTAGCTATGGGGCCTGTGGACAAGGGTATACAACAATGATGGGAACTTAGTTATCAACAGTACATTACAGTACATTAACCAGAGGAAGAGTTTAGAAGACGCTGGGTGAGAGCTCTTGCCCCTGTAACTATTTCCTTTCATTTTACCTATAGGTCTTTAGATCCGGTAAATCTCTAGCCGGAGTTTTTGGAGCTGTGCAGGAAAACGCTGCCGCAGTCCACAGTGTCGATTCTGGATGACCACATTAGCCACTACCCACAGCTAGAGGATCCCATGGGCTTCCTGCCTGCCAACATGGGCTTCCTCAACTTCTTCTGAGCTGGAAAGAAGAGCTTCCCTGTATTAGCTCCCCAACCCCCTTATCTGTTATATATTCCATTTAGGAAGAAATGCCCCAAAGAGACCCTGGCCACCAAATACAATTCTCTCACAAAAGTCCACCTGGCTCATATTGGTGAACAGCATATAGTAAAAAGCTAGCAGAAGCACCAACTAAAGGTGACCTAATTCCACCTCCCATTCCTTTGACATCTGATCAAATGTATGGACCTGCCTTTGTGTTATTAGGAAATTCTGATGCACACTACTACCCACTGAGGCAGAAACACAGATATTCTTTTGCATAAAAGTCTTTTAACACCTCCAAAAAAAGAAAGCACTATATGGCAGGCATGGTTAAATGTCATTCTTTCTCTCATCAATAATAAAATGTTTTATTGTAATAAACAGCACTAGATATTTTGCTATTATAAGTATGTTTTTCTTCCCAAGCTACAAGGGAGATTTCATACTTGGAACCATAAGTCTAGTCACAAGGTCTTACTGTTAAAGGAAACTGCTCTGCTCCTTTACAAATTCCACTGACAGAAATGTGTATCTGTTGTTCCCTAGGACACGTCAATAGAGAACCACCATCATATGCATGCTTCAGAGGAAAGCCACAATGAAAAAACTCAGCGTACTTCCAGAAGGGCCTTTGGGCATGCCCAGATTGATCATTCTTGGCTCCTGAGTGACAAATCCCACATTACATTCTATGGCAACGCCTTCCCCAATAGGAAGGCAAATCGCAGTGGTAAGAAGCCAAATGTCTTGCTTGTTAATCTGGGTGAGCCTAATCATGCAAAGTTCATTGGAGAACACTGAGGCAGGCTGAGTGTTACTTCTTCATGCAACTCACCTTAGAAGATAATAGCCAAAGTTCACGTGGAGGTGGGAATGAGACTGATAGGCTCTTCTTTTCCCAGTGCTCAACTACACACATTCTGCAAGCAGACTGCCTAGGTTCATTACCCCCCTTTTCTAGCTATGATCTTGGGTACATTATTTAATCTTGCTGAGGCTCAGTTTCCTCATTGGCAGAATGGAGATAATGATAGTACATCCATAAGTCTACTGTGGGGATTGAGTTAATGCCTGTAAAATACTTTGCACAATTCTCATTCCATATTTAGCACTCAATATGACTATATCAGCTATTATTATTATTACCATTCTCTCCATCATCTCACTCAGCCAGCAAGAACTCAACCAGAGAATGATATTAGTGCACCCCAAACCTGCCCCATCCAAAGCCATCGTTTTCTCAGTACCTCAGCACTCCCTTTGTCTCTCTTTCCCTTAACCCCAAAATTATGAAAGTTGAAAGTCAACTGTCCCTCCCCATGCCTGCAACTAATAAGTTTTCATGCCCATCCTGTTTCTACAGACAAACAAGGGAATATGAAACTCTGCAAGGGCAGAAGCAGCCACTTGTTACAGGAGCTGCCTGCTGAAAGATGCCTTTTCCCCCCTGTAGCACCTGCCGCTGACACAGAAAAAAACACAACTGGGGATGTGAAGACAAAAAAGGTTGTGTGTGTGTGTGTGTGTGTGTGTGTGTGTGTGTGTGTGTGTCTGTGTGTCTGTGTGTAACCATGCACAGATGGTTATTTAAAAGATTAATCTCAATGTGGGAATGAGGTGACTCAAAGGGATGTCTCAGAACCAGTCTTACTCACTTCTGAGTTCTCCATGTAGAGCTGGAATAAAGCTATAGTAATTTACTAAATGTTGAATACAGTGAAATCCAAGGAATTTTAGATGTCCCCAATTCTACTGTAAGGCATATAATGCTACTGCACTTTCTAGTGGCAACAGAATCCTCTGTTCTATTAAGGGGCTGGGGATTATCTGTAAACAAGTAAGGGCAAAACTTGAGTTTGTAAGCAACTGATCCACTGAAAATACTGGAGATCTCAAATCCAGCAATGGTTTTGTTTGAGGGTCTGTCATCTTTGAAAATATAGGGTAAATTTTGTAGACTTATCAACACCTTCGGAAGTCAAGTACACCATCTTCCTCAGAGATGTCCTTAGCTGTGTCTGGCCTGGTCCTGCCTTGTAATTCGGTGCAGGTGTTTGGTAGTTTGGAGGCACCTCTGCTGAGTGGGAACCAGCAAGGGCTCCAGAATGCTCTGCCCCAAAGCAGCAGTGTGAACTTAAGCAGGTCGCTCACCCGTCTGAGCTTTAATGATCTCATTTGTGTGCATGGATAACAATGCCAATCTCATAGGGCTAATGGAAGGTAGAAAGATATGTTTTGGTGAAAGTATCTTGTGTCCGACAGGGAACAACAGCGATGTTATTTAACTGTGGGGATTCATGTCATCTGAAGTGGCCCTGGAGGAGCCATGGGCACTCCAGGTGGTTCTCGTACCAATGAGGGAGGCTCTTTTCAGTCTGCTTAGGATTTTCTCAGATTTCCTATGTCTAAGCTGATCTTAAAATTTCCAACCACCCGAGAAGGACCTCTGTCTTCCCATATTCCTCTGGACCAGGAGTGAAGAGCAGTCATGACCTGCCAGACCCCTGCAGGCATGAGGAAAGCCCCCAATCTCATACCCCAGTTCAGCCCAGAACGGAACCAAGCTCAGAAGACAGGGGTTCCTCACCTCAACCTACATACATGGCTTAGCAGAGGAAAGCAATATTTTCCACTATATTAAAACTCTGTAAATTTTTAATTAGAATAAAGAAATTTAGGCTTGGCTTGTCAGCTATACCTCACACAAATCATTTGAGTTTCCACGTAGATTTCTCAATGCAAACCTTGTCACACAAAATGCACAAGGTCAGCATTCAGGAAAGGGCAGTTGGTGGGCAGCTGGCACCTGGGCAGCGAAGGTCTCCAGGAACATAAAGATCCTATGTGCATGCATTTGGTTAATCATTTTCTTACTGTCTCAAAATTATAAATATTACTCTGCATATATTTGGTTGAATTTCCTTCCTCATTCAGCTCTAAACATGTAGGATGCCTTTGTGTGTTTCTGATCGTTTTTCTGTTTTGGAACATTAAAAAAAGTGAGAAATGTTTTTATTTTTCCTCCTGTGAAACTGAACTCCCTAAAACCCAGCACATAGATACATTTCATAGAACCAAGTTCATATGTTAAAAGCTGGAAACCTCCCGGCCGGGTGGCTCAGTTGGTTGGAGCTTCATCCCATACACCAAAAGGCTGCGGGTTCAATTCCCAGTCAGGGCACCTACATAGTTTCCAGTCTCCATCCCTGGTTGAGGCAGTATGTCGGGCAGCCGATGGATGTTTCTCTCTCATCTCTCTCTCTCTCTCTCTCTTCCCTCTTCCTCTCTCTAAAATCAATAAATATATCCTCTAGTGAGGATTTAAAAAAAATTTTAAATTGCAAATTAAAAGGATAAATTTCATGCAACTTCTGAATAATTGGAAATAGGAAGCTTTAAGTACCACTCCTTGTGTCTCTGTCTCTGTACACACACCCCACATTTTGGGAGTTTTTTAGACACAAAAACGAGGCTAAACTTGTGGCTGGTTCTGACACCCAGTGATTCTTTTTAGCTAGCTCATATTACAGAAGTGTGGAGACACATGGATATTCCACTGACAGCGAGACTGGGTATTAAACCCCAATGAGAGAAGTGTCTACTGTCAAAGAAATGTCATAGACGTAAACCTAGTTCCTAACACTATTGTACCAATGTATCATTAGCTCATTTAATCCTCATGGCAATCTTTTGAGGTAGGTAGTATGACTACTCCCATTTTACAGAGGAAGAAATTGAAGCTCAGACAGGTTGCATAAGGTAAGAAAAGACAAAATGTGTATTCCTCTTTTCTGCTCTTTCTTACCTAAAATATTGCATAGTCAATGTTCAGTGCCTTGATTTTCTTCCATAATGACATGCTGAGATTTATTCCTCTCATACAGAGAAATCTCAGCTATAGCATTTCAATCTGGCACAGTTTCTGTAGCTACAAGAGAAAGAAAGACTATATTTCTACTCAAAGGTTCTTGAATTGATTATGTTTATACTTCTACCTTTCAGAAGAATCAGAGGCTGTATGAACAGGCAGAGTTGAGTTCTCACCCTAGTCAGATACTCAGGTCCCAGGTTCGTTAGCTTGAATTCTCAGCCATGGGTACTCAGGCTACACCCAGCAGCGCTTGGTGCTGGAGATAAAATCAGATGCAATGCCACTTGTCCCCTGCAGGCAGCAAGGCTACCTGCCATGTTGGTTGTCTTTTGTTTTTATATCTTCTCCAGGCTTCCAAGGCTTTGAAATTACCTCCTATCTCAGAAGAACCACCCAGAGCCCTGGACCCCCTGGGGAGTCAATTTAAAGCCAGTCAGCCCCCAGAAGAGCTCCTCATCTTCCCAGTGGAGATTCATTTCCACCCTTCAAAAAAGAAAGCACACAGAAGAGGTAGGTCCCCTATGGAAGGGGACTCCTGAGGGAACTCAGGCCCACCAGGAAGGACTGGGATATGGGTCGTGCTAATACAACCCTCTCCTACATCATGGCTGACCCTCCCCAGGGTCATCCCTTTCAGAGAATGTTTTTTAAAAGGGAAAAAAGTGTAAAATATAGTAGTAGTTCTCTTCTGGTCATAGTCCATTCAATTTTTTAAGTACCTATTGAGTCCTTCATTAAACAGTGCATTTTGCTAGGCTGTGGAAGAAAAAGCAAGACAGGAATACATATAAATAAGTCTGATGCACCACAGATGTTATAAAGGTAAAAGAATTTTCAGGCAGCTTACAAAAAATAGTGCAATTCCTACTAAAATTGAAAGTAAAAAAAAAGAGAGAGAGAAATTTTGGACTTCCAGTCAAGATGGAGGCATAGGTAAACATGGCCTGCCTCCTTGCACAATCACAACAAAAAATTACAACTAAATTATAAAACAACTATCACCCAAAATCATTAGAAAATCGAGTTGTGTAGAAGTCCAACAACCAAGGAATTAAAGAAGTCATACCCATCCAGGCAGGTAGGAGGGGCAGAGACATGGAGACATAAAGACTCTCCTATGTCCCACACCTATGTGTGGTGGGTAAAAATAGGGAGGGCTATCTCAGGAGTGAGAGATCCCAGCCCCACACCAGACCACCCAGCCCAGGGTTCCAGTGCCAGGAAGTTAAGTTCCCATAACTTCTGTCTGTAAAAACCAATGGTGGTTGAGGTGACAGAAGAAATTGAGATTCTCAGGGTTCTCTTAAAAGGCCTGCAATGGTCTTAGGACTTATAAAGACTCATTCCCTCTGGGCTCCAGCACCAGGGCAGCAGATTAAACAGCACCAGTGGCACATGAGGAGAAACTGAAGTATCTGGCATCAGGGTGAGGGCCAAGGGACAGCTTCCTTCTGGGAAAAATTCCACAGGCCAGGCAGCAGCCACTGTCCCTTTTCTGTGCCCTCCCCCACAAAGAGCTGCAGAGTGGGGACACCATATCTGAGACTCCATCAACCTGAATCAGATGGGTTGCCCCACCCTGGTGATTACCTAAGGCTCCACCCCATCCAACTAACCAGTGCACTTTTCTACAATAAGCCATACTGCTAAGACCGGAAGTCAAAGCAGCTCTACTTAATACATAGAAACAAACACAGGGAGGCTGCCAAAATGAGGAGACAAAGAAACATATCCTAAATGAAAGAACAGAACAAAACTCCAGAAAAAGAACTAAACAAAATGGAGATAAGCAATCTATCAGATGCAGAGTTCAAAACACTGGTTATTAGGATGCTCAAGGAACTCACTGGGTACTTCAACAGCATAAAAAAGACCCAGGCAGAAAAGAAGTTTACACTAACTGAAATAAAGAAAAATTTACAGGGAATCAACAGTAGAGTGGATGAAGCTGAGGATCAAATCAATAATTTGGAATGTAAGGAGGAAAAAAATTCCATCAGAACAACAAGAAAAAAGAATTCAAAAAAATGAGGATAGGGGAACTAACCTCTGGGACAACTTCACACATACCAACATTCGAATCATAGAGGTGCTGGAAGGAGAAGACAAAGAGCAAGAAATTTAAAACTTATTTGAAAAAATAATGAAAGAAAACTTCCCTAATTTGGTGAAATAGACATACAAGTCCAGGAAGCACAGAGTGTCAAACAAGATGGACACAAAAAGGACCGCACCAAGACACATCAGAATTAAAATGCCAAAGCTTAAAGATAAAGAGAGAACTTAAAAGCAGCAAGAGGAAAGCAGAAAGTTACTTACAAAGGAGTTCCCATAAGACTAACAGCTGATTTCTCAAAAATTTGCAGATTAGAAGAGACTGACAAGAAGTATTCAAAGTGATGAAGAGCAAGGACCTACAGATTACTCTACCCAGATAAGCTATCATTTAGAATGGACAGGCAGATAAAGTGCTTCCCAGACAAGGTAAAGCTAAAGGAGTTCATCATCACCAAGCCATTATTATATGAAATGTTAAAGGGACTTACTTAAGAAAGAGAAGATCAAAGCTATGAACATTAAGATATAAATAAATTCACAACTATCAACAATTGAATCTAAAAAACAAACTAATCAAACAAACATAACAGAAACAGAAACATTAATATGAAAATCATTTGGAGGGTTATCAGTTGGGAGGGGGAAGAGGAAGAATGGGAGAAAAGATTCAGGGATTAAGAAGTACAAATTGGTAGGTACAAAACTGACAGGAGGGTGTTAAGAATAATATAGGAAATGGAGAAGCCAAAGAACTTACATGTATGACCCATGGACATGACCTAAGGGGTAAGGGATTGCCAGAGGGAATGGGGGTTACTGGGTGGAGGGAGGCAAAGGGGGAAAATTGGGACAACTGTAATAGCATAATCAATAAAACATATTTTAAAAAAAGAAACTGGTTAAAAGGAGTCAAGAAATAAATGTTATCAGACATCTGGGATGAATTTATTACATTAAGTAAGCAGTGAATTTAGTTGAGTTTCCTGGCAGCCAAGGTATAAAGAATGTTTGGGTCTTTGGATCTTCATTTTATTTAAAAAAAAAAAAAAAAAAAAAAAAAGATAAACATTTGTCTGAGGAACTGTTTTCCTGATTTTGAATTAGGTTATTATGTAACATTAGATGGTTTCTTAAGATCCTTGTCAGAGCACAGATTTTGTGCTTGTAAGCAAAGTGCTAAGAGAGTATGGGTAAGGGAAAGATCAATTCCAGCTGGTGATTTAGGAAGCCTTCATGGAGGAGACTTGTGAGTGACCACTAACCCTGTGCCCCAAGGAGAAATTCTTTCTGGCCTCCCCAAGTCACTCTGCAGCACCCTTGCCTAAGACACAGTCGTACTCCTGGGACTTCTCTGGGCAGTCTGAAGCCAAAGGTGACTCTCTAAATAGCCAACTCCAATGTTGAGGTGGGGGTGAGGCGTCCCAGTTCTGAGCTTTCTCAGCAGAAACTGCCACTGATTTCTAGAAAGTTTGCTCTGAGGCTGTTTGGAATTCTCACTATGAAGAATGCCTAAATGTTGAGCTTAAAAGACCAGCCAATGGAAAGATACATAAGAAAACTTTCTGAGGTGATGAAAATGTTCTAAATCTTGGTTGGTTACATGGATATATACATTTTTAAAAGCTCATTAAATTGTACACTTAAGATCTGTGCATTTCACTGTAGATTTTACACTTCAAGAAATGATTTGGTTCTTTGAAAAATACACAGTATTTTAAATGTAGGTTCTATTATTTTTCAGATATGGTGAGACCAACAGATGAGGAGACAGTTGCCATTGAAAAAATAGTTTCCTCAGTCCCCAAAAGGAGGGGACAGACCATGCCATGCAGGGCTACATGGGGAAGCACCAGGGTCAGTTGGGAGGCAGAAAGGCTGGGGAAGCAAGAATGGGTAAGAGTCTTTATTGTGTCTTTTGCAGGAAGGAATGAGTGAGGCAGGGGAAGCAGGCTAAGCAGGTTTGGGATCAGTTCCTTTGAGTACTTTGGGTGGGCTTTGGGCATCGGGGCCATCCCTCATTGTCTGGGACCTGGCCCTGGGTGGTTAAGACAGGTAGATAGTGGCCTGGAGGTATAAGAGCTCCATAAACAGGGTCATTTTGGGTTAGGGACTCTGGAGTGGTTGGTCTGCATATAGAAGGCATGCTCACAGTGGTTCTTTACTACCACTAGGAATTGACTAGCCCTGGGAGGAACAGTCTCATTTGTAAGATCCCAGATGTCAAAACATCCGAAGAAAAAGACATGCTTAATACACACACAAAAAACAGACTATTAATGGGATTGGGTTAAATCTTGATTATTTATTATGATAATCCTGGCAATAAGACCACTAGGCCAATCATGAACCAGATTCTGAAAGCTGTTAGATACCCTAAATTTGGCGATACATTGCCAGGTGGAAAATAGAAAAACACTATGGAGAAAGTGAACCCACTGAGTTCTTACTGCTTTTGTACATCATTGAGAACTCCTTCGGTAACAAGTTTCAAAAACCTAACTCAAACTGTTTTAAGCAAAAAAAGGAATGTAACTGGGTAGTGCCAGAACGAGCAAACTCCAGGCTCAGTTGGATTCAGGCCTCAGAAATTGTCACTGGGGCACTATGTGTCTAACTCTTTCAGATGTTAGCCTTTCCTCTCAAGCAAGCTGTCCCATGCAGTGGCAAAGATGGCCCCTCCAATGCCATGCTACCCCCCTACCTGTGAACCCCAATCAAAAGGCTATGCCTCTAGCAGGGGTGTCCAACATTTTGGCATTGCTGCGCCACACTAGAAGAAGAGTTGTCTTGGGCCACACATTAAATACACTGACACGTAATCACAAAAAAATCTCATAATGTTTTAAGTAAATTTCCACTTTTGTGTTGGACTGCATCCATAGCCATCCCAAGCCACATGCAGCCCACAGGCCACGGGTTGGACGCCCCTTCAAGGTCTTGTTAAATCCTAGAATTGCCTCTGATTGTTACATGCCCGCCCTGGACTCAATCACTGTGGCCAAGTCTATGACATCTCTCGTTAGCCAGGCTTCAGCCTTAGGCCCATCCATGGACTCAGGGACTGGACACAGATCCACCTAAACCATATGGTGCAAGCAGGGAAAAGATGGGTCCCCTCTAAAAGAGGCAACTGGCAAAAACCACAGACATTTTCTACAACTTGGCTTTCCTTTTGTCTCCCAGGTGCTGCAGGCACTGAGTCAGGACCAGAAACAGAAGAAGAGGCCAGTCCTTGGGGGAGGCCTCCCCTGAAGCACACATCCTCAGAAAGGCGAGGGGAGCTAACAGTGCATCTCCCGGTGGACACAAGCAGGGGCACGCTCTCACCTCCAGGTAGCTGCTCCCACTCTCCAGCGTCCCACGGGAACCTCACCCCAAAGGGAAGCAAGGCAGGATACACAAGTGTCTTCAGCCACAGAAAAGGAGGCTGGAAGGGAGGCGAGCTCTTCTCTGGCCTTGAAGGTGGCTTTTGTTCAGGCAGCAGTTGCAATAACCAACATCCTGTAGTAAAGCCAGCTTAGTGTCTAGCTCGTAAGGTACTCATTAGATCATCCCCTACTACTATTCTCTGGTTGCAAATAGAAAACAGCACCAAACTGATTAAAAGTTTGCTGCATGCTCTATGGTGTATTCCACAATTTTAGTCAATATAATTTCATATCTAAACTGTTTAGAATATGTACTTCTTCATTAAAATGTCCATAGTATCAATAATAAAGATCTTCAGTCTTTTAATATATCACATGAACATTTGAAATTACACACATGGGTGTGTATTTGTATGTGTTGGGTAGGTTGAAAGTAACAGGCCATATTTTAAAAACTCCCCATTTTCAGAAAACTGAATCTCCCTTCCAAAGAACAAGGGCAATATGTCAGTATCAGAAGTGTTAGGTGATCTCTGAGTAGTGGCAATCAGAAGACGCAGAGGGTGAGCATTAATATTTAAGGAGTTTTTCCTCTGGGCCAAGCACTGTCCTTCATTTTTAACATGTGGTATCTCATTTCCTCCTTACAACAACCCTACACTCATTTCACAGATTAGAAACCTGGAGCCCTGAGAGATAAGTCATTTATTTGAGGTCACACAACTATAAGTGGCCCAGCTGGGATTGGAACTCAGGCCCTCTGGTGCCAGGATCTGTGCTCTTCTTACTCGTTACACTGCAGCGACCTTTAGAATAAACAAAACACTGGACCCAGGTCAAGACCTTCTTGAGACATTTTGGTTTTGAGAACTTCCTTTAATTATTGGGGCAAGGGCTTTTTTACTCTATCTGTTAAGTGAGAGTTAATCATCCTAAAGATTATAAGGTTTCCTTTAAAAAAAAAAAAAAAAAAAGAGCTCTGACTGGTATGTGGCCTACTGCAAACCAAAAGGTCACTTGTTCAATTCCCAGTCAGGGCACATATCTGGGTTGCGGACCAGGTCCCCAGTTGGGGACATGCAAGGCAACCAATACATCGATGTTTCTCTCCCTCTCTTTCTCTCTCCCTTCCTTTCTCTCCAAAAATAAATAAAATCTTTTTTTTAAAAAATCAAATATGGGCAAGGATCACTGTCTGCAAACAGGTAAGGAAGGAGCCTTCCACCTGTGGGCCTCATCAGCTGCACAGCCTGAACCACTGAAATCAATGCAATACCCTTGAACTTTGTCTTGGGTTTTACTCACCTTGCACTTTCCCTCCACTTGTTTTGAGCTGCCCTGTCCACCAGGGACCAAGTACCTTGAGCTTGTCCATCCTCTGCCACCCTGCTCAGGTGCACTAGTCTAAAAAGTCCCTGACCCTGGTGCAAGTTAGCTCAGTACATGACCCAACCTCGTAATAGATGCATCAAGAGTCTAAGGAGGCAAGATTTTCACGGCAACCTGTCTCACATGAATACATGTATTCACTGAGCCCTGTATTATTTCACCTCTAATGTCATAAAAATAAAGCTAGGTTTGGTTTATGCCCATACACACATACATATTTTATTGGTGAGCCATCTAAGAGTAAGTTGTGGACTTTGTACATTTTATCTCTTATCAGCACATTTCTCCTAAGAGCAAGGACATTCTCCCTGATAATCACAATATAATGATCACAATCAAGAAAATTAACATGTAATACTATTTTCTAATACATAGCCCATATTCAAATTTCTCTAATTATACCAAATGTTTCTTTTTTTAGATTTTATTTATTTCTTTTTAGAGAGGAAAGGGAGGGAGAAAGAGAGGGAGAGAAACATTAATGTGTGGTTGCCTCTAGAGCGCCCCCTATTGGGGACCTGGACTGCAACCCAGGCATGTGCTGACTGGGAATCGAATCAGCAACCCTTTGATTCACAGGCTGACTCTCAATCCACTGAGCCACACCAACCAGGGCCCAATAGTGTTTCTTATAGTTTCTTTTTCCCCAGTCAATTCAGGATTCAACTCAGCATCATGCATTGTATTTAGTTGTCACTCCTCTTTAGAATCTTTTAATCTAGAACACGTCCTCTATCTTGTTTTTCATTACATTGGCTTTGGGGGGAGGGGAGGGTAATGACTTAAAAAAAGACCCATTGACTAGCTCACAGTTCTATAGTTCCAAAGTCTGGGCATGGTATATCTAGGTTCTTCGCTCAGAGTCTCACAAGGCCAAGGTCAAGGTGTCAGCCAGCTGCATTCTCATCCAGAGCTTGCTGTTTTCTTCTAAGACCATTGACATTGACATTTTTGAAGAGAATAGGCTAGTTCTTTACAAAGTGAGCCTCAATTTAGATGAGTCTGTTTCCTCCTGATGAGATCCTCATCAAACATTTTTTGGCAAAAATAGCAGGTGATGTTGTGCCCTTCTCCGTGCATCACACCAAGGAACACAAAATATCCCTTTATATTTATTTTATTTGTTATATCTCATTCCATTATAAGTGATGTTAAATTTCATTATTTGGTTCAAGGTGGCTAGATTTTGCCTTTGTAAAGATACCTTTTTTTTCCTGCTTTGTAATAAACAAGTAGCTTGTGATGCTTTGAAAACCTGTGGGAAGCCAACTTTTACACACAAATAGCAACAGTGTGTTGAACATTAAATAAAAAACACCCTCTCTCCATGAGATTAAGACAAAATCTCAATCACTTAGATTATTGGGTTTCACCTCCCTAGAGTAGTCCCTGCTAGTTTTGAGAAGGAGAAAGAGAACAGAGGTGGAGCTTTATCATCAATCCCATAACCCTCTAACCACCATCCAAAAGGTGCTATTTTGTACTTTATGACCTTGAGGAGCCATGGGATCATTGGTTCTGCTTAGGGAAGTTGCTTTGTGGTTGGAACTCTGTAGCCAACCCAACGATCCCATGAGTTCTAAAGCTGAGGTTCCTCTAGTAAGAACCTTCAGACTCAGGGCTGGAAGGACTCTGCAGCTTCTCTGGTCTTCCTTCTATATCAAGAGCCCATCAATAGAATGAGAATAACAACCACCACAGCTCAGTTCCTCCCAGTTCTTGGAGATTTCCCCCAACTGAAGAAAGGGCACAATTTCACCTTGGCCAAGGGAGTTACCTGGCTCCTTAGCAAGGCTGGAAAGAGCGACCCACTTGAGAGTAAGTGGAATAAGCCATCAACCAAGGCAGAAAAGAGGATGTTTTGCCTTCTTGCTGATTCAAAATTTCTCCCACTCATGACTTTTCTCCTTTTGCTTTTGAAGATGATGATGCCCCACTCCAGAATGTGACTCCACCACTGCCCCTGGTTGAAGAAAGAACAAGTCCAGAGGGCCAGAGGGGCCCGGACAGCTTCCGGATGTCAGGCCGCCCAAATGAGAGATGGTCCAGGACCACACTCCCAGCAGAAGGACAAGGTAATCACCCCGGGGGTGCCTGGATGCTCCCACCTTGGCTTGTCTGTGCTTTTGCACTCATTTTAATCATCTTCCAGGGCCACGAAGCACCCATGATGTATACTGACTGAAGATCACCCCATAGAAAAGGGGAAACTGGCAGCGTTTCCAAAATGTCAGTGGGATTAATGTTCACCATGCATATTCCCAAAGAGTCAGTACACGTTTGAAGAGTTTGCTGCACCAACATGCACTGCCAAGCTGTTGTGTGCTCTCCTCACTCCTGGCAGCAGCTCATGATGACACAGCCCCCTGCACTCCTTGGGAGATGTGCTGCAGGATTTACCAGGCAGACTCAACACCGAGCCATAACCCTCCAGGGCCAGGGAGCTTGGCGACATGGGCAATGGGAAGTCATCCTGCAGCCCAGGGCAGAGCCCGTGACCTGTTCCCAGAAAGAGAAGGACTCCCAATTTCTAATGAAGGGTGAGGTAGGGCAAGGCCACACCCTCTATGACTTAGTTCTTACCCTTAAGAGCTGACAGTCTAGGAGACTAAGATGCTTATACAAGAGCAATGGTGCAAAGACAGTATAGTAACAGCTTCCATGAGGACTTTGATCTAAAGGCAGCTCATAAAATTGCTGGGAGTCCAAATTGCCTCT
Source organism: Pteronotus mesoamericanus (assembly GCF_021234165.1). Taxonomy (NCBI): domain Eukaryota; kingdom Metazoa; phylum Chordata; class Mammalia; order Chiroptera; family Mormoopidae; genus Pteronotus; species Pteronotus mesoamericanus. The sequence continues at coordinate 21,307,324 of NW_026555277.1, read as the reverse complement.
GAAAATCCCACTGGGAGGTGCCATGCTGGGGACAGACAAACCATTTTCCAGAAATTGCAGCCCAGCCAACTACCCCTCCCTTAGGAGCCTTGAGCTGAGTTCTCTAGTTGAGCACCAGATGAAGGAGAAGGAGTTGTTTGGGCATCACACAATGTGAAAAAAGTATCTGTTAACAGCCGAATCACACCCAGGGCTGAAAGAAACACTCTGAGAGGCATGTGAGAACTGAGAGGCACCAAGAAGACAACAGATACCACATTTTTCATTTTCATCTCATGCTCACCCAGAGACAGAGGCCTCACTATTTGAATCAATCTCTTTCTTTCTCAACCTCTCTCCCTCCCTCCCTTCCTCTCCCCCCTCTCCCTCCCTCTTTCTCTCTCTCTTTCTCTCTCAACACCTCCTCCAAGCGTGTATACTTGAAGTCTTGTAAGCATAAATTAAATACATAGGTCCACAATTAAACACATAACTCCACTGTGTTTACAGCTTCTCTGTTTAAGGCTGAAATGGTCAAAGTTAAACCCCTCCCCCCCAACTCTCTCTCTCTTTTCCTCCAAAGACATCGTTGGCACTTGCAAACCATTTCAGAGTGAGAACCTTTCTTTGACAATCCCTTCCCTTTTATACTTGCATGCACTGATGCTTTCTTAGTTTTGATACAAAGGAACCAAACGTTGGCTACCACATGACAGCACCAAGGACATTGCTGGGAGGTTGTATAGTCCAGGACACAGCACACACACACATTCTCTCTCTCCCCCCACCTCTCTTACACAGCCATCCTTATAAAGAGAGAATCTGATTAGAATGAATGCCAGAGACATGACTATGACAATAGTACACCTGAAAGTGTGTAGGTTGGGTGTGTGTAAAGAAGGTGTGTATGAGGACACATGCTAAAATACACATGTTGGTGCATGTGTGTGCTTGTGTGCATTCATGGACACCTACATATGCATGTGTGTGATTATGCAAGTATGTCTGCAAACAAGGTACATGCATTGGTGTGTGAGTTCTCGTTCATGTGTGGTACATGTGTGTACATGCATGCACACATGCAAGTGTGGGATTGTGCGCCTGTGTGCAGGCTTGCCTTGTGGGCATATATATGTTCGTGTGGATAACTATGTGTGCACATCTATGTAAATATGTGTTTGTGTTTTCATGCGTGTATGTCGTGCTCTTATGTGTATGTGTGTCTGTTTGTGTACTTAAAAATGTCTAATTCGCCAGTGGTCAACTCTACTCCTGATCCCTTCACCTTGGAGGTGGGGAAGGTGAGGGTAGACAAGCACTCTAAATCTTTCGAAGCAACTGAGGGAAATGCAGCTTCCTTTTTCCCCTTGGTTTGAACATCCTGGAGTCACTAAGCGGTCCCAGAATTTGGTCAGGAGGGCGTGGCTGCACACGCTGAGCACTGCACAAAGGAGAGGCAAAGCAGAGGCTGGAATCACCAAGCCCCATGCCACGGCTGAGCTACACATGCCTCAAGAATAGGGCTCCCTTTCCTTCACACAGGGTGTCCCCCTCCCCAGCCTAGGCTGGCCCCTGTGGGGCTGCCTGAGCCCAGAGGGGCACCTTTTCCACACTCACAAAATCATGGTATCAGCAGGTGGCAGCCCGCTCTGTTCATCCCGCTTAACCTCCAGCGGGCGGAACTAAACGAGGGTCCTGCTCTGCCGAACAGAGCTGACCTGGTGCTCTGAAGAGCCCCTGAGCACACCAGCATTTTCCCCAGAGACCCGGGGAGCACAGTCCAGCGTCAGCCTCCCTCTCTGCACTGGCGCTAACACTGCCCATGCTTGTGTTTATTTTCGAGAAGAGTCCAGAGACCCTTCACTGGGACACTTCTTGCTGGGTCCAGATGGAGAAAACGTCTGCCTGTCCCTCCCAGGACCTACCCAAACCGAGGAGCTTCTGTCGAGTGAAGGTAAGATGATACATCCCAGCGCAGCCTCATTTTCATAGGGAAAGATTTTACCTGAAGCTTCTAAAACTACCCAGCAGCAGAGACATCATTAAAAACAGACACAAGTCAGCCAGTTTCTCCCCTCTCGCTGACACAGAGGTGCTTCTGTAGCTCAGACATAATAACCCAATGTTTGCACAACAAGTCCGCTCTTGCTAGAGCATCTGGAGAGAGAAGTTCCCGTGGAATGGCTTGGAGGAGGTCTAATGGGCCATGCTGATGCCTTGATGAGAATGATAAAGCCCTTTTGGTATTTGCCCAAACTAAACACCACCTTTTCTCTTCTTTCCAAGCACCCTCCAGAGGTAGAGGTGGCTAATTGGTAATCCAATGAGGTATCCTTGTTATGTGTGTTGGTTCATTGCTGTGAATCATCTGGCTCCTGACAGATATCAAGGCAGTTTCCAAAATCCCTCTGGCATGTTACCTTTTTGGAAAAGAGATGCTGGCTCTTTGCAGCAGCCATTTTGTGAAGGGAAAAGAAATGAAGACAGAGGGTGATGAGTGTCAGCCACCCAGGGACCATCAGGATGTATATGCAGGAGTTGTACAGCCAGCAGGCCTCTTGCTGAGGGATATTAAAGTCTGCGCTCATTTGGTGGGTTATGGCACAACTGGCTTAATTTAAAGAGCATGGATTCAGAGCCAAGAGGTTTGAGTAGACCTCGCTTGTCCTTTGGGTCGTCAGATGACTTTGGGTCAGCCCATCCCAGTATCCAAGTCTCCTCATCCCATCTGAAATGAGAGGGCTGACACCTCCACTGACAGCAGCTGAAAAATTCCTTGACTATTATTGCTGCGTTTTGAAAGTTGTGTTTGTTTTTGTTGAACTAGCCACCTAATACACAGTTTCCAGAAACTGACTGTATTTGGTTCCAAATTCAATGTTAAAGAAGTTCCATCACCACTTGGGTTGTACTCTGATATGAGTATAAAAATAACGTGGTTCGGACCTGGCGGAAGCAGGGGTTAGACAGGTGGAAGGCACTGTCACTGTGACACAGCTGGTACAACAGCTGGAAAGCAAATATGATTCTGTCCACCTGCTTCACATTTGTACACTCTGTTCCAGGAGAAATAGCTCCCCTTTTGGCAAAACAAAAGTCAGAAGCATAAAAGGAAATATTTAAGTTACATATTTAAGTTTGTTGCCACATTGTTGATAATGATGTTTCAGTCATTTCAGCATCCCCGACCCCTACCACAGTGCCCGATACGTATGCAACAGGATCATAATAAATGTTGATTGAAAATCGTTCAATAATTTTTCTCTACAAAGAGAGAGAAATGAAACTTATACTGAGTGAATGGAGGTTGGCCTGCCATCTTGTCCCAGTCCCATGAACAATAAATTTTACTTGCTTCTCAAACCTAAAGGTATTCACTGTGAGCTTGTTGAATGAATGAATGAATGAATGAGTCAGCCAGCCAGCAACTGGCCTCTCTCTAGCATTTCTTCCATATACAGCTGGTAGACTTTCAGTGATCATTAGACTTAATGATGATTGGACGGTGCCCTGGAATACAAGGCAGGACCTTAAACCCACATTTCCCTACAAGGGTCCATAAAACAGATCTAGCTTCCTAAGAGTCTCTATTAATGGGAAAAGTTTGTTTTGTCTTGTTTTGCTTTGCTCTGTTTTGAGAAGCAGTATACTGAGAAAAAAAAATGTAATTCTTGCAAAGGATTTGCTCCAACCAGACCAGACTCTTTGCAGCTCATTTTGTTCAAATCCGTCTTGATCACCATCCCTGACCAGCCCATCCAATCTCATCTTTCACTACATTCAGGCACACCCAATTTTCTCTTTTCTTTCATGGCCGAAACATTCAGTCTTCCTTTTCTTATCTCCAAGTCTTTGCCTAAATTCCCCCAAATATTTAGAATATGTTTAAGTTCCAGGGGAAGGCTTATCTTTTCTGGGACATTTCCCTTAATAAATCCTCCTTGTTTCATAGAACTGCCTGTATGTAGCCTCAGATCATTCCTCTCTCTCACTCCCACTTTTGTGATTATTGTATTTGTCCTCATCTGTTTTCTGTTTAGCTCCCAAATGTATGAGTCCTAGAAAACCTCTTATTTTTATCATATGTTCAAGACATGCTTGTTGATTGACTGAATACCCCAGGTGCCACAAGGAAAGTGCTTTTGGAATCATAGTTGGTTGGGGTTTGCTTTTTTTTTTTTTTTTTTTAATTTAAAAAAAATCTTCAGTAAAGGAGTAAATATGATCTGTCTTTTCTTTCTGAGACTTTCAGACTTTGTCAACATCTATTTGGAAATAAATTCTTAGGCAATTAGATCATGATATCTTGATTTCAAACAGAAAAGAAAAATGAATATAAACCTTCAGGGGGGAAAAAAAAAGATGTGAAGGCTAGAGATGGAATTTGACCCTCTTGGTCATGTTGGGGTATTGTAACACTTAGAAAATTCAAAGGCTTAAGAAAGGAAAAGTTAACTTGAAAGGATACAAGTCAAAACATTGGATATGATCTCTAAATTGCTTATTCTCTATTCAAATCCTTCATCTATTCTCCTAATTGCAATGGCAGCAATAGAAGTTTTTTTTCAAAAGTTCTTTTATTCAGAATTTTTTTTACTGAAAAGACTTCAAGAATATCAATGCCAATGATTTAGGACTTCAGGTCCCATGTAAATTTAAATTCCTGATCTCTTTCAAAGTTTCCAATTAGCACTTGCTCTTGTCCTAGATGAATTTTCACTTCTAAAACATGTTTTGTTTTGCTAATTTAATTAGCATCCTTCTCTCTTGCAAATCTTGTTGGTGTAGCGATTTTAAAATATACGGGTGGCGGGTGGCGCCCTGGCCAGTGTGGCTCAGTTGGTTGGAGTATCTTTCCACAAACTAAAAGGTCATGGGTTCGATTCCCAGTCAAGGCACATGCCTAGGTTGTGGTTTCCGTCCCCAGTCAGGGCATGTGTGAGAGGCAACCGATCAATGTTTCTCACATCAATGTTTCTCTCCTCCTCTTCCCCTGTCTCTGAAATCAATAAGCATGTCCTTGGGTGAGGATTTAAAAGAAAAAATAAAATAAAATAAAATAAACAAAACAGAGGTGGGCAAAAGTAGATTTACAGTTATATGTGAAACAGTGTAGTCTTGTATGCATTTAATTATTGGATTATTTATTATTATTAACCTATTTTTACCCACCCCTGTCTGTCCACAAATCCTCTGACACTTATTCCTTCAAATGGGAGAGCTTAATTCTCCTCCCCTTGAGTGTGGGCTGGACATAGCAGCTCACTTCTAGTAAACATAGAACATAACAGATGTGATGGTGTGTGACTTCTGAGTCTGAGCCATAAAAGTCACTTCCTCCTTGCTTTCCCTCTTGAATTACTCATTCTGGAGAAAGCCAACCACCATGTCTGTTACGTGGCCACTCAAGTAGTTTAATGGAGATGGTCTACATGGCAAGAAACCGAAGCCTCCCACCAACAGCCAGCATGAACTCTCCCAGGCTGTGAGTGAGCTACTGTAAAATGCTCCTGCACCAGTAAAACTGAAACCTTCAGATGACTGCATCCCTGGCTGACATTGTGACTACAGTCTCATAAGAGATTTTATACCAGAATCACACACATAATCCACTCCCAAATTTCCACAGGAAATGTGTGAGATATAATAAAGGTTTGTTGTTTTACGTCACTAGATTTGGGTGTAATTTGTTTTCAGTAGTAGGTGATATACTTGGTGTCATTTCCTAATGGTCTGCAATTTGGTAAACAAAAAGATAAAGGGTCCAAGAATATCCCAGCTGGTCTCAAAACACTGATTATTTGGGGGCAAACATATGTTTAGTGGTTGACTTTCTCTTTGTTCTCTCCATTTGTCATTTGTGATAATGTTAGTTGTGGGGATGAATGTTGGTGGGAGAGTTGACAAAGTATGATTTTCCTGGTGTAGCCTTTGTGAAGACGCTTAAGATTTAAAGGACAAGGCCTTTAGATGAGGCAGTATGAGGAAAAAGAAAGAACTCTAGACTAAATTTTTGAAGTCTTGGCTCTACCACCAACGATTTCTGTGATCAGGGGCAAATAATTTCACTGCTTTGGAACTCAGCTTCCTCGTATAGAAAAAGAGGAGCTTGGATTAGATCCATCCTCCCTGCATATGTCCCACAGAACTCCAATTCCTCATAAGGTTAACAGGAATTACACAAAATAACAAAAGGTTCTGAGGCCAAATAAGTTTGGAAAGCCAACGGGACAAAGTTAAGCAGATTCCTTACAGCAGGACTTCACAGAGGCTCTAATGTGCTCATTTGAATAATGGGTCTTTGAGATGAGGATATGCAATGTTTCCCAAACTTATTTGACCACTGAATACTTTATTGTTTTTAGTACAACATCATGTGGATCTAAGTAGTTTTGGGAACACACTTTGGAAAATGCTAAACTAATGATTTCAAGGTTCCTTCCCACTGTAATGCCGTATGTTAGTAAATAAACCCCTTTCCCAGGGAGACTCAGGAAGGCAGTTCTGCTGTCTAAGTCCTGGAGCAGAATCTTAGACATTTGATAATTCATGACTTCTTATTTTTATTTCCCAAACATCGGTTCTGAGTCAGCAGATGCACAATTTGCTGCAGCAACTTTGTAAGCACCAAGTTCTCTGTAATCACTTCATTTCTTTTCAGAATGCCTGGTGGCTTCCATTCTGTACAGAGCCTTGACCAGTATACTCTCCTTGCAGAAGTTATGGGGCTAACTGGTCCATCCCGTGTATCACAGGACAGGCGGTCAAAGCTATGCTTGTTCCAGACTCCAGAGAGATGCAGGGTTCTTTCCTTCACCACAGTGAAACCAGCACAGTCTCACACCGGAAGGTGTTCTGAGAGCCACAGCTGAGAGCCACCGAAAAACACTAGGGGGTCTCCTTTCCTTTGACAAAAACCTCTCCTGACTTCTATAAGCACAAAGACTCCCCTACCTCATATGGCTAAAAATGCGGTGTTATTAACAATTTTTGCTTTTCAAAGGAGGAAACTGTCAAAAATAATAGTTTTCTCTGAATCTGCTAGAAATTCTTTTTTTAAAGAAAAAAGGTAACATGAAGTGTGAAGAATATTTAATTTGTTTTTATTTTTTGCATATGATGGCACTTACATTTTTTTTTTTACAGAGCCTGGGAAGCCATGAATTCTGCCTCACTTGCATTTGTTCTGTTTCAGAAAACACTAGAGTTGGGAGGGAATGTAGGCATCACCTTCATCAGTGTTTAAGCAGAGGAAGCATTTTATCAGACTTAAGTGGATAAAATGGGGAAGAACAGAGCCCCCTGGATGAGGTGAAGATGATCTGGCTGTGTCCTCCTAATATCTCCACAGTCCAGATAATTCTTCCCCTCCTAAGATGGTTCCTGCGGACAAGGGGTGGTATATTGAGAGCCACAAGAGCTATAGAAGCATGCTTTGAAAACCCTCTCATTTCATGATAAGGGAACTGAAGCCCAGAGATGTACAGTGACTTGCTCAAAGTCACACATCTTCTATGTGGCAAATTTAAGGCTCAAACCCAGAGAGATCAAAGCCAGATGCACCCACTTAGATCAAAGCTCTTCCCACAGTATCACACTGCATCTCATCCCTCTTGTCCAAGTTTCCAGGCTTCAAGGAATAGCGGAAGTCCCACCCTCATCGTGATGTCTTACCTGACCGCCTCAGCCCACACTCATTTCTCCTTGCTCGGTGTCTCACCAGGCACTCCCCTCACTTCCTTGATCTCTTTCACTCTTTTTCTTCTTTCCTCTCCTACAGTTAAAATTCCTGTAGATCCCCCTCATCTCCTTCTGAATATCCCAGTAGATATTCCCAGAACATTGTCAATAAATACAGATCGAAACCACGAGTAGCAGACTCATTGTTCCCCAGTGTCCATTCTTCCATTATTCCTTTCATTAATAAAATGCCCCACCATAACATTTAGTTGAACATATGGCAGCCCAGCTAGAAATTATATCTCCCAGCCTCCTTTACAAACAAGTGTGGCCACGTGACTAAGTTTTGGCTAAAATGTGAATGGAAGTAACATGCAAGACTTCCAGGTCATTTCCTTAAAAAGAAACTGCTTGCCCTCCTCCTTCCCTTTCCCCTTGAACTTGGTTGTGGTGGTGAAACAGCTTCACCCATGTGGAAGAGGGCAATTCTCTATGAGCTGCTGGAGCCATTAGATAGAAGCAACCACAGTGCCCGGATAACTTCAGGGGGCAGAGCCACCCTGGTCCGCCTGCCTCCCTCTGGACTTGTAGTAAAAGAGAAATAAATCTTCATGTTTTGGTTAACTCCAAATGCAACTATAATAATATCTGCCATCCTACTTCACGTTGCTTTGTGACAATCAAACCAGATCATACTTGCAGTACATTTTGTGAAGTGTTAATGTAAAATTCCAATATAAAATATCATGGGCCTAAAACAGGGGAGACCCATTACATGTGTTTTTGACTCCTTTGATAAAAGGTACTGAACACCTTCCAAGTACAAGAGACCAAGAGGGGGTTCAATATTGAGAGTGAACACTCTCAGGCACTGTGCCACATACGTCATCTCATTCCACCATCCCACTAATCTTATGAAGTGAGTATTCTCATCCACATGTCATTGGTGAGGAAATGGAAACTCAAGAAGGTTAACGCCCTTGCACACATTGATGAACCCAGGTAAGTGGCAGAACGCCCTTGCTGGGATTCATCCCCAGGCCTGTCTCTCCCACTGGCCGGTCTCTCCTCACCTCCTGCCCCTACGCTCATCTCCAGGCCCTCTGGCTACTTCCCCCAAGGACCTCACAGTTCTTGTGAGAACAGATTCTCAAGGCACTAATCTATCACAAGGCAGAATAAAATGGGTGCTGTAATAGAAGTCTAAATAACACAAGTCAGCTGTGTTCAAGGAAGGGGCGATTAATTCTAGGATGTGTTTTTCCTGAGAATCCCCGTTTGCATTGACTTTTGAGAAGTAGTAGAAGTGAATAAGCAGAGATGACAGAAAGACCTAACCAGCAGAGGGAACCGCGTGAACAAAGGCAGAGAGATAGGAATGGACAGTGTTCAAATGGGACATTGTAGGATGATGAGGAGCCTGGGGGAATGGGCTGGGGAGGGGCTTCATGGAGGGGGATGGGGCGGAAAGATAGGCCAGGACCAGACCAGGCAACGCCTCCTGTGCCAGGATAGAGCTGAAATGCTGCTTTTTAGGCAACAAGGAATCACAGATATTTGAGGAGGGATGTCATGTAACCCAATGTGTGTGCCAGCATGAAAGAACAGGCAAGAGAAAAGGTCAAGCGCTTAGGTTACTGCAAAATCATCCAGACAGCAGCTGATGAGGACAGTGGACAGACGCAGAAGACACTGCAAAAGGAAGACCCCCAAGGCCACCCACTGGATGTGGGGATCAACCAGCACTCTGAATCGGAGCAGCCAGTGGCAGGCCTATTTGTAGAGCCTCTTGACAAAATTGGCTACAATTCTCATCTCTAATTTTCTACTCAAATTACCTTTTCTCTGTTTTCACTTTCAGTTAAGAGGATTAGTTTGGGGTGAGGGAGTGTGTGTGTCGTGTATCTTAATTAAGATAAAACAACAATTAAGGCCCTGGAGCCTGAGTCACTCTCAAAGGGCACAACCCTCTCCCGAGTGGCACTCAGCCCCAGCAGCCTCCCTCGTTTTAAGTCAAACTCCCACCGGCACACATAAAAAATAAATTCCAGTGCCGTGCGCCTCTAAGCCTGTCAGTGATGCACTGTGGCAGTTTTCTGGCTTACGTGCTTTTAGAGAAACGGTTGAACTTCCTAGCAGAAAACTGAGGTAAATAATAAGAGTTCTAAGGAAAACTCTGATAGCTAATTTCTTGGGAGCTGTGAGGGAGGCAAAGGGCAAGGTGGAAGCAGTGATGGAAAGTGTTTGTATAACCCTCCTGTACCCTCTCACCCCAACACACATGGAGGTCTCTCTTTCATGATTGTTTTAGCCTCTTTTCCATTCCAGCCACTGAGCACTCAATTCTTTGAGGGAAAATTAACATTCATTATGCAATTTATCTCTCTCCTTTTAATCCAGAGTGTCTGTCTCCAAGGTCCCTTACTCAATAATTAATGTTTGTTCTCATTTCCCATTCTCCAGAGCATCTATTCTTGAACTGAAGGGTCAACAATTAACACTAATTATGGCTTTTTTTCCTCTCTCCAGTGTTGGTTCTCAGAATCCCAAGCTGCCGCACTCAGCGCCAGTTATGTGCGTGCATGTGGCTGCGTGTGTGCGCGCCGAGGTGGAAAAGCACCAAGGGGCAGGCTTTGCCAAGCCCCACCGCACTGTAGCAAACCAATAAACCCAAACATTCAGTTTTGGCAACCTCTCTAGTATAGTTATTATCAGTAATGAGACAGTGAAGCATAAATACATGCATAAATGTATTTGGAAATTAGTTTTAGTGGATAGTTAGATGGAAGATCTAGAAATCTTTTCCAGTTTGTATTTTCCATGATTTCCTGGAACTTTTCCTGCCTATTGCTATCTCCTTGATATCTTACACCTCTTTCCCTCCCCCTCCCCCCCCCCCACCACACACGCACACCACCAAATTTCCTTCTAAAAACGATTTCATTGCCAATCCACTCGGCTGACCTCTTTGCTATCTATTACCTTTCCCTTAACTATCTTTCTCTGGCCTGTCATCCTAATCCTCTTCAGTCTTTAAATCTGCACTGTTTTAACTAATGTTCATTTTGACTGACAAGGACAGCTAGGAAAATAATTCTCACCCATGGTGACTCTAAAAGATCACAAAAAAAAAATAAAAATTCACCAGGGCTGTGCAAAAGCCTGCCTGTCCCTGGCTGTAATCAGAGGGGCTGGAATCCCTCATGTCTCCCCTGGTCCAACCCTTGTAGTCACACTACAGCTGGAGGCTGGGGCTCCTCACGCGTGCCTGTCATCCTGCCATTGCTGCACACACTGGGCCCCGTGACACATCTGCTGTTCAAATCTGGGCACCTCCTCACAGCATGTCAAGCGTTAACTGTTTCATGCTCTTGCTCTGTCAGAATTTCCTCTCTCAGGAATTTAGCGTCATGGTCCCTGCAGGGTTTCACCCTTAAACACCTTAAATAAAAATATTATTTTCTTCAATGCTTTTTAAACCCTGTCTACCTTCTCTCCATGATACCATCTGTGTATTTTCAAAACCAGCCAATTCATCAGGATGCTCAAGCATTGGGCATCCACTGTGTGTTTTCCCCTGTGTTAGGGTAAGAAAAATAGGTTTTTCCCAAGACTTTTTCGCACTCTCAAGGTAATACATTTATTGCGCCCCAGCCTTTGAACATGCCAGTTCAAATATCAGCCATGAAAAGGAGGGGTATAGTATTCCACATCTCCTAAAAGTTTAGCTTTCCCTCAAAAAGCCACCTTTACTTCTCATCTATGTCATTTGACTTACCTACCTATTATTTCATACCCAGACCTCCAGAAATACACAATTTCTCCCCAAATATAACAGTAAGTAGGAAAGAGGGTTCACTCCTGGGAGAGTTGGAGAAACGTGGTGTCCTCTTGAGGTACGCAGAGGCAGTCCTGCGCGCTGTGGTCTGAGTGTAAACATAGGGCAGAAGGGAAGTTGGGTTGAACCAAGTGCTTGTGCTTAGCTGGCCCAGGAAGGAGAACTTGCAGGGATGCCCTGTGGATTCCGCAGGTCATACGCTGCGCAGTTCACGGTGTGAGGAGGTGTGCACAGCTCAGCTTGCACAGCTACAAGCTAGGAAACTATCTGAGAGGAAAAGGCTCTCAGGCTTGTATTTTAAATGGAGGACAAAGGCCAGTTCTGCCTCTTCCAAGCTTCCTTTTATATTTTGTTTCTCCCATACATAAATAAGAAGAAACTAGAAGTATAGGTTGACTTTGTAGCTCATCCTCCACCCACAGCTATTGCTGCTTCTGCTTCAGACCAAGGAGAAAGGATGGTTACATAGAGACTTTCTGTATTTCTCCTAAAAATAGTCTTTGATTAATTGGAAAATGTGTGTGGTCTTCCTTGCTGCTTTTTTTGGGGGCAGACAGCAATGAATCCTGAGGGAGGGAGGGACCTGCTAGAGTAACAGGAAGCAAGGCCATAGATGGAGGGCCGGAGCCAGAGCTCGCTAAAGGAAATTGCTTTTGCCAGAGACTACAGAACTAGAAGGAAAAAAAGGCACAAGCACATCCTCACCGATCTGAAAATCTGTCAGCAGAGAAATACTTGGGAACCTGGCATTCTAGGCTAGCCTTCTTGCCATTCCTCTTGGGTGAGCATGCTGACCGCGGTGGGGGGAGCTTCGGTGCCATTGGTCTCACGCACTGGTTGGAAATGGGCCAAAGCAGCTCTGAAACAGGAGCCTCCAGTAAAGGATGATGATGATGATGATGATGATGATGATAGTAGCTACCATTGTTACCTACCTTTGATATGCCAAACATTGTGCTGAGTGCTTCGCATTTATTATTTCACTTCATCCTCACAGCAATGATATAAGATATATTCTATTATCTTCATTTTTCACCTAGGACAATGTGGCTCAAAGAAGTTAATTGACTTGCCAAAGGTCACACAGCTAAGTGGTGAAGCTGGGATTTGAATCCTAAGAACCTGCATTTTTACCACTATGCATGGTTAGTGGTGATGTTAATATAAATAGGCACATTTCCATCTAACAATATGTGAGAATTAGGAAGTTCCTGACTTTAAAATGACCTATATAAACAAATGGCTTCTGCTGCTCTTTTCTTCTGCCATTTCCCCTTAACTAGTAGCAGATACCCTTTTGTGGTTAACAGTGAAAATAATTTGCAACTTTTAGAGATGTGGGAGAGAGAAGCTAAAAAAAAAAAAAGAAACTGTTGGGAGAACCAAACTCTTGAGACAGAAATTAAAGCAAGATAAGCCTGTTTACAGGGTAGCTCTCTGGACCAAAAATATTCTTCCTAATATGGCCAAAATGTTATCATTTCACTTCTACTATTCTACTGTTTAAATCTCACTAATATTAGATACACTTTAGATTCAGAAGTATTCTCTTAAAATACTGATACTGAGAAGCTAATAGCCATTCACATTTTAGTAAAAAAAATGTATTTAATTGGATGGCTGCCCTCTTACAACCTAGATGAGAACAGCTGTGCTGAGGGACGAAAATTTTTAGTAGTGATGGAAACAGAGGTTGATAATTTTAGGGTAAGTAGAGTTTTAAGGGTTGAAACATGCTTGCCTGGTACAGTGTCCCATAGGGCTAGGATTACCAGAGAACATTAGCTATATGGGGAAGGAGGCAGAAGAAGGAGAAATGTACAGAGGGGAAAATGGTAGAGAGCAAAAGACAAACTATTTCAGAATTGCCAAATAACAAGCTCTATATCCAGGAAAGGGGGGAAAAAACTTTTTTTCCTTCTCTTCTTTATTCCTAGGTAACTAAAAAACCTTAGGCTAATGCAAATCTCTTTCTTATTTCCAAGCTTTTGAAAATACTGTTCTCTCTGCCTGAAGCACAATTTCTCATCTCCTATCCCCCGACATTTTTTAAAATTGTGGTAAAATATGCATAACATAAAATTTGCCAACTTAACCATTTTAAGGGTACAGTTCAGTAGTGTTAAGTACATTCACAGTATTGTGCAACCAATCTCCAGAATTCTTTTCATCTTGCAAAACTGAAACTTTATGCCTATGAAATAACAACTCCCTATTCTCTCCCATCCCCCAGCCCGTGGCAACCACTATTCTTTCTGTTATCCCCCTACCTTTACCCCCTTTCCTCGTAAACTCCTTCTACTCATTCAGTTCCCAGTTTTGTTCTCAAGTCAACCTCCCTCCGGGCAGTTTCCTGTGCCTCACACCCAGGCCTCTCCACCGGCTGGGTGGCAGTCCTCATCCACCGGCGACACTGCAACCAGTACTTACACCATCGCAGCATCTCTTTTTCTGAGTTATCTACTCACTAGGCTTTTCTCTCCACTAGACTACAAGCTTTTCAAGGGCAGGGACCCTCTGGTACCACTGGTACCTGGCAGAATGCTGCTGGCACTCACTGACTGTAGGTGTTTCCTATGTATTTGAATAATAAGAGTTCAGCTATGATACAGGTTAAACAGACTTTTTAAAGGATGACTTGGGAGTCTCACCACCAGGCAGAACACAGTCTCTTCAGGAAAATGTATCCCAGTGGGACTGCTTTTATAAGCACATAGTGCTTCTTTCAGAGCTTAGAGTATGGGAAAATTATTTGTTCCCTTGATTTGCTCAATGACCTTAATGAAAACTCTTACATCTCTCTGTGTTTAACATTCCCCATTTGTTCTTAGGAAAATGAATATAACACTAATCTGAAAATACTTGACATCCCCTGGAATTGAATTCAAAGGGCAACTTAAAACATCTATTTGTTGGAATCACCTATATAGAGTTTTTACAACTTTGTGGGGGAGGCAGTTTTGGTCATTTGGTTTTAATAAATATTTTCAGATAAAATTATAGGATTCTAAAATACTATATAGATGGTTGACTTTGGGTATTTGTGGACTTGAAGGTCAGTTTCAACTATTTGTAAGTGACTTTAGTGACTTTAGAAGCCAGGCACACATACAATTTGTCATTTTGCAGAAGCACGAAGTCAAATCATAGATGTCATGAAGGGTAGGAGATAGAAGGCCACCACTAAGCTAGTGAGTACACCTCCCCAACCTCCTGGTACCACATCTCAATGCTGTGGTCTCTATTTATTATACCATCTGCAATGCTTCTTGTGAACTCGCTTCTTAAAAAGTAACATTTATTTAGCCCTGGCTGGTGTGGCTCAGTTGGTTGGGCATCGTCCCACAAGGTGAAAGGTCACTGGTTCAATTCCTGCTCAGGGCACATGCCTGGGTTGCAGGTTCAGTCTCCCAATTGGGCGCGTACCAGAAGCAATCAATCGATGTTTCTCTCCCTCTCTGTCTCCCTCCCTTCCCCTCTCTCTAAAAATAAATAAATAAAATCTTTAAAAATAAAAACAATTAAAAGAACATTTATATATACATGTATATATAGATTTTTTTTAATGGCCCTTAAAAGAAGGCCAACTGCTGGGACAGTTGATGCAAATAAGAGAAAGTGAAGTGGTCTAACAATTTGATGATTCTCTGGCGAAAAATAGTTCTATAAATTACTCTAATCTTTTGTTTATAGACTCATTTATTTATAGACTCATTTATAGACTCATCAAGAGCCTAAAAAACTCTTTTTTTCATTTCTGCTTTAGTTTTATTGGGAATATGATATACTAGGGGCACTCACAAATCAAAGAATTCTTGAAATTCTCAGGATGTGTCCCACCCAAAGTTGCAAGACCTGCTGTTCACTTAGTGTATGATATGCATGAGGGATCAGGGCCTTGCTCAAGCAGTGAAGTCGTACTTAGCATAATGTATTTTAAGGCTGGTATAGGTTTCAAAATGTCTGTGTGTATGTGTATCATTTATATTTCTCAACCTGTATATTAATTTTTGCTCTGTCAAGTGATCAAAAATTATAATTTTCATTAACTAATAATCCACAAATACTGTTTTCTATTTTCTTACCCTTCAGACATTTATAATCTTCTCAGGAAAAAGACCATAAAGAAGCATGAGGCTTTTCCTAAGGATTTTTTTCCCTTTTAGTTTCTCTTTTCCTTCTGTCACACATCTCCCTGTGACCTGAGGATTTTCATTTACTATAGTCTTAGTTCTCTGCATTTCCTCATTTGAGACTTAATGAAGACACCAGCATCGGAACGTGTCCAATAGAAAGAATTAGTGATTCTGTTTTACAGAGCACATAAAGGTAGCTTATTCATTCATTCTTTCAACATTGACTGACCACCTACTAATGCCAAATACAGTACTAGGCACAAGAATACAGTTAAGAGACAAAGCCTATGCCTTAATATAGAAGAGCGTGCTTAGAGCTATGAATGAGCACAAACTACCTTAACCAGGAAGTTGAGAAGGCTTTTGGAAGGAAAGGACACTTATGCTGAGTTCCTAAGGATATGTGTAGGAACTAGTCAAGTGGGAAAGAGTAAAGGAGGCTCCATGGAAAGAGACCATATGAAGGTTAGAAAAAAAATGACAGCCTGGGAGAAATGTGAGCAGCTTGTAACGCCTGGACCCCAAGGCACACGTAGGGGAGGCAGTGGTGAGAAATGCAGCTGGAGGGGTAGGCAAGAGCTAAATTATAAAGGGCCATAGACAGCAACGAAGGAATTTATCCCAAAGGCTGTGAGATCCTGTTTACACAGGAATAACCAGATTTTTATTTTATTTTAAAGGCTTTTATTTATTTATTTTTAGAGAGAGGGGGAGGGAAAGAGAAAGAGAGGGAGAAAAACATCAATGCATGAAAGAAACATTGATTGCCTGCCTCTCATCCACGCCCTGACCAGAGACCAAACCCTCAACCCGGACATGCGCCCTGACCCAGAACTGAACCGGTGACCTTTTGCTTTGCAGGATGGCACCCAACCAACTGAGACACACCATCCAGGGCAACAAAATTTTTCATTTTAGAGAAATGGTTCTTTCAACTATGTAGGCCATGGAATGAAAGGAGTAAGACTAGGGTCCAGGAGGCCAGGTGTCTGTACTCATTTGAAAGCAAGTGACCAAGAACAGTATTTTTTGCAGAATTAAGACCACTACATGAATTGAATGGGTTGACCACTTTGTATGTAGCTCTACCTCCAACCTCATTTTGAATTCCCTTCTTCCATACAGTCTTCCACAATAGGTATCCTTTATTAATCTTTTTTTTAATGTTTTGTTGTTGTTGTTGTTGTTATTGTTGTTTTCATCCTCACCTGAGGGCATGCGTATTGATTTTAGAGAGAGAGAAAAGAAGGGAGAAAGCGAGGGAGAGAAACATCGATCAGGGTTACCATACATATACACCCCTACCAGGGACAAAACCTGCAACCTAGGCATGTGCCCTGACCGGAAATCAAACCTGCAATCTTTCAACTTATGGGAGGATGCCCAACCAACTAAGTGAAATTCAGGGCAATCCTTATTAATCTTATGATTTATCTTGATTGGAGGGTTTTTCGTGTAGCTTATTTTTTATTGTTGCTGCACAAGTTGAATTTAAATTCCATCATCTGTCTTGCCTTCCTTTTTGGGCTTGGTAAACTGCCATGTACCATTGAACCTCTCCATAAAAAATTATTTATGAACTTTTGAGAGAAGTTGGTGTTCCCAAATTTAAAGCCAGACCCTCGAGACTGAACTAACCTTGGTCTAAGAAGACATAAGTAAGTAAAAGAACTGTTATGCTAAGTTGGAAGAAAAATATTGCCCTTGCATTTACTAGGCATTGCATATTTAAATTCAGACTGATTCATATCTTCTAGACCCATCTACTTGGCTCCTTTAATAGAGGTCCCCAGGGTATGTCTTTTGTCTGGAGACTTTCTTGGTTCTTGAACAACTATTTGATATGCCCATTTCACCCTCCTCATCAGCATGGAAGATTTAAAGAGAAAACATGTAGCATTAACAAGGTCTTAAATTTTGTCCCAAGAATTTGATAATGACAATACCAAAAGGCCATCTTGGATTTCGGCCCCCTACATTAAACAAGCAGACTTGAGATTTATTATAACACAATAAACACTCTATATAGGTCATAGGCGTCTTGAGTCATATCATATAAAATAAGTATTTTTAGATATCATTCTTAAGGAAAGGTCAGCAGGGTTATATAAAGGGACCAGAATTATCCTTCCTTTTATGGTTTAGTTTATACTGGGAATAATTTTTTTAATAATCTGGAATTTGCCCTTGCATCTTCCATTTTTGACCAAAAATATAAAACCATAAAGGTACAAAGGCTGACTTTTAGGCCTCCTCCTATTGGTTTCTGCTGCAAGCCCATATGCTAAGCTCTGAAAGGGCAAAAGTGCTTTCTGAGGTCTCTTTGGCAGTGAATAGATGCCCTCCTCAATGATGAATCACTGCGAGGTGTGAGGGAAGTTCCATGACAGCATACCAACAATCAAGGGCTACTCCTGCCTCAGAAATGGTCAGTGTGGGGAAAGGCCCTAAACAAATTTCAAGAGGCTCCTGCCAGCACCTCCAAAAGCCACTGCCCTTGTGACAACAGAATGTCTGGCCACTTTAGAGCCTGAACTTCTTGCCCAAGCCCTGGCACACGTCTATGAAGGAGTCAGGTGGCCCACTTTGCCTGATAAGGTGACTTTTGGGAGTCCAGTCTCCATTCTGATAACAGGTAGGGCCCACCAGAGCATCCCACACCAAGCGAAATAGGTGTTTAGAAACAGTGGGAGTAAATATGACTATCTTTCATTTTTATCTAAAACAATGAACAACAGCAACTTGGCAACTAAACAAAATCAACATAGGTTTAAACACAAGGAAATTTTAAGGCATCTTATTCCAGGCTAGCATCAGATGCTCTTTCCTGCTCTTCAAGTTTTGAGTGTTTGGTGAAGGATCCCATGATTCAAAGAAGGCAGAAGAGGTTTGGGATGAGACCCCATCTAGTAAGGGTCATCTCTGAAACTGCCCCGTTATCTGCTGGGAAGGCTATCTCCTTGCTAAAAGGCTGTGGTTAGATTAATGCTAGCATTTGAAAATCTGCACAGGCCTGATGGTGGGCAGCCAGGGAAGGAATGTGTTTTCTGTTTATCTCTTTAGTGGCAGAAATGTTCATCACAGAAAGACCCTGAGTTCCCAGTTTCAGGCGGGTCTGGAAGTTGTGCAGCCTGTATCTGTGGTTGTACCCATCACCTCTGGAATGATGAAAAGAACCGGGTCTATGTTCACAGCAGTTGTCTGAGTTGGTCGATGAGTTAGTCGGTTTCTTCGGCATGATAACAGCGGTAGATCTTCCCACATTGTTCAGAGAGGAAGTTTTACCACCCCCATTGCTTTATCTCCCAGGAATGCAGCTTGAGTTGTGTCTCCTCCTTGACAGCTTGGACCTCAGTAAATTACCAGGGTCTTGACCCACGAGATGGAGTAGTCTTAAGCGATTTTTCAGCCTCCTATCTAAAAATGTGTTTACATTTCTTGAACTCTGGCTGACTGATTCCTTCTCGTGGTGTTGCAAGAACTTTCCTTATGCGTTAGAATTTATAAGTTTCACTTCTAAGAGACCCATGGTTCCTTTCAAGCCACAATGAAGTGAACCTCATCACAACACAATTCTGCTGGACTGGATTTGTCCGGAGGCCAAGCAGCTGGGATGTGGCAAACTCAAGTGAGGCTAACAGGAGGCAGTGTGATGTGGAGGGGAAAGTATAAGATGCTAAATCAGGAGATCCGGTCTTGTGCTATTTCAAGGTATGGCCTTGAGCCAATCACACGGAATCACTCTCTGGGCCTCAGTTTCCCCAGCTGTTTCCAATTTAAAAATGTTTCAAGTCTGTGCAGAAGCCATTTTCAAACAAGACAGAGGAGGACAGCTGAGAAACAACAGAAAAGGAAAGGTCAGCCCACAAGGAATGACTAGAGGCTTCAGGTCAAATAGACAAAGATGCAGAGTCACATATGGCCATAGATTCTTAAAAGAGCTACTTATGAGTAGCAAGCACGGAAAGGACTTTTTGTTGGACACTAGTCCCACACAAGAAGCTAAAATCCTTTGTTACAGGAGCCATGTGCCTGGCTAAATCTGTTCCTCAAATAAACAGTCCTTTATAAACATTAAATTTACTTTCTTAGGGGAATAAAAGAAAAACAAAATAAATCCTATCCTTTTGCAACTTGGGGTTTGAGTCAGGCAGTCTTGGGCTCAAATCCTTACTCAAAACCTCACTAGTTATACAACCTTGGGTGGGTTACTTTACCTTCCGAGCCTCAGTTTCTACACTTGTAAGGAGCAGAAATAGCACAACCGTGGAGGAGAGCCGTGTGGATTACATGCCAATGCCATGTCGGCGTCTATGCAGCCTGTGCTTCATGGTGAGCCCCCTGATTTCCATTAGTCCCCTCCCACCAGCCCCACTTTGGTGTCATGTTTCCACCTCTCCTATTGCCCCTCCACATTGTGAGGGACAAGGGAAGTCTCTTATCTCTCTGTCTGGAAGGTTGCAGAAGCATTTTCCTGCTCTGTGAAGTATCGTCATACAAAATTTATATTCCACAGCATCAGCAGATTTTTTTCCATCAATATTTCCTTTTTAATTTTAGCTTTATCTGAGTCTTAGTAGCACAAAGAATTTAATTTTGTTCTTTTAAAGATCAATCAAAACCAAAAAATAGAAATTTGAATATAAGGTCCTATACTGTATGTTATATGGTGTTTAGACTGTGCCTCGAGAAATTACAGGTATTATTTGGTGAGTCAATATAAATGCCATAGGTGTATGTATGTATGTTTATAATCTTACACATATGAATTAGGTGTGTGTGTATGTGGGACATATAAAAATTCATGAGACCTAAATCTGACAACTCTGATTCTTTTCTTTCTCATTTCTACCATAGCAAACACTGAATCTGGAACCAATCTTCACATGACTCTTAATGAAACCTCACCTTTGACCAAAAAGCCAGAGAAGCAGGTACAGTATTGACTTTAAATGAGCAGGAAACTGAGTCAGAACTTTTGGGTTCTTGTCCTGGCTTGCTGTGTGACCCTGGATGAGATCCTTCACTTCTCTGGGCCTCATTTGCTTCATCAGTAAAATGAGACAAATTGAACTATAAAATCACAGAGGTCCCTTAACTCATAGACGTGGAATGTTTTGTCTGGCTCTTCATGTTCATGAATAAGCTGCGTAGGCTTTTCCCTTATTTCTGCAAAGTCAAAAAGGGAACAAGGAACACAAAAAAGAATCATCCATTGAGGCTGTAGCCACCATGGCTTTGTGGCAATGGGCCCATTTTTTTCCATTCCAATTCTCATTCTTCATGGGAAGAAAAAAATAACTATCAAAAAAAAAATGCACGGTTCCCTTAAAGAAAGGAGAAAAATGCTTTGTCTGAATGGGTTGGGAATATCTATTAGCAATTCAAAGGCATATGTTCACAAATATTTATAATTTTGTTCCTTCATTTGAAGCTCTGAGGCTGGGACTATCTTCCAATTCTCTGTGGAGAGACAACTCGGGAATTCCTGCAGCTGCACCCGGGTTCTCAGTGAACCCGAAGCAGAAGCAGCGCAGCTCCCAGCAGCTCAGGTCTCTCCCTGCTGTGCGACAGCCTAGGGGAGAGAGGGGGCTTGATCTCTCTTTCTCTCTTATCTCCGACTTCCTGCCACAGCCTGACTTTCCCCTCTTCCCTCACACTCATTAAAAAACAATAATAATAAAAGTAGTTTTGTTTTCATCTGTGGAACTAGCTGGATTCTGTGGAAGGACCTGAACTTTCATGGTTAGAAACCCAGGCTGGGTCAGGCCTCCGCTGAGGTAAAACACAGCTGAGCCATCCCTTCCCGCTACTGAGGAACCACAGAACCAACTTTTGCAGTTTTTTCTTTGTTTGTTTTTGTTTTTTTACATTCCCACTTTGAAGACACTCTTTATAAGGGATCTAGAAGCTCTTCTTTTTTAAGAGAGTCGGTAACTATGGAAAATAGAATATGCTGTATTTTGATAATCCCACAACTCCAAAGGCCTTGCAAATACCTTATATACTGTAAACACACTCCAAATTCACACAGCCCCATAGCTGTATTTCAGGAGAACTAACATCACCTGCAATGAAAGAGGAGAAATGAATAAAAGGAAAGCCATTTAAGAAAAAGTCTAGAGAGCCTCACCAGCCCCTACACACAGAGAAATTGGAGGTGGGGTAGAAGAGGGGGTATCTCCCCACCCATTACTCTTTGAGGCTAATGGCCCTTTATTAGATTAATCACTGACTTCAATTTTAACTACTTCCTCAACCTACTCCATGTAAATGACTAATTTCAAGTTTACTATACCGCATCTGGAAAGGATTTAGAAACAAATTTCTGCCCAGCCGATTTCGGTTATGTACCTTGATGGGCCACTGGCAAATCTAGTGGATTCCTCTCACTGTCGCCTTCCCACTCTGAAGCAGGCTAGGATATCACGCGAAATTGATCTTTATCAGCATCAGCACTTTCTGCTCTTCCTTCCTTTCCCTTAATTCCCCAGACTCACCCTCCCCATATTAGGAGTTCAGTCACATAAAATGGCTTTGCTACTTTATCAGCTGCAAGGAGAGAAGAAAAACCCAAAGACGGTGTATTTTGTCATCATTACCATATTTTAAGGAGATGTCTCAAGCTTAGATTTGAAAAATAATTTCTGAGAAGTGTGTAAGAGAGAAAGCCCAGACGGTCCCTTGCAGACGTGATTGGGTTCAGGGATGCACCCGGTCCTGGAGGCTGCCTCAGGGTGCCCCCTACTGGTTGGATTTAAACACCTTTGCTTTGCGTTTCCCAATGGTGTCTGCGCTGAGGAAGAGAGTAGGACGTTGCAGGCCTCCTGTTTCCAACACACAGAATGGCAAGTCCTGAGACACCCCTTCCACACCTGGCCGAGGATCAGGGCCTCGGAGGTAAATCCATAAATAGGAATGAGAGTAGCAACTGACATGAACCACTTCCTAGGAGTTGGAGGAGGGGTTAAGTCGGAGAGGGGAAAGAAATCTACAAGGGGAAATGTGGAGATGAAAAGAGCAATGAAAAAAGGAAAAGGAGACAGGCAGACGTGTTTCAACTCCAAGCTCCCATTTCCTTTCAAATGAACTGCCTCCCCACTGTGAACAGAATCAAGTATTTATAAGGCATTTTTTGCATATTAATAATAGCTGCATAGGGAGCATTGCCAGTTTTGAAGTCCTAAAGGTATGGTGCCCTTTTTTAATGCGGGGCCTTCAAACTCCTCACCGAATATGATATCCTCCTTCATATTTAGTTTCCTTTCTGCCTTGTGGCTCCTCCTAAGGCCTTTCATTTGATTAAGAGAAATTCGTTCCCGGATTTCGTCAGAGACCAAGTCCTGTTCTTACCTGGGTGGCTGACATCAATTGCTAGAGAAGCTTTTCCTCTTCCCCAGTCCTGTGCAGAGGTTGCAGCCTGGGTGAGGTGACCAGCACCTAAAAAGAGTATTAAAATTGTAAATGAAAATTCTAGGAGGGAACATTAATATATCTGTGCTTGTGAGGGCGGGGGGGGGGGGCAGGGGATGAAAGTAAAACTTTTTTTTTTAAGTTTTAAAATAATTGCATTAACTAAAACAGCATTATTATCTATACTCAGTAAAGATCACATTCAATTTTAAAAGAAAAATATTGAAAACCGGTTAGAGAAATAAGCAAAACATGAACAATTCAGATCAAAAATAATAGTGATAGAAAGCAAGTATGGAAAAATATTCCTCCTGAGAGGCAATTTAAATGCAAATTGAGGTAAACTGGAGACAAGATCGTATATTTGAGATGTGTGTGTCTCCTCTCACTTTTTTTAAAAGGTATCACCCAGTACTGCCAAGGTTTTGGTAAAATTTGCACACTTCTGGTGGGTGGTAATTTGTTTTAATCCACTTGTAAAGCAAAATGGCAATATGACTTGTGAAACACAAAAAAAAATTCATATCCATTGATTCAGTGTTTCTGACTTCTGGGAATTTATCCTAAGGAAATAATTCAACAAGAATAAAAAAGTGAGTGAAGATGTCTATTGTGGCATTATCTATAACAGAGAAAACTTGGAAACAACCTAATAGTCCAATGTCGAAAATATAAGTTAACTGTGACGTATACTTCTTAGTGAGGGCTTTAATTTGGGCACTAAAAAATGATGCGTCTTTAGCCTAGATATTGTGACTTAATACTAATGGTATAACACAGGGTTTCTCAACCTCAACACCACTGATTTGGAGCCAGATATTTTTTGTTGTGTGGGGTTTTCCTGTGCATTGTATGTTATTGAGCAGCGTCCCTAGCTCCTACCCACTATATGCTAGTAGCACACTCTACCTACCCCCAGTTGTGATAATCAAAAAATGTCTCCAGACCTTGCCACATGCTCCCTAGAGGGCAAAATCACCACCAGTTGAGAATCACCAATTTAATTTTAAAAGTGAAAATCGAAGTGATCAACTATGCCTGTGGCAATATGTTAAAAAAAAAGTTATAAAGAAAAGACTGGCAAATAATTCACTCAAAGAAGCGCAGTCATGCTAATTTAAAATTAGGAATGTGTTAGGCTGAGATTTTTTATTTTTATTAACTGTCTTCCTGGTTTTTCTTTTTTCTTTTTTCCAAAATTCTCCCTGTAAGAAGGAAAAATAGATCATGAGGATACCTGATTTTAAGTCTGGCTCAAAATGACCTAGGGGTCATAGTAAACGTACACGGAAAGCAAAACAAGGGTCAACACCATAGCGCCATTATTTTTTAACTACTGTCAGTTAAAGTTATTAAACATTAATTAGGTTTTTATTAGATTGTTGGATAGGGCCATCAGAATTCTTTTAAGGATCTCAGTCCCTTTCAGCATTTTATCCCTCTGATCCTAGACCTTGAGGACCAATGAACTTGCCTCTTTTTCTGAAGAGTTTGGGTCTCAAAGCATGAAACTCTCTTGTCCGTCCAGATCCATCTATGTAATCCTGAGACAAGGGGGGCTCTGAGCCCACCAGTTCATAGAGCCGTCAGGGCAGAGAGCTTGTCAGTAAAGAGTGTCAGAGAACAAGCTCAAACCCTAATTAGATTTCCCAAGAACTGTTGCATCTCTTTGTTTAAAATAAGAAAGAAACTATCTCACCAGTTTTCACATTGTCAGTTTTCTCCCTGTTAGAGAGAGCAAACATCCTTTCCCACATGCTTCATCTTGGGCTTTGTTTCGCTGCTTTGTAGGGATTAGAACTTTGGAAGTGTCCTAAAAATCCTGTTAAACTGGACTTAGGTCCCTTTTTCTCATTTCACAAAGCCACTTCTATTTTGACTCAGATTATCTCTTGACCTCAGGTTTGAAGAGTTTACAACAGTATAAATTCATATTTGATCTTATGTGCCCTAATTTTGCCTCTTTTGGATTTCAAAGAATAGTCTGTAATTCTAACACACTGGGATTTAGGTTGAATAAACCTGTGTTTACCCATCTGTTTCCTCGGTGGTTTCACAGATGGTGTTCATATCGCCTTTCAGCCTTCCTCTTTCAGGACAAAGAAAAAACACACACACACACCTGTAGACACGCTAAGTTTTTGACAAAGGTACAAAATAGCCTTTTGTTTCACTGTCCTTCTCAGCTATTCCCTACCTTCTGTTGAATTTTTTGACTGTTACCTAAAGGAAACTACTCTTTACAGACACTTTTTTCCTAAACTGCCTATTCACCTCTGTATCCCATGTGGTTAGTGTTTAGCACAGTTCCTGGCACATGGTAGCTCTGGGAGTGAGGGGAGATGATAAATTTTTGCTGACCTTAAGGTCCATGTTCTGTGTAGAAAAAGCGCCTAATCTTCTAAATTGGCTTTGGAGATGGTGCTTGTTTTATTTCCAGTGATAATGATATGGACGTTCAGGCTGACATTTCTCTAACAATCACGCAATCTCCAGATACTCCCTGCTGTTGGTTGCCACAGTTTGGTATTTCACTCTCTGGAAAAGCTCTGGGCTGTGTGCAGATTGAAGATGTCATTAGGCATCCTTCTCTGAGATCTTTTTGAGGCTGATAAGTAAGATTGAGCCTCGCACTGATCCTTAGGAGAATTAACTGTCTTTGTTTCCCCATCTAGAGAAGTATGCATTACCTCCCACCCTGCGTTTCTCCTTTCTAAGGGCCTGGCACAGCGTTTCCCCCTTCCCTATCCTTCCCCCTTTCTCTCTCCCTGGTTTTGTAAATAGCTTTGATTGTAAAACTTTGCAAAGGTTTGTTGTTGTTGTTGTTGTTGTCGTTGTTGTTGTTAAGTCTAAGCAAGCTTCATCTTTTGTTTCAACCTTACCCACGGGATTACTTTGTCAGCCCAAAAACTTCACTGACAATTTAAGGATAACTTACAGAGAGGGATTTCTTTTTAATTACAAAATCAAGGCTTTTATTTGTTGAATTTTTCCTTAGACTATTATTTATTCCATTAAGTCTGTGTTAATTGATTTGTTGGCTATTGGGTCCAACCAGACACCTGATATGTGCCTAGTTAATTATTTTTCTTTTTTTTTTAAATGTATTTTTACTATGGAAAATTTTAAACACATGCAAAAGTAGAGAGAATAGTATAATGAACTTTCACATACTCTCATAAGATTCAACAGTTACCTCCCATTATCTTGAGAGGGCCTTTTTAAATGGTAATAACAGCCAATGTTTTTGAGGTTAACTATGTGAAAGGTTTAGAATTATCTCCTTTAACCTTTACAACATCCCTATGAGGTAGATATAGTTATTATCCCCATTTTGCAGATGAGGAAACAAACGTTGCCTCAGACAAGGCCCTGTTCAACACGAGGCCTGTACTAACAAAGACGCCTGCTGGTCTGGGAACCCAGTAGAGCTGCATTGAGGTCCCAGCTTCTTCCATGCTGCCCCTGTGGTTGCAGTCAGGTTATTTAACAGCACTGAGGCTCAATTTCCTCATCTGTAAAGGATAATAATGTGTCCCTCATGGGGTCATGACAACATTAGATGAAACAACATATGGAAAGGGATTAGCACAATGTCTGTCACTAAGCAATCCCAATAAATTATAACAATTATTATTCCTCCAGCCTCTGCCTTGAAAGACATTATAAAACAGAACTTGGGTTCTTGTGTACAATCTGAGGGTTCAGTTATGGAAAAAGAGAAGTTTGAAAGGCAGGACTATGAGTCAATCCATCAACTGTGCCCCCCACTTCAAGCCCTACTCCCAGCCCCCAAAATCCCCCATGCTGTCTGGAATTTTGTTTCACTTCTTACAATTCTGCCCAGTAGAGATTCCTTTGGGTTTCTCATATCTCACTGTGGGTTTTTTTGGTTTTGGTTTCGGGGGTTTTTTTTATCATTTTCTACCCTGCACCTGAGGGAGCACAGCTGAAGGTCATGGGTGGGGAGGGGAGGCAGGGAATTTTGGAACTAGAAGCACTGTGGCCAGCAGGGCCCCAGCCCCCACAGACCATGGCTGCTGAGGAAAACAGAGGTCAGAGGACAGCAGGGCCCAGTGGAGGGGAGGGGACAGGAAAGGCAATGAAAGGACATCTTTCTTCCTCTTCTTCCAGCCCTGCCGTCCCCCCATTACCAGGGCTAGTTCAACTTTTAGCCCAACTAAATTATGGGTTAGATAAGCTTTTATGGGTCAGTGTGGGAATCAAAATACCATGGGTAACATTTCATTTTTTAGTGAAAACCAACTGATTTTAAGTGATCTTTTTATAGAAGAATCAGTTTGCAAGTTGAGATCCCCTACCTCTCAGTTGTCAGGTTGGAAAAGTCACATCAGAGCCAATATAACAAGGAAGTCCCACAATTTGGGGCTAAAGAAAGTTTGGAGTTAGAAAGAACTAGGGACTTGTTCACATTTCCCACCCTGCATCCACCACCTCCCATCTTTCAGTCTAAAATAAGATGCGTCATCTTTCAAATACAGGCAAAATTCCAGCCTGAATTCAGCCAGACTCCCCCTCACAGAAAAAGCTAGTTTCCACCTCCCCTGGGGCAGAATAGATCACTATTCTGGCTTAAAATTTTTCTCCTCCAGCTCCTGCTAAGCCAGATAAACAATGATTCTGTTGTGTCAACAAAGCACCTAATTAAACTTAGAACAATATCAATTAGAATTCACAGGTTAGATCTTTCCAGATAGTAGAAGCCCTGGAATTAAAGTGTCCTGGGTTTCATTATTCAAAAACTCCCTGAGGAGAGCAGTGAGGTAGGGAAACTGAGGCACGGAAAGCTGAATGACTTGGCAAAAGTCACCAAATGAATCCCTCACAAAAGCTAAGACTGAAGATTGTAGTGTTTCTCTTACTGGTCCAATGTTTGCCAGCTATTACGCTAATTTACTAACACACAGAAAGATGTAAAATCTCCTTCTATAGAGTTGGGGCATAAAAAGTGGATGGAGACCCAAATTCGTGACAGGGAGAAACAAGAAAGTTCTTCTCTGCCTTCCAAACAAACTGTATCCCCACCAGGCCTCCTGTGGAGCCCTCCTAAAACTGTCCACTTGGCCCGTTTCACCAGCACTAAATTGCTTTTAGAAGATGAGAAGTAGGCCAGGATGTGGGGTGGCTACGAGGAGCATGATGAACGCAGGTGACTGGGCAACCTTGTGCTGGGTGGAACCACGCTGTGGTTTGGGGTCCCTTTTGCCCCTCATGAAGACGTCATGCAGACAGGCCAGTTTCTGAATGGAGAGCCAGATGGAGGAATGATGTTCCATCTGGCCTCCTGCAGACTAGAGGCTTCCTGCTCCCCCGGGCCAGCGAAACCTAGACAGAGACAAGGTCTCATAGTGGAACCTGTGGGTGGCCAGGGTGGCCAGCCTTGCACAAGCTGGGCCCCCCCACCCTGAGTTGATAAAATATAAGAAGCCCCTGGTCCACTCAGATCCCTCCAGGCAGCCCGTGGTACAAAGTCCAGCAGAGTTCTATGTTCCGCTCAGGCCCACCTGTGTCCCCGTTCCTACTGCCCACTTGTAGTCCCACAGGCTTCCATGGGCAAGAAATAATGGCCTGAGAAGGCCAGGAAGAGAGAAGATTGCCAGACTCTTCAGCCCATAGCTCCTGGCAGGAGGAGCCCTTTCCAGGATTTTGTCCCCACCACCCAGCAGGGGATGTGGCCAGAGGAAAGCTCAGAACCTCAGGCCTCCTTCCCCCCCGCCCTTCAACTCTCAGCAGCTAAATCTCTCAGATCTATCCATCTCCACTGGGATTCAGAGCCCCCTCCCCCACCCACCGCCATCTACCCAGGGAAGTAGAGGAACAGACTCTCAGCCAAGTAGGGGGTTTAGTGGTCCAAAGGAGAGACTGAGTCTTTTCCTTTTGTTTGCTCACAGGAGGAGGACAAATGCCCTGTGTGTGCAGAGGTTTGATGTGACAACTTGATAGACCACATAAGGCTTTCAGCAAAGGCCTCCCTCCCCTGCTCTCCATGCACTAAGATAATGGCGGGGTGTGTGCCCCAGCACATTTCAGATCTTGGCTACAAAGGCCCTCCTTCCTTCTGTTTTCTTCCTCCCGCTCAGCTTGCCCACAGGTTCCCAGAGACTCTTGGCGGTTTGCTCTCAGGCAGAATGAAGTTGTGAGCTGCGTGGGAGGCAGTTAGACAGTGAGAGTGTTGCCGCCTCCTTAATGAGAAACAATAGCTCTTCTTGGAGCCATGAAGCCATAGCTACAGAGATGGAGAACCCCAATTAGAAAGGAGTGAGAGAAGTAAAGAGGAGGGCCTGAGAGGCTCCTGTGGGACAGACTCGTATCTTTGGTGTCTCCGTGGGCCCCGTGGTTGGAGATCTAGCTGCTTGGGTTTAGAGTCTCCTTTCCTTCTTAAGGTAAGATACCCCAATAACTATGGAGCCAACCCTTGGTAGTAACCCTTCCAAATACACAGGTTGAAAGGAGGAGGAAAAATTATAAGGGAGAAACATTTCCTCTTGAGTTCATAGCTCAGTTATTATAATCCAAGAGTAAGAAAGGAAATGATATTTGTTTAATTTAATGATGTCCTCTGTAAGTTTGGCTACATTATATATATGTACATATGGATATTTGTATACAGATGATAGCTCTCTTCTGTTCTGGCTTTCAACTGGATCGCATTATGTTTACAGCATGATAATAATCCTGGATTTTCCATGGCTCAGTCTGTCAGAGTGTAAGATTAGCTCTTGAATTCATTAACAGTCATCTCCCTTTAAATGTCAGATAACATTTTAAATGCCAAGAACTTACACAACACCTTCTGTGCAATTCAAATCAGCTTTACCAAATTAACTCATTTATCTTTATTGTTTCATTTACTGAAGAGAAAGGCTTCCAGGTGTTTTTAGCAGAACATAAAACTACTAAAGTATTTACAGTACAATATAGGTGAAGGATGGGTTTTGCTAAACATTTCACCCTTCCATCAGTTTTGTTGTCGCCACCTTAATGAGAGACAATAGCTCTTCTTGGAGCCGTTAAGCCAAAGCTACAGAGTTCTGTGATCATTCCTATTAAAGCACACACATAAAAGAAACAAAAAAGCTTCCGGCGTCTGTGCTTTCTTCTACTTCCCCTATCTTCATTCTCTTCTGTCTAACCTTGTGTTTTCTTCTCCCTTCTACCTCTTCAGAGGCCGTGACTCCAGTTCACTACTTATTCTGCAGTCTTTGCTCTCAAAAGAGCCCAAGAGCTGCAAGTGTCAATTATGATGGCTCAGAAAACAGAGGGGTGCCTCGCGGGGTCAACGATGGCACCCAGAAGGCTGGGGCAGGACAGGCCTGGCTATCAGGGATTCTACTTTCCTTTTCGAGGAATCCCTGCTCCGTTTTACCTCCAAATAATCAGATACACTGACTGCTAAAGATAGATCCTTTTAGGACTGGCTCTTTATTGTCACCCAGCTCTCTGTGCAAATGTCACCTCCACAGATAGTCTTCCCTGATCGCCCAAAGGCAAGTCTCATCCCCTGCCCATCAACCTGTTTCTATCCTCTATTTCACTGTCTTCATAGATTTAGCACTACCTAAAATCATCTTGCTTATTTATGTATTTGTTTGTCTGACACATGCAATATCATTCAATAAATATTAGTTTAATGACCAAATGAAAAACCACCCCCAACACGTGGCTTTCTTTCCTAGCTTTAACTTTCTGACTTTTTCAACTCTCCTCACTACCTCTCAGAATTCTTTTTATGTATTTCATCTTTTCTTTCTTCCCATCCCCCAAACATACTTCACTATCATTTATTTGTTAGAACTCGAAAATAATAAGCAAAAACAGTACTTCACATTCCAGGGACTATAGAGCCTTCACGGAAAACATTCCATTAAGCTAGAATTGATGGCCCCTAAATGTTAGAGAGATAAGCCATACAGTCAAGAGAATTGTTTTATCAAAAGATTTATAGGTCAAGTGATTTGGAGAGACTTTTCTCAAAGCCTCCCAACTCCCCACTCTTCAATCTGAACCCCACATAAGGAGTTAAAGCAATTCTAGCCCTTGGAACTGGTCTTGGCTATGCCTTTTGTCCTCTAGCCTAACAAAATTGTCTCTTGGAGGTAATGGAGAAATTTCCCTTAAATCAATATTGTCTGATTTCTATTATTCTGCCCAGTGATTCATGTATGATTTTGGAAGCTGCAAAGCTTGAAATGCTTTGTCTGGTTCCAGCTTGGATGAAATGCTTTCATTTGATGTAGAAACAGGGAGGGGCTGTTTCACCCCAAGAAGCTAATTGGATATATGGCTGAGATGACCAAAAAAAAAACAAAAATATGTAATTGTCCAGAAAATTCTTTATCTCTAGTCACATTTCAAAACAAAAGAAAAGGGTGTGGTTTTTCACTGGAATGATGTCTGCTTAAGGGGACCCATCAACTTAATTCATCATTAATACTTAAAAGTAATATAAATGTTATGGGAGGGAGCATTCATGACAGCCCAGAGGGACAGACATCGAGAGTTGGTCTCCTAGAAAATATGGAAATGATCAACTCCACACCCAGGGTGATCTCATGGTACGCTAATACATGTGACCCCAACAAGTCAGCCCTAGGAAATAACTTTCCTCTGTGGGAATGAGGAGGCAGGGCTGTACAGAGGACAGGCCCCTGGAGGTCAGCACATACTTCCTGTAAAGGTGTCTGCATTGGCCCTATGCATTTGAACTGAGTTGGGCCATGATGTTAGCTTGTCCCCAATGTGATTGTTATTCTTTGTTCAGCAAATGTGTACCAAGTGTGGGTGCATTCCCAGACCCTGTGCCAGGCCCTGCTGTCACAAGGGAACAGAACAGTCTGGGACCTGTCCTCATGAAGCTTACAGTCTATTGGGGAGGATAGGTAGCTACACACACGTGAACATCAGTGTGGACAATGGCGGGAAGTGCTCAGTGCTCTGGGATGTCATAGGCAGCACCGATGAACCAGACCTAAAGGATAAGGAGGAATTAAAAAGAAGGAGTATGTTCCCAGGAGAAGGAAGAGTACGTTTGATGGCCTTCTCTAGGAACTGAGAGGTCAGTATGGATAGCAGCCCTTTGAACTTGCTGTTCCCATAGTGAGGTAAACACTTCCCTCAGAGAGCCCCACAGAACCTTCCTTCACCTTCTGCAGAGCTCAAACTTTGCTTTCTTTTGAGGCCTTCCCTGGCAACCCTGCTTAAAATTGCGACCTCCACTGCCATTCCCAGACATTCCTCACTCCCCTCTCTGTTTTATCTTTCTCTGTATCACGAATCACCTTCAAACATAACATATGTTCCACTTGCTTATTATCTCCTCCCTCTCAGTGGAATGTATGTGCAATTTTCATGAGGGTGGAGACTTCTGTCTGCTTCTTGCACTGCCGTATCTGCTCTGCCAGGCAGAGGAAAGGCACTCAATAAATATTTGTTGAATGACTAAATGAGGCAGGAGAGATAGCCCAGGGCCAGGCAGGAAAGGTCTTGTAAACCTTTTAAGCAGGTCGGCCTTCATCCTGATGGCAAGGGCCTTTGAAGGTTTTGAGCAGGGGAGTGTTGTCCGGTTTGCATCTTGGAACAATCACCCATGTTGCAGTATGGGGCAGGGCTGGAAAGCAACCTCGGATCCAGCTTTGCAGCACACTGAAACATGACACCATTGGCACGCTGTGGTGCCGGGAGAAGGCGTGGCCCCGGAGACTGTGGAGCCTGTGGGGCCTCCCAGGCGCCTCTATTAGCCCATTCTTCCTTCCCTCTCTGTTGGATTTATTCAGATCCCTCTTCCTAACACAGCGAACACATTTCAAGTTCGGAAATAAACTGGAGCCTTGCTATACCTTCATTTGTGATCATTATTCATAAAAACTATAGATGCATCTAAAAGATCTCATTCAAAAGGGAGGCTTGGGAAAATGGTGATTTCAGCTCTGCCATTTACCAACTATGTGGCTTTGGGCAAGTTACTTAACCTCCCAGAGCCTCTAGTTCCTCATCTGTGAAATGGGAATAACAATACCCGCCTCACAGGGTTGTTGTGAGGATTAAATAAAGGAATTACAACCCTGGAACATAGTAAGGTACCTTTCTCCAATTTTCCCATTACACTAGCTCCAGGTATGAATCAATAACCAGTCTCAGATTATCCTGTGTACATATGGATCCCCTGTGTCTTCCAAGGTAAAAATAGTTGTTACTATTAGTGTCCCTACAATGAAAAATCACTTTCTATAAATATTTGGGGATTTGGACTAGCTCTGGTCGCACTATGTATCATTCCTATGAAAGGTGGGCTTTCTGCTTCTCTTCACAGGCAGCCCAGCAGTCCTTGGAGGCAGCAGCTCAGAAGACAGGAGAGCCTCAAAGTCATATAAATAAAGGGCTGATATGTTCAAACAGAAAAGAATTTTACATGCGCAAGCTGCACATCGACATGACGCCGTTCCTGAAGGTGACCTCACACTGAGAAGACGAGGGGTTTTATAGACACATACGCAGGCAGTCCAGTTAATACACTTCTGCATGGTACAAAAACAGCTTCAGAAGTCCCTCAGAGTTCCTGCGTTATCAGAAGGGACAGAAAATAGGCAGTTTGTAGCAGATGAAGAAAGTACAAATTAGGACAGTAATCACAGCCAGCCGTCAGGGACGAATCAGTTGGGTGTCTGGGTTGGATGGTGGGAGACAGGGAACAAAGAAGAGAAATGATAACCTTGAACTTGAACCACCTCATAAAGCAGGCAAATATAATTCATTTTATCTTGATAGTAACTCAAATAACTGTTACTGTTTTACCACTGTGATATTCCTACTGTAGAGGAGACTGTTCCTTGAGGTAACCATTTAGAAGTCAACTGTAAATCCTCTTCCAGATGTCAGATCTTGTTTTCTATTCCCCCAAGCTCAGCTTCATATCTAGTTAAAGGTACTGAGGGGTCCTGTTGTGAGGATATCATTTGTCCATCTTTGCAATATTCTTTCCTGCCCCACCTAACACATCACCTGGCACATGGGAGGTGGTCTCCAAATACCCCATAAATTGATCCTCCTTTTCATCCCACAGCCCTCTGGCTTAGGGTCCTCTTTCTACCCATTCTTTGCCCCTCTTTGATCAGGAACAAAGCAAGGCTTGCATAGAAGGATCCTATCCTTTATATTACCCTAGAGGACAAAATCTCAGCCCTTTGATAAGAAGTGACTAGGAAAGACAGAGGAGAAGAAACCAAATACTTTGTGGCTTTTAGCCAGTGCTGTAGACTGGCAGGGACTTCAGAGGCCATGCCTGTCACACTCCTAACCTCAGCTAATCCAGAGTCCTCATGTTACTACTTCTCTGGGCAACCCCAGTCTCAGTTCTGCAAGGTGGGGCATTAATTAAGAGTCATCTTTTACCCCAAACCTTCTTCTTCATGCCTGCGCTCTGCTTTCCTGTGTTACTTCTTAGATAGGCTTTTTCTCATGGTGGCAGGAGGACAACCAGCGTCTCTTTTCTAGATTATTCCGGAGCTGAATCAGTTGACCTGACCTAGGTCACATGTCCATGCCCAAATGAATCCCCATGGCTAGGGGACTAGAACACACTGATTGGCCCAGCCTGGAACCACAGAAACTAGGGATGTGGAGGGCAGAAGTGTCTCAAAAAAGGAAAACAGGGTCTTAAAATCTGAATAAGAGAGAATGATTCCAGTCAACAAAGGATATTTGCTACAAGCATTCAAAATAATTGCCTTGATTTGTTACTGATTATATGAGTTTTGTAAGCCTACTATAACAAAGCACCATAGACTGAGAGGCTTACACAACAGAAATTTATTTTCTCACAAGTCTGGAAGCTAGAAGTCCAAGATCAAGATGTCAGCAGGTTTAATTTCTTCTGAGGTCTTTCTCATTGGCTTATAGATGGCCTTCTTCTCCCTGTGTTGTCACGTGATCTTGCCTTTGCGTGTGTCTGTGCCCTAAACTCTTCTTCTAAGGACATCAGTCATACTGACTTAGGGCCCACTCTGATGACCTCATTCTACCCCTTTAACAACCCTCTCTCCAAATGCAGTCATTCTGAGGTGCTGAGGGTAGACTTCAACATATGAATTTTGGAGGAACACAGTTTAGCCTAAAACACTTATATTAATGAAACTAACCTTTTTTTTTCCTTTACAACAATTTAGTGCTTCCCTTCGGGTTGGTACTTTCTGAGATGAGGTATCATCATCATTGTCATTGTTCAGTCATTCAACCCATATTGAGCGTCTACTACCTACTATATGTTTGCGCTTTCTGGGCCTTCAGGGTACATCATGAGCAAACAAACAGACTGAGATCTTTATCCTTCTCCAGGCAATGAGTATAGTATGTTAAGAGGTGATAATTGCTATGGAAGCGAGATAAGGATATGTTTATGGAGCATCCAGAAACTGCAGAATTCAGGGTGGGGAATTTTACAATAATGTTCTGTGTATTTAGTGTCCACAAGGCTTTTGTGTTGTACTTTTTGTTCCACAGTTTTGGCATCATATTATTACCATACACTATATTATATACTATATACTATATACATATAATACACATATTGTGCAACATACTATAGAGGGAAAGGAATTGTCACCCCTAAGGCCTACTTTCCAGACCACCCTTTTCAAGACTCACAGAATTGTAATGCAACCTGCTTCTACTGGGGGCTCACGAAGCACACACTAGGCTTTTGACCCCCAGACCAGTCCTTGCCCAAAAGACCACAGCTTTTCTTGGGAAAGTTCAGTGTTAACAGCTCTCCATATGTAGACCTTCTCCTTGTTAATATGGTAGCTCCTGGATTCTTAGGGATTGCCTTGCAAAAAGACACAAATCTCAAGGTTATATAGAAAAGGATAGTGAGTTCATACAGAGTAAGACACACAGGTTGCCCTCAGCATCTGGAGCTATATAGAAACCAACTCATTCTACACATTTCATTTCTGCATTTCCTACACATCCACAGGGCACTTCATTCATTTTCACCTGGTGCATGTAGGAAGTATTACACATTTCAAGACATGAAGGTAGAAGATAAAAATATTGAGGCAGAAAAGAGGGATGGAAGGAGATGCAAATAATCACAATTACAACATCACTGAACACTTATTCTGCAAGTCTCTGTTAAGTTTTACATGCAAGACCTCATTGAATTCACAAAATCAATCTAAGAAGTAAGTAGCATCACCTCATTCTATGAATGAGAAAACGAAGGCATTGTGAAGTAAGTAACTTCACAAACATCATATAGTTGGTAAATAACAAACAAGATTCAAAGTCTGGCAGCACAGCTCCAAAGCCTGTGTTTTCAACCATCTAATACAAAGCTTCACTGCAGACCCATCTGAGTCCTTTACAATCAAAAGCACCACCTACCATGTTAGCTAAGCAGCCAGCACAGCTCCTCCTAGAAAATTCCATCCCTGAGAATGCAACAAGTCAGCTTGCAGGAAGATTTTCTGACCCTACAGGACTCTGCCCTTCCCCCTACTCCCACCTGCATTCTGTGGGGCCAACATAAAGCTTTCTCTCCCTATGATTGTTTGGTTAGATAACATATATTGAGCATCCCTGTGTATCAGACACTGGGCTAGGCACTGAGGGCGCAGAGATTAATCATCTCCATCCCTGGACTCACAAGGAGCCTATAATCTAAGAGAGATAAACAGAGAAACAAACACTGTCAGTACAATGTTGTAGCAGAGGCAGGCCCAGGTTGCTATGAGAGAGGCTCATTCATTTCTTAGTTATTTCTTGTGGAATCCCCCTCAAATTTAAGAACTTCCTTATAACACTAAACGCAACACTATTAGCCCATTTTGCAAGATACTCTTATAAGACTTATATTTGGGGAAACACGATTGATCCAGAGTACATCCAGGTTTACACAAAAATCAAACCATGTTTTTTAAAAATCTATTTTTGAAAAACAAATGGTAATTGATGAATAAATTAGGATAGGGATTTTTTTTTTCCCCCAAGAACTTTAAACAATTATCAGGGTTAGTTGGTAGGGAATAAAATAGTAATAATACCAAGTTGTGCTAGATAGAGTTGAATGTGCTTATATTCAACATTGATAGCAAAGAGCAGATATGTTATGCCCAGAGGATGTGAAGAATGGGCAAAAGCTCCACCACACACACACAGCTACACTTTCTGCCCTCAAACTCAAGGGAGAGGAACCTGCATGAAATCAGCTATAAGGCTTTAAGCAGGACTCCCAACCTCCCGTACCTCCAGTTTGGGGCCAGCCCCAGGTGTTACTTATGCAGGCAGGTGTGGGGGCATCCCACCAGGCAGATGACTGTCACTGCCGCTGAGTCCTATGGTCCTGTGGGTGAGGGGCCGCGTGGATTTCAATGAGTAGAAGTAGCAGAGCAATGATGTTTGGCTTCAGACATTGCCCAGAGATAGAGCAACCCCCTCAGGAAAGAAGCTCTGGCGCCTAGAGTCCCTTAAACCTGCTTTCTTGACCACTGGCAGGACCACTATAGGGGGATCACAAGCTAGTTTCGAGATGCAATGATTCCAGGATACTTGAATAGTAATATTTCTAGGAAAAATATTCAGGGTATTGGGTCTATTAGATTTCCAAAAGAAAGAGGCCCAGGAATAAATACATTATTATCTATATTCAAGTATCTGACCAGGAGTGACTCCAAGTGACCTTGTAAGGCTCCTGGACTCCACTTTCTCTTTATGAAAATAGACATAATACTGGGGTCTCCATACCTGCCTCTCAACAGTGAGGCAAAAGTTATATGAAATAATAATTTTCAAAGAATGTTCACATCTATAAAAGACTACATTTTTAAAGGAGACAATAACATCGATCGCTGGTAAGAGCCAGGCCCCTCACATCCTGAACTTGTATTTAATTTTTCCCACCGCCCTCAAGCTAAGTGTGCAGATTGCCACTGTGCAGATGAGGAAACTGAGGATTGGTGAGGTGAGATGATGGCTGGTGACAAGGCTCGCAGCAGAGGGAGCTAAGATTCAAAGCCACAAAACCTACAATACCTGATATTGATGAGGTCTACCTATTCCGTTCTGAGAAGAAGTTGATTGTAATCTTTGTTCTGGCTTCAGAACCTGTTGTTAAGCTACAGGTCATGCCACTGGCTCACAGCTGAGGGGAGCGCCATGTCTGACTCCCGCACCCTGTGCCCCTCCTTCCCGCAGTTTCTTAAGAAAGCCTGCCAGGGCTGATAAGTACCACGCTCAGATGGGGTGCTCTGCATGATGGAAGAGGGCAGGTGTAAGGTTCTCCAAGGACAGATGAGAACTTAAGGTCACCTGGCCCAGCACCTTTCAGTTGAAGAAACTAAGGCTCAGAGGTTAAGTAACTTCCATGATCTGTAAGGCAAGAAGTGCAGCAACCAGGGCTTCGGTGCAAGCAGTCGGGCTCCCGGGTCCACACCCCACCTGTGCTGCAGTTTGTGATCACGGTGTGTTTGCTTCTATGCCCACCCGCCCTCACCCCTCCGCAGCCCTGCAATGCCACACTGCTGCCAGCGCTCTTTCTAAATACAGCTTAGTCAGAACCCTGGTTTGCTTGAAATTCCTTACCACGTCCCCATGAGCCTTCCAATTAAATCCCAGCATCAAAGATGTATTTCTTCTACAGATAGAAAAATAAAACAAATGCAATTGTTTTAAATTCCAAACTGCAGCATGTCAGATCTGGCCCGCGTCTGGGCCACACTGTCCATGCGCTGCGGACACACCACACTGCCGCCTGCCCAGCACACGCTGCTCCCTCTGCCGGGAACTGCCCTGCCTCCCCTTCTCCGCAAGACTTAGCACCAGGTCCACTGGTAAACAAACCTTCCCAGGCCTAATTTAGCTTCACCTCTTGTGAGGTCCTGCAGAAACCTGTCATAATCCGTCACAGTATTTATCACACTACATCGCAGCGATTGAGATTTCTTGTTGTTTTTCCTCAAGTCAGTAAGCTTCTTGGAAATAGATCTTCCTGCTTTGCAGCCCCAATGCCTCCTAGTACAGTGCATGGCGCACAAGAGATACTCAATAAATGTTCTTGAGCTGAATGAGCAGATGAAGAACAAACGACTTGGCCAGAGGAAGAGAGCTGGGATTTGAATTTTCAGTCTTTTAGTTTGTTTCACTCACTCACCAAATATTCAATCACTCAGTAGCCATAGCATTTGTAATGAATATTAAAAGTGA
Source organism: Pteronotus mesoamericanus (assembly GCF_021234165.1). Taxonomy (NCBI): domain Eukaryota; kingdom Metazoa; phylum Chordata; class Mammalia; order Chiroptera; family Mormoopidae; genus Pteronotus; species Pteronotus mesoamericanus. The sequence goes on along the minus strand of NW_026555277.1, from coordinate 21,268,060 downwards.
CAGCATTTTGCTTAGTTTTAGTTTTTAATTCAAATTTTTAATCCAAAATATACTCAGAAGTTTTTTTAAAAAATTTTTAAGTTTAGAAAGGTATGTTTCCCAGCTGCTGAGTTCCCTTCCCCTGGGATACCACTATTACTGGTTCCTGAGTTGTAATATGCATATATAAGCCAATGCAGATAGATAAATACACATCTAGATAGATACTTTATGCACATTTTAACATATTATACACATTGCTCACTGTCTACTTTTTTTAAACTTAATGTACCTTGGAGTTCTTTCTATGTTAATTCATAAAGAGATGCTTTTTAACAGTTGGACAGTATTCCATTGTATGAGTTACTATAATTGATTTGACAAGTCCCCAACCAATGAAACTTTATGGTTGTTTCCCATCTGTTGAAATGAATTACCTTAGTCATTTCACCTGTGTGCTCATATATGTAAAAATGGCAGTTGTTTTTTTTTACAGTTTTTAAATCAACAGACAAAATTTTAAATTAAGACATTTTTCTAACAGGAACTCGCCAAAAGATTCCTTCCAAACCCCTGACTCTCTTTCTCCATCTTCCCATCTGTGAAATGAGAATATTTCTTGCCCCTGAAGATTCATAGCTGCATGTTGTTAAGATTCAAGATTTATCCTGTTGGCTTTAATATTCTTCCAAAGGAGAAAGCTCGTTTCTCCCTTTTAATCCAATTTTCTGTTAGATTAAAAGGGTTTTATAAACAGGCTTTTTTAAATTTATCTTCTTTGTAGTCTTCTAACTTAGCAGTTTATTATGGCTGGGTCAGGTTTTTCCTGCAATAATCTTTTTAAACCTTTCTGTTTATTCAGAGATGAATTTTTTACTGCATTAGGCCATATCTGCTTTGTCTCCAAAATAAGAAATACAAAAAAAAGAAAATTACTTAACTGCTTGCTCTAGCTTTTCTGTGTCAGAATAGCTCATCAGCTACAAACACTAACAAGTGAGAAACACCCAGGGCAAAAAGCCATTAAGTGAGAAGAGAATGTCAAACACGTTAGCAGATGATTAATTGTCTCTTCCCAAAGGAGCTTGGTAATATTGGATATTTGATAATAAAGTGAAATACTGAGTGTCACTAAAGGAACTTCCAGGAGAGACTTCTGGGGACTCCACATCAGATTCCTCCTCTATAGCTGAAAAGAAGCTGTGGAATACTCAAAGACCCAGGTGACAAAGGCCAAGAGCTGCTTCATCAGACACACGGGGCTTTACTTGGGTCACTGACTCTACCTGTCACATCTCTTTGGCTACTAAAAAGCTACTCTTCCAACACTGTAGAGAAGATATGTGATTCTCAATTCTAGCTGCATGTTGGAATCGCCCCCAAGAAGCCTTAAAAATGCCTGACCTTCAGAAAGTCTGATTTTAATGTTTGGGGTAAGGTCCTGGGAATCGTATTTTTAAAAGCTCTGTGAAGAATCTTAATATGCGGCCAGGATTGAGAATCACTAGTATTAAGACTCTTGGACAGTGGGATCAGAGGCAGCCTGTGTGGCTCAGGGAAAGAAGGAAGAGGGGATTAAATGTGATAAGAAACCCAATCTGTGATAATCCTGGAAACTCCACAAAAGGCCAATCTCACCATTTTGCTCCCCTACATTAAACCCTCTGGGCCTTCCATGTGTTCCCAAGATAAAGACCAAAGTCCTAACCCTACCTGCAATGCCTAGGAGGTCTGATTCCTCCCCACACTTCCCACTTCGCTCAGTCTCTGCACTCATTACACACTGACCCTTGCTCAAGTCCTTGGAGGCACCCCGTTTCCTCCCTCCAGTTGGCCTCTGTCTGGGACATTCTTCTCCCTGACACTCCCCACCCTCTCCCCCCACCCCATCCCTGTCAACACCTATGAATGCCAGGCATTGAGCCCTGAACAGATGAATGGGACAAGCCTCCCACAAGAGGACAACTAAGAACCCAAAAGTGCTCAACGCTGTGGCTAAGCCACCTAGCTTTTTAGAGCTAGTCACACTTGTAGCAGACTTCTTGGTCGCTTAAGTTGAACTAAGCTGACAAAGGAGGACAAGAAACAACTAAGAAAATTGTATTCCTTTTTCCCAAAAGGCATGGACCACAGGAGTATTTGCACTGATTGTGTCTTATGTACTTTTGTTGTGTGTTAACCAATTAGGAAAGTGAAGATGAACTGGACTACCATGAAGAACCAGGAGGACCCCTCAGAGAAAAACATCAAGGTAGGGACAGCTGGGTAGGGTTTTATACTCCTTTCACGATAACTGTCCGGATGAAGTTTGCCCCTCTCATAGATGTTCATGGGGAATGATCCCTCCATTTCCTCTCAGATCATGGGTTGGAAGTTAGAGTACAGACCAAAGTACTGGGTTCTGACTCCGATGTGTTCTTAGTGTATCACAAGCCAACTGATAAAAACATGCTCTGATGTCCTTGGACTTACTGAATGATTTCTTTCCTGCCAGTGACTGCAAATGGATGGAAGAGAGCAGAGACTTTAGGGGCATTACAAAAAGGCCCCACAGGCACTTCCAACCTTTCTGCTTTTCCTGCTTTCACAGGGGCTTGGATATGCAGGTGAGGGAGCTGAGGTTCCCTGCCGAGAGGGAGATAATACTCCAACAGATGGGGGAACAGCGTCTTTGGAGACCCAGCCCACAGCTCTAGGTGGCCAGAGCTGCTTGAATATGGCTTCCTCCAAAAATGATGCCCCATTTGAAAATGATGATGATTCCAGGAAATATTGGAATACTGGGCCTGGAACTGGCATAGTTCATATTCCCAGACCCTGAACCAGACACTAAGCTCTTCCCTGGGCATGTCTGGGTGTGCTGCTGCGTGATGCTACAACTGGCTAGGCCCAGGTAGCAGAGCTGTTCTCTATCCTCATTGCTGCTTACAGGAGCGGGAACATGTGCGAGAGACTCTTGAGTTCTCAAGGAGGGGATGCAGGCGGGCCAGCCAGAACTGTCCTTGTAGTTTGCTGTACAAAGGCGTTCAGCAGAGAGTGCAAATACGGGCTGAAATCCGGCTCTGCCCCATTAGCCATGCACCCAGCCATGGGTGCATCCACCCAGAAGGGGCTCTTGTTCCCATGTGTCCCTTTTACTGAGGCACCTTCTCTAATTCACATAAGATGCTCTGTTTAGTCTAGCAGCCGTGATCTGAGCAGCTGACTGCAGAGCATGGGCGCTGGAGTTGGACTACTTCCGCCTTAACCACTCTGTGCCTCAGTGCCCTCAATTGAAGCTAAAAACATTAGTCCCCTCATGAGGTTGCCTAAGGAATAAATGAAGTGATTCGTGTACAATAGACCTTTAATGAATATTAATCTCAAGTTGGGTATCACAATGATTACTAATCTGAAATGATACTTTGACTCTCCCTATGGCATCTGGACCCCCATGAAGGAGAGAGACCATAGGAGCTCACTGCAGATAAATGTGCAAAGTCATGGATTTGGGATTTCACCCTAAACTTGATCTTTTTCTATTCACATATTTTACTTTCACTTGACATTCTAGACAAAAATAATTTTTATACTCATTTTAAAAGATTTTAGTGCTTCTGGGTATCAGATAATAAAATATTATGGTAGCCCAATCCCTGGGTTTGGTCAAGCAGTTAGGCAAGGTTTCTGCTAACACAGGTATTCTGCTACCTCCACTTTCAAAACTGAGTGACAATAGCCAGGGAAACACGCCCCAGTCCTCAGGTCTTTCATATCATTAATCATAAATGTATAGAATGTGAACACTGACAAGCCTCTAAGGTCTTGGCCAAGCACAATAGGGATTTTAGGCAGTGCAGAACATGACCAAATTTAAGCGATGACCAAGTCAATCAAAACAGACTACCTGTCCCATGAGAGAGGGACAGGCTGTAGTTGAGTTCCATAAAGGTTATTCACATGGTCTTGAACGCAGCATAACATCACTGCAGAAAATTAAAGAAGCCATTTGCCTCGCCTGAATGATAAATGATAATGTTTAAAAAGGATTACAAACCTTTTTAAAATAATAGGTGGAGAGGATTGGAGGGCACTGTTTAGGTAACACTGTAGTGATCAAGTGCACTGATTATCAAGTGTGAGTCCCTAGGTTCAAATCTTGGCTCCACCACGTACTAACTGTGTGGACTCGAATAAGTAAATGAACTTCCCTGGTATTTTTTTCATCATCTGCAAAATGGGGATACTAACAATACTTATCTCATGGGGTGGTTGGCACATAGGGGAGTTGTTAACATGTTTAATGTGCTTATGAGTGCCCGATGCAGAGTGAGTGCATGTTAAAGGTTAGCTATTAGTCCATTCCTGAAAGACTTTATTTTATTTTTTAATTATACTTTATTGATTATTCTATTACAGTTGTCCTGATTTTTACCCATTTGCCCCCCTCCTCAATGCAGCAACCCCCACTCCCTCAGGCAATCCCCTCACCATTGTTCATTTCCATGGGTCATACGAATAAATTCTTTGGCTACTCCCTTTCCTGTACTGTACTTTACATCCCCATGGCTATTCTGAAACTACCTATTTGTATTTTTTAATCCCCTCACCTCTTCATCCATTCCTCCACATGTCCCTCCCATCAGGCAACCATCAAAACACTCTCTGTATCCATGATTCTGCCTCTGTTCTTGTTCGCTTAGTTTGTTTTTTAGATTCAACTGTTGATAGATTTGTATTTTTTGCCACTCTATTGTTCATAGTTTTGATCTTCTTCTTTTTCTTAAATAAGTCCCTTTAACATTCCATATAATAATGGTTTGGTGATGATGAACTCCTTTAGTTTTTTTCTTTTCTGAGAAGCTCATTATCTGCCCTTCAATTGTAAATGATAGCTTTGCTGGGTAGAGCAATCTTGGTTGTAGATCCCTGCTTTTCATGATTTTGAATATTTCTTGCCAGGCCCTTCTAGCCTGAAAAATTTATTTTGAGAAATCGGCTGACAGTCTTATGGAAACTCCCCTGTAGGTAACTAACTTCTTTTCTCTTGCTGCTTATAAGATTCTCTCTTTATCTTAAATCTTTGGCACTTTAATTATGATGTGTCTTGGAGTGGGTCTCTTTGTATCCATCTTGTTCAGGACTCTCTGTGCTTCCTGGGACTTACATGTCTATTTCCTTTACCAAATTAGGGAAGTTTTCTTTCATTATTTTTTCAAATAGATCTCCAATTTCTTCCTCTTTTTCTTCTCTTTCGGGCACCCCTATGACGCAAATGTTTGACCTTTGGAAGTTGTCCCAGAGGCTGCTTATACTAGCCTCATTTTTTTGGATTCTTTTTTCCTTCTAGTTCTGATTGGTTGTTTTTTGCTTCCTTATGTTCCATATCATTGATTTGATTCTCAGCTTCATCCACTCTGCTGTTGTTTCCCTTCATTTCTTTTTTTTTTTTTTTAAGATTTTATTTGCTTTTTAGAGAGAGGGGAAGAGAAGGAAACATCAGTGTGTGGTTGCCTCTGGTGTGCCCCTATCTGGGGACCTGGCCCACAACCCAGGCATGTGCTCTCACCGGGAATCAAACCAGTGAACTTTTGCTTTGCAGGCCAGTGCTCAATCCACTGAGCCACACCAGCTGGGGCACCATTGGCTTTTTTAAAAAGTTTTAACTCCATCCATGTGGTCTGATTAGGAAATAGGTACAAAATCAGAAACATCACAAAATTATGGCAGCAATTTTTTAAGCCAGCATGAATCTGGGAGATTGTTTAAAATCTCTAGAAATTCTTTTTTTTTTTTTATTGTCTTTTAATTGTTTATACTATTACAGTTGTCCCCGCTTTGTCTCCCTTTGTCTACCTCCCCCGAGTCCCCCCTCCCCTCCCTCAGGCAATCCCCACAACATTGTCCGTGTCCATGGGTCATATATGTATGTTCTTTGGCTACTCCCTTCACTTTCTCTCATCCGGCCCCCTCTCGCCGCCACCCTGCTCTTAGAAATTCTTTTATATTATAGATAAAGGAAGCTGAGGTCTAGAAACCCAAGACTATTATGCAAAATTGCAGCCTGTTGTTAAAACCAAGGTAATCCAAGTCTCTACTCAGAGTTTGTGTGTGTTTAGGTCAATTTAGTTTTGTTTTCAAGGCCTTTCCTCAGTGGCAGTTCCTGGCTCCAGGAATAAACAGCTCCAGAAGAAACAAGTATAATGACTGCCCAACCTGTGCAAAAAAAGTGAGGAGTAGCCAGTGTTGCAAAAGTTTCTCTTAAAGCTGTGGAGAAAACAGGGAAACCGAAGTGTGTGTCCAGAAGCTGAGGCGGTGCCACTGCCCCAGAATCTACAGCCTGGAAGGTGGTACCTCTGCAAACTCTTGCCTCATAATGTCAGTCAGGGCTTCTTGCTTCCCAAATTGGTCCATGTGAGGCCTGCAGAGTCACTGAACACAGTCAGCCTCTGCTATCTGGAGCCACGGTACTGGGTTCAGAATAGCCTGCTAGTTCTTAGCAACCTAGATGACCTACATGCTCTGTTACTGCTTTATTTTTCCTTGGGGAAAGTATTTCAGAGTTCTCCTCCAGTGTGGGAAGTGGTGGGTGCCTCCTTAAGAATGTGTCTGGCTCACTCCACTGATCCCAGGATGGAAACCCCAGGGAAGTCCCCAGAATCCCGGAACACAGCTATTGCCCCTTGATTCTGAAAATTCTCTTCACCAGGAAGTAAAGCTCATTTCTATCAAAACCAAAAGCAGTTTAAACTAGAGACAAGGACAACATAAGAAAGGAAATGTATAGACCAATCTCATTTATGATCAAAGATGTAAAACTCCTAATAAAATATTAGCCAATTAACTTATAAAACTTATATAAATATATATAAGAATCTATATAAATATATATATAGATTCTTATATATATAAATATATATAAGAATCAGAACTATTCTTTAACATAATTGAGTATTCAATCAGTTTTTTCAGTGTTCTAATTGTTTCACAATTGTTACAATTGTTTTAGAAATTGTTTGCAATGGGTTGATGTGACCTTTAAGTCTTGCTTAATTTACAAGTTCCCCTCCATTTCTTCTACCCCCTACCTTTTAGTTTATTTTTAGGAAATTAGATCATTTGACCTGTGAGTTTCCTACAACCTAGATTTTGCTGATTGCATCCTTATGGTGCAGTTTCACATTTTTCTGTCTCCTATAGTATTTCCTTTAAGTTAGTACTTAGATCTAGAGACTTGATCAGATTCAGGTTTGGTTTTTCCTTTTGGCAAGTCTACTGCATGGAGGACACTGTGTTCTTCCATCAGGAGACATAATATCTGCTTATCTCTTCATGATAACAGCAGTTACAAATCCACTAATTTGTGAGAAGCTGCAAAATAGTGCTGTTGAAATTCTGTCATTCTTTCTTCACTTATTACCTGGAAAACTCTTACTAAAAGAAACTTGTCCCCTTCTGCTATTTAATTATCCAGTGGTGCAGTTTATGTAGGAAAGAAGGACATATGTAGTTTTTAAATATAACATTTATATATATTAATGCTGTATATAATGTTCATACATAGGAAGATTCACTGTCATAAAGATGGCAATTCTCCCTAAGTTAATCCATAAATTCAAAGCAATTCCAATTTTTAAAATGCCCCAGTAGGTTTTTTGATGGAACATGGTAAGTTGATTTCAAAAGTCACAAAGAAGGGTCAAAAGTGCTAATACAATTTTGAAGAAAAGCAAAGTGGAAGAGTTTTCCCAACAAAATAACAAAAATTACTTTAAAGCTAAATGATATTGCTTAAGGACAGACAAAAGAGAATAGAGAATCCAGGGGGGGAATACACTTACATGGCAAAAGTGGCATTATAAAACAGTGGTGGGGGGTAAAAAAATAAAAACAGTGAGGAAAGAAGGAGCTGTCTTCAGAGATAAGAAGGCACCTGTCCTAAAGGGAGGGTGCCTCTCACGTGAGGCTTTTGTGACCTGCTTCAGGGGAGAACAGAGAGGTGAGAGGGTCCTATCTGCACCTGCCTTTTCTTAAGTACCTCCAGCTTAAAATATTCAATGTGCCATATTCTCGAATAGCATGTTCTGAACACTGTCAACTGATAGACACCGAGTTTAAGAGGATGGTTATCTCTGGGGGAGAGAGAGGGAAATGGCATTGTATGTGATAGAGTGAAGTCTTGGACCATTCCTGAAATGTTTAATTTTTTTGGTAAAATGTGAATCAAATATGGCAAAATATTAAGATTTCACAAAGATAAGTGGTAAGTACATGGGTTATCATTATGCAGTATTTTTTTTCTATACTCTGCATTCTTAAAATGCAGGGTCTGGAAGAAGTAATGTCATTCAGTGTGGTTGGGCAGGGAACGTGAATGTCTTGCATGAAATGGATAGCAACTTGAACATTTCACCTAAATGTCATATGGTGTGCTTGAATGCGATATTGTTATGTTACAGAGTTACATGCTTATGATTTTGTAATACAAGATTTTGGTCCTCGCTGGTGTGGCTCAGTGGATTGAGTGCCAGCCTGTGAACTAAAAGGTTGCCAGTTCCGATTCCCAGTGCAGGGCACATGCCTGGGTTGCAGGCCAGGTACCCAGCAGGGGGCACGTGAGATGCAACCACACATTGATGTTTCTCTCCCTCTCTTTCTCCTTCCCTTCCCCTCTCTAAAAATAAATAAATAAAATCTTTTTAAAAAATCGTATAGATTACCAGCTCATAAAAGGGGAATTATTTGTGCCAGATCCTGTATTTTACAGATTTAAAAAAAAGTTAAAAGTTGTAAATATTATTCAAAATACTTCCTTTGTTTATTTCAGTACTTCATAAATATCAGATTATTTTACTGGAGGAAAACAAATCACTCTTCTGTGGTTCACATCCCAAAACTTACACGGTTTCAATTCTAATGAACATGAAATTACACTAAATGTAAAACCTCAGCTTTTGGTCAATACAAACGCGCCCTCTGCTGGTCCAATCACACTCTGTCCCAAAATTCAAAATAACTGTGAAGAGCAGTGAATTCCAATGAGACAGCTTTTTCTGAGACAGCCATGTTTAAAGAAACCCTCACAGAATTCCCCTTACCGTGAAAATGCCATAATCAGCTCCCACGTTCTGTTAATATTACGTATTCTTCAAGACGAAATAAATTCCAGGATTACACCTCAATCAATTTCTCAGTTTCCTCAACTACCTTGTACATTAACAGTTTTGTCCCCACACCAAAGTCTGGAGATTGGTGTGTGAGACAATGCATGTCACCCTTAATGTTCGGGAATGACAGAAGGGAGCTCAAGTTGAAAAGAGGCTCTGGGGTGGGGGCGGGGCAGAAAGGGGGGCACTGGGGCAATAACTGAACGCGGAAGAATGGATTAACCGTATTGTTAAGAGAATGACACTAGTAGCATAACAATTTCTCCTTTCAAATTTTTATTTAAATTGTAAAATACCTTTAAATAAAATTGAGGAGAAATCAATTAATTCGTGTGAGAATCTATTGCTAAAAAAGAATGAGAGAAAATGAGGACTGAATCTTAGAGTCTGACTTTAAAAAAGCTTTTTAGTTTTAGTTTTAGTTTGTTTTGTTTGGTGTTAACATCCACCTTCCCCATGAGACCTTAAGTTCCCTGAGACCAGGGTGTGTGTCCATCCTACTCACTATTCCCAGTGACCTAACACAAATGCTGGCATAGTAAGTATTTCATGATAAATGAAGGAAAGAACGACCATTTCCTTGGACTGTAAATTGTTACAAA